>NC_059115.1:69412590-70829257 GCF_020740685.1 Jaculus jaculus | reverse complement strand
TACTAAAATCCGAGACTGTTCTCAATGACTTTAACTTCTTATGGGTAGTGTGCAACTAAACTTTTTCAAAAATCTGTGTTTCGGGATAACTCATAGATGAACACACAACACCACAAACTTGTACAGGTCCATGTGCTACTACCACACTGCCAGTTTGTGAAGAATGTACTCATTAGCTAAATTATTTTTACAGACTACTTTAAAATACATCTGTTGTAAAAAGTTGAAGTCTATCCTTCAAACACATATCTCATGTCATCATGCATATGTCTATTTAAATGTCATTAATCTTTATGAATACAATTACAAACATAATTTACTAATTTATCTCTATAATTACATTTATAATTAGAAGACAATAGACACGAGTGCATTTACATAAAGAACTAAGTTAGGAATTGTCTAAAGCATACATGGCTTTCTAGGCATCATGTTTAATTCTTACTAACCCTAACGCCTGTGTCATTTCTTTGTGGCTTTTCTTTTTTACATTAAAAACAGAGAAGTGCCCAAACATTTCTGAGCTTCCAGTAATGTATTAAAATGTCTCTCAGCCTCTCTGTACACAGGGAAATGCCTGCTGAATGCAAAGTGAAGGAGGATGAATTTTTCCAGGTTCTGTACGTCTGATCTCTCAAAACCTTCAAAATCTATGCTTGATCTCAGCAAACACAGCAGAGCACAATGTTATTTATGCATTCATTTATCTTTTCATCAAGGGTGGCTTATGTGGTCTTTACTGACTCTGGTTTCTCATCATCATCGCAGATCAGCATCTGCATTGTGTGCACTTGTAACAGGGATAATGGATCTCACTTACAATACCTACCAACTCAGCTGAGAGCCGCGCAAAGCAAATGGCCATAAATGCACCCATCCTGGCCCAAGTCCTGATGAATAAAAATGAAGATCTTGTCAAATAATAAAGTGACAGGTTAATTTACAGCATGGAATAGTGTGAACAGGAAAAGCACTGCTTTTCCAATCTGTATGAACGGTGCCACCTATCTGCAGATTAGCAGAAAGCTTCAGAAACACTAATTCAGAAATCAGGATAAATACATGTGATGTTGCTTAGTTTTGTAAATATCACAGGAATGGAATTGATGATAAAGGCAAATGCGAGATTAAACACATACAGTTGCTTTCGAACCAAAAAAAAAAAAAAAAAAAAAAAAAACACAACAAGATTCTCAACAAAGGGCTGCTGTATCAAACAGCAATAAAGAGCCTCAAGCAGTTGTCTGCGCTCATGCCAGCGCTCCTGCTTTAATTCGGCTGCCCTGTGGTTCTTAGCTTTGACATTGAGATCTGCACGGCCACCAGAGATAATTATTTCAACCTTCAGGCCATCAGGCATTCATTTTTGATCATGGATATGTAAGAGATGTTTTCTGCTTTCCAAGTCTTCCAAGTGGATATCAAGAGAAGGGTAAAAAGAAGAGAAGCAGTAGCATTTAAAAAGAACATGAACACACTACATTAAAGAAATGAAAATTGTGCTGTCAGATGTTTTACTTGTTTACCTGATAGCTAACTAGAACTTTTCATTTGTCCAAATTTTAAATTAGAATTATTTACAGATACTAACACACTGACTCCAAAAGCATAACATTTGTGTAAATATTTGTACTAGGATATAAAATCTGTATATCTCAATGTAAATACAAAATATTTTAGCACAAAACCCTTAAACTAAAAACAATAACTTATATGCTCTTTTTATATATCATCATGTGCTTTTTTGGTTTTTCAAGTTTTTATGTAAAACTCGCTAAAACTTCTGTAGTCACAAAAATCAATGAACAAATAATATACTAAATCTCCCTATTAAATACTGAAAAGCATGAGCTCCCATACAATTTGGTGCAAAGATTCAATCAGTCTATTAACACTCAATGTTAACAAAATTTCAAGTATGTCAGTCACCCTCACTGTTAATACAATATAGGGTTTTTTATATTCAGTACTTTAGTAAATAAAATAATGAGCAAATAATAAGAGTTTAAATAGGATTAATCCTAATTTTTCTCAGTCTCTTTTGGTAAAGAGAAAATGTCCTAAGTACTTAACATATAGTATCGATAGAAGACTAAAGTAGACATGATCATGGCTATTCACTCTAAAAGAGTTGGTCTTGACTTCAAATAAAAACTCACTTGTCGGGGGCTGGAGAGATGGCTTACCGGATACAGCGTTTTGCCTGCAAAACCAAAGGATCCTGGTTCAATTCTCTAAGACCCAGGTAAGCCAGATACACAAAGGGATGCATGAATCTGGAGTTCGTTTACAGTGACTGGAGGCCTTGATGCACCCATTCTCTCTCTCCCCCTCTCTTTCTCTCTTTCAAATAAATAAAATATTTAAAAAAAATTTAAAAACCTCACTTACCACCATTATCAAGATAGAAGCAGGAGGAGTACTACCATGTTAGCTACATGTCATGGGCCTAATAATTCCACTACTTTCAGAGAAAAGATAACATGTTTTATGAAAAACAGAAATGGAATTGTACCCAATGAGTACAATGGGTTTAAATTTTAACATTTTCTGTGAATGTTAAATCGCAACCCTTCTTGGTTGCTAATGCAAAATGAGAAGCAGGGTCAAGAGGTAGACTCAAGAAACTACTTTGACACCCTTACCCTGCTTACCATATGCAGAACCCTGACAGTGAGTGAGTGAAAGAATGACGTTAACATCCTTCTTAGGAAGGGTAGATTTTCAAACTCTACAAAATGTTAGTAAAATCAAATTCCAAGGTGTTTTTAGAACATCAGACCATCAATCTTCCAGAACTTATATATTCTAAGGACATTTCTCTATTATGTCAAGTTTGTGACACATAAAATAGTCTCAGTTTATGAATACACATAAATAGAAATCAGTTAGGATAAAACAATCAAATTATATAGCAAGTACCATAGCTTAATATCAATGGGCAGTAGTGGTTGGTCTGGGTCAAAACAAACTAAAAATTATTGTCTTGATTACAAGCAGAGCACTGTAGCGAGGTATTGTGACACACACCTGTAATCACAGCATCCACACTTGAGAGGCCGAGGAAGGAAGATTGGGCTTTTAGGGACAGCCTGTATGACATAAGGAGACCCTGACACAAAAACAGCCCAAAAGGCAAAGCAGTCACTACACTGTTATTCAAGCCCCAGCAACAGTAAAACCTACAACAACACAGACTTATTTAATACTCTAAGTTAGTTTGCATTTACTTAAGATGCTTAGAGATAAATGGAATAAAACTTATATGACAGAAGTCACAGGAATCTGTAGACAAACCATCTCCCTATTTCTTTTTAAAGCGATGCTCCTGATAAGTTAGCCCCTCCCCTCTAAAATGCCAAAGAGACTACAGTCATTTGTGAAAGTTCAGTTAAGGCTTGCAGTTTTGCTGTTTCGTCGTTTTGGAGTTTTGTTTTTCATTTTTTCGTTTGTTTTCGACTAAGAAGCTCCCTAAGCAATCCTGGCTGCCCTGGAACTCACTACCTTGACTTCCCTGGGCTCAGACTCATAGCGATCTTCACACCTCTGCCTCAGGAGTGCTGGGATACAGGCCTGGGACAACACTGCTGCCTTCGAGATTCTAAATGTTAAAAGATGTAATTCAAAATCATGAAAACCCAGTCACAGGATGGCAAATTCAAACAGAAGAAAGTAAGATTCTAAATTTTAAAAGATGTAATTCAAAATCATTAAAACCCAGTCACAGGATGGCAAATTCAAACAGAAGAAAATAAGATTGGCTACATAATATTCTAGGATGGTAGTTTCTCTTTTATCCCACGTAAAAGCAATTCTGCACTAATTGTGCAGGGTTCCTTTATTGAGGTGTTGCCAGATCCTTATACTAAAAGTACTTAACACAGAGACACTTGCTTTCCTATAGATACAATCACATGCCAGGCATTGTTCCTAGCACTGAGAAATCAAAATCTTAATTATAGGGTCACAAAAAGACAAGACTGCAAAATGTATATGGTATATAATTGGCCTAAAAACTTCTGAAGGTTATCAAGGATAATCAGATTCTCCATCCTTACAACTTTTACAAGTAAAATTCCTCTTCTCCATCCCTCAATCTTTTGTTGTACTAAGTCCTTAAAGTGAAGTTCAAGGCCTAGTCATCTTAGCAATCAGAGCGCTTGCCCTTGAAGGTTTTTTGTTTTTTGTTTTTTTTTTTAATTTTCATCACCAGATGAGTACTCTTGGTAAGGCGAAACTGACATACATCATGATGTCCAAGTATGTTACTGTAGATACTTTTTGTTTTCATTATCTTGATTTCAGTGGACTGTGTGTGTGTGTGTGTATGCAGTTACTTGTTTAAATGTTCTCAGCTGAGTGCAATGTGGTGAGGCCAACCGTAAGCATGACTGTTTTCATTAGTCAGAACACGACTACCACATACCCACAGTACTGGGCTTTTCCTCATGTGTGCCTTTTTTCTTGTATCTTTTTTGTGTTATGTGCTTCCTATTCCCATTCCATTTTGTTCTTATCTTTCATGTTCTTTGGGGGAATTACCTTTGTCTTGACTAGTGAATGCTCTTAGTAGCGATAAACACTCTCACTGGTATGCAGAATGTAAATGGGCAGTGGTCCATATGGGTATAGAAAGTAAATGTCAAGAATAGACATTTGGTAGCCCTCCTTCTCAGTCAATATGGGTCTTTAAAGTCATTTTAATCACACATGCACAAAAGATGCTGAAAGTGACTATATTTACATGAGGGATTCTAATACATGGTACAAGAATGAAAAATCATCGACCACAACACAAGCTTTGCTGGGGGCACACTACATGATGGGTACACTAAGCACTTTACTTGCATTACTTATGTCTAACCTTTCCTAAAACCCCACAGTGTAAAGATACTGATGATAGCCTTATCGCCTGGAACCATAGCCAGCTCAGCTATATAACTGACCAATATGAGAGGCTATATGACAATTATTATGTCCACTGGATGATAGGTAGTTCCCACTCGTAATTATACTATTGTTTTTCCTGCTTTTAAATTCCTAAATGACAAAATCAGATTCTGCAACACTGAAAGTACTTTGGTTCTGTAATGACTGTAAATCACCCCTAGGGGTCAGATACATTGTAAAAGGTGAAATTAGAAACAGTTGGTATCCATCAGCTTTTTTTTTTTTTAAAGCAGCTCATGAAATAAAATGTAAATCTACCTACAAACTGTTATATTGCAAAAATGTCAGCTTTCAAGAAGTATAGATATGTGTACCAGGCTTCTTTATCATGGCTTCTCAAGAGACACCTAAAATGGGAAAAATTTGTTTGCAAAGTTGCTTTTGGTTCCCCTAATCAAACTTCCCTCTATATACATGGAAGAAAAATATAACAAGGGTAGATTTCTGCAGAAATATTTTGATTATTTAGTCTTTGTCTTACTGAATGGAATATGAAAGTGGCTCACCATTACAGGTAGAACAAGATATTTTGCTTTTGGTTTCTATTTAGAAAGAGGCAAAAGGTAAAGGTAATGAACTGGTGTGCAAGATTGCCCTGATCAACTTCAACAATTTCTATAAAGTTATGAGAGAGGTCAGTGTTAGGTTATGAGTTCAAGAACTATAGTACAGGGACTGGGAATATTGTTCGGTGGACAAACTACTTCCTACCCAAGAGTGGTATCAGAATTTGGGTTCCCAGCACCCAAACAAAGGCCAGATGTGGTAACATATTTATAATCCCAGTGAACCCACAGTAAGGTGGGAGGTGGAGACTGGAGATCAGAAGCTCGGGTGCTGGTTAGCTGATAAATTCCTGCCTCAAACAATGTAAAAGGCAAGGAGTGAAAGACACATGTGGTGACCTTCTGACCTCCACATAGGTGCCATGGAATGAGGATGCCTGTGTCTACACAGACACATACACATGATTAAGAAAAGAAGAACTGATTCTGGACATGATGGTGCATACCTTTAGTATCAGCATTTAGAAGGCAGAGAGAGGTGGACTGCTGTGAATTTGAGGCCAGCCTAGGCTAGTATGAGACCCTACCTTGCAAAAAACTAAAATACACCCTGCAATATATACATGATACAAGAGATTTAGGTTCCTTGTATTATCATTATTAGGTTTGAAATATACTATGTGAGAATCAGTAGTTTTAATTGCAGTGGTATGGGTATAATTCTTCACTTGTCCTCATTGGTGCATCATAGAATACCTAACAATGGCAAGACTATTTGTAAACAAAGAGTAATTATAAACATTTTTCTATATTAAACAAATACTGTTTAGATATACTAACTGGCTCTAGTAAAACTATTCTAGTGACAATACTGACAAAAGAAAAATGTGATTACTTCAGTGAATGCTATATAGTTCATGATATTTATTTAGTGATTAACACAAAACCAAACCAATAAGAGTAAGAAAAATATACAGATTTTACAGTCCATCAATCAATTAATCAAGCACTTTTCTGAAATACTACTATGTGATGAGGATAAAATTCCACTTGAAAGAAACACCATAACAAATACTTCTCCAACAAGTATTATTTTGTAAAACAAAAATGGTTATTTTGTGCCCTTGTTTAATGTGAAGGAAGTATATTGTTCAGATAACATCTATTACAGTTTAGGAGAAAATTCAAAACATCAAAGAAAACTATATATTTTTAATATTTTCATTTATTAGGAAGGAAAGAGAAAGGCAGAGAGAAAGAATGGGTGAGCCAAGGTCTTCAGCCACTGCAAACAAGCTTCACATGCATGTGCCACTTTATGCATCCTTCTACACTTGTGCACCAGGGAATCAAGCTCAAGTTGTTAGGCTTCACAGGTAAGCTCCTGAACCACTGAGGCCCTAAACTGCATTCTTTAGAACTAAGAATGCAGTATACAGTCACACTACAACATTAATGGTGCCTAGAGGCTCTAAGTACTAGATAACAAACCAAGGTGACCTTTACCAAGGCTTCTAATATACCTAAAATAAGTGACGTCTGCCTGTTGAGTTGTTTTGGTTTACTAATCATTAGGAATGAAATAACTGAGCTTTTTCTTTTTTTAAATATGAGAAGTAGAGAGACCAACATTCATCTATATTTACCAGCCATAAAAGTAAAACAATTAGGGCTGGAAAAATGGCTTAGCGGTTAAAGCGCCGGCCTGTGGAGCATAAGAATCCAGGTTCGATTCCCCAGGACCCACACAGGCCAGATGCACAAGGTGGCGCAGGCATGTGTAGTTCATGTGCAGTGGCTAGAGGACCTGGCAGGTCCATTTTCCCTCTCTCTCTCTCTCTCTCTCTCTCTCTCTCTCTATTTGCCTCTTTTTCTTTCTCTCTCTCCAATAAATAAATATGCAAGATATTTTAAAAAGTAAAACAAGTAAAGTAGAGGAGGAAAACTGAGCAAAAAGAAGTAAAATTAAACCACATATTTAGCAGCTGGTTTTACTAATGAAATTCTGAATACATTTTTCTGTTCCCTAATTGTGGATGCAATATGATCAGTTGCTTCCTAATTCTGCTGGCATGCATTTCCTACCACGAAAACCTCAAGCAGGAAGCCAAAATAAACCTCTCCTTTCTTTCAAAAAGTCACATTTTGGGCTGGAGAAGTGGCTTAGTGGTGAAACATAAGGACCCAGGTTCAATTTCCTAGGACCCATGTAAGCCAGATGCACAAGGCAGAGCATGTTTCAGGAATTCACTTGTAGTGCACTGAGGCCCTGGCACACCTGTTCTCTCTCTCATGCACTCCCTCTCTTTCTGTCAAATAAATTTTAATAAACATTTAAACATTTTTTTTGAAAGTCACATTTTTTGGTTTTTCAAGGTAGGCACTGAATCCAGCCAAGACTGACCCTGAATTCATTCTGTAGTTTCAGGTGGCCTTGAACTCATGGCAATCCAGTTACCTGGTCCTCCCAAGTGCTGACATTAAAGATGTGAGCTATCACACCTGGCTAAAAGAAAATTTTTTTCTTGAAATTCTGGACTTTTATGAATGAAAAGAAACTTCATAATGGTAATAAAATTGGTCATATTACCTAAAACTGGCTACTGCCCAATTATTTGAGAACTACACTCTTGGCTTATGCATATTCCAAACTTCTGGTTTTCTCTCCAGTTTATCTCCTCACCCTGGAACTATTTTTTGGTCTGATTTCTTTTCATTCTAACTCTAACGTGATAGAGAACTGGATCCTGCTCACTGCCTTATGACAACTTCATTCACTAAAGCAGCATTGCATTGACAAATTTTTTGGGAGGTGGGAGGTTAAGGTAGAGTCTCATTCCAGCCCAGGATGACCAGGAATTCACTCTGTATTCCCAGGGTGGCCTAGAACTCACAGCGATCCCCCTGCCTCTGTCTCCCAAGTGCTGGGATTAAAGGTGTATGCCACCATGCCTGTAAAGCCAGCATTTTAACATATGCCATTTCACATTTGAAAACATGACTCACTTGTAAGTTCCACCTGTGTTCCTAGTACACAGGAATCATTTCTTTAAAATATTTTATTTATTTATTTGATAGAGAGATAAGCAGGGGTGGAGGGAGACAAGGAAGGGGAGAGAGGGAGGGAGGGAGGGGGAGAGAGAGAGAGAATGAGAATGGGCATGCTAGGGCCTACAGCCAATGAAAAGAATTCCAGACATATGTGCCACCTTGTGCATTTGGCTTATGTGGTACTGGAGAATCAAATCTGGGTCCTTAGCCTTCACAGACAAGCACCTTAACTGTGAAGCCACCTTTCCAGCCTGTGGAATTTTTTTTTTAATGATGTATAGTCAAAAAGAAACAGAAAGATCTTAGAAACCTAAGATAATTATAAGAGGGAACACACAATGCAGAAAAGAAAATAAGGTAAAATATCCAAGTTCTTTAGGGAGACCTAGTTTGCACACACATAGCAGGAGTAGTGTAAGGAAGCAGCACAATCAGCACATGGCAAAGCAGAATGACATCCCATGAAAGCTGGCATTATATACTTAATGTCTTCAAACTCATAAACTTCTCTAAGTCCCTGTCCAGTCACTAGCATGGCATTGACTAAAAGAGCCTATAATACATTCATAAATATACACTGAAAAATCTACATTACCTCAAAAACGTAAGACATTTATAAAGCTTTGAACTGCAACAGTCTTTTAGAAGCTCAAGTGTACCATCTCTGAGTAGGGACTTTCTATTTCTTTTGTTACATGTATATGCATGATAATATTAAAAAACTCACTCATATGTGGATCCTAGCTACAGATGATTGGGCTTCTGCATGAGAAGGAAAATACTTAGTAGCAGAGCCCAGTAAGTTGAAAAGGAGACATAAAGGGAAGAGAAAGGAAGGGAGGAGGGTACTTAATAGGTTGATATTGTATATATGTAATTACAATGATTGTAATGGGGAGGTAATATGATGGAGAATGGAATTTCAAACGGGGAAGTGTGGGGGTGGGGAGGGAGGGAATTACCATGGGATATATTTTATAATCATGGAAAATGTTAATAAAAATTTTTTAAAAAAAGGAAAAAAAAACTCACTCATATGTGGATCCTAGCTACAGATGATTGGGCTTCTGTGTGAGAAGGAAAATACTTAGTAGCAGAGCCCAGTAAGTTGAAAAGGAGACATAAAGGGAAGAGAAAGGAAGGGAGGAGGATACTTAGGTTGATATTGTATATATGTAAGTACAATGATTGGGATGGGGAGGTAATATGATGGAGAATGGAATTTCAAAGGGGAAAGTGTCAGGGGGGTGTGAGGGAATTACCATGGGATTTTTTTTTATAATCATGGAAAATGTTAATAAAAATTTAAAAATTAAAAAAATAAAAAAACATAAAAAAAGTAACTGAAAAAAAAACTGAGCAAGATCTCTTCCACGTTGGCATTTGGAAGATGAGTATTGAAGTTTATCCTTATTCTGAATAAGATTAAAACATCAGGAGAGATGGACCCATGCAAGACAGATGTACAAGGTTGAGCATGCATCTGGAGTTTGTTCGCAGCAGCTGAAGGCCCTGGTGATCCCATATTCATTCTCTCTCTCTCTCACTTTCTCCCATAAATAAAAATAACATATTATTTAGAAAGGATTTTTACAAAAGACTAAAGCTGGTGCGTTTCCTCCACACTCGCTGGACGGCCCTAAGGAAGCAGGAGACATGGTAAGAACAGCACTGGCACAGCCAAGTGGAAGATGAACGCTCTCAAGAGGCAACTGATAGTCGAAGTAACAAAAATTATGTAGAATTAACAAGTTCAGTTAAGAGTACTGTTAAATCTTAACTAGGGTTAGTTTAGAATATGACTGGAAAAAGAAGATTATTAAGAAATATTCCACAGAAAAGGACGTATGCAGTTTCCAGAACGTGGAATGCAGCAGATAAGATAGTAAGTATAGAAGCTATGTGTGTGGTTATCATATTATAACACATATCAGGGATTCAAAAAATGCTAATTTAGCTATGGTAAAAGAAAGGCCACTCTAAATGTTACTCATTTCCTTTAAATCCAAACAAAGTCACACCGGCAACAGTTATCTGGTTTAAAACATTACCTTTGTGGATATTTTAGTTATATATTTGCTATTTAGCACAGAATTAGTAAAAAAAAAAAAAATGAAAAGAAAAGAAAAGTGAATAGTAAGTATGTAGATTATTTGTTCTATTCTATAAAGGGTAAATAAAGCAGCCAGGGCTTGAGATAGGGTACAAAGAACGTTTCCATGGTTACATGCTTTCCCATATCAAATTAGAGCAGAATTTGTGTACAAGAGGTTTGTTGACAGCCTACATAGGCCATAAAAAGAATAGAAGGCTAGGAGTTTAAAATCTAAATATATGCTGCAAAGTCTGTTGAGAGAAAGTTGGGTGAAGAAAGCAGCATCGGGGGAAGAGCAGATTAGTTAAGAGTATCAGATGTCATTTCGTAAAAAGATAATTTTTTAAAGCTGTAGCTCATAAAAGTCTCTCAAAATGTATGATTAGCTACTCTTTTCTTCATTTCCACAAAGACACCTCAATCTGGTGTCCACCCAAGCTATTAAGAAGTGCCATTATTTCGCGTGCAGTTAGAAGCAGCAGCCTGACCACCTGCCCAAGCCTGCAGATGTCACTTCCCCATATTCAGTCTTAGACATGGGCCTTCAAAAGGGCGGTTTAAGGGCTGTGCCCACACAGAGCTGGGCAAGCACAAGCTTTGTTATACACCTGCCCCTATTATTCTAATAGTCACTGAGTAGGAGTCAATTCTCCTTTTAGCACATATTAAGAATCCAAGTTGGACTATACAACATCTTATAAATTATAACAGTCAGATATAAGTTCAAAGCATCTCTCAGCTATTTTGAGAGGTACTCACACATACTTAGGTTTTATTTGTATACCAGGAAAGATATTTACACATTTGAGTAATTTCATATTTTGTATACTAGCACACAAAAGGTTGGGATATTTTACTCGTATCTCCTCTATTTTCACTATAGGCACTTGGGAGTGATATGTTATATGGTTAGTAAAGAAAAATTTTCTAAAGCCACAAATATCATCAAAGAAAATTTTTAGTGTTGTCAGATATCAGTAAAAGTTATATGGTTAAATGTTTTAAATATTTAAATTAATACCTTATAAGAACTAAAAATATATACCCATTAGAGCACACAACTCACATGACAGAAACCCAAATAATTACATATAATCATAAAATAGACAACTAAAACAAGGTAATCTCTCTGTTACGTATTTTTCAATAAATATGGTGGGCACTACTATTTCAGTTGCTGGGATTTTGCTGGAAGTTATACAGAATGAACATAAACGTATGGTATGCTGTATAAGTAACTCAAGGGCTAAGATGAGCAACTGGACCACTAGCCACTTGACGGAAGAGTCTGCATGTACACATTACAGCTCTAGTCACAGAGCAGAGTTTTAAAGCAATTACTCTGTACACAATTTAGTACACATTTGTTATTTCAGTGATTTCAGAATAAAAAAGAAAAAAATACTTTTCCTTTCTCAAGCACAATTTGTGCCTAGTTTTGCCAGCCATGGCTCAGTCCTAAGTGGTTTTCATTTTTGCTAACAAAGTTCTTCATAAATTTTTATCATTAATTTTTTTGCTGTACAAGATGATGGGTTTCATTATGGCATATTCATACATGTGTTACTGCATCTTGATCATATTCAAAACTCCACTACCCGCTCTTATCTCTCTATGCTTGGGAATCTTCCCATTGGTCTCCTTCCTAGTCATAAAAACTTCTGCTTTTATACCAAACACATGATCATATATATATATATATATATATATATATATATATATATATATATATGTATATATATATATATATACACACACACACACACACACACACATACACACATATACATATATACATATAGTAAAATTATAGGTAGATTCTCATATGAAATACAACATGATATTTATCTTTCTTCTGACTTTTATGTGAGTGATTCTAGAACAAGTGATATTTATCTGGGCAGCTACACACAAAAACAAATATAAGACCTTTCTAACATGGCCAAGCATGAACTGTTTGTAAAGCAGGTAGGGAAAAGCACATAGAGGAAGGCCAAACTACTACATGACCAAGTGGTTTAGAGGACAGCAGGTGCTAAACATCACATTCATCTGCATGTCAGGGCTAATGGCTAAAGATAACTTGGAAAGCACAGATGATGTATAGTCGCCAGGCACCATATACATAACTATGCTCAAAAATTACTGTTTAGAGCTAGAGAGACGGCTTAGCAGCTAAGGCACTTGCCTGCAAAGCCTGAAGACCCATATTCAACCATACAGGTCCCACATAAGCCAAACACACAACCTGACACAAGTGTGCAAGGTTGCACACACATCTAGAGGTGAATTATAGTGGCTGGAGGCCCTGGCACAACAATCCTATCCTCCATCTCACTTCCCTGCTCTCTTGTTCTTTTCCTCTCTCACTCCATTTCTTAAAAAAACTATTGTCAGGCTGGAGGGATGGCTTAGCAGTTAAGGCATTTGCTGCAAAGCCAAAGGGTTTGAATCCCCAGGACCTACATTAGCCAGATACACAAGGGGCGCACACACCTGGAGTTTGTTTGCAGTGGCTGGAGGTCCTGGGGGGCCCATTCTTTCTCTCCCCGCTTCCCCCTCTTTCTCGGTCAAATAAATAAATAAATAATTGTCTAATGGAGACAAAGTTCTGTGCTTCACTGAACATTGGCTGGCCACATGTAATACATCTACAGTGACTTGACTTAGTTCCAATGAAACTTCTCCACTATTTCTAGAAAAGGGTTAAGGGAAAGTTTTATATTTCAGGTTATGGTCTTTACTGTGGAATATTTTAGAGTTCTATGAAATGTTTTACTGTTGTTCCTTTCACACCATGTGGGAAACATAGCTCAAGTTATAAGAAATGGGGCCACAGACATACCTATGTAATAAAGTACAAGGCCCTGAGTTTCACCCCAAGAACTACAATAAGGGAGAGGGGTAGGGAATAAAACTGTCTCAAATTTATGAGTGTTTGAGATTCTAAAAAGAGACTGCTTAAATTTAAAACCCTTTTATACTAAAACTTTGTATTTTCCTCATGAGTTATACAAATAACATACATTACAACTGCATATACAGGAAAGGCCTTTGGAAAGACACTGTATTGTGCAGACATACTTACACAGTTTTAATTGGCTAATAATGGAATCACTACGATTTTATCTTTTTCCTCTACCCCATTTAGAAATAGGAAAGCTGAAGTTAGAAAACTTAACAGCTGTGTTACAGGGAGGCTTTGCCTAGTGCATACAACTCTCCGTTAGCTGTTTCCCAAGAGTAGCAGAGAGGTTCTACCCTAATTTAATCAGGATTCCTTTAGGTGTATTAGGTGTGGGCAGGCAACATTAATTACAAACTTTCTGGAGGTCAAGAGGAAAACCACACGTACGTAGGCAATGAGCTAACACCCCAGATAAAATTTTTGGATGGAGTAAGTCTCAAATGAGGGAAGACTGAGTCAGAAGCACAGACATGTAAAAAAAAAAAAAAAAAAGAGAGAGAGATAAAAAATGAGCAAGAGAAAAGAATATTTGACACCTCAATTCTTGCTCATTGTTAATATTATGCCACTTTACACTTTAGTTCTTTGTGTTTTGGGTTTTGTTCAGTTTGATGGTTTTGTGTCAGAATGTCACTACATAGCCCAGGCTGGCAACAAACACTCCATCCTCCTGCCTCAGTCCCCCAATGTGCTTGAGAGAGCTGCACTATGATTCTGAAATCTTTACCCAAGGTTTATTGCAATGATGGCCTCTGTCCCATTGCTATAAAAGAGTCATACTACTCAACTGCTGAAGACTTTATTTTGGAGTAAAAGGACATGGAGGATCCAGTAGAAATCTGTTCACACACACATATATGCTGTGGTAGCTTTGAATCCAAGTCCCCCAGTAGACTCAGGTGTTTCATTAAAGCTTGCCTACAGCTACCTGGCTGGAGGAGGTGTCACTGAGGGTGGATATGATTTCTAGCCCAGAGGTATGTGGAGAGCCTTTGAGCTCTGCATGGGTCACTGCTGTTGTGATGCCTGGCTGTGCTGGCTTGTGTGCTGGCTGTTTGGTGGTGCTTCTCTCCTTGGATTTATGAATGGGAACCAGCTTCTTCCACCATTTGAAGCTTCAAGTAAATCCCTTCCTCCCACGAACTGTCTGTTTGCAAGTTCATCCAGTAACGTGGAGCTAACAACAGTCCACACTTAGGTTCCATAATTTACAAGCAGATGTAGAATATTTAGATGTGAATTAGGGCACAGCCATGAAAGTTGACAAAAAGGACTATTATGCAGTTAAAGAAATGAGTTATTACAATTCTAACTTCCCATTTACTCTACCAGGATAGAGTGGATTACAGAGACAAATTAGCAAATATGTATACAAAGATAGCTCTAATAGACCAAAGAAAAATGGGAGAAGTTAAAATCAGTAAACATAATTTAAAAAACCTATGAGAACAGAATGAAAAATAAGCATACTCTAGTTAGCTGAACTATCAAATTAAGATCAATTAGGCAAAAAATCTTGGGGTTGTAGAGTAGGTGCTTGCCTCTGAATACCAGGGCTTCTAATTGTCTCCAATTCTAGCTATGCTGCATTTCAAAACTCAATTTCTTATCCTAGTACTAGCTCAAAATCAATATGAATACTTCCTTAAGTTATACTGGTTTTATAGATTCAGTTTCTTCCCTCTAGATCTCAAGAGAATGAGTGGATTATCTTCTACAAAATGAAACCTGAAACCCCTAATATATGCAATATATATCAACTTATATAAATACAAAATATATTAAATATATTTATATAAACCAACATGTAATAATTTATTTCCAGATTTACCTTAAAATCAGAGAATAGTACTTTAAAAGTATCAAAAATTTGTCAAATGCCACATTCCTTATTTTAGTCACCTACACTAAATAGGCTTTGTGTAAACTGTGTTTCATCACTGTTATTTAAGATAAAAGCAACTGGGAGGCAGACGCTACTAAAACATTTACTACAATTGGCCAGCAGAGGAACAAACTTTACATTTCACCATTCCCTCTTCATAGGAAGGTCTGCTTGCCGCTCAAACATTGATTATAAAGTCATAACAAAATGAAGTATTCCACTTAAATTTCTACACAAATCTTGCACACACACACACACCCCCCCCCCCCATTTTTCAGTTAGGGTATCGCTGTAGCCCAGGCTGAACTCGAATTCACTATGTAGTCTCAGGGTGGCCTCGAACTCACAGTGATCCTCCTACCTCTGCCTCCCGAGTGCTGGGATTAAAGGCGTGCGCCACCACACCCAACTCCTCTCTAATTTTTGAAGTGATAAATCACTAATATTCTTTTAGATTACCAACATTAAGAGGAAAAGCTGTGAGATGACTGAAAGGAAAGGAAATGAACTTTTATCTTTCCTTTTTACATACTATACACTCCCCTTCAGATACCCAAAGGTGTGCTTTATCAGTGTTATGTGCTCTATACTGAAAGACAACAGAACAATGGAACGTGGCATTTTGTAAGAATGGGTATGCAATAAATATAAATTTCATTTTAATCTGAGATTAAATTATCATAAATTATAAAGTTTTAACTATATTCTCAAATTTAATTAAAATATAAAGCCTTAAAACTATTTGCGTGTTCATTATGTCAAGACTTTGGACTGTAACGCTGAAGGATAAGCAGGTATCTACTTTCTACTAACACCAAGACTTTGCTAAGATCACTGACTTTAGAAATCCATGTATCTGAATAATATGCTCAGGAAATAAAGAATCTTCAGCAGGCAAGAGAAGGAATCCTATGATGTATGCTACCTCTTCCTAGAAATATTTATGCTCAATCATTCTCCCTTCCAGTCCTTGCCAAGTTCAAGCAAATACTGATATTTTTCTTCAAAAGATTTTAGGGACTCTCCTTCTCTTATGTATAGAAAAAGGCTATATATGCAAACATACATGAACATAATGTAAGAGTAGCCCCAAATTCAAAGTATGGTTCAAAGTGCTACTATGCATTGTAAAGGCATCACATGTGCTGTTTAACATCAGCACTCCCAATAACTCTGGGTGTTAGTCAGTGTCAGCATCATAAAGAGGAGGTCTCTGTAGGAGTCCTTCCCGTGGAACACTCCTAATAAGAGACACTTCATTGAATGCATTATGCATAACATATTATGAATTACAGAAAGAAATCCAAGAAATCTGCTCATTTTAAAGCCATTAAGATTTTTTAAAAAATGAAGTCTTACATCATTTCAATCACTTATGCTCAGAGATTGGTATTTTCAGATGTCAAAGTTTATATTTACAGTACCACCCTTCAAATATACTTCTCAAATTCTTTCAAATGTAGTAAAAAACCTCACATACTATATCCCAAACCCTTTCAATTGTAGTATCAAAATACCTCACATACTTTATCTTTTTTTTTTTATTCCTTAAGATATAAAATCCACTGATCAATGACAGAATTTAGAAATTTTGGTTTACAAAGATGGAATTCAGAATTCCATAATTTTAAAGATATGTTAATAGATCACTTAATATCCCATATATAAAGACTGATGTTTTCACCAGAATATTATAGTTTGAACATCTCTTGACACAAAAACCTCAAAATTGTAATAATTTGCTTTTAAGAGGAAACCCCTCTATATACTTTAATAAGTAAGATTAATAATAATAGATAATAAATAATATAACCTGATGATTATGTTGGGGTGGGGAAGCAGTTTACATTTTCTGACAGGAAAAATATTAGAACTTTTGAATACATACTGTAATTTGCTCATTTTAATATCTGATTTATATTCAAAATGCTCATTTTTAAACATTTTTTCTTTAGTAAAATAAAATACTGACCGGAAATATAATTCAGAACACTTTCTAAAAGGCAAAACACTGCTAGTTTATCACATATTAATATTTTTAAAACTATTTTTTGCCATCACCATCTACTGAGTAGATGGGTTAAAATTCACTACCTTATGTACATGATCAAAATCATGAGTTGGAGAAGAATCATATGTACATAGAAAACAATTGATAGAAGCTGGATGAATATAAACTAATGAATACTTTAAAGTACATATGAAAACAAAAGATTTGGTATGGTTTAGGTAGATAATCTTGCAAAGGACTTAAATTTAATACCTACTTTCCAAGTAAGATATGTTAAGCAATTAGTACATGACTTCAAATTATATTTTAAAGTATAAAATATCTCCATAAAATATAGGTAGCATACAAATAGTGAGGTATAAGTATCATTTAACAAAATCAAATTTTGGTAATAATATTGTAGTTATAAAAGCCTTTTGTTTACTGACTGTTACGGAAGTGGAACCATTTTTTCTAATACTGCTTTAAGGTGTTGGAAAACCACTGAATAGCACTATGATATGTTAACTTTATTGAACTCAATTCTATTATAATATAATAATAAGATTTCTTTTAACAACCTGTGATAAACAAGTTACTTTCTATTGGTTGTTATGATAAGAACAAGTTAAGTAATAAACCTTACTTTTAGTTAGTTATTCAAATAAACATAGAATATTTCTAATGAATTTGAAGGGTTATCTCATTTAAAACAATCATCTTCATACTGCAGAGATGCCCTTTTAAATACCAACTTTACTGCACTTCAAAAGATATAAGAGCTAATGTATAAAAAATGAGGTTGAAAAGTTGGGAATTTATCCTGTACAAAAAAGCTGCCTAGAGAGGACAAAACATGTCTTTTTTAGACTTAAGTATTTGAGATTTTTTTCTGAAAAAAGTTTTTGATAGGTTCTTACCAAAAGATAACTGCTCTGATAACAAGAAGCACATCACTGAAATTTCAAACATAACTTCAAATATGTAAGAAATTCAATTACTATTGTGAGACATCATTGTACATCACAGGAAGTAATTTTCTGGAAAAACATTTAATGGACATTCCAACAAGCCTCTTTCCCAATGTGACACTTAAGTGAAGAACATCAATCTGTGATACTAGAAGACAATGTAAAAATGTGTGTAAAAGTTAATTTTTAAATAATAGCTGTACTAAATTAGATTGAGATGTATGATTAACTCCACAATTATTTCTATAATTTGGATGAGAACAAAATTAAAAATAGATAATCTTGAATTTATTAAAAAAATACCAATCCTCTACAAAAATTCACTATGTGACACTATGAAAATCATGGTCCTAGTTCTTGTGCTCACCTCCAAAGCAAGCCATTTTAATTCCCCATGATCACCTCTGTTCCCTGTTGCCCTCAAGTTATTTCTAGGTAAAATTTAAAACACAATGAAAAATAAAAGCTATAAGAGCTATTATGCAATTGTTTTTAACTATCTTCAAAACCATCAAAAATGAACCTTTGCAAGAAATTAAGTTTTCCTACTAAAATTTTTGGAGGTGGCATAGTCACAACTTTTATTAATCACCTTTCTAAATTAAATTAAAATAACCAATATTAAAATACAGAACTCAGAACAAAAAAAAAATGTAATTCTTTTTCTAGTAGCTGGAAAATAATTATATATGAACATTTATAAGTCCTAGAAAAAGGCATTAAAATGTTTTCAAAGGAAGATAATTATCTATGATTAACGAAATGACTAATTCTTAGCTACTAAAATCTAATGTGATTTTAAAAAAAGATTATACAGAAGGCTAACATGTGTTAGCAACATAAATTACAGAATATCTGATTTCTTTATTTCTAAATATACTTAAATATTTGGAACTACAATGACATATCTGTCATGTCACATAGTTGCATATATCCTAAAACTAGCAATATGCAACACTAATTTCACTCAAATATATTTATCAATTCAAATGAAAGAGATAATAGTCCTGTAGCTGACATATAGACCTGAAAATAAATGGACATTGACATAATTTAAAAGTTAGTCTTTATTATTTACTCAGTGATAAAGTAGTTTCCCAAGAGTGCCAAATATGTAACTATATAATCTTTCATAAGCCTTGAAAAACAATGTATCCAATGAAGATACTGAAATACTGAGAAAATATAAATCAAAGTTTCTTTAAAATCTAATAACATATGCTGCTGCCTTATATTCTGTTTCTAAAAATGTTTAGAAAATAATTGGGAACTGCTAAAAGCTTCAGCTTAAGTAAAATTATGCACTGTTCCAGATTGAAGAAAACCAAGTTTAAAAACCCACAAATATTTCAGCAACAAAAGATATTAACAATACATCACAGCCATGAGTTTTCAAAACACACATCTGACCTGATCAGATTGAACTTGATAAACACTGTTCAGATAGACTGTATTTGGTACTGTGGCACACACCTAGTACAAAAAGTTCTTCTTTAATCAAGTAATCATAATTGTCAAGGGACCTGAAAAGAATGAGACCTAAAATACAGTTAATATTTTAAACTATAGGGGAAAGCATATTACTTCACACACTGTATTCTCAGAAAGACATTTCTTTTGCAACTTTCTTACTGCTATTGTGACAGGGGAAAAATTCCAATAGCCTCAGAATCATATCTATTCAGCTTTTTTTGAATACCCATAAAACATAAAACAGGTTAATGTTCTTTTCCTACAAGAATTCATATTCAGAAGAGAGTCATCAAAATTTACTACACAAAACTGACAGAGTTCTTCAGCTTCACATGTCCTGAATCTTCTTAGTCCTGGTTAATACTACTAGATGCTGAAAGAATGGCTTTTTGTTCTGTTCTGTTTTTGTTGCTGATGTTGTTGTGATATGTTGACTTGCAGTATTTAGAACATCATTAAGTTGCCTATACAAACTCATATAACTTCTTAATGCAGTATGAAAAATTCAAAGTTAAATCTACATTATGAAAATTAAGATCCTAGCAGCAACAATACCAGTTTGCAAGTTAACTAGCTTGTTGGAGGGGAAATTTTAGAATACTGTAAATTTAAATTAAACCCTTGTAATCCCTTCCTTTGTACTGATAACTGAACACATTTTTTACCAAGATTTCTTAATTAAAAAAACACAACAAAATAAAAAATATTACTATTTGGCTTAGATCGTGCTTGAGATATCTATCTATCTATCTATCTATCTATCTATCTATCTATCTATCTATCTATATTGTAGTAATGACCTCACAGAAGACAGAAATTAACTTACTAGCAAATAACTTGAAATAAAGCTGCTAGGGAAATTTGTGAAGACCTACACAGAAGTACTGAATTAAATGTGAAAAGAACAGCCCAATGCTCAATGTGTTCTGAAACATTCATTTAGAAAGTAGATGACAAAATGGGAAGATTCACCTTTCAGCATTTGGTTCTGTACTGAGTTAGCTACCACACCCACACACCTCACAGAAATGGCACCCCAACAATGTTCTTTCTAATCCACATCTGAGATCTGAGTTATTGGATGTTACTCTTCTGTGCCTTTGATCTTCCTTAGCACTCAGCTCACTGTTAACTGTCTTGGGTGGTCTCCCATCAGGGCTCAGTGATCAGTCCCTCACTATTGGCTGCCTTCTAGGGACTCCTCTCAGCTGTATTCTCACATGCATCTGACAACTTTATTAGCTCACTCAGACTGCTTTGGAATATCTCCACAGCACATATACCCGTTCTCAAACAATCACACTTTTGTAGTTGACTCAGAACAAATAATTATATGAACAGTTCAGCTGTTATACTCAATAATAAAGTCGAAATGAAGAGAAATTTCACATTATGTATAAGTCAGAGCTTGGTTTTCATGTTGAGACTAAAAAAAAATCAATTCCAGATTGATTTTTGTGTACATATCGTTATTGTCAGAGGATTAATTGATGAATTTTTCATTTGATGAGTCAGGTGGAATAAGCTCTCAGGCACTTAGTGAGCAGAATTCTAATTCACACTTGTTCTTCACACTCTGCAGCAAAACCACCAATTTTGATATTTTTCATAATTTACTTATAACCAGAATGTTCAGAGTCAGGCCCAAACCAGAATAAAAAACATTTAGAGCTGTAGGCAACCTTCTATCTCTAGATTATGAGATTATAGATTTTGATTAAATTTATGTTTTAAAATGGTATCAAATATTTCCCTGGCTAAATCTCTCAAGTTAGAATTTTTATGTCATTATGATATAAGTCCCCACTAGGTTCTATCTCCTTAAAAAAATTCTGTGAAATAATACAAAAGCATTACACATCCACCATATTGATAATGTGAAAATGTTACTTTTCCAATAAGTCCTAATCTGGTGTTAAGCAAAGATACTAAAGTATTCCTAGAAAAATTTTTCAAAGAAAAATGAGTTCATTTTATTGATTAAATATCACATTTTCTAATTAGCTTATTTGAAATTTCAATGCATATTACTGAGCTTCACAAGAATAAAAAGGAGCAAAATATTTTCATGTTATTTTTTAAATATAGCTTTACATCTTAGAAGGTAGCTGTGATTTCCAAAGGTAAATTGCTATACCACAAAGGTCTTTTATTCATTAATATTTCATATAAAATAAGATAGCATTTGAAAAATGAAAGATTATATATGTAGCTTTGAATGTCTATGCAAATTGTCATACTAGCCATATTGAAGTTTTTTCAAAGATTACTTTGTCTCCCTGGCATTGAGTTACTTGTTATTTTCCAATAACACCTTTTTAGTTTTACTATCTTCTAAGTGTTTTCCTTTTCTGCACTTCCGTCTGTTGCTAATTCCTTGCCCTACTCCTAATGCTGGTGAGAGCAGACATGGCAGACTTGCTCTGGTCCCACACGTAGAGGTCCTGTAGTCCAAAGCACTGAGCAGCCTCCTTCTGCACTCAAACAATCCACATGACTCGGCCGGGAGAGAGGCAGTCACAGTGCTCTCGCCAGTGCGAGGAACTGTCTTCACACGACCATCAGCATCAAGGGCGGGGAGCAGAAGGTCATGTTCAACGAAGGCTAAAATAACCTCCTACTTCTCTATTCGTGCAAGCATCTCCTTTTCTACCTCTATGACCTTCTCACTTTCCTTCATTACTTTGTCCTCCTCAGATAGTAGAGCCAATAATGACAGGATCTGCACCAGAGAATAGCTGGGAGCATGATCCAAATGAAAAACTGATTCTCAGTCACTTTTGCTTGCCTTCTGCCTGCCTCTCTAGAAATGAACACAAGACAGCCTGGGTTACGCGGACACTAGCCCTGTCCCAGGTTCCGAACCGCCTCTCGAAAGTCAGACTCCTGGGATGGTATGACACAAGCGCCAGCCGCACAACTCTCCTATTACCGAGTAAAGTTCTTTTGGTTCATCCATAACAGTGTCTTAATCCTTATTTATTTATTTATTTTTGCTTTTGGTTTTTTGAGGTAGGGTCTTACTCTAGCTCGGGCTGACCTGGAATACACTATGTAGTATCATGCTGGCCTTGAACTCACAGCGATCCTCCTATGTTGGCTTCCCAATAATAACTAAATTTATGATTGTTGGTACAATATTAAATTCTATAAATTTATTTAAAGCTAAATTTGAAACAGTAGTATTCTTTATAATTTTACAGTGATTAACCTATAACACTGAAAAAAAATTTAATCCCATCGATTTCATACAAGACTAGTTTAATTAATAAAACACTAAAACGAGCTTGGTTTCAGAGTATGAAACATTCCAAACCACTCTGTGTATTAAAAAAAAAACACCCTTATTTCTGTACTCAATGGTATCCCTCCAAGGAAGATTATCATTACAAGGCTGACAATATCACTAATAGAGACTATACTTTCTACTAAAGGCACTGTGCAAAAAAGTCAAAAGAAATAAGCAAAACTGTGATTAATCTACCAAGTCTAAAAAGTATAATTAATGATCAAGTGGTGTTTGGAAATATGTAGCTTTTATGTGTTGGTACCATCTTAAATTTTGTTACCATGGCTAACAGAGAGTGATGGATATTATTTATGAAAATAATGCTCTAAGAGTGAACAGAACTGGAAAATAAGTTAGTGAATTTGTTCTTAAATCATAGTAGTCTATTGTGCAATGTAAATGCTTATAAAGTTTAACAGTGTTGAAAGCACCAGTAGGAATTCATATTTCTTATCATTAAGCTGGGTGCAATTACTCCTTGAGATACAGCATTCAATAATGTAGCTCTCTCATTCAAAGTAAATTGTTCTTATGAGTGATTGATTTAAAGTAACTTATTTTAAAATACATTTGGATGGACTAAGTAAGTTCTCAAACTATTAAATAATTAGAAAATGATACCATTATATGTATGGAGAAGAGAAGTAATGAATCACAACTCCTTTTCCCTGTGCAATACTAAATTTACACCCTTGATTATGTATTAAAAAATCTAGTTTCTACCTAAATCTGATTTATTCAGAAACTCACTGACACAGTAGACCAAGTGGAATTCAGAATAACTAGGAGATCAGGGTTAATCTCTTAAGTCCAAACTTTCATTTTGGCTTGAGAGTCAGTCTGAAATGTTTTGCCTCCCTCAGTAACCAAGTGAGTTAATGATGCTCCAATACTTGAGTTCCTGATGCTGACCACTGAGTAATATATGGTTTCAATGCTATAAATCATGCTATAAATCCAGTATGGCAGCAAAGAACAGCTTATACCATTTGTTTTCTTCATGCTTATCTCTTAGTCATAAATGCTGCGTAAGTAAAGGAAAAGAGATTTTATGTCACATGACATGGTTACCATTTTTTAGTCATAATGATGTACTGAATAAGGAACTTTCTAACATATTCTATTGCCTTCCATACTTCATCAAGGATCATGAGTTTTTAAGCTACAATCAGAAGCTTCCTTTATTTGTACTGGAAACCAAACCATCATGCATTTCATTGGTTGGTTTACCTTTATGAGGTAATACTGCCCTCTTGTGGACTTAAAAATATTCATGGTAAATAACATCAAAGGCTAGTTGCATTTTTCTAACCATAAGAATAAACATACACTTTGTGTCCTTGCTTTCACTTACATCTGAGTATAATGTGGTGTGGTACCCCTGAAGATGCTATGTGAGTAAGAGTTTATTCTATACCAAACTAAGACTTTCTTATCAGATAATGAATCTATTCATGACCAATACCTTGATTAAACCATGTAATCATAAAGGTGTAGTCTAACTGATCCCAAACACAAGTTCAGAAGATTTAAATTTCCATAGATTTCTGATAATCATGAAGGAAAACAATGATGTAATGATTTTCACATAATGAGCTATGAAAGCCAGACGACTGAGAAGCACTAGCCTAGGCAATGAGCAGGGCCCTGGAGGAGCTATGATGAAGGAGGTTCACTGTGATTATTCACTTTCTACTCTTCTTAAACCCTCAGTTGACATGTGCGTAGCAGTTTTACCAAGTGTGTACTTTAAAAGAGAATGAAGTTAATGTGGAAGAAAGACTTTTTATGCTGTATAGCAAGATCATGACAGGACTATATAAAAAAGCATTACAAGAAGGAGGCAAAGGAAGTCTGCATAATGAATGAGATTTACCCATGGCAATGCAATGTCTCCAAAGACAGGATGCTGTGCTTTCATTATTACCTCCATCAAGTTGAAGTGTAGTAGTCTTCATGATGGGTAATGCTATGTACTATCAAAAATAATTAAATGGCACTCACCATTTGGGAGGCTGAGGCAGGAGGATCTCAAGTTTTAATGCCAGTTTGGACTATACTTAGACAGCATCTCTACAAAGTATAATTTAAATCACATGTGCAAGTAAGAACACTAACTGTTACTACTTGAACATGGCTCTTATAATCGTGAATTGTGAGAAAAAAGTAAGTATATTATATAAGTGTGAAGTACATTGCCAACTAGAAAAATTTTATCAGTATTATAACTGAGAAACAGAAGCTAGCAATTACTATTAGAATCCATTTTGGCATTAATTTATATGTAAAAAAAAAACCAAACTTGCTATCATTAAGCATATATTTAAATCTAAAGAAGGTTTGAAATCTATATATATATTTACAAGGTACTAAAATGGTGATTAATATTATGTGTTTCTCTATGCTCCACCAAGTTTAATAAGGCAATTTAGTTATTATTATTTTGGGGGGGGGGTTGAGGTAGGGTCTCACTCTGGCGCAGGGTAACCTGGAATTCACTATGTAGTCTCAGGGTGGCCCTGAAATCATGGTAGTCCTCCTACCTCTGCCTCCTAAGCACTGGGAACAAAGGTGTGCACCACCATGTCCAGCTTTAGTTATTATTTTTAACTGAAGATATTTGTGCCTTAAAAAATAGCTATTTTAAGAGCATTATGAAGCAAAAGTAGGATTACATATTAGGTTAGCCTCAGTAGTGTCATTTGTTCTACTGGTACTTAATTCTAAGAGTCTCTGTCCTGATTTCTTTGAGTTCTGTGTATCAGATGACTCATGAACTAATTACTAGTCTCCAGAGCCCTCTTATCTGACATTATTTCATGACATTGACAACAGCAAATAGAAAATATATTCTACACAATGGGTATTTTCTACAGATACTTTGAGCAAATCCTAAAGAAATATTAATTTTAAAAAAGCTTTTAATATTTGAAATATTACTGACAAAGTTCTTCTAATATTAATAGAGGTTAAAAAACCTAAGCTGAAGCAACAAATGAAATTTCACAAAGCAAAACGTGACAACCAGGACTGGGAGGTGACTCTGCTTAAAGAGCTGGCTGCACAAGTGCAGGGACCAGAGTTCAAATCCCTGGAACCCAGACAAATGCCCGGGGGCTGTGGCAGGCCACCAGTGACCCCAGTGTTCAAGAGGCAGAGATCAGGGGTCCCCAGGGAAAGCTGGATAGTTGAACTAGCTTTGGGTTCCGGTGAGAAATCCTGCTTCAGTTAACAGACAGCAATCCAGGAAGACGCACGTCAACCTCGGGCCTCCTCACCTGCACACATGTGCCCCCTCCCCACAGAAACAAGCACACTAACATGTGAGCATACCACACATACACAGGTGAGGAAAAGCAAAACTGTAGGAAAATTAGAAAGGAAAGTGAAGCCATGTGCTTTGGAACTATTCCACTATAACACAAATGAAAAGAATTAATACTTACAATCATACATTGTCCCTTCTTAGATGATCAGTTTATTACTGCTAATAATAATAAATTTACAACAAAGGTAATCACACCATCTGCATTTCCTAATATACCTCAGAAGAGTCTTGTAATTTTTTTCTTACAGTCACAGTAACTAAGACCAGCTTTTGAACATGAATTTGCAAAACATCAAATTTTAATCTCTAATGCCCCATAACAACAGTGCATGAAGTTGCTGCAGTATATTATCATGTAGAATTGTCATTAAATCCTCCAAATAACAGTGAAGGGACATTACCCCCAAATTACAAATAAGAACACAGTGTCACAGAGATAAAGCCACTGGGCTGTTAGAAGGCTCAGCTGCTGAAGGTGCGTCCTTACAAAGCCAGCCAGCCCGGGCTTTGGTCCCCCAGTACCCACTCTGCACAGCGGTGCAGGTGCCTTGGCAATGGGGAGAGGTCCCCATAATGTCAATGCGCTCTTGTACACTCTCTGTCTGTCTGTCTCTTCCTCCCCCTCACAGACATTAGTAAAACCAGAAGCCAGACCAACATAGCATTTTTCCAGTACTTGTGGTGACACTGTTCTCCAACAACAACAACAACAACAACAACAAAAGAAGTATCCTTTCTCGTGTTTGTACACTGTATCATCAGTGTAGGGAAAAAACAGTATTGTTTTTCTTTCTTCAACACAAAGCACCACTTTTTAAAGTAACAGTTGCTTTCTTTTTCCCATTCCATTTCCTCTACCAGCCTAAAAATGTGGTTGCCTTTTAAGACTTGGCCCTAAACCCCCTTCTATCTTCTCTGTGTATTAAGATTAAGGCTCAATTGTCCCCTTTTTCATGACTATTACAAATCTGTTACAAATCCATACTTAAGAGAACCACCTCCTCATTTTAAGTGAGTACAGATAATCTACTCCTGGATTTGTGTTTCTCCAAATAAACCAATCAGCAACTAAACTTGTCAGTGTGCACATCAATACAGTGGAAACAAAATTCTACCTCCCCAGTGTTTGCTGCTGGTAAGACCAGTGTTCTGCTCTGGTAGCAAACTGCTAGTATAAGATGGAAGAAATCAGAGTTACAGAAAAGAGGCAGGGGAAATCGCATGCGTACATACATACACTTGTGGGATGAAGGAGAGTGGCCCACTTAACCAAGTACTTCACCACGACAGTATCTATGAAATGAGCAAGTTACACTGGTATTAGGATAGTTCCAAATTTAAAGCTTGTTCTTTCATTCCCCTACTGCTTTGTACATGAAAGCTCTAAATACTTGGGAATTTCTTTGCCAACTTCTTTGGAGTCTTTCCTGATTTTCAGAATCAGGGACTCATAACATTAGCTACATACTGTCATAACCTAGGAGTTTTTAAAAGTATAGTGATGCCTTGGTTGCCTCCCTTCCCACAGAGTTGCTGATATAATTAATCTATTGTGCAACTTCAGCTGTGAGCTATGGTTCTCAAACTCTAATGCACATTAGCATCACTTGAGAAACATTAAACAATCCAAACAAATTTCACACGCTGGAGGTAAGTGTCAGTTATCAGTCTTTTTAGAAGGTTCCCCAAATAATTCTGCTATCAACAAAATTTGTGAGAAAACAAACAAAGCCCAAAGAAGCAACTATGTCTCAGACATTAATTCATTTCAATTGAGGAAAAATTCAATCACATATGTTACTGGAATAGGAACTGAACTTAGGAAAGAAAGTATTTCTATCTACACGAAGATTTTAAAACTTTTAATAATGAGTTGGTAATTATCTGCTTAATACTGTCTTACCCTTAATGGCACTAAAAATAATTTATTTCCCTTGATTTAATGTCAAGTTTGAAGAAGAAAAAAGACAGGCAATTTTTAAATAGTGTATCATTTTAAAATATTTTGCTAACAAGGCTTAGTAGAGATTTTTGAATCTACAAAGTATTAAAGTGAAATTTAGTTCACTGTAGACAAAGGTGAGGTGACCTCAAAGATGAGTGTAACTTTTAAGATAAAAAGCAAAGGAAATATTAATGTACCTCAGGCAACTGTGACTGACAATGATGTATACCCCAACTGGTGGTATAGCTTTGTAAAGCAAATTTAGTTTGAACATTAGTATAATTTCTAGTCTCTGGTAATCTTTTTAATGCTACTAGAATACCAACAATAATGTAAGTAAATATATCTTTATTTTTTACTCCTTTGTATTTGTAAGCAAGTTGGGCTGCCAGTAAGTAAAGACTCCTTTCTCTTTCGGATATGATTTCTTTAATTATAAAGTCAAGTAAAAGCTTAATTGTAAGAATTTTAGTCAATTTTTTTCATTACACAGCAATTCTGAAAAACTTTTTTAAAAAGTAAAGAGAAACACTATGTGTGTATGTATCGTGTGTGTGTGTGTGTGTGTGTGTGTGTGTGTATGTATGTGTGTGTATGTATGTATGTGTGTGTGTGTGTGTGTGTATATATATATATATATATCTTTTAAAAGATAATAAGTAATCGAGTACCACATTCAAAAATATTTAAAGGGGTTCAATACTAAATGAAGAATTCAAAAGCTTACTTGTAAAAATGATCAATGGCTTCAAAGAGGACACAAAACAAGCAGATGAATGAAGGAATCAAATCAATTTAGGAACTGAAGAAGTCATCAGTACAGATGAGAAAGTCAGAAACATGGATGACAAAGTCAACAAAATGAATGAGAAATTCATGATAGAGTTTGAAAATAATGGAAATATATATATATATATATATATATATATATATATATATATATATCCTTCAAATGAAACAGAAATCTTCTCTATAAGGAAAAACAAGGAAGCTTATATACCAATATTAATAAAAAGGGAAGGGAGGGTACAATAATACAGAAATAAATTTTTAAAAAACAGTCAAAGTTTTTAGGCAATGAAGGCTCACTATCCACTTCAAACCTTTCAGGAGGTTTAACCATACAGATACATGTCTGAAAGCACAGAAAATATGGGGAAGACTATTTTTATAAATGAGGTTTGAGGTAAATTCTTTAGAAAACCTAGATTATTTTTTACTTGTACTTACTTATTTGCAAGCAGAGAGAGATAGAAGACAGACACAGAGAGAAAATGGGCCAGCCCCTGCAAACAGACTCCAGATGCATGCACCACTTTGTACATCTGGCTTCATGTGGGCACAGGGGAATCAAAGCTAGGTCCTTAGGCTTTTCAGGAATCTCTCCAGCCCAAACCTAGATTAATCTACTTATAGTTACATAAAAGAAATTTAGCATGCTTTCAAAGATTATCAGAAAGTAACAACAAATCCTTAGGGATGAAAATGAAGAAAAAGGTAAGGTAGAAGAAGGGAAAGAAAAAGCAACAAGAAAAAGATTAAGAAACAAAAACATACTAGTAACGTCAGGATTTAATATCCATATTTTAATTGCCATATGCTACTGTTTCGTGAAATCCCTTGAGAAATGATTCCGAATGGATGAATTCAGAAAATGAATGTGAATCTTCTTAATGAAAACTGAAAAAAAGGTCATTTGGATCACTGCTTACAAGAGAGAGAATGGCAGAGAGTACCAGTTTGTAACCAATGAATAAGCTTTTAATGCTCCCAGGAGGAGAGGAGGAATCTCGTGAAGCAGTAATTGGCTTTATTTGACAATACATGCTACCAGCACATGTCCGCGTGGCCGTGGAAAGCACCGAGAAAGGAAACCAAGAGACTGGAAAATCAGATGGTGAGTAGAAGACAGGCAGGAGAGTAGATCCACAAAAACCAAAGTGCAGAAAGAACTGTTGAATGACTGCCTTCAGAGGCTAGCTTGAGAAGATGGAGGAAAAGGAACTGTGTACAAATCAAAAACAGGAGGGGCATGCAACACTGTGAAAGGACTAAATCACGCAGGCTTCTGCGAAGACCTCGGCTTTTTCTCACTAAAGTACCACTAGATTAAGGTGATCAATCTTACATTAACAATAACTGAAAACAACCTCAACTTTCTCAAAGGTCTACTCATTTACAGAAACACTGCTTTCAGAAGGCATGCACTTCACAGTATATTTCATACTACCAGAAACCTAATGCTTTATTCTGTATGTCTCTATTGTCCATAAGAATGATAATTAAAATATAACTACGTACTTAAGATATTTACTATTTGGAAGAAAGCCATATGATTTAGTAATTTTCTCCTCCTTGTTTCTTAACATGTCATACACAATGCTACAGTAAACTGTGACCATAGATCGATGTTTAGGGGTGCCAAGATGACGGATGATATAGAATGCTGTCCTCTGGGCATGACATGGCTGCTGACTCCATGAGCTCTCAATAACTATTACTACCCATGGAAACTTGCACAACATCGGGTCATTAATATTCATGTGACCTCACCACTCTTCAAGGACCTTTAGAGAGTTAACAGTTGCTGGGAGTGGGAGAAAATTAAGGCCTTGCCCATCCCTGAGGATATATAAGTGTGTTAATAGTTGCTAGGTGAGATAGTGTTGAGAGGGGACGGAGGGAAAGAGAGAGGGGGAGAGTGGGAGACAGAAGGCGGGAAGGAGGGGAAGAGAAAGAGACAAGGCAAAATGACTCTTTTAAAAGATAATAAGTAATCGAGTACCACATTCAAAAATATTTAAAGGGGTTCAATACTAAATGAAGAATTCAAAAGCTTACTTGTAAAAATGATCAATGGCTTCAAAGAGGACACAAAACAAGCAGATGAATGAAGGAATCAAATCAATTTAGGAACTGAAGAAGTCATCAGTACAGATGAGAAAGTCAGAAACATGGATGACAAAGTCAACAAAATGAATGAGAAATTCATGATAGAGTTTGAAAATAATGGAAAAGTTGTGAATGAAAAATTCAATGAATCAAAAAATTCAGAAATCTATCAAATTTAGATAGATTAATGGCATACCTCAAGGTTTTAGAAAAACAAGAACAAGGCAATCATAAAACTATGATTGAAAATGAATAATAAAAATCAGGTGAGAAATTAATGAAATGGAGATGAAAAGAACACAAAAAATCAAGGATACAAAAAGTTGGTTCTTTGAAAAGATAAAACAGATTGACAAGCCCTTAACCAAGTTAAGAAAATTAAAGGTGAGAAAAGGGGGACTAGAGCAGATCTCAATAAAGTACAACGCAAAGAATCTGACCCTATAAGAACGTATTCTAAAAATCCAGAAAGTGCAAAAGAAACAAATTTTGAGACACAGGGCTAAGTACAATTTTCTCAAGAGGCTATAAACAATGTAAGCAGATCTATAATGAGAAATGAAATTGAAGCTGTAGTCTCCCAACAAAACCAAGCCAGGAACTTGACAAACTGATGGTCACATCCCCCCAATCACAAAGAAGGTGCTCAAACTATTCTATAGAAAGGAAGAGAACATGACCATTCTATGAAGGCAGTATTACCCTGACAATAGAGCAAGGGCGGAATGAATGGAATGACAGAGCCCATTTCTCTGATGAACCATATGGGCAAAAACTCTCAACAAAATACTTTCAAACCAAATTCAAGGGAAAACTGCAAAGATCATATGCTATGATTAGGCTGGCATCATTCCAGGGATACAAGGATGATTCAACATATGCAAAAAAGTAGATGTTATTCAGCACAAAATAAAATTAGAGTTAAAAACCAATTATCTCAACAGGTACAGGAAAGGCGTTTAACAAAACTCAATATTCCTCCATAAAAATCTCTAGGAATACAAGAAATATGCCTGAATATAATAAAGGCTATAATCAACTAACCTCCAGCTAAAATTATAATATAATAAGGAAAACAGAAAGCATAACATCTAAAATCAGGAATGAGATGTCCACTCTCTTCACTCTTACTCAATGTAGTATGATGTCTTACCTAGAGCAATAAAGCAAGAGGAAGAAATAAATGGGATAAAAATAGGAGAGGAAAGAAGTAAAACTATTTCTATATGAAGATGCTTTAATGTCTCCACCAAAAAACTTAGGTCTGATAAACACTTTCAGCAAAGAAGCAAGACTGCAAAAAATCAACCTATTTTAAAAAAAATTAGCTTTTCCACACTTGCCAGGAAAGAAATCAGGAAAAATACCTTTCACAATAGCATAAAAATAAATAAATAAATAAATAAATAAATAAATAAATAAATAAATAAATAAATACCTAGCAATGAAGCTACCCAGAGGTAATGAAAAATATAATACACGAAAGAAAGAAATTAAAAGATAATAGTAGAAGACAGAAAAACCTCCAATTCTATTGTCTTGAGGAAACAGTAAAAATGCTTATGTTACTGTGATCTTCACATTCAATGTATACCCGATAAAAATTCCAATAACATTCTTTAAATAACTGACATAAAATGATTGCATAAAACTCTACACAGAAAAAAAAAAAAAAAAGCAACTGAAAACACAGCCTCAAAGAATGGGACAAAATCTTTGCCAAACCATACATCTGACAAGGAATTACTTTCTAGAGTCTATAAAGAACTCAGAAAGCTAATGTTAATAAAAATTTTAAAAAATTTAAAAAAAAGAAAGAATTCAGAAAGCTAAACAACTACAACCCAAAATCAAATCACCCAAACTAATGGAACAAATTAAACAGACACTTTTCCAAAGAAAAAAAATATAATAAATCATCACATAAGAAAAAATATTCAGCAATGCTTAGGCATCAGAGAAATGCAAATTACAACTACTACCAGTCAGAACTGCTCTCATGACAAAAACAGATGAACACAAATGCTGGGGACTCTACAGAGTAAATGAGACCTACATATCCTGCTGGTGGAAATGTAAATTACCATACCACTATAGAAATCAGCACACGGATATGCCCCCCAAAAAATACAAATAGAAAATGTGATCACATTATACCACTCCTGAATATAAACCCAAAGGAACCTGTGTCAACACAACTCAGAGATACTTGCACATACATGTTTACTGCAGCAGTGTTCTCAAAAGCCAACATACAGGAAAAGCTAAATGCCTATAAACAAATGGATAAAGAAAAGTAATATATACACACAATGGAGTTTTATTCAGCTATAAAGGATAAAATTATGTAATGTGCAAAAAAAGGTTGGAACTGGAGATCATGTTAAGCAAAGTAAATTGGACTTATAAAAACAAATATGACCTTTTCCCCTCAGATGCATACATCTAGATTTATTATATATGTATTAGAAAGGAGTAAGGGAACTGACTACACAGGGAGGAAAGGGTAGACTGATGACCAGAGGAGAAAAAAGGACAAATACATTTCCTTTCATATCAGAATCTAGAGTGAAATATATCTGCATAGACAAGTACATGCATGCACATGTACGTACATACATACATTTACATAAGCATATGCTTTAGCTTTCAGTCTTAAAAAATTAAAAGTATTTTCTTGCACTTTAACCCTTGTGTATTACATGGTTCTATATATAGCAAAATGCTCTTCTGCAAATCTTTCATGGAATGAGTATTTATTCCTGTTGCAAAGGCAGATGTGATATATTCAAATGAAAATTGTGAAATGTTAAATGTTCAAGAAAGAAGCCAATTCTATGCAAGACAGGTGGATCAATGAGATTTTGAATATTTTTATTTACTTATTTATTTGCAAGCAAAAAGGGAGAGAGAGAGTGGACAGGCCAGGGCCTCAAGCCACTGCAAAAACAAACAAACAAACAAACAAAAAACTCCAGATGTGTGTGCCAGGGTACATCTGCATTTACATGGGTACTAAGTAATCAAACTCAGGTCTTGAGGCTTTGCAGGCAAACACCTTGGCCATCTGTCCAGCCCTGCAATGAGATTTTAATTCCATGTGATATAAATGAAGTTTTCTGAATATATTAACAAGCATCAGGTGTGAGTGAATTTTATAAGCCCAAGTAGGGCTGTGATAGGCCAGAAAAGACAATGTACCTCAAAACACATGTAAAAGGCAAAGTGTGAATATCAAGATGACATCAAGATGAACCTCCATAGCACTGAGTAGGATGTGGTGGCACATACCTTTACTCCCAGCACTTGGGAGGCTGTGATAGGAGGATTGCTGTGAGTTCGAGGCCAGACTGGGGCTACAGAGTAAGTCAACCTGGGCCACAGTGAGATTCTATGCCATCCAAATAAAAAAAGATAGAGGGGCTGGGAAAATGGCTCAGCAGTTAAGGCGTTTGCCTGTGAAGCACAAGGAACCAGGTTCAAGTCTCTAGGACCACATAAGCCAGATGCAAAAGGGGGTGCATGCGTCTGGAGTTCGTTTGCAGTGGCTAGAGGCCCTGGTGTGCCCATTCTCTCTCTTTCTCTATATCTGCCTTTTTCTCTCCATCTGCCTCTCTCTCTCTCTCAAATATATAAAAATACATATAAAAAAGATAGAAACAGGGACTGGAGAGATGGCTTAGCAGTTAAGGTGGCTGCCTGCAAAGCCAAAGGACCCAGGTTCAACTCCCCAGGATCCATGTAAGGCAGGTGCACAAGGGGGCACATGCATCTGGAGTTCGTTTGCAGTAGTGGCATGCCCATCCTTCCTACCTCCCTCCCACCCTGCCTATTTCAGTATCTCTCTCTCCCTCTCAAATAATTAAAAATAAAATATCTTTTAAAAAGAAACACACGCAGAAACGAATTTGGGTGACTGAAAGCACAATGTTCACCCCAAAACGAAGATAGCAATGTCTTCCAGAAAATTATCTACTTTTCCAAAAAACTCAAAGCAACCAAAAATAAAAAAATTAGTAAGTGTTGGCACCAAGTTATCATATATAAAACAGAAAGATGAGACAAAATGGAGCCTATAGAGAGAGAAGTTATTACAAAATGAACACGTTCCTAGAGGAGAGCCTTTCTGACCCTCTGTCCTAGAGAATTAGAACAGCTGCATGATGATACAGGGTGATGACACAACATTTCGCTGTGGTGTGAGATCTGAACTACAGACCTCAACTCACTAGGCTTGGGGGGAAAATGAGCCCTCTGCCACCAACTAATCTCCACCTAGCTTTACACCTCCTCCTTGTCCACTCTTCCCTTGCTTACAGCTGGCCTCTGTGAATGAGGATCCCTGTCTGTGGCTCACCCCTTTCCATTTCCTGAACACTGGCCAACCAGCTGGCCATCAAAAGCATATGTTCTATTCTCTGCTTCTTAGTACCATAAACTTTGCATGGGGAGGGCTGCACATAAATCTGGTAAACTCTCAAGTGATGTATCAATTGGCCCATTTTACTAACACCTAACAATCCTAGCACCTATTATTGATTAGTTACAACTATAATAAATTTATTTCTGTCCTCTCCTTTTCTAAAATTGGGTGGTGAAAATTCAGTTGCATAAAAGTTGAGGTGCAAAAACGAGAAGAAAATGGGTATGTCAGAACTGGTACAGAAAATTGGTACTGCAGTATTCTGACTTGCTAACCTGTGCGTGAATACATGTAAAGAAGGCAACGAAGAGAAAAGGTGAAAGGACATAGGAGAGGAAGGCAGGTTACTAACACTCAACCATCAGTTATCAAATAAGGGCTTGTAGACTCTGCAGAGCCAACAGCTCTTCCCCTTCAGTCTCAACACTGGTGCTGCCAATCTATCTGTTCTTTTCTTTTTGGAATATAACTTTTAGTCTAGCATGAATTAAAAATTATGAACAGAGCCGGGTGTGGTGGCATGTTTTTGATCCCAGCACTCGGGAGGCAGAGACAGGAGGATCGTCGAGAGTTCAAGGCCACCCTGAGACTACATAGGTCAGCCTGGGATAGAGTGTGACCCTATCTCAAGAAACCAAAAGAAAAAAAAATTATGAACAGAAACAGTATGTGATGTATATACACATGTAGGTATATATGCATGCACATATCCACTTATACTTAGAAAGCAAAATGACTTTTGTAAAACTAACACCCTTGATTAATTTTCAGTGACTCTCTGGAAGAAATGCTGAGAAAGGTCTTTTCATCAATATCATTGTAATGATCTTCATTCAAAATATGAAATAGAATATGTGAAAAAATTGTTTAAGGGGAACAAACAGCGGTAATGTGGGAGTTCGATTTCTCAGTGGGACTTCGTTTGTTTGACTGAGGTGACTGCTGTGAGGACTCATGACGTCCAGGGGACCCTCGTCAACTTCAAACTCAAATTCATCCACAACAAACGTAAATGAGCTTTCCATGATTATTCCTAGTGCTTGCTGCCACTTCCTTAAAATATGGTAGCCTAAGAATTTTCCTCATAATGAGATATTGGATTTTACAAATTTCTAAGTAAAATACTTTTCTGTGAAGCAAAATGACTATGACTGAAACATACTTATCTTAATACAAGTATGTGGATGCTTTAAAATCTAAGAAAGAAAAAATCCAGAACGTATCATACATAATTTTTACTAATATTCTTCCTCTGTTTACAAGATAAAAGAATCTACTTAAATTGTTATCTAAATTAGTGACAGAGAGGACAAAGACCCCTACTGAATTAAAATAGTGTTTAATGCAGGTTCCAAAGTGTATAACAGGAAAGTGTTCAAGTTCCTCAATGTGACACAAAGGTAACAGGTGGTCTGTGCAGTCTACAAAAGAAAGGCTTTTTGTGTGTGTGACAGTCTCTCTGTAATAATTTCCAAACCTAAAAACAAAACAAAACAAAAAAAAACTTGGAGAGTACACAATTACAAACATGGCTATATCAAAAGACATTTTTATACATATAGAATCAAGTTTCTAATCATGCTAGTACTTCTAAACACTATACAATAATTTTCTTTTCATATCAATGCCATTTCTCTTTCACCAGAACTAATTACCTTTAAATAAATGATTCAGGATGTCAAAAGCGACTCTCAGGGAATGTTTCAAGAGGTCCCACTTTCCTGAATTATAGCCTAGAACATCTGCTTAGCAATCTGGCAAGTAGTACGAAGCCAAAACAGGCATCTCATATATGGTAGCTGTATCTGACCTCAAGAATGTGACAGCTGGCTATCTGCCTATACCCTTTATACTGTAAAAATATAAAATTCTTTATGCAAGAGAGACTACTGAAAAAATAAGTGTGTCAACACCAAAATCATGGAGTGTATGAAGAAAAGAAGTTGTTTTAGGAAAGTAAAACTGTTGGCTACTTTGTGCCAAAAGAAGTAGAAAACATTGTTAAGACATTTTATTCTCCTCAAAATGTCAGTCCGCATTTGTACAGCACTTGACATAATCTCTTACACTGGGTATGAAACATATCCCTTGGAGGATGTCCATGAGAGGCCTGGCAAGTGCTGCAAGGAAACATCACCCTGTCACACACACCAGCAGCCTCAACCTGAGCTACACTACTCAGCAGGGCTAGAATGCTCACAAGATGAGACAAGAAATGACAGTTTAGCTTAATTTAGAATCAAATTGATCTTGGGATTTTTATCTTACTAGCCTTCTCAAATTCAGACTTCTCAAAACCTACTAATACCCTATTATCTACAGGATCATGATGGACTAGTAGACACATCCTACAAGAATTCTCACTGGAAATGGAATCTGAAATCTCCCACTGTATATGCTTTAAGAGAATTCAAAACTACTTCAAAAGTGATGGTTAATATCTTTAGTAATATGCAAGGGTAATGACAAAGCCTTTAAGGAGCACTTGTATTGGACAGTTATAAAAAGGGAAATGAAAATAACCGATAAAACATTAAAATCATTAAATTACATTATATGCTACAGTTACTGAATCCTGGAATAACATCCCATTTACCCATCTTCAACTATAATTGGTCTCAACGTGAAGATGTATCTGACCGTGTTCAGTCCTTCCAAACTAGATGAACAAGGAGGCACAGACTACTTGCATTCATTTCTTGTCTTGTCATGGTAACAGGGTACTTGACAGAAACAACGTAAGGGAGGAGAGGAGTATTTTGGCTCCTCGTGTCAGGAAATAAAGTCCATCATGGTGGGGGAGGCGTGGCAGCTGAAGAGGCTCTCTCGACAGTGACAGGAGCCCGTGAGCATGGCTTGCTCATGCTGAGGTGGGAGGCCACCAGGAGCTCGGGCCGGAGCAGTGACAGCCGGAGCCCTCAACGGCCTGCGACCAGCGGCCTCCCACCATCAGCCTTGCCTTCCAACCCAGAGCTTCTCCAGCCTCCTACAACAGCACGAGCGGAGCCCCTGTGTTCAAACACATGAGTCTGCGGGGGATATTATACATTCACACCATAATACTTTCACTAAAATCAAACCTAATACAATCTTCTACAATGATTGATTTACAAAAAGATTATCGAGAATTTCCGATAAATAAAAATTAGAATTCTTAGACATATCAGTTTATTACATGGTCCGTGGGATCAACATCTAAGGTTTGTGGAAAAAAAAAAAAAAACAACAAGTAATTTAAAAAATGAAAAAGAGGGCCTGGAGAGGTGTCTCAGAGGTTAAAGGCACTTGCTTGCAAACCTGCCAGCCTAGGGTTCAATTCCCCAGCACTCATGTTAAGCCAGATACAAATATCTGAGGTTCACTTGCAGGGAATAAACAGCCTAGCATGCTCATACACACACACACACACACACACACACACACACACACACACACACACACACACACGAAATCAGAGACAATGTAAGGACAGCACAGGCTGAGTTTAAGAAACAGCAAATACTTGAATTGAAGCACAAAATGCATACATGAAAAAGAGAACCCAAGTCTTTGTGGTCACAGTGAGGTGGTTAATAGTATCAACAGAATCAAGACGCACCTAGAAGACAACCTTCTGGACATTTCTGCATTGAGCTGGCTGAGGTGAGAAGGCGCACTGCGCATTTGCGGAATGCCACTCCCTGACTGGAGCCATGGCTGAAGAATAAAAAAGAAGAAAGCAAGGGAAGCACCAGAACCTCGTCTTTCTCTGCTTCCCGACTGCCGGGACAAAATGACCAGCTCCACCACCCTCTTTTTGCAATGATTTCCTCACCAGGATGGGTTATACTCTTAAACTACGAGACAAAAGAAATCCTTTCTTCCTTAAATTGCTTTTGTCTGGTATTTTTGCCACAGTAATGAGAAAAGGAACTAATATACTCATTCTGGCCCCAACTCCTGTATCCCGTTCTGGATGAGTAGGCCACAGCTCCTGGTTCCTTCCCCACCAAGTTCCCTGGTCCTGGCAACCCATTAACCCTGCTGCGGGCTTGGGGATGCCTGGACCAGGCAGGCACGATAAGGAACAAGACAGGGTGCGCACTCTCACCACTGCTCTTCAACGTACTACTACAAACCCTAGCCCAGCCCAAGCAGTAAGACAGGAGAAAGAAATAAAAGGGATACAAATTGGAAAGGAAGAAGTCAATTTAGCCCTATTTGCAGATGACATGATCATACACGTAAGTGGCCCAAAAGTCTCAATCTCAAAACTTCTAAAGCCAATTAATTCCTTCAGCAAAGTGGCAGGATACAAAATCAACACACACACACACACACACACAAAATCAGTACCCTTCCTATATGCAAAGGACAGAAAAAGAAATCAGCAAGGCTGTTCCATTTTCAATGGCCACAGAAAAATTAAATACCTTGGACTATTACTAACCAAAGATGTGAAAGACCTATATAATGAAAAAAAATATCAGGGAAAGGCAAATTAAAACAACGATGAGATTCCACCTTACTCCAGTAAGGATGGCAATTATTTAAAAAATCAAATGAAAACAAATGTTAACAAGGATGTGGGGAAAGAAAAATCCTCATTCATTGTTGGTGCAAACTTGTACAACCACTATGGAAATCATTATGGAGATTCAGAAAAGAGATGAATATAGAACTACCAAGAGACCCAGTTATTCCCTTATTGGGCATTTGCCCTAAATGCTCCACACTCCACTACAGAGATATTTGCTCAACCATGTTCATTTTGAAAATTTTATTGATTGATTGATTTAGAGCAAAAGGGGGAGAGAGAGGCAATGGGCATGCCAGGCCCTCAGCCACTGAAATCAAAATCCGTATGTTTATGCCACCTAGTGTGTATGTGCAACCTTGTGCTCTACATCACCTCTGTGCATCTGGTTGACGTAGGATCTAGACAGAGTTCGGACATAGGTCCTGAGGCTTTGCATGGAAACACCTTAACCACTAAGCAATCTCTCCAGCCATCTACTGGACTGACTTAATACAATTACACAGGAAACATTGAAAATGCTTCTTCCATCTTACTGTAGGTTTGATAGCAGCACATCAACTTGCCATTCACATTTTCCCCACTACTGTCTAATGAACTCAGTAGCTATTCAACAAAAAATTGTGCAGAGAAAAGAAAATGTAGAAGTAAAATCACAATATAAGTTAATCGACCTAATATTAGGAGATGCTATTAATATCAAGATTCAACACACAGCTAAATTCGTCCAAGTATCTGCAGGGTCTAGTAATGCTAGCACTGAAGGAAGACTATGATGAACTGCACAGAGATTCAGAACCTTACAGCAAACAGGCAATTTGCAAACAAGACAGTGGTGTTTATACCACAAAAGTACACATCTGAGATAGCATTCTTAACTCCCTCAGCCTTAAAAGTAAACACTCCTTTTCTGCTCTCCCAGGACTGATTAACAATACTCTACTTCCACTAGCACACAAGTTAGCAACCCAGGGGTCTTATTTCAATATTCCCTTTGTCCACTTCTCACATACCATCAATCAAACCCTGATGATCGTGTGTATTCTTACTGTCGCTTTTTCTCTGAAGTTATACATGCCCACCAGCATTTCACTTGACCCATTCTGCTTACATATGTAATTTCTGCAGCATCCTCAGACTTGGGCTTGAATTAACTTTTAAAAGACAGACTAGAGCATGTCCTTTTCCCATTTAGAAAAGCTTTTTATGTAGCTCTTTACACGCTTTAGACAATTTACCAATAACTTAAGAGGACATATCAGATCCTGATGATCTCCGGAACCCAGACTTACACTCCCCTCTAGCACCAAACTCTATGCTCAAGCTTTACACGATTAATTGCTCTGGCTAGATTACTGCTCCCCCTGCCAAGTACCTCTTAGAGATATTATGTAATGTTTCTAAAGTGACAGAAGGAGGAAAATGCCTTTAATTATGCTCACACATGGTATCCCGTACTTGTAGGTTTTGGTACCTGTTACACTAAACCAAATTCATTTGTCTCTCCTCCTCCATCAAACTCCAATATCTTAAGGGCAGACATTTTTTAAATTTATCGCTGTACTTCTAAAAACTTAGAATAATGATTGGTCCTCAAAAGTTACTTATGGGGGCTGGAGAGATGGCTCAGTGGTTAAAGGCCTCTGCTTGCAAAATGTGATCTGGTTCTTTCTCTGAATCAATCCCCCCCCCCCTCTCTAATAAGCAAAAGCATTTAAGAAAACTATTTCACTGATTTTAAGGTGAATGGGAGGATGGACAGTTAGGAAGATAGATGTGACCAACTAGGGAAGCACTTAATAAACTGTTGCCATTAATGACTATGTGTTCGAATAATCATTTCTAAGTCAGTGTGTTTCTACTTTTTAGGTACAGTTAGCCCTGAAGGACAATACAGAAGTCTCCACCAGTTAACCATATTATTACAAGGAATAGGACAAGAAGTGGCAATGCTTATCCAGGAACTGGAGAAAAAAAAAAAAAAATCAGGTAACAATTATTACAATAAAAATTTGTATATATTATGTTCCTGCTTAAGAAAAGAAAACTAAGACTTTTAGTGGATTTAATAAAAAGAACAGTACCTAGCAATAAGCCATCACATCTCTTTCACTAATGAAAATTCTTTTTTCCTCTAACCATAAAGTTTTAAGTTAGCCTTAAAGCAGGTGTAGTGGTACACATCTTAATCCCAGTATTTGGGAAACAGATGTAGGAGGATTGCTATGAGTATGAAGCCAGTGTGAGACTACATAGTGAATTCCAGGTCAGCTCGGCTAGAGTGAGACCCTACTTTGGGAAAAAAAAGAAAAAGGAGTCATTATGCACAGTGGCAAGTGCTTCTCATAAAACAGATTATTGGATCCACAGAAAATACTCTGTATGAGCTGGCTACTATTACTCTGCTCATTTCAGAAGTTAGAAAATGGGAACACTTGACCAACTCAAGCAATATATCACATGGCTAAAACAGGTAACAAGGAGTATTTAATCTGAAAGCATATGCTCTGATTCATGGGAATGTACTGAAAGGCAAAGGCAAAAATGTATGGCTTCTCCCTTCAGGTACTGATCATTTGTGAGAAATGGATAAATAACCATAAAAATTGTCAAAAGTGGACCACTTTTATAGTACAAATTGTTATGGGTACATATATTTTAGTAAGGTAATATGGTTCTTCCTAAAACTGAACTATTTAGGAGACTTGACTATATCATTCTTGTATTTTACAAAAATAAAAAATGGAGGGACTGTAGAGATGGCTCAGTGGTTAAGGTGCTTGACTGCACAGACTAACCACCCAGGTTTAATTCCCCAGTATCCACATAAAGCCAAAGGCACAAAGTAGCACATGCATCTGGAGCCTGTTTGCAGAGGCTCGACTCTGGCACTCCCATTCTTTCTGTATGTCTTTCTTCTATCTCTCTCTCTGTTTAAAAATAAGTAAATAGGGCCGAAGGGATGGCTTAGCAGTTAAGGTGCTTGCCTCTCCTCTTATTCTCAAATAAAATGAAATAAATAAATAAAATAAATAAATAAATAAAAATAAAATTTAAAAATTGGGTTTCAGGGACTTTTTTCAAAAGTACCCATACACCAACTTTCAATATTAAAGTTATATGCTATAAAATAATTTAAATTTATATAATTCTAAGAAAAATATTTTAAGGAGCAGTATTATAGCTAATAAAATGTTTTCAGGTACTTAAAAATTAGAAATATCATCATGAACTATTTCTATCCAATTATACATTAGACTGACAGATGACAGACAGATAGATGTCTCTTTTCATAAGCAATCTTAAATCTCACTGCTGGCTGCATTTACATAGACTCAAGAACCATGAAGCACAGGACATAAAGGGTTAACTCCATTTATGCCAATTTTTCATTCTCCTAGGAAAACGCTTCCACTGACATGACGCAACAAAACATTTAACCAAAATGAATGACTTAAAGATTAAAATCTTGGCCTGGAAAGGTGGCTCTGTGGCTGAGAGTGCTTCCTGAGCATGCATGATTACCTGCGGGAGCCTGGGACTAACCACTTTCAATCCCCTCAGCATCCATGTTACCAGCTGGGTGTGGCCATGCCTGTCTGTAACGCCGATCCTATGGGAGTAGAGACCGGGGACGTGGCAGACGTGGGGGAAAAAATGGCCAGCTCCAGAATCAGTAAATGTTTTCTCAAGAAAAAAAAAAAAAAAAACACAGGTGGGTAAATGATCAATGAGACCAACTGATGTTCTACTCTGGCCTCCAGTGGCCCACCCTGGAGATGCTGTATTAACACACACATGTGAATGCACCACATACATACCACACCACATACACCACGCACACAGTTGAGCACAACATACACAGCACAAATAAAATGTCTGATAGGCAATCTCAACCTCTCTGATTTAATGACCTAATTTAATAATAACAAAAAACAAACCACTACACTTATTTTTTATTTCAAGATTTTCTGGTTTTAAACACCAAAATAACAAATAAACAAACAAACAAAAACAGAAAAAAACGTGAGAATGTACTGAATCTACATTTTTTGGTAAGATTTACTTATTTACTTATTAGAGACAGACAAGGGAGAGAGAGAGAAAAAAAAATGAATATGGGTGTGCCAGGGCCTCTAGACACTGCAAATGAACACCAGACGCATGCACCACCATGTGCATATGGCTTACGTGGGACCTGGAGAATCGATCTTGGGTCTTTAGGCTGTGCAGGCATGCATCTTAACCACTAAGCCATCTCTCCAGTCCTGAATCTACATGCCTAATTGGATATATGGTATTGACTATCTCCAAATGCATCTACTTTGTAACACTGGCATATGTCTTTAAACTTGCTTATCTATTGTTAAGTGTTTCCTATACAGCCAATTTTTTTTCTCAAAACTTAACACTGAAAATTGCCTTGGATAGGCAATAACGAAAAGCAATACCATTTATTTTTTTTATAAATAATCATACACAAGAGAGATTCTTCTGCCCAGGAGAAGAGCAAGTTTGAGTTTTAGCACACCCTAAGTACCACAGGAAGAAGTGAGAGAAATAAACAAATTCACCCAAGCCCCACATGACCTACCACATAACCTCTAATAGGGCTTTGATGCTATCACTTTTTCACTTCCAAGAAAGAAGGCAATTACAATAGTTTAGTTTGTATGACAGAAGCACTCAATTGATCTGAGGTTTTGACCATAATCAACACCCACTGTCCAACAGCACACTAGAAATCATCATGACACCTAGTCAGTGTGTTTGAAACACTCAATGAAAAGACTGTTTGCTGCTAACACAAAATAAAACTCAGTAGCTTAAAGATAAGCTTCCTTACAGAAGTTTAAAAATACTCTTGACATCTGCTTCTTTGGATAAATGCTCTCTGAAATATTTTCAAGGCGTAATTTATGATAAGAAAAGACAGCTTTACTCAAATATGAAGCATGTGGTGCAGAGTAAGAAAGTACTAATTTCTCAATAGTATTGAGAAATTTTCCAAAGAACAGTTTATTGATTTTTAACTCAACAAAACTTGTTTAGGAATCATGTACAGAGATACCTGTATGCATAGAGCATGAGTGTTAATATATACCAAACATGCTATAAAATATACCAGTTCTAACAATAAATAAATTGTTCCTTATTAGTAACTCTATGACCATTTTATGTCCAAGGTGTACTCATAACAGATGTACACTGATGCATAATAAATATGTAACTTCATATGTTAAACTGTATTTTTTAATATTTTATTTCTTTATTTATTTGAGATACAGAGGAAGAGGCAGAGGGAAAGAGACAACAGACATAACAAGGCCTCTAACCAACGCAAATGAACACCAGAAGCATGTGCCTCCTTGTGCATTGAGATTACATGGGTCCTGGGAAATCGAACCAGGGTCCTTAGGCTTTGCAGGCAAATGCCTTAAACACTAAGCCATTTCTCCAGCCCCTGTTTTTATTTTTTAACTATCTTTCCAACTTATATGTGTAATTACAAAGGTATCAATTTAAAAGATTAATTTTAAAGTGGTTAAACTTCAGTAATATCACTATATATGGGAAATCTAAAAATAATCACAAATGCAATGGCTTTTATTGTCCAGAGTTGAACTTCCTATTTAACAATATTTATATGACTCTTTTTGTTTCTTTTGGCAATACTTTGACATAATCCATCATCTTTGTATTTCTAAAGGAATAAAAGAACAAAGGAATACTTCTAGAAAGACTAACTGTCATGGGTATGGTAGGGCCATGGCAGGAGTACTGCAAGTTTGAGGCCAATCTGGGTTCCAGGAGAGTTCCATGCCAGCCTGGGTTACATGAAATCCTGCCTTAGAAACAAGATAAAAGACAAATAGCAAAAAACACAAAATAACAATGAAAAACTAATTTTCTCCAGTGTAAGAGAATATCTTATCTGTAGTACTAATTTATGAATAATAAATTATGAAGTAAATTTCATTCAGAATTTAAATTAAAACATACTCATCATCATTTAACTTACAAACTAAAACACCTTTGCTTTGTTATACCGTTCCTAAGCTATGGCTTAATTTCTATGATCTTATAAACTCCAGCGTGAGTGAGCTTGAAATTGTGTGTGAGGGGTGTTGGTGTGTATGGTGCACGTGTGTGTACCCCATGCGTGGACAGAAGCCAAAGGACAGCATCAGGTGTCTGGCTCTATCACCCATGGCATGTTTCCTTGAAACAGAGTCTCTCATTTAACAGGCGCTGCTGTTTTCTGTTCGATGAGCTCTGTTCCCCAAGTAAATGGGCTGAAGTCATTCACGGCCACACCCAGATGTTTATGCAGGTGTTGGAGAATTGAACTTGGGGTAAATGAGACCCTCTCAGGCCCTTATACAGCCATCTCACTAGCCCAATATCTTTGTATTTTAAAAAGTGGAGAATCATTTCCTTAAAAGTGTGTTTGTGCTCTCCCAAAAGCTTCAAACCTCATAAAGCACATACAACAAATTTCTGTTTCAGAGATGTGGTCTCACTGGCTTTACTTTATTAGTAAGAATTATAAACAAAGAGCAACAATGTGTATCTTGAGATTACTGATGCTTACGTGTATACTTGGTAGTACAGGGTCATGATTATATTAACACTGACAGTTTACGTAAAAGAATTCTAAGCACACCACCTTGACTCCACCTATTTCTGACAATGCCTTATTACAAATGTTAGGTACTAATTTGTTTTCTGTCCAGGAAAACACCCACTTCAGACAATGCTTTATTACAAATGTTAGGTAATAATTTCTTTTCTATCCAGGAAAAAAAAAGCTTGTATTCCCTTGATACAAAGAATTAGAACATTATACTATTACTATCCAGAATTATTACTAAAATTCAGTCTTAATTTAAGGAAGTTAAATTACAAAAAAAGAAACAAGAGGGTTGGACAAATGGCTTAGCAGTTAAGGTACTTGCTGTGAAGCCAAATGACCCAGGTTCTACTCCCCAGTACCCATATAAGCCAGATGTACAAGGTAGTGCATGCATCTGGAGTTCATTTACAGCAGCTGGAGGCCCTGGCACGCCCATTCTTGCTCTTTGTGCTCTTCTCTCTCCCTCTCTCTCTCCCTCCACCCCCTCAAATAAATAAAAAATTTTAAAAAGATATATTTTTCCATATAAAATCCTTAGCTTATATATAATTAGACACTAAAAGTTAGGATTCTACAGCTCTCTAATTGAACTGGAGGCCTGCTCCATGGGAGGGAATACATGCCTGGTACTGAAAACCTAATTTAAAAGCCTATAGAGGGGGAGGTCACTACGCCTGCTCTTGTTTGGCTAAATGCACATATTATGCTCACCAAACTGCCCTATAAGCACCTTACTTAACATTCATACCCATATATTAATGCTACTCTTACTTCTGATTAGAGAAGCTTCTCTTTCCAAGTGACGGTGACCACTGGGATGACCCAAAAGGCACCATAGTGCAGGAAGTGATGGAGGAGTATTTAGCACTGAAATATCTCCATCACATCCTCCAAGGACAAAACATTATTCCTACTTATAAGAACAAAATGACATACTATTCTAATAGTCACAAAATTATACTCTCTGGTTGGGGAAATCAACAGTATATATAAACAAAGAAACTTGGTATGGCCTCCTACCTACTCCTTTATGTGAAAAACCTGATACAGTAATTGTTCTAGAACAGGTAAACTTAAGATGATCTTTAGCAGGGTACATACAATTATATAAAGTATTTCACTAAGGACTTTCTGACTGAAAACACCTGATTTTCTTTAGTAAGTATCTTAAATATTTATTGAGTTATAAACACAGTTTGTATATAATGGTCTTCCTGAAATATATACACAGTATCAATTCTAACCATAAGTTAATGCATTAGAAAGAAATTTTAATTCATAATACAAAATAACAACTGATTTAGAATACAGCACTTCATCTGAGTTATTTCAATCTAAACTTCAATTTACAAACTAAATATTATTAATAACTTTGATTTATAGTAACTTCAACTTTACTTACTAAGAATATAATTGATGTTAGCAACCAAACCAAAAGCTAGGCTTGTTTTCTTTGCACATTTGTGAACAATGGAGGGGAGGCAAACACACAGTTAACCAATGACATTCAACATGCAGCACGTTGAGGGTTCTAAAATCTATCGACAAAAACCTTTAGAAGCTGGGCAGACTTGGTTTTACCCTGCAAGTTCAATAGAATAGAAAACATACTATCCTTGATTATTTTTATTTATTTATTTATTTTTATTGAAGACATTCTCCTAAATTAACAGTTCTCTAATTCTATCTCCATTAATCTAGAAAAGCAAAACTTTACAAAACCAATCATAACATTTTGTGTCAGAAGTATTTTGAGTGTTGATGACTGTATTATAGCTTACCTAACAGTTCATTCAATTAAGCAAAAACTAGAAGAAAAATGAGTCATATCAATGATGTTATCTATACTTTTATATGTTCAATGTCCTTTTTATTGTCCTCATTACTCAAAAATAATAATCATAATCCAAGTAAAATAAAGTATAAGGATTTAATGATACTATGCTTTGGATATACTTTTGGAAGAGACATGATGAAATAATTTATGACACACAATAAAACATAACTATTAAATGCCCTCCCACCAAGACAAAGAAAATTGCACTTACATCCACAGCTCTCTTAATAAAAGGTATCTGTGTGCCACTGTCCAGATCTTCGTTTATAATAAGCCTTCTAGCCCACTGACCTGCCCTGACAACACCACTACCATGAATTAAAACCATCAGTTTCTGTGGATTTGTCAAAGCATCCTCACTCATAAAGATAAAACTCTTTGGTTCACTTTCAGTGGCATCTACCTGTAATTAAAAAAAATTAAATAATAAATAAATATTTTCTTATCAGACATACACACAAATGAGAAAACAATTAATGGTTATTATAAATAATTAACAAGACAATAATAATTTAAATATAAAATGCATGAAAAAGAATAATGAAAACATGCCTCCCAAGATTATTACTATATATTTAGTACTATATTACCATCATAAATAAAAAGAACTAATACTTTGAGTGCTTTCTATAGTCCAGATGATATGTTGTTTAAAACACACTCATTTACAAACCTACTAAGGTGGCTACTATAACAGTCATTAATAGATGAAAAAGTTACACTTAGACAACGTTGTCTAAGGTCACACAGCTATTAAGCCTATACTTCCATAACTGAAGTATACTGCACCTATAAGAGGAAACAGAACTTCCTGGAATGTATTATCTAGAATACTGTAAACTTTAGAACAGGAAAATAAAAAATTATTTAAAACCTCACCTGTGTTGCTCCATGGAAAAGACCTTTCAAACTGCATTCAGATTGTGAGCACAGGATTATATAAAAATTATTTGTGTCTTCTCATCGTCTCACTTTATGTACCATCACTTACAGAATCAATAGTGAATATTTGCATCCATTTCCATTGTGCTTAACATATGTGTTGAGCTAGGTTATATGTGACTTAAATTCTAAAGACACTGTGATGTTAAGAGAGGGTCACTGCCCACGCTAAACCACGTATGCCACAGCACACTCTTTGGCACACATCAGCAGTGGCCAAGAACTGGGCATGAAGGACTCTGTGCAGTCTGGTGAGAACCAAAAAAAAAAAAAAAAAAAAAAAAAAAAAAAAACACCCTGATTCTAAATGTTCCTGCTCATTATGCACAGAACTAAAAATTAATAAAATTTCTCCACTTTTAAAACAATCTACTTGGTTTGAGGATGCTTAGCTATTTGTATAAACAGCATATAAATAGAAATAACTATACTTTCTCAGTGGATCCCTTCTTTGCCTACTCGTTTAAAATTTCAAACAGCTCTCCAAGAATTCTCTAATCCTTTTCACTGTTTTTGTTGTTGTTCTTGTTGTTTTTTTGTTTTTGGTTTTTAGAGGTAGGGGTCTCACTCTATCTCAGGCTGACCTGGGATTGACTATGTAGTCTCAGGGTGGCCTCTAACTCACAGCGATCCTCCTACCTCTGCCTCCCAAGTGCTGGGATGCGACACCACACCCAGCTCCTGTTAGGTTGTCCTTCATAGCACATAACAATCCAACACACTATGTTCTTTTCCGCCTGTTTGTACATTGGTTCATTCACCCTCTGCTCTCTCCACTAGACTGTTTAAGTCCAAGAAGATAAAACATTCTCTTTTATATCTAGCTATATTCCCTATGAGTACAGCAGAGCTTGGTATCTTGTAGTAGACAGTAAGTACAAGAATGGACAAACTTGTAATAAGGACCTTGCCAAGCACTGATAGCAATGTCCTGTAGATATAAAGCATTTAACTAAAATAATGCATCCTCTTTAAATGGTTGTTAAAATACTCGCCTGATTCAGAAACCAAATCTGGAAGATTAAAGGCATGCATAATTATAGAGAATTTTAACAGATTACTCAATGATAAGAATTACAATGACATTATCTTTGTTAGTACTCAGTAACATGCAGGAAGAGAGCTATGAAGTGAAACACAATCCCATAGGCTTGACTGGCATGCTATGCACACAGCAAGCACAATTAATAATACAAGTAAATGGGACTAAGCCACACAGGAAAAGAAGTGAGTGAAAACAAAAGAAAACTGGAACTGAAAGAGAATAGTCCCTTTTACCTTGGAAATTATATTCAAACAAAAACTTGCTCAGTTAAAGCGGCTATAAAAAGGAAAATAGTAATAAGAAAATAATTTAAAAGGCAAAGCAGTCACAGTACAATAACAAAAAGAGGTTATGCTAGTTTTCCAACAGGACGTCTACAAGTTCACAAATAAAATAAAAATAAAAAAATAAAAAAAATAAAAGTAGTTCTTACAGTCAGTCGATGAGGCCTTAATGATCCTGGAATTGCCAATGAAATGGCCATCTATTGATTTTAATGAGAACATCTGTAGCTATTGATCGTCTTTAGCTACTGAAAACTTTCTTTTCTACTATTTGTGTCTTCTATTAACAGGCACAGAACTCTTAGTTGTTTTTTTTTTCCCCTTTGTTAAAGGTTTTTTTTTTTTTTTTTTTTTTTTTAAAGATGCAGTCTCATGTACACAGCTAGTCTCAAACTTACTCTGTAGCTGAGGATGACTTAAAAATCCTGACCTCCTGCCTCCACCTCCCACATGTTAGGACTGGGGGTGTTGCTGTTCTCAGGCACTGTCTACTCTTTTGAGACCAGCTCTGTTGGCTGCCAAAACCAAACAGGCTAGACTGGCTGGTCAACAAGCCTCAGGGGTCTGCTTTCTCTGCTGGTCTCCCCACAGTGCTGGATTACAGACTTGTGCTGTCATGACTGCCTTTGTACATGAATTCTGGGGATCTAACTCAGGTCCTTATGCTTGTAAATAAGCATTTTGGCAACTGACCCACTCCCCAAACTCCAGGAAAAATTTTTATACTATTAATGCAACTACAAAACTTTTAGGGAGCTACAAATTTAGGCAGCCACAAAGAAAGTGAATAACAATTTTAATTGACTATCTGGAAAACATGAGAAAATATGCAAATTTCAGAATGTATACAGAGAAACAACAATTAAGATGACAGCATCAATATGAACGATTAAGTGGGAAGAGCAATATCTGGGCTAGTTATTGGGTAACACTGACCTCAGTAAAACAAAGAACTCAGCCTCTGAACATTGTAAATAAATATAACTTAGTCTACATGAAGTTAGCACAAAGTTTATATGGAAAAGCATATATACGAATAATATTATTTCCCTTCATTAACTCAATAAAAGTTGTTGTCATTGTTTTTTTGAGGTGTCACTCTAGCCCCAGGGTGATCTGGAATTCACTATGTAGTCTCAGGGTGGCCTCAAACTCACAGCGATCCTCCTACCAAGTGCTGGGACCAAAGGCAGGCGTGCACCACCATGCCTGGCGTGTCATTCATCTTTTAACAGTGGCAATTAATGTCAGCTTTCCTTAAAGAAAACACAAACATCATTCCAGTGCAGCACCTCACTTTACAGACAAATGAGCCTCCATTACCATGAAATCAGTGAGATTGTTCCAAACAATATTTAACAATTAACAATTCATTTGAGGATATTCATGAGTCTCACAATTGTGATGTTCCACTTAAACTAAAGTTATTGAGATAATTCATGCATCCAATAAGTTATCACAAGCATGAGGTATTCCAATTGAGAACATTTGGTGCCTGTTAGTGTGAAATACAGAACTAAGTCACGATGTGACCCTTGCTGTCTGTCAAAGGGTTTCCCAATGTGCTGTCATTGAAAATGAGGGAGAGGCCCATCTAGATTAACTATTAAACTAAAACTTGTAAGTTTATATAATCAGGGGAAAAAAAGGATTCCATAGTAACTATTTTGTCAAAAGTATGCCCCTCCCCTTTTACAAAACATTCTCACTTGCTAACACATATTTAAGAAAACTTGGAGGAAATAATAGTTACTGTAAATTAAAAATCTGGGGCTAGAGAGACGGCTCTTCTGTAAAGGGAGAACTTGATTGTGGATCTCTAACACCCACATAAAATCAAGGCACTGTATTCTCAGTACTGGGGTGCTTACTGAATAGTGACCAAATCAGTAAGGTCCAGGTTCAGTGAGAAATAAAGGTGGAGCAGGAACCGGGCGTGGTGGCCTTTAATCCCAGAGCTCAGGAGGCAGAAGTAGGAGGATTGAGATGAGTTCAATGCCACCGGAGACTACAGAGTGAATTCCAGGTCAGCCTGAGCTAGAGTGAAACCCTACCTAGAAAAATAAAAAAGGAGGAGGAGAAGAGGAGGAGGAGGAGGAAGAGGAGGAGGAATAGGGTGTGGTGGTGCTCACCTTTAATCCCAGCATTCAGGAGGCAGAGGCGGAAGGATCAAGGTGAGTTAGAGGCCACCCTGAGGCTTCATAGTGAATTCCAGGTCAGCCTGAACTCGAGTGAAACCATATACATATGGACTCACATGCACACATATATATGAGCATGTATTATACATATGCACATCCATATACACATACACATGCAAAAACCTGAATTTTGGATTACATATTGTATATGATCAATTAGGAGACAGACTATTTTGATGTTCCTTTTTTTAAGTTAAAAAATAAGTCAGGGGCTGGAGATATGGCTTAGTGGTTAAGCGCTTTCCTGTGAAGCCTAAGGACCCCGGTTCGAGGCTTGGTTCCCCAGGTCCCACATTAGCCATTTGCACAAGGGGGCGCACGCGTCTGGAGTTCATCTGCAGAGGCTGGAAGCCCTGGCGCGTCCATTCTCTCTCTCTCCCTCTATCTGTCTTTCTCTCTGTGTCTGTCGCTCTCAAATAAATAAATTAAAAAATTTTTAAAAAAATAAGTCAGGTGTGGTGGTGTACTCCTTTAATCCCAGCACTCGGGAGGCAGAGGTAGGAGGATCAATGTGAGTTCCAAGCCAGCCTGAGCTACAGAGTGAGCTCCAAGTCAGCTAGGGCTAGGGTCAACCCCTACCTCAAAACAATGGAGGAAATTTTATTATTCAAAAATGGGTATAATAGTTATTTTAAGTCCCATGTAATAAAGTCTTCCAAATGTGCTTCAGACTTGTATTCTAGATTTAAAATGAGAATAATCAAATTCATAAACAAAGTCCTCTACCTAATTTCAGATGCTACCTAAAGAAAATTAATAAAATTTCATCATATAACATTATCTATAGAGCCAATAATCTTGTGATGTACATTCTGATTCTAGAGATTGAGGTAAGATGAAGGGTTTCATGATGCTAGAAATACGGAGTGTTAAAAGACCCAATAAGAATTACTTTTTCTTTCTTTCTTTTTACATTTTAGCCAGGCATAGTGATGCATACCTTTAATCCCAGCACTCAGGAGGCAAAGGTAGGAGGATCTTTGTGAGTTCAAGGCCAGCCTGAGACTACATAGTGAATTCCAGGTCAGCCTGGGCTAGACTGAGACCCTACATTTAAAAAAAAAAAATTACATTTTATTGTCTAGGCATGATGACACATTACTTTACTCCCAGTACTGGGAAAGCCAAGGACAGAGGATCACTATGAGCTAGAGGCCAGTCTGGGCTATATTTAAAAAAAAAAAAAAAAAAAAAAAACCCTACCTCAAAAAAAAAAAAAAAAGAGAAAACAAACAATAACAACAACAACAACAAGGAATTATATTGTATCAATGAATTAACCCTACAAATTTGAAATCTTCAGAAACTCTGAATAAAGCGACAAAATTTTCCTTCAAGTTTCAAGACAAAATTCAACTTGTACTCTATTAAAAGAATAAGAAACCAGGGCTGGAGGAATGGCTAAGAAACCAGAGCAGGAGGGATGGCTTAGCAGTTAAGGCATTTGCCTGCAAAGCCAAAGGACCCAGGTTCAATTCCCCAGGACCCACATTAGCCAGGTGCACAAACAGGCACATGCATCTGGAGTTCATTTGCAGTGGTTGGAGGCCCTGATACATCCATTATCTCCCTCTCTTTCTTCTCTGTCAAAAGAAAGAAGAGAAGAGGAGAGAAAGAAAGAGAGAGAAAAACCAAGACTGAAGAGATGGTTTAGCAGTTTTAAGGCCCTCTTACCTGCAAAACCAAAAAACCCAGGTTGGATTTCCCAGGACCCACCTAAGCCATTTGTGTCTGGAGTTTATTTGTAGGGGATAGAGGCCCCGGCACATCCACTATCTCTAGCTGTATCACTCGCGCGCGTACACACACATGCGCTCCCCCCCCTCAAATAATTAAAATAAAATATTAATAATTTTTAAGAATGATAAACCAGAGCTAAAGTCAGAGCTATAACAAAAAAAAAAAAATTTGCTTTGTTTTGTTTTGTTGTCAAACCAGGGTTGTACTCTAGCCCAGGTTGACAGGAACTCAATCTGTAGGTCCAGACGGGCCTAGAATTCCTGGCAATCTGACCACCTCAGCCTCCACTTCTCAGAGTGCTGGGATTAAAGGTGTGTGCCACCACTCCCAGCTAAAACAAGGATTTTGAATCTAGAAGACTGGCACGATCATAGCCAGAAAGAGAACAAAATCTAGACTTCGAAGTATTCCTAAATAAGGTAAGTTTCCAAATAAACCAAGGGTGATCCTAATTATGATATCTGGGGCTTCCTTGACTGTGATCTGCATGCAAAGTTTTATGTATTAAATAAATCACTTTCATCAGGTGTTCTAGACTCTTATGGATTAGAGAGTTCTGAGGGACAGCAAAAATTATTTTACACAGAAGATTACTGTTTCTTCATATGAAAGCTTAGCATTTCATGTTGTCAAAAATTAAAAATAAAAGGTATTTCTTAAGAATAAGTCTGAAAATAAGTCTCAAAACATCTTGAGCCTTTTCACTCCAAAACAGAAATATGAAAATTTCCAGAGTGTTCTGCCAGAAAGAAAAGTGGCAGTATTATAAAGCAGGAAATACTGAGAATTTGTAGAGGAAAACACATATATATTAGGTATCAAAATAAAAGATTTTAAAGAGTGAAAAAAACAGCGAGTATAATAAAACTGACTACAATAAGAAGTATACTGGTTTATTACAAATAAGCAAATAAATACATTATAGTAAAATGAAAAAAAAATGTAAAGGATAATCCTTTTGTCATCATTTAAAAAAAAAAACAATAAAACAGAAGATGGAGGAGCTGGAGAAATGGCTTAGTGGTTAAGGTGCTTGCCTGCAAAGCCAAAGGACCCAGGTTTGATTCCCCAAGACCCACGTAAGCCAGATGCACAAGATGGTACATGCATTGAAGTTTGCAGAGGCTAAAGGTCCTGGTGCGCCCATTCTCTCTTTCTCTCTCATCTGCCTCTTTAACTGTCTCTTTTGAATAAATAAGTTAATAATAATAATATTAATGAGCATGAAAACAGAAACTTTCCTAAAAAAAAATAAAAAACAGAACACTGAAAATTCATAACACTTCCCTTTGTACTAAAGAACATAACTTCTTAACAGCTATTACATAAAAAGGTGACATTTTACTATCAGGCATTAAAATATCAATGTCAACACAATGGAACTTTTATTTTTAACCATATCACAGTTAAGCTAAAACATTTTTTTTCTGGACTGAAAAGCATTTTACATTAGAGCAAAGCATTTTATTTATAGTAAACATTTTTTTTTAAATTGGACTTACTGGAATAGAGACTTTTTTCAAATTACATTCCTTTTCCAGGAGCTCATATACATATTTCGTGATAATCTAAGGAGGAAAGAAATAAAATATGATGATACAATGTCATCCATTATCAAAATTGATATGAGCTTTGATAAATTATTGAAAGTTATTGCTCTAAATGAATACTGCTTCTTTTTAAAATGTTCTAATACCAAATTAACAGACTCTCACTAACTGCCTGTAATGTTTCACCTTCCAATGCTCTGTGAATGAGCCTTAATGCTAAGATTAGGACTAGTTTCTATAAATTCACCAAAAACATATAAAACTTTACCCTTTAGAAAGGAATACTAGGAAACCTTTTCTTTTATTTTTTCTCATTTTTTTCTAGAACTGTTTCTCTTATAATAATTTTCCTATAGACGTTTTACCTACAATAATTCCTCAGGGAATAGAAACCCCAACACTAATTTTGTACTTAATCAAGAAACAAAATGTCAGAAGCATTATGAGCAGAAAAAGAAAACTAATCCACCAAACTCAATCCATATCAGCATTTTTGGGAGGCAGAAACAAAGGAACATCACCACCCATCAAGTTTACATGCACTCTACCATATGCAAGTGAAAAACTACTTGGCTATCACAGCTCACTATTCTCACACTGTAAGATCCAAATTCAAAACTTGCTTACAAGTGCCTTATAGGACAAGAGTCTGTTCTAGACTTTATGTCAAACCAAATAATAAAATCCTAACTCCACTGAGGGCTGGAGAGACTCCACGTGGCTTTGTTTGCCTTGCGCTGCTCTCCAGTCCTGACTGCGGAAGCCCAGCAGCCACAGCGCGAGGGCGTGCGAGGCAGTGCTGCCCGGAGCGCCCCTCCCCCTGCCCACCCGCCCCAGCGCAGAGTCCGCACGGGACGACCACTGCTTCACACATTACGCCCTCGTCCTAGACACTATGATCGGGGCGTCGTGTGGTCCTCTTTCGCACATTAAGGTACTTAAGATGGGACTTATATTTTCCTTCCTGTTGATTTCGTCTACATATCATAAGGAAGATAAGCAGTTCTGAGTTTTAAAAATCTGTTCTAATTGCAGAATCAAGGATTAGGAAGAAAGCATCAAGGACTCATTCACTGCCTTCAAGATTACATAGGACTGCAATGTGCATTTAGAAAAGATAAGAAGTTATTTCAAAGCATACAGTTTTTCTATCAGAATATCTTTTGTGTTCAAATAGTCACTAGAAACTGTTTAAACATGAAAATCAAAGGATGAGGAGACTAAGAATGGGCTAAAATGGTAATTTATAAGAAAAACAAGAAGCTGGGAATGGTGGTGCATGCCTTTAATCCCAGCACTCAGAGGTACAGGTAGGAGGATTGTACTGAGTGTGAGCTTTCCCTGATAATACATACTGAATTCAAGGTCAGCCCAACAAGAGTGAAACCCTACCTTGAAAAGAAAAAAAGAAAAGAAAAAAGAATCACAGGAATGCTCACTTTGCAATCCAATGGAAAAAGAGCCTGGAAGTAGTTACTCTATGCCCAGCCTCACAGGGCACTTACTCCCAGAAAGAGAGGGAGGGAGGAATGAAGAGAGAGAGAGAATGGGTGCACCAGGGCCTCCAGCCACTGCAAAAGATCTCCAGATGTATGTGCACCCTTGTGCACCTAGCTAACGTGGGCTTTGGGGAATAAAACCTGGGTCCTTTGGCTTTGCAGGCAAATTCCTTAACCACTAACCTCTAGCCCTAATGTTATTTTAAAAACAAACAGAGACTAAAGTTTGTTATAGCTAGTGGTTTTTCTCTCTTTCTTTTTTGGTTTTTCATGGTAGGGTTGTACTCTTATTCCAGACTGACCTGGAATTCAGTATGTAGTCTCAGCGTGGCCTCGAACTCATGGTGATCCTCCTACCTCTGCCTCCTTAGTGCTGGGATTAAAGGCGTGCACCACCATGCGTGGCATCATATTATTTTTATTATTATGTGGCAGCCATATATATATAATTAAATGAATCCATAATGGAGGAATAAGGAAATAATTTTGCAACTTGATATTTTGGAATAAATACCTTGTTTACCAAAAAGTAAAGCTCTCTGAAAGAGTCTTAGTTTTTTCTAGTGTGTGGTTACTCCATCTAGAGATTAAAAGCAATTTTGGAAGAAAACGTAGGGCTGATCAAAGAAATACACCATAGAAATGAAGAAGATAAAGTCTGATAAAAATTATTTCTTGGTGGAAGACTTCTAACAAAGAATTGTATATTCACCCTACTATAAATATATTTGACGTTTATTAAGCACTGGTCGTGTGCTTACCATGTACCTCATTCATTTCAGCATTACTTCTGGTTCTTATTAAATAAGAACCCAGGACTAATATCTGTACTTTAGTAAAAGCCAATTATAATTTAAAGGAGTAGAGTAAGGGTAACATGAAGGAACTTCAGATTCTATTGAGACTAGATTTAGAAAATAAAATGGGATATATGAAAAAGATAAGACCACAAAGATGAAATAAGAATGCATGTATTTTAATTAAATAAATATTTTCATTTACTACTTGGTAAAATTACATTACTTCCTTATTCTGAAGAAAATCTCTCATTAGAAACAAAGTAAATTTAGTCTGATTGATTCATACCAATATTAATTTTTATTTCACAACTTTATTAACTATGTAAGATGAAAAATTTTATATTGGGCCCATTAGGAAAGTAAGAACTTTAGTGCAAGGCATAAAACACCCATATCAATATATCACCAGTCACATGCATCCCCAGAGAAGGTAACTGAATGCTATGAGAATCCTGACTTTCAGTCTAAGAGTAAACTAACTGAACCAAAGAGAAAAATCTGAAAGACTCAAATGTACTTAAGAAATTCTACTGTCTACCCCATTCTTTCTCTCTCTCAAATAAATAAATAAAAATACTTTTTTTTTTAAGAAAAAAAGGGAGGAGGCTAGCAAGATGCTTAGCTATTAAGGCCCTTGCCTTCAAAGCCTAACGACCTAGGTTGGAGTCCCCAGTACCCACATAAGCAAGATGCACAAGGTGGGGCATGTGTCTGGAGTTCATTTTCAGTGGCTGGGATATGGGCATGGCCATTCTCTCTCTACATGCCTCTGTGTCTGTTTCTCTGTCTGTCTCTCTCTCTTAAACAAACAAATAAAAAATAATTTTAAAAAGGAAAAAAAATCTAATTTTCCTACAACCAAAGAAAATCTCAGGAATTTGACTCAGTAGTTGATGTGAATTAGTATAATATGAAATGAGGCATTGTGTAGTAGTAATTTTAAAACATTAAAAATAATTTTTAAACATTTTAAAGAACTTCAACATTTGAAGCATTTAAAAAACAGCATTAGGTGAATCAGCTATTATATATCAGAACTCTGGTCCTAACTGGTGAGAAGAAACTGAGTAACTGATAATGAGTATGAATTTACTCTTGGACACTCACTTAAAATAATAATATAGTGTGTTTACACTGTTTACCCACAAGAGTTGAAAATGATTTAGTTTTATATAAGCATCTTTTAGTAAGTATTTGCTTAGGAAGCCTAGATCTCACAAGCCAAAAGAAGACAATATCAAATCTAATGTAATCATATGTGACTGATGACAAATCTATGACAAAAATAAAATTTAATGCTATGAGGTTTTACTCTGGGCCAAGTCTAACAGTATTTTTTTTTTTTTTTTTGCTTTTAACACAAACTTTACTAAGATTACACATCTGTGATAATGAATCTTTATTGGATTTAGAATCACAAAGTAGATAAACCTCTGGGCATGTCCAGTGATGATGTTTCCAGAAAGGGTTAGCTGAGGAGGGAAGACCCACCCTGAGCAGGAGCAGGGGGCACCATTCCATGGGCTTGGGGCCCAGACTGAATAAAAGCAGAAAATCAGATAAGTGGATACATTCATTCTTCTGCTTTGCTTCCTGATGCACAGAGATGTGAACAAGCATCCACGCAGCACCATGGACAGGACATAATCTACCACCACGCCTCTGCCATGGCGGACAATATACCTTGAACAGCAATAAATACTTCCTCCCTTAAATTGCTTTTGGCAGGTATTTAGTCACAATCTTGAGAAAGTAACTAACAAATCTATTTTGTGTTACTCAGTTTCACTTTCTTTATTGATAAAAATAGAATTCAAGGGGCTAGAAAGATGGCTCAGCAGTTAAGGCAATTGCTTGCAAAACCTAACAACCTAAATTCAATTCCCCAGTACCTACGTAAAGCCAAATGCACAAAGTGGTGCATGCATCTCTCTCTCCCTCCCTCCTCCCCCCCCCCCCCGTCTACTTGAAAATAAATAAAAATACTTAAACAAACAACGGCAGGAGATTCTAGCTATGAGTAATGGCTTAGTTTAGAACATATTTATCTCCAAAGCAATGTCTTAAGGATATTTACAGTGTAATTTGTATTGTCAGGACCAAGCAGTTTATAATTCAACAGAGTAAGAATTAGTGTAACAGCATAAGGATAATATAGCATTTATGTAAGTATTAAGAGCTAATGGCAGCCAAGCGTGGTGGCACACATTTTTAATCCCAACACTCGGGAGGCACAGGTAGGAGAACTGCCATGAGTTCAAAGTTACCCTGAGACTACATAGTGAATTCCAGGTCAGCCTGGGCTAGAGTGAGACCCTACCTCAAAAACCAAAAGAAATAAGTTGATGGGTAAGCCGGGAGTGGTGACACATGTCTTTAGTCCCAGCACTGGGGAGGCAGAGGCAGAAGAATTGCCATGAGTTCAGGCTTCCCTGAGATTACACAGTGAATTCCAGGTCAGCCTGGGTTAGAGCAAGACCTTACCTCAAAAAAAAACCAAAAAAACAACAACAAAAAAAAACAGTTAAGTAGGTAAAACTTACATATTGAACTTATATATTTATTATTTATATCAAAACAGGAAAATTTATAATTAATGTAGCCTAACAAACCAAGTAAATACTAAATAACCTCCCTTGGACAATATTACCTTTGAATTAAAAAATGCATAATAAAGTTTTCTTTCTACTTCACTTTTTTTCTTTTAAAAATATTTTATTGATTTATTTATTGAGACAAAGAAGAGAAGGGAGGGAGAGAGAAAACGAGTGATCCACGGCCTCTAGCCACTGGGAACAAACTCCAGACGCATGTGCCCACCCTGTGCATCTGGCTTATGTGGGTACTGAGGAGGGAACCTGGGTCCTTTGGCCGTGCACAAGCACCTTAAGCACTAAGCCATCTCTCCAGCTACTATGGATCTATAATGCCATTACTAATGCAATACTAACCATATTGCCTTTCTTACAGCTTATTAATTATATTTTGTTACTTTATCACTTAAAAATTTCACCTGGTGATGGAACCGCTCAGTTATAGAAGACTTGACTGTATCTAAAGCATTCCATTACATGACTCAACCATAATTTAATCAAACTATAGAAATTGTATTAAATACCTAAAAAATAACTTAAAAAGCATTATTTATTGTGTCTGATTAAAATTAAATGTACAAAAATATTATTTTGGGGATTAGAATCATCAAATAAAAATCAAGTTACAAATTCTATAAATTATACAAATAACTACTTAAAAATGAGTAGCCTTCCCTCTTTATATCCTATTTCCTAAACTCTGCATTCTTACAAGGGTATGAAGGAAGGGAGGATGGAAGAGGGAGATGAGACAAAGGAAGGAAGAGACAAAAAGCAACACAGGGGCTGGAGAGATGGCTTAGCGGTTAAGCGCTTGCCTGTGAAGCCTAAGGACCCCGGTTCGAGGCTCAGTTCCCCAGGTCCCACGTTAGCCAGATGCACAAGGGGGCGCACGCGTCTGGAGTTTGTTTGCAGAGGCTGGAAGCCCTGGCGCGCCCATTCTCTCTCTCTCCCTCTATCTGTCTTTCTCTCTGTGTCTGTCGCTCTCAAATAACTAAATAAAAAGCAACACAGAAGACTAAGAAAAAACATTAAGTCCTCAATAATTAAGGCTTAATACTATTCAATGACGTCCATTTGGTTATACTTGAAGAGGGCTCCTGCAGCATCTTTACATTAAAGAGGCTGTGGTATGAATGGCAATGGATTGTTCTAATTAGAACCACAGCACATTTATCCTGAGTATACATCGTTTTAAGTCAGAGCTACATCTTAAAGTTTCACTAAAATTATCTCCAGCTCATCCTTATTTCCCCCTAAAAACCTTTTATACTTCATCCTCAGTGGGTGTATTTTAAACATGCAAAAAACCTTTTGAAGTAACTACTTTGTCATCATATCTTCAAAATAAAATTCATTCCCCTAACTTTCCATTAGCATTCTCCAAGGTGACATTCTATATCCTGATCATCCTTCACTGTGATCACCTTCAGAGCAGTTGTTTTCATATTTCCCCTCTAGTGCTCTGAAGAATAGCCCTTATTCTTTCCCATTCTTTCCTCTTTATAACAACACTAATAGGTAACTCACCAGAGCCCCAGAAGTTGTAAGTGTATCCCATTAACTTGTGGTATCATCTCCCAATGATTTCACAGGTACCTTAAATATTAAACATGTACTGAGCACCTCCAAATGCTCAAATAGAATCCATCTGCATGTGGCCAAAGGCATTCCTCCCCCATTATGTTCATCAACCTCATAAATGCCATTTCCATCCACCTAACTGATCCAGACTGGAGACCAATGTCTTTAGTCCTCTGTCATTCTTTCTTCATCCTCAATCGCTGTCCCTCCAAGTAATACTGGTGTCACTGAATGTCTGTGCAAGACTGATTCCAGGCTCCCTCATGGGCATCAAAATAGGAACAGGCTATGGAATTTACATACAACATACATATGACCTCAGTAATTTTAAACATCTCTGCTTACTTATAATACCTCATGCAGTGTACATATCATGTATTAGGAGTTATTCTATTTAACAAATATGACAAAAATAAGTTGTCTTCTTCTGAATATTATCAGTGAATATTTAGTTGAATGCATGGGTGGGAAATCTAAAGGACCAAAGAACAACTACCTTGTAACATCTCCATAGCTCCACATCCCTACTATGAACAGCTAAACTTATCAACAAGTCAGTTCCACAGAGTGCTTCAGTATTCTCTTGTAGTATTTGCAGTGTGGAGGTTTAAGGATGGCCCCCATAAACTCGTGACTTTGAATGTGTGGACCCCAGCTGATGGCAATGTGGGAAGTAGAGTCCTGCTGGAAGCAGTATGTTGGCAGGAGTGGGCACAGGGATGGTACAACCAGCTCTCCTTGCCAGAGAGAGGCTCATTCTCCTGATACTGTTTTCCACCTGCTGTGAAAGATTTTATGCCTCTACTCATGCCACAATTTCCCCTGTGACTATGAACCTTCCCCTCAAGACTAAGCCAAACTAAATTATCTTTCCTCCCATCTGCTGCTTTTAGTTAGGTACCTTATCCCCTGAAAATAACAAGAAAATAACTGCAACAGAAAACCAGTACCAGGAAAATATGGTTGTTACTGCTAGAAACCTGTCACTTTTGGCCTTTGGAACTGATTTGTGGGAGGAATATAGAAGGATTTGAAACCTTGAACAAAGAGATGCACTGCAGTGCTGAAGGCGGAATTTGATGAATCATTTTATTGCAAGTTGAAAGATCCAATGTAGAAAGAACCATGGACTATGAAGGCTTGGCTTATGCAGGTAAGAAAGAGCTTGGTACAGACTGAGCTAGGAGCAGTTTGTGTGGAAGACTTGCTATGTTATTCCCATGTCCTAAGAACTTGTGCTGAGTTGAGTTTGGAAGAAATGGACTCGTGTGAACAGACATGACTGACACAGAAAGGAATGGAAGATTCCGTTTGGCATCAGTCCCATCCAACTGCAACTGTTTGACACATTACCAGCAATGAGACTGGGCCAGCTGTTCTGCACCGGGACAGCAGGAAGAATGCTGATTCTTTTAAAAGTAGACTGTTAGTTTTCTTGCTCTTCAAATAGTTAGCTTTTCTCCTGACCCTGGTTTAACAAATTGTGTAACCTACCTGGTACTATGGGAGTAAGGCTAATGCAGGAAAGGGGGGGGGGGGGGTCACTGGATTTACAACATAGTCTTCTTTCTAGAAATGGCCACTGGGTGATGTGAGCCAGGGCTGGAGTCAGTGTGCAGGTCAAATGGAGCCATGAGGATGAAGCATAAGTTGCAGTAGAGACTCCAGAATTATGGTATGACAGGACTATGGGACGGCTGACAAGAAGAGCTGCCAGCTCAGAATGGATTCTTCCCCAGGTTGTGAGATGCCTAACAAGAGAGGCAGTACTGGAACCCCAGTGACTTCACTGGTTAAAGACGTTGGACTTGGAGCTACGGGATTTGATGTTCGCCCAGAATTGGATACTGCATTTGGTTCAAACATCCCTTAATATGCCCAATGACGTCTTTTGCAGTGGGAATGTCAACTCTACATCACTATCTATTCCTGGATTTTCGAAGTTAAGTGACATTGGACTATAGGGATATATGAACAGCATGGGAAATAGATAAAACTTTTAAGTCAAAGTGAATGTATTTAATATTACATCACAGACGGTCCTGACTTATGGGAGCTGTTTCATTGCACAGCCTTTGCAGCCAGTGATGCTTTGCCTGGACTGTATTCTTGGCTCATTCAGCTCTCATCTTCCTGTCCTTTCAGGTACAGCTACATGTAAGGAAACAGACCCCACAAATACATATAATTATTACCTACTAATAAAATACTTACACAATACATAAGGAAGTGGAAATGTTAACTACTTTAATATGATCACTATGTAATTATACATGCATCAAATTAATACACTGTTTCTCATAAATTTGTACAATTGAAGTAAGAATTATTTCTCTTAATCTGAAAAAAAAAGATATCAATGTTCTAAGTACCACCCAATACTTCCCGATCTTTTCGACTGTATTCTTTGTTTTGGAACTAAAGTGTAAAGCAATCCAATCTTTATTTCTTCTGTGATGGACACTAAAATGAATTGCTCTACTTTCATTTCTTAGCTATCTAGATTTAAACGATTTTAATCTTTTTTTTTTTGTTCATTTTTTATTTATTTATTTGAGAGCGACAGACATAGAGAGAAAGCAGATAGAGGGAGAGAGAGAGAATGGGCGTGCCAGGGCTTCCAGCCACTGCAAACGAACTCCAGACGCGTGCGCCCCCCTTGTGCATCTGGCTAATGTGGGACCTGAGCCTCGAACCAGGGTCCTTAGGCTTCACAGGCAAGCGCTTAACCACTAAGCCATCTCTCCAGCCCAATTTTAATCTTAATACTGGACTTATTCAGACAATTTAACATGAAACACCAGGACCCAAGGTTTTTCAGTTTGGGGTTATTTTGTATGTGTGTGTGTGGGGGGGCTAATAGCAATATTCATGTTTCAAATGCACCAATAATAAAGATGCTTTGGTTCCAGAATTTAGGCATATACTACAATACTATTATTACTATCAGGCCTCTAGACAAAGAATTCCACTGATTTCCCCATGATCTTTTTCTCTTTCCTTTTTACTCTATTAAAATAAACAATTATCAAAATTGTAACAAAGATATAGACATGTTGGATGGGTTTGTGTTATACTTTTATTAGTATACTCAAAGAAACACTTATTCACATTTATGTAGTGCAGAATAACAGATGAAAACTAAGTCCAGTAATGGGTATTGTGTTATATCTACCAATGGATAGCATAAGCCATAAGAAGAAATACACTATAAAGTATACGTTGTGCAGGCAAATGATAAATTTCCTCAGGATTATTTATTTATCTTACCTAAGAAAAACTACTCACATAGAGAACAGGACCATACTGTTATTAAAGGAAAAACCTCAGGTATACTGATATAATTTTACCCTCTAAGTAGCCTGTGCTAGACACTTGGAAAGTTTAAAGTAATTTGTGACAGAAACAGCTTCAGCAACTATATTATGTACTAACACAATGCCTCTTTATCTTATTTGACAAATGTAATTATTCCCTACAATGACAGCAGAAATAGGATAATACTATGTTCACCATTCTCCCTTTGCATTTCTACACAAAGAGTTTTAACAATTTAATAATAATAACTTTCTTGAGCTAGAAAGAAGGCCAGTTCTTTTGAGTATAACATGAACTACTTTTCTAAAAAAGGTGAGCTACCTTCAGTTAAAAGATGCTCTTTTCCATAACCAATGAGAAGGAGAGGAAGAGATTAGTTTCTCATAAATTGCCAGTCGCTACTATACTATAAACAAGAAAAAGATCAATAAAGTCAGTCAGGCAGAGCAAACTTATTAGCACTTGGATCTTGTTCTCATTATAAACCATAAAACACATGTATAAAATTATTAAACGTTGCCAGATAAAACAAATAGCATAGATATTTGATCACAGAGAGAAGAATATAAAAGTGAGATCCATAATCATATTGGTTTCTTGTTTTTTTTTTTTGTCTGGAGGAAACTTCTGGGCTGTGTGAGCAGAGTGGATAAGGAGGGGAACACCATCATCTTGCTAAGTTGAGGAGAGGTGAAATTCAATTAAAGAGACAGCTGGAATCACTAGAGCCCATTACCAGAGAAAAATTAAGTATGTACATTAATAGATTCTTTAATGTATCTGACATAATACTAAATTGTACATATATGTAGGGTGAAATTACATGAGGCTTGACAAATCTGCTAGGGAAACATTCTGGAATAGCATCCAGTTTAACAATTCCACAAGTTTATATAGCACTGAGAAACATTCACATTCCAATCTCTGCAGCCACTGAAGAATACTTGAGCATTCAGTAGGAACCAGAGAAAAGTTACTCCAGAAGAGTCAAACTTCCTAGGGTAATACTCTATAACCACCTTAGCATGCCAAGAAACAAATCCCTACACGATCAAGCTGCTTCATAACAGAGTGAATTATTGCCAAAAAAAGAAAAATGTCAACATTTTTAAACACAATTACATCCAGATACTCACCAAAGTAATATTTACAAGTCTACTATCCAATCAATACAAATTACTAGAAACATTCACAGCAACAGAAGAATGACTGCCATGAAAAAACAGGCAATAAAAACAGATCTAGAAATGAAATAAATTATGAAAATGGGGATGAGCACATGAAATGAGGTATCTTCAAAATGCTAATTAACATGAAAGAAATAAAATTCCCCTGAGGAAATGGGAAGATAGCTCAGTAGGTAAAGTGCTTGTTATGCTAGCATGGAGATCTGAGATAAATACTGAGAGCAAATGTAAAAAGCTGAGGTGGCCATGCACACCTGTAACTACGGTGCTAAGGGGGAAAGGGAGAGAGAGGCTTGCTGATCAGACAAACTGCAAAAGGTTCTATGAGAGATTCTGTCTCAGTGAAATAGGGCAGAAGAGTAACAGAGATACCATATCCTCCGTCCATGGGCACACACATGTGCATACACAAAAAAACAAACCACCACACATCAGCAGATCAAAAAACAAAACAAAAAAAAAAAAACTTTGTAACAAGAACAGGGATTGAAAAAGACAAGCAATACCAGTCTCTGGCCTCCACCATGTATAATCACATTCGTGTTACACACATGCCAATACATACACAAAACAACACAACAAAAACACTCTCCTTTAACATTCCAGTTCATCCCAGTCAGAATGCTTAACACCAAGAAATTCAATGATGGGCTGGAGGGACGGCTTAGAGGTTAAGGCGTTTGCCTGCAAAGCTAAAGGACCCAAGTTCAACTCTCATGGGCCCACATAAGCCAGATGCACAATGTGGCACAGACATCTGGAGTTTGTTTGCAGTGGCTGGATGCCCTGATGTGCCCATTCTCTATCTACCTCTTTCTCTCTCCTTCTCTCTCTCTCTCAGATAAATAAATTTTTGAAAATATTTTAAAAAAGAAAATCAATGATAACAAATGGTGGCTACCAGAACCCTTATATGCTTGGTGGGAATGTAAACATTTTTAGCATTTTGGAAATCGCAAGTTCCCTAAAACACTAAAGCTATAATCCAACTATCTCACTCTTGGGTGTAGACAGACTCAGGTCAGCATATTACAGAGAAACCTGCTCATCTATGTTCAGTGCCCCACTAGTTACCATAGTCCAGAAATGAAAGCACCAGCAGATGAATAGATAAAGCCAATCTCAATCACACACACACTCTCTCTCTCTCTCTCTCTCTCTCTCTCTCTCACACACACACACACACACACACACACACACACGATGATATTGAGTTGTAAAGAAAATTGAAACGCTGGCATTTGGAGAAAAACAAATGAATGTATTATGTTAAGTGAAATAAACCAGACACAGAAAGACAAATATTGCATGCTGTCTTTGATAGAAAGAACCTAGATTAAAAATCGTGCATATATGTGTGCATACACACATGCACACATGCATATATTCATGAAACTAGAAAGGAGATAATGAGGCAGAAAGAAGAGATCTTAGGGTCTTAAGCAAAGGGAAGAAATGAAAGAGTAATGGAATACATGTGAAGAAGAGAGGACCAGCTAGTGGAAGGAAGGGATCAGCCAGAAGAGGACAGGGAGCACAGGAGAGGGGGACAACTAAAACCCATTAGGTTACACACTAAAATAGAGAAATAGAGGCCTGCTTGCGAAGCCTAAGGACCTCAATTCGAGGCTCGATTCCCCAGGACCCACGTTAGCCAGATGTACAAAGGGGCGCACACGTCTGGAGTTCGTTTGCAGTGGCTGGAGGCCCTGGTGCACCCACTCTCTGTCTCTGTCTCTCTCTCTGTCTCTCTCTCTCTCTCTGTTGCTCTCAAATAAGTAAATAAAAATAAACAAAAAAATTTAAAAAAAAAAAGAAAATTCAAGAACCTCATGGTGCTACTGTAGGGTGGTGGAACCTCACTGGGAAAAGGCCACATCACGAGGTAACTGCTTTCAAAGAAAAAAAAATTCTTGTTTTCTCTTTGTACATGTATTTTTTTTCCTTTCTCCATTTCTTTCTCTACCTCTTTCTACCTTCGTCCTTGCCTCCCTCCTCGTCCCCTGTCCTACCCAGCCAACATGAGGTAGGTAGCTACTCTACCGTAAAGGCTTTCTCCAAGTCCTGACAACATGAGGTGAGAAGCTACTCTACTGTAAAGGCTTTCTCCAAGTCCTGGCACTTGCCACAGTCCTGGAAACAAAGAAGCCAAACCACCACCATCTTTCTCATCTGCCGATCATGGCAGTGACGCTGCTGCAGTGGCACAGGTGCCACATCTGACAAAAAGAAATAGATTGCTTTCTTAAACTAGACTTTTATCAGTAAGATCCTCTATTATATCTTTAAAAAATGAAGCCCTGGAGCACCCATTCTCTCTCTATCTTGCTCATTATCTCTTTCCTTTCTCTCTCTCAAATAAATACATAAAATATTTAAAAAATAAAATGAGGGCTGGAGAGATGGCTTAGTAGTTAAGGCACTTGGCTTGTCCCATGTTTGACTCTTCAGAGCCCTCATTAGCCAGACACACAAAGATGAGGCAAGCACTAGGTGGCACAAGCATCTGGAGTTTGATTGTAGTGGCTGAGGCCCTGGCATGACAATTTTCTCTCTCTCTCTCTCTCAAAAAATGAGAGGCTAGAAACATGACTCAACTGTGATGCCTAGTAACCAAGGTTTGATTCTCCCATACTCACTTAAAGCTGGATGCACAAAGGTGGCACATGCATCTGGAGTGCATCTGGAGTGGCCAAGGGCCCTGGAGAACCCATTCTCTCTCACCTCTCCTCCCCCCTCCCTCTTGCCAATAAAGAAATATTTTTGAAATGAGAAGAGAAAGATTTAGAGGAGGTATACACTTTTATTCAAGTATGATTTGGAAGCAGAGTATAAACAATTCATATCTAATACAATTCAAAGCACCTTAACAAACACACTTCGTTCTACAAAATATGTGACAGGAAAAACACTGTTGCTATTTCTTCCCCCCCCCCCAAAAAAATGCCTCTCTTGTGATCTTCACATTGTTTTAAAAAACTTATCTCCAAAGCCTAATGTAATCCTTTACTGAAAACAGGCTAAGGAGATTGTCAATAAAGTAAAATACTCATAAAAGTGAAAACATTGTACCTGCCAGTTACAATCTTGCCAGTTAAAATCTTATCGCATTTTAAAAGCACAATAATGGCAAAAAAATTTTTAATGTGAAATACATAATGTAACTTCAATGATAAATTTTTGCTTTGGGGCCACACAAGCTGGTAGTATTTGCCCAGAGAAACAGCTGTTTTTGAAAGTTTTCCTAACTCAGCAAGATTCCAACTGTCATTTCTCAGTGTATGCAACCCGACAGTGACAGAACACTTAAGGAAAAATGGCTCATTAACTTGAATCTACAAAATCAACTCTCTTCAATGAAAATTAAACTACAGATCTGCTAGTTAATAACAGAATTCATTTTTGTTGTTCTTTTGCACAAAGTAAAATACTTGTGCAATCTACTATAAAATCTGTGCACAACCTGATAAATACAATGACATAAAGTGTACCTTCAAAACTTAGAAGTACAGTTATTTTTATAGAACAACTTCCAAATGAAGAGTTTTCTTCGCAATATAGATGGGTCACAGCTTTGCAAAGATGGATTTGGATGCTAATGCTCAAATTTAAATGTTACAATGGATTCTCAGAAATCATCCACTACAACTCTAAGACTCTGACTATGTAACTGTAAAAAGCAAGGAAGGTAATGAATAACAAGTTTCAAAATGGAAAAACAAGGGCTGGAAAGATGGGTCAGTGGTTAAGTCACTTGCCTACAAAGCCTAATGACCCAGGTTCCATTCCTCAGTACCTATGTAAAGCCAGATCCACAAAGTGGTGCATGCAATTGGAGTTTGTTTGCATTGGCTAGCAGCCCTGACATGCCCATTCTCGTTCTCTCTCTCTCTCTACTTGCAAATACATAAATATGTTTTTAAATTTCTTACATAAAATGCTTTAATTACCAAGAAAAGTAAATCCTCTTTATAAGTTATTTGCAGAGGAACAAAACAAAAAATGCAAGCCATTTGAAATAAATTTCATACACACACACACACACATATACACATATGTATCATGTATATATAAAACAAAAATATATCATTGAACTAGAATCATAGTAATGTAAGAAACTGAAATCTTTGTATCCTTGTATCATATTAGTAAGAAGGGAAAACTGGCATAGCCAATACAGCATGACTGTTCCTCAAAAAATCAAAAACCAAATCACCTTATGATTAGCAAGTACACTTTTGGGAAAATATGCAAAACAGCAGAAATCAGGAATTTCAGAGATCCCTGCATGTCCATGTTCACTACACGGTTATTCCGACAGTCATGACACAAGAACCACCTAAATGTTCTCAGCAGCTGAATGGACAAAAGAACTGTGGCACATTTATACAATGCAATTCAAAAAAATCAAATCCTGCTGTTTATGACAGCATGGATAAACATGGAGGACATAATGCTCAGTGAAGTACATCAATCAAAAAAAAAGCATGTGATGCCATTTGCATAGTTACCTGAAAACGTCAAACTCAGAGACAGAAAACAGAATGGTGATTGCCAGCAGCTGAAGGATGACAAGGAAATGAGGAATCTCTATTCAGTATAAGCATAGTTTTAGTTACACAACATGAAGACTTTAGAGGTCTGCTGAACAAACTACACTGTGTACCTAAAACTTAGAGAAGTCTCACAGTAAGTATTTTATCAAAACTGTAAACTTAATAGTATGTGTAAATAACTAAAATTTTATAAGCCTGCTTCAAACAATCACAAACATTACAAACACAGTAGTTGCTTCAGCAAACTAGGTCTCAGCAAACAGATCTCCACCCTGGCCGTGTACCTCAGTAATTTGTAACACGAGCACAGTACAGGCAGCTGTGCTGGAACCCGCACTGGGACACACAGGGAACTTTGAGCACTGAGTATTTTTCTCAAACAAACTGAAGTAGTCTTGGTTAATTATTCCATATGTAGTACACTATAATCAGAACCCTAAGCAAAGCTAGAAAGAACACACAATATTTCAAATGAAATTGCATACATATTTCTTAGCAATAAAAATTTACATTTAATCTTAAGTCTTGGGAATCTAATGTCTACAAACATTTTAGCAAACTGAGCTACCATTTTCCAAGATATACCTGTTGTAATTTCTGGAAAAAATTACTCCTGTAAGATAAAGTCCAAATGTCTCTGAAATATATGAATTCTTAATTCAAGAGTTGATAACATATGTAATAAATGACCCTTTGCCTCAGATGGTTTCATGTGTAAAAATAAGCCAGATATAACTTTTTATAATATAAAATATTTTTAAATAGTTATGCACTAGTTTATGTTATTATGGCCAACTTTAAATATGGTCACACTGACCCTCAAATAGTCATTTTGAATAAAATGCCTTCTAGACTTCTATCTAAATTCAATTTCACATGGCACAGTAATCAAAACCTCACTATTCTGACCAATGATTTCACTAGTGCCCAAGAGAAATTCCCAATAGTGCATAGGCAGAGGGCATATGTGCATCCCAAAGGAAAAAGGATGCTCAAGAAACAACTTGTGCATGATCTCCCATAAAATGCAGAGAAAAAACTGACATAAATTCATGAAGATGAATAAAGTAAAGAGTGTAATGAGTAGGCCCATCTGCCTATGTCATAATAGCCAAATATGATTTTTCAGTATCTTTTGCTTATAATTTAACAAAATGTTTTTAAAACCTAGGGAGTATTGAGTAGAGGTGTTGGTGTAGAGTGTTTCAATTAGCATATAACTTGTAGGTCAAATATTATTTATCTTTTTGCAAAATAATAGAATTTAACCTAATTTTTACTTCCCATATTTTCAAATACCTCATCAGTTTTGTGGAATGAAAGAAGGAAATAAAGATGTATAAACACAGACTACATCCACTCTTCTTCTGGCTCATGCAAGATATATTTGTAAAATATTTGTATGTAAAAACAAATTACATAAACTGAACATGACATTTCATGCTAAATATATTTTGCATTAAAATCTACCTGAATAAAGATTATTTTCATAGCACAGAGAATTATAAAGATTTGGTACAAAAGGACATTGGCTCAGAACAACATACCAGATGAACATAAAAGGTTAATTTTAATAATCAAATTCACAATTCATCTAATCTAGGAAATGCCAAGAATAGTTTAAAGAGATACTCTACTTAACATGAACTAATGCACCAACTGTCAGTAAGCGTAAGGATGACTAAATGATTCTGAAATACAATATGCTTGTGTTTAATGACATCAGTAGACATGTAGGAAATTAACAATAGAGTAGGTGCCCAGTTCCTGAAATGCCTGTAAAACTATTAGTAGTCTACAAAGATCATTCTACTTTTAGATGTGACCATAATCCAAGGAAAGAAAACCAAATAAAATAAAACATATTATTCTTTTCTTAGACAGGTACATTTCAGTGCACACACAAGTATAAGAACACTATGCTTTTGTTTCTGGCACAGAAAAACATCTCTAGGCATTATTCATATTATTTCTCTCCCTTAAAGTTAACATACTTTAATGCCATATGGGTACAAATTTACTTCTGTTCATTTAAACTTGTAATTAAACTTTATAACATAGAAAACTGCTAACGTAAAATAATCTCATTCCACTGAAAGGCACTTTTTTTTTTCAAAAATAACATGGGTGATGTGCCAAATGGCTGGGGTGGTAGCTCATTATACCTTCAGAAAGAATCCAAGTTTAAGGCTTATCTTGAGTTCTCAAATGCAGCAGCAAAACCTTGGAGTGTTATCTAGGGTTAGAAAGGGCAAATCAAATGTATGTGTGTGAATCTATTCTAAGGGACATTATTGTTTGGTAATCTAATGAGCATCACACTATTATCCTACTGATCAATGTATCTTACCATAACTTCCTCAAATAACAGAGACTTTATATCTAAAATATTCAAACCAGAAATACCACTCCTTCCACTTTTACCCTTAAGCAGATTTAGGTTTACTATACATTTTAGAGGAATATACAGATTTTTCACATAGCCCTTGCCCTAAAATATGCAGAGCTTCCCTCATCATCAGCATCCTTAGTTAGAGTGGCACATTGGTTACAACTAAAGAATGTATATAGACACATCATAATCACTCACAGTCCAGTTACCATCAGAGAAATTTGGTGGTACTCAATCTGTATGCTTGGAAAAATACACAGCATGTATCAACCATTACTGCTCCATACAGAATATTTTCACTCTGAAAATTCTCCATTTTTTCCTTATTCCTCTTTATGCATTACCCTTGGAAAATACTGATCTAACTCTCACCATAGTTTAGCCTTTTTCAAAATAGTTGGAACTGTGTCTTTTCAGAATGATTTTCTTCATTTGGAAACATACACTCAAGTTTCTTCCATGGCTTGATAGTCACTTCACTCAGCAACAAATTATACGCCAATGTCTAGACAGACTGCAGTTTATGCACTCATTCACCTTATGCGAATGTGTTGTTATGAGGAATCCCAACTTAAGCGTTATGAACAAACTGTTAGAAGCAACCCTGTGCCGGTCTGTGTAGTCATGTTTTGAACTCCTTTGTTTAAATACCAAAGACCATGATTGTTGGGTTGTGTGCTAAGGGCATGGTTACTTTTGTTAAGAAAGAGCCAAACTACCTTCCAATGTGGCTGAATCTATTTTATTTCTACCACAGTAAACAAGAGGTTCCAATGAGTACTTGGTCTCAGTTATTTTGATGTGCTCCATTTAGATATGGAGAGGTGTACTGTTCTAATTTGCATTTCTCTGACGGGATGACATCAAGTATTTGTTAGTATTTTTATTTTCCACGTATGCATCTTCTCTAGTTAAGTTTCTGTTAATATGTTTGGTTCATGTTTAAATGAGTGGCTACTATTTTTTTCTGTGTGTTTTTCATAACAGTTAATTACCAGGTATCTTTTGTAAATATTATCTTCCAGTCTGTAACTTGTGCTCTCATTCATTTCCTCCCACTTCCTCTTTCCTGCCACCCTCCTTCCATGTGGTCTTGTTTTGAGATAGTCTTGTTATGTTTCTCAGGCTGGTATTGGACTTGCACTCCTCCTATCTTATTGTCCCAAGTGCTGAGACTGCAGGTGACCGCCACACGAGGCAGAGTTTTTTCAGTTTCACACAGCTTAACACAGTTCAGCTTACATCCTCATTTGAGGGCATCGCGCCTTTGGTGTTCTACCTACAAAACCCACCGGGACTTTTCAGCACGTTATATCCTAGTCTGCAGTTGGCATTTACATTTAGGTTTCTGATCCACTCTGATTTAACTTTTGGGAAGATTTAAGATCTTTTCATTCTTTTTGTGCGAGCATGGCTAGCAAATGAAAAGGCTGTCTTTGCTTCACATGTTTGTCATGACTCCTTTATCAAAGAGCACGTAACCATTTTCATGTGGTTTATTTCTGGGTATCTATTCTATCCCATTAATCTATATGCCTATTATTTCACTGATACCATGCTAACTTATTTTTACTTTTTATTAAGTCTGGAAGTTGGGAGTATAAGTACTCCAACTTGGTTCTTCTCCTTTAATATTTTGTTGGCTATTCTGTGTCTTTTAATAGTGAATATAATCTGTTTTCCCATATACAAAAATAAACTTCCAGCATCGTGACTGAGATTGAAATTATTGTACAAAGTTCAGAGGACTTGGTAATTTGACAATTCTATTTTCCTATGCAATAACATGAAACCACTTTGTTCATTGATTTAATCACATTTTATAAGATCCTTCCAATATCTTCTGTACATATTTTGTTAGATTCATACTTCAGTATTTCATTTTGAAAGGTATAACCATAAATTGCATGTGCTATCAAATTTTCACTGCATGTCTATGGGAAATAATTGCTTTTTAACAATACTAACCTTGCTGGCTGCAAACATGCTATAATTTTTTGTTAATTCTAGTGTTATTTTTTGAATTTTCTATATATATAACATCATCTGTGAACAAATACAATTTTATTTCTTTATTCCTGTTCTATATGCCTATTATGTTCCTTCTTATCTGACTGAATTAGCCAGGAATTCTGGCCTTATTTTGAAAAGGAATGAAGAAGCCGGGCATGGTGGCAGATGCCTTTAATCCCAGCACTCAGGAAGCAGAGGGAGGAGGATCACTGTGAGTTCAAGTCCACCCTGAGACTCCATAGTGAATTCCAGGTCAGCCAGGGCTACCGTGAAACCCTACTTTGAAAAAAAAAAAGAAAGAAAGAAAGAAAAGAAAAGGAATGAAGACAGAGAACATACTTGCCTTGTTCTTGATCATACTTAAAATGTTTCTAGTTTCTGACCATTAAGTATGACATCAGCTGCAGATTTCTAGTAGATATTCTTTAAAACTGAGGACATTCCAATGCACTACTAATTTACTAAAAGTTCTTATCATTAATGTATGTTAAGATTCTTTCAGATGATTTTTCTGCATCTCAGTATGATTAATTATAGTTGTTTAAAACTATTGTTGATAGCCAGGTGTGGTGGCACATGCCTTTAATCTCAGCACTCAGGAGGCAGAGGTAGGAGGACCACCATGAATTTGAGGCCAGCCTGAGACTACATAGTGAACTCCAGGTCTGCCTAGACTAGAGTGAGACCCTATCTCCAAAAAAATGCAAAAAAAAATATTGTTTATAATTCCAATATTGCCTGTCCTACCTGGTGCACGCCCTGTTGATTCAAGTTATATTTTGTACCTGTACTATGTCTTGTAGTTTTTGGATAACCACACATGATTTACATGACAAAAAAAATGACACCAAAAGGCTTTATAGAAATGAACTGATCAAGTATGAAGAAATGTTCTCTGACTAGAACTACATCCTGTACTATAAGAATACGTTTCTGTTCAGCCAGGCATGGTAGCACACACCTTTAATCCCAGCACTGGGGCGGCAGAGGTAGGAGGATCACCATGAGTTCAAGGCCACCCTGAGATTACGTAGTGAATTCCAGGTCAGCCTGAGCTAAAGTGAGACCCTACCTGGAAAAACCAGAAATAAAAATAAACTACAATATGCTTCTGATCTGTGAACTTCACAGGTGTTTAGCAATGACTTTATCTTTCCTCCCCTAACTGGAATATGACTCTAACTCCTGTCAGAACAAAGCTTATCCGACACTTTGTAAGGCACATTCTAGGCAGTCTTTTACTCAGGAATATTACTTAACACTTCAGGACTATGTACAGAAATACTACCAACAATGAAATTACCCAACAAGCCCAAAATGTGGGGCTGAAGAGATGGGTCAGCAGTTAAGGGAGCTTGCCTGCAAAGTCTTCCAGCCCAGGTTCAGCTCCCCAGTACCCATGTAAACCAGACACTAAAGTGACCCAAGCATCTGGTATTCATTTGCAATAGTAAGAGGCCCAGGCATACCCATGCACACATATGTGAAAATAAATAAAAAAAATATTCTTTTGTAAAAAGCAAAAAATTTGGAAATTGTGTCACAACACAAGAATATCTTTATTTGTGGGCTGGAGAGATAGCTTAGTGGTTAAGCGCTTGCCTGTGAAGCCTAAGGACCCTGGTTCGAGGCTCAATTCCCCAGGACCTACGTTAGCCAGATGCACAAGGGGGCGCATGCATCTGGAATTCGTCTGCAGTGGCTGGAAGCCCTGGTACTCCCATTCTCCCTCTCTCTCTATCTGCTTCTTTCTCTCTGTCACTCTCAAATATATAAATAAAAATAAACCAAGAATATCTTTATTTGTAATAGGTGTCCCAAAGGACTTGTTCACAGTACAGGAATGGAGCAGGAAGATAAGATCATTATGTTTGACCTGTAACACAAGCAAGTAAGTTTGTAAGCTTCCGTATTTCAGAGAACCAATTAAGATCTACCAGATGTCTCTTATTTCTTACAACTGCATGAGAATTTCCAACTCTAAAATTAAGAAGCTGCATGAAAAGCAAAAATGCAATCACACGAACAACAGGACATTATTGTTTTCATGTAGTACAAGTTTTTAGGCTATAAAATTCCTATTCATTTTACATCAAATAAATATACACTAAAAGAGAAGTATACCTTTGTTGCACTCATGCTCGCATTGCTGGCAGAAATCACCCAACCAAGAGCAGCTTGTGGGAAAAAAAGAGGTTTATTTTGGCTTACAGGCCCAAGGGAAAGCTCCACAATGGCAGGGAAAATGATGGCATGAGCAGATGGCAGATATCACCCCCTGACCCAAATAAGGTGGACAACAGGAACAGGAGAGTGTGCCAAACACTGGCAAGGGGAAACTGCCTATAACACCCATAAGCCCGCTCCCAACAATACACTGCTTCCAGGAGGCTTCAATTTCCATTTGCAATTAGCTGGGGAACCTAGCATCCAGAACACCTAAGTTTATGGGGGACAGTTGAATCAAACCACCACAACCTTTAACTTTTTTTATCTGTTCATTTTATTTGTTACTGGAAATTGAATCCCAGACCTTGTACATCTTCAGCAAGCACTCTACCACTGAGCTATAACCCCAGTCCCGGAAGTGTACATTTTAAAAAACTTTTATTTATCTATTTATTTATTTGAGAGAGAGAGAGAGAGAATGGGAACACCAGGGCCTCCAGCCACTGCAAAGGAACTACAGACATATGCATCACCTTGTGTAACTGGTTTACATGGGTCCTGGAGAATCAAACCTGAGTCTTTTGGCTTTACAGGCAAACACCTTAACTGCTAAGCCTCTTGCACCAGAAGTGTACATTTTAAAAGGTGAAAGGAACCAGGCGTGGCAGCACATGCCTTTAATCCCAGCACTCAAGAGGCAGAGGTAGGAGGATCACCATGAGTTCGAGGACACCCTGAGACTACATAGTGAATCTCAGGTCAGCCTGAGCTAGAGTGAAAACCTGCCTCAAAAAACAAAACAAAAAGAAACAAACAAAAAAGGTGAAACAATAAATTATATTAAGTCATGAAATCAAATGTGAAATTACTTATGAAAGAAAAGTAGCTTCTCCACTTTTAGAGAAACAGTGCCAGCAAAGTATTTCATTAGTATTTTCCCAAATAGAAAATAAGTATCAGTTATTTCAAAATTTCACTTCAAACCAAGAAACTTTTGTTATTTACAAAAATACTATAGCTTTAATTTAGTTCTAAAGCATCATATAGGGCAAATCTGATCAATTACTGAGATAACTAACTATTCTATTTTCTGGCAATTGCCTCTATCTCTAGCAAACCATCTCACCAAAAACAAAACAAAAAAAAAACCCAAAGCCCAAAAAGAGAAAAAAGTTATTCTCCACACTATTCTTCCAGATAAAGAAATCAAGAAGAAACCTATAGATTTTACATTGGTGCCAATATCTCTATTTGTGATATATCACAGAGACACACAAGCTATAAAAATTTTCATCCTTCTCCTACTTCTTGAAGCTGTAGCAACCACATATGTTATCAGCTAACAGAAGACACAGACATGGGTCTGAAACAAAAGACTTATTACTCAAGCAACACATTCACATTTGTGTCAGCACTTCCTGATTGGTTTGTTCCACAGAGGAAGCAAGGTGGGCACGGATGGTACTACATATTCAATTTAATTATACAAAAACTTAACAATATTTCTTTTCTTAATAGGTAAAATGCATGAAACTAAATATTAGCCTACATTCACCCAAACCAAAGAACAAGTATTTGTGCTCAAGTTGGGTTCAGTCTGTGGCTGGAATCTACAAAGAAAGGGCATTACTGCCATCAGCTATTTTGGGGGAATAATTGAGAAACTGGTAAAATAAATAGTAGTAAAAGCACATCAGAAAAAACACTGACAATAAAAGTGATTATAGCATCGTAAGAATGTTTCCAGAAAGAATGCCAGGCAATAACTATACTGACACACACATTATATTAATTTGAAAAGTTTTGGGTATCTATTTACGTAGACTTACATTCTTCTATCTCCATACTATCTCACTATTTTTCAAAAGAAGTATTTGATGACTCTCAAAATTAAATAAGCTAGTAATCATCTGGAGATAGCATTAAATGTAACCTCTGATATACTAGGTCTTGGGGAGGCCTGGTTGTAGACACTGCTAACAATCTGACAAATGTCACTCATACTCATAAGTAGACACACTCAAAAAACATCTCAAAGATTAGATACTCAACTTTTCCATCAAAGAAAAACATTTTGTTATTCATATATACTGCCACAATTCACCACTAACAATATTTACAAATTTTACTTTCAAGTTAGAGTTATAGGTAAATTAATATTATGTTCTATATAACATAGATATGTACATGTCTCTAACAAAAATATTTGGAGCATATTGATTCTTAAAACTGTCTTAATGCAGTTCTTAATTATCTTGCAGTATATGATCTATGTATAAAGGTAGTACTGATTCCAACTTCAATTAACCAATTTAGCTCACAATGTGCTCTTCCTGCTGCTAGTATTAAGAATAAACCTAAATATATAATACATTTCTTGGCACTCTTTAAAAGGTCTTTAGATAACATTTTAGCAATATGTAGGTTTTTGTACAAGTTCAAAGAATAAACTCCTTTGAGGCGGTTGTGAAAACTTGAAGCTTGAGAATAAACTAATTTGATTTCTGAAAAGAAATGTCAGGATCGCGTATTAATTATTATATCTTTCCAAATTAGATGTGTTTTTAGAAAACCTTACTCCCAACGAAGAGGACTTTTTCAGAGAATACTGGCAAGTGTACTTGTTCAGATTTTAAAAGTTTGTCTATTCTCAAATTTAGTGTGTAATAAAGGATACTATTCAGAATCAAGCATTTATATGCAAAAATGTAATCTTTATAAATACAGTACAAAATATTCCTTTTAGATAAACAGCTCCTAGTTGCCTTCTTCAAAATGAGAGTCAGCCAATGCCTATCATTCACCATTACTGCCATCTTATTTTCCATCAATTTATCACTTAAAATTCCTTACAATAAAAACAGAGGTCTACATAAAGATACCAACACCTTACCAAATGAATACAAGGTATTCATTAGAGGATTAATATCTAGGATATACAAAGAACTCAAAAAGTTAAATAATAAGGAATCAAACAAGTCAATCAAAAAATGGGCTATGGAGCTAAATATAGCATTCTCAAAGGAAGAAATACGAATGGCATATAAGCATCTAAAAAAATGTTCTACGTCACTAGTCATCAGGGAAATGCAGATTAAAACTACATTGAGATTCCATCTCACTCCTGTCAAGATTGGCCACCAACATGAAAACAAATGATCATAAATGTTGGCGGGGATGTGGAAAAGAGGAACCCTTCTACACTGCTGGTGGGAATGCAATCTGGTTCAGCCATTGTGGAAAACAGTGTGGAGGTTCCTAAAACAGCTAAAGATTGATGTACCATATGACCCAGCTATAGCACTCCTAAGCATATATCCAAAGGACTCATCTCATTTCCTTAGAAGTACTTGCTCAACTATGTTCATTGCTGCTCAATTTATAATAGCCAGGAAATGGAACCAGCATAGATGTCCCTCAACTGATGAGTGGATAATGAAGATGTGGCACATTTATACAATGGAGTTCTACTCAGCGGTAAAGAAAAATGAAGTTATGAAATTTGCAGAAAAATGGATGGACCTGGAAAGGATTATACTAAGTGAGGTAACCTAGGCCCAGAAAGCCAAGCACCACATGTTCTCTCTCATATGTGGATCCTAGCTACAGATGACTGGGCTTCTGCATGAGAAGGAAAATACTTAGTAGCAGAGGCCAGTAAGTTAAAAGGAGACATAAAGGGAAGAGAAAGGAAGGGAGGAGGTACTTAATAGGTTGATATTGTATATATGTAAGTACAGTGATTGTAATGGGGAGGTAATATGATGGAGAATGGAATTTCAAATGGGAAAGTGTAGGGTTAGGGAGGGAGGGAATTACCATGGGACATATTTTGTAATCATGGAAAATGTTAATAAAAATTAAAAAAATAAAAAATAAAAACAGAGGTCTACATAAACATACCAACACCTTGCCAAATGAATACAAGGTACACTACTGAGGAAGATGAGGGAGAAGGCATGAGACAGGAAATGAGGGACGAATGCAATCAAAGTACATCATATCATAGAAAAATGTAATAATTAGAGCTGGAGGGATGGCTTAGTGGTTAAGGTGCTTGCCTGCAAAGCCAAAGGACCCAGGTTAGATTCCCCAGGACCCCCGTTAGTCAGATGCACACGGGGTCACACGCATCTGGAGTTTGGTTGCAGTGGCTGGAGGTACTGGCATGCCCATTCTCTCTCTCTCTCGTCTCCCTCTCCCTCTCTCTCTCTCTCTGTCTGTCTGTCTGTCTCTCTCTCTCTCTGCTTCTTTTTCTCTGTCACTCTCACATAAATAAATAAATAAACATAAACAAAAATTTTTTAAATGTAGTAATTAAGCCCATTGTTTTGTACAATTAATATATGCTAAAAAAGAAATATCTCACCCTGACCTTATCCTTCTAAAAGCAGTTCATGTAATTATACACTCAGTAACTTTGATGTGTAAAACATTAGTATAAAATTATCCCAAATGTCTAATGATCTAGCTAAAATGATAGAAAAATGTTACAAATGACAGATTTTTAAGACAAACCAGACAAGCAAACATGTAACAGTTTATTTTTGATCTCGGATTTATATACAAATTTTCAAACAACAGTATTTTTCTCATATTAAAATCATCTCTTTTTAAAGGAAGAGCTAAAATTTACAGTAACACCATTATAATTTCTCCCTGGTGATGTTTGCAAATATTTTACAGAATCCATCACTGAAGCCACTTGTGGCTGGAGTTTTTTTAGAGAAAGGATATTAAAGTATTTCTTTAACAGACACAGGGTAATTCAGATTATTTACTTCTTCAGAGTAAGATTTTATGGATTGTAATTTTCAAGTATTTATTTTGCCCAATTTATCTAAACTGTTGAATTTATTGGCATAAAGTTATCTGTAATAATCCTGTGCTATTTCTTTAACACCTATAAGATATACAGTAATATTCCTTTCTCTTATAAGTAAAACTGTCTATCTCTACCTCTTCCTCTACAAATCACTTTGTTTAGAGGTTTATCAACTGTGCTGATAACATTAAAATATCACCTTTTGAATTAACTGATTTCTCCTTATCTTCCTATCTGCAATTTAATTGGCTTGTTATTATTTTTATTATTTCTGTGATTGCCTTACTTTGAATTTAATGTTATTTTTTACTTGATTTCTTGGGGGAAGGCTTAGGCTCAATCTTAAACTTTTCAAGTCTTACAATATAAACATTTCAAATGCTATAAATTTTCCTGTAAGTACTACTGTATCTGTGCCTTACAAGATTTGATACATTTTCATTTTCAGGAAATTAAAAAGATTCTGTTTTTTCTTTGGATTTCTTCTTTGGAAATTAGCATTGATAGCTGGGTAACTTAAGATTGTATTGTTTAGTTTTGAATGAAAAAATAAATTGTGGCTTTTCCAGATATTTCTCTATATCACAAATATCATACTGTGTATGGTCAGAGAACATACTGAGAAAAGAATGATGGCCCAAAATATGATCTAGAGTACACTGGAAAGAATATGGTGTTGGATGAATTATTCTCTAAATTTTGAGCTGTTAGATTTTTAAATGTTTTTTGTTCAAGTATTCTATGTCCTCAACAACATTTTGTGTAGTCAGTCCAAGGGTTATAGAGAGGAGTAATGACAAGTTTTCACTGTGTAGCCGCTCTGTATTTTCAAGATCTGTTACGAAGTGTATGAACATTTAAGGTCATTATGTCTTGGTGCTGATTTAATGAATTTACCACGATGTAATGAATCTTCTGTATTAGCAATATCCCATATTAGTAATTTATCTGGCTTCTTTCTGATTAACTGGCAATATCATCAACATCAGGCAGTATTTCATGAAATGTTCATTATTCAACTTTTAAATGTGAGAACTTATTTTTACTTTGGTTTTAAACAGCATTTTAGAATTTTAGATGGACTTTCTCCTTGTTTCGACATTTTAAGAGTCCTTGTTCACATGATGGGGTAGTCTACACTATTCCGGATCACAGTATCTCCTCTGCCAGGTAAACATGCACACATTGCTTCTGTTTTACAATGTGGAATAGCTTTTCTTGTACAGTCAGTCTACTTTATGTTTATAGCAATTTTGTTGTGTTGCTCCTTCATGAGAATGATTTTCTTCATGTTTTCTATGCTTGGCATTCATAATATGGCTAGGCTTGTCATTTTATCTTTGTAAGATTTGGAAACGTTTCAACCTTAATGAACATGTATTTTTTTTTTCTGTCATCCATTTCCACCCCTCCTGTGATTACAATGAGAAGCATCCAAGGTATTCTCATATTATCCTACATATCTGCCCCCCCCCCCCGATTGTCCTTTACAGCTTCACCTGGGGTAGTTTCCAGTGCTATGATATACATGATCCAGTCTTTATTTCTGCAGTATCAAATATGCTATTAATCACACTCAGCTTTTCACTTATACTTTCATCTCCGCAAGTTCAATTGGATCTTTATTGCATCTTTCATTTTGCCCCTTACCATGTTCACACACTTCTTCATGTTGGAATATGTGTGCGTGTGTGTCTGTGGTGTGTCAGCTGTGGTCACATTATTTAATTCTATCCCATTGTTACTTCTGAGTTTGTTTCTGTTCTTTACATTTACATATCATGTTCCCATTTTATGTATGCCTGATGTTTTTTGATTGGGTCTCAGACATTGTGAATTTATGATCTTTGCTGGATTTTAAAAATATCCTTAAGATATTCTGGGACTTTTATTCCAGGATTCTGGAATGCAATTTAGTTGCTGAAAGAATGCTTTTAAGCTTTATTTATGTGACGCCTGGGTAGTGTTTTAGCCTGGAGTTAATTTAGTTAGTTGCCAATATCCTTCCGAGGAATATCCATGTTCCATGTCCTACAAGATCACTTGTTCTGGCTGGTGGAAACGCAAACTATTCACGACTCCAGGCAAGCATCGGAGATTGTCCTGCAGCTCCTCCTTCCTAGTGGCCTGCTCCCTGGACTTCTTGGTAGGTTACTCACATGAATGTACTGATAGGTACTCTGCCAGAAAGCCAAACGAAACACAGTACAGACTTCCAGAGATTTTACTTTTGCTTCTGTGCAGGTTTCCCTCTCCAGTATAATACTTCACAAATTAGAGCATATTCTAGCCACTTTGGCCTTCCAGAACTCTAAACTGTCTCATCAATTCAATTACACACTATGTGGGACTTCTCCTTCATGTTTATAGCATGGAGCTCCTCAGCAAACAGTGAACTACTACACACTGGCTAAGAAAGAATTTCTCTCATTTTTGCTGATATAAGGCACATGAGAAATTCATTCCCTGTTATTATGTTTGGAGTTAGAAAAGGATATCCTGTACACATTTAGGGATATAAACATTTATTCACTTAGCAATCTTCTACTGGAGACCCAAGACTGTTCCATTGTTTAAAAATCTGAATTCTGGGGTGGAGGGATTGCTTAGTGGTTAAGGCTTTGCCTGCAAAGCCAAAGGACCCAGGTTTGACTCCCCAGGACCCACATTAGCCAGATGCACACGGAGGCACATGCATCTGGAGTTTGTTTGCAGTGGCTAGAGGCCCCAGTGCACCCATTCTCACTCACTCACTCACTCACTCCATCACTCACTCTTTCTCTCTCCTTCCGCCCTTCTACCCTCTTTCTCTCTGTCAAATAAATAAATAAATAAAATATTTTAAAAATCTGAATTGGTTATCTATTATACACTTGTCATTTCCACAACAGGCCATCTACAATTTCCAGTTTCTTTAAAGCAGAATGCTCAGATTTAAAAACATTTAATAAGGGGCTGGAGAGATGGCTTAGCAGTTAAGCGCTTGCCTATGAAGCCTAAGGTCCCTAGTTCAAGGCTCAATTCCTCAGGACCCACGTTAGCCAGATGCACAAGGGGGCGCACGCATCTGGATTTCGTTTGCAATGGCTGGAAGCCCTGGCGCGCCCATTCTCTCTTTCTCTCTCTCTGCCTCTTTCTCTCTCTGTCTGTCACTCTCAAATAAAGAAAAATTTTTTAAAAAACAGTTAATAAACACTTTCAAAGGACTGTGTGAAAATTCCCTTAAATATTGCAATCCTATATACATGTACACATATACACATATACAGTTTCATAATTATTTCAAAACTTGCCTTTATTTAATCTTCTAAATGACTTAATTTTCATAGAAGCAACAATTATTTATATTGTTTCATTGAGTTTCACTGTTTTACAAAATCATAATTAAAGGCATATCTGTAATAAACAACTTTGGGGAAAAACTCAGCTGGAGATAAAGAAAATAAAACAGAATACCCTAAACTAGATGCAACAGTCGGTATAAAGAAGTTATTCATTGACATAACAAGAAACCAGTTAGAGGTTGGGGAGATGGCTTAGCAGTGAAGGCCCTGGCCCTGGCATTGCCTACTTCTCATCTCTCTCTGTCTCCCTCTTAAATAAGTATTTTTTTTTAAAGTCAGAAATTAGATAATATGGCTTCTACTACATAATTGAATTCTAATAAGTAATTTTATACCAAAGGACTATAGACTTTTATTAATTTTGAGAACTAATTCCCAAAAATATGTGTCTCATGTAAAATGGCAACTACTGCAAAGATCATCTTTAATCCAAGCAGGGAATCATGCCAGGGAATCTCTTCACCTTTTTCAAAAGAGGTAATCATTTGGAATTTAATAACAAGAAAATAAAATGGGTTCTCATGGGGTTTGCATAGGGGAAAAAAACAGATGTTGTTTAGGTGATAAGGAAAGGAGCAGGTCAGGTAGAAGACACAGCATAGAAAAGAGCTCAGAAAACAGTATGCAAGGCTCTAAGGATGGCAACAAGCCAGATATACAGAAAGCCTGTTAGAATCAACATCTATGCCCAAAAGTTGATTATTTCTAAATTTTAAAAATGTAGCATAAGCTGGACGTAGTGGCACACACTTTTAATCCCAGCACTCAGGAGGCAGAGGTAAGAGGATCACCATAAGTTCGAGGCCACCCTGAAACTACATAGTGAATTCCAGGTCAGCCTGGGCTAGAGTGAAACCCTTTGTCAAAAAAAACAAACAAACAAACAAAAAAAAAAAAAAACACAAAAAAGTAGCATATTATCAATATAGTTTTAAAATGGCAAGTCAACTAGGTTCCCTTAGAGAACTCAAAATTCAGTGCCTTCAACTGATTTTTAAATGTTACTAGCATGAATTATCCTAAAGGATAGTTATTAAAATAAACAAGATGAATTTCTAAAAATTACTTTTGAGAGAAAAGAAGTGATGATCATCCTAAATGCTTAGCTTATTTGATATAAAGTTTTCCATGTTACAAATACTGATTTAGAGAATTACAATGAATTGTTTATACCAGAAACTTGAAATATAAGTATATGAAAAAATTATATTTTATATAGCCATAATACTAGGTCTAAGATAGTAAAAAGTTACTTTAAGGTAAAGTTTTCTGTGCATATTATGTTTCAGTATAGTGTTCCCCAAATGGCTCATATGCTGCAGGCTTGGTACCCAGCTGATAAATGCAGTCACTTGAGCGGTTGTAAAATCTCTGACTAGTGAGAGCGAAGTGACCTATTGATGGACTCACACGTAGATGGCATTAACAGGGGGAAGGGGAGGTGCTCAGAGGTGGGACTTGTTTAGAGGAGACATGTCATGGGGTTGATGTTCTGCCTGTCCTGCGATGGACTGTCCTGCTAAACCACATGTTCCCTGCCATGAGGCTCCCCTTCACTGTCTTGGGCCAGGAAGCCAGAGAAACAAGTTTCCATGGATTGAAACTTCTAAAACCATGAGTCAAAATAAATCCTTAACTTGTTGCCTCAGGGATTTTATTATAATGACAAAAGTAATTGTGGAGAAAGATAGCTGTGGACCACAGAGGAAAGCACTGTGCTTAGAGACAAAGATAGGTGATCACAGAAAACTCATGGAACATTGTGCAGAACACCCCGCCTTCTTTCTGCTCTGCTTCTTCGTGTATGAGCTGCACAAGAACACTGCACACCATGCGCACATGGGTGACGGGGTGGGTGATGTGCAAAAAGTGGTAGGTGGCGATGAGCAACTGCAAAAATATCGTAAGAGAAAGCTGTCATCTAGGGCTGCAGCTAATGACGTGTGCCTTCTAAACCACTGCTTTGAATGCTTGCAAGCATATGCCACTGTCTTTCAATCCTGCTCATGGCCAATCCTCCCCATGTTCCCAGGACAGTCAGCTTACACTTTTCTTTCCTCAGCTTTAGGCAATTACTACTTTTCCCAAATATTCAAAGTAAAAAAGAATTCCTAGCCTCTTACTGTCTTTATATTTTGTAGATCTTTTTCCCATTAGACTTTTGTATCAGATACAAACCAAACAAGGACAATACATCTGATAAAGTATAGACATATCTGAAATCCTAAGAGAAAAAAATGCTTCAAATCCCATAATTCTGAACACAATTATTTTCTCATACTTTCAACAGTCAACATATATGGCTGAGTCCCAGCTCTGTACTAAGTTGCATGCTAGTCACCAGGAATATTGCTGTTAGCCAAATAAACAGAGCCCCAGACCTCATTTAGATTACTGTGTAGAAAGAACTATTTAAAAGAAACATACAAACAAGAAAAACCAAATGTTTTAAGTTATGGTAATAAATTTTGAACATTCTAAAGATCTCATCTAAACCAGGCATGGTGGTGCATGCCTTCAATCCCAGTCCTCGGGAGGAAGAGGTATGAGGATCACTGTGAGTTCAAAACCAACATAAGTCTACAGAGTGAATGTCAAGTCAGCCTAGGCTAGAGACCTTACCTCAAGCGGGGGAGGGGGAGAAGATCTCATCTAAACCTAGATCTAGGAAAGTCTTGAAAGGGAGTCAGGTAGATTTGTTAGATAGTATAGGGTGAATGATCCCCAAAAGTAAAAAGCAGAAATGTCCTCAAATCTACCCTTATAATCTCTACTTGACTAAAGATCAGAAAACAATCTCTCCTCTCTTTATTGCTTGATTGAAGGAGCTACCTGGACCTGTTTTTCCATAAACATGAGCCCCTGTTGGAATGGAGTTCCCCTTTTCCTAGAGTTTAATCTGATCCTCACATTGTGGTTGGTTAAGCTCAGCCCCAAAACTTGGTGACATTGCTGGCCTCTTCCTGGGCCAGTCCCTAGTCCAGACCAATGAGCCCTCACTCTGGCTCACCTAAGCCTGAGGGTAAGGCCAGCACAGTAAGGTTATGAGCAGACACTTAGCAGGTGGGCAGGTCTTTCTTTCTCTGTTGGCTGTTTATCTCTCCTGAACTTCCAGGTGCCTATACTGGTAAGCCTCCCTTGTCTCAGCCCAGCTGGCTAAGAAGAGGGACACCCCTACTCCCACAAGGCTCTCTACCCCCTTCCTGCCCTGCACATGGCAGAAGCTCTCTGCACTTTCTTCTCTTTCCACTCTAAATCTCTTCTTATATTTCAGGCCCGTGCTCACTTCCCACATGGGTTCTTGGGCCACATGGGTGCATCCATTTTCTCTTCCTCAGTTCAAAACCCTCACTGTCCCAAATGTACTCCTGAGTAAAACTGCAATAATTTAGTAACTTTAGTAATTAACCTTCTCAGTATGGTTTATCTCAATTCTTTGGGTAAAAGCAGACACTAACTCAGGATTTGGAATTCAAGGAGTTCCCTGAATTCCCAAAACCCCATTACAGTCTCACTAACAGGACACCTGTGGGAGAAACCGCAGTGACTCTGGGAAAGACAGAACAAGTGTTTCACACAGAGAAAACAGAAACTTTTAGAAAAATGACCTCATTACTGAAAAAGTACATAAAGTTTGACTATATAATATGGCTGAGGAAAATTAGGGTGAGGCATCTTGGCCATATTAAGAAATACAGACTTTATTCTAAAGTTGTTGAGAAATAGAAGATGAAACACTGTCATTTCAAAATCCCATTTTGGCTTCAGAGCACAGATGGCAGGAATCATAACTTGAGCCAGGGAGATGAGCCAGCAGGACTCCAACAGAGCACCTTCACTCAGCTTCATGTGACAGAATCTAAAGAAACAGTTATTCCTTTTCTTTCATTTTCCTCACATGGCTTCGGGACATCATGGTCTCCTGGTTTTCCTCTTGCTGAGTGGCCTATATTTTTTTCCCCAATCTCCACTGCTGATTTCTTATCAACTTAACTTTTCAATGCTAAAGTATTCTTAGGCTCAATGCTGAAAGTTTCTTTTCTCTTTCCCTTGTTCAAGTTCAAGTCATCTTAAATGATAGCTTTAACTCTTCCAAAATACAGCCATCATAAAACACTGCATTTTATCTTTTTATTTCATTCTATTTTATTTTTGAGGTAGGGTCTCACTCAAGCCCAGGTTGGCCTGGAATTCACTATATAGTCTTAGAGTGGCCTCGAACTCAAAGCAATCCTCCTACCTCTGCTGCCATACCCAGCATTATATTTTTATTTTATTATCTACTACCTTCTTTCTAGAAGAATATAATCTCTGTGAAGACAGGGATGCTACTTCTCCTAACTGTGAAATTATCTAATTAACTAGAAAACATCTTGGCACTGAGTGAGCAGTCAATAAATATTTATCCAAGCTAACAATTGAATGACTGCATGAATGAAAATGTAAACAAAGAGAAAAAAACTAGGTTAAGGAGGACTGCACACATGGACACACAGAATCAGTAGGTTAACTAGCTGCTAAAATTGGAAGACTGACTGGTATACAGATTGAGGGAAAAGGAGGGACTCAAGCTTAAGTCTTTAGTAGCTGGCAGAAGTAACCAGGCATTTCAATAATACCTAAAACACTTTTCCTAAGAAATGAAAATATAATCATTTCAATCTTTAAACATGCAGAGTATGCAGTACCTAAGGAAATACCCAAGTGAAGGTGTCTTGTCCATAGCAGAGGTGAGAATGGAATAAAGACCTATGTGGCACAGATATGTTAGCATTCACTGACTGTCAAGTTGACAAGACCCTAGCAAGCCTTGTGAGAGATCACCTAGAATAGGTTAGCCTGTGGGCATGAATGTAAGGAGAGGCCTGCCATAACTGTGGGTAGTGCTATTCTTCAGACCCAAGAGGACTGGACTATATGAAAAGAAGCACAGCACAGGCTGAGCTGCAACATTCAATGTTTCCTATTCCCCCTTTGCTAATGTGACAATATGACAACTATTTCCTATTCCTGTCATGTTTTCTAGCCACGAAAGACTGACTCTACCCTACAGAACTATAAGAAGAAATAAACGTTTTCTCCCTTAAACTGATTTTTATTAGGTATTTTGTCTCAGCAACAAGAACTTGACTAATACAATTAGCAGATAAGAGAACCAATTCATCAAAGAACAGTGAACTGAGCAGGGTGTAGTGGCATATGGCTTTAATCCCAGCACTCAGGAGCAGAGGTAGGAGGATCGCTGTGAGTTTGAGGCCATCCTGAGACTACACAGTGAATTCCAGGTCAGTTCAGCCTGAGTTAGAATGAGACCCTACCTCAAAAACAATAAAAAATAAAAATAAAGAGAGTGAAGCAACAAAAATAAGAGGATCCAGAACTGAACATGGACAAACCTAACATTAACAGAGTGGAAGAGGTCAAAGGAGCTACCATGTTGGTGGACGCTCAAAGGTAAGAAGATGAAGAGAATACTATGACATTAGACTACAGTTAAAGAAAAAAAAACTACAAAACCAAGTATTTTTAGGTGAGCAAACAAAACCAACAAATATTAAGAAGGGGAAATTTGTGCATATTTACATGCTGACTAGAAAAGCCAGTAGAGACTGTGATAAAAGATGAAGGGTGTAGAAAAATTTTCAGACATGGTTACAGCATAATTGTTCAGGTCAAAATAGAATCAAAAATTTAAAAGAAAACAGGCAAATTTATTTTTATCTCAGAATTATTCACATACAAATATGTATTATCTATGAACCCATGGTATCAGATATTATGACTACTTAGGTACCTCTGTACCAATTAACCAAATAACATTAAACCAATATATTAATAGTCACAAAGTCTTTACAACATAATTGTTCCTTACTCTCACTTGCAATATTTTACATGTATAGCATCAGGTGGAACAGCATACAAAGTATAATCAGAAAAGACAAAAAATGGGCATTGGGTTACAGTTCACATTTAATATAATTACCTACTTACAAGAGCGTTAGGGGCTGGAGAGACTGCTTAATGGTTAGGAGACTTGCCTGAAAAGTCTAAGGTCCTAGGCTCAATTCCCCAGTACCCACGAAAGCCAGGTGCACTAGGTGGCACATGTGTCTAGAGTTTATTTGCAGTGGCTAGAGGCCCTAGCATACCCATTCTCATTCATATTCTGTCTCTCTTTCTCTTTCTCTCCTTTCTCTTTCCCAAATAAAAATAAGTAAAAGAAAAATATACTTCTAAAAACAATGTTAGGTCCTCAAGATGTACGGTATAGACATTTGGCATGCACAACTGCTACAGAGCTCAATTTTAATAATAAGAGGCAAAATACTTTTTAAGAAAGCAAAATATAATACATCTGGACAATATACAATGAATTAATTTTTGACTATATTTTTTTTCACAAAATGTAAGCATACTGAGCCAAGTTATATTCTCAAGAAAATGCTTAACACATTCTCTTAAATGTCTGTGTGAGGAGGAGTGGACACCCACTTTAGCAGGCTGAGGCCTTCTGTCTGCAGTCTGTTGCTCAATGCATTACACATATGAGCTACTCACAAGAGACAATAACTTCATTCTGAACAGTTACTAAGAAGTGATTCCTACCTGTTAGCAGAGCTAAAACCTAACCAAGATCACCACTTACCAGCTACTTAAATCTCTTAGAAATTTCATCTAATTACTAGACAGTTGTTCTTTGTTGTTGAAAACAGTTCCTTAAGGTTAAAAACAGACTGCAAAAAGTCCTACGCAACCTTTCTTTGGATGGTCACAATCAAATATGAAGGTCTAGTCTCAGTATAAACCATTTTTTTGGGGGGGAGGATTCGAGGTAGCGTTTTGCTCTAGCCCAGGCTGACCTGTAATTCACTATGTAATCTCAGGATGGCCTTGAACTCACATCGATCCTCCTACCTCTGCCTCTTGAGTGCTGGGATTAAAGGTGTGAGCCATCACACCTGGCCTGTGTACTTACTTTCAATCAATCACTTTTGTCTTACTCTCACTGGCTATTGAACAAATTAGTATTTTCTATTAGACCTTAGTTACTAAGTTCTCTTGCTTTTTACATTAGCTATCATTTTGGTTATCCAATTTGCTTTGCTAACCAAACTCATTAGGAAAACTCATATATTCTTCTATCAGTCTGTATTTTACTGGTCAAAAGCAAAGTTTTAGCCTTTCTATATGGTGTAACAAAAAATATTAGCTTCTTTTTAACTGCTAAATGTGATTCTTGTCACTCTTAGCAACATTAAGCTATTATCTCTACTCAGAATGTAACAATATTGAAAATTCAGGTATTTGGGGGTTAGTTTGTTTAGCTTTTACAGTTCTCTCATAGTTTCATCATAACTAAAGCTCTCTACTGGCTACTTTGAGAAATAATTGTGAAAATAGAATTATCAAAGCTTAATTAAAAAAATAATGAAAAAGAATTTCAAGAATACTTAGTTCTTTTAATGTAGCAGACAACAGAAACTTTTAATGTTAAATGATCAGGTGATCACCCACCCAACTTAATTTCATAAAGAATGAATGAATATTCTTGTTTCCTCAATGGGTGGTTTGAATTCTTTTGTTCACTCTGAAAAGAAACCCACCCACCCACCCCACCCCCGCAAAGGAAAAATCCAAATACTGTTCTAACAACTGACAACTTTTCTCTTTCTTTCCTATAAAGTAGACACCTGGAGTCATATTCAGTAAAGAAAAAGAGATGGTTACCAAACAAGAAAGGCCTAATCCTAAACCCACAAGGATTTCTTCTGCACTTCACCCTACACGCGTTCCCTACCTGTTGGAGTAGTTCTAAGATTAGGATTTGAACTGTAGGTGCTAGAAGCAGAAGTAACCCCTAAGAAACTACAACCCATTTGTGGGTCGTGTGGCTCACACCTATAAACACAGTGCTCAGAAGTAAAGGCAGGAGGATTACAAGTTTGAGGCCTGCCTCAGATGCACCACAAGACCCTGTCTTGACAAAATTGCAGAAAGACAAAGACAGAGAAACTGTAAGTATACCTTTAGATCTTTATACATAAAGGCTTGATGGGTGAGTCATGCGCTCCTTCCATCTGGCAAACAGAGGCTGACAGTGGCTGCAGCTGTGCTGTCCAGTGGCAAAGACACCTCACTGGTTCTCTGCCAAGTCATAGCATGCTACAGGAGTGGGATGGCACTGAAGTCAACACCTGCTAGACTCCTCCTGCTACTGACAAGCCAGACTGGCACTGCAGGTGAACCCACTGTCCCTTCTCTGGCTGGGAGGGTTTGAGTTTAACCAGTAACATACGGAAAGAAGTCACGGCTAAAGGCCAATGGGAAGAGTCAGGAATGCAGCATCACTGGTGCCCTGAAAGAGGTTCAGACTGCAGGAAAAGCAGCCCGGCTTGGAAAGGGGCAAGGCCGTATCTCGGCCAAGATCACTCTCACTTTAGAATCTGACGGGGTCTAAGAGGACCTTGAAGACCTGAGTGACAGCAAGGTGAGGAGATTCTGCACGAGTCCCACGAGGAGCACCTGTCGAGGGGTGAGTGGAACCCTAGCAGCATCCCAGTGTTTCTCAGTGCTAGTTCTCAGGATCCATTTACCACTAAGGGTGCCATCTGGCAAGGAATTTCTAGAAGCTGCTCCCTGATGGGACATCAAATTATACAACTTCCACCAGATCGGTCAACACATAGCTATAAACTTCATGACTCAAAGTTTAGGAAGGTTTCTGGCTAAAATGGGAAAGACAGTGGCTAACATGCTTGTCATGCTGTGATGTGCTGAACACACAGCAACCTAGTTTCTGCGTGTGAAAAGCTATTTACACAAGAAACAGTAGTCTTCTAGAAGGAGTAAAACAGTAGGCAAGTGTGAGGTGTTATGGCACACATAGACTAAGTTTTTTCCTGGTGTGATCTCTGTTTGTGAGAGTTAATTTCATAGGTCAGTTTGAGGAGAACACGTTGCCCAAATAAAACGTAGCAAAAGCCAAAACCTTACTTTTAGTCTCAAACTACCTCTTTACTGAGATCCCTACTAACCATCTTCCCCAACAGATTATGGACTTGCTAATCTGAATGGTTTCATGAACCAATTCTTTCAAACTGTGTGTATGGGGGGGGGGGGCAGTGCTGACACCCTTACAGGCATCCTAGCACAATAATTTCTCTGAAGAACCTGGACTATCCTTGTAGCCTTCAATCATGAGGATCCCTCCCTCCACGTAGCTAGTAAAGCCCGAAAAACATAGTAACAATTAAGGGATATAAAACAGTATATATGCTACAAGAGAACTGTTTTATGAGCACAATGAGGCACAAAGGAAAGATGGCTTAGCGGCTAAGGTGCTTGCCTGCAAAGCCAAAGGACCCAGGTTCAATTCCCCAGGACCCAAGTAAAGCCAGATGTACAAGGTGGCATATGCATCTGGAGGCCATTCACAGTGGCTGCAGGCCCTGGCACACCCATGCTCTCTATCTGTGCCCCCTCCCCCATCTGTCTGTCTGTCTCTCTTTCTTTAAAATAAATAAAATATTTTAAGAAATATTTTAAAAAATGAAAGTAAGTTTACATAGCTCAAGCATAAAGTACGTCAGGAAAAAAAATAATAAAATTAAAGACATATAAAAAGGCAAATGTACAAAAGTTCACGTATAAGATAAGCAGTTTGAATGCCATTATGTAGAGAAACACATAAAGAGTTTAAAAAAGACAGACCAAACTTGATCACTGCTTCCACAGATACCTCTGACAGCAATGTCAGCAGCAGATACAAGGCGATGGAAGTGGGTGACAAGGAAACACATGCATGGGTCACGTGGTAGGTAAATGTTCTGGTCATCTCAGGTTGCCATGACAAAATATCACAGACTAAATGGCTCAAAAAGGGAACCGTGTCACTCATGGTTCTGGTGGCTTGCACTATCTGGTAGATGCCTACAAACGGCAGCCTTCCCACTGTGTCCTTACATGGCCTTACTGCAGTGTGTTCACAGGTAGAAAGATGGAGAGAGATATCACTCCCACCGGACTAGGACTCTGCCATTAAAACCCCAATGAACTTTAATCAGCTCAGTAAAAGCCTTATCTCTAAATACAATCACATCAAGGGTGAGGGTTTCAAAATATGAACTTGGGAGCACAAAAGCAATTATATCCACAGCATTAAGAAATTACAGCATAATCTAATTAGGAGATTATATTGATCAAAGCTAAATCAATAGAAGTGAAAATGGGGAAGAATGGTATGATAAGTGAAAATGACACGATGTGGTCATTAGTCAAATATAAGGAGTTGAAAGGACCATGAAGCTTCCGACTTAAATAACTGAATGAATGATAGTATCATCCATTTAAATGTGGCAGGCAAGTCAATGTCCTAGAATCCCAATGCCAAAGCCTCTGAAAACCCAGGCCCAGTGACAAGCAGAAGCGGAAGTCAGACTGAAAACAAGTTACTGATGATCCATTTAATCACCACTGAAGGTCATATGATTGTTGCCTCCTTAAAAGCTAGTTAGCTTGTTCCTGTTTTGTGGCTCTGACAGCAGATATGAGACTTCTGGATCAAGGACAAAGGAAGGACTTTATTTGTTCTTGCTTTTGGCAGTAGGGTCTCACTCTCCCTGAGGCTGACCATTCACTATGTAGCCTCAGAGTGGCCTCCTCCTACCTCTGCCTCCCGAGTGCTGGGATTAAAGGTGTGTACCACACTGGGCAAAGGAAGGACTTTATTAATCATGGCACAGAAGCACTGACAACTTGGGCCCTGTGGTGGTTTGAATAGATTTCCCCAATATATTCAGTGTTTTATTGCTTTGTAGTTTGCATCTGCAGCCACCTGGCTGGAGGTGGTGTCACTGGGTGGATCTTAAGGTGTGGTGGTGGGTTTCAGATTTTAATCTAAAGATATGCAGACTGTGCCTAGCTGTAGCTCCTGAAGTGTGCTGTGGCTTTTGGCTTTTTGGCTTGTGCTTCTCTCTCTCTGCTTGGACCTGTGAAGGCAGGTCAGCTTCTTCTGCCATTATGGAACTTCCCCTGGATCTGTAGGCTTCAATAAATATCCCTTCCTCCATTACTGTGTCTGGTCTGGAAGTTCATCTCAGCGAACCTGAAGCTGTCTGCTACAGGCCCCAAATTCCATCAAGTAATGTGACTGGGCCCACATGGATGCTGTAACACAGTGGTTTGGATCAAACCTGAGGAATACAAAGCTTGGAAGTCTACCATTTTATAGTAAATAACCACCATGTCTGTTTTTTGTTTGTTTTTTTTTTTTTCAGAAAAAGATACAATTTTTTTCCTTACCATTGCTCACTATGACCATAACAAACGCCCCAGGTAGGAAGCAGGCCTGACGTGGCGGTGGCGTGGCTCTGCTTTGTTCTACGCTTGTGCATTGAGACCGGCTCAATCAAACCCAGACTGTCCTGAAAACCACCATACAGCCCACAGAAGCCTTAGACTTAGGCAATCCTTCTGTTTTAACCTCCCAAGTACTGAAATTACAGGCATGAGACATCACACCTTCACCATCCCAAATGCAGCCTTCATACCCAGGTAAAATAGTAAAGAAGAGATCTCTACATTTTTAGAGAAGCTAGGGCATGCGTCTCCTAAGAAAAAGAACATTTTCCTATACCACCATGCCCTTACTACACTGAAAAAAGTTACCACTCCTGGGATTGTCCATTCAGAACTTCTCCTGTTTTACAAGAGCCTTGCCTTTTTTTCCTTCTCTTTAGCTCTGCCCTGCCTCCTCTTGGGCACAAGGTTTGTGCTCTTTCCTTCTCCTAAGCTCTAAGAAATCGCAACCTGGGTATCTACATGAGCTTTCCCATTTCTGGAAACCCTGCTCCAGACTCCTCTTGGGCAGCACATCTGGATTACTTCCCCTTTCCTTCTCTTAAGTGCTACACACTCTAGAATCCCTATAATATGATCTTTCTAAACCAAAAAAAAACAAAAAACAAAAAACAAAACAACAATTCTTTCAGTCAAAAGTCCATCAGGGTCCACACAATACATTTGGTGACTGTGATTTACTGGTTATTTTCATATACAACAATCTCCCCAACCTCTGACACAAACATCTTAGTATTCTTAATAACATGACTGCTTCATTGTGGTAGTATGAATGTGTATGTTTCCCATAGCCTGAGGGTGTTTTATTTTTGTTTTGTTTTATTTTGTTTCCAGGCAGGGTCATACTCTAGTTCAGGCTGACCTAGAATTCACTATGCACCACCACGCATGAAGCCTGAGGATGGTACCCACATATGTTGTATATTTTTGATCAAATATGCAACTTGAGTCTCCAGGAGGCAAAATCCTGCTGGGGAAGAGGTATGTCACTGAGGTAGATCTTGTAGTCCAGCCCTAATAGATGAATAGAGAGCAATCTGAGCTCTGGCTGTTCGTGTGTACTGTGTGGTAGTTGTCTCTCTGCTATGATCTATGAAAGTCAACCAGCTGTAGCACCAATGATGCTATTTCCCCTGGATTCTGTAAGTCTGAAATAAACCTTTTGCTCCAACAAGCTGCTTCTGGTCGGGTGTTGTCCAGTAATGAGAAGGCAACTGCATGTTCTGGATTCTTCTGATGGATCCTTGTGGTATCATACATGTCAGTTATGTCCTGTATGTTAGGAAAATTATAAGATCCACTTAAAGGTCTCATTACAGTTAGAATGCAGCTTGGCAGTAATGTGCTTGCCTAACATGTTCAAGGCCTTAGGTTCAATCCACAGCACAACAAATAAGTAAAGAGTGTCTAATTACAACCACATTCAACTTCTATCCACAGTTAATGTATGCTTCAAAGTATGCACATAAAAACCCACAATATCAAGTTCTATTACTAGTGCTATTATTTTGTTTATTTAGGCAGAGTCAACAGATCTCTATTTAAAGTATATATTTGTCCGCCTACAATTGTACAGATTTACAATTGTAGGAAATCTGTGAAGTAATACTTGATTTATTACACTGTACAAATCCTTTATTCCCTCACACCTTTCATCTAGGGGAATTTTAGCATTCATGGAAGAAACTTAGTTTAATCAATTATTTTAATGAGATGGTATCTACAGATTCTATCATTGATATAACAAATTATTACAACTAGGACCTCAACATTTATATGAGAAGCCTGGGTTAATCCTACTGCTTTCTCTGCTCCAGGTTTTAGTTCCATTCTTTTTTGTTTATTTGTTTATTTGTCAGAGAAAGAGGGAGAGAGAGAATGGGTGTGCCAAGGCCTCCCGCCACTGCAAATGAACTCCAGACATGTGTGCCCCCTTGTGCATCTGGCTAATGTGGGTCCTGTGGAGTCAAAAATGGGTCCTTTGGCTTTGCTGGCATACGCCTTAACCACTAAGCCATCCCTCAAGCCCTAAGTTCCATTCTTAATTGGAGATGTGAGAGTTTGCTTCCCAAATCATTTGCGTTATTGGTACAATCCAGTTCACTGCAGTTATAGGACTAAGAAGTATGCTTATTAGCCTTCACCTGGGGAAGCACCCTTAGCTCCTGGAGGCCCCTCTGTTACCTGACAGGACCCTGTATCTTGGGGAAGCACCCTTAGCTCCTCGAGGCCCCTCTGTTACCTGACAAGACCCTGTATCTTGGGGAAGCACCCTTAGCTCCTAGAGGACCCTCTGTTACCTGACAGGACCCTGTATCTTGGGAAAGCACCCTTAGCTCCTCGAGGCCCCTCTGTTACCTGACAGGACCCAGTATCTTGGTGCCAGCAACAGCACACTGACTCCTCGTCCTCCTCTAGCTTCCCACTCTGCATACTTTCCCTTCCATGTGTTGTGATTAAAATAAGCAAACAGGGACAGAGAAAAGGCTCAGTGGTAAAAGGCATTTACTTGCAAAGCCTGATTGCCAGGGTATGATTCCCCAGATGCACAAAGTGGCACAAGTATCTGGAGTTTGTTTATAGTAGCAAAAAACCCTAGTGCACACATACTCATACTCTCTCAAATAAACTAAAAAGATAATAAAGGGCTGGAAAGAATGGCTTAGTGGTTAAGGCATTTGCCTGCAAAGCCAAAGGACCCAGGTTTGATTCCCCAGGACCCGCATAAGGTGGCGCATGGGTCCGGAGATCATTCACAGTGGTTGAAAGCCCTAGAGCGCCCATTCCCTCCCCCATTCCCACCCTCTCTCTCACTCTCTCTGTCTCTATCTCTATCAAATAAATAAAATAAAGTATATATAATAAGCAAAAATATATGAATTCCTTTCCCTCTTATCAAACCAAAGCGAAATGTACTTATAACAATTCCATAAGATATTAAAAACTTCATCTCTAATGGAATTTACTATTTTCTATTCCCACCAGCAACATTTGAGCAATTCTATTTCTGTGTAGCCTCAACAACCGGTAAGATAATATTGTAAGTTAAACATCCTTCATATATTTAAAATGATTTGTATTTCTTTCCCTATAAACTAATTGTTCATGTGTTTTATTCATTGGTGGTTTTAGGTCTGGGGAAATGGGCTTTGTTTTGCTTATTTTATTTTGTTCTTTTCCAGTTTTAAAAAACATGCAGTTCAGGCTGGAGAGATGGCTTAGCAGTTAAGCACTTGCCTGTGAAGCCTACGGACCCCGGTTCAAGGCTCGATTCTCCAGGACCCATGTTAGCCAGATGCATAAGGGGGCCCATGTGTCCAGCGTTCGTTTGCAGTGGCTGGAAGCCCTGGCGCGCCCATATTCTCTCTCTCTCTCTCTCTCTCTCTCTATCTATCTATCTATCTATCTGCCTCTTTCTCTCTGTCACTCTCAAATAAATAAATAAAACTGAACAAAAAAAAAAAACATGTAGTCTTGGCTTTCTCACTATCAGAGAAAATAAAATAATCTATGCTAACAGCATTCGTTCTTTGCTCCAGAGTAAAAGAAGACATTTCTCTAAAAGACACAGGTTGCTTTAAAGGAAATATTTTTTTTTAATATTTATTTATTTATTTATTTATTTGAGAGTGACAGACACAGAGAGAAAGACAGATAGAGGGAGAGAGAGAGAATGGGCGCGCCAGGGCTTCCAGCCTCTGCAAACGAACTCCAGATGTGTGCGCCCCCTTGTGCATCTGGCTAACGTGGGACCTGGGGAACCGAGCCTTAAACTGGCAGGGTCCTTGGGTTTCACAGGCAAGTGCTTAACCGCTAAGCCATCTCTCCAGCCCATAAAGGAAATATTTTTAAACAACAATTTTATTACTAGGCGCTAATATACTACTATAGTCGGTCCTAGGAGGATGTATTACATATGTGACAAGACAAATTACATGTTCCCCATGGGGATGACCTGTATCCTTTGGAAAAGGGACAGGGATGAAGGAAAGGATGGTACCAACATATGTTGTTGACATACTAAGTATGTCCATAACTAATAATAATAAATTAAAAATAAATATGTCAACATCAAAAAATAATGATTATCTACTGATTACTAAAGGTCCCATTTCTTCTAGTGTTTCATAATTACAAATAATGTAAATGGTATTCCCGATATTAGGAATTTTTTTAGTTTTGAACTTTACCATTTGCTCAGTTGGTCCATATGTGTACTCTTAGGCCAATGACAAATTGTTTTCAAGGAACTTAAGGTTTTATAACATAAAATACATAAAATTATTTCAGTGGTGAGTTTTATTTTCATTTCTGAAAGGTCTAATTACTAATTTCATTCTAGATAGTATTCCACTGGTAGAAATGAATGGTAGAATCACATTAAGGTCAAAGAAAACCATTAGTCAACTCTGGACAAATTGTCACTTATACTACAGAAAGATAAACTTGATGTCAAAAATCCTTAAGACATAGGACAGAGAGAAAAACTCATAACACCAATATGAAAATTCAAAATCTTCCTAAACATTGCAGTTCTTTCTTTTTTGTTTGTTTTGTTTTTCCAAGGCAGGGTTTCACTCTAGCCCCAGACTGACTTGAAATTAGTTTAGTCTCAGTGTGGCCTTGAACTCACAGGGATCCCCCTACCTCTGCCTCCTGAGTGCTGTGATTAAAATCGTGTGCCACAACGCCCAGCTTGCATTTTATTTTTTTCATATGCCTATTCTATTTTTATTTCATACACCTAGTATATGTATGATGCACTAAAAGGTTAGAATATCATATATATCCAAATTACTTATTCTTCATGAGTGTACAAATAATTTTATGCCCATTTTATGACTGCCAAGTATTATTTTAATAAAGTCACCTTGATATGACTGAGGTGTCCTGATGGCCAATACAAGACACATGAATTTCACACCATAAAAGTACACACTGATAACTGAACTATACTGAAAGATTTCTATAGTAAAACAATGATAATTTGCATTGTTTCTTGTGTTACACATCTGAATATAGCCATTGGGAAAAAAAATCCTATCAGATCCTACTAGACTACTTCTTGATAAATTTTATTTTTAAAAGTATAATGGTTTTCACCGGGTGTGGTGGCGCACGCCTTTAATCCCAGCACTCGGGAGGCAGAGGTAGGAGGATCGCCGTGAGTTCAAGGCCACCCTGAGAATACAGAGTGAATTCCAGGTCAGCCTGAGCTAGAGTGAGACCCTACCTTAAAAAATTTTTTTTAAAAAGTATAATGTTTTTCAATAATGTTTACACTATTTTCCAAATAAATTATCAACTTTGGTTTAATTGGAAGAGAGTTATGCCCTGGTTGTTTCTGTGTGTGATCCTATCCCTTAATAAAGAAATAAACTTGGCTGGAGACTTGGCTAAGTGGTTAAAGTGCTTGCTTGCAAAGCCTTACAGCCTATGTGTGATTCCCCAAGCCCACATAAAGCCAAATACACAGAGTGGCAAATGTATCTGGAATTTGTGTGCATGCCCATATGCACACAGTCTCTCTCTCTCCCTCTCCCTCTCTCTCTCTCTCTCTCTCTCTCTCTCACACACACACACACACACACACACACACACACACACACACACACTTCCTCCTCTGTCTCCCTCTCTTTCATTTCCTCTCCTTCTTTCTTTCTCTCACAAATAAATAACTTTTAAAAAGAAATAAACTTAGCAGGGCATGGTGGTGCACGCCTTTAATCCCAGCACTTGGGAGACAGAGGTAGGAGAATCACCATGAGTTTGAGGTCACCCTGAGACTCCATAGTGAATTCCAGGTCAGCCTGGGCTACAGCAAGACCCTACCTCAAAAAAAAAAAAAAAAAAAAAAAAAAGAAAGAAAGAAAGAGAGAGAAAGAAAACAACTTGTAAGGCCACTTAATTTGTGCCTTAGGTACATTAAAAATTTATTAATTCTTACAGAGACTATGAACACATATACAAATAAAATGCAAAAACCCAACTATTCAAGAAAATAAAATCTGTCACTATGATTTTTCTGGATTATAAATGCTCCATTTGATAGTAATACAGCATTGATATGAAAAAGATGGTTAAGGGCTGGAGAGATGGCTTGGTGGTTAAGCACTTGCCTGTGAAGCCTAAGGACCCCAGTTCGAGGCTCAATTCCCCAGGACCCACGTTAGCCAGATGCACAAGGGGGCGCACGCATCTGGAGTTCATTTGCAGTGGCTGGAGGCCCTGGCGCACCCATTCTCTCTCTCTCTCTCTCTCTCTCTCTCTCTCTCTCTCTCTCTCTCTCTCTGTCACTCTCAAATAAATAAATAAAAATTAAAAAAAAAAAGATGGTTAAGAAAATTTCAACAGTTGGACACCATTTCTGCCATCCTACTTACTATGTAACATGATAATCTTTCCATTCTTTCTGCCTAAATGTAACAAAAATATTATTTTGTTATTCAACTCCAATATCTATACCATAAAGATTTTTTAAATGACCCTTTCATATTACTCTTCCACAAAAATAGACTGGCAACATCATTCTAAATTTAGAGAAATTATTCAAACTTAATAAAGGCTATCACAAAAATACAAACCTATTAGCAAAAGCATTTGACTATAAAATTATAACTGTGACTATAGAGCTGGGTTTTTTTACATATAATGATACTACATTCTGAAAACAAACTGACATCTCAGTTTATTTTACTTACACAATAAGTTTAGTTTACATAGAAATGATAGAACATTTCAGGAATAATTCTTAAAAAACAATTTCTGCTGAATGACTGCTATAATAATCTCCTTAAGAGAGAAATAAACATAAACCAAAATGGAAGTTGTAAAACATAAAGTAGTTCTCATCTGAAGAGAAAACTCAATATTTAGTAGGAAGACACTAGAAAACAAAAGCAGTTTTCTTTTAGATTTCTGGTTGAAGTTCAAATCAGTTTCCTTAAAAGTTTAGCAGTCCATGTCTTTAATTTCAGCACTCAGGAGGCCAAGGCAGGAGGATTGCTATGAGTTCACGGGCAGTCTTGAGACTACATAGTAAATTCCAGGTTAGCCTAGGCTGGAATAAGACTCTACCTTGAAAAAACAGACAAAAAAGTTTAATTGTAAGCATGTCAGCAGCTATTTATTACAGCAAGCACTCAGGAGAAAACTCTGATTTCCATCCTCTTCGGAATGCTGCCGAGAAAGGAAGATGGGCAATGCTTCCATATCTAATTACGCTGAGATGTGGCCTATGGACTGTCTTCTACTAGGTTTAGAAAACTTATTAGTATATTATTCTGTATAAAATGCTAAGTTGTTTCTACAACTTAAATGCAAAACATTATTTGAGCCATGGACATGAACACAGAATTTGCATTATTAAATTATAATGTAAAACTCCAAAGCCTAAGGTTACCACTTTATGTATGACATCTATTTTTTCCATTAATCTTAAACTAGTAGTTCTGGAGCATCTAGATATTTAATGAGAACTGAAAAAAGTAAGCAATCTATACCAATAATTAATCTAGCTTTACAATTATCCTTTTCTATTCTTCAATAAAAAAATACACATCTTTATGTTTAAATTCTGCTTATAAATCCTCTAAAATGCACTAGTTCCAAAAAAACACTGAAGAGTTTATATATTTATATCATAATAGTTTCTTATTCAACAAATATAAAAACAAACAAAATTGCCCCAAATTAATTAAAAGGCATGCATTAAAAAAAATAATGTAGGGAATGGGGAGACGGCCCAGCAGTTAAATACTTGCCTGCAAAGTCTGCTATAGCCTGATTTGATTCCCCAGTACCCATGGAAACCCAAAAGCAAAAAGTGGCACATCTGTCAGGTGTTCATTTGTAGTGATAACAAGCTGTGATGTGCAACTTAAGTAGGTAGGAGGAATGATAGATTGTAGGTAGGTAGGTAGGTAGGTAGGTAGATAAGACAGACAGACAGACAAAATAAATAAATGATGTGATTCTGTATAAGTACTATGAGAAATATAAAAAAAAAACCCAATGCCTTCATTTTGCTACCATTTTTCTTTATTTTCTTATTTTTAATTTAAGTCTTGCTAAATGGCATCATCTGTAAAATACCTTAAATCACTGTGGCAGTTTGATTCAGGTATTCCCCATAAAGTTAGGTGTTCAGAAAGCTCATCTCTCTCTCTCTTTGCAAATAAAGAAACTTTTTAAAAAAATCAAAACAAGTATTCCAAATAACATAGAAAGCAAGATGATATGGAACAAGCACTGTTCATAACCAGACTTTCCATCTCCCATGCCCAGGTCTACATGCTGAGTTTTGTCTTAGGAACCTATACTTACTTTGAATCAATATGTTAAGAAAGCAAATGGACTGGTACATGAGGTAAAGGAGTCTTTTGGTCTAAGAGACATTGAACTAATTAAACACTGATTGAAGAACATTTTATTAAAAATAAGATGCTATGGTGTTAGTTATCACTTAGGACAACTTAATTATGAACATGAATCTAAAAGCAAGAACAAGAGGCAGCCATGTAGACAGTACATAATATGTTCTTGCTTAAATACCCAGTAAGTGTCCGGTCAAAATGTTTTCTTTAGGGCTGGGGAGATTGTTTAATGGTTAAAAGTGATTGCTTACAAAGCTTTCCAACCCACGTTCAGTTCTTTAGCACCCACATAAAACAAAATACAGTGTAATACAAGCCTCTGCTGTCATTTGCAGTGGCAAGAGAACCTGGCACATACACACATGCTTGCATGCACACACACGCGCGCGCATGCACATACACACACACATATATAAGTAAAAGTATTTTCTGAATGGTTTATAATTGTGCAGTAAGGTTTCTCAAGAAGAAATATGTGATCCTCCCTATATCCAGAGGATGTGATATGCAATGCTGGAGAACGGAGTCTTTACACATGGAATGATCTAACAAGAAACGCAGCTGGATGTTGATGTCGACAATGGGGAAAGAGACGTACAGGTTGAAAAAAAAAAAAAAAAACACATAGAAGCTAAAAGTGTCAAGACAGATGCCAAGCACGGAGGGCAGGAGACTACAAGTTCTAGACCAGACTAGGCTGCATAATTTGAGGCCAACTTGGGCTACATAGCAAGACCTATTTTGTCTCAAAAGAAAAATGCTACAAAGTATATTTAGAGAAAAGTAGCATATTCAACCAAGCTGAACATGGCTTCTAGAAAGGAGTAGTATGCAAATTTAATGTGGTGGTTTCAGTGCAACTGTCCCCCACAACCGCAGGTAGTCGTGATTAAGGTTCCTACTTAGCTCCCAGCAGGCAGAGGCCCGCTGCAGGACGCAGGTCACCGGGGCAGATGCTGAGTCTGTTCTACTGTGTGCTCTGAGCCAGGGGAGCTCCAGCTGGTCTCTCTGCTATGGGTGTGTGCTGTTGTGAACCTGTTCCTTTTCTCATTGTAAGCCTGAAATAAACCTTTTTCTTTATATTAACTGCCTCTGGTCAGGTGTTTTACCCTTGCAAGATTATCTTAAAATAAGCAAAATAAATAAATAGCATTTCCCAAAGGCTTAGTGTGACAACTCTATAAGCAAACTACAACCAGTTCGTATTATATAATTCAAGTTAAAATGGGCAAGCTTTTAAAACACAAATTATTCTCGTTATTGAATACTTAAATTAATGAGAACATTCTCAAGAACTTTTATAACAGGTTAGCCTGCACAGTCTTACAGATACTATCAGGAAAAAACCATACTTCTGGGTCCGGAAAAAGATTTTGTTAAGTAGGGGACAGCAGCGTGAGCTTCGTGCACTCATCTATCCCTCCTGCCTTTCAAATCACCAAGCAGCTGTGTGGACGAACCCAGGGAAGTGAACGCTGAGCACTAGGGTGACTGTGTCAGAGCTAGGGAAGCTCATACTTGTAAGCAAGTGCAATCTTAGAAAGGGCTCCTAGCAAACCTGCCATTCTTGGCTAACAGTGAGAGGGAGGAGCACTGTCTTTATTATCTTGAATTACAAACAAATCTGCCTGGTGCCTTGGAGGGAGACATTACCTCTATTTTCAAAGCCTTTTTCTTATAAAATATTCCTGAAGAGACAGTACAGAACAAACACTCAGAAGCTTTGCTCAAAGACATGTAGAAATGCAAGAGATCCAAGGAAAATTGTCCTTAGCACATTATAAATTCTTTATAGTGAAGTATTTTTTATGTTATCTTTAGCCAAGCAATGAATCTTAAGTAGTTTATTTTAAAAAGCCAAAGTAGAATAAGGAAATTTCAGCTTTTCCTTAGAAAAAAAATAAAGTGGCAATCTAGGTAACACACTACACAGATGTGTCCATGTGTAGCTTGCTCAAAATAACTGATACACTGATTCACAAAGTAACACGTAGCACTTAAAAGGTTCCTAACAGTGAGGCCGTGTTAACATACCCAATGTTCACAAGGTCTAATCCTTTCTTAAGTCTTAAGGCAAATAGGCTAGATTCAACTTAACTGACCAGAAATCCATCTTCATATAATACCTACAAGAGCACACCACATTAATAGTGTCAATAGTGTGGCTCTGACATACCTCTCCAAGAGCTTCGTATCTTTTCTGGTTCCATCTGTGCAAGTCTTCTCGGTAATTAAAAACAAATGGTTCTCCAGTTTTTATGTGTCTTAGCTGCCCCTCTAGAAGATAGCAAATAATGTTTCTATGATTCAGAAGTACATTTAAAATAATATCCAAAGTATAATAAATAACATCTAATAAAAACTTAAATTGTCTCAGATGTTTGCTTTTTGTTCTTTAAGCATTTTTTTTCAAAAGTCAGTATGATACAAACCTATTAACCATATGAAGAATGGGGCCCAGGGCCTCAAAAGTTATTCTTGAGCTTCACCTGACTAGCGTGAGTTGTACCGACACTATGGGAAGGCCCGCAGTGTAAGAACCACCATGTGGTGAAGCCAGGAGCACGCCCTCCATCCTGCGGGAGTGTCTACAGTCAGAAACGTCACCAAGCCAAGGACTTCCCAGAAAGTTAGAAAAGAATACAGTCAGCAATTTAAAAACTGTGACAGAGGTGTACAGTCAATAAGACTGCGAAAGATTCGGGGGAAATGAAGAAGCCCTGACTATCTATGTAGTCACATGGGTTCAGAAGGGTTCAGTGACATCCCTCAACAAGGCCCTGAGACAGTGAATCAAAATCGGACAGAAGCAGTGAGCTAACACAGCTTTCGACTACGAGATCAAACTCACTGACGTCACCCGGCTTGGCTGGCAATACTGAGCATCTACCAGACTATCAAGCTGCACAAGGAAAGCAAGAGGCCTGAAAGTCCTGGTCCTGCCCCACGGCCCAGCCATCTCTTTTCACAGCACTCTCTGGCCCAGAATATGAGGTCAAAGGGAGACACAGGGGGATCTTCACACATTGGTGAGCCTTGTGGTTACCAAACAGTACCATTTCCTATGCCAAAGAGTTAAAGGCTCTTGCTCTTCAGAGAAACAAGCCTCATGGTGCAAAGACTAGGGTTGTGTACGTGAGTCATGCTCTGTCAGTCATCCAGCTCACGACAGCCCATACACAGATTCTCTTCTCTTCATGGCACATATTAGTTTGTATTTACTAAAAGGTTTAATCATCAACATATTTAAAAGGAGGAAAGACAGGCCATCTGTCCTGTTTCTTTCCCCAGAAATAGTCTCTCAGTAATCAGGATAGAATAGACCACAAGCTAGTTGCTTTAATCCTTCCTATCCAACAGACAACAATATACTGCTATATGAGTATAAACATAAATTATTTTGATAAAAACATAACACTTCTGAAAAATGAGTTGTTTCTACAATCTTCTATTAACACTCACTGAAGATTCAGCTACACTAACAACTATAATTGGTGGTGTAAAGTGCATCTACTAATGCACTGATAACAGACTGCTAATTCGGTTGGTAGTAAGCAACAAATAGACAATAACATCATTACCCTCCAAGAATAAAAGTTTATTATAGATATAATGAATCATGATGCTCTGCTCCAAAAACATCCTTGCAAGCTATGGTGCCTTCCTCCACAACCCAATTTTATTCAGAACTTAAAAAGAATTAAGCAAGGATGTTTCCTGAAAAATCATGGAAAATTGAGAATTTTGCTGTGAAATATGGTCACAGATGATACCCTCTTTCTATATAATTTAATTAGGAGTTTCCAGTTGGGTATCAGGGAGCTGAATGCTCAAGGTTGAAATGCATAAACTAAATCAAATTCATGTCCATCAATTTACATAACTTGACAACTATAGAAAATTGTTTCATAGATCTTTCACTTGAGTGAAGGATTTCACCATACAAGGGTAAGTCATTACATCTCAAAAAAATACATGAAACTTCCTAGCTGAACTTTAAGAGTAGTAAATTAGATACATCCTATAGTTCTATAAACACCATTAAATAAATTCTGTATGTAATATATACCACTTACTTTCATTAAAAGCATATTCAAATCCTTCCAGGGAATCAGGAAAATCAAGAGGTGGTTCATCTTTTTTCATGAGTTCATCCAAATCTATCCTGGATAACAAATCTAGAAAAGAAGTAATATAAAACGTACTTATGTTCGTTTTTATAGGTAATAACAAGGGTTATATTTTTAATAATTTTTATGTATTCTTGAGTTCTATTAAATTAACTTCATTTGTTGCCTCTATTGATAATGATATTAAAATTTAAGTTCCAGCCTGGGGAACTAAGTTGTCAGTAAAGACACTGTATCACAAATGTGAGGACCTGAGTTCAACCCTCAAAATATACCTAAAAATGCTGGGTGTGGGGGCATAGGCTTGTAAATTCAGATCTGGAAAGGAAGAAAAGGAAGAATTCCTGGAGCTTGCTGGACAACCAGACTAGCCTAATAGCAATATCCAAAACAATGACAGGCCCTATCTCAGGAGAAAGATAGACGGTGCCTGAGGAATGACACCCAAGGCTGTCCTCTGGCCTTCACACATACAGATACACAGACATATAGGTACACAAAAACATGGCCCAAGCATATAAAAACATGCAAAAATAAAATTAAATTTCAGTTCCAAAAATGCTATACTTTGATCAATATCATTATGTTCTTCAAAATCATAATTCTCAAAATAATCACAAGTCAGATCCTAAAACCCACTATTATAAATGATTAAATATTCCCCTTCAAAGTAGACAGCTATTAATTTAAATTTTATTAACTTCCTTCTCTGGTTCTAAAGTTTCTGACACTAATGACTGATTTTTTTTAATTTATTTATTTGAGAGAGAGACAGAGGCAGATAGAGAGAATGGGCATGGCAGGACCTCGAGCCACTGCAAATGAACTCCAGACACATGCACCACCTTACATCTGGTTACATGGGTCCTAAGGAGTCAAACCAGGATCCTTAGGCTTTGCAGACAAGTATCTTAACACTTAGCCATCTCTACAGTCCACTAATGATTTTTAAAATACCATTAAATCTGAGATATGAGTGAAACTGATTTGAATGAGGGAACTTATTTTAAATCCAAAAAGTGGTAATATAATGTATTGCCCCATCTTAAAAAGATATTAACCAGAGAAAACTAGTTTATACAAAACAATTTCTACTATTCATAGCACTAAATATCATACAACCAAAAAAGAACCTGTCAGTGAATTATTTAAATAAGCAAATACATAGAAGTTTATTTTGTGTAGTGGTTTGATTCAGGTGTCCCCCATAAACTTAAGTGTTCTGAATGCTAGGTTCCCAGCTGATAGAGATTTGGGGAATTGACGCCTCCTGGAGGCAGTGTATTGTTGGGGTCAGGCTTATGGGTATTATAGCCAGTTTCCCCTTGGCGGTGTTTGGCACACTCTCCTGTTGCTAGTGTCCACCTTATGTTGGCCAGGAGGTGAGGTCCACCCCCTGCTCAAGCCATCATTTTTCCTTGCCAATATGGAGCGTCTCCTTGAGTCTGTGAGCCAAAATAAATCCTTTCTTCCCAAAAGCTGCTTTTGGTTGGGTGATTTCTGCCAACAATGCAAACTTGACTGCAACAGCAATGTTGGTACCAAGGAGTGGTGTAATTTGCTGCTAGACACCTGACTTTGTGTCTTTGGCCTTTTGGAGCTGACTTTCAAGAGGAATGTAGAAGGATTTGAAACCTTGGCCTAAGAGACACCTTGCAGTACTGTAAGTCCAGCTTAATGGGCAGAACTGAAAGACCTGAATGCAGTAAGAACTTTGGTCTGTGGGGTTTGGCTTATGAGGGTCAAAAGGAGCTTTGCCTGGACTGGGTTAGAAGCAGTTTGTGTGAAAGGCTTGAAGTTATGCCCATGTCCTAAAATTTGTGCAAAGTTGCACTGCGTATAAATGGATTGGTGTGAGCACAGGGATATGGTACAGAAAGAAACCGTTAGGTTGAAACTGCTGCCTGTTCAGCTGCAAATGAGAGATCACAACCATTGAGATTGGGCCAGCTGACCTGCACTGGGGCAACAGGAAGAATGGACTTTTTGAAGGGGCCTGAGTACTGAAGCAGTGTCCTGTTCTTCAAAGTCTGCTTATTCCCCCCTGGATTAACGAACTGGCACCCTCCCTGGTATTATGGAGTATAAGAAATGCAGGAAAGTGGGTCACTGAATTTGCAACATGGTCTTGTGTTTTGGAAACAGCCATGGACTGTGTGTACCAGGTTTGCTGGATGCCTGCATGGAGACGCAATGGAACCGTAAGGATGAACTGTGGGTTGCAATGGAGACCCAGTGAAGATGCCAGGACCAGACAGCTGCTAAGGAAAGCTGCAGGCCCCAGATGAAGTTTTCCAGGACTGTGAGTAGCTTAGCTTGAGGGACGGAATAGGATCTCCAGAGACTTGTTGCTGGTTAGAATTATCAGACCTGGGGACTTATCATTGACTAGAGTTGTTGGTCTTGGAGCTACAGAGCTTGATGTTTGCCCTCAAAGTTTTAAATACTGTATTGGCTGAATATGTCTTTTTGCTATGCCACATGCCATCTTTTGCAGTGTGATTGTTTATTCTGTGCCATTATGGGGTTTGGAGAAGGATTTTTTGGTATTATGGCTCAGTTAAAAGACCTTGGATTATGGGGGGATGTTTGAACATCATTAAGATTGATAAACACTAAGGGGTCTCTCAAAGTCATAATGAATACACTGTATTTTACATCATGTAGAGATATCAGTTTATGGGGGACAAGGGCAGAATGTTGTGGTTTGATTCAAGTATCCCCATAAACATAAGTGTTCTGACTGCTAGGTTCCCAGCTGATGGAGATTTAGATATTAACGCCTCCTTGTGGCAGTGTATTTTTTTTGGGGGGGGCAGGCTTATGGGACCCATATCTTAAAAGTCCTACAACTTTCACAAAGTGTCTGAGAAAGTCTATACTTTCTCATTACTATGACAAAATACCTGGCCTAAAACAGCTTAGGGAAGGAAACAGTTTATTTAAGTGTGTGTTTCCAGAGGAAGGGGTCCATCATGGCTGAGAAAGCATGGCAGGAGAAGGCAGCCTACTTTACATCATGACATCAGCATAGAGGAGGTAGAAAGCCATCAATGTAGCAGCTTTCTCCTTTATGTACTCCAGGACATCTTAATGGCTATCCCCCATGAAGATGGGTACCACACCTTAATTAACCCAATCAAGATTATCAACCGCACACAGATATGAATAGAGGCTAACCTAATCTACAAAATCCCTCACAGATGATTCTAGGTCCTTGTTGCAGTCAGGTTCGCAATGCTGGTAGAAATCACCCAACCAAGAGGAGCTTCTGGGAAAAAGAGATTTATTTTGGCTTACAGGCTCAAAGGGAAGCTCCACGATGGCAGGGAAAAACAATGGCATGAGCAGAGGGTGGGCATCACCCCCTGGCCAACATAAGGTGAACCTAGCAACAGGAGAGTATGCCAAACACTGGCATGGGGAAACTGGCTATAAAGCCCATAAGCCCGCCCCCAACAATACACTCCCTCCAGGAGGAATTAATTCCCAAATATCCATCAGCTGGGGAGCTAGCATTCACAACACCTAAGTTTATGGGGACACCTGAATCAAACCACCACAGTCCTATTAATCTCACAATAAATAAAAGCCATCACATCACCACTTTACTGCAGACCAAGTGTTCAAATACATGAGCAAAGGAGGACGCTTTACATCAAACCACAACTCTGCCTCTGAAGCCCAGACTCTGGCTATCACAGGATGCCAAAGGAGGCATCACAAGTAAGATGGACCAAAGTAAGACTGAAAGCCAGCAGGGCAAACACCGAATCCTGTAGCCGTATTCTGTTGTCTGGAATTCCTGATGAAAACGTGTGGGATCTAAAACGTTTGAGTAGCTCTGCCACTCCAGATGGCTATCTGACTCCTCCAACACCCTGGAATCTGAGGGAACTTAGGGTTCACCTTCACAGCTGCATGCATAGCCTCAGCAGACCTCCTTGCAGGGATTCTGATCCTGTCATACTGCTTGTCCTCAGCAGCACTCTGAAGCCATTGTACAATACTCCATGACCCCTCAACTTTGCCTTTCGCATGCCTCCAAAGCCCTGACCACATGGATAACACAGCCAAAATCTGCCGCCAGCTGGAGAAGAAGCCTAGTCTCCTTTCTAGGGATCAGGGAATTCCTTCAACACTCTCTTCAGGCTTACTCCTTCTCAAGCAATTTCCACTCTTACAAGCTGAAGCTTTCAGTGGGTTAAGTGGTGGCCTTGAGGAATCTTCTTTTTTTAATATATATTTTTTATTGACAGAGAGAGAGAGAGCACATAGTCATGCTAGAGCCTCCTATCACTGCAAACAAACTCTAGATGTATGGGCCACTTTGTGCTGGCTTTACATGGGAACTGGAGAATTAGACCCAAGCCATCAAGTGTTGTAAGTAAGTGACTTTAACTACTGCATCATCTCTCTAGCCCAGGGACATACCTTCCATCACCCCAGTACAGAGATATCTCCTTTATGGTGATAATCTTAACAATTACAGCTGACATGTGTAATTAATGTCCTTCCTTGGAGCTTTAAACTTGTTCACATTTCTTTCCATACCATATCTTTCTGAGCTGCATTTTGATCTTTCTCTGTAGATCTGAGTAATAGAAGCTAAGAGAAGCCACACTACAGATTCACTGCTGTTCTACCTTATTATTTTCTTCACTAAACATATTAGTCCATTACGTTTACATTAAACCTCATTCAAGTACTCAGGAAACAGACAGAATGAAGCCCCTTCTTTTTTGTCAGATTATTACATGAATTTCCTTGTTTATAAGAGAGTCCTTATTTCCCCTATAAAACCGCATAAGCCAAGCCTCCATAGTCCACATTTCTCTCTGCCTTCTGGTCTTACAAAATCCCAGAAACATGGTCCATTAAGTTCCAATTACAGCACTGTAAGGCTTCACTTGCCCAAAAGTCCAAATTCTCCCACATTCCTACTGCAAATCAATTCCAAAAGTGTAGGTACAATATAGTCGGGTTTATCGCTGCAACACACCACTTTGATATCAATTCTCACTCTAAGTTACTTTCCTTTTGCTGTCAACAAATACCTGGTCAGAAGCAGTCTGGGGAAGATAAAAGATTTAATTCAGCTTACAGTGTCATGAAGCTTATTCAGGACAGGGAAGGTGTGAAAGACAGGAGTAGGGAGCTGTTGTCATTTTGCATTTTCCGGGGATTCCTTGCCATATCCAATTCCTCCTTTTTGAAATGGGAATGTTTACTCTGTGCCATTATGTGTTGGAAGACTGTAACTTTTGTTTTACTTTTATAAGTCTCAAAGTTAAGAAGCTGTCTTGAATCTCAGATGACTCTGGACTTTTGAATTGTGCTGAGACTGGTAAAGACTATGAGAACTATTAAAGTCAGATAGTGAGGGACAGTCATTAGTCTTTGGGGGCCAGGGATGGAATGTGGTGGTTTGAATGAAACATCCTCCATAGGCCCATGTGTTTTGAAGACTTGGTCCTCAACTGGCAGTAATTTGAGAAAGTGGTGGAGCCTTTGGGAGGTGGAGCCTTGCTGGAGGACTCCTGTCGTTAGGGGCAGGCCTTAAGATTTATTAGTCTACTCTGTTTGCCAGTGCTACTTCCTTCCTGCTGCTGTGACAAAATTTGATACACTACTTCCCTACAGTGTGGTGCTTTTCCCATTGTCATTAAACTTCCCTTCAAAATTATAAACTGAAATAAATCCTTTCCTTCCACCAGCTGCTTTGGCCAGGTGTTCTGTCCCAGCAACAAGAAGGCAACTCCTACAAAGATACAGGAAAGTTTACAGTAAAAGAATAGAAAAATAAAACATATATAAACACTAACCAAAATCTGGGGATGGAGAAGTGCCTTAGCAGTTACGGCAGGGCTTGCCTGCAAAGCCTAAGGGCCCATGTTTGACTCTCCAGATCCCACATAAGACAGATGCACAAAGGTGAGGCAAGTGCAAGGCTGCAAGTATCTGGTGTTCAATTGCAGTGACTGAGGCCCTGGCATGCTAACATTCTCTCCCCCTCCCTCCCTCCCTCCCTCCGTCTCTCCCCCTCTCGCTCGCGCTCGCTCTCTCTCTCTCTCTCACAGTCTCTCTCACTCACACTCTCTCTCTGAAAAATAAAAAGTTAAAAAAAATTTAAGTCTGGAGTATGTATAGTAAAGAGTACACTTCAGAAAAATTATATGCAAACAAAATAGAAAAAATATATAATAATAATAATAAATTCATGAAAAGAAGATAATAATCTTAAATTTATAGATACCAAAAAATACAAAAATAAAAACTGATACAACTAGAAAGTAAGTAAATCTACAATTATAACTAGTGGCTTCAATATTCTTCATATTAATTGATAGCAGAAAAACGTAGAAAAACAGATGGTGGCAGAAAAGACTTCTAAAAAGTAGCAACTCAGGGCTGGGAAAGGACTTAGCAGTTAAGATGTTTGCCTGTGAAGCCTAAGGACCCCAGTTTGATACCCCTGGACCCATGTAAACCAGATGCACAAGGGGGCACATATATCTGGAGTTTGTCTGCAGTGGCTGGAGGACCTGGAATGCCCATTCTTTCTCTCTGCCTCTTCCTCTCCCCCCACCTCTCTCTTTCTCATAAATAAATAAATAAAATAAAATAAATAAAAAATATCAACTCATCCTAATTGACATTTACAAAATATCTCACACAAAAGTGCCAACTTAACATATCTTTAAGTAAATTGAAAACATTGACAAACATAGCTGAAATTCTGGGCCACAAAAATAAATCTTAGTAGCTTTTAATACACTGAAATCATGTAAGTCATTTCTATAACCACAAAATGTTAACCTAAAATTCAACAAAAGAAAACTACTTCAAAAATATTTTTTTGGTTCGCTTGTTTGTTTTTTTTTGTTTTTTTTTTTTTTTTTTTTTTTTTTTGCAGTAGGGTCTTATTTTGCACCAGCAGACCTGGAATTCACTATGTAGTCTCAGGGTGGCCTCGAACTCACAGCAATCCTCCTACTTTTGTCTCCCAAGTGCTGGGATTAAAGGAGTGGGCCACCACAACTGGATGCATGCGTGTACTTTTTTTAATATTTTTATTTATTTATTTATTTATTTGACAGAGAAAGAGAGAGACAGAGAAAGAGGCAGAGAGAGAGAATGGGCGCACCAGGGCCTTCAGCCACTGCAAACAAACTCCAGATGTGTAAACCCCCTTGTGCATCTGGCTAACATGGGTCCTGGGGAATCGAACCTGGGTCCTTTGGTTTTGCAGGCAAATACCTTAACTGCTAGGCCATTCCTCAAGCCCAAAAATATTTAATTATTAAACACATAACATAGGAAAACACTTCTAAGCTAAAAAGAAAAATCACACAATAAGGAAAAAATACTAATGGGGTAAACTTAAAAAACACATATCAAAATTTATGGCTTTTGGGCTGGAGGTACAGCTTAGCAGTAAAGGCATTTGCCTACAAAGCCAAAGGACCCAGGCTCGATTCCCCAGGACCCACATTAGCCAGATGCACAAGGGGCGCACGTGTCTGAACTTCCTTTGCAGGAGTTGGGAGGCCCTGACATGCCCATTCTCATTCTCCCTCTCTCTCTCCACCTCTTTCTCTGTCAAATAAACAAATAAATAAAAATAAAATATGTCATGGTAGCACTTGGGAGGCAAAGGTAGGAGGATCACTATGAGTTTGAGGCCACCCTGAGACTCCATAGTGAATTCCAGGTCAGCCTGGGCTAGAGTGAAACCCTACCTCGAAAAACCAAAAAATAAAAAATATAAAATATGTTTGTAAAAAAATATGGGTTTCAAAGGGAAAATTATAACAGTATAAGCTTACACAGATATTCTTAAGCCTATAATGAGACTACAATAAATGTCCTAAGTTGAAAACTTATTTAATATACCTAGCCTGAACATCATGACTCAAAAACAGTTTACTGTAGAATATTCGTTACTTTCTCAAAAGCTCACATGGCTGACTCAGAACTGAGCTCACTGTCACAGCCCTATCACAAGGAACTACCACATATTGCTACCCAGAAAAATTATCAAAACTTAAATTACAATTTCTACTGAATGCATAATGTATTTGTACAATCATAGAGCTGAAAACTGTGATGTGCAATCATCCAAAGTGAGGTACTGTCTGAATTAGAAAGGATTTACAAAGGTCTCAAGTCAATTATCCAAATATTTTAAGAAACATGAAACAAAACTACATTGAAGTAGGCTAAAGTAGTAAAATAATAATAAGAGAAACATGAAACAGAAGCCAGAAAAGAGAAAAGCAGTCAAAACCAAAGAGGTAAAAAATAAATCATACTTTTATAAATAAAGTGATAACCCACTAACCAGAGTGTCAGGAGGAAAATAAAACACCAAAAAGCAAGGAGAGAAAAAGGCCAACTTACTAATATCAGAAACAGATATTAAGAGAGGAATTTTTTTAAGAAATGTTAAGCCAATAAATTCAACAACTATGATAAAATGAAAAGAACTCCTTAGTAAACAATGCTATCAGCCAAAACTAACTCAAGATACCATGAATAGATTTGTATCTATTCAAAAAATTATATTAAAATTTCAAAAGTTCCCACAAATAGAGAAAAACAAAAAGCAAAAAATAAAAAAAGAAGCCTAAGGTAGTTTTAGTGATGATTTCACCCCAAAGTTTAAAAGAGAAATAATATGCCCATAGAAACTCTTTAAGGGAAATAGAAGAAAATACTTTCCAACCCATTTTTAAGAATCCAACATTATCATGATATCAAAATCAGACACCAATTTTATAAGAAAATTAAAGGATGCAATAGCTCACAAACATAAAAATCCTCAATAAAAATTTAGCAAAAGGATCTAGCAATATGTAAGCAAGATAATAAATCAGTATAAATACAACTTACAATAGCTTAAGGTTAGTCAGTTTAAGATTTTAAAATCATTTAATGAACTTCCCTATAGCCCAGACTTTAGGTTTTAATATTCCAACTGAAAAACAGATTAGATTAACTCCAGTATAGTTCATATCCTCTCCGGACTGGTACCCAAGTGGAGAATCTCTATCTACAGAGAATAATAGGAGCTAAACAGCTGGGAGGTGATATCACAAAAACAGTGTAACATCTAAGTCAGCTTTCCATCTAGTGTAGCAAAATACTTTAGCTACCTGAAGAAGACTTTCTGGTCACAGATAAGGCTTCAGTTCGCAGTTCGTTGGCCCCAATGCTTTTGGCAACATGTGCAACGTAGCAAAAGCACCAAGCAAATGAGGCTGTTGACTTCACCATGGCCAGTCTTCCTTTGAAAACATAGCCTTTGAAAAATAAACTAAAACTTCTCAAGACTTGGCTCCTGAAAGTTTCCACCATCCTCTAATAAAGTAAAACTCAAGACCAAGCCTAACACATGGGATTTAGGGGAACCCCCATATCCAAACTACAGCAAGCTCTGCTTGCCCCACATCCACAAACAATTTACTGCCTTACATCAGAAAGTAGCCAACTGGCAAAAGTAAATTACTTAACCCAAACCCTTACCAATGAAGCTAGGAAAGAGAGTGTGGTAAAAAGAGGAAAGGGTAACAGTTACTGAATGACAATCAAGGCTGTCACAACCAATGATGATAACAAGTCAGAAGTAACATCCACTGACATCCAGAAGTTTTAATAAAGGCATTGTGACAATGTGCAAGCATTTTTGCAGTGAGATTCAAAGAGGGGTATATAAGAAATAGTTCATATATATAGAACTTTTTTCCAGAAACCCAGAAAAAAATGAGCTCAACCAATCAGTCAGGAGACAAATTAAAACCCTATGGAACTGGTAAAGGGAAGTTAATTTTCTGCAGTGCTGTCTCACTGCTGAGACAATGAGAAGTGAGTAATGGAAGAGAGGTGCCAGCCTGAAGGAGCAGCTTCATCCCAGCAAAGAAAGTCCAGCAGAACAGACAGCTGGGGTGTCGCATTCCTGTCACAGTAGCTGCGAGGAAGCAGCCTGATTCAACTGAGCACAGAGCACCCAGTGGGCTGGACTAAACCTCGAAGGCTGCCCATAAAGACAGACTACCTCCAGCAAGGCTCCTCCCAAAGGTTTATGGAGCTAGAGACAAAGTAGGAGGCTTAATCACAAATGCTTGAGCCTATAGAGGCCATTTTCCACTCAAACCAACAGACAATGTTTTTAAGAAGTGAAAGAACTCCTTACAAAACTATCTTCATTGTCATCTCCAAGAGATAACAAAATTGCCTGATAAGCACTATGACATGCTTTAATGAGAACAATCATCACTCTCTCCACCATTATAGTAACCCTGATTAAACTTGCTCTTCCACAGTATACTGTCTTACCTCTACTGTCCTCTTGCTGGCATTCTTCTGCACACTCAGATAATTTCATGTCTTTCCACCATTTGTTCCATTATTCAAAGCACCTTTCATTCACGAAAAATTAAATCATCTTCAAAAGTCTGACATCTTGCCATGTAAGGAGCTTAAAACCCTACAATGAACGTCAAGGATCACCAGCCATGGGTTCATTGTTTTACACACCATAGCTCAGAAATGAAGAAACCCAAAAATAAAAATGCTGTCTGTGTGTGTGTTTGCTTAGTTTCCTAACATTGTTCTAAAATATACTTTGATATATTTTCCATTTTTATTTCCTAAGTCAGGTAAGCCCTGAACAGTAATGGAGACAGAGACATTGACCTTTCAACAAAGTTGAAAACTGTAATACAGGTTTGTTTATTTATAAAAATTAAAAAAATTTAAAAAAAAAAACTTTTTTAAAACATCAGACTCCAGGGTGGCTGCCTGGGAGGGAAGAAACCAATGGAAGGTGACAGAGAAATGGAGTAGATCCAAGATCCACCAATCAGAAGACAGCTGACCTGGAGACTTGCCACCTCAAGCACATCTGCCATGGCCTAGGTGAAACTGCAGAGGAAGAGACATCATGAATGCTGCTGGCTGCCAGTTCCAGGGTGAAAGTGACAGACATGGTGACCAACCAAAACCTATGACAGCAAAAATACAGAATCTATAGAGAACTCAACACAAAATCCAACAGGCTTGTCATGGCTCAGAGAACATAGTGGAAGATTATAAGAGCCAGAGAGTAGGTAGTTATACACTGAGGCATGGTTTCCACTCCCCGACCCCAATTACTTCACAGACCTGACTGAGGCCTTCATGGCCCCACAGCAAATACTAAAACCCCACTGAGGAGGGCCTCCAGGGTTAACAGGAGCATGGGTGAGGAGATAAAAGAGTATATAACCTGTTCCAATACACACACACACACACACACACACACACACACACACACACACATATGTATACACACACACACATATATATATAATAAGGGCTGGAGAGATAGCTTAGCAGTTAAGCCACTTGCCTGTGAAGCCTAAGGACCCAAGTTTGACTCCCCAGAACCCACATAAGCCAGACACACAAAGTCACACCTGCACACACGATCACACATGCACACAAGGTGGCACATGTGTCTGGAGTTTCACTGCAGTGGCCAGAAGCCCTGGCATGCTAATTCTCATTCTCTCTCTCTATCTCTCTCTTGCTCTCTCATAAAAAAAAATAATAAAAATAAAAACTTACACAGGCACGGTGGCACATGCCTTTAATCCTAGCACATGGGAGTCAAAGGTAGAAAGATCACCATGAGTGTATGGTCATCCTGAAATTACACAATGAATTCAAGATTCAAGGTCAGCCTGGGCTAGAGGGAGACCCTACCTCAAAAAGACTAAAAAAAAAAAAAAAAAAAAAACCTTACAAATGGGTGATTGCAATTTGTTGACATTTTAGAAAAGAATCAAATTGTTTAAAAGTAAGTTATTAACTAAGTATGGTGAGGTAGCCCTGTAATTCTAGAACTCGGGAGGCTGAGGATGATAACCACTGAGAGCTCCCAGCCTGAGCTACACAGCCTGTTCAAGCGAAGTCTGGAAAACATAAGAGGACCCTGCCTAAAATAAGAAATGCCAAATGTCATGCCTCATGATGAACATGGTGGAGGCAGGAGTTTTTAGTAGTTCAAAGTTATCCTCAATAGCTTCTTAGCCATCTGGCTAAGATCAAATGTAGTAAGTATCAAGGTCATACTCAGCTATATAGTGAGTTCAAGGCCGTCCTGGGTGAGACTGTCTCTAAATAAACGCATACATACAATCTTTAAAATATCATCATGACCAGATATGAAGCAGTTTAAAGATACTGATGAAAAAGTAGGCTAAAAAAATCCACATATAGCCAGCATGGTGGCGCACACCTTTAATCCTAACACTTGGGAGGCAGAGGTAAGAGGACTGCTGTGAGTTCGAGGCCACCCTGAAACTACATAGTGAATTCCAGGTCAGCCTGTGCTAGAGAGAGACCCTGCCTTGGAAAAAAAAAAAAAAAACGAAAAATCCGGGTGTGGTTAATCCCAGCACTCGGGAGGCAGAGTAGGAGGATTGCCTTGAGTTCGAGGCTACCCTGAGACTCCACAGTGAATTCCAAGTCAGCCTGGGCTAGAGTGAGACCCTATCTCGAAAAACCAAAAAAGAAAAAAAAAAAAAAACTTTTTTTGTTACTAAAAGGAGGTATCTTTAGGTCAGAACAATAAAAACTCCGTGCCATACAGATAATGCAGACAGAAAGTGGGCAAAAAGAAAACACTTAAAGTCTCCAGCTCAAATCTTTTGTTCATTTCCTATTGCAGGAAACATACTCACTTCTGTTGAGCTGAATACCATAGAGGAAGATGACCTTTACTCAACCCTGCCCTGCTCAGCCAGAGGACAAATTCTGAGCTGTAGATAGCTGATTTTTGTCTCTGACATCAAACTTTACACTCTTTCCATTGTCTGCACTGAAAAGGTACTCCCTGTGGTTATTCTTCCTTACAACGGTATGATGTACAAGTAAAACTTTCTTGGTATCATTCCTTTTGATTACAGCAAATGTGCTTCTTACACCAAACCACTCACTATTCCCAAGACTTTCCTTGGATGACCTCCTCATCCCGCAACAGACTTGGACGCACAAGGCTGCCGGCCCTGCTCCGTGTGCCGCTGTCCACGGTGCTGGGCTTGGTGCCAGCAGCACTGTTGGCACGCGCTGAGTCATGTGCATTAATTACAAGGGAAGAGATCACTTCTACTACCTGTTGAAATTCACTAGAGACTAACAGCTCAGCAGAGATGAGTACGGCATCACATGGCATTTAAGTGAATACCTGCAACACCTGAGCTCATCGCAAAAGCAACAGAAGGTGGCTACAAAGTATTTGTTTATCTTTTTCTTGAAGGCAACTGGTGCCATGTATAATCTGTATTTGTATATATAGCATTTGAAAATTTCTAACTTTGTGTAACATTTAGATATATTTTACGGTTGCACATGATGGCCTATTATTTACATATATTCTATACAATCATGACACACCTTCTACTCATCTTTTTCTGTATTTCTAGCATATGTAGTATGTCTGTAAATGTTTTCAAATTGTCTTAGACATCAAATCAAAAAGAAAAGCCATACATAAACAGGCCAATGCAGTTCAAACCCATGTTATCCAAAGGCCAACTATTTCCAATCTGGTTCTACCACTGATCCTTACACCTCCATATCTAACAAAGCATTATCATTACTACCATAAAGATGACTAAGAGGTATTAAAACTTGCCTCCTGGTAAACGGGGAAATCTGAATTTGAATCCAGATAGTTCTATCTCTACAGTCTGTCCTCATGCCTTTACATGACTATATACCCTTAAAATTCCCAAAGTCAATCTGACTTCATAACTGCTTGTGGTAATATAATTTAGAACTACAACTTAGGAGATCAAATCTTCACATTGTCACACAAGATTGAATGTGAACTATATCTACCTAGATGAAAATCCAGCAAACCTACTTAAGTAAGATCAGGCATGTTCCTTATTACATGATCACAGACACTGACATCTATTTGGCTAGAAACTTTCTCAAGTCTGCCTTGTCATCACTCCTAAACTACCCATTATTCTGCATGCTGGGTCACTCTCAGCAGCATTTATGAATGTAGCAAAGTCTCCATAGCTGTCTACAGCTATCTCCAATCCTCTCTTCCACCTACTCCTGGCTTTCATATCTATCAGTTCAAAGAAATAAAACTTTATGGAGGTCATCAGTGACCTCCACATTTTAAATCCAAAAATGCATTCTCAATCTTCATCTAATTTGATCCATCATGCATATATGAAATAATTATCTTTCATTTGACATTCAGTATCTTTCTTTTGCTCTTAGTTTTCAGCCTTAGGCTCTATATGAGTTGTTTTTCTCTTTGCTGTGACAACATATCTATTAAAAGCAACTCAAGCAGAAGGGCTTACTTTGGCTCCCAGTGTGGAGAGTAAAGTCCACCACTGCACTGAAGGCATGACAACAGGAGCACAGAGCAGCTGGATCCACTGCAGCCACAGCCAGAGAGCACAGAGAAATGGATGCTGGTGCTCAGCTCGCTTCCTCCTTTTTATTCACTCCAAGACAGCAGAATACAGCATGGCACCACCCACTGGTCAGCATTATCCACAAAGGCCTGTGCCTAGGGACCAACCACCAGAAAGTTTGCCCTAATAAATAATACTACAAGTAAGGACCAAGCATTCAAACCATGAGACTGTGAAGAACACTTCAGATTCATACTATAACAATAGGAGCAGAAAGTATCTCATTGAGAACAGCAGGACAGGGCAGCAGCCATGCACTCTGAGAAGCCACAGCCATGACTGTGCGGCGCATGTCGAGCTGGGGTATCTCCCACAAAGCCTATCTCAGAACTCTGAAGCAAGGGCTGGTGCTATGGTTTCTGTGTCTGTCCCCTCACATTGTTTACAGTTGCCATTTTAACAGTGTTAAGATATGATACCTTTACAAAGCAGCTGGTCCATGGGTGGGGGCTTGCTCCAACCTTATCCGTGGCATGACTGCTGTTAGAAAAGGTGGAGTCTATCTCTCTCTTACCTCATGGACCTTCCATGTATTACCATGGGATGACACAGCAAAGAGGCCTCCACTAAATGCTCCCACTTGACATCTTCATCTCCAGAAGATGAATCAGTAAGTTTCTCTTATTACAAACCGTCCAACCTGCTGTATTGTGTCATGGCAGAACAGTTGACACCTGACCATTCGGAATATCCACCAGACATGTCCACATCACCTAAAGCAACTTGAGGATCTTTCATGGGTTCAATAATCTGATTTGGGGGAAGTTATTAAACAGATCACAATTTATGAAAATAAAGAATCATTACAGCTCAACAATGGATACCTTGTGAGTAAAATTGTATGAAATGGTAGGTTTAAACATACAGAGAAGTCAAAATTCCCCAATAACAACTACAACCAATTCCTTCCGAAGCAATAACATGGAGAGGCTCTCATAAAATATCCTTAGTACCAATGCCACAAAGGTAGAATACAGGAACAGCCAGTATTAAAGAATGTTTGTATGAATCACAATCAACAAAAATATGGTAAAAGCACTAATCTCGATTTAAAAGGCTTACAGTGTAAAGTTTCACCATTAAATAGATGCTCTTAAAGAAGAAACACATTAAGAGTTCTTAGATCTGGAGACCATCTCAGTGGGTAATGTGCTTGCCTTTTAATCAGGAGGACCTGAGTGTGGTCACCAAAGCCCATGTGAAATGCTGAGTGAGCATGGCGGCACGTGCCAGCAGTGAAGGGAGAGGACAAGAGGACACCTGGGACCTGCAGGCCAGCCAGTCTCGCCTAATTAGTGAGCCACAGGCCAACGACAGATCGTGTCTCTTGGGATAACACTGGGCTTGTTCTCTGGCCTCCACCTGCACACACACAAGTAATTCTTACATCTGTGAACCACATGATTCAGAGTTATTTACTGAGTATGTACTACATCTCAGGTGCTCCAATAGCTGCTATGAACAATGTAAATAACTACAAAACTCTTCGGTACTGATATTCTTATTTTAAAAATGAATGGGTTACCAGGTAGTCCTATGCTTTCACTAGGCCCAGGGAAAAATTCCTCGAAAGTAAATTAAGTGTGTACCTTTCAGAGCTGTAGTCTTTTCCTTTTCATCTGGACCTCCCTGCAGGATTTGTGCCATGTTTATCCAAATTGGCAAGAAAATTAAAGAACTCAAGGAAATATACATCAATCTTCAGAAGAAAGTCTAGAAGAATGAATGAAAGCAATAAATTAAGCTCTACTCAAATCCTACCTACTCAATGAGAACTTCCTAGTTCCTACAAAAGGAAGAAGGTAATGTAAGTTAATACGCCACTACTCTGTTGATGCCTACACCACAGTACTTACTATTACCTGCTTTGAAGTATAGTTATTTATATATTTATCTAATTCAATTAATAGCTGATAAACTACACAAATTCAACTATAAAAGTTTTGTCATTACTATACCTCTACTGTCACCAAACACAAAACCTTGAAACTATAGATACCTGTGTGTTTGTTGAATTGAAGTTAAGCAAACCTTATCATTTATTTTTTAATCAGCCAGGGGTTTTTGTTGGTGGGGGACAGAGAAAACAGACAGGATATAGCTACATAGCCCAAATTAGCCTGAAACTTATAACCCTCCTCAGTTATGTCACCTAGTGTTTTTGTGTTTGTTCTTAAGTATCTTTAAGTAATTTGACAACAAAATTTCTCGTTATTTTTTTTGTTGTTGTTTATTTACAACGAGAGAAGGGGGAGAGAATGGACATACCAGGGCCTCTTACACTGAAAACAAACTCCAGATGCATGCGCAACTTTGTGCACATGGCTTTACATAGGTACTGGGAACTAAACCCAGGCTGTCATGCTTTGAAAGCAAGCACCTTTAGTAGCTGACCCAACTCTCCAATCCAAAATTTCTATTAAAGTAAGGGGTAAGTATGTGTCATTTATAGGTCAGAATGTCTTTCTGATGGAACATGCAGACAGTTACCAAGAGGAAATATATAAATAAATAACCTACAAATTACTTTGTATTTAACTAAAACATATAACCTGGGCTGGAGAGATGGCTTAGCAGTTTAGGTGCTTGCCTGCAAAGCCTAAGGACCCAGGTTCAATTCTCCAGTACCCACGTAAAGCCAAACGACCCAGGTTCAATTCCCCAGGACCCATGTAAACCAGATGCATAAGGTAGTGCATGCACCTGGAGTTTGTTTGCAGCAGTAGGAGCTGGCATGCCCATTATCTCCCTCTCTCCTCTCTCTCTCATAAATAGATAGATAGACAGATAGATAATTATTTCAAAAAAAAAAAAAAAACCCAGGCATGGTGATGCATGCCTTTAATCCCAGCACTAGGGAGACAGAGGCTGGAAGACTTCGGAGAGTTTGAGGCCACCCTGAGACTACATAGTGAATTCCAGATCAGTTTGAGCTAATATGAGACCCTACATTGAAAAAGAAATCTCTAATTCTAAAGGGCTAGAGAAATGACTCAGTGGTTAAGTGGGCACTTGCTTGCAAAGCCTGATGATCCAGGTGTGATTTCCCCAATGTAAGTAGGGTGTACAAAATGGCACATGAATCTGGAGTTCATTTCCAAAAATAGGAGGCCCTGGTGAGACCATACACACATACTCACTCATTCATTCTCATTCTCTCTCTCTTTCTCTCTCAGTGCAATTAAATAGATAAAAATATTTTTAAAATCTAATTCTGGGGCTAGACAGGCAGCTTAGCAGTTAGGGTGCTTGCCTGCCAAGTTTAAGGACCCAGTACCACGTGAGCCAAATGCACAAGGTGGCACATTCATCTGCAGTTGGTAGAGACCCTGATGCACCTATTTTCTCCCTTTCCTTCCCTCCTCCCTCTCTCTGTTTTCCTCTTCCCTCCTTCCCTCCCCCTCTCTCTCTCATTCTCTCTCTCTCTAAAACAAAAATAAATTTCAATTTTTTAAAAAATAAATCTGGGTGTGGTGACACATGCCTTTAATCCCAGCACTCAAGAGGCCGAAGTAGTAGGATCACTGTGAGTTCGAGGCCACCCCGAGACTACACAGTGAATTCCAGGTCAGCCTGGGCTACAGTGAGACCCTGCCTTGAAATAAATAAATAAATAAATAAATAAATAAATAAATAAATAAATAAATAAATAAATAAATAAAAAGGTTTAAAAAACTCTAATTCTGCTCTACTTTAGAAAAAGTGTTGGCATTAAAAATGTAAGTACAAAAAAAAAAAAAAGGAGCCGGGTGTGGTGGCACACGCCTTTAATCCCAGCACTGGGGAGGCAGAGGTAGGAGGATCGCCATGAGTTCAAGGCCACCCTGAGAGTACAGAGTTAATTCCAGTCAGCCTGAACCAGAATGAGACCCTACCTCAAAAAACCAAAAAAAAAACCCAAAAAACTGTAAGTACATGGTAGTCCTTCCCAGACTGCCAATGCACAGGAAAGCAAGCCACTATTCATATCATAAAGTCTAAAAGAAAAAAAATCCAATGCATATAATGGAAACTTAGACCATACATAGAACTACATCAAAGACATATATGTTGGTACATTCCAATAATCCCCATTCTCAGAAGGCTAAGGCAGAAAGATTGTAAGTTTATGGACAGCCTGAGCTACACATAGCAAGACCCTGCCTCAAAAGACACACACACACAACTCAACTGATGAAAATAATAAAACAAAATTGAACATTTCTAATTGCAAAACCCCAACTGATTTACTACTCACAAGGCAAATTTCAGTTTCCATTCATAAATATATCTCAAAGTTTTCTTGGTTTTTTTTAAGGCAGTCATGCATTACTATTGTGGATTGGTATTACTTGCAACCAGGAACATAGAAGTTTCTTTATGCTAAGAGCAGAGGTTATTACCAGTAATAAGCGATTCATGTGTACTCCACCCTAAACACCACATCTAACCAACCCCGAGGCCAGGACACCTTACAGAAGAGCAGGAAGAATATAAGAGCAGAAGTATGGGGGCGAGGCTACTGAATGCTATTTTCTGTATGCAAGGCGCTACACTCATGAATTCCTAGCGGGCAACATTACCTGCACAAACTGAGCCTGTCAATTTTCATCAAAGATGAGGGAGGGTTCCATAAAACCTCTATCTTGCAGATAAGCAGTGACAACTGTTGACTACTGGGAGAGGGGTAATGATGTCCTTTAGTGAGATAGCCAGTGGTTGGTTGTGATTCTCCAGTAAATAACCTCCCATCTATGATCATGCAAGTCACCTGAACTTAATTCAGTGGATCAAAAATAAGCATAAGGTTGGATGGTGATCTAATGAAGAATAATAGAGGGAGGAAGAGAGAGGGTCATTGTGGGGAGTGGGATCAAAATGTGTTGTTTCCATATATGAAAGTATTAAAAATAAAATTTCGAAAAAGGCATGGCCATGGAAATGGCTTGGTAGATGAAGGGCTTGCCACCCAAGCATTAGTACCTGAGTTCAATTTCCTAAAACCTATGTGAAGCCAGATGCTGCAGCCTCAACAGTGCTCCTGCAGAGAGAGAAAAGAGGCACCGACAGGAGAATCTCTGGGAAGCTCACACGCCAGCTAGCCTGGCAAACAATAGTGGCGAGCCTCCTATCTCTGCCACCCCAGTGTTGGGATTATGGGCACACACCACAAGCCCTTGCATTTATATAGATGGTAGGGATCCAAACTCAGGTCCTCAGGCTTGTGCATCAACAGCTTTAACCACTGAGCCATGACACTATCTCCAAGAACAATGTTCTTAATCCGATTCCAGAGTGTGCTTTCCTAACAGTTCCACAAGAACATTATCTACAGGGAGTTTCTGATAATTTTCACCTTGTCACTCTAGTAATGTGGTATTTTTTCTAACTATAAACTACTAAGCCATTTTTCTTGGCCTCAAATTATCTGATTCCTAAAGAGAAAAATATACATGATTATTCCATCCTGGCTTTTTAAATGAAGGTAGTTATAAATATATCTCCTAGTGCTAGAATAATAATTATGATTCACATTTTACAGAATCACATTCAAACTTCCCATGTCTGTACATGAATAATCATTATTTGTACTTTATATGAAACAACCTAAAAGTCCATACAGAAGTTTGCTGGGTGATGACATACATGAGTTAAGAGGACTAATGACTACGGGTGATCTCAAATCTCATAGTAGTAGATACAAAGCAGTAAGTGTGAAGCAAAAACAATTTGTAAAGCCAGGCGTGGTGGCACACACACACCTTTAATTACAGCACTCGGAAGGCAGAGGCAGGAGGATCACCGGGAGTTTGAGGCCACCCAGAGACTCTATAGTGAATTCCAGGTCAGCCTGGGCTAGAGGAAGACTCTACCTCGAAACACCAAAAAAAAAAAAAAAAAGGCAATTTTTCCCTGCTCTTATACATTGTGTCAGAATTTTACCCTCCTGAGTTATTTTCCGTGGTTGTGGCACAGCTGGTAAAGCTAAATCAGGAACATTCTAAATTCTCAATTTTGTTTTCCTAATAAAAATTCAGAGTTATAACCTGCATGACCACAGATAAACACTACTGAATACACAGGCAGTAAGCTGCTTGGTACATTTGATCTACAGTAATATGTGCACGCAATATAGTTCATTTGGCATTATCTGATGGCATTTCAGTTATAGGGAATAAAGTGGTGGAAGGGCTTTAGTGATGTGAACAGGGACACACTTGACATGTTGTATACTTCACGATAACCACTGCTCTTTAAATAGGGTTTCCTAGAAAGTTATAGTACAAACCAGATTCAAAACATCTCAGTTTGCGATTTCATTCTGTGAACTACACAAAGCAATTATCATATCTTTTTCCTTTTTGTGATTCCAACAGAGACTCTGCTATGTATAAATAAAGCTATAAATAACTTGTCATGTGTAATCTTTATCCAGTCAGCATTTCAGAACATGAAACAGTAGAATGTTTATTTGCCCTGTTTGCTCAAAATATGGTGTGAGCACTTATAAAATATATCAAAATATACTCAGAGGCCCATTTTCCATGTTTGTTTGGTTTCAGGCAGGTATTAATCACAAATTAAGTAAAGGTAACACTGCAACAAACCCTTCTCCACACTGTATTCTGAATATAGTAATGGAACTATAAAAAATGGCATCAAGGGCTGGAGGGATGGCTTAGCAGTTAAGTGTTTGCCTACAAAGCCAAAGGACCCTGGTTCAATTCTCCAGGACGCACGTTAGCCAGATACACAAGGGGTCACATGTGTCTGGAGTTAATTTGCAGTGGCTGGTGGCCCTGGCACGCCCATTTCCCCCACCCCCCCATCTGTCAAATAAATAAATAAAAACAAAATATTTTTTAAATGGCATCAAACAAGTAAAATGGGTTGATTCTCCCAGGCCCCTGGTACTGGCCTGGGTCTATCTAGTCTGGTCCCACAGAATCTCTGTTCACCAAGTCAGGTTCTGGAGATGAAACCTGCGATAGAAAGTACACAAAATAAAGCTGCAACCAGAGACTCACAAAGAACTAAAAGGCTCAGTCAAATCACACTTCAAGTAATCATGTTGCTCATCACGTTACTCATGAGAGTAGGCAGCATATAATTCTAACACAAGAGTGAGAAAATATGAATATGAGTGTGCACATATGGACAGTCATGTGGGCACTGGGGGAGAGGCTGAGCATTGAAGGCATCAGTCTTCAGCAGACAAACAAGACAAAGCCCATGGTGATACGGGCCCTAACACATAGGAAATTGAGGTTTCCACAAAGAATGTCAGGGTCAAAGTTTAGGTCAGATTAGGAGTAGCCAGATCTAATCAAAGACCATCAAAAAAATTCCCTAATTTGCCAAGTAACCGATTATAATGCTTAAGATGAGAAAGCAAGGTTTTTAAATCTTAGCTCCATCACCAAGTACCCATGAGATAAGGTACATTAAATCATTTTGCAAGTTAGAAATTACTAGTCACCTATATAAAATCAGAAATAGACCTGGGTAGGTTGGCATGGGCTTACAATCCCAGCATTCAAGAAACTAAGGCATGAGGATAATGGGTTCAAGGCGAGCCTGGCATCACACAACAGACTGTTAGGAAGAAAGAAATGAAGGCTGGAGGGATGGCTTAGTGACTAAGGCACTTACTTGCCTGCAAAGCCAAAGGACCCAGGTTAAATTCCTCAGGACCCACTTAGGCCAGATGCACAAAGTGGTACATTCATCTGGAGTTCATTTACAGTGGCTGAAAGCCCTGGCCCGCCCACTCTCTCCCTTTCCCTACTTCTCTCTATATAATAAATAAAATAAATCTTTAAAAGCTTTTTTAAAAAACTAAAAAAGAAATCAGAAGTAATGGGGCCCAAAGAAATTTGTACCCAAATTCTCAGGAAGATACTAAAATTGACACAGTTTCCTAAAATAGGCAACTGTGATATACTTCACTTGAGCCATAATATAAAGAAACATTAAGACCCTCACAATAAGCATCTTTTGTATGTACTCGAGTTTCTAAGATTATACTAAAGAAAATAGAATTTAAACATTTTTAAAATGATTTATTTGTTCACTTATTATTTAAGAGAGAGAGACAGAAATAAGAGTAAATGAGTCCCTGGGCTTCCTGCCACTGCAAATAAACTTGAGATACATGCACTACATTGCACATCTGGCTTTATGTGCATACTGGCAAACAGAACCCAAGCCAACAGGCTTTGCAAGCAAATATCTTTAACCTCTGAGCCATTTCCCCAACCCCAGTTCATTTCATTCACATGCCTCTCAAGCTTTATTGACATGTGCACTGACCAACTGGGGAGTTCCATCTTCATTTAGAGTATAACTCTGTCCAAAGAACACTGTTCACACAATGACCACAAGGTCACCAGTTCCTCTTATGCCCACTATATTCTTTGGTCATCACTACAACTGCAAAGAGAGGCACAGTTGACTGTAAAAATGTTTCTCATATTTGTCCAAAAAATACATTTTCCAGGTAAGGGAAATTCTAAGCTTTAGGAAGCTAAGTAAACTTGAGTAGAGTCCAGGACAGCAAGGAGTGGCTGGGTTCTGACTCTAGGCTTCCAGTCATGATCTAGTTTGCCATTCTGACAAGACTTCACTAGCTAAACAGTAAGGGTATTCTTTACATAAAAGGTTTGACACTCTTGTGTACTAATTTCTGTTATCAGGAAGTATTAAAATTTGGAATTTTGGCAAGTTAAACTTAACTATAAAGTTGTCAAAAATTGTCTCTGGGCTGGAGAGATGGCTTAGCAGTTAAGCACTTGCCTGTGAAGCCCAAGGACCCTGCCAGTTCAAGGCTCGGTTCCCCAGGTCCCACGTTAGCCAGATGCACAAGGGGGCGCACACATCTGGAGTTCGTTTGCAGAGGCTGGAAGCCCTGGCGCGCCCATTCTCTCTCTCTTCCTCTATCTGTCTTTCTCTCTGTGTCTGTCGCTCTCAAATAAATAAATTAATTAATTTAAAAAAAGTTGTCTCTGGCTGGGCACCGAGGATATGCCTTGGGTAGTACACTTGCCTAGTTTGCACAAGGCCCTGAGTTCAATTCCCACACCACACACACACACAAAAGCTATGGTCAAAACTGTCTCTGGTTTATTCAGTATACTATTCAGAATTAAGAATGATAAAAATGACTCTCTACTGTTCCCCATAATCCTTTGAGAAATCAAAAATCTCATCATCACTCTCTATAGTATAATGGGAGAGAGGGCATCCCTGTTCAATGTAGAAAGATCTAAACAAAGACAAAAATATCAAGATTATTGGGAGCATCTTAGGACCTAATTAAAACACAAAGAAAAACACACTGATCTCCAATTATTGTAGGGCTGGGGACCTATTCAGTGGTAGAGCATTTGCCCAGCATACACGATGTCCTGGGTTTGATCCTGGGCACTACAAAAAAAAAAAAGTTTCCAATTACTGTATAACATGTATAACAGATATACTCTAATACATGAACAGTGAAAATGGATCACAGGGGCTGGAGATATCGCTTAACAGTTGAGGCACTTGCCTATGAAGCCAAAGGATGCAGGTTCAATTCCCCAGTACCCACAAAAGCCAGATGCACAAGGGGGCACATGTGTCTGGAGTTTGTTTGCAGTAGCTGCAAGCGCTGCTGTGTCCATTATTCTCTCCTTTTATATATGACCCCCTCAAATGTATAAAGAAATAAAAAATGAATCACAAACACTAGTCAGTAAAACAATGAGTAAATAAGTCTCAGAAGACTAAAAACAGTCTGATATCATTTGAAAGAAACTAAAAAATGAAATTTATATAACTTACTGATTTGTGATAAAACCTGTAAAAAAATCAAGAAGAAAAATGAATACGAAATTTAGAATGATGATTATCACTGGGAGAGAGAAAAGGGCACAAGATAAGAGAGGAGCACACAGGTATAGTAAATTATTAACGGTATTTTAAGCCTTAGATAATGAATGTATGTATGCTAATTACATTTTTACATATAAGCACTGAATGTGGGAAGCTACCTATATATAACATATACAGTATATAATATCCATGTAACAGCATACAGTGATCCTGGTTACATGCATTATATTATAATTGCCAACTACATATATATGTATATATACATATTTGTAGACACACACATATACGTCTGTGTATATTGTGTGTGTGAGTGTCTATATGCGTGGTACTGGATATTGAATCAGGGCATCACAAATGCTAGGAAAACACTATCAATGAGTTATAGCCCCAAAATTTATTTTGAAAATATATTTTTATTTATGAATTTGAGAGAGACAGAAAGAGTGAACACAGGCATGCCAGGTCCTCCTGCCACTGCTAATGAACTCCAGATGCATGCCCCACTTTGTGCATATGGCTGTATGTGGGCACTGGGGAACTGAGCCTGGACCATTATGTTTGGCAAGCAAGTGCCAGAAATGACTGAGCCATCTCTCCAGCCCCCCATAATTTTTTACGAGAAAACCATTAACAGAAAAATGTTAATTTTAGTATCATTGATGTCTTTTATGATTTTTTCTTAGGGGAGGTTTTCTTTAAGGATAATAAGGGCTGAAGAGATGGTTTAGCAGGACCTGAATTTGATTCCCCAATACTCACATAAAGCCAGATTCACAAGGTGGAACATGTGTCTGGAGTTTGTTTGCAATGGCTTCTGAACTAACACTTTTATTTATGGTTCAGTTACTTTATTTTTAGTTATGGTTCCACTGTGACTAGCTATATATAATAAACCAAATCTTCCTCTGAAGATATACAAATGATTGGAAGTTGTAAATGCTGGGATAAGGGATAGTACCAAGCAACTGCTAAATGAAAGATGAAAGCTAAAAATTCAATTCAGAATAATCTGTTCCCTTGGCTGCTAAGGGATGAGTTAATTGATTCACAAAAGAACATTTACCACAGAGGATCATCTGACAGTCTTTTGACATGATGCAAAAATGGGCTTGTATCCTGAGAAAGAAAAAAAGGCCCTTCCTGGTTTTTCCCAGAATGAGGTAAAAGGAAAGAGCTGTAACAGCAGCCACTGGAGGGAGGACTTGGTGCAAGAATGGGAATAAAGCAAGCACCACACACTTTATCTGATGCTTTGTCAGAGCAAATATTTCGTTAAACTCATTTCTAGTTGTTTAGATGACAAATGCTGAAAATACTGCTTTTTCTGCATGAGAGTTAAACTTCCTTTCATTGAAAAACAGATGTTGATTCAACTGTCCTTTTTTGGTACACAAATTACCAGTAACAAAATTATAAAGCTGCCTGGGCTGACAAAGAAATAGCACCACTCTTGATCTAAGTATGTATTCAAAAGCTTATTCTTATATTAATAAGCCTAAATTTCACTCATCTGAAATCTGGTCCACTAATTTTTTAAATATTTATTTATTTGAGAGAGGGAGGTAGAGAGAATGAGCACACCAGGGCCTCCACCACTGCAAACAAACTCCAGATGCATGTGCCGCCTTGTGCATCTGGCTTACATGAGTCCTGAATCAAACCTAGGTCCTTAGGCTTCACACACAAGTGCCTTAAGAGCGAAGCTATCTCTCCAGCCCTCGTCCATTAATTTTGCCAGAGGACCTAGACACTACTTTCCACTCTTCCTCACACAGTGCTTGTGCTCATACATAAGGCAGGACAAAGAAATAACAGGAAAGAAAACAGGAAAGGAAGAAGTTAAATTATCCCCATTTGTCAATATATATAGCTTTTAAAAATAAAAATGCCAAGGAATAAAATTACCTGCCCAAGAAGGTGAAAGAGCTCTACAAAAAAAGCTTTAAAACACTGTCAAAAGAACTGAAGAATTTACTAAAAGACAGAAACACACCCAAGCTCATGGATTGGCAGGGTGAATGTTGTGAAAATGGCTATTTTACAAAATGTCATCTGTAGATTCAACACACACTCAGTTTCATCCTTCATAGAACTGGGAAAAACAACCTGAGATTCACATGAAGGCACAGGGCTTTTCTCTGTCCAACTGCCATGTTGCTCACGTGGGCATGCTTTTTGCCTGCCACTCCTTGCTACTCCCTCATGTGAGCATCTGCCTCTGAGGACGCGACACCCAGCCAGCATGCTGCTTTGTGGAGAGCACAGCAACTGGCTCCTCCCACGGCCCCACCTGCATCCAGCTTTGCAGACTGAGCAGAAATGATTGGGTTCTCTGATTCTCCTTCCTGTGGACAGTTATGGTTGGACTGCCTACTCTGCACTTTGTAAACTAATCCAGTAAATCCCTTTTTTAATACATAAAAGAAAAAAGAGGGGGCTGGAGAGATGAGTCAACACTTAAGGCACTTGCCAGATCCCATGTAAAGTCCAGATGCACAAAGTGGTACATGCTTTTGAAATTCGTCTGCAATACCCAGAAGCCCTAGTCCACCCATCTGCTATGTTCAGGCCATGTCACCTATAAGAAGACAGAAACGGTGTCTCACTCTTCTTGACATCTCTTAGGTAGCACATGCTTGTAATACTGGCTTAAGTGAAGCTCATTTATAAAATAACCAAAACCTCTACAAACAAACGCCTCACAAAATTCAGACAGAGAGAATTCATGAAAACTCATTTCATGCTTTGAAGTATGTTTATGCATCTTAGTAAGCAAATAATACTAAATAACATTCTTTCAAATGAGACCAAAGAGCTAAATTTGGTTAATTACTTAAATAATAAAACTTGGTATTATTTGAATTTATGGTAGAATTTAGATAATATTTATAATCAAAGACTTATTCAAAAGCAAGTAATATATACTAGCATAAAACAGACAGAGAAGCACAGGACTTAGGTAGCACTGAGAGCCAGGGCCTCAATCAGAAGGAAGGAGTGTGCATTTAAACAGCAGCCATGAAGGAGCACAGTATCACCCACTATTACTTGGGCCAGAGACTAGTAAAATAGGAATTTGAAAAAGAAAAAAAACTAAGTTGGAGGCAAATGCCTTGACCACTGAGCGATCTCTCTAGCCCTGAAAAAAACTAAGTTGGAAATGGCTTAGGCTTCAAGCACACACAAAGCATTTTATTTTTCCTAAATTTAAATGTAATTTTATATCCAATATACATTAAAATATGTAGAATTGTATGAAGAATATAAAAGAGGATCCCACATATGAATATATGCTCTTTTAATGTCCGTATAATAAAATGTCCACATGTCCCCAATGAAAGTTTGAGAGTAACCAAGTAAGAAACTTCCCAATGAAAAATGCAATAGGAGAAAAGACATCCCCCTCTGATAACACTAATTTTTCCCTTCAGATCACCATTTTTCTTTAAACTAATATACAGATATGCTTGGGCATATTACAAAAGAAGATAACACTGTCAACTCCAGGTCCTCAGATCTGGAGAAGTGACTCTGATGAGAGAAGACGAAGTATCAAGCTAGGTGGTCCTCTCCCAGGATGAGGCATAAGGAAAGCATGACCACTGTCACCACTATGAATTAAGGGAGTGAGATGTGGGCTGGCTACATGAAATGTAGTATTTCATGCCTTTGTTTGCTAAATTACGAATGCATCTTTCCACTCCTGTGTGAAGTGATATAATGACATGTGGATGAGGTACAGAAACGAGCCACTGGCTGACTTTACTAAAGGAGCTGTAGACACACTGGAGACCAGAGAGCCCTGTGTATGATGATTAAGACCGTGTACATACTGTACATTCAGGTAAGAAAGAAGCAAAGCTATTCCTAATTGTGTTTTATTTGTCTGTTCACATAAAAACATACCAGGGAAATTACAAAACAGCTAATAGTGTTAAAAAATAAATGTAATTAAATAGCAAGGCAAAACATTCTCAAAAATCAACTACTACACATCTATTTTGTCTCAGAAAATACAATAAAAATTGGGCTGGAGAGATGGCTTAATGGTTAAGGTGCTTGCCTACGAAGCCAAAGGGCCCAGGTTCTGTTCCCCAGGACCCACATAAGCCAGATACACAAGAGGGTGCATACATCTGGAGTTCGTTTGCAGTGGCTAGAGGTCCTGATTTCCACATTCTCTCTCTGTCTCCTCCCCTCCCCTCATTCCCTCCTCCTCCTCCTCTTTCTCCTCCTTCTTCTTCCCCCCCCCCCCCGCCGTGCTTGTAAATAAATAAATAAATAAAAATACAATAAAAATCTACTTCAGGGCTGGGGAGATGGCTTAGTGGTTAAGCACTTGCCTGTGAAGCCTAAGGACCCCAGTTCGAGGCTGGATTCCCCAGGACCCACGTTAGCCAGATGCACAAAGGGGTGCACGTGTCTGGAGTTCATTTGCAGTGGCTGGAAGCCCTAGCGTGCCCATTGTCTCTCTCTCTCTCCCCCTCTTTCTCTGTCACTCTCAAATAAATGAATAATAAACAAAATTTTTTAAAAAAAATCTACTTCAGTGGTACCAAACAAGACATGAACTATCTAGAATTAAATTTAACAAAGACATCCAAGACTGCTACACTAAAAATTCACTCACTTAGAAAAATTAAAGGCCTAAATATATGGTGCCAAGAAATCAGATACAGCCACACAGAGCCCTAAAACATGCAAGTTGCCTTGGACGAGGCAGAATGCTCACAATACAGTGTTATGGAAAGCATATGAAAACCTAGAGAATCTGCTAATAGAAGCCACAGGCTCTTTTGTAGACTATTAGTGAAGATGCTGTTGAAAAGTAATGAGAAGGTGATCCCTGATACATACAGAAAATTCAGCAATATTGCCCCATGCAGTAACACGAGAATTCGAAACTCTACCTATGAAAACGGTTGCTCTGGCTAAAGATACTACAACCAGAATGTTATATATGCCACCTGGTTGCTTTTGTTCCAAAGAGTAAAATGTTGAGAAGTGAAAGAGAGAGTAATCCAAAGACTGTTAACCAAAATGGAGTCAAAACTTGCTCTGGGCCGGGCGTGGTGGCGCATGCCTTTAATCCCAGCACTCGGGAGGCAGAGGTAGGAGGATCGCCGTGAGTTCAAGGCCACCCTGAGACTCCATAGTGAATTCCAGGTCAGTCTGGGCCAGAGTGAGACCCTACCTCAAAAAACCAAAAAAAAAAAAAAAAAACCAAAAAAAAACTTGCTCTATAAAACAGAACACACTGTAAAGCGAATGAGAAGTCAAGTCACAGACTGAGAGAAAAGTAATTATAAAAGAAACATCAAAGGACTCATAGAAAATGTACACAGAACTCTTAAAGCAACAAGAAAACAAACAACTCAAAGTAAAAATGAGCATAAGACCTTAATAGAACCACCAAGCGGGAGAAAACCACCTACACACATGGAAAATAAATCATGGCAAGCTGCTGAACATCATACGGCATAGGGGAAACACAGGTTGAAACAACCACAACCTACACATCTGTGAGAGGGCCGAAGGCCACAGCAAGGGCAGCAATAGATGTGGTAAAGGCAGCAACAGTGACTTATTCACTGCTGGTGCAAACACCAAATGGCACAACTACTCTGGAAAACAGTTCAGCGATTTCTTACAAAATTACAAATACCCAAACTATATGATCCATAAACCACTTTATTGGTGTTTATCAGAAAGAGGGGGAAATACATACCCTGAAAAATCTACACATATTACAATACATTTATTCACAATGCCAAAACTTGGACTTAACCAAGATGGCCAGGCGAAAGGACATAGCCCGTCTGCTGCCAATCAGCTGGCTGGGGTCCTTCTGGTCTAGTAGACAGTGGTTCTTCCAGTGCTGCTCTTTGCCAGGCCAGCTTTTTATCCCTCACAGTTGCATGGCAGTTAGGTAAGGGCAGCAGCTGGGCAGCGTGCAGGGTGATAGCCCTAGTAAAGGTCTCCACTGCTTCTCTGTGATGCAGCACAACCTCCTCTACTAAAACTAGCAAAAAGAAACAAAAAAGATCCCCACATGATTCCATGTTATTGCACCTCATGTTCCACCGCCAGGAGTAGCACAGGAGGTTCTCTCTCAGCTGGTTCACCAACTGAGCCAAGCAGCCCGTTTATACAGGCAGAAAGGGGTGTTTGCTTCAAGACTAGAAAAGCCTGCATGCAAGTAAAGACTCGTGTTTACACCAAATCATGGCGCTGTCACTCGTGGACCAACCACAGTCCCTCTCCTCTGCCACTTGGCAAACTGCGCCCACTCTGGCCAGGGTAAAAATGGTGTCAAAGTGTGCATCAGGAGTTCATTTGGAGTGGCTGGAACCTCTGGAGTGCCTATTCTCTCTGTTTCTCTTCTATGTCTCTCTCTCTACTTGCAAATAAAAAATGAGGAAGGAAGGAAGGAAGGAAGGAAGGGAGGGAGGGAGGGAGGAAGGAAGGAAGGGTGTCAAAGAACAGTCATGGGGCACACCCTCACCAACAGGAACTGTGCTCGGCTCCTATGGTTAGGTAGCTTCCTCAAGTCATCTGTGGTGGGGAATGAGGGTCAACAGGCCTCTGCTCAAAGCAGCCAGGACATCATGAACAGCCTAAGGCTATCAATTAGGGCGTCAAATTGCCCCAGCCCCCAACATCTTCTGCTTGTTTGTATCAGAAGTACCTATACTAAGAACTTAGTAACATTATTAGTGATTTTTAAGTGTCTACCAGTGTTTTAATGGTGCTCAACACCCACCCAGAGCCCCCCAGAGAGGTGGGTCTTGCTACTCGCACTCCTATCTAGACAATAAAGTATTATTCAGTGCTAGAATGAAATATGTTGTTGCTATGCTTTAAGTCTTTCTTCAAAACTCAGGATGAAATTGCTACTTCAGCAGTATTAAGAGGAGGGCCTTTGAGGAGTGGTTAGGTCATAAGACCTCAGGAAAAGATTACCAACAAGAGTGATTCGGTTATTAGTAAGAGTGGGTTCACGTGTGTGTTTGTGTGTGTGTGTGTGTGTGTGTGTGTGTCTGTCTGTCTGTCTGATGGGTGCTCTACTGTCCTAACATGTGCTTATGAGCAAGAAGGCCTTTGACAAACGTGGTTCTTCAATCATGGACTTTCCAACCTCCAGAACTATGAGCAAATAAATTTCTATCATTTATTCACCCTACGGTACTCTGTTATAGCAGCAAAAAATGGACTCAGACAACTACTAAGCCATGAAAACATATGGAGGAAACTACACAGATGTCAAGTTAAAGAAGCCCATCTGGAAAAAGCTACATGGAGTAGTGGGTTCAATAAAATGATGGTCCTCACAAGGTAAGATTATGAAACAGTAAAAACTAAATGGTTTCTAGAGATTGGAGAGCTTGAAAGAGGAATTAGCAGAGAAGAGGATTTTTAGGAAAATGAAACCATTCTGAATGACACTATAATGATAGATGGAGATCATTACACAGTGGTCAAAACCCCTACAAAGCACAACATTAACAGTGTATTCTACTATGGACTATGGATCTGAGAGTGATGAAAAAGTAGGAAACACAGGCTGGAGAGATGGCTTAGAGGTTAAGGCACATGACTACAAAGCCTAAGGACCTAGGTTCAATTCCCCAGGTCTGACATAAGCCAGATGGATATGGTGGCACATGCATCTGGAGTTCATTTGCAGTGGCTAAAGGCCCTGGCACGCCTATTCTTACTCTCTCCCTCCCTTCCACCCACCCCCCACTCTAATAATAAATAAAAACAAGTCTTTAAAAAAAAAAAAAAGAAGCAGCAGCCATGCTTGGGATTATGAATTTTGGTCTTTTCCCAAGGTAAAAAAGGGTTCCATACTCTCCTGCAAAGGTAGACAATAGCCAGAAGCTATAACTCAGGTCAGCCACTCTATCACATCACAACAAAACAATGCTTACACTGCACTGTGTCATGCTGCTGACTTAGGAGGCTGGGTAAACCAAGTGTATTAAACATATTTTGTACTTCTGTGAGCAACAAATTTCTGTTGTTTATATACTGTTCACAGTGGGTTTTTAAAGTCATATCTCAACTTAAAGAACATCTGGATTTGCCCATTGCTATGAATCAAAGACATCTTTAATACCTCCCATTTTCCTTCATTAAGAACAAGAATTCTAAGCAGGAGAGATGGCTTAGTGGCTAAGGCCCTTGTCTGCAAAGCCAAAGGACCCAGGTTCAATTACCCAGGACCCATGTAAGCCAGGCGTACAAAGAGCATTTGCATCTGGACTTCGTTTTCAGGGCTAGAGGCCCTGGTGTATCCAATTTCTATCTGCTTCTTTCTCCCTCCCTCTGTTTGTCTGTCGGTCAGCCTCTCTCTCTCACTCTCTAATAAATAAAATCGAAAAAAAAAAAAACAAAAAACAAGAGTTCTAGCCAGACTTGGTGGCACATGCCTTTAATCCCACCACTTGGGAGGCAGAAGTAAGACTACCATGAATGAGTTCAAAGCCATCCTGAGACTACATAGTGAATTCCAAGTCAGCTTGGGCTAGAGTAAGACCCAACCTTGAAAAACCTAAAAAGAACAATAGTTCTGGGCTGGAGAAATGGCTTAGTGGTTAAGGCATTTGCTGTGAAGCCTGAAGACTCAGGTTCAAGTCACCACTACCCACATAAGCCAGATGCACAAGGTGGCATATGCATCTGGAGTTCATTTGTAGAGGCTGGAGGTCCTAGCCCATGTGCTCTCCCTCCCCCCCCAATAAATAAAATATTTAAAAACAGGAATGAGATAAGGGACATTCAGAATATTTTTTTTAAAAAAAAGTGTTCTGGCCAGGTGTGGTATGCATGCCTTTAATCCCAGCACTTGGGAAGAAGAGGTAGGAGAAGGATTGCCATGGGTTCAAGGACACCCTGAGACTACATAGTGAATTCCAGGTCAGCCTGGGCTAGAGTGAGACCCTACCTCGAAAATCAAAAATAAATAAAATAAAGAGTTCTGGGCTTGAGAGATAGCTCAGCAGTCATAGATGCTGGCTTGCAAAGCTTGCTGCCAAGTCTGGATTCCCCATGACTCATGTAAAGCCAGATACACAAAGTGGCACAAACAACTGGATTTTGTTTGCAGAAACTAATAAAGTACTCTCTAAATAAAAAACAGAAAGGCAGGGGGAGAAAGGGAGGGAGGGAGAGAAACCATGGCATTCATGTTGGGTGTGCTCACTTCCAGAGAGCCTGCCTGAGGAGCATGCTGTGACTGGTCCGATGGAGAAGTCCACAGGTAAGTAACTGAAGCTTCCTGTGAACAGATAAACGAGTGAGCTGGGAAGTAGATCCTGCAGGCCCAGTGTAGATAACTGTACCCTTACTGACACCTTAACTTACTCAGCTTTTAAGTCACAACTACCCAGCTTTAAGTGGCTCTTAAGTTTCTGACAATGAAGAGCTATGTGAGGTAATAAATACTTTTGCTTTAAAAGCTACTAAATTTCAAGGTAATTTATGACACAGCAATAGACAACATATATTTAAATTTGTAATGAAATAGTGAGTGTCATAACTTCCAGATTCATTGTTCTCATCATCACTGAACTGCCTAGTAATTTTACAATTCTACAGTAATTCATTTTCTATGTGAAGGAGCTTTCTTCAAATGTGCTAATAAAGCTGGAATGGTACCATAACAACTTTTGGATTTTAAAAATAATAAAACAGTATATTTTTAATATCGTTGAGTAATAAGGGTTAACCTGGCTGAAATGTCTTCATTTTAAGAAAGGAGAGACATAAAATACGAGGAAGAGCTGGGCGTGGTGACGCACACCTTTAATCACAGCATTCGAGAGGCAGAGGTAGGAGGATCGTTATGAATTCAAGCCCACCCTGAGACTACATAGTGAATTCCAGGTCAGCCTGGGCTATAGCTATACCCTCCCTCGAAACACCAAAAAAAAAAAAAAATGGGAGAAGGTCAATATCAGAGGTGTTATCTCACCTCCACATGCACACTTATACTCACATATGAACACCACATACATAAACATATACAGATATGTCATACATAAAAAAACAAAATAAAAATGAAAGGTGAAGCCCAGTGGTGTCATAGGGTCATTGAGAGTCTGCTCCTGAAGGGAATTGTTAGGACTCCAGTGTTTCCTCTTCACAACCTCTCCTTCACAACTCTATCCTGCAGAAGCCTTTTCTCCCATGGGCCACTCACCATGGTATGCCGCCTCATCACAGGAAGCAATGGGGCATCCAAGCAAGGGCTACGAACTCCAAAACTACTCACATTAATCCATTCTTCTTTACGACCTGATTTGTCTCTGGTATGTGTTACAATGAGAGAAAGCTATCTGACAAACTGAGATTCCATACTTCCCCAGAAAGAGAGAGCTCACTAAAAGCTGTTATGATTACTGTTTATTATTACAGGGAAAGGATACAAACAGAAGCAAAGAGAAGCAGCCCACAGGACAACTAATAGATATCAAACGCTGAACTTCCACAGTTCTCTTTCTACAAGGTCATGAACACATTTTCTGAGTTCTTGTGTGACAATACGCAGTCTGCCAACTAGAAAAACTCACAAAAGACATGGTGTTCAGGGGTTTCAATGGAACTCCATTCCTTAGGCATGGCTGACTAATTGGCTGCCTACATAATGAGCTCAGATTCCAGATCAACCGATACCACAAAACCCAAATCCCCAACCCTCAGTCATATGCTGTTCTTTCTGAATGGGCAGTCTCAGGCACGGCCAGCCCCAAACCTCAATCACACTGCTGGACAATAAAAATACCAGAATCTACCACTGATAATGTGAAATCAAAAGCCAGACCTCTCATTGGACAGGGTTAAATTGTTTACAGAAGAAGAGACAGGATAAATTATTTAGCAATTGCTATTGCCCTCAAAGGCAAATCCAAACTCCTTGGTCATCTATGTAGCCCTTCTCTTCCCATATCCTACACACACACACACACACAGATGCACACATACATGTACATGACATGGCTCCTAGTTCCTTCTTCAATTCCATTTCTTACTATAAATTTTCTCCTCTAGTAATAACAAATTTCTTTTGTTTTGTTTTGTTTTGTGGGGGGCGGGGGGTGTTTGTTTGTTTTCAATGTAGGGTTTCACTCTAGTCCATGCTGACCTGGAATTCACTCTCAAGCTTACTGTGATCAATCCTCCTACCTCTGCCTCTCAAGTGCTGGGATTAAGGGGTGCACCACCATGCCCGGCGCAGTTCTTCTTTTTTTTAAATATCAGTCTGCTGAGAGATATGTCTTCTATCTGGACTCTAGAGAGTCTTTCTACTTAGGTTTCTAATTTGGGCATAAATTTCTCTTTTAAAAAGCCTTCTAGCTAGGCCAAGAAAGGCTTTATACCTTCCCCCACTGTATCCTAGACATGGTTCTACAATAATACAAACCATTTTAATGCTCTTGTCTTTACAAAAGACACCCCAACCAGCATGCGTTGGGTCCAGACTGTCTTATGAGTAGGTAAGTATTGACCTTTGCTGATTTGAAAAACTGAGCCCTGCCTAACTGCTTCCATGTTTCCTGTCCCTTGTAACAGTCCATGTGCACTGCAGGCTTAACGAGCACCGTCCTTTTCTCCTTTGAGACCAGAGTCCTATCCCTATTCAGCTATCCCCCACGGACAGGTTTCCTCCTTTTCTCCTTGAAGTTCATGATTCTGTCTGACCTGATTCTTCAAACCCACAAATTCTTCGATATGACCATTTAAGAAAAATTCTCTCAGTTATATCAGAAGTATTAAACCACATTAACACAATTTCCATCCTAGGGTGAATACCAGAATGATTTCCATAGTATACAGAAAAAGGGCATCAAGAAAAATGGAGGTAATTCAACTCAAGCTAGCCTTCCATGTATCAACTAATCAATCCTTGGACATTATTAAATTGCACTATTTGGGTTGTAATTTTGATCACAGTCCCAGCTTGCTCCACGCTAACACCCAGCCAGTAAACGCAAGCTACAAGGTGCAGAAGGAGAGGAGTTGGTGTGCCCTCAGCATCTTGGAAGTGGGCTTGCGCTGCTTCCTCGTACCTGGTCACTCGCAGTGGCAATGTGGCTAGCAGACGCCACACCTGCCACAGCCTACTGCAGTCAGTAGTCACGGCGGCTGTGTGCTGGTCATAGTCGCTGCTGCCAAAAGCACTGACCGGGGCTTTACAAAGGGCCAAATTCACAACCTGGGTCTTATTACGGCCTCTGTAACCTCTGCGGAAATCAAGACTAAGAATGCAATGGCTCTAGAATATGCGCAAAATAAATGTAGAATGTTACAAAGAAATGGAAACACACAATAAATGTTTTTGCTTCAATAACATATCCGCACAGTGACATTCTCTATGAAACAAAAGTAATTTCAATTACATAGATGTACCAAAACAAAATGTTTGCCAAAAAATACACACAACACAGATAGCCACAAAACACTGCTATGCCTAACCAATATGCAACTTTCACCCGGAAGCCTTGAGCAATTCAGTCATCTGCAACCTCATCTGTAGAAAATTAATCAATCTGAGTTTGCCAGAGTGATAAGGAAAATTGTGACACAATTTTTCATTCATTATTTAAACCACAGAAAAGAAACTGGCTAAAATGACTGAACAAGTTAAGAAAAATGTATTATCCCAAGAGTATCTAATGAACAATGACAGAACATAGAACAGTCAATAGCTATAAAAAATAAAATAAAATATGGGCTGACATGGCTCAGCAGTCGAAGGTGCTTACTTAAAAAATAAAAGACACATGGGAAGCAAAGGTAGGAGGATTACCATGAGTTCAAGGCCACCCTAGGACTACATAGTGAATTCCAAAAGGGCCAGTGTGAAAACCCTACCTCAAATAAAACAAAAATTAGGGCTGAAGAGATGGCTTAGTGGTTAAGCGCTTGCCTGTGAAGCCTAAGGACTGCAGTTCAAGGCTCGATTCCCCAGGACCCACGTTAACCAGATGCACAAGGGGGCGCACGTGTCTGGAGTTCGTTTGCAGTGGCTGGAGGCCCTGGCACACCCATTCTCTGTCTGTCTGTCTGTCTGTCTCTGCCTCTTTCTCCCTATGTCTGTCACTCTCAAATAAATAAATAAAAATAAAATTTACAAAATAAATAAATAACACAAAAATAAAAAAATAAAAAGTAAAAGAAAGATATGTTACTATAACTTAATAGTCAGATGGGCATTCTTGATTTACTTTCTGTTCTTATATATAAAGTTATACTAACATATAAGTGATGTTAAGATATTGTTATTTACTCGAGTTACTCAATTAAATCTTCATCCTATGAACAGAACTAACATGGCACATTTCATCTTATTTCTGTAGGACACTACATAATGCATAGCTCACAATGACTACCGAGCCGCATAGCCTGGCATACAGTTCTTCACATAGGACAGGTCTTCCTGCATTACGCACAGCCAGGTGCTTCACTTCAGAGCCACACGCTGGGAAGTAGTCAGTGAAAATACTCTCTCCCAATCTGTGGATCTGTATTTCCTTACTTTCTTCTTTGTTGGGGTTCCTCTGTGTTGTCAGTTGTGGGATTCACTGCCTGTCATTGTCACTGAGCGCGTCTGCCACTGTCCTAGCCACATTCAAGTGCCTGTACTGCTACCAACATATCGCCACTCGTCACCATTCTCCCCCCCCCCCCCCCGTTTCCTGCTCTTCTCAGTCAGCAAACAAAAGAGGGCCACTTCAGGGGTCCACCAGCCATCCAGGCCACATGCCTCTTCCCTTCCAGTAAAAATGAACAGAACAGCAAAGCAGATCGTCAGGATGGTCTTGGTTTTCCTGAGTTCCTTCCATCACAATGTAGTATCAAAATGTGTGTCTGCTGTACAAAAGATGCTTTATAGGATTTTTTTTTTCAATTCCCACTATGAAATTATAACAGATACTTAGCCTACAGTCAGTTGAAGGTTTTTATACTTGCAGAACTTCAGGATTTAAAAAGCAACAAACCACATGGCACTTGCCATCTTTAGAGGCAAACCAGCCCTTAAAAATTATAGCAAGTGGGCGGAAGGTCACTATAAAATAAATCACACTGGAGCTGAGCTGGAAGCCTCCCTGCTGACCAGCTGTCATAATGCTGGAAAGAGCTATGCTTCATGCAGCCTTTTGGGAAAGAGAAGTCATCAGGAGTGTTAAACAGCAATGGACCCTGAAATCCTTAAGGGTAGCCAACCACACCAAATGGTGCAGTAGTGGCATGTCTGTTATGAGGGAAACCAACTGCTTTCTGATTAGACTGGCAGCCTGTTCCACAAGAGGCCTGGTACTGAAAATCTAGTCAAAAGCCTATAACTGGGGAGGTCATAAGTCCTAAGGGAGTAAAGACCACTAATGATTGGCTAAATGCATATATTATGTCCAAATTGCCCTCTATAAACATTTATGTCCATGTCTATCTATTAATGCAACTCTCACTTTTGTTAGAGATGCTTCTCTTTTCGGGTAGTAGTGACTGCTGGAGGGACCCAAAATACACCACAGTGCTGAGAGGAAGTAACAGTGGAGTGTTCAACACTAAGTGAAGCATTTCTATCACACCCTCCAAGGCTCAGGGACCACTGCAGATGAGGTGGCAGAAAGAATGTTAAGACCCAAAGGAAGGGGAGGGATGCTTACAATGCTATCATCCAGACACAAACTAGCCTCGATATTCATGACTTCAGAAGTGGCTGACACTACCAACACAACATATGCTTAATGGGAGGGAGTGGAAATGACGGCATCAAAACAGAAGACAGACTAGTTGGAAAGAAGGGATTCAGTATAGAAAAGGTTAGTAAAGGTAAAAGGAAGGATGGCTAGAGGGTATTTATGATCATATAATATTGTTTATAGTTACAGAAATTATAAATAATTTAAAAAATTACAGACTGGAGAGTCAGCAGTTAAAGGCACTTGCTTGCAAAGACAGACAGCCCAGGTTTAATTTAGTCCCCTAGTAAAGTCAGATACACAAAAGGGTGCATGTGCCTGGAGTTCATCTGCAGTGGCAAGCGGCCCAGGCACGCCCATACGCAATCATTTTCTCTGTTTCTCTCTCTCTCTCTCAAATAAATAAAAATATTTTTAAAATATAGCAAATACATCTCAGAACATTTTATAAAGTCTTAAAGATCTTAAAATAGGTTAACAAGTTAGGGGTATAGCTCAGTTATAGAGCACTTGCCTACGCATGGTTAACATTCTGGGCCCAATATCCACAAGATATAATATCACCACACACACACACACACCCCCCCAAAAAAAAAAAAAACAGATGTACTGGGACACATCTATAATCTCACTGTAATTCCAGATTATTTCAAAAATTACAAAGATCTATCAATGGCTAAAACGTACATGAAAAAGGAGCTTAACACAACCCATCGTTTTAGAACTGAGAATCAGACCATACCCATAAAAATGGCTATTATCAATAAAACCAAGTGTTTGGTGAAGAAACAAAGAAATGGTGGTGGTAAGATTATGGAGAATCCAAAGTCCTAGAGAGACTTCCAATTAAGATGGTGGCATAAGAACCACACCAAAGCAGTCTAGGGGAGAAAATGGAAAAAAAAAAAAAAAACACCAAAAATACACTCTTCCACTAAAAAGTGAAGGGGAATAAAAAATTATCAACCACAGCAGAGACGTAGGAGAGATCCAGAGCGTCTAGAGACCAGAGAAGCAGGCAGAAGCGGCTTCGTCAGCAGTGGTACAAGGTTCATACAGGCTTGGCTGCTAGGCTCGGCCTGAGCCACAGGAAAAGCCAGGTGAGGGGACTTTCCACTCTCACCAGCCTCCTCGCAAAGTCAAGAAACATAAAAGGTAGGACAGCAGGGACCAACGGAAAGGCTCGTGAGGAACAGGACATGAGAACCAGCAGGAGAACTTCAGCCACCATCTACAGCCTGCCCTTCCCCACACCATCAGTGTAAGCAAGCAAGCACCAGAGACCTGGGGAAGGGAACTCACCTAGATTGCACCTGGCACAGGCTATCTGAACAGTGACCCACCAACCCAGCCAGCCTACCTGAGGCCACAGCACAGCAAAGAGGGAACCAAGCGGGCACACAGCATAACTGGGACCAAAGACATCACAAAAGGTAACTGGGATTATACCAGGTCAGTGCCCACCAAACAGCCTGGCATATAGGCTTGCATCAGCAATGCTAGTTGCACCTTCCATGTCAGGGTAAATTATGTTAAGTCGGATGGCTGGTCGGATGAGCTACTCCTACATAAACTGTGTTTTGGGCTTGTCATTTGTTGCTTCCTATTTACAATGCCTTTGTCTCCTCTACTGTCGTTTGTTGGGGAAGGGTCTCACTCAGTCACAAGCTGACCTTGGAACCTTCATCACACCAGAAATCTCAGGCTCCCCATTGACAGGATTAAGGGTATAGGGAGGTATAAAACATCAGATTGATTGATATATCTAATAATACTGCAGATAATTAGAAAATCCAAGCATTAAATTAATCCAAGATGCAAAAGTCTCTACATTATAATACAAGGAACACAGAAAATCAAGACAATATAAATCCACCAAAAAGTATAAATCCATCAGAAATGACATCCACTGAGAATGACCTAGAGGAAAAGAATGACTATAAATATGCTCAAAAAAAAAAAAAATCAAAGAAAAATCAAAGGAATCAAAGAAGATACAGGAAATCAATTTAATGAAATAAAGAGATCAAGACAAGACATGAATAAGGAAATAGAAATAATTAAGAAAAAACACTCAGAAATACTTGCAATGAAAAACACAGTCAAATAAAAAACTCTGCAGAATGCCAGGTGTGGTGGCAAATGCCTTTAATCCCAGCACTCGGGAGGCAGAAAGGTAGGAGGATCACCATGAGTTCGAGGCCACCCTGAGACTACATAGTGAATTCCAGGTCAGCCTGAGCTAAAACGAGACCCTACCTTGAAGGGGAAAAAAACACCTTGTGGAAAGTCTCACCAGTAGAATGGGTAAAAGAGAAAATAGAATATCTAAACTAGAAGACCAGGTGGCAGATCTATTAACAGTACAACAAAGAGAAACACAAACTAATAGGATGGCATGAATGGGAATTTCAAAATATTCAGAACACTATGAAAAGATCAAACATAAGAATTTGGGGTAAAGTAGAAGGAGAATTTTACTCTAAAGGCAAAGTAGAATAAAATCATAGAAGAAAACTTCCCCAAAATTGGGGAAGAGATGACAACGTAGATACAGGGATCCTCTTTAGAACCCCAAACAGACAAAACCTGGAAAGAACCTCTCCTCGCCATATTATAACTAAACTACCAAACCTACAAGCCAAAGAAAATATATTGAAAGCAGTTAGAGAGAAAAATCAAGTCACATACAAAGGCAACCCTATCAGGATCAGAGCAGCTTACTCAACACAAACTTTAAAAGGCAGAAGGGCTTGGAATGATGTATTCCAAATTCTGAAAGATAACAACTGTCAACTAAGATTACTTTATCCTGCAAAGCTATATATTCAAATAGACAGAGAAATAAGGATACTAGGCAACAAAATCAGGCTAAAGGAATATAAGATAAAACCAGCTCTACAGAAAATATTTGAAAGGATCCTCCATGGTAAAGAGAAAGAAAAGCACAAATATAAAGGAACCTGGGCGGGGGGGAAGGGAACCATACTCAAATACTAGTTAATACAACAGAGCAAAGGTAAAACCAGAAAAACTACAAAACAAGAAAAATGGCAAAAATAAATACACACCTTTCAATAACAACTCTTAATATCAACAGCATCAATGCCCCAACCAAAAGACATAAGTTTGCAGACTGATTTAAAAAGCAAGATCCTTCAATTTGTTGCCTCCAAGAAACTCACCTTTCTACAAAGGATGGACACTATCTTTGAGTGAAATCACTAGAAAGAAAAGCTGCAGAGAATACACAAAATCATGGAAACCAAACACTACACTAATAGATGGTGAATGGGTAGATGAAAAATCAAGAAGGAAATCAAAAAATTCATACAATCTAATGATACTGAGAGCACAACATACCAACACCTTTGGGACACAATGAAGGCAGTCCTAAGAGGGAAATTTATAGTTTTAAGTGCCTATATTAAGAAATAAAAGGTCATAAGTAATCAACTTAATATTTCACCTTAAGGACTTAGAAAAAGAAGAAGAAAAAGGCAAACCAAAATTCAGTAGGCAGGAAGGAATAATAAAGATTAAGGCAGAAATTAATGAAATAGAAAGCAAAAAAAAAAAAAAATCCAAAGAATCAAAAAACTAAGAGTTGGTTCTTTGATTTGAAAGCATAAACAAGATTGATATTGAGGAAGAGGTGGCGGAAAGAATGTAAGAACCAAAGGAAGGATAGGACTCCTTACAATGTGTTCCTCCAGACACAAAATGGCCTGGACATCCATGACCTCACAGTGCCTGACACTACCTACACAAGACCATCATAATTGGAGGAAAAGATCATGACATCAAAATAAAAGAGAGACTGATTGAGACAGAGAGGGGATATGATAGAGAATGGAGTTTCACAGGGGAAAGTGGGGGGAAGGAGGGCATTACCATGGGATATTGTTTATAATCATGGAAGTTGTTAATAAAAAATAATAATAAAATTTTAAAAACAAGATTGATAAACCCTTAGCATATCTGAACAAATGAAAGAGAGAAGAGATACAAATTAACAAAATTAGAGATGAAAAAGGCACCAACAGATACCAGAGAAATTCAAAAACCCGTAAGGACATATTATAAGAACATATACTCCTCTAACTTTGAAAATCTGAAAGAAATGGATGATTTCATTGATTTATATCTACCTAAATAAAGATGAGATTAACCTCTTAAATAGACCTATAACAACTATACAGACATCCAAGCAGTTATCAAAAATTTCCCTATTGAAAAAAGGCCAGGCCTGATGGATTCACTGGTGAATTTTACCAGACCTTCATGGAAGAACTAACACAAATGCTTCTCAATCTTTTCCATAAAATAGAAAAGGAAGAAATCCTACCAAACTCCTTCTACGAAGGCAGCAACACCCTGACACCAAAACCAGACAATGATAGAATAAAAAAAGAAAGTTACAGCCCAATCTCCCTCATGAGCCTAGATGCAAAAATTCTCAACAAAATATTGGCAAACAGACTACAAGAATAGCTCAGAAATATTATTCATCCCAACCACGTAGGCTTTATCCCATAGATGCAGGGATGGTTCAACATAAGTAAACTGATAAATTTAATACATTATATAAATGGACTGAAGAACAAAAATCACATGATCATATCATTAGATGCAGAAAAAGCATTTGACAAATTCCAACATCCCTTCATGATAAAAGTCCTACAGAGAATGGGTATAGGAGGAACATATCTCAACATAATAAAGGCTATTTATGACAAACCTACCACCAACATAGTACTAAATGGAGAAAAACTTGAAGCTTTTCCACTAAGATCAGGAATAAGACAAGGGTGTCCACTGTCCCCACTTTTATTTAATATAGTACTGGAAGTCTTGGCCATAGCAATAAGGCAAGAGACATACATAAAAGAGATACAAATTGGAAAAGAAGAGACCAAGTTATCATTATTTGCAGATAATATAACTCTATACATAAAGGACCCTAAAGACTCTACCAGCAAATTGTTAGAGCTGATAAACACCTATAGCCATGTAGCAGGATACAAAATAAAACACACAGAAATCAGTAGCCTTCCTATATGCTAACAATAAACACACAGAAGATAAATTGCATCAAAAAATAAATAAATAAAGTACCTTGGAATAAACCTAACCAAGAAAGTGAAGGATCTCTACAATGAAAATTTTAAAACACTCAAGCAAGAAACTGCAGAAGACACTACGAAATGGAAAGACATCCTTTGTTCTTGGATTGGAAGAATCAATATTGTGAAAATGGCAATGTTACCAAAAGCAATCTACACATTTAATGTAATACTCATCAAAATACCAATGGCATTCTTAACAGAAATAGCAAAAAAAAAAAAAAAAAAAAACCAAAAAGTCATTTGGAAGTACAAAAAACCTTGAATATCTAAAACAATTTTGAGGAACAAACATAAGGCTGGTGGTATCACCATACCTGGTTTTAACCTATATTACAGAGTCATAGTAACAAAAACAGCATGGTACTGGCACAAAAACAGACATATAGGTCAATGGAACAGAATAGAGGACCCAGATGTAAGTCCAGGTAGCTTTAGCCACCTGATATTCAAGAAAAATGCCAAAAATACTCATTGGAGAAAAGACAGTCTTTTCAGCAAATGGTGCTGGGAAAGCTGAATAGGTATATGCAGAAAGATGAAAATAGATCCTAATCTCTCTCCCTGTATAAGAATTAAGTCCAAATGTATCAAAGACCTTAATATCAGACCTAAAACTCTGAAGCTACTAGAGAAAAAAGTAGGGGAAACCCTTCAACATATTGGTCTTGGCAAAGACTTTCTGAAAATAACCCAATTGCTAAGGAAATATCAACCACTGGGACTTCATGAAATTTCAAAGCTTTTATACAGCAAAGGACACTGTGATACAGAGGCAGCCTACAGAATGGGAGAAAATCCTTGCCAGCTACACATCTGATAGAGGATTAATATCTAGGATATGCAAAGAACTCAAAAAAGTAAATAATAAGAAATCAAACAATCCAATTTAAAAATGGGCTAATGAAACTATATAGAAAGTTCTCAAAAGGAGAAATACAGATGGCATATAAACATCTAAAAAAATGTTCTACATCCCTAGTCATCAGGGAAATGCAGATTAAAACTATGTTGAGATTCCATCTCACTCCTGTCAGACTGGCTACCATCATGAAATCAAATGACCATAAGTGCTGTCTAGGAAGTGGAAAAAGAGGAACCCTTCTACAACTGTTGGTGGGGAATACAATCTGGTCCACCCATTGTGGAAATCAGTGTGGAGGTTCCTGAGACAGCTAAATATAGATCTACCATATGACCCAGCTATACCACTCTTAGGCATATATTCTAAGACTTGTCTCACTACCTTAGAGATACTTGCTCAACCATGTTTATTTACTGCCACTCTATTCACAATATCTACAAAATGGAACCAGCCTAGATGTCCCTCAACTGATAAGCGGACAATAAAGATGTGGCACATTTACACAATGGAGTTCTACTCAGAAGTAAAGAAAAATGAAGTTATGAAATTTGCAGGAAAATGGATGGATCTGGAAAGTATTATACTTAGTGAGGTAACCCAGGCCCAGAAAGCCAAACATCACATGTTCTCTCTCATACATGGATCCTAGCTACAAATGACTGGACCTCTATGTAAGCAGGAATAAAACTCAGTAGCAGAGGCCAGTAAGCTAGCAAGGAGATATAAAGGGAATGGAAAGGGAGGGAGATGGGGACTTAATAGGATGGTATTGTATGTACATAAGTGGAAGAACAGATTAATGGGGGAGAAAAGGCCTAAGTGAGGTCGGGGGAAGAGATTGAGTAAAAGAAAGGTGGAAGGAGGGCTAATCAAAATGTAAGAGGATATAAATAAGTCATATGGAAACCTACTGTTTTGGACAATGGAACACTCAGAAGCCATAGATTGTTACTAGAAATTTTCAGTGTCAGGCATGGGATACCTTCCAGTGAGTTGTTGGCCAAGAAGGTCTCTGATGCCCCCAAAGCATTACAGGAGATTTCCGAAGCCCTTGGTTTCCCAATGGATGTTAAGACCCTATTACTGAAGACTCTACATATTTGGGCTACAAGGTCACTGAGAAATACTGATGGAGCTAAGCTGAAAACCTCCTCCATGTAGACCAGCCGACAGAAAGCTGGAAAAAGCTACACTGTATGTAGTTCAATGGGAGAGAGAGAAATCACCTGTGAAGATACTCAATAGTGGACACTTCAAGCCTTATATTTGGCCACCCAGGCCAAATGAGCCAATGGGTGCAATAGTGGTACGTCTGTTGGGGGAAAACAACCGCTCTCTAATTTGACTGGAGTGGAGGCCCACTCCATGGGAGGGAATACATCCTTGATACTGAAAAACCTACTACAGGGATAGTCATGAGCCATAGGGGTTTAAAGTCTGCTGGTGTCTGGCTAAATGTATATACCATGCTCACCAAACTGCCCAGTAAGCACTTCTCTTAATGTTCATTCCCATATATTAATGCAACTCTTACTTTGGGTTACAGAAGCTTCTTTTTTCAGATGGTAGTAACCTTGGGATGACTCAGAAGACACCATGTTGCTGCACTGAAACATCTCTATCACACCTTCCAAGGCTCAGGGTCCATTGCAGAAGACGTGGTCGAAAGAATGTAAGAGCCAAAGGAAGGGTAGTACTCCTTACAATGTGCTCCTCCAGATACAAAATGGCCTGGATATCCATGATCTCACAGTGCCTGACACTACTTACACAAGACCATCATAACAGGAGGAAAAGATCATGACATCAAAATAAAGGAGAGACTGATTGATTGGTGGAGGGGATATGATGGAGAGTGGAGTTTCAAAGGGGAAAAGTGGGGGGAGGGAGAGAATTCATGGGATATTGCTTACAATTATGAAAGTTGTCAATAAAAATCAAAAACAAGAAAATCTTTAGAAAACCATAAATTAACTTAAAAATAATTAAATATTTCCATTTCTGTATCATCTTTCAAAAATTAAGAAGAAAGAAAAGAATATCACTGAATACTTTTTTTTAATTATTTATTTATTTATTTGAGAGCGACAGACACAGAGAGAAAGACAGATAGAGGGAGAGGGAGAGAATGGGCACGCCAGGGCTTCCAGCCTCTGCAAATGAACTCCAGACGGCGTGCGCCCCCTTGTGCATCCGGCTAACGTGAGACCAGGGGAACCGAGCCTCGAACCGGGGTCCTTAGGCTTCATAGGCAAGCGCTTAACCGCTAAGCCACCTCTCCAGCCCACCACTGAATACTTTAAGATACTATTTTGAGTGAAATACGCCAGGTATTTGCAAAAATACAAATATTTTGTAAGTTGACTTATCCATAAAAGTCCAATTCATAGACACAGAAAGCAGATCAATTGTTGCCATCACCTAGGCTGAGGGTAGTTGAAAACGCAGGTTTAACATGTACAAAGCTTTCAGTGCCTGGCTAGCTCAGTCCGTACAACATGAGACTCTTAAAATTACATAGCTTTATTTGGGAAGATGAAAAGACTGAAAATAAACAGCAATGATGGCTTACAACAATGTGACTATAATTTGTGTTACTAGCAGACACTTGAAATGACTGAAATGATAAATTTCATGTTATGTTTATTCTGCTATAATAATAAAGTAAACTGGAAAGTAAAACTGGTATGAGAAGTCCTTCTTATTTAATATTAGCACTACTGATCAAACCCAATCTGACATAAATAAGGACAGCATAAGCTATATTCAACTGAGTAAATAGTGTTTAATTCTGTCAGAGCTCAATGAACAGCATGAAAACACCTTCACACGGCTAACCAATAGTAGATTCTCTCCTCAGAGGAGCGTTGGCTGTCGATAAGATCGTCTGTGGACACAACAAATCATTTAATATTCTTTCTCAAGATATTTCAGCCTTACATCCTTGTTATTCCAAGGCATAACACACTTCTGCCACTGTCTTTGTACTAACGTAAAACAAACGGGATGTGTTCATTCCCTGGCTTCATTCAGATCCCTTCTCAAATTCCCCCTCACAAAAACTCTGAGCCTTACAACCCTACCTAAAAGGGATCCTGTGTAGTTTTCTCTCCCTTTTACTTGCTTTACTTTTTTTTACATTTTTATTTGAGAGAGAGAATAGGGGCAACCCAGGACCCCCTGCCACTGCAAATGAACTTCAGATGCATGGACCACTCTGTGCATCTGGCCATATGTCAGTACTGGTGCATCAAAACTCGTTCATGAAGCTTTGCAAGCAAGTGCCTTTAACTCCTGAGCCATCTCTCCAGCACTACTCGCTTTATTGTTCTTCACAGTTGTTCTCACTACTATGTATGCATTTGCTTGTTAACTGTCATTCACCCACTAGAACGAAAGTTGCCAGGAGCACAGGACCTTAGTTCTGTCATGCTGTCATGCCAGCACCTGGGACACTGCCCGATACAATGAAAGTGGCCATTAAGGACAAATGGATGGATGGTCACAGCTTCGTGGATCCTATTTCCCCCTTGACTTGGGTACTGTCTCATCATGTTATATAAGTGTTACAGCAGCCATGGTTTGAAAGCCATCAGCTAGCCCTTCGGTGTAGACTTTGCCTATTAAACAGAAGGAAACTCTAGCATAAAAACCAGAAAGAAACTTGTACCAGCACTGACATTTACCACGTCAAAAAGTGCCCTTCGGCTGGAGAGATAGTTTAGTGGTTAAGGCGTTTGCCTGAAAAACCAAAGGACCCAGGTCCGATTCCCCAGGACCCACATAAGCCAGATGCACATGGTGGCGCATGCATCTGGAGTTCGTTTGCTGCGGCTGAAGGCCCTGGTGCGCCCATTCTATCCGCCTGCCCCTCCCCCAAATAAATAAAATAATTTTTTTTTTCAAAAAAGTACCCTAACTCAGTTTCTCGATACACCAAACGGATACAGTGTATGTCTGTCCCAAGGAAGGATAAACGATGCGTTCTAGAGCTTTTACATTGCTTTTAAAGTACAAACGATCCACAAACTGTATAATGACCATTGCACCATACCTATTCAGAAAGCGAACTTTGATAACAAATGTTACAAGGCGTGCACACACAGCTAGAAAACCACTGCATTTTCCTTCTACAACTTTTTTAAGACTTTGGGGAAAACTGACAAATGTAAAAAATGTTGCTTGTTCTTAAACGCAGCAAAACGTAAGTAGGCAGTTACTTGCCCCCACCGCCTGACGCCTCAAAAAATACACAAGCTGGAAAACGAGAACAAGTTAAATACCTGGATGTGGAAAAGCGGGGGGTTGGGAGGGTGTTGAAACCACTTCCAAATACAAGTTACTTCAGAGTTAAACAAGTACTAAACTAAGAATTTACACTGGGTCCCAGGGACGTCCAGGCACGGTACACGTTGTGAATGAATTCTCTAAGAACACATCACATCTGTTTGCGGTGGATGTACGATAACGCCTTGTGATGGACACTTTTTTTTTTTTTAAGTTTTTGGTACCAAAAGGAACAAACAAAAAAAAGAAAAAGAAAAGAATAGTAACTTCCAGCAGACAAACTGCAATACCTCCCCTCCCAAGAAGTGGGAGGCCCACCAGGCCCGCAGCCATCGCGGAACACACGTGCTCCTGCCGCCCGCGCAAGTGGACACGGCCGGGGAGCCGGGTCAGCGGCGTCCCCGCGAACGCGGCGCGCTCTCTGACAGCCGAGGAGCCGCGGGGCCGCCCGCGCCCGCCCGCCCGCGGCGACCCACGGCGGCCCGGCCCCGGCCCCGGCCCCGGCCCCGGCCTACCTGAGCTCTGCCCCCAGCTGCAGGGCTGCGGGGGGAGGCGGGAGGAGGCGTGGCCCTCCAGCGCGCTCGGCCGGCTCCCTCGTGCGCTTGTTGTGGCTTTTTTTTTTTTTTTTTTTTATCTCTTTCCCTCCCCTCTCGGGATCGGCGCCCCGACCGAGTTCCAGTCGCACTTCCGGGGTCGGCCGGAGCGCCGCGTCATCACGCACGCGACGGCGACGGCGAGCCGGAAGTGGGCGGGCGCGGGGGCGGGCTCCCGGGTTGCGTCCGCCGAGGCCTGGCTGCTGCGCGACGCTGCGTTCCGGCCGTCTTTTCTCACGGTGACCTTGCAGTGAACTCCCCGTCTTCACCTGCTCAACCTTTTTTTGGCCTAGCTTTGAAAGAATAAATATACTTCTAAATCAGGTGCGGGACAGGAAATGGAGAACGACGTCTTCATGACATTTGAACGTTTTTCTTACCCCGCACCTGACTCAAATGGGAACGTTCTGTTGTGCGAAAAACTGGTTTGTGAGGTATTTGTCCTAAGGCTGGGTCTGAAGTGAGCAATGAAGTTAACCCATTTGAAGTTTTTAGATAGTACTCTTTTTTTTTTTTTTTTTTAAATACACAGTCGTTAATTTCCCAACTAAGACCAGAGGAAGTGGTGTGAGTGTAAGGCTGGCCTAAGACTGCCCCTGTCCCCAGGTAGCTATGGGGAAAGGCTGGAAGCTAACAAATCAACATTTATATTATTTTTCGAAGAGGAGAACCCAGACTTTTAACTCCCACAGTTTGTACTTCTTAATCTCAGATCCTTCATAACAAGGGACATTGTGATTTATTTAACACCCTAAAATGTAACCTCAGTCACAGCAATAGCCTTAGAACTTAACTTGTCTTTTTTTTTCTTCCAGTTTTTTTTTAATTTTTTTGTTTATTTATTTATTTATATGAGAGATATCGAGAGTGAAAGAGGCAGAGAGAGAGAGAGAAAGAGAGAATGGGCGCACCAGGGCTTCCAGCCACTGCAAACGGATTCCAGATGCATGCGCCCCCTTGTGCATCTGGCTAACGTGGGTCCTGGGGAATCGAGCCTCGAACCGGGGTCCTTAGGCTTCACAGGCAAGTGCTTAACCGCTAAGCCATCTCTCCAGCCCTTCTTCCAGTTTTTTGAGGTATGGGCTCACTCTAGCCCAGGCTGACCTGGACTTCACTATGGAGTCTCAAGTTGGCCTCGACCTCACGCCGATCCTCCTACTTCTGCCTCCTGAGTGCTGGGATTAAAGATGTGTGCCACCACGACTGGCTGTCTTTTTTTTAATTAAGAACTTATTTTGTAAGGATACATCATGTGTTTGGTACCATCTTTTCCCTCCTCCCTGCCCCCATTCCCCAGGGGGCCTTCCTCAAAGGGGTTGCTGGTATTCCTCATGGGGTTGTGAGTTGTGCATTGCGGAAGCAGCAGTCAGTTACTGGGGGGAGGCAGTGCTTCTGGGGATGACATCCCAACCTGTGACTTAGAATCTGTCCACCCTTCATTCCACAAAATTCCCTGAGCTGTGTTGTGTTTTAAGTCTACTTTAGTGATGAGCTCTTAGAAGCCTCTGGATTTCTGCTTTGGTAGGTGTTGAGTCCTTCATCCAGGCGCTGCTTGTCAGGCTCACCATGGGAACAGCACTCCTGCTCATCTCCCCACTTTCTCTGGTTTCGCTTGGGCCTTGACTGAAATGTGAGGGGTGGTGAGAAGAATGTAACAGCCAAAGGGAGGGTAGGACTCCTTATAATGCCCTCCTCCAGACACAAAATGGCCTGGATATCCATGACTATGCAATGTATGACACCACCTATACAAGACCTTCATAATAGGAATAAAAAATGATGACATCAAAATAACAGACTGATTGAGAGGAGGAAGGGGTATGATGTGGTGTGAAGTTGCAAAGGAGAAAGTGGGGGGAGGAAGGGACTTATCTTGAGTTGTTATAATTGTGGAAGTTGTCAATAAAAACATAAATTAAAATAGTCAATTTAAATTTAAATTACATAGTCAATTCCAGGCCAGCCTGGGCTACAGAGTGAGACTTTACTTCGTTAAAAAAAACAAAAGATAGCTGGGCGTGGTGGCGCACGCCTTTAATCCCAGCACTCGGGAGGCAGAGGTAGGAGGATTGCCATGAGTTCGAGGCCACCCTGAGACTCCATAGTGGATTCCAGGTCAGCCTGGGCTAGAATGAGACCCTACCTTGAAAAACAAAAAAAAACAAAAAAAAAAGATAAGTAAACAATAAATAAATTAAAAATGATAGACTGATGGAGGGGCAATATGATGGAGAGTGAATTTATGAAGGGGAAAGTGGGCAGGGGTATAAATATGAAAAAAAAAAGTATGATTAAGCCTAGTATGGTGTTGCACGCCTTTAATCCCAGCACTCAAGAGGTAGAGGTAGGAGGACTGCCATGAGTGTGAGGCCACCCTGAGACTACATAGTGAATTCCAGGTCAGCCTGAGCTGTAGTAAAACCCTACCACAAAAAACAGGGCTGAAAGCCAGGCGTGGTGGTGCACGAGTTTAATCCCAGCACTTGGGAGGCAGAGGTAGGAGGATTGCCATGAGTTCAAGGCCACCCTGAGACTACAGAGTTAATTCCAGGTCAGCCTGGACCAGAGTGAGACTCTACCTCGAAAAACCAAAAAAAAAAAAAAAAAAAAACAGGGCTGGAGAGATGGCTTAGCAGTTGCCTATGAAGCCTAAGGACCCCGGTTCGAGAATCCATTCCCCAGGACCCATGTTAGCCAGATGCACAAGGGGGCGCAGGCGTCTGGAGTTCATTTGCAGTGGCTGGAGACTCTGCCGTGCCCATTCTCTCCTCTCTCTCTCTCTCTCTCTCTCTCTCTCTGTCTCTGTCTCTGTCTGTCTCTCTCTGTCTCTCTTTATCTCTATCTCTCTATCTGCCTCTCTCTCTCTCTCTCTCTCTCTGTTTCTGTCACTCTCAAATAAATAAAATTGAACAACAACAAAAAAATTTTTAAGACAAAAAAACAGTAGTCATGTACAGGTGTTGATACAAAACTAAGAGCTAGGTCAAAAATGGGTGACATAGTCAGGCGTGGTGGCGCACACCTTTAATCCCAGGACCAGGGAGGCAGAGGTAGGAGCATCAACATGAGTTCAAGGCCACCCTAAAACTACATAGTGAACAAATCTTCCTGGGCTAGAGTAAGACCCTACACCAAAAAAAAAAAAAAAAAAAAGGAAAAAAAAGTGGGTGAGATGATTTTTCAATGTTATGTGAGGTACAGCCCCAGTAGTGAACCAGATACTGTTCAACACAAGGGTGTTTCAGTCAATAACTCAGCTAAAGCCACATAAGAATAAATGAGACTTTCCTTTATCCAAATCTATGAGTCCGCTGAGGTACCAAATTTTATAAAGCAAAGAAACAAAGCCTTTTGTGTCCTGTTCTGAATGCCTGACCCACAAAACCAGGTAAGAAAAGTGATTATAAGACAGCAAATTTTGAACTGATTTATTTTCAGCAAAAGATTAATAATAACAGCAATGACAAATAGGAAGGTGTCCTTTCTCACTCACTCCTGCCTAAATTCTCAAAATGAAGAATAGGCTGTTCATACGCTGAGAACAGAATGAGCTCTTTTCTTTCCTCACTTTCTTGTAAATAGTGGAGTAAACTCCTGCTTCAATTGGCCACCAAAAAATGTCTCCAAGAAGGAGGCTTGGAGAAAAGAAAAGCAGTAACATTGTTAATCTGGATTAACATGGTATGTTTTTATGTCATGTGTTGTTAGAATTAAAGCAACTTATGTGTGGCTTAGCAGAAACTATTAGAATAGTGACTATGATTGATAATGGAGCACAGATTTTCTTCTTTTGCAAATTAGTGTAAATTTTCTTCACCTCATCAACAAAGCCACATAAATAATACAAATTAGTTTGCTTAGTTGTGGTTTTAATTTATACAACTTTAGGGAAACAAGAAACTTCAATTTCTCTCCCCACCTTTCTTCTTTTGCACTGCAAGTTCTGATAGATATAAAGAAAAGGCAGGGCTGGAGAGATGGCTCAGTGATTAAAGTGCTTGCTTCAAAAATCTAATGACCAGGGTTTGATTCCCCAGTACCCACAAAAAATCATATGCACAAAGAGGCACACGCATCTGAAATTTGATTGCAGAGGCTGGAGGCTCTTCTGTGCCCATTCTCCCTGTGTGTCTCTCTTCTATCACTCTCTGCTTGCAAATAAATAAAATATTTTTAAGCAATTTCCTTTTTTAAATTTTATTTTTTAAATTTTATTTATTGCTTATTTGATAGAGAGAGAGGCACACCAGGGCCTCTACCCACTGCAAAAGAACTCCAGACAATGTGCCACCTTGTACATCTGGCTTATGCGGGTACTGGGGAATTGAACCTGGGTCCTTAGGCTAATGTGCTAAATCTTTTGTCCAGCCCCTAAATAAAATATTTAAAAAAATAATTGTTCCCTCCTGGCTAACATGTGACCCATGTTTGACCAATAAGGTGATTAAAGATATAGCACTACATTATATTTAGCATTTCTTCCTATTAATCCAGACACCTACCATCCCATTCTTAGGCTTCTATATTCTTATTCTACAATTTCACTCCTTATATCAAATGATCTCAGTGGCTTCTATATTCTTATTCTACAATTTCACTCCTTATATCAAATGATCTCAGTGACATACAGCACACAGACACCCACATGTCAAATTATCTGTTGTTCATTTAACTTGAAAATACAAGTAAACCTACTTGCCATTACGGGAACTCAGTTCCAACATTTTGGAAGCTCAGATAAATTATGAACTCTAGACAGGGAACGGATAACAGGTCAAAGAAAGAATTCCAGTCAAATCCATCTAGTTTAGTGAGCCAGTGAATTTGTTGGGATTAGTTACAGGAGTGTGAGCGTGAGGTTAATTACAGCATCATTGGTGGCTCAAAAATCCCACCCCAATATTGGTGATGGCCCACCTAAGCTGCATCCCTAGAGCTCCCTGAATCACTGAAAAGCAACTGGACCAAGTTAGCTTCTCTCCATAGCAATTATTACTGTTCACATAACCTTGTGGAGAGTCCTTGTGAATCATTTTGAGAGATGCCTACTTCCAGAGCCTTGTAAATTTCATTTACCTCCTGAGTTTTAATGAACTTCCCTCCAGGATGGAATCTTTCAACTCAGAGAAAATTGCTACACAACACTTCACTCCTTCCTCCTAACATTCTTCCACCTCTTCCACAGTGTTTCCTGAGCCTTGGAGAGGTCAATATATATCATTGCCTCTACCTGTGCCTCAGTATTAAGTCACTATGCGACAGAAACACCATAAGTGTCAGAAGCTCTCTCTCCTGTTGTAAATTTCTGCAGTATACTTCCCATGGCAAACAAAAAAGTCTCTTTCCATAACTGATTTGTCACAAGCTATTGCGTAGCAATTTCCTTCAACTTATAAGATTGCCGTCAAATGCTCTACCACTGAGCTATACCCCCCTGAATTACAACATAAAATTGAAACACTCACTTCCAGAGGGAGGAGGGCAGTTCACTAAACTCAAGAGGTCAACATGTCTGAGAAAGCTGAAAAAGGTCACAAGACCCCTCCCCAAGGTTATAGAAGCAGTAATATATATGTATGTATGTATAAAATAGGGCTGGAGAGATGGCTTAGTGGTTAAGCTCTTGCCTGAGAAGCCTAAGGACCCCAATTTGAGGCTCGATTCCCAGGTCCCACATGAGCCAGATGTACAAGGGGGCACTCACATTTGGAGTTTGTTTGCAGTGGCTGAAGGCCCTGGTGCCCCCATTCTTTCTCTCTGTCTGTCTCTCTGCCTCTTTCTCTCTCTGTCCTTCTCAAATAAATAAAAATAAAAACAAAAAATTTATATATATATATGTGTGTGTGTGTGTGTGTGTGTGTGTGTGTGTGTGTGTGTGTATAAAATAAAAAGAAAACTAGTCAGGCATGGTGGCACACACCTTTAATCCCAGCATGCATGAGGCAGAGGTAGGAGGATCACTGTGACTTCGAGGCCACCCTGGGAATACAGAGTGAATTTCAGGTCAGCCTGAGCTAGAGTGAGACCCTACCTCTAAAACATAAATAAAAAAAATAAATAAAAACTAAACAGTTTTTAGGGTATACAGGTGAGAAGGACTCTTCCATCAGTCAAGCTGCCTGAAGTTGCGCAGTGAGCTCTAGAAATGTCAGTGCTTTCCACGAGCTGTCACCCGCTGGGGTGGGCGTTTCAGTGCTCCCACTGCCCTGGAGTCATCCCATGCTCCTGAAGGCAAATCCTCCCCATGTTCTAGAAGTAACTACAATAAACTCATTAGTTTACCAAGTTGGAAATTACTGTAATTGTGCTTTGGTCTATCATCTGAGCTCTGTCTAGGATGAACAAATATGTGTTGATGGCCTATTTTATAGCATCAGAAATGAGTTCCCTCCGGTGGAATCGGCATTAAATTGAATCAGAAACCAGGTGGTTGCACCCTAGTAGCTATTCCACTGTTGCGCTGACAGGCACAGCGTGCTTACCGTGAGGACACTACAGTGGCCATGCTTTAGCACTGTTGGTGACAAACCGCAGCAGCCTGCATTGTGCTTCGTGGTACATGCCAGTGCTCTGCCCGGTTCTCGGCAACCCCAGTGACCTCCAAGGAGAACCAAACACGTTTGCAAGGGTAAGGAGCTTTATTTCGGGCTTAACCTCAGTCCCTTGACTTTACCAAGGCCCTGGATCTGTACAAGAGCCCCAAGCAGCAGGGGGGCAGGTGTTTTTAGAGGGATTTGAACAAAGAAGTAGGGAATGGGTATGTGATTGGTTGATTTCTTAGGCCATTGGCCAAGGTTGGTGTTGGGGGTGCTAGGTAACTAAGCAACCTCTGTTGCAATTGGCTAAACAAGCAGCAATAACATTTGTGTGTATTTCGATTGGCCGAGACAGGGAGGTAGGCGGGATAAATCTCTTAATTGGCCAGGGCAGGGAGGTAGGAGGGACAAGTCTTTGGCAAGTCTCAGGTGTCCTGGGCAGGGGGCAGGATTTCTTTGTTTACTTGTTGTAACTTAGGCCTAACCAGGGCAGCGCTCTACTGAAGCCGTCATGGCGTCCTTCAGTTTCTGGGTCCTTCAGCAGCAAGACAGAAGCTTTCAGCTCAGTCCTTGGTGAAAGGCTGGACCCACGTGAAGAACCAGATCAGACCAGATGAACAAAGCTAGTTTAGATTGATTGGCACAGCGCTCCGGCAAGGTTCACCACTCTTGAGACAACAAGGCCAGGAAGGTCCTAAGATGGAGGCCTTTTGAAGGAAAGGTGACATGTTAGCTGGGAGCCAGTCTGTTTCCCTATATGGCCATAACTAGCCCAGGGGAGCAAGCAGAGGGAGGAAAGTGTTTTAAAGAAGGGAGGGAGCAGAGGCCCAGATCATGCTCAGGAATGTGGGGAGTGGGGCTGTCGGAGGGCCTGTTGGGTCTTTTCTTTTCTGAGCATGGCCCCACCTAATACTTGGATGGTAGAAGACAAGATCAGGGAAGATGTCCAGGCAAGTTAAGGACAGCTGGTGTTAGGCTTGATTCCCCGCCCCCCACCAAGGAGACTGCGTCTGAAGCCTTGACATGTACTGAGGTGGCACTGGTCTCTGTAATGGGTCAGGTTGAACGCCTTGGAGCTGTACTGAGGTCAGATTAGAACAGGAATTTAAAATGGGAATGTGTAACTTTTAAGTGAATGGTGAATGAGCATGTGAATGGTTGCAGTGGCTCCATGGTTCCGTGGCTGTGGAATCTGATTGGGCCCTACCCTGTAGTTCTCCTGGAAACTGCCTTACCTCACTGGGTTATCCTGAAAACTGTCTTTCTTACCTCACTGGGTTATCCTGGAAACTGTCTTACCTCACTGGGTTCTCCTGGAAACTGCCTTACCTCACTGGGTTATCCTGGAAACTGTCTTTCTTACCTCACTGGGTTATCCTGGAAACTGTCTTACCTCACTGGGTTCTCCTGGAAACTGCCTTACCTCACTGGGCACTCACCTTTTCATAACAGAAGGGTTGAGTAGGCATGGAGTTTATACGCATGGCCCTATAGTAAGACATCCATGAGCCCCCTGGGGGGGGTCTGGCCAGGTGGGCACCTGCTTGAGAGAAAGACTCCTTCTCTCCACTCCACGCAATGCACCACACAGGACTAGGCACGTACAAAATCCCCATTAGGAAACCCGTGCTTTGTCTCACCATGGGATGGACACACTGCTGGTGTTGACAACCTTGGTCCATCCTGCACACCACACTCGATAAGTTCAAGCAGGGATTTTCTGGTGACTATGGGATCAAGATTAAATCTTCTAAGTTGAGAACTCTATGTGAAATTGGCCAGTGTTCCATGTTGGATGGCCATCAGGTGGAACTTTGGACTTGGACCTCATTAGCAGGGTCTGAGAAATTTGCTTGGGGGCACCAGGTCATGTGGATGATTTCCCGTACATTGCCTCATGGTATACGCCGGCCAGGGACCCCACCACCACCCCTCTCCGCCCAGACTTGGCAGGCTCCATTACCAGACCCCAGGCCCCTTCTCCTCAAGCTATCATGCCAGCAAAAGTGCAGAACCTGAGTCTACAAACCCAGACACTGGCACTCCTCCTGGTCATGATGGAAAAGAACACAGCATGACCTCCCTACCAGATCCCAGAGACCCCTGTGGTACAGCCTCCTCCTGCCAAGCAGCCAGATGAAGCCTCTCATCTCTCCTTGATGATCCAGCACCAGCCCCAAAGTCACCAGCAGCAGCAGCCCTGGCTCTCTCCCTAGCAGTCCCTCCCAAATTGCCTTCGGCATCACCACAACGCCAGTGCCAGTAACTACACGGGGCCACTCCCAAACCTCCAGCCGACTAAAATCCAGGGAAGCATCCTTGCCCCTCTGCCCTCATGGGACATGGTAGGTTCTCCCCTCCTGTGAGACAATGGCATGTATATCATCAGGCCAGCGACTTTTATCTATAAACTCTTCACCACTACTGACCTCCTGAATTGGTGGCAGCACACCATACCCTAGTCTGAGAAGCCCCAAGCCATGATAGACTTGCTGCCTTCCGTTGTGAGAGATATGTGTGGTTTGAATCAGATGTTCCCCACACACTCATGTGTTCTGAATGCTTAGTCACCAGCTGATGGCAGTGTGGGAGGTGGAACCTTGCTGGAGGAGGTTAAAGGTGGCAAACTCCCCCTAAGTTTGCCTCCCTTGTTGCTGTTTTCCATCTGCTACGGCAGAGGTGATGTTCAGCCTCTGCTCATGCCATGCCTTCCCCTACCATCATGGAGCGTCCCCTTTAGACTGTATGCAACAGTTCCTCCCATCAGCTTCTTTTAGTGGGGTGCTTTGTCCCAGCAACGGGAAGGTAACTGTAATAGATGGGTCAGTGGAACTTTGGAGCTTCCCACATCATCATGCTGGAAGATGGTACCAGGGGTGTGGTTTTGAAAATGTTGAATTTCTTTGTATTTCTAGTGTGTATTTGTGATAATAGCTCTGGCATTATTTAAAATTATTATTTATATTTCACCTATTGGTGGTATGTGTTTGAGGCACAGGTGGTGATTTCAAGCCTGGCCTTTGCTGAATATCTTTGCTTAAAATTAGGACCACAGCCAGGTGTGGTGGTGCATGACTTTAATCCCAGCACTGGGGAGGCAGAGGTAGGAGGATATCCGAGTGTTTGAGGCCAACCTGAGACTACATAGTGAATTCCAGGTCAGCCTGAGCTAGAGTGAGACACTACCTCGAAAAAACAAAAATAAAAATAAGGGCTGGAGAGATGGCTTAGTGGTTAAGCACTTGTCTTTGAAGCCTAAGGACCTTGGTTTGAGGCTCAGTTTCCCAGGACCCAAAAAGCCAGATACACGAGGTGGCACATGCGTCTGGAGTTCATTTGCAGTGGCAGGAGGCCCTAGAACACCCATTCTCTATCTATCTGCCTCCTTCTCTCTGTGTCTGTCTGTTGCTCTCAAATAAGTAAACAAACAAATAAATAAATAAGTAAAATTAGGATCCTTTTTTTTTATTTTTTTTATTTTTCAAGGTAGGGTCTCACTCTGGTCCAGGCTAACCTGGAATTAACTATGTAGTCTTAGGGTGGCCTTGAACTCATGGCGATCCTCCTACCTCTGCCTCCCGAGTGCTGGGATTAAAGGCGTGCGCCACCACGCCCGGCGGGATCAGTTTTTTATGACTCACCAACTCATTTTCTTTTTTTTTTTTTTAAGATTAATCTTTGTTTATTTATTTATTAGAGACAGAGAGAGGGAGAGAGGGAGGGAGAGAGAGAGAGAGATACAGTGTATGAGAATGGGTGCCCCAGGGCCTCTAGCCACTGCAAACAAACTCCAGAAGCATGCTCCACCATGTGCTTACATGGCTTACATGAGGCCTGGAGAATCGAACCTGGGTCCTTAGGTTTTGCAGGCATGTGCCTTAACTGCTAAGCCATCTCTCCAGCACTCAACACCTCATTTTCTTATTATGGCAAATGGGAATGACTGTCTCAAGTAGGATTTAGGATTGAATAGGAGACTTAATCTACTTATAAAAAGTCTGGCGTAGAGCTTAATTTACAACAACTGCTTGATAATGGGGAAAAGCACTGGCTCCCAACTCTCCCTGTTTTTAAACCAGCTCTTCTTTTACTGCCTTACTTAGTTCCTCCGTATTTTGGTGCCCACCTTCCAACTCATGCATACTTTAGGGTGACTCCCATTATCCACATCCGTGCTTTTGTGTGACGCGTTTCCTTCCACCATGCATGAGATGAGTGACATTGATTTTTAACCAACGGCATTTTGCAAAAGTGCTGAAATACACGGGATGAAATGCACTTATGTTACATAAGACTGTAACATTGATCTTGCAAAAAAAAAAAAGACCCTTTTTTGCTGACTTTCAGGAAGCAAGAGGCCACTTGGGGAAAATTCACATGGCAAGAAACTAGCAAACAGCTTCTGACCAATAGCTGGCAAGAAACTGAGGCCATCTGTGTGGCAGCCTGCAAAGGAATACATTTTGCCAATAACCATGCGAACTTGGAAGTGGATCCTCTCCTAGTCAAGCTTTGGTGACACCTTTATAATAGCCTTGTGAGATCTGAGACAGAGAACTCAGGTAAACTGTGGCCAGACATTTGACATGTGAAGACTGTGTAATAGATGGGTGTTGGTTTAATCTGCTAACTTCTGCTTAGAGTATCATGCAGCAATAAGTGAATAACACAGATCTTTGTTCCTACAAACAATCACTGATCATTATAATATTTTTTGTCTTGGCTTGGCTTTTGGCTGGGTTGGGTTTTTCCTTCCCTCCTTCCTTCCCTTTCCTTCTTCTCTTCCTTTTGACCTCTCTCCCCCACACACTTTTTTTTTTCCTTTGGTAAGTATCTTTCTGTCTGGCCCAGACTGTCTAGCTTTTCCATCTTCTTGTTTCAGCCTGGGAAGTAGGTGTTGGGATTATAGGTGTTTGCCATTACACACAACTTCATTATAATATTTTGAGGGGAAGAGACTTATAGAATGTTCCAGGCTCTTTAAATTCTGGGGAAATGAATTTACTGTTTTATTAATGGTGCTTTAGAAAGCTTTTTTCAAAGGCAAAGCATGTACCTTTCATCACTGTATAGAACAATCCCTGCAGAATATACTGTTTTCATAGTTTTCTATTAAAAACTAAGAGTCTTCACATATCATGTCAGGATTATGAAAGAATTTACAGATCCTATTTTAATTTTGGTAAAAAAAATAAAGTTAAAAAAATTACTATCTTAACCATTTTTAAGAGGCTACAAATACATCCACATTATTGTGAATCTCCAGAATATTATCTTATGAATCTGAAACACTGAACTCATTAAACAAAACTGTTTTTCTCCTCCCTGTACTGGAAACTGACGTCCTTTCTTAGTCTGTGAATCTGACCCTTGCAGAAAGCAGAAGTAGAATTACACAGTGCTTAGTTGTTAGTGGCTGGCTTAGTTCAGTTAGCATAACGTCCTTCAAGTTTACCCATGTTGTGACATGTGATAGGATCTCCTTCCCCTTGAAGGCTGCTTTTTACTATGAATTATTCTATATATAAAGTTAGAAATGCTATTTGTAAAATATATAATCATTTGTTTGACTTGGGACTATATGAACTGAGAAAACGAAAAAGTATTAGTGGTCACATATTTATAGAAAAAAAAATTACTTTTTCATATTCTTTGATGGTTTTTAAAGAATGCATGTAGAGATAATGAAGTAAAAATTTATTAAAAATTACTCATGCTGTTAACATATAGAAACTACTAAACCAGTAATAAAACACAAAACTATTTATAATTACATAAATGCAGTTATGTAGAATGCAGAAGATAATATTTTTGTAATAGCATATGGAGAATATAAACTGTTAGGCTTCATTCCTGCTGTTAACTTATTCAAATGTAAAACAAACATGAGAAACAGCCACTTTGAAATCCTACTTACATATTTAAAACCCGCTGAGTATACAGACAAAAATATTCTGACAGGGCTGGAGATATGGCTTAGCACTTAAGGACCCAGGTTCGATTCCCCAGTACCTTTAAGCCAGATGCACATGGTGGTGCATGCATCTGCAGTTCATTTGCAATGGCTAGAGGCCCTGGCATACCCATTCACTCTCTTTCTCACTCTTTCTCTCAAATAAATAAATAAAAATATTTTTAAAATTATCTGATCAATCAACTACACTGTTTGAAATTCCCAGTTATAAACCTTTTTATACAATACATGCCACTGTAGTAATTTTGCTGAGCAAGTACAGAAGAGAATTCAATTGTAAGGTCTCTTTCTCTTGCAGTTTTCTCTTCTTCTAAAGTCATACCACTCCTTCCTTATTACATATTCTTTTCTGCCAAATGGGAGCTATAGATTTTTTTCTGAAGAAACTAAATTACTTCTCAGGATTAGTATGAACATGCCTTTTAAAATGACCTTTAGATACAATAGGAGATGACTCAGATATGAACTCCTTTAATTTTATGATTGCTTTGTTTAGTTTATTGGGTCAGTTTATTTTTATTTTTACTTTTCATTTTAGTGTCTAGTCTGAGATATTGTGTAGATTTGGTACACAAGACTACCCATTAGCTAAAAGTATAGTCAACTGTTGCCCTATGTTGACTGTTTCACTGTTTATAAATAGGATCAGGTGGAATGTTCAGTTTTCATAAAATTGTCTCACAATTTTAAGTGACTTCCATAGACTTTTAGAAATGATCTCAGCCAGCCATATCAATCTGTCTATTAATTTATCATCTATCTATATTTAATAACTAATTCTCATCATTTTATTTTTTAATTTTATTTACATGAAAGAGAGAGAGGCAGATAGAGAGAGAATTGGCATAGCAGGGCCTCCAGCCACTGCAAACAAATTCCAGATGCATGTGCCACCTTGTGCATCTGACTTACTAGGGTCCTCAGGAGTTGAACTTTGGTCCTTTACCTTTGCTGGCAAGTGCCTTCACTGCTAAGCCATCTCTCCAGCCCCAGCAATATCTCAAAACACTTGGTTCATGATTAGGTTGGTCAACTAAAGTATATTCATTTGAAGTTAAATGTGTTATTTAGGAGGAAATTGGCTACACAGCCATTTATCTGAGCTTTTATTTAAATTAAAAGTAGAAGGTTTTCTCTCAGGTGACTTCCTCTGCACTCCAAACTTACTTTTTGAAAAAAAAAAATGCATGTTTACTTTCCTTTGGAAGTCATGTACCCTATACATATTTGATGAAAATCACAGACTGTGGGAGCATGGACAGTTTATTATACTTCTGAGAACATCAAAAATCATGATGTTTGATGCCATATGATTGAAACCATGATATGAGGCTTCACCCACATCTCCTGAAGGCTCTTCAACAGTTTGGTATATTCTTATTACAAGCTAATAAGGGTCTTGCTCTAGCCCAGGCTGACATGGAGTTCACTGTGTAGTTTCAGGCTTGTCTCACACTCACAGCGATCCTCCTAACTCTGCCTCCTGAGTGCTGGGATTAAAGGCATGCACCACCACGTTCAGTTAGTAAGTTCTTTTAACAGTATCCATCAAACCAGCTGTACTCATTAACTGCTCACTCAATGTGTAAGACTTTAGTGGCATATGTGGAGTTATGAAGGGAAACTTCATATTATAGTTAAGGCCTTCATGGTCTTTATAATACAGTATCAGACATTTATAGGAATGATGTAATAAATACCTTATAATTGTCCTTGGAAGACAGGGTAGTTAAAACACATTCTCAAGCCGGGCATAGTGGCGCATGCCTTTAATCCCAGCACTTGGGAGGCAGAGGTAGGAGGATTGCCATGAGTTTGAGGCCACCCTGAGACCACATAGTGAACTCCAGGCCAGCCTGGGCTAAAGTAAGACCCTACCTCAAAAAACAAAATGAAACAAAACAACAACAACAAAAACAAAAACACATTTTCTCTCTATCTGTGTGGTGAAAAAATAAAAGTAACAGACATTGTGGGTAATAAACCCTGAGTCAGAGAACTATAGGATAAGCATAATTTTAGAAGTTTTGAAAGATGGTTTCTGGTTGGGAAAAAAAAAATGGTAAACACCATTGGAGCCATGGGCATGGAGGAGTCTAAAAGCATATGAATGGAAGTTTGAATAAAATATTAGAGGGAGAAGGTTATACTATTAGACCAAGGCTAATAGCTTCAGGTAATGCTCTTCTGTGGCTATGATTAAGATAAATTGTCTGGGAAAGAAGTTATATGGGAAGGGATCCCGATACATCCAATCGTGAGTATTGAAGACAATTATGATCTGGACTTTGTTACAGCTACAAAATTAAGCTGTAATTTTCAGATGACTCTCAGGGATCTGTGTGACTCCATTTAACATCCAAACATTGTACTTAAAGAAAAAAAAATTCCTTAGGGAAAAGATTGCCAAACATTTTGCCTGTTGTCACAGATACTTTGAGCCAGAAAGGAGGAAAAAAATAATTCAAAGAGAACACGAGATGGCAGCAGTTTTATCATATGAAGAGAAAGATTGGGGAAAGAAAAAAAAAAAGACATTTGAAATTATTTTTAAAATGAAAGCCGTGGAGCCCCTCATTCTTTGTGCACAGGCTTCCTTTTCAGCGCAGGGACGACTCTGTCATTGGTCTCATGCTTGGCGGCCCGTGTGAGCTGGGCTCCAGTCAAGCAAAGACCCAACTCAATGACAGGGGATTTTTGCCTCTAATAAAGATGCTGTAGGTTTCTGCAGATTATGCTTCTCCTGTGTTCTCCGAAGCAGAAGAGTTCTGGATGGCACAGATTCGTTTTAAATGTTCCAGCATTGCTTTTTCTTCCTCTCCTAGTGCTTCGTCTTCCCTCATTTCCCACCTAAAAGAAAAATCAGACCTTAGTATTTTTATAACTTCCAATCAGTAATCAAGGCTTGGTTTATCACAACATCTGTTTTCCTTCCTTATTCCTTTTTTTATTGTTGCTCATTTTTATTTATTTGTTTGAGAGTGACAGACAGAGAGAAAAAATGGGCGCGCCAGGGCCTCCAGCCACTGCAAATGAACTCCAGACACTGCACCCTCTTGTTCATCTGGTTAACGTGGGTCCTGGGGAATGGAGCCTCGAACCAGGGTCTTTAGGTTTCACAGGCAAGTGCTTAACTGGAAGCCATTTATTTTGAAGTAGGGTCTCACTTAGTCAGTAGCTCAGGCTGATTTCAAACACCTGATATGGCAAACCTCCCACCTAGTCTTCCTGAGTGAGGAGGGAGTGCTGGGATTAGAGGCATGCTCCTCCATGTGGCCTTCTTCCTCAGTCGTCCCCAACACTGCCACCCTTTAGCTCCTAGACAGCACAGTTCACTGGCACTGCTTCTGCAATGTATTAGGAGAATGGGAGGGAAAAATAAGCTCAGACTCTGGAGTCCGCTCTAATTCAAATTTCAGCTATTGTTTCAAGTGAGGTTTCTGCACTTCCAACATTAAAAAACACAGATAGTATTGTCTCTTCACTGAAGAATGTGCATTTGTCTGCAAGTTGCAGGGAAGTGTGCCAGGATGATCCTGCAACTGAAGTATGTATAATCTTGATCTTGCCAAGTCAATACTTTTACTTATTTGCACATGTGTGTGTTTGTGCGTGTACACGGGTGCCCTTGCCCTTTTTCCATCCAGCTTACATGGGCAGTTTGAAAGCTGAACCTGGGCCAACAGGATTTGTAAGCAAGTCTCTTTATCATTGAGCCATCTTCCCGGCCCTTGCAAAGTAAATATTATAACCAAAGCACAATTAAAGATTTCGTCCTTCTCTTCCTCCCTCATATTTCTACCATTCTTTGAACCATCCATCATGATACGCTGCCACAAAAGGATTTGGGAACCAATGCTGATACAAGTTGAAGTGCTTTCTGGCCTATGGGCCTCACTGGGATAGGACGTCTAACTACAGAAAAGCAGCTACTGACTGAGTCCTCCAGAAGCCCTGGTGAGTTAGAATCGGAACCCCTAGATCACAAACAGCCTGCAAGCATGAAAGCAAGCCTCAGGAGCATAGGGAGTGGTTTTCTGGTTTTGTTTGAACATGGGCGCGGCCCAGAAACTTCCGGTTTCCTTGCAGTAGGTTTGGGTTCCATATGTCCTAGCCAGTCCTGATCCGTGACTCCCATGAGAGAAGAAAGGCGTAAGTTTGGATAGAAAGTGGGGCGAAGGGGAAAGAGTTATTAGAGAGATGACACCTGGTTTTCATTGTACTCTGTTTTCACCCTCTGCTGGAGGTTCTCCTCACCTCCCTATGTGGATCTAGAAACTTCTATTTCTGGCGCACTTAATTTTTCCACGTGCTTCATTCCTCAAGGTTGAAATTCTATCATTAGTTAAACAAATTTTAATAATAACTTGAAGGATAAAAAGAATTTTCATTATCTTGATGGGCAAAACCGTATCACATGAGAAAATACTCCTAAAAACAGTATTTAGGGTCTGGAGAGATGGCTTAGCAGTTAAGGCGCTGGCCTGCAAAGCCTAAGGGCCCAGGTTCGAATCTTCAGGTCCCATGTAAGCCAGATGCACACTGTAGTGCATGTGTCTGGAGTTCATTTGTAGTGGCTAGAGGCCATGGCTCCCATTCTCACTCTCTCTCTCTCTCCCTCTAATAAATAAATAAATAAAAATAAATCTTTTTTAAAAAGTAGGATTTTGCAGTTTACAGTTTAGCTCACAAGGCCAAGGCAACTTAACTATTAGGATATGTTATTTTGTTTTTAATTTTATTTGGTTTATTAATTTTTTTGGAGATAGAGTCCTGATATGCATCCCAAGCTGATATGGAATTCACTTTGTAGCCCAGGCTAGCCTTCAACTTCTGATATTTCTGCCTCAGCCTCCCCAGTGCTGGGATTATAAGTGTGTACCACCTGACTTGGAATCATATGAAATGTTTCCATAGCACTAACTATGAGTTAGACATTGTTTATATAACTTTATTCCTTCTGATTACCTTCTCTTGTCCCCCTCCCCATCCCCTTCCATTGAACCCTTTTCTTCTTCCCTCTTCTGCATTGATGCCTGTGTGTGTGGGGGGGATTAATTGGGGTTGCATACATGCCCATAAGTGAGATTATATTCCAGAGCACTTACCAGTTGTTGCAGTAAGGTTCACAACTAGCAGAAAACACCTGGCCAAGAGCAGATTGTAGGAAAAGGGGGTTTATTTTGGCTTATAGACTGGAGAGGAAGCTCCATGATGGCAATAGAAAACAATGGCATGAGCAGAGGGTGGACATCACCTCCTGGCCAACATCAGATGGACAAGCAACAGAAGACTGTGCCAAACACTGGCAAGAGAAGCCAGCTATAACACCCACAAGCCTGCCCGCAACAATACATTGCCTCCAGCAGGGTTTAATTCCCCAATTGCCATCAGCTGGGGACATGACATTCAGAAAACCCAAGTGTATGGGGTCACCAGTGTTATGGCACTGAAGAGCACGTTTATCACTACTTCAGCAACCATTAACTGGCAATAACTCCTGAAGGCCTCACAGCCTCCTCCATTATCCATGATGGAATAATGATGGTTAGGCATTTTAGGAAACATCTAACATACTTTCATTAAGATCTCACCATCACATGTTACTATGCTAATTCTACAGAGGAGTAAATCAAACTCAACCATGACCTGAAGACAATTTTATGAGTATTATTCATTACTATTAAAAATACTTAAGCTGGGTGTGGTGGTACACGCCTTTAATCCCAGCACTTGGGAGGCAGAGGTAGGACGAATCACTGTGAGTTTGAGGCCACCTGAGACTACATAGTGAGTTCCAGATTAGCCTGGGCCAGAGTGAGACTCTACCTTGAAAAAACAACAAACAAACAAACAAAAATACTTGGGGCAGAGATGGAGAGATGACTTATCAGTTAACGCACTTGTCTACAAATGCTAAGGGCCCAGGTTCAGTTCTCCAGTACCCCACATAAGCCAGATACAAAAGTGGTGAGCTCGTTTGCAGTGGCTAGAGGTCTTGGGACACCCATTCTCTCCCTCTCTTTCTCCCCCCCCCCCGTATTTCTCTGCCTCCTTCACTCTCTCTTTTCAAACAAATAAACAAAATATTAAAAAAAGTACAGCGTAATGGTAGAGCACTTGCCTAACACGTGAAAGATCCTGGCTTTAATCCCTAGTATCACAAAAGGAACGGAAAAGCTTAACTATTTCATCTTCTGAAAAAAAAAAAAATCTTCCAGTTTGTGTTAGATATTTAATAAAAGAACTATCTAAGGATCATGTTTTCTTATAAGAAATCCAAACATCATAAACTAGATTTGTTGTTTTTCCCTCACATGTAAAGGTGCTAATATTGTCTCAGTAAATGAATTATTTTAAGAATGTCAACAGAACAAAATATGTAATATGCACATAAATATTTTGATCATTGTCTCTACTTGTGAAAATTGAAAGCAGTCTCTCTGCTTCATTAAAAATCTGTATAATTAATGTAATTTAAATGAATTGTATACATAATAGAATCCATGATAAGGATCTTGAAGCTTCGTGACAATTATAGCACATCACAGTATAATTGAGCTGTTAGTAATTAATGATGTTATACAAAATTATTTACCTACCACAACCTTCTTATATTTGCTTTGTGCTTATTAAGAAGAAATTATTTCATAGGCAGATAAGAAATAATGACAAATTGGGTGGGTAAGAAAAGTAAATATATTACATTTCCTTAATAATTTTAGGCTCATTGAATAAAGCATTATATATTTGGAATGTTATTCACAAGCACTGTTCCATTGTACCCCTAAGTTGTATTTTCTAACTTTTTTGTTGACCATTTTCATGCATGTATATAATGTAGTTTGATTATAATTCCCTCCCATTGTTTTCTCTTGAACTCATCATGTGCCCCCTGCCACTGAGCTTCTCTTTTCCAGCTAGTCCCACTTCCACTTGGCTGTCTTTATCCCCCTGTCCTCCACTATTCATGACAGAATGTTGATGAGCCCAGTATTGTGCAGGTCTTGTGCAAGTGACCACAGTCACTGTGAGGCCACGAGTGCAGTGGTCACTTCTCGTCCGGAAGACAGAATTGCAGTGCACCCCTCCCAATCCTGTGACTTTCACATTCTTTCCAGCCCCTCTTCCACAATGGTCCCTGCGCCCTGGGTGGGGGTGGGGGGCTGATATAGACCTAGCGGTGAGTACTCAACTCTCATTCTTAGCATTTTAATGAGTTTGCTCACAAGTTCTTATGAGAAGTTTATCTCTAGTTGTTAATGCAATGCAAAAACATTAATTTTGTCATAAAACATATGAAAGGAGTAAACAATATACCAATTTGATAAATGCAACTGTGTAATATATATTCAAAATTCTTATCTGGAGTTTCCCCTAATTTGTTTAATATCTATGATAGAAACATGTCCCTACAGAAACCAGCAGATATCAGAGCCAGCACAGGCTGGGGAGATGGCTTAGTGGTTAAGCCCTTGGCTGTGAAGCCTAAGGACCCCGGTTCGAGGCTCGATTCCCCAGGACCCACTTAAGCCAGATGCACAAGGGGGCGCACGCATCTGGAGTTTGTTTGCAGTAGTTGGAGGCCCTGATGTGCCCATTCTCTGTCTCTATCTGCCTCTTTCTCTCTCTGTCACTCTCAAATAAATAAAGAATCAGCACATTCTAGTACTCCCCACAAAGCACCATGAGGAGACTGAGTATGTGGGGACCATATTTTTGTTTTTCTGGAATGTACTAGTCTGCTTCTTGCCTGCTTACTGTGGGGCAAGAAATTCAACACAGCTCCCACCTTGGTGCAGTGACTCTTCTGTGTCTCCCATGCCGATGAGCAGTGAGATCCCATGAAACTCCACTGAGGTGCATGAGAAATAGCACTACCTTCTAGAAGGTGCCATCCACACCGCTACTGGAGGTGGGTGTGATTTAGGGGCTTGGACATCCTTAACTGTCCCTTTTCCTATCTGAGCAGTGGGGACTCTGAAACAATCACTTGGGTCAGCAGCCACAGCATGGTACACTAGCTCCACTCTGGCTGACTCGGGATCTGAGATCAGCCTGCATTACATGCTTACATGCGTAGTCACACCAGGACTGGCAGTATCTGACAGTCCTACTAACATAAGCTACTACTAAGCTCTTGTGTGTGCCAGACCAGAGGTTACGAGCTTTCTGTCCCTTCTCTCTTAAACGGACATCAGTTGATTTGTGGTCCCTGCAATGAGAATGTGAATTCTGCAAAATAAAGAATGTTACCGGGCTTGAGAGATGGCTTAGTGGTTATGCACTTGCCTGTGAAGCCTAAGGACCCCGATTTGAGGCTTGATTCCCCAGGACCCATGTTAGCCATGTGTCTGGAGTTCGTTTGCAGTGGCTGGAGGCCCTGGTGTGCCCATTCTCTCTCTCCCCCCTCTCTACCTGCCTCTTTCTCTCTCTGCCTGTCGCCCTCAAATAAATAAATACATAAAAGGATGTTACCGATCAGTGAATAGCTGTGGCCATTTCATGGACTCCTATGTTGGAGGAGAGCGAAATGGTGGACTGTGTGTCAGAGCCAAGCATGAGGCATGTCCATGGTAGTACCAACCCAGGGCATGGAAGATTCCAGACCTGTGGGACTTTCCAGTAGGAAAGAAGGATCAGCACCAGGCTGCAGTCTGGCTTGTAAGAAGTTCTCTGAGGCCTGTTCTGCCTTCCTTCTCCCAGAAGAAAAACTTCTAACACATGGGAAACTCACAGTGACCTGGAGGACAAGCTCAGACTCAGGAGTTGCTCTAGCTTTGGGTTGAATTGAAATGTATTGCTTACTGGTTGTATCACCTCAGGCAAGTTTCTTAACATCTCTGTCGGGATTTCATCTGTGAAACAAGAGTCAGAAGTGTTTGACTGGAATATAAGCACATGTATTTATTATTCAGTCTCCATGACCGATTCCACTCAATAATGTTAGAGGTTAGTGGTTGTGATCAAGATTACCAAGAATCCACATTTCACAGAACCTGAAATATTTACTATTTGGACTTCCAAAGAATTTTTTTTTTCCCAATCTCTGTTCTAGAAAAGAATTTTAGCTAGAAGAGACTGCTTTCCTATAGGAAAATGTACAGGGCTTTTTTTTTTTTTTTTTTTTTTTTTTTTGGCCGACACTGTGTGTATGCATGCTTTTACTGGGACCCAGGGATCAGGGACAGGAAAAGCTATATGGGAGAGAGATGAGGGGGCGGCAGATGAATATGGGTACACCAGGGCCTCTTGCCACTGCAGACAAACTTGCTTTACGTGAGTACTGAGGATCTGAACCTGGCCCAGCACACTTTGTAAGCAAGTGTCTTTAGCCACTGAGCTGTCTCTCCAGCCCATGGGAAATGCCTTTAATACGCAACAGTCCCACAAAGTGATGGTTTGTCCTCCTAAAGCACAAAGTGTCCATAGTATTTCTGCTAAGAAACTTTTACTTTAGAATCTCCAAATTTCATTAGCTAGTGTATGGACTATTAAAGTAGAAAGAATCTTGATCTAATTCCTGAGTTTAGTTGATATGGTTTTAGTGTTTGACTGCTCAGAATGAAGTTTTCTCGAGGTAGGGTCCCACTCTAGCCCAGGCTGACCTGGAATTCACTATGTAGTCACGGGTTGGCCTCTAACGCGTGGTGACCCTCCAAACCCTGCCACCTGAGTGCGGGGAATAAAGGTGTGTGCCACCATGCCTGGCTCAGGATGCAATTTGCTGAGGAGTTGGAGTTTAGGAGACAGGGTATTATTAGGGTTGAATCCCTTATCAGCTGTGTGGTCTTAGGCAAGCCAGATAAAACTGTCTTATCTTGTCTCTGTAAAATTGGAATTGGGGCTAGAGAAGGGGCTGTTCTTTCTCACCTTAATGGACATCAATTGATTTATGGTTCCTACAGTGAGAATATGAATTTTTCAATGTAAAGAATGTTAAAGGGCTTGCTTGAAAAGCCTGATGGCCTGGGTTTGATCCCACAGTCTTCGCATAAAGCCAGATGCACAAAGTGGTGCATGCGTCTGGAGTCTGCAGCAGGAAGAGGCCCTGATGTGCCCATTCTCTCTGTCTTTCTCTCTCTCTACTTGAAAATAAATAAATGCTATTTTATTTATTATAATGAAAAGGAACCAGGCATGGTGGTGCACTCCTTGGGGGAAAAAAAGAAAAAAATTTCAGCCAGGCAAAATGGTGCACATCTTTAATCCCAGCACTGAGGAGGCTGCGGTAGAATCGCTGAGTTTGAGGCCACTCTGAGACTACATAGTGAATTCCAGGTCAGCCTGGGCAGAAAACAAAAACAACAAAAAATGATGGGAATCCAGAGTTACAATGAGAATAAAATGACTAACCACATAAAATAAAGCAATTCCTGTTTCATAGTAAGCACTCAGTGAGTGATTGTTATTCCTACTGTCTTCAGCCCCCTCTGGCATAGGGGTTATGGTTGCAAGTAGGAGCAAATCTAACTGTGGTGAGTCCTATTTTCCTCATATAACAAGTAATTCCAAAAATGAATGACTGCTGGCATTGGTTAAGTATTCCCACATCAGATCTGATACCTCTGTGGTTCTCTTGTTCTTCTCATCATGGTGCTAAGATGATTGTTGCAATGTCAGAACTCAGGCAGGAAAAAGGAGCAAGTCTGTATCTCATTTCAGTAAGGTAATATAACCCATCCTAGATTCCTCCCTGAAGATTTTGGAGCATACTAGCTAAGAGAGCAAATTCTGACTCTGTCTCTTATTAGATGTTGTAGCTACTTTCTCCTTATTTGGACAAAACACCTGACCAAAACCAGATGATAGAAGGAAAATATTTATTTTGGCTTACAGTCCTGAGGGGAAGCTTCATGACGGCATGGGAAAGAGTGGCATGAGTGAAGCCTGCACATCAGTCTGCCACAGTGGGTGGGAAACAGCAGCAGGAGAGTGAGCCCAAGTCTGGCAAAGGGCGGGGCCGCTGTCTACCACTTCTGAAGCCCACCCCCAATGACACACCTTGTCTGGCAAGGCTCCACCTCCCAAACTGCTATCAGCTGGGGACCAAGTATTCAGAACACAGGAGTTCATGGGGTGGGGTCAGCTAATTAAACCCACCACACTATATGTATGATGGTGGACAAATTTCTTCATGCATGTCTCCATGCATCAGTTTTTAAGGAAGCTAGCATTTTATATTTTAGTATTGTTATACACAGTAGGTGAGCTATGAATGCCAAGGGCTTCATAAAAGTTTACTTTTATTTCACTAGTCTGCTTCAGTCTTCTCTTTCCTGCCCCACATCCTTCACATTGTTGTATCTGACAAATTCTCCTTCATATGCATGGGTAAAATGAAGTTGGTAAGTATTACAATGATGTCCCTCCATGTTCAGTTATATACATCTGTGATCCTGTTGTCTTTTGTGAAAGAGACATTGCATGCTGGCCTACTCTCTTCAGCCTAGACTAGACAAAGTTGCTTTGTTTTTCTATAATTCCTTTGCTTATTTTGGAATAAATCTAAAATTATGGCATCTGATCATGTTTTTGGCATTTCTCCTGAAACACAAATAAAATTCTGGAATATAAAAGTGTAACTTGAAATAAGCCTCCTGACTTAATGTGAGTATTAAACATTTATGTAGCACTTTGTATTTACAAAGTGCTCCACAGTTATTTATTAGTTAATTGTACTGTTAAAAAACATTAACCATCTGGCCAAATTAATGATTTAAAATTGTCCTTCCAGTTGGTAGCTGAGCAGTGAGTAATGAAGTCATATTGGATTTTATTCTTGTACAAAAATAGAAAGGAAGGAAGGAAGGAAGAAGAAACCTTTCTGTCCTTCACCTCACTTCTGCAAAGCAAAGACTGTATAATGGGAAAATTGGGGTTCTCAGGTCCTTTCTGGAACCCCAAGCTCATATCTGCAAACTAACCAAAGAATTGGCAATTCCAGATTCAAGATGATGATTTTTTTGTTTTTTGTTTGTTTTCAAGGTCGGGTTTTACATTTCCCTGATGATTAGGGATGTTGAACATTTTCTTAAGTGTGTATTTTCCATTTGTATAAAATGTGGTATTTTAATTTCAACACTTGGAAGGCAGAGGTAGGAGGATCACCATGAATTCAAGGCCACCCTGAGACTACACAGTGAATTCCAGGTCAGCCTGGGCTAGAGCAAAACCCTACCTCAAAAAACCATAAATAAATTTAAAAAATTTTGTTTTCTTTAGCTTGTTGTTTTGTACATGTGAACTTCTTTCCTACTCAGTCTCAGACCATCCTCTCTTTCTCAGAAAGCTCAATATCTACTCTCACACATTCAGCTGTTATCTCTACATCTGCAATTCATTTGCATCATTAGATATAATGCATTATCTTTAAATTTTTCATTTTTGTTCCAAACTCTATAAATCTAGCCCTAGATAATCATTTTCATTTTACTCCAACTTTATTAGTAGTAAATATATAAACATACATATGTGTTTCTATATATTTAAGTTATTCAAACTGCCGGGTATGGTGGCATACGCCTTTAATCTCAGCACTAGGGAGGCAGAGAGATATAGGAGGATCATTGTTAGTTCAAGGCCAACCTGAGACTATGTAGTGAATTCCAAGTCAGCCAGAGCTACAGTGAGACGCTATTTTGAAAAAAAAAAAAAAAAACTAAACAAAATTATTCAAATTTACCAATATCTTATAGCCTCACAGTAACAACTCAAGGTCTGAACTTGATCAAGTATCGTGCAGTTCCTGTCTCAATCTTGCCCAAACATTTAGCTACCAGTAAATGGCAACATGTTCCCTAATCACTGTCACGTCCACACATGCCCTACTAGCACCAGTCCATAGTTCAGGTACTCATATTTTTGGGACCAAATAGTACAATATTCATTCTTCAAGTAGTCACGTCTGGAGCGTTCTGCTGCGGATACACCACACCAGCAAGCAGTGCCCTGCCTGGAGGGTTGAACATCTGTGGTGTTCTAGCCTGACAAATTCTGTTTTGCTTCCGTTAACTTTTCCTAAGGAGAAAACCACTTTCCTTACTGCCTCCTGCCTTATGTTGCCCTGTGTTTGCATTTTTTTTTTAATTTATTTATTTGAGAGCGACAGACACAGAGAGAAAGACAGGTAGAGGGAGAGAGAGAGAATGGGCGCGCCAGGGCTTCCAGCCTCTGCAAACGAACTCCAGACGCGTGCGCCCCCTTGTGCATCTGGCTAACGTGGGACCTGGGGAACCGAGCCTCGAACCGGGGTCCTTAGGCTTCACAGGCAAGTGCTTAACCGCTAAGCCATCTCTCCAGCCCTGTGTTTGCATTTTTTATTCTGTTACTTTGCCCGCATTTCTTCCTCGGACTAAGCCTACAGGCTACCTCTTTCGTGCACACCTTCCTAACTGCCTGATCCGGAATCAAATTTAGAACTTTTTTTTTTTTTTTTTTTTTTTACTGTGCTTTTTAATGATCATGAAGTAGTGATCTGACTTGGCTGTCCATAATTCAGGGAAATTGCCATGGATTCATTTTTCTAAAATATGAGCCAGTGCATGTTATTTCTTTTCCAGAACAAGTAAACAAACACAAACTGCTCCTGTCCTCTACGCCACTGCCTCCACCCTTAAAAAGCCCCAAATATTTTTTTGAGGCTGGCTCAAATAATAATTTCGAATGACAGTGCTCTGTACAGTAGACTATACACACTTAAACATTCATAACACATCTATTGGTTGGCATGCCAGGATGTTTTTTTCCTGGTGTGGTATGTGTGTGTGTGTATTGTATGTGCTGATGTGTTAATTCAGTGACCAGTGCCCTTGCCTGCCCTATGGGCTTGTCTGCAGCGTTCTGAGACCTTTGGGTATCTCCCTCCATCACTCACCCACAGACTTTTCCTTGTAAGGAGGGAGTCTCCAACTGATTCTGGAGCATGCTCTCGTCTCTTCTCCCCACAGGACTGGGTTTACAGCCACATTCAGCTGTCTACGTAGTTTTTGGAGATTTAAATTCAGGAGGTCTCGGGCCCTCTCAGGCTCTCCTGATTACACATGAAGCACACTTTAACCTATGAACATTGCTCCATCCCTGTATGTCAGAAGTTTAGGTGTTACTATGCTAGGCTTACATGAAAAATAGCTTATACCAGTGTTGAGTGGGAAAATGACTCAGTAGTTAAATGTGCTCGGGGTTATGCATGAGGCCTCTCAGACATGAGATCACTAGTTTGCATCCCCTGAACCTATGTAAAAAAAAATGCATACACAAGGCTGGAGAGATGGCTTTAGTGCTTAAGGCATTTGCCTGAAAAGCCAAAGGACCTCAGTTCAATTCCCCAGCATCCATGTAAGCCAGATGCACAAGGTGGAACATGCGTTTGGAGTTCCTTTGTAGTGGCTGGAGGCCCTAGCACGCTCATTCTCTCCCTTCCCCCCATACTCTCTCTGCCTTTTTCTCGCTCAAATAAATAAGTACATATATGTGCACATCTGTAATCCCAACCCACTGGGGTAGGTGGGTGAGCCTCTTAGGTGGGAGAGCCTCTCTGTAGCTCATTGATGTAAAGTGGCTCTGGGTTGAGGGAGAGAACCATCTTAAGGACATAGCTCATGTGTGGGTAAGAGGATGCCTGATCTTCTCTTTTGGCCTGTATGCACGTGGGATGTATGCCTAGGCATACACCATTTATCAAACACACACTGGGCATACTGTGCACATATTCTACACACACAAGAGGGGGGGAAAGAGAGAGAGAGAGGATGGAGGAAAGAAGGACAGACAACTAGTAGTTGCAAGCTCTTTTCTTTTGTCTGTGCGTCTGGCTTTATGTAGGCACTGGGGGATTGAACTCGGGTTGTTAGGCTTTGCGGGTTAGAGCTTTAACCATTAAGCCATCTCTCCAGCTCAGTAGCCATTTTTAAAATTTTTTTTTATTTATTTCAGAGTGACAGACAGAGAGAGAAAGGGGGAGAGAGAGAGAGAGAGAGAGAGAGAGAGAGAGAGAGAGAGAGAGCGAGCGAGCGCCAGGGCTTCCAGCCACTGCAAACAAACTCCAGACGCGTGCGCCCCCTTGTGCATCTGGCTAACGTGGGTCCTGGGGAATCGAGCCTCAAACCGGGGTTCTTAGGCTTCACAGGCAAGTGTTTAACTGCTAAGCCATCTCTCCAGTCCTCAGTAGCCATTTTTTAAGTTACTATTATATTGGATTTAATATTAGTTTCATTTCTAAGAAATCTGCTTGGTTTATGGCCCATCTGAAGTGCATCAGAAGGAATCATTTTAGACAGAGTGACTAATTTGCCCCACGCATCCACCAAACATTTACTGAGCACTTACTAAGTTCAAGTCCTGTCTTGTCTTCAGGGAGCCTATGGTGTCTGAGAACTCATCAGTAGACTGAATAATTATTTTGAATCCATCTTCACTATCTCATAAAGGTTTTGTGTAATATTTCAGTTTAGGTGTGAAATGTCAGTGCTAATAAAAGGCACTGGTGTTATTTCCCTAGGCTTCGTTTTAGTAACTGTTTGTGAGAAAGGCATCATTCATGCATTTCTTCCTGTACTCATGAGGCAATCGAGTACCTTTGGGGAAGAATCCTGTATTTCTTCCCTTGTTGGAAAGCAGCAGAATTGATGACGTAAAGATGTCCTGATTGTTTGATTAGTGAAGTCATTATTAAACCATAGTGAGATTGTAATCCATAGTATTTGATACAGTTCTTGAAAAACATTTCTATAGGGAAGTGACTCTGAACAGCACTTTGCCCGGAAAGAGAAACTTTAGGGAGGGGTCATATATAAAGCTGTCCTGTTTTTGTGAAAACACCGTGAGTATGGCAATTCATGAATGGTTGTGAGAAAGATATTATAGAATGGGACAACCAGAATGAGTTAAATGACAGCATTTTATTTCATTATTATTATTATTTGGTTTTTGAGGTAGCATCTCATTTTAGTCCAAGCTGACCTGGAACTCACTATGTAGTCTCATGGTGGCCTCGAACTCACAACGATCCACCTACCTCTGCCTCCCAAGTGCTGTAATGGGTGACGGGAATGCACCACACATTTGGTTTCATGCAGGTGGAGAGAAAGCCCGGGGCCTTATCTGTGCTAAACAAGTACTCTACCAACCGGGCTCCATCCCTCGCTCCATGGCAGAACATTCTAGTATCACTGTCTTCCTCACAGAAAACCACAAATTTGTCTTGTTTTAGAGACAGGCCTAACAACTAAACAATACCATACTTAACAGGTAAGACCTATATTAGACATAACAAACTTGAGTTAGAAATAGATTTATAAAAAGAGATGGCGTGGCGGTTAAGGCGCTTGCCTGAGAAGGTTCAATTCTCCTAGAACTCATATAAGCCAGATGCACAAGGTGGCACATGTGTCTGGAGTTTGGCTGCAGTGGCTGGAGGCCCCGGCATGCTCATTCTCCCTTTCTATCTCTAATAAATAAATAAAAACTCTTTTTTTTTTTTTAAATCTCACATTCCAGCAAGGTTAGTATAAGCCTGTTATCTCAGCACTTTGCAGGGAGGGGCTGGGGGATCATCAGGAGTTTGAAGCCCACCTGTGCAATATAAAGACTTCAAATTCGGGCATGGTGGCACACACCTTTAATCCCAGCACTCGGAAGGCAGAGGTAGGAGGATCGCCATGAGTTCAAGGCCACGCTGAGATTACATAGTGAATTTCAGGTCAGCCTGGACTACAGTGAAACTCTACCTTGAGAAACAAAACAAAACAAAACAAAACAAAACAAAACAAAACAAAACAAAACAAAACAAAACAAAACAAAACAAAACAGAATTCAAAAGCTCTCACAGCTCTTATCCCACAACCCCCATGGTGAACACCAGCAATCCCACTGAGGAGCGCCCTCAGTGGAATGGGGACAGGGAGGAGGGAAACGATGGTATGAACACATGATGTTTCCCTACAAAGCTTCTACTTAATTAAAAAAAAAAATTCAAAGCTAGCCTGGGGCTATACAATGAGACCATGTCTCAAAACAAACAATGTTTCTAACATGTTCTCCAAATGATAAAAAAAAAAAAAAAACTAACATCACTTTTGCCAAATGTTAAAAAAAAACAACAACAAGTTTTATGAAGAGTTCATAGTTTCAGTCTCTCCCTTTCAGTGTATATTTAATTGGAAATGGAGAAGTCAATATTCTTTTTATGTAATTTGAAACAGTTGGTTAACTGCTCAGCTTTAACCTCATTAAAAGAGAACATTTCAAGTTGTCTTATAAGCTGTAATTTTAACACTTTAAAAGTTTTGTTTTCCTCTTTACTTCCTATTAAGTCTCTAGCATGGCTAGTTAATGGGGTCCTATGAGTACTTACATGATTTTACAGTAGAGGCTTTTAGGAATGAATAGATGGAAGGAAAAACTATTCTAAATTGATAAGTAGTGGAGGTTGGTTTTCTTATTTGTTTATTTGTATTTTGGGGAGGCAGGGTTTTTGTTCTAAGGTAAGAACTGACTAATATAGTTCCAGGTTAACCTTGAATTCACTATATAGCAGAGGCTGGCCTCAAATTTATGATCCTCCTGCCTTAGCTTTCTAAGTGGTGGGATTATAGGCCTATGCCTCCACACCAGGCTGGAATCTGAGATCATTATAAATTACTTTCTAGGTCAATTTAGTTATTGCCTCAAGCTATGGAAGGTGTGCTAGTTTAGGGGGGATTCCAATAGGGAGAAAAAAAAGAGTTAAGGAAACACATCTACCAAAGAAAGGCAAAAATATAATATAAGGAAATTAAAATTCATTTGCACTGTTCTATTTTCAAGTTTAAAGATAAACCAGGACTTTGTGTTTTAATATGAAAATCTCCACAAAATGCAAAGGACATTAGACTATTTTGTTTTGTTTTTTTCGAGGTAGGGCTTCACTCTAGCCCAGGCTGACCTGGAATTTACTATGTAGTCTCAGGGTGGCCTTAAAATCATGATGATCCTCCTACCTCTGCCTCCCAAGTGCTGGATTAAAGGTGTGTGCCACCACGCCTGGCTGACATTAGACTTTTATAGAACATAAAAATGGTAGTCATATTTATAGAACATATAAATGGTAGTCACATCTTTGTTACAACACAGGCATTTTATTTATTTATTTATTTAGGCAGATGGAGACAGAGAAAAAGTCAGGCAGAAAGAGAGAGAAAGGGAGAGAGTGAGAGGGGATGGACATACCAGGGATCCAGGTGCATGCACCACTTGGTGCATCTGGCCTTATATGGGAACATGAGAAACTGAACCTGGGTCAACAGATTTTGCAAGCGAACACCTTTAACTACTGAGCCATCTCTCCTGCCCAGCATGAGAGAGAGAGGCAGTAAGAGAGAGAGGGGGTTGTGGGCCTCCTGCTACTGTAAATGAACTCCAGAGACATGTGCCACTTGGTGCATTTGGCTTTACATGGGTCCTGGTGGATCCAACCCTGGGCCATCAAGCTTTGCAAGCAAGTGCCTTTAACCACTGAGACATCTCTCCAGTCCAACATAAGCATTCCCTAAAATAGGCAGAGTGAATTATTCCAACTCCTCACATTTTTACCCAATTGAGCACTTAAATATCTAAAAAAAAAAAAAAGGCTCATTTGGTTATATAATGAAAATATATTTGCTTGTTAATTGAATGCTACTTAGAACTTCTGAAACCCAATGTTTATGCACACACACAGAGGGAGAGATACATAGAAGTACATATAATACAAGTATATTTTGAATTATGTACCAGTATAATTATGTCTACGAAAATCTGCCCCAAATACTAAAGAACAGCAATACCTGCCATCATGAATGGACAGTTTGGTTGTTTCAGTCAAGATTTTGCTTCATAAGTATGATAACTCGCTATATATCATTTATCAAGCAAGTTCTCCAAAAGGGCAAGTGAGTTTTCTTTTGCAAGGTGGCTGATTCCTTTAGCTCCTATGGACACACTAAAAGGAATCTTTCCAAGCTCGAGGATAAGCGCCAAATCCTTAATTTCAATTTCCCGCCTTCAGAAACATCTACGGTACAACTCCAGTGTCCAAGGAATACACTGTAATCAATATGCTTTGCTCTATACGTGTAAGTAGGAGAGTCAGTCATACACCAGTGAATGTGACAACTAAGAACGCCAACCGCAAAGTTTTAAATCATGATGGCTTAAGGACAGCATAAATGGGAATGGAACCAGGAGTAGTAATGGAATCCAAACTATTCTGTCGTGAGTAAATCATCCACATCTCCACAGAGATTTCATTTCCAACAGAAGATTCTTTTAAAATATAGGAATTTCGACAGAGGCCAAGGTCGTGTTACCAGCCAGCATTTCATGCTGAGGTAGAAGGTTGTTCTCTACTAAGAGAAGTGTCAGAACTACTGTGTCTTGCCAGAAGCATATGGCTTTTCTCAGAGGAATATATAATTTAATAAATCAAAAGAAGCCTTTTATTAAACTTGATATTTCTGAAAAGTTTAATGGAATTTTTGTGAATGTATTATACACAGGCATATATATGGTGTCTGCTCATTATATTATTACATTGAAAGGTATTTAAACTATCAAAGCAATATTTTTGCTCAAATATTATGAAATAATCTGTTTTTCATTAAGAAGAAAAGGATACATATTAACAGTTTAAAATGAGCCATCAGTTAGAGAATCTGTTGCCAACTGAATCATTCAAATTAATAATAATATTGTGTTTAGAAAAGGAGCTGAAATATAGACCTAGCTCAAATTTTGCTTGAAATTGGTTAAGAATTTATAAACTTAAAACTCATCTAGAGCCGGATGTGGTGGTGCATGCCTTTAATACCAGCACTTGGGAGGCAGAAGTAGGAGGATTGCCTGAGCTAGAGTGAGACCCTATCTTGGAAAGCCAAAAAAAAAAAAAAACAACAACCCAAAAACCAACAACAACAACAAAAATACTCATCTAGAAATCAGGAGAAAATGACAGCTTCATGTAGTTGGTGGTACTGTTACTCTTCATTCAATCAGTGCCTATTTTTATATAGACTGGACATTTTTTTTCATTTAGTAATCTAATTATTTACTGAATACTTACTGTGTTCTGGACATTATGGGGTTTATATCATATAATAATAACAATAATAGCAGCTGTTGTAATACTTAAAAATTTAAATGTGCCCAGTGTTATTCCAAATATTTTGAATATAGTAATCTAGTTCTCACAATTACTTTATAAGATTATTTGTGGGTGGGAGAGAAGGCTCAGCAGTTAAAGGTGCTTGCTTGCAAAGCCTGCTAGTCTGAGCTCAACTCCCCAGTACCCACATAGAGCCAGATGCACAAAGTGGTACGTGAGTCTGGAATTAATTTGTAAAGCAAGAGGCTCTGGCATACCTGTATTCTCTCTCTCTCTCTCATAACTATATAAAAGATTATTCATTCTTACTATTGGTACATATCAGGAAATACTCTGTGTCACACAACTAGTCAGTGATATAGCCAGGATTATGACTCAAGCAACTGGCTCCCGCGTGTTCCTACCTCAACCTACGTCTCTCTAAGCCCCTGTGTTTCCTAGCTCACTTGCTGAAACATGAGCTTCTCTCTTGGAACTCATAGTTCAAGAATCCGTTCTGCATTTGACAGGACTTTGACTGATGAAGAACAGTTTTTTGTTTTTTTTTTTTGCTACTCCATTTCAGGCCAGAATTAGAACTGACCTGAGTATATTTCATACCCACAGGTGTTGAGACGCCAGCACTTACACACAGTTGCAATAATTCCATCATTTCCTTTCCATCCTTGGTCCCTTGATCCACCTTCATGCTGTTATGACGTGGCTGGGATGCAGGCCTGGCTCACCAGCATCAGGCACACGGGCAGGGTGGCCAGAAGGCTGGCCACCTGCTGTTGTCCATAGAGACTCCGGGCTGTTCCCGAGAGGTCCAAAGGGAGAAATGTGAACCATTATTTCATTCACTACTTACAAAACCCCTGTAAGGAGGGGCTGGAGAGATGGCTTAGTGGTTAAGACACTTGCCTACAAAACCAAAGGACCTCTGTTCAATTCCCCAGAACCCACATAAGCCAGATGCACAAGGGGGCACATGCATCCAGAGTTTGCTTACAGGACTGGAGGCCCTGGTGCACCCATTCTCTCTCTCTCTCTCTCTCTCTACCTGCCTATTTCTGTATCTATCTATCTCTCTCTCAAATAAGTAAATAATAAAATACTAAAAAAAAAAAAAAAAAAAAAACTGTAAGGAGGAGGGTGAGTTGTTATGGTGAACTGAGGCAAAGGGCAAGAAACTTTGCAACATCATGAAATAGGACTGAGGATTGCTAAATTACCTAGTTTCTAACCTAACCCCAAGAAGCTGAGAGAGAGCACACGTAGACGGAAGCCCTGGGTGGTTCGTGTGTGTACTCTTTCCCTTTGCTGCCATCAGCGGACGATGATGTGTTCCTTTCACTGTTTTCATGGCTCAGGTGAGTTGGTGAACAGAAGCACCTGTTATATCAGAATGGCTTTAATAAATTAAAACTTCTTTTGAACTGGGCGTGATGGGGCACACCTTAATCCCAGTACTTAGGAGGCAGAAGTAGGAGGACCACTGTGAGTTCGAGCCCAGCCTGGGACAGCAGAATGAATGTCGGTTCAGTTTGGGATACAGTGGGATCCTATTTTGAAAAAAAAAATAAACAAACAAAAACTTCTTTTGAATTATTGAAAGCCAGCATCATTGTCAACAGACTTTGAATCTTAAAAGCAATGCAAATGCCTCTGAATTTTCTTCTCTCTTTTTTTTTTTCTTTCAAGGTAGGGTCTCTTGTTAGCCCAGGCTGACCTGGGATTCACTATGTGGTCTCAGGGTGGCCTCAAACTCACTGTGATTCTCCTACCTCTGCCTCCCGAGTGCTGGGATGAAAGGTGTGCACCACCACTCCTGGCCTTGAATTTTCTTGATGTAACTTTGATAAGCACTTGTATGTAAATTCTGTGAGTGTAAAAGACTCTGTTTATTACCTTCACCATAGTATCTTAGTACATAGTTTTGGCAAGTAGTAGGGACACAATATATATTTGCTGAATTAATCACCCATTTAGAAAATTATCATCGGAGTTAACTTTTCTCCAAAACAGTCAGTATTAATTTGAGCAGCAGGGTGGGTCATACCTATTGTCTAAGCACTTGGGAGACTGAGGCTTGTGTATTGCAGCTCAAGGTTAGCCTGGGTGACATGGCAAGACTCTGTCTCGAATAAATAAAAACAACAAGCATTCATCTAGATGCACAAATTTTCCTAAGCTCTGGTATATATTTTATAAGTTACGGGATGTCTTTGTGTGTGGGGGTGGGGGTAGCTATTCGGGTGGGTTTTCTGAACTGTGTCCCTAGTCCCTTGAAGTTGAATGTAGCTACAAGATGCTTTACTTTAGCCACTGGAAATGAGCGGCAGGAATGCATTTATGTCCCTTTTGCAGAGGGTGTGAAGAGAAAGCAGAAGGATCACGATGACATCACAGTCTACTCAGAAGAAAAGTCACAGGAGCATGCAGCTCAATGCATTTCAGCACTTAGTGTCTTTTCAGGATCAAGATACTGAGATGAGGTAGTCAGACACTGGAGAAATATGTTTTGCTAGAGTTGAAAGAAATACATAATAAAATAATGGAAAGAATTTATAGAAAAATGACCATAATAGAATTGAACTATATTAAGAGTGGAAGCAAACTTAAGACATCTTATTATATGGCGCTGAATTGTATAGAAATGTATGCCTACAAGGTATCAGGTCCTTCTGGAAATGGAACCCAACACCCTGGATCCCTTTTCTGAAATTCACTGTAAGTATGCCAAACTAGCTATTCTGATTCTCCTAAGGCTTGGGGTCAGGAACAACATTTTTAGCAAAATGCCTAGAAAGCAGATAGAATTTCAGTAGAATTTCAGAATGGCAAAACAGTAAGTTGGCTAGAGAGTGAGTGCAGAGAATTTTCATAAGTTCACGTGGTTGCTATCCATCAGTAAATAACACGTCACCCGAATATATAGGAACGTTCAGTATCTCTCATCTTTTGGTTAGCTCCAGCTCACGTTCCCTCACATGGTGTCAACGACTTTCAAACGAGAGAGGAAGCGGTTGAGTGAGAAGATTCATCAAATTATTTAGGTCAATGACATTTCTAAAACTTAGTTTATTCTCTTCTAGGTAGGGTCTCACTCTAGCCCAAACTGACCTGGAACTCATTCTGCAGTCCCAGGCTGGCTTTGAACACACAGTGATCCTCCTATCTCTGCCTCCTGAGTTCTGGGACTAAAGACATGTGCCACCATGCCTAAATCTAAAACTTATTTTGAATTGTTGATTTTTTAAAAGATTTATTTTAATTAATTAATTATTAGAGACAGAGAGAGGGAGTGAAAATGGGAACACCAGGGCCTCCAGCCACTGCAATCGAACTCCAGATGCATGCACCACCATGTGCATCTGGCTTACATGGGACCTGGAGAATCGAGCCTGGGTCCTTAGACTTCACAGGCAAATGCCTTAATGGCTAAGCCATCTCTTCAGCCCTGTTTCTAGCTATCTATATAGACCTGCTATTTAAGTTCTACTTTTCACTGCTTAAATGCAATAGTGTTGGGTAAAAAGTTCATGAAATTTTGGGGCACGTTAGAATCCCTCATGGTTTACTTTGTTGACTTTGAGTTAAGTGATTTACACTTGCCTGTGCCTCAGTCTTTTTAATCTGCAAATGTGGATGGTAATGTCTAGTTATTGGGGTCATTGTGAAAGTTAAGCTAACTTCAGATAGGTCTTGCACATAAGAAATGGTCCACACTGGGAGTTAGTATTATTGTTCCTTGCTTTTTAACATTAAGTTGTTATTTTATCATTATTATTTTGAGGCAAGCCCAACAAACTGGACTTTTCTTAAGGCAAAAGAGAGGAGAGGGAGAGAGAGAGAGAGAGAGAGAGAGAGAACTAGTGCGCCAGGGCCTCCAGCCACTGCAATTGAACTCCAGACGTTTGCGCCCCTTTGTGCACATGAGCAACACTGCATGCTTGTGCCACTGCATCTGGCTTACGTGGGACCTGGAGAGCTGAACATGGGTCCTTAGGCTTTGCAGGAAAGCACCTTAACTGCTAAGTAATCTCTCCAGCCCTATGATTATTTTAAATAATAAAACTATTTGAAAACAACTGTTTTAACTTTGAAAAAAGATTAAATAAATAAAAAAAAATTTCTGAGGGCTGAATGGATGACTTAGTAGTTAAGGTGTTTGCCTGCAAAGCCAAAGGACCCAGGTTCGATTCCCCAGGACCCACGTAAGCCAGATGTACAAGGTGGTGCATGCGTCTGGAGTTTGTTTGCAATGGCTGGAGGCCCTAGCGCACCCATTCTCTGTCTGCCTGCCTCTCTCTGTCTCTCTCAAATTAATAAGTAAATAAATAAATACCTTAAATAACTTTTTTTAAAAAAAGGCATGCACTACCATGCCTGGCTATTAATAAAAACAAACAAACAATTCTGAATTTGGAGAAATGACTCAGGGGTTAAGGCCTGCAAAGCCTAACAACCTAGGTTCAATTCCCCACTATTCACATAAAGCCAGATGTGCAAAGTGGCACATGCATCTGGAATTTGTTTGCAGCAGCTATAACTCGTGGCGTTTGCTCATTCTCTCTCTCCCTCTCTCTCTGTGTGTGTCTGCATGCAAATAAATTATTTTCTTTTTTGGTTTTTTGAGACAGGGTCTCACTCTAGCTCAGGCTGACCTGGAATTCACTATGTAGTCTCAGGGTGGGCTTGAATTCATGGCGATCCTCCTGTCTCTGCCTCCCGAGTGCTGGGATTAAAGGTGTGTGCCACAATGCCCAGCTACAAATAACTTTAAAAAAAATTTTTTTTTAACTTTTCATTGCATAATTTATTCACATATTTTTTAAAGTTCTATATTCCCTCAGTATAGTTGTAGCTCAAAAAATAGTAAATAGTTTCACTGTTTACTTAAATATAAATGGGAAAACATATATATTTGACATAATAATGACTGATTTAATTTCTTCCTAAAGAAATGTTAATTTAAAAAAAGAGAATTTCAAGGAATTTTGTAGTATTCCCGACAATAATTATTTCCAAAATGTATGAAATTTGAGATATAACTATAAAAGGGTTTTTTTTTTTTTTAAAAAAAGATCTTGTTCTTGCTTTTAGTCTTAAAAAAAAGAAAAGAAAATCCAAACAATTTGTCACAAGAGTTTCGAAGGGCAAGAAAGTTTCAGATACTGTGGCTTTAGTCGTCCTCAGAATCGCTGTCCCTCCTCAGGGGTGCAGAGCCCTGTATTGAGGACAGCAATACGTCTTCAATCGGTTTCTTGGGGTTCTCCTCCAGGTCTGTCTTGATTGCTCCAGTCTCAGAAAGATTCCACTCCAACTCATCTCTAGTCAGGTTCATGCCACCAAACACCAGAGGACCAATGAACTGAGCCTTGATATCACCATCCAGGTAAACGAACACTGTAGGCAGATTCCTATCGGGATAATTGGGTATGCAGGTGGTTGAAATAGCTTCAATAAACTTCACATCAGGAAATTTCCTGGCAAGTCCACTGAAGTGTTGGTTTATCAAGGCACAGAGAGGAATCCCTTGTTTGTAAAGATGAAAGACTACCCACAAGTCCTTCCCAGCTTTGGTAACTTCTTGAACATAATCCTTTCCTGAGATCGCCAAAACCTCTCCAAATTTATTCTTCTGTTGAATTGCTTTCAACTCAGCCAGTCTTTGCTGCCTGTACATTTCAATAGCCTGTTCGTCCTCTTCATTGAATTCATCTTCATTATCCTCCAGCTCTTCCAAAGTCATATCTTCATATGATTTATCACTGACTGCTGAAGAATGAGCTGCTCCTCATCTTCCAATTCTTTCTTTTCTAGTTCTTTCAGGTTTTCTTTTGGGGGCAAGATGCCCTTCTGGCGTAAGCTGTCATTCCACTCAGTGTCTGCATTGGGGTCCTGCATCTTGTCGCGGGTCCTTTTTAAAAATTTTTTATTTATTTATTTGAGAGCGACAGACACAGACAGAAAGACAGATAGAGGGAGAGAGAGAGAATGGGTGCACCAGGGCTTCCAGCCTCTGCAAACGAACTCCAGACGCATGCGCCCCCTTGTGCATCTGGCTAACATGGGACCTGGGGAACTGAGCCTCGAACCGGGGTCCTTAGGCTTCACAGGCAAGCGCTTAACCGCTAAGCCATCTCTCCAGCCCTACAAATAACTTTTTTAAAAAAAATTTAAAAAATCACAATTCTGTGTCATACTTTCAGTTACCAGAACAAATACCATAGGAAGTTAGTGAAGGATAAGTGATGGCCTGCTCACTTCTCAGGATCTTTGCTTAATACTTCTCTTAGTATTTCAGGCACTATTATTGCATGAAAAAAAAATATTAGAAAGGCTACAAGGGGCCAATTTATGTCTACACAGGCATTTGTGGAACTTCGTTTTAGAAGATTGAAGTATGAAAATATTCTCATCTGTGGCATGTTGATTCATCTATCTAGTGAGTGAGGTGGACAATCTGAAGATCTGCAGGTAACTTGTTCTTAGGGACATCTACACAGGGTCTTTCCATGTGGCTTGGCCTTGCCTCCAGCATCCAGTTACCAGGAATTCGTTGGCAGCATTTCAAGGTTCCAACAGTTTCACAGTTCAGAAGGTGTACTACTTTTACTTAAAGAGGACCTAGCATTAAAAAATTAAAAAATTGCCTGACCTGGGGCTGAAGAAATGGCTCAGTGGTTAAAGGCACTTGCTTGCAAAGCATGACGGCCCATGTTTGATTCCCTAGTGCCCACGTAAAGCCAGACACACAATGTGGCACATGAATCTGGAGGTCATTATCAATGGCTAGAGGCCCTTGTAATGGATCTCTCTGTCTCTCTCTCTCTCAATCTGCTTGCTAACAAAGAAGGATATATATATAGCAAATGAACTCCAGACACATGCTCCACCTTGTGCATCTGACTTACCTGGGTCCTGGGGAATTAAACCTGGGTCCTTTGGCTTTGCAGCAAGTGTCTTAACCACTAAGCCATCTCTCCAGCTCCAGAAAAAATATATTTAAAAAGTGGCCTGGCCTTACTTCCATGGTGTTCTACTATTTGCATAGGAGTCATAAACAACAGATTCAAAGGGAGTAAAACTAGGCTGCATCTGTTTCTTTTTAAAATATATTTTATTTATTTATTTGAGAGAGGGAAAGAGGGATATATATATATGTATATATATATGGAGAGAGAGGGGGAGAGAGACAGAGACAGAGACAGAGACAGAGAGAAAGAGAGAGAATAGGTGCATCAGGACATCCGGCCACCGCAAACGAACTCCAGACCAGATGCATGCGCCCCTGTGCATCTGGCTTATGTGGGTCCTGGAGACTCAAACCAGAGTCCTTTGGCTTTGCAGGCAGATGCCTTAACCACTTAGCCATCTCTCCAGCCCTAGGCTGCATCTCTTGATGGGAAAGGGACAAGGCTGCCATCCAGCAAGCGGGACAGGTGATATTGTTACCAGGCAGCGCGCTTCAGGGAAGGATGGGGGGGGGGGTCTCAGCAGCGTGAGCTGCACAGAGGCTTCCTGACTGCTTCACACACAGGCATCGGCAACTATCACAGCTTGCAGGTTTTCATTATGAGACTCTGAGGATTTTTTTTTATTTTTACTTAGTTTTAATAATTTATTACTTTCACTTTTGAAAGCATCTCACCATACATTAAAAAACAAAAACAGTAAGCAAAACAGAGTAAGGTCAACACTTCAGCCGATGAAGGTCCAAGCCGTTGCAGAAATCTGTGAAAGTGACACCAGGTCCAAAGGCCATTGAAATTCTAAGAACATCTTGTTCGCATGCCTTCCTCATTCCTAATTTAATGAACGCTTCCAAGAATGGAGTTTGCAAATCAAAGTATGTCTAGAATGCTTACTTATTCCCGTTTGGGGTCTGTGTCAATTGTGTACATTTTATAAATATAAACATAAGACATATTTGCTAAGAAATTACATTTGTTGATGTGGCAGCCGCATGACTTCAAGTATAAAAAATTCATACCTTGTCAATTATGAATTGAATTTCCCCCATTTGTATAGAACACAGAACTTGTTTGAGCACTCGTGAAGAATGTACGTGATGCGGTTTCTGATGTGAGTATGGCCAGGGAAGCCATCATCAAGCTCATCCCGCCTAAAGAGGTCAAACAACATCTGAAAGCTATAATCCTTTTAAATCTAAAGTCTGTCCTTGGCACGTATGTTCAGTTTTCTTTCTCTACTTTCAATATACGCTAAAGGGGCTTCTTAGATTAGCTTACAGGCTGGCAGTCCCACAATGGCTGTCTGCAGGCTGCACAGGCAGAGAAACTGCACTGTCCACAGGGCTGGGCGCCTCAGCCACCCAGCAGGAGAGCTGCTGGTTGACAGTTCACGTAGGAAGGCTCATGAAGATTCTGGGGTTTTGTTGCTGTTGTTTGTTTTTGTTTTTGTTTTTTGTTTTTCGAGGTAGGGTCTCTCTCTAGCCCAGGCTGACCTGGAATTCACTACGTAGTCTCAGTGTGGCCTTGAACTCTCGACGATCCTCCTACCTCTGCCTCCCGAGTGCTGGGATTAAAGGCACGTGCCACCATGCTGGGCTTCATGAAGGTTCTTTCTGCATCTTTTTCCTCAATGGACCCTGAGCAGTTTTCTTTCTTACTACATCCAATTACCTACCCTAGGAGTCCATTTCTTTGCATTTGTTCTTCTAGTTGAATGGGTGTCACAATAGGAAGGCAGTACAAATATCCCTAATTACTTAGGAATTATTTGTTGAACGTCTTCCTTCCTCCCTCTGTTCTGACTGATTCCCATAGCTATTGCCCTGCATGCTCGCCTCCCCTTTCATTACCATATTGTGGATGAACATATCACTGGCATGTTATTTATCTTGGCAGGTGAAGAAAAAATAGACGTGCTCCCCAAAGCTAAACAGTTTTGCTGTGATTCCAGCCCTACATCACGAGGCATCTTCCAGGAGAACTCCCGCAGCAGAGAGGCAAGCCCTAAGTGGCTCAGACAGCTGGTATTTTACTAAATAAAATTAGACACTGGCTATGTACTAAAATGCTCCCATTCAGCTTACCCATTATCTTTTTCATACTCCAAATTTCTACCGTTTTGCAGAGAATAGATTATTTTTCCAACCATTCTTGTCTCATTGTTTCTTTCTTCTTGTTGTTGTTTTGGTTTTTTTTTCTTTTTCTCAAGGTAGGGTCTTACTCTAGGCCAAGCTGACCTGGCACTCACTATGTAACCCCAGGTTGGCCTCAAACCCATGGTGATCCTCCTACCTCTGCCTCCCTAGTGCTGGGGTTAAAGGTGTGCTCTACCACACTTGTCTCATTGTTTCTAGATACTAGGCTTTGACCCTATTTCCTCTTCCAATGCTTAGAGTAATTTCAATATCTGTTGCCACAGTTTAAGGTGGGATTATGTGTTATAGTATTTTAGTTTTGAAGTGTGTGTGTCAGGTGTCACTGTGAACAGAGAATTCTAACTGACCACCCCAAAACTTTTAGGTACCAGAGAAAGTCTAGTTTATTCAAGGCTCAGAGAACGTTGAAGAAAAAGCGGAGGAAAGAATGTAAGGGCCATGGGGACAGAAGGTGTACTGTGAGGTATTGTCCTCCCAACAGAAACTAACTGATGGGGACAACTGTGACCCCACGTGACCATCAATACCCCACTGAAGAGCACTCTCAGTGGATGGGATGGGGTAGGGGCGTGTAAGAGGGTTGCCCAATGGGAATATGACAAATTTGCAATATGTCCACTTATTCAAGTTCCCATAAAAACTTAAAAAGAAAGTCAAGGGGCTGGAGAGATGACTTAGTGGTTAAGGCTCTTGCCTGTGAAGCCTGAAGGCTCAACTCCCCAGAACCCACGTAAACCAGTCACACAAGGTCGCGCACGCGTCTGGAGTTTGATTGGTAGTGGCTAAGGCCCTGGCCAGCCAACTCTCTCTTGCTCTCTCTCCCTCTCATTAAAAAAAGTCAAGGACCATTTTCTTAAACTCCCCCCAAAATATCCTAATACAACTGGTCAGTATCATTTTTGAAGGCCTCACTAGAGAACTTTTTACCTTACTGTCACAGCCCAAAGACAGCTGTGATCTTTCTTGTACTTTTTTCCTAATTAAAACTCAACCTTGAAATATTAATTGACTGATGCACCTCTCTCCATACGCATATATCATAACAGCACCTACCTCTCCTTGGGTGTATGTGGATTTGGGGATGAAGCTCAGGAATCCACCGTGTTCTGCCTCTGACCTACTACCCCAGCCCTTCCTTCTGTACTTAACTGTGAAAAGTTAAGGTAGAGTAGCTGTCACAGCTTTAGGAAAATGTCTAAGAAACACTCGAGAAACAAAACCAAACAATTGAGCAAGGCGTGGTGGTGCATACTTGTACTCCGACACTCAGGAGTCTGAGAATAATGAGTTTGAGGCTAGCCTGGGCCACATAGCAAGTGCAAGGTCAGCTTGGGTTCCGTAGTGAGACCTTGCCTCAAAAGCATACGAAAAAAATTTTAAAATTGAGGCCAGCCACGTGGCACACACCTTCATCCCAGCCCTGGGAAGGCTGGAGCAGAAGGTTTGCTGTGATTTTGAGGCAAGTCTGGGACTTAGACAGTGACTTCCAGGTCAGGTTGGGCTAAAATAAAAATCCTTTCTTGAAAAAAAAAATTTAAATTGATATTGATATAATTAGTAAGCCAAATTCTTTCATCTTTTTTTTCAGTTATATCCCCATATACTATTTGTGATAATGTATAATTTGGACAAGAATATAGGAAATCTAATTTAGTTATGGGCAGCTGACATTCAAAGTTCATTTCCACTAATGTCTAAATTCATGTTATGAGCTCTTGTTACTGTATTACAATCCTTATTTCCATATTAAATTTTCTCTGTTGCTAAAATCTCTATTCGCCTAGGCATGTATAACAAAATGGATCATATCTATTGACATGTGATAGGCCTAACCTCACTGACAATCCAGTCATTAGCAATAGGGTTTTTGCAAGCCTTTTCATTTACAAGCATTAACATATACTCAAGAGGGCCTTCCCTAACGATTTAGAATCATCATTAAAAACGTGAAAATCCTCTCACAGACCAATTCTTTCTTAACACTAGCTAAAAGATGAACTATGAAGGATGCTTGGGGAATATAGCACATTAATGACCCAATGGACTAAATACTTGACCATCAAAAAGTCCTGAGTTTGAAAAATTGCTTTCTCTAAGTCTTATGCTGCTTTGTAAACAAGTCCATTACTGCTGAGACTTGCTGCGGCTCTGATTTCTTTTTCCAAAGCTCCAACCTACCTTCATAGAATCTAGATTAGTTCTCTTTGTAAGTAACCATGACATTATCATGGCTAGTATTGATAAGAACTTCTCATTTAAAAGTGCAACAGAGGGCTAGAGAGATGGCCTAGTGATTAAGGCATTTGCCTGTGTATCCTAAGGACCTAGGTTCGGTTCCTCAGGACCCACATAACTCGTATACACAAGGTAGTGCATGCATTTGGAATTTGTTTGCAGTGGCTGAAGGCCCTGGCACACCCATTCTCTCTGTCTGTCTGTCTATCTGTCTTTCTCTCAATTAGGTGAATATATAAAATATTCTTTTAAAAAATGCAACAGAGAAACTGCTGCACTATATCCAGTAAACACATAAATACGTGTACACACACATAAATAATAAAATGTTGGGAAAAGATAGGACTAGTCAAAAAATGTGCAGGGCATGGTGGCACACACCTTTAATTCCAGCACTCACGAGTCAGAGGTAGGAGAATTGTAGTAAGTTTGAGGCCAGCCTGAGACTCCATAGGTCAGTCTGGGCTAGAGTGAGACCCTACCTCAAAAAAACAAACAAAAATGTTATCTTCAGTTCTGATGTTTAGTCAAGTTTAATCAACATTATGCTAGTATTACAATTTTGAAATTTAAATTTTGTTTTGAGACAGGATCTCATACTTGCTTGGGACTATGTAGCTCAAGCTGGCCTTGAACTTGCCCTGATCCTTCTGCCTCAGCCTCTGTGCAGTGCTGGCATTAGAAGCGTGCGCCACCACATCTGGCTTCACTCCACTGTTTTTATCATGTTTGAAAATATTACCAATCACATTTTATGAGGAAAAGGTTAACCTAGTTATTAAATGAAACTAAGCTGTCAGAGAGTGAGTAATGTGAATCAGTAACCTTAAATTTTGTATCGTGTGGAAGCAGAAAGAACACACCTGACAGACCACATACTGTTGACAAGCTCAGTTTAACTTTTTGTTTCCTTGTCAAGGTTTTTTTTTAAAAATATTGAGAATTTGTAATCTATCCTAATTCTTTGTTATGATCACAATATTACTTCGAAATCTAATACCTGAAATAATGAGTATGAGTCATCCTTGCATAAAGAAGATCTGTTGCTACAACCAAGTTCTTCCAAGCCCTAAAATTCCTGGTGGTGTGTTCTGCAGCCTATTAATTCTCAACTTGAAAACTTGAAGAATATCGTCCTGTAGAAGACAGTGCGTGTGCCTCAGGATCGGAGCCGTGAGTCTGCCTGTATTTAAGCGGGTATAGTAGCTAACGAGGTGAGATTTCTTTAAAAAGTGCCAAGCTATGGAGTGAGTGAAATTTTACAAGCTCACTCCTCAGAGTAGATTACTGAAAAAACATACTATATTATCTAGAGATGAACGTCGTTAAATACCTCTGGTGAGGTGGGCAGTAAAGCAGGTATGTGATGTGATAGTGTTACAACTATGAATATTTTCCCCTTGCTTATGGAACTTATGTTACTGACAAATTTTTGGACAAATAAGTGAATGAATTAACAAATAGAAATGTTATAAAAGTTAATACTCAGCATAATGGAGTAGGAAGACAGACAGATATTACATGTTTTATCTTACATGTGAAATCTAAATAAATGCTAAAATATTCACAATAACCAACCATTATAAACAACCTTGATATTGTTTTTGAGAATTTTAAAAGTCTGTGCGTGTGTGCTGGTGGTGAGCATGCATGCCACAGTTGTGTGTGGAGCTCCGAGGATAGCTTTGGAGTGTCTGTGATCCACCTCCTTTGAGACAAAGTCTCTTGGCACTGCAAAGGAACTGCCAGTCTGTGAAGGAACATCTAAGCAGCTAGATGAAGAGCTCTGGATGCTCCTGGCTCTGCCTCCCATTGTCATTGGTGCTCTGAGATCACTTTGCATCTGGTTTTTCACTGCTGCTGGGGAACTGACCCCCAGGCCAGCTTTGCAACAGCCCCTTTAACCACTGGGCACCTCTCCAGCCCTGCTCCCTGGTAGTCTTAGATCATTCTTTTTTTTTTTTTTTTTTTTCCCCCTGAGGTAGGGTCTCACTCTAGCCCATGCTGACCTGGATTTCACTATGGAGGCTCAGGGTGGCCTCGAACCCATGGCAATCCTCCTACCTCTGCCTCCCGAGTGCTGGGATTAAAGGCGTACACCACCACACCCAGCTTAGATCATTCTTTACTTGGAATATCACTCAGCTATAAATGAGAACAAAGTACTGATCCACACAATATGTGTATATACTTAATAAAGGGCAATACTTGCATTTCCTAAGTAAAAAAAAAAAAAAAACACGCAAAAAACTGAGAACTGGAGTCAAATGTATCTTCCTCAAGTCACTGAGAGTTCAGGGTCAGCCTGAGACTAGAGAGTGAATTGTGAATTCCGGGTCAGCCTGGGCCAGAAGAAAACCGTACCTCAAAACAATTCAAAAGAAAAAGAAAATGCATAGCTGGGTTTGAGAGATGGCTTAATGTTTAAAGCACTGGCCTGAGAAGCCTAAAAAATTGGTTTGATTCCCCAATACCCATGTAAGTCAGATGGGTGGCATATGTGTCTGGAGTTGGCAGGGCTGAAGACCCTGGCACACTTCTCTTATCTGCTTCATTCTCTCTTTCCCTCTCTCTCTAATAAATAAAAGAAAATACACACTTGTAAAAGCACCTGTTTCAAGCTGAAAATCAAATTTTAAATAAATCATGGCCATAGAAAAAAAGTATCTCCCTCCAGAGATTGAGTCATTATAAGGAAAAGAGTAAAACTTCATACTGCAGTGATCTAAGAATCATTAGCTTAACCATATGATCAAGTACAGCATTACCAGTTATAAAACATAGTGACATTGTACAGCGCTTGTTATGATATGCTAAGAAAGACATATGACTTCTCTAACCTCCTTCCCACTAAGGCATAACATGAGGGAGAAACAGACTGGCACATTCTACTAAATATCTGACCAGTACTCTTCCAAAAAGGGGCCACATCATAAAAACCACTCAGGATTTTCAAATTAGAGATGATTAAGGAGACAGGATGACTAAATGGAATGTAGAATCCTAAACAACAAGGGACATTACTGGAAAATCTGGTTAAATCTGAAAATGTTTTAGTATGCAATTAATAGAGTTGTCAATAACCAAGGTTAATTTCTTTTCAAAAAATTGTTATTTCTTTAGTTGCAATGAGGGGGGAATGTGGATCTGTCAGGGGCTTTTGCCAGTGCACATGAACTCCAGACATATGCCACTTTGTGCATCTGGCTTTATGTGGCTAATGGGGAATTGAACATGGGCTGGCAGGCTATGGAAAGTGCTGTAACCATTGAGCCAACTTCCCAACCTCCAACACTCTGATCTAAGGTTAATTTCTTTTTTTTATTAATATATTTGCAAAGACAGAGAGAGAGAGTGAGTGAATGAATGAATGAATGAATGAATGAATTTGGGTGTTTAGTCACTGAAAACAAACTTCAGATATAGGTACCACTTTGTGCATCTGGCTTTATGTGGGTCCTGGGGAATCAAACTGGTCATTAGGCTTTGCAAGCCAGCGCCTTAACTGCTGATCCATCTCTCGAGGCCCTAAGGTTAATTTCTTAGTTGTAATAAATCTTCTTTGGTTTTGCGATATATCAACAGAAGGAAAAGGGAGATATGGGAATCTATGTACTATTTTCATCACTCTTCTGTCAATTAAACATGAAAATATGGTGCTAAACTATGCTGTAGATGTTGTAACATCAGACTATGGCATTCCATCCTTCTATGGAAAGTACTGAATCCTGACTAATTTTAGTTCCTTTTTAGGGACTTTGTTTTTCATTAACATACCTACTTTAAATATATTTTCCCCTTTTCTTGAAATTAACTAGGTCTTACATATTGTTAACATTGTTATTTTTAATGTTTGTATTAGCATATATTAATTATACATGCAATGTGTTCATCATGACATTTTCATTCATGTGTACACAATGTATTTTGATCACATTGACTGCCCCCTTGTTACCTTCTCCTACCCCTGTCCCACTCTCACTGACCTCCTCCTTCCTTCCAACCAAACAGTCCTTCTACTTTCCTGTCTCTTTTTTGGTTTTGTTTCTGGTGAACCATTATATTTAGTTAGCGTCACATACAGGAGCATGGGTGAGGGTGTAGTTACAGTGTCATGGACAACTTGTGAATGGCTACATTACTAAAGAAAATGTCTTCCCCTCCCCAAGCAATCAGCTGCTTGTGGATCCTGAGGGAGGGGTGCTATTGTTAATTTGATTTTATTTAGTCTCATAGTGGGTTCTGGTAGCATTGTCTGGTGTATTTTTTTGCATCTCCATGTTTTGTATATACTGGTGGTATTTTTTTTCCCAGTAATTTCACTTTCCTTTAAGCTGAAGCACATTTTCACAAGCATCATCTGGGCACATTAGTTTATTCATTTTTGAAGTAGCAGAAATAATATCTAGACTACCTCCTCCATCTTGTGGTTTATAGAAAAATTATTGCTAACAGGTTGCTTGATATACTGCCTTCAGAACTGTGATGTTCTAAAATCAATTTTTGTGTTTTTATAGTTATTTTTATTGGGTGGTTGGAACTGTTTTTATTAAAGGCTGCTGGGTAGAGGTCATTTAAAATCAATACTCAAACTGGCTCATTTTTGAATTTTAGCTGGGTTTCTATTGAGGAAGCATATTTGCACTGTAAGCATTATATCTGGGACTCCTGCTCACTAGAATCAAAAAGGAGATTGTGAAGAAATGGTTTATGTTTTCATGGGAAAATTAAAGCAAGAGACTTGGCTTTCTCTACAACAAGAATTATGAAGTTAGATAATGGCTCAGAAACCAGAGAGGCTGATTACAAAATGAATATTTAAAAGCTCCTATGATTTAATGCACTCTTGTTTCCATTCCCTGTATTCTTTACAAAGACAAAGAGTCCTCTGTAAATATTGCTTCAAGGATTATCAGGCTCCAATTTTCAAATTCATCCAAAGGCCATAATTTAAACCATAATATTGGCTTTGCAAATGTAAACAGTGATTGAGCCACTCTCCCTTAGCTAATAGGAATGCCAATGAAATTAGAGTCAATTAAATAATTGCTTTATTAATCTAATGTATTACCAGCACATGGCACAGCATAGCATATCCAGCCAGGAGAAAACAGCACTGCATCAAGGTGAAAGGACTGGAGGCCAGTGTCTGGTAAGAAACCTAATCAACAGAGAAAAGTAAAACCTATATTGACATTTTCATACCTCGGTTTTATACTTTATAGTGTTACAGTGGCTGAAGATGGGAAAAATCTTAAAAGAGTTTATAGGTTTTCATTTGATTCAAAGGAAACCATGCAGACAAACTGTCTCCAGGGCCTGTTTGACTCACTGCTCCCATCACTTTGTCTTCTGGACACCAGCTGTAGGGAGCTGTCTTGGTGTAGTCAAAACCCTAGGTGAATCTCTCTAACGATGCTCTGTGGGTGATTAACCACTGCTGACAGAAGGCTTGAACTCCTCATCAGCGTTACAGAACTCTAGGATTGGCTCCTACTTGCAAGTCCAGCCTCACGTTCCTCAATGCTTCTCCAGAGCTGCCCTTGCCTAAGATGCCTGCTTCTCCCTGCGGCCTGGGTTGGGTCGCGTTTACCCACAAGCTGTTCACGACAGCAAAGAGCCCACGCTTTCCTGTAAACTATTCAGCTTTCAGGATCAGAAAGTCATTTCTTCTGCCAGGCTTTCTCAGCCCCATCTTCCCCTGTGCTTCACCTGAGAAAACTATCCCACTTCCTGCTCCCCACGAGTTGCAATGTCCAGTCTTAGTTAGCCCTGACCTACGCGGAGGACTGATGAGCTAGGATGTGAATCAATCACCTAAGGTCTTTGATTTAATCCAATCATGTCTATGAAATGATACCTCCATAAAAATTCCCAACTGAAATTGTTCTTTCTTACATAAAAGTCATGACTGATAGGAAGTGTCTGGCTGGTGAATGCATCTGTGTGTTGAGAAGGTGCCTCACAACTACTCCACTGGGACACAAAGTCCCCTGCTCAGGCCGCATCTGGGTCTCACTCACACTAAGCACCTCTTGATCTGGCTGCCTACTCACATCCCTTATGTGTCCTTTATAGCAAATGGATAACCCTAAGGAAGGTGTTTGCCCAAGTTTTGTGGAACACTTTGGCAGATCGTGAAGACTGAGGAGGCCATGGGAGCACTGTGTTTGTGGAAGTGTAGTAATCTGAGGAGCCTTTGCTACCTGAGGTGGGCACCTGCAGTCTCGTGTGATGGAGCCTTTCATCTGAGGGCTCTGCCACACTCTGCTGTGGTAAGTGGTAGAGTTCAATTGTAGGGCACTCAGCAGGTGTCTGTAGAGAACTGGAAGACTGCTTAGCAGATAAACACAAATATTTTGTGTCAGAAGTTGAGTTGAGTCGATAAAACAATTTTCATAGGAAGGTCAAGGATAGATGAATGGAAGGAAGGAAGAAAATAAGGAAGTTACACTGAGGCAGGCAGTTTGCAGGGATGATTTAGCAATCTGGGACCCCCGCCTGCATTGAATTATATACACACTCCCCTCTGCAAACAAAACAACAAAACAACACTCCACTCTTTCCTAGCTCCTTCTCCTCTTTTTTTGGATTTTCAAGGTAGGGTCTCATTCTAATTCAGGCTGACACAGAATTCACTATGTAGTCTCAGGGTGGCCTCGAACTCACAGTGATCTCCTACCTCTGCTTCCGGAGTACTGGGATTAAAGGCGTCACCACACCCGGCTGCAACTCCCTTTTCTAGTTAGTCTATGGTCAGACACGTCCTTGAACTAGAACTAGAGCTGACCCAGCCTGGACTGGTTTTGTAAAGCAAACTGTGTCCCCAGAATGAACTCTTAGGGAAATTCTCCTATTTACTATACTATGCCTATGCATAGTTAGACACGCATATGATTAAAATCAGATGCATCCCCAGAAAGGACCTGCGTAGGGAACAAAGGTTTAAATCACCCAAGCCCATCAATCACAACAAAAAACACCAAGGATCTGTAAGTACGCTCCTCAGACACTGATCACTGGTACCGGTCCTGTCCCACTCAGTTTTCCATTACTGTAGCACACTTGGGATAAATCAACTAAAATACGGGAAAGGCTTATTTTGGTTCATAGATTTGGAGGTTTTAGTTTATGACAACCTGGCCCCATTGTATATGTAGGTGGTAGATCAGTGTGTCATGATGAGAGTGCGTGGTGGTGGAACAGGCCTACTTGCCTAATGGCTACATGTGAACAAGAAAGAGGAAACAACCAGTGTCTGGCCATACCATTTGGGGCCACAGCTCCAATACCTAAAATACCCATTAACTTACCCCTCTTAGTATTTCCTCCCACCTCCCAGTAGTGCGCAATGAGGAGCTAGACTTGATCAAAACTATAGCAATTATCATGCAATAGGTGCCTGTTTGGCTTTCTGTACTGATACTCTCGTTTAATGCTAGAACAACCATCCAGAGTACATACTGTAATTCTCATTTTTCACAGCTGCGAAAATGGGAACAGCTCATGTAACTTGTACCTGGCCACACAGCTGGCCAGCAGCATCCAAGCTAGTTCAAGTTCTCTTGGCTCATTCAACACTCTGCTTGGAATGCAGGAAGCTAAGGAAACTTTAATTCTATGAAATTGGCGTGACCCGAGCTGTGACTTTCCTAAACTTAACCGCCTTTATCTTCAACTTTACATGGTAGAATTCATAAATGTTTGACTCAGCCTCGCTTGGTAGTCATTCATCTGGTGGATATTTATTGGATATTTTCTAAGCTAGCTGATCACCTGGAATCCAAAGGTACCTGAGATGTGGTCCCTGCAAGCAAAGTGTTCTATTGTTATTTTCCAAAAAGCATTCTCACCTTCAAAAGCCAATCTATTTGCCATTCCATTCGTGATTTCTCTTCTGCTTTAAAACAGATTAACAACACACAAATGCAACACCACACTCTTGATGCTAAGCTTTATGTGTTTTCTCTTCTTAGTCTGAAAGAAAGTCTTCATTCGGCTATATGTTCTCCGTCTTCAACAACAACAAAAATCTTATTTTTTTTTTGAGGTAGGGTCTCACTCTAGTCCAGGCTGACCTGGAATTCACTATGTAGTCTCAGAGTGGCCTCGAACTCAGAGCGATTCACCTACCTCTGCCTCCTGAGTGCTGGGATTAAAGGTGTGCGCCACCACACCTGGCTCTTATTCTTTATACATGAAAATATTTAAGAAACATATGTGTAGGCTTTGCACTATTATGTAAATTATATCAAAGAATAGAAACATTACCTTTTGTAAAATGTTAATATTTATATACACTGGGGGGGGGCAGTATTAGAGTTTGAATGTGCAGGCCAGCAAGAAGAAATTCAACCCTTAGTATTTATTTAAACTCAGCATTTCAAATTCGTAAGCAAGCACATTTAACTGCTGGGCTATCCCTGCAACTTCAAGTCTGTACCCTCCATGCTTTGCTGACGAAGAAAATGCAACTTAGAATGAGGTCATTTCCTCAGATGAGAAACTGACAGCCAGATCTATCAGTTATCAACCATGTCATAAGTCACCCTAAAACTCAGCAACTTGAAACAGTGTCACTTGTCACTCATGTACCTGCCTGCGACGTTCTCTTTTGTCTTGCTTTCACTCACGCAGCAACAGGTGTTGGGCAGCTTGTCTTCAAGCTGGGCACCTCTGCCCATGTGCCCTTTCATACCGCCTTATTTATAGCAGAGTGGTTTCTGGATTGCAGAAGGACGATCCCAATGTGTAAGGGTTTTTTTTTTTAAAATCAGACTTCTACCCTCATCAGATTTGCTAATGACCATTGGCATGACATGAGATCTAGCGACTTCTGACTTATTGGAAGGTCATTACTATAACAATTCACCACACTGGTTGTCTTCACAGCATACTGAAACTTGTATATCCCATATACTTCTATGGATGAGGACACAGAATAATTACTATACAGAATCATGTGTTTTATGAAGATTATTAATTAGCAATTATAAACATATGTTTTTATTGAGAGATATATTCATAGATTTAAGTAGTTCTTTGATTTGAAGCTGGAAGTCACATGTTAAGTATTTCCTTTTATTTACCCCTTGCCTTTAGACTTTCCTTTAGGATTTGCTTATGTCTGCTTAAATTTTCCTAAAATTATAAGTCTCTGGAAGAATTGCCTCTGAGCTGTTTCCCCTGTTCATGAACAAAGGAAGCCCCATGATTCATCATGTGTGAATGCACGTTCCAGGCAAGCATAAATGGAATGGGCTCTAGAAAAATTCCTAAGACCAGCTTATTATGATTTTTTTAAAGTTAGGGTTCAAAGGTGTTGTAGTCAGGTTTGCATTGCTTGTAGAAATCACCTGACCAAGAGCAGCTTTTGGGAAAAAAAGGTTTTATTTTGGCTTACAGACTCAAGGAGACTCTCCATGATGTCACAGGAAAACAATGGCATGAGCAGAGGGTGGATATCACCCCCTGGCCCACATAGATGGACCATAGCAACAGGAAAGTTTGCCAAACACTGGCAAAGGGACACTGGCTATAATACCCATAAGCCAACCCTCAATAATACACTGCCTCCAGGAGGTATTAATTCCCAAATCTCTATCAGCTGGGAACCTAGCATTCAGAATACCTAAGTTCATGGGGGACACCTGAATCAAACCACCACATTCTGCCCCTGGACCTGATAAACTGATAACCATATATGATATAAAATGCAATGCATTCATCCAACTTTGAAAGTCTCTGTAGATTTTGTCAATACTAATGATGTTCAATCATCCCCATAATCCAAGGTCTTTTAAGTAAGCCATAATACCAAAAAAATCCCCCCCACCAAAACATAATGGCACAGAATAAACATTCACACTGCAAAAGATGGCATTGGGCACAGCAAAGAAATACTCAAGCAATACAAGATTTAAACCGGGCAAACATCAAACTCTGTAGTTCCAAGTCCAGCAACTCAAGTCAATGAAAAGTCTCCAAGTCCAATAATTCTTACCAGCAACAAGTCTCTGGAGTTCCAGTTCTGCCCCTCCAGCTAGGCTACTCAAAGTCCTGGCAGGCAGCTCTCCTCGGCAGCCATCTCATGGTCCCAACATCTTCACTGGGTCTCCATTGCAACCCACGGTTCATCCTCACAGAACCATACAGACTCCATGCAGGCATCCAGCAAACCTAGTACACACTGCCCATGGCCACTTCCAAAACACAAGACCATGTGGCAAACTCAATGACCTTCTCTTTACTACCTTTGTTATATTCCACAGTACCAAGTAGGGTGCCAATTTATTAATCTAGTAGGGAATAAAGCAGACTTTGAAGAATAGGACACTCCTTGAACACTCAGGCCCCTTCCAAAGAGTCTACATTCTTCCCATTGCCCCAATGCAGGCCAGCTGGCCCAATCTCAATGGTTGTTATCTCTCATATAATTGGAGCTGAATGGTCAGCAGTTTGGGCCCAAAGATTTCTTTCTGTGCTATATCCCTCTGCACATACCATTCTGCACAACCCTGTACAAGTTCTCAGGACATGAGAACAGCAAGCCTCTCATACAAACTACTTCTAGCCCAGTCCAGACAAAGCTCCTTTTCACTCTCATAAACTAAACCTCACAGTCCATAGTTCTTACTGCACTCAGGTCTTTCAATTCTGACCAGAATATTCCATCAAACTGTACTCCAGCACTGCAAGGAGTCTCTTAGGCCAAATTCATCCACATTCCTCTTGAAAACCAGCTTCAAAAGTCCAAAGCCACACAGTTAGGCATCTAGCAGCAAATGACTCCACTATTGGTACCAACTTTACTGTTGCAGTCAGGTTCACATTGCTGGCAGAAACCACCCAACCAAGAGCAACTTTTGGGGGGAAAAAAAGTTTATTTTGACTTACAGACTCGAGGGAATGCTCCATGATGGCAGGGAGAAACGAGGGCATGAGTGGAGGGTGGACATCACCCTCTGGTCAACATAAGGTGGAAAATAGCAACAGGATAGCATGCCAGACACTGGCAAGGGGACACTGGCAATAATAATCATAAGCCTGCCCCCAACAATACACTGCCTCCAGGAGGTGTTAATTCCCAAATCTCCATCAGCTGGGAACCTAGCATTCAGAACACCTAAGTTTATGGAGGACACCTGAATCAAATCACCACAGAAGACATTTGTTTAAGTTATTTTCAAAGGAATAAAAGCACAAGATTTAAGATTAGAAAACATTAAATTATTTTGATAAGTGTGTACTATATGTCAATAATTATAAAAGTATTGTTTTGGAAAATTGTACTTGAACAATTGGATACAAATATGGACAAAGGGCTGGAGAGATGGCTTAGCGGTTAAGCGCTTGCCTGTGAAGCCTAAGGACCCCGGTTCTAGGCTCGGTTCCCCTGGTCCCACGTTAGCCAGATGCACAAGGAGGTGCACGTGTCTGCAGTTCGTTTGCAGAGGCTGGAAGCCCTGGCTTGCCCATTCTCTCTCTCTCCCTCTATCTGTCTTTCTCTCTGTGTCTATCGCTCTCAAATAAATAAATAAAAATTTAAAAAAAAAAAAACAAATATGGACAAAAACATGACCTGACCTTTCTACAAACTTATATATGATATCTTATAGCATTACTTGGAGGATGAAATATAATTAAATGAAGGACTGTATAGCACTTTAAACCACTTAACTAAAACCATTGGGGTCATGGTAAGAATTCAGGCTTTTCTGTATTTTAGAAGAGTATTACAATGCATCCTTGATTAAGCAACCTTTACAGGAGGATCTAGGGCATATTCTATACTAAAATATATATAATATAATATATCTGAAGCCAAACATAATTTTTTTTTTTTTTTTTGAGGTAGGGTCTCACTCCAGCTCAGGCTGACCTGGAATTCACTATGCAGTCTCAGTGTGGCCTCAAACTCATGGTGATCCTCCTATCTCCCCCTCCTGAGTACTGGGATTAAAGGTATGTACCACCACACCTGGCCATAAATACTCTTTTTAAGTAGGATAAATTAAAACTATAACTTATAAAGCAACTTCAGCTCAATAGTACTTTTTATGTTTTTAAAAAATATTCTATTAATTATTTTATTTATTTGAGAGAGAGAGAGAATAGGCATCCCAGGGCCTCTAGCCACTGCAAATGAGCACCAGATGCTTGTGCCACCTTGTGCATCTGGCTTTACATAGGTCCTGGGCAATCGAATCTGGGTCCTGTTGGCTTTGCAGGCAAATATCTTAACTACTAAGAACTCTCTCTAGCTCACAATAGTGTTTGACTTGTCATGATGTCAGTGAAGAGATTGTCAGTCTGGAGCTGGCTTGTGAAGCCTAAGAACCCAGGTTTGATTCCCTATTACCTACATAAACCACATGCACAAGGTGGTACATGTGTCTGGAGCTTGTTTGCAGTTGCTGGAGGCCCTGCCACACCCATTCTCTCTCTGTGTCTCTCTTTCTCTAAAATAAATAAATAAATTTAAAAGATTGAGAAAATAGTCTCTGTTTTCTGAAAGACATTTAGTACATGTATTTTTTAAAAAGCACATAACCGTCTGTGGTTAGAAATGGTTATATATATTACGTTATAGAAGAGCAATTCTTTTATTTTTTTTAATGGTTTTCTTTCCTTACTGATTTATAAATGCAAATATTGATTCCTTTCCATAAAGCAGTGAGTATTTCTGTTTGGAAGAATCACTCTCTGGCTTCCTGCCTGGTCATGCGAAGGCGCCCTCTCATATGGGTTTCCGTCACAGTTATACCATCTGCCACAAAGCTCTCAGCAGAGCCAAGCTGATGCTGGTACTGTGCCTGTGAACCTCTGTAACTGCGAGCTGAAGAAATCATTTTCTATAAAGTTTCCCAGCCTCACGTAGTTTGTTGTAGTAATAGGCAAGCTGACAAATACAGTTTGTAGAAAGGTCAAGGTTCATGTTTTTATCAATATCGATATCCAGTGTTCAAGTACCATTTTCAAAAGAATACTTTTATAATTATTGACTTACAATACACCTTCCTCAAAGTGTATTGTAAATATGATAAATTAATCATTTATGTGTGCATCTATTTTTGGATTTTTTGTTGTTGTGTTTTCAAGGTAGGGTCTCACTCTAGCTCAGGCTGACCTGGAAATCACTATGTAGTCTCAGGATGGCCTCAAACTAATTGTGGTCTTCTTACTTCTGCCTCCTGAGTGCTGGTATTAAACATGTGCACCACCACACCCAGCTAGGACTTTTTATTAAAATCATTTTCTTGTGTATCTGTTCCTATGCCAGTTTTATGGTATCTTCATATATCTACATAGCAAATCATCATGTCAGGCAATGTAATTCCTTCAACTTTCCATTCCTTTTTCATTTTTTTTTTTGTTATTGGGAATATTTTTTATAATCTTTGATATGAATTTAAAAATCATCTTGTCAGGCTGGAGAGATGGCTTAGTGGTTAAGGCGTTTGCCTGCAAAGCCAAAGGGCCCACGTAAGCCAGATGCACAAGGGGGCGCACGCGTCTGGAGTTTGTTTGCAGTGGCTGGAGGCCCTGGTGTGCTTCTTTTCTCTCTCCCTCTTTTTCTGTTGCTCTCTCAAATAAGCAAACAAACAAATAAATAAAAATTTGAAAATAATCCTGTCAAGTTTTTCAAATACTGTTGGGAGTATTTTGTGTATGTCTGTGCGACTGAAGACTGAACCCCGTGCCCGGCACGTGTTAGGCAAGCAGCCTACCACTGAGTTCTACTTTTAATCCTGTTGCATTTTAGCTTTGAGACAGGGTGTTATTAAGCTGCTCAGGCTGATCTTGAACTAACACAGTTTGAGCAGGCCTTGAATTTGTAATCCTTCTGCCTCAGCCTCCCGAGTAGCTGGGAATCTAATCATGTATTGCCACATCTGGTGACTGGTACTGCATGAAACCTACAGTTACTGCACTGGAGTATTGCCTTCAAACGCCTGAGTACACAATCATAAGCACGGGGCATCTCCCGTTTACCTTTTTACTTCCCATCGGATAGGTTTAATTTCTGTTTATATTGTTTTAGAGTTTTAAGTGTAGAGGTGAGTCACCTATTTTGTTAAATTTGCTCCTGAACATTTTGTAGGGTATTTTAATGGAAATTAAATTTGTTCTCATTGTAGACTTTTGTTGTTATTGCTAATATGTAGAACTCAGTCTTTGCACTGACATTGTACTCTACAATCTGGCTAAATTTACTACATTTCCTAGGTACCTGTGGATTCCTTAGAGCTTCCTATATACTTTCATGTCGTCCACAAAGGACAGCTTTTTCCTCCCTTTCCCACCTGCATTCATTTTATATCTTATTTAATCATGCTGCTTAGGACGTTTTTATATTACTAAACCAAATGGTAAGAGTGAGTATTCTTGCTTAATTCCAGATCTACATGTTTTTCATAGGCTCTATTAATCAAGTTGGACATGTTCCTTGTTATTCCTAATTGGCTGAGTTTTTATCCTGCCATGCTTTCTACATCTACAACGATGACAAGATAACTTTCCCCCTATACTCATTAGATATGGTGAATCGTATTAACTGATTTCTAGGCACATATAAATAATTTAACCTACACTAGAAAGTGAAGGAGAGAACATAATAGTGTCATTAAAGGAGGAAAATAAGCCAGGTGTGGCGGCACACATCTTTAATTCCAGCACTCTGGAGGCAGAGGTAGAAGGATCACCATAAATTCAAGGCCACCCTGAGACCAGTGAATTCCAGGTCAGCCTGGACTAGAGTGAGACCCTACCTTGACAAATCACAAAAGAAGGAAAATGAAAACATATGTCATAATGTTAATTACCTATACTCTCTTTAAAAAGTTTAAAATTTAATATTAAATTCCATTAAAAAACTTAAAAGACATGAAAGTAGAGGATGGACTAGCTAGAAAGAAGAAGGCGTCCAGTGGAAGCGGGAGGGAGAGAGGACAAAAGAAGGCATTGGGGAGGATTCTTATCAAAATATATTGTGTGTATGTATGAATATTGTCAATACAATTTTAAAGATTTGCTCAATGTCACATTCTTTTTCTTTATAGATAAAGATCCTGTTGTCTGGTACCTGATCTGTACCATTTCTGTAGGGAAGTGGGATTCCTAGCTAAAAGAGTGATTCAGACTTCTTTATGATAAAAACAACAACAACAAAAATACTTCTGTGATTACATTTAACTGCAATGTTGTGCTTCTGCCTTATGCCTTTGATTCCAGGAAGCTTTAATTTCATTCTGGAAGGAAAACATTTGTGTGACGAGGAGCAGGAATGAGCACCCATCCCCACTAAAATGAAACACAAAATGAAACAATTCTTCATGAAAAAAAAAAGTACCCTCCATAAAAATACAATTTCCTGAAAGGTAAATTATGAAAGTATGCATTTGCTCAGTCATTTGAAATACCATAATTATACAGTCTTCTCATCAAAAGACTTTTAAGACTCATTAAAATCAAAAAACAATTCTAATTAAATCCATATTTAAATTAAGTCTCTATAACTAACCTACATGGTACTTTAAATCAAACAAAAAAAAAGTTGTATAAAAGATCCAATTAATTGTAAGTTTTTGTAAGAATTAAGGCCTAATTACTCTATGATTAAGTTTCCCCAAAATGTAATCATCAATGGCTCTATTCAGAAGAATTGGCCCTCTGTACCCCAGATGTCAGGGGAGCGCCTGGGCCTGCCTTTGACACCGGGGGACCTATTCATGGCAAATCAGCCTGAGTGTGGAAACTTTACCTCCGCCCCCACTGTGTCCCGAGTGCAGGGACCTCACAAAGCTCGTATTTTACGCAGATAAATGTCTCCTTATCGGCAGCAGCTCCTATCTGCTTAAATGGATTCACGTTCATCAGCAAAGCAAAAATCCATCGTCAGAGCAGGTTCTGGAAACAATATGGCCCTTTCTAAGATTCCCACGTCGGGTGGGAAAAGCTGAGCAAGAAAAGAAGGAGATGGGCTCACGGCTCAGAGAGCTGGACCTTGGGAGGGGACCGCGTGACGCTGTCCCTTCGGGCCCTAGGCAACTTTTCCTTTCTTACGTAGCTACTTGAAATGTTTTTCATTTTTATTAGCCCAACTTCCCACGGGAAAGGGGGAGGAAAGAAAAAAAGCTCAGTGACATGGAGCCGTTGTGTGTGTTCTCTGAAACTAATTAACCCTATGAAGTTATCAGGGCAGCATCAGTTTTTTTCTATGACATCACACAAGGTGAAGGTCACTTCTATAATATTCTGGGCCTCATTCATGTGGTACATATCCCACAAAATATAATTTATTGTAATTTCCCTAGTGCCCTGATAGCCGAGTGATTAGTTACGATGGCACATAAAAAACCTCAGACAGATCACTCATGATTTATAGCTTCTGCTTATGATAATCTAATTTTCTCTCATGGTAAAGAGAAATTTACTATTTATGTTTTTAGATTGGTATTCTGAGGAAATGATTATTTAAAGTATCTTTTCATATCGATAGTCACAGATGGCTGGGAGAGAAGGACATTTCTTTATTTAGTTCCAAAGAACTTTCCGAGTGCTTGCAAGATGGTGACAGGTTAAATCAGGCCTCCCTACCCCGTGAGCCCCGCAGGTGAGGAAAAGGTTGCTCTGGGCAGGTGGCATGTGGTATCAGATCTCTCTGACTGGGATTGCCTTCCCTCCAGGCAGATCTCCTTGGCTCCAGAACCCACAGTTCTTTGCAGTGACCACCTTTCCCAGGTACTGAAAGGTGGCACCGCCCTTTCTGCTTGGAGTGCAGGGATTGTGAGAGTGATAACCCGAACTTTCTTAGGGCAAAACCTCCTTCTCCCGCTACCACACTTTTCTTTTTAATCTTTGCTGTGGTTAAGTTAGGTGATGAAGTCTCATTGACCGGAGAAAAATGACTGCTATTCTAAAATATTTTTTTGTTCATTTATTATTTATTTATTTGAGAGCGACAGACACAGAGAGAAAGACAGATAGAGGGAGAGAGAGAGAATGGGCGCGCCAGGGCTTCCAGCCACTGCAAACGAACTCCAGACGCGTGCGACCCCTTGTGCATCTGGCTAACGTGGGACCTGGGGAACCGAGCCTAGAACCGAGGTCCTTAGGCTTCACAGGCAAGCGCTTAACCGCTAAGCCATCTCTCTAGCCCATGACTGCTATTCTAAAAGACAGCTCCTCTCTGACAAGCCACAAGCTAGTAATAATGGCTGTAATCATTAAGCACTTACTAAACACTGTATACATGGATCCTTTTAATCCTCAGATTTATGGAGTTTTTATTTATTGATTGATTTAGTTAGTTTTACAAATTGTAGCTGAAGAAATCCAAGCCCAAAGAGGTTAAATAATTTGTTCAAAAAGTGGCACTTCTAGGAAGTGGCAGAACTGGACCCTGAACTCAGGCTCCAGGGTCTTCTCTCTGAGCCATTATGTAAGCGGCTGCTTTAATTCTCTGCAAGATGCTTGATAATAGTAATCACTTACGCGGCATTTTAAAGTGTGTCAGATACTCATTTAAGAGCCTTACATATATTAATTCTACTGGATTCTCATATTGGCCTATGAGCACTTTTCAGTTTCAGCGTGGCCTCAAACTCACAGTGATCCTCTTACCTTGGCCTCCCAACACAGCAATTTTTTAATACTTAAATTTTCATTTTGAAAGATTTAAGAATCACTAATAAAGGCACATGAATACTATACTCGCATGTGATATGAGTTGTAGACATGTCTATTTAAAAGTCCAGCTATTATTTGTAGAACCAAGACCAGTCATAATCCTAATTCATGGTTCTCTTGGTTCACCTTTTCTTCGTTAACAGGATATGCCTGTATCACCCCCTAATTGTCTTGCTTGTGGAAAGATAAAAATGATAACAGTGGCAGATGCTGTCAGAGGTGTTCCCGTGCCCCCTCAGAGCTCCTGGCCATCTCTTCGCCAGCAGCCTACCCAGCAATGGCTAGCGCATGCATCGCTATGGAGAAACATGCTTCCAGGCCACTAGAATCTCTTCTACCATGAGACCTTGTCTCTCTCTGAGGTAGCCTTCACCCAAAATAAAGGCTATGGAGACATAAACACCTCAGTTCCACTCCTCCTTAATTGTGTTTAAACTGTTTTCTTTTTTTTAGTTTGTTTGCTTTTTTTTTTTTTTTAACATATTCTATTTATTTATTCATTTGAAAAAGAGAAAAGAGGCAGAGAGGGAGAGAATGGTCACTCCGGGGACTCCAGTCACTGCAAATGAACTCCAGATGCGTGCACCCCCTCGTGCATCTGGCTAACGTGGGTCCTGGGGAATTGAACCGGGATCCTTTGGCTTTGCAGGCAAACACCTTAGCTGCTAAGCCACCTGTCCAGCCCAATTTTTTTTTTTTTTTAGTTTTACAATACCATACTTTATTCAGATATCAGTGGGAAAGGACTAAAGAATGGAAGGGAAAGTGGGGAGAAGGGAGATTATGCTACCTACAGGTAAACCTACGTGGATCTTAGATTTACAAATAAAGGTGAAAAAGGATTTAAAAAGAGGCATTAGCTTTCAAAAGGTTACAGTGAAGACAGTAACATAAAGAAAAAGTGCTGGGCATTGTGGCGCACGCCTTTAATCCCAGCACTGGAGAGGCAGAGGTAGGTGTGTTGCCATGAGTTCAAGGCCACCCTGTGACTGCATAGTGAATTCCAGGTCAACCTGGGCTAGAGTGAGACTCTAACTCAAAAAAAAAAAAAAAAAAAAGTCAAAAATGTCCCTTTTTACTGGCTGCCAGGGTAGGAGGGGAAATCTTAACCAATGTGAAGACACAAACTTGTTGCTGCCAGTTCTGGAGACAGCTGTTTAAACTGTGTCTAAAATCTTCCTCCAAAGGTGATGCTTCAATTGTCCACTGTGTACCTGACTTTGTTTTCCTTATATCAACTCCTCTGCGAATGTACTTGAAATTCCCATACAGCCACAAGCATTCACTCCTCATGTCAGGGTCATCTTTAGAGGAAATACAACCACCCCAACAAACATACACCAAGTAGCAAAATACTAAAGCTTACACAGTCTTCCTTTGGCCATAGCTTTTTTTTTTTGATGCAAGCCAAACAGACTGGCCTTTTTTTATGGGGGGGGAGAGAAAGAGGGGAGAATTGGCGCGCTAGGGCCTTCAGCCACTGTAACAGAACTCCATACACGTGTGCCACCTTGTGCGCATGTGCAACCTTACACGTGTGCCACCTGTGCGTTTGGCTTACGTGGGACCTGAGAGTTGAACATGGGTCCTTAGGTTTTGCGGGCAAGTGCCTTAACCATTATGCCATCTCTCTATCCCGTAGCTATTTTCTTTTCCTGATGATCCACTTGGCTTATTTTCTGCTTTGTTTTCCTACAGCTGAAACTTCTGAGGTCATTACCATTTCATGCATATGGGACCAGGCAAAAGGAAATAAGGAAATATATTAGGGGGGAAGCTCAAATAAAACAGAACACCTGGCAGACTGTAGACTTGGAGACTGCATGAAGTTCTACCTGGCATTCTGATATATGCCCTTATTTTTGCTAAAAGGAAGCAAACCAAACCAAACTAAACCGACCCGCAGAGGAGAAAATAAATCTTCCACTCCAGTGCGAGTCCTGGCCTTTGTCTTATTTATTATCTGTGCCCTTAGGTAAGTTCCTCTTCTCGACTTGTTCTCCCTACTCCATTCCTCTCTTAGAAAGCACATGCCCATTGATCCTAAAAGCTATTTCTTTACAAATACAGAATTTAAACATATAGATATCTATGTCTGTCTATCTATGTATCATCTATCTATCTATAGTATCTATCACAGCTATAATGGAGTAATTTCTTTGATTCTTTTGTTTGTTTTTGTTTTCAAGGTAAGCTCTCACTGTAGCCCAGGCTGATCTAGAATTCACTCTCAGGCTGGAGAGATGGCTTAGCGGTTAGGCGCTCTCCTGTGAAGCCTAAGGACCCTGGTTGGAGGCTCGATTCCCCAGGACCCACGTTAGCCAGATGCACAAGGGGGCGCACGCGTCTGGAGTTCGTTTGCAGTGGCTAGAAGCCCTAGCGGGCCCATTCTCTCTCTTTCTCTTTCTATCTGCCTCTTTCTTTCTCACTCTCTCTCACTCTCAAATAAATAAATAAATAAATGAACAAAAAAAATTTTAGAGTTCACTCTGTAGTCCTTGGCTGGCCTCAGAGTCACAGCAATCCTCCCACCTCTGCTTCTCAAGTGCTGGGATTAAAGGCGTGTGCCACCAAAGTAAGCATCCAAAAATATTTTGTGAGAAAAACTGAAGTGGTTTTTGTTGAAGGGAGAGCAGGTGCTCGGGGCTCTGAGGATGACTCACAGACTCCTTGGTTGCTCGGAGGAGGACAGGGGGCAGAGGCCTCCCAGGAAGACGACCATCTTTAGCAGCAGGAGGTAGGTCCTCAGCACTCAAAGCTTTTGTCAAGTCTTGTCAAGAGTGTGCCAGCACCTACACAACGGTGTATTTCTTAAAAGGCACTGTTTGTGGTACTGCGCAACTGAAATAGACACGTAAGAATCAGAAATGAGGATGTATAGAGCGGGGTGGAGAACAGAGTCACCAGTGCAGTGCGTGGAGGGTGAGCGCTCCTGTCCCATTGTGCCATCTGGCTGAAGGTTTCATGAACATCGCAAGAACCAGGAACTGGGAAGCAGGGCGGGGGGGGTTGCTGTTTACGTGTCATCTACATAAACCGTTACTGTGTTCATGCGCATATGCCAATAGTGTGGCTTAAGTGGTGAGCTCTGGCAACACTGGCACCAGTTTAGAGGTGACGGGAATAGGCTTTTAAGATGGACTAGTTTTTTTTTTTCCCCTTGTCTCTGGATGCACCAGGCAACAAGAGAAAGCAGAGGCTTACACAGGGGAGAGAAGTGTGAGGTCTCAAACTGACATGGTAGAATTTTGTCTGTCTCTACTGTACCCAGTGGCCTGAGGAGGAATGTCAGCACTGTGGGCAAAGCTAAGAGTTCACCAGGAGCGCGGCTGCTCACGGCACTGGAGTTGTTTTGTAGGTGACCACAGTAAAATTAACCACTGGCACTGCCCCAGCTCGCTTGTCCAGCCACAAGTGGCCCTGGATGGGGCAGCTCCTGACTAGGGGGTTCTAATGCTACTGGTTTTACTACCTAACATACTTATTATTTATTTACCTGTTAGTTTATGAGCACACAGAGAGATAAACAGTACATATGGGGGTATCAGGGCCTCTTGCCACAGCAGATGAACTCCAGATGCCTGCACCACTTTGTGCATCTGGTTACACACGGATACTGGGGAATTGGACCTGGGCTGGCAGGCTTTGCCCTTAACTGCTTAGCTATATTCTTAGGTCCTCAAGAGACTTCTGAGATGGGGATTTTTAATTTAGAGCACCATGGGTGGCATTTTGCTATCATTTGTAAGACACATTTGGTCCCACTTCAGTTTTTTTAACTGTCTCCCTATCTATTGTCAAGTGAACAAAGGCATAGTTTTAATATTGGTGTCCATGTATACACACAGAGACAGGGGTTCACTATTCCTGATGGAACTATCCGAGAGAAATAAAACACGACCTGAGGTTTTCATGATCAACGCTTGTAATACAGTGCATAAATGCTTCAGTTTACAGAAATGCTAGACCTGCCTGAACCCTCACAGTGATTAATTAGAAAGCCTGTCTTACAGATTTTCCTCTCAGGTGGAGTAACCTTGTAGCCCTTACCATTAAGAACTAATAAATAAATGCTTGGTTAAGCATCAACAGGATGATAGGCAGTGAAAGACTGATGATCTTGGCTTTTATGCAGTACGCTCACTCTGTCATTTTCCCTTGGAGGACAAAATAATATACAAAACTAAAAGTTGCAAGATCAATTACAGTGAGTGATTTGTTATTAGACATTTAAAAAATGTTAGGAATCCTCACTGTGAATGATAAGCGATGTGATTGTAACATGATTAGCTTTAAAAAACAAAAACTTATGTTTTCAGAAAAGCATTTCCAGTCCTCAATTAAAGGCATATACTAAATAAGGGACACTTTGCAGGAAAATAACAAGGTGTTTAAGTTTACAAGAAAAAGAAGTAAATTAGATCACAAAGCAAGCACAACCAAAGTCTACCCGACACTTGAGCATATGCTGGCACACATATTTTAAATTATTTATTGTATTAAATATAGCTCATTATCTCCTTCTCAATGTTTTGCAACTGCTGGTTTCTTCCATCATTCTTTTTTTAATATAAACTCTGAGAAATATCATGATCAAGCTTGGAACTTTAACAATTTTTAAAAATTCTTATTTATCTATTTGGAAGCAGAGAGAGATAGAAGAGAGACAGACAACTACCACTAGAAATGAACTCCAGTCAGATGTGCCCTTTGTACATCTGGTTTACATGGGTCCCAGGGAATTGAATCTGGGTCCTTTGGCTTCGCAGGTAACTGCCTTAACCACCAAGCCATCTCTCTAACCCCGCTTTGACAATCTTGGAATGATACTATCATCTTCAAAATTTTAGCTCCTTCATAAAAATAATAATTATTATTATGTACTATGTTCATTATTATTATTGTGAAGTTAAGGCATTATAATTATGCAAGCAGAATCCCACTAACATGATAGTATATTTAGAAAAGAACACTATATGATTGTAAATAATCATTTGGATAAACAACCAAATCTGTGAGCAAGTAATTCATCATAAAAGGTTAACCGCAACAGTAATAGATTATTTTATAAAATCTAGGCCATAGAAAATACATCAAATAATACAGCCTTATTATCAGACTAGTGTGTTTATGTAAATATGATCAAATTGTACTTCATGGATAATTGTCAATTCAGTCAGATTTATTTAAACCAAATAATGGCCAACATCAAATATAGTAATATATCATGGGTTGACATTTTGTCCTTTTAAAATTCAAGTCTATTAAAAGTAGTTTCCATAGACATTGTGTTACACCTTGAATAACCCTCAAATAAAAAAGTACCAGCTACTTGGATAAGGGAGCTATGGAATATCTATGAATGAAGAATGAAAGCTACCTAAAAATATCAGTTTGATTCTTTGCAAATCCTTTTTGTGTTACATAAAGGTGGCTTCACATTCAAGCAAATATGAAAAACAACATCTACCAAGTAAAATTGTAAGCTCTTTATGGAAAAAAAATAACTTTTTTTTAGCTCTCATTGTAATCCCTCCAAATATTAGCACTGTGCCATTGTGTGCTCCCTACATATGCCAACTGAATGGCTTTACCTTTCACTTTTTCTTCAGGAAGAGATGAAAAGGAGCTGGGCATGGTGGCGCATGACTTTAATCCCAGTACTCAGGAGGCAGAGGTAGGCGGATCACTTTGAGTTCAAGGCCACCCTGAGAGTACATAGGGAATTCCAGGTCTGCCTGGGCTAGAGTAAAACCCTACCACAAAAAAATAAAATAAAATAAAATAAAGAAAGAAAAGAAAGAAAGATGAAAAGGAAGAATATAAAAAATACAATTATCACAAAGATGCCCATTTTTTCCTGAGTATTTGAAGTCAAGAACTATTCACATGCTCTTGTTTGTAGAGGAAAGCTAAACACCACTGCCATTCAGACAAAGAGACAGAAGTAATATTTTTTTAAAGTTATTTATTTTCAAGGAGAGAGAGACACACAGAGAGAGGGAGAGAGAGAGAATATGAATGGATGGGTACACCATGTCCTCTAGCTGTTGCAAACAAACTCCAGATATATACACTACTTTATGGGGATACTGGGAAATAGAACCCAGGTCATTAGGCTTTGCAGGCAAGAACCTTACTGAACCATGTCTCCAGCCTACTTTTTACTCGTTTTAAAAGGCATTAGGTTTTGAAATTGTTTTTGGCACATGTCTTTTTTTTAAGTTATATATATAGTGTGTATACAGCTCATGGGGGACCGACAAAGAGAAGGATTTTTAAAATGTGGTAATTTTATAAATGCTGGTTTTAATACAAGTAACAAATCAAAGAAAAATGAATGAGAAAGTTGTTGGACTTTGGAGAAACTGTATAAGTTAGAATTCTTTAAGAATTCAGGACTTCCGGTTAAGATGGCAGCATAGGTACCACGCCAAAGCAGCCTAGGGGGGAAAAAGACCAAAAAAACTCAGCACAATACACACTTTTACTAAAAAGTGAGGTGTATAGGAAATTGAAGCGGCAGCAGAGAAGTAGAAGAGTTATAGAGCATCCAGAGCCTGCACAGGCGGGAAAAGCGGCTCCGGCAGCTCGGCCAACCGCCGCGACCGCGGCACAGCAGAAAGCCGCCAGACTCTGCTCGAGCCGCAGGAAAAGCCAGGTGCGGGATTTTCCCCTCACACCGCGCTCTCCGCAACTCGGGAAACGTGAGGGGAGAGCGGCAGCGAGCAACGGAGGGAGGAGCAGACCGCGAGGTAAAAGCACACGTGGAGAAGCGATACAACCAGAGCAGCCGCGGCTCCCTCCCCTCCCCCGCCGCCTGAACCCAGCTCCGGCGAACAGAGCAGCGGCCCGGGACCGGCCACGCCAACTTGGGCTGACAGCGGGACCCAAGCAGGAGCAGAGTTCTAAAATAATACTGAGCAACAAAAAAGAGGCTAGTGGTATCACCATACCTGATTTTAACCTATACTACAGAGCCATAGTAACAAAAACAGCATGGTACTGGCACAAAAACAGACATGTAGACAGTGGAACAGAATAGAGGACCCAGATGTAAGCCCAAGTAGCTACAGCCACCTGATATTCGATAAAAATGCCAAAAATACTCATTGGAGAAAAGACAGCCTCTTCAGCAAATGGTGTTGGGAAAACTGGATATATATCTGCAGAAGGATGGAAATAGATTCTTCTCTCTCGCCATGCACAAGAATGAAGTCCAAATGGATTAAAGACCTTAACATCAGACCAGAAACTTTGAAACTGCTAGAGGAAAAAGTAGGGGAAACCCTTCAACATATTGGTCTTGGCAAAGACTTTCTGAATACAACCCCAATTGCTCAGGCAATAAAACCACAGATTAACCACTGGGACCTAATGAAATTACAAAGATTTTGCACCGCAAAGGACACAGTGAAAAAAGCAAAGAGGCAACCTACAGAATGGGAAAAAATCTTCGCCAGCTATATATCTGATAGAGGATTAATATCTAGGATATACAAAGAACTCAAAAAGTTAAATAATAAGGAATCAAACAAGCCAATCAAAAAATGGGCTATGGAGCTAAATAGAGAGTTCTCAAAGGAAGAAATACGAATGGCATATAAGCATCTCAAAAAATGTTCTACGTCACTAGTCATCAGGGAAATGCAGATTAAAACTACATTGAGATTCCATCTCACTCCTGTCAGATTGGCCACCATCATGAAAACAAATGATCATAAATGTTGGCGGGATGTGGAAAAAAAGGAACCCTTCTGCACTGCTGGTGGGAATGCAATCTGGTCCAGCCATTGTGGAAATCAGTGTGGAGGTTCCTAAAAGCAGCTAGAGATTGATCTACCATATGACCCAGCTATAGCACTCCTAGGCATATATCCAAAGGACTCATCTCATTTCCTTAGAAGTACATGCTCAACCATGTTTATTGCTGCTCAATTTATAATAGCTGGGAAATGGAACCAGCCTAGATGTCCCTCAACAGATGAGTGGATAATGAAGATGTGGTACATTTATACAATGGAGTTCTACTCAGCGGTAAAGAAAAATGAAGTTATGAAATTTGCAGAAAAATGGATGGACCTGGAAAGTATTATACTAAGTCAGGTAACCCAGGCCCAGAAAGCCAAGCGCCACATGTTCTCTCTCATATGTGGATCCTAGCTACAGATGACTGGGCTTCTGCGTGAGAATGAAAATACTTAGTAGCAGAGGCCAGTAAGTTGAAAAGGAGACATAAAGGGTGGAGAAAGGAAGGGAGGAGGATACTTAATAGGTTGATATTGTATATATGTAATTACAATGATTGTAATGGGGAGGTAATATGATGGAGAATGGAATTTCAAACGGGAAAGTGTGGGGGTGGGGAGGGAAGGAATTACCATGGGATATATTTTATAATCATGGAAAATGTTAATAAAAATTAAAAAAAAAAGAATTCAGTTAATTATTAAAAAAAAAAAAACACCCATGAAACAATTCTAAGTTGCTGCAGTCAGTCCTTAAAATAGCATCTTTTGAGAGCCAACTGTCAAAGACTTGTGGTACATCAATGCTTCCTCTTACCAGGTCCTGGTACCCCCACACTTCAGTAGTTGATACATGTGTTTATTTTATACTTTGAAGATTTATAATATTCAATTATGGTTTCTATGACTTTCTAATCTTACATATTTTTACTGAATTTTATAGTATTATGGATACTATAACCCATAAGCCCTTAGCTGTTTGACAATTTTGCTTTTATAATTTGAATACTTTGGGTTTTTTTAAGAGTTAACATATTTTATTTCCTATGTTTTTTTTTTTTTTGGTTTGTTTTTTTTGAGGAGGGGTTTCACTCTAGCCCAGGCTGACCTGGGATTCACTGTGCAGTCTCAGGGTGGCCTTGAACTCACGGTGATCTTCCTACCTCTGCCTCCCAAGTGCTGGGATTAAAGGTGTGCACCACCACGCCCGGCTTATTTCCTATTTTTGAAAACTGCCACCATCACAGACCTCCTGCCTTCTCTTCTACTTTTCCCCCAATGGTTCCTGGCAGTAGCTCCATATTGGTTTTTTTTTTTTTTTGTCCTTGGTACCTGATAGTTGAGGACTCACTGTTCTCTGGCATTAAGTGTTGCTTTGAAGACATTGAAGATAAGCCTAGTTACCATATGCCTTGTTTCCTCAGCTAGAATGCACATATAACCTTATCCATCAACACTGGCACTGGGACTAGGTTATGTTTCATTGTCAATTATACTGTACTGTTTTTCTCAGATATACACACTGTATTTATTTAGGGATGTTACCTTATATGCTAGGTTTTCATTCCATTTTTCTACTACTTTTTTTTTTCAGAAACAGTAATTTTGTAATTGTTGAGTCCCTTATCTGCCATATCTATCACCTTAAAAAGGAGCTTGATTGCAAAGTCTGCCTGTCTGGGTTTAATTCCTCAGTGTCAACATAAAGCCAGATGTACAAGGTGGTGCATGTGCCTGGAGTTCATGTGCAGTTGTAAGAAGGCTTGGTACATTTATATGGTCTCTTTCTCTGCTCGCAAATAAATAAATAAATGAAAATATTTTTTAAAAAAGATTTCTTAAAACTCACACCATAGTTTTTTGATCTTTCCTTTTTAAAAAAATATTTTTTCTTTTTTTATTTGAGAGAGAGAGAATGAGAGAGAGAGAAAGAGAGAGAGAGAGAGAGAGACAGAGAGAGAATAGGTGCACCAGGGCCTCCAACTGCTGCAAATTCCAGATGTGTGTGCACCCTTGTGTATCTGGCTTACATGGGTCCTGGGGAATTGAACCTGGGTCCTTTGGCTTTGCAGGCAAGTGCCTTAACCAGTAGGGCATTTCTCCAGCCAAAATCTTTCTTTTTTGTTTAACATTTTTTAAAAAGAGGGATATTAACCAGCAGCAAAATAGATTAAAGAGGCATGTCACTCTTAAGACTGATACAGCGGATAGCATTTCTCCATTTCTTTTTCTAAGCTCGCTTGTGTGTCAATATATCGGGGAGGTGAGAGTTAAAACCCTTCTCCACTTATCATAATGGCAACTTTGTTTTTCAGGTTACCAAACTGTGGCTGCCTTGCTTTATGCTATATTATGATATTAGCCTTAAATCAGATACAACAGCCATTGGATGCTAGTTAATCACCATTTAAACAGCTACCAAATATTTTAAAGCATATAGTTCCTATTTCTTCTTTTATCATTAATATCAGAAATATTTATAAAATAAGTGGGTTGCAATCATATAATGTAATCAACTTTATTTTTAGCATAATTAATTTTCTATATACCTGCATTAGACAAGGCATTAAAATATTAATATGCTCTCAGAAAAATATATTACTAAGGCTATCAGAAAATATAAACTATCACTACCTTTCACCCCCCAAAAAACTGAAGATAAGTAAAACAAACAAAGAAACACAAGAAAAGAGGCACACCGATTTTTGCTCACAGGGAGACCCACTCCAAGAGTCTAATGAGAATTCTGAGCACACCGTATGGGAAAACACTTACTTCTATGAATGACTTAAAAGTATGAGGCTTAGATTTTACTGAACTAATATTTGGTATTCAACAGTTCAATTCTACAGACATTTACTGTGCACATGGTGTTAAGGTGGTGAGTCAGGTGGAATGAGGCGATCACAGACATGCAAGGCGTGAGCCTGGAGGACTGAACCACCCGGCAAAGGGGAGGAAAAGCAGGTGTACAGGTATCTGCCAAGAGCAGTAGTGTGGCAGGGCTGTGAGAGGCACAGATCGAAGCACAGAGCCACACGAAGGACAGAACACGTGCAGCGGACAGTGAGGAACACTTCACGCAGGTGGAAGCATCTGCGTCGCCTCTCAGAGGATGGGAAGGATGAGGCCTGGCCGTGGGCCGGGGAAGCATTCCAGCAAGGGACGCAGCCAAATCAAAGGCGTGGCGCCGTGACTGTATGAGAGTGTTTGTGGACTAACAGACCACAGCTGGCCCAGTAGAGAGTTGTGTTAGACAGTGGCAGAGAGAAACAAATGCTTGAAGTTGAAAATGGACTAGGGCTTATTGCTAGAAGAAAAAGTAGTCGTGAAGGGCCCTGCCATAGACTTCAGGTCTTGTAGCTCTCCGCCCAGCCCAGAGATTTGCTTACTGGAGATCTGAAGTGGATCCACCTACATGTGTTTTCAATGTAGTCACAGTCGCTCTGGGATGTGGCCCAGGATCGCACACGCAAGGGAGGCTTGGAAAATAATTTTCAGATTATATTTTTAGATACTAGGGTCCTTGCATGTTTTTTTCTAGTGAAATTCTGATTGTTTTCAGATACCCTGGCTCTTTTTTATTTATTTATAACAAATACTTTTGTAACATTAAAGCAGATAATAAATCCTTAGACAATATCATATTAATAAAATTTAATCACAAAAACAGAGAAAGATATATAAGCACACTCATTTAAACAGATTAAAGCCATCAAATTCAAGAAATCTCTGTTCTACCAAAAACAGTGTCGAGAAAAATAAGTTGTGCCAGTCCGAGAATCCTGCAGTTTGAAGTGTCTGTATTCAGAGGCAGCTGAGACATCAAGTGCTCTAGATGTCAGTAGGACTAGGTAGAAGGAAAATTTAAATAAGAGATGAACTATGCTGTGGGACACTGAAAGGACTTATTTGTAGTTTGACCTGTCAGTGTTGAGTTGAAAAGGGCCAGGGGAGTGCTCATGCTTATTAAATATATATATATATATATATATATATATATATATATATATATATATATATATATATATATATATCTTTATGTTGCTTGCACTAATTAACAGGTGTAAAATCTTAGAAAAACTTCCAGCAAGGGTAATGCCTCTACCCTTTTACATTTCATTCTTCTAAGCTGTTTTAATGGTGGTATGAATTCTGCAGTAGGAATCACATTCTTGATTTTTTTTTTTTTTTGACAGCATTGCCACATTTTCATCCTTTTGGTGTTTCTTAATTTCAGGCTCTGCATTTTGACAGCTCAACCCCTTTGATTAATGCCTTCTAGGAACCCCTAGATGGCCTGCCTGTTAGCGATCTAATTTTGTGCTGGAATGCCTGGGCTGGTATGTTGAACCGATTCACCACCCAGGTGGCTACATTTGGACCAAATGAGCTGTGAAGGGTTTCATCTTTGCCCATCACAGCCTTCCTTCGCAGAGCCCACAGTGTGCAGCCACGGCCTCGACATGATTTGTCACAACCCATCAATAGAAAATAAATTATTGCCATTCTCACTTGTCAATGGGCTTGTCTTCCCTTCAGCTGGCCTAATGATTGGAAGCTCAAAGGGAACATTTCCTATCTTTGTGGAGCACAGTGATGACCGGACACACTGCTCCCCGATGTATCTTGGCCAGTAAAAACACATAGGGAAAGCAAATTAATTGGCTGTTTTGCACCAGTGATTAGAGCATTACACTTGAAGTCTGCAGAAGCTGATATTAGGCAAGCAAGATTAGGTCGGTCCTGACTTTTATTTGCTTAGTGCAACATGATTAGCAACTGCTTCCTCCAAGCTTGGAGCCCTTGCTGCTGCGGAAGCAGACCTTTCCTGTGTAATGATGTCGCACAGGCTGATAAGCCTGTTCCAGGCAAAAATCAAAACTCTCTTTGGGAAGGAAGCAAATGAGGAGAGGTAACAGAGAACTCATCAAATGGCTTTAGAGTCATTCTTAGGTCTGGCACTTTTGAAAATTATATGCCTAGGAAACTCACTCTGCAAGCTCTATTTGCAGAATGTCGAGGTGGTAATGTGTCTGGTCATGAGACAAAGAATAAAAGGACCCAAGAAGCAGCAAGAAGTAGAAGGTGACACCTTTCAATGGACTAAAAATAAGATTGCTTTAAAAGAAACAGGAAACTCCTCTCCGTTGCTAACAAAGCACAGAAAAGAGCAAAAAATGCTGTGGCAGGGCTATATGCAGACCCCATAATTACCTTCAGAGACGTGGCCGATCAAAAGGGAAACTGCATTCAAAAATTAAGCCGAGGATGTAGATTTGACTTTCCCTGTGAACAACTTTGCCTGGGATATAATGACATGAAGCCTTCTCTAACACAGTAAGAAACATGGCTGCAGCACACAAGTAAAAGGAAGCCTGACACTTTAATTATTTTTTTAATTTTTATTTCTTTATTTGAGAGTGACAGAGAGAGAAAGAGGCAGAGAGAGAGAGAGAGAGAGAGAGAGAGAGAGAGAGAGAGAGAGAGAGAGAATGGGCGCGCCAGGGCTTCCAGCCACTGCGAATGAACTCCAGACGCGTGCGCCCCCTTGTTCATCTGGCTAACGTGGGTTCTGGAGAATTGAGCCTCGAACCGGGGTCCTTAGCCTTCACAGGTAAGTGCTTAACTGCTAAGCCATCTTTCCAGCCCGACACTTCAATTATTTTTAAATAGGATAGTGGTTTAGATTTTGGCACTATCTCCAAAACTAACCCATTTAAAAATTTTTTAAAAATTTTTTATTTACTTATTTGTAAGCAGAGAGAGAGAGAAGAGAGACAGATAGAGAATGGGCATGCCAGGGCCTCTAGCCACTGCAAACGACCTCCATATGCTCCTTGTGCATCCGGCTATAATGTGGGTCCTGAGGAATCGAACCTGAGTCCTTTGGCTTCGCAGGCAAATGCCTTAACTGTTAAGCCATCCCTTCATCCCCCAAGCCATTTCTTACTACTACCTTTTCCTGTCTGCTACCAACCTACTGGATAAGGTGTGTGTGTGCGGCGGGGGGGGGGGCGGGCTACTGACAACAATGAATAAGATCTGAGCTCCTTGCTTCCTCTCTCTCTGGCCTTCTCTGTGGGTTATTTCCTGGCACAGCGTCCATTCCTCCACCCAGATGTGCCCCAAGAGCAGCACTAAATGTTGAAACGACATGCACTTAGGAAACATCAGGATCGCGGTTTCATGGTCATTTAACTTAGCTCGGGTTTCACCTCTGCCACAGAAAGTGGCACCTGTGGTTTAGACACTGAGAAACTTCTCCTTGGTAACAATGATTCAAATGCATGGCACCTTCTCTCCATACACAGAGAGTTTGGCTTTCCAAACCTCTGACACTGTGAGGCAGTGGAGCCCTTCTCAGCTCTGTTTGGGCTTAGCTTAGGGGTGAGAGTACTGGACACTCAATGGTCACTCCAACTCCCCAAGCCAGTGGCTCTGGAGCTCTTGTCTTAGGAATCATGAAGAATGGCAAGTGCAGATGCACAGATGGGTAAATTAAGAAATATTTATTTTAAGAAAATAAAGCTTTTGCTCCCAAACCCAGAGGAGTTCTGACCAGGAGACCACAGACTTGCATCATGTTTCCTTATAACCTTGGAGATAGGCCCTTAAGTATGGGGGGAAAACAAACAAACAAACAAAAAATATGTAAAAAACTAAGAAGAACCAGAAGGCTATTACTGTCTAATTTCCATCTCAAGTCAGATGGCAGCTCCCTTCTAGTCTTGCCAAGGTGCATTGGCATCTATATTTTTCATGCCTGTGTCCCTAACTACCTACTTATAAAAGGAGACTACTTTGTTCCTAATCTCTGTCAGTACTTTTCTTTCTCTTCAATCCCTTTATAGTCACATAAATTCTGATGTTTATAAGCATGTGGTTCTTAGCCTCTGCTGCCCCCAACTCACCCCTTTTACTTCTGGATTAAGCTTTCATGTCCCATCATGGTCAACCCCTCTGTCACATGGTTAGTGGCCTTTGCACTAGTAAGCTTTGCCTGCCCGACGCCTTATTTCTCTCCATCATTGACTGTCTTTCCGCTTACTCTATTAACGCACAGTGGACCTTTGACTTTCCTTTCTAGCTTATTCTTTTTTTTTTTTTTTTCTTTTTAGTTTTTCGAGGTAGGGTCTCACTCTAGCCCAGGCTGACCTGGAATTCACTATGGAGTCTCAGGGTGGCCTTGAACTCATGGCGATCCTCCTACCTCTGCCTCCCGAGTGCTGGGATTAAAGGCGTGCGCCACCACACCCGGCTCTAGCTTATTCTTAAAGTAAAATCCATCCATACATTTTATATGCTGAATCCTACCTGCAACTCAGGTTTTTCTTTTCTTATCTTTGCATGTCACTTCCTTTAATTATTTTTAAATATTTTATTTATTTATTAAATTTATTTATCTTGTTTATTTGAGAGACAGAGACAGCATGGGCATGCCAGGGCCCTCAGATGCCACAAATGAACTCCAGATGCATGTGCCAACTTGTGCATCTGGCTTATGTGAGTCCTCGGGAATCAAATCTAGGTCCTTTGGCTTTACAGGCAAGCACCTTAACCGCTAAACGATCCCTCCAGCCCTTATTTATTTATTTTGAGAAAGAGAGACGAGAGAGGGAGAGAGAGAGAGAGAGAGAATGGGCACACTAGGACCTCCAGCCACTGCAAACGAACTCTATATGCAAGTACCACCTTGTGCATCTGGCTTTTCGTGGATACTGGGTAATTGAACCGGGGTGTTTTGTCTTTGCAGGAAAGCACCTAGGCCACCACACCCAGCTTTCCAGCTATATTCTGGAATATGACCAACTATCTTATGCACATATAAACAAGAGATGGTGTCTTTTGAAATTACATGTTTATACCTAAATGAACACTGAGAAATTAGGTGAGAGATTGCCTAACATATAAATAACTTTGCAACATTATTTTGCAGTAACACCTTTGCTAGCCAATTACTGTCTTAACTTATTCTCTATTCAAGGGTAGCTGTTTAGACTAAAAACTTTTGTGTATGATTTGAAGGTACACTTGTGACAATTTAGAATTATTTTACAGTAAGGATTTGTACAATACACATTTGCCCCTTTAGAGTTGTATCTAAAAGAAAAAAAAAAACTTTTAAATGTAATGTGACCTCATGTCTCACAAAAATTTCCCAATTAAACAGATAAATGAATTGTTTAAAGTGAAATCAAAAACCCTTGTGAAATAAACTGCTACGTGTGCATTGTTCATGAATAGAACCGAGAAGCAGTGTCTGTATAAAACATGTATGTTTCTGTCACATGCTCCACAGCTGGGGGACCATTGCAGAAGAGGTGGAAACAAAGTAAGTGCTCAAAGCAGAGGAGGAGTGCTTTGCAATACAATCTTCCAGACGCAAAGCGGTCCTGCGACCTTCATGACATCACAAGAGCCGAAGCTTACACAAGACCTACATAATGGAGGGAAAAATGATGACATCAAAGTGTAAAAGAGACTAGTTGGAAAGAAGGGAGGTGGAAGGGTGATGGGGGAGGGAAGGTGATGGGGAAGATAGGTGAAGGAATTATGTTAGATTGTCTACATGTGTGGAAGTTGTTAATTAAAAGTTGTTTTTTAAAAATATTTTTATTTATTGATTGATTTATTTGACAGAGAAAGAGGGAGAGAGAAAGAGAGAGAGAATGGGCATGCCAGGGCTTCCAGCCACTGGAAACAAACTCCAGATGCGTGCCCCCCTTGTACCCCCTTTTGTGCAGCTGGCTAATGTGGGCCCTGGGGAATCGAACCTGGGTCCTTTAGCTTTGCAGGCAAACGTCTTAACTGCTAAGCCATCCCTCCAGCCCTTTTTGTAATCATATCTACTGGCACACACCTTTAATCCTTGCACTTGGAAAACTGAGTGAGCTAGGAGGATCATTGTGAGTTGAGGCCAGCCTGGGCTATAGAGTGAGTTCCAGGTCAGCCTGGGCTAGACTCTGCCAAAAAAAAAAAAACCCAAATAAACAAAGGCCCTAAATGTATCAGAGCTTATCAAAACAAGTAAAAGGTCAGAAATTTTATTTTGCTGGGAAGCTAGTGGGGGGTGGGGGGTGGGGGGATTGGGGAGCTTGAGTGGGTGCTGGGCTCCTATGAGAAGATCATTGCTCATGGTGCTGAACATACAGTCACACTGCAGAGTGATTTAGGAATATGCCACACACATTGCACGATCCTCTCCCAGCTACAGAACCTTCACTGTGGACCATCCAACCTTAAAAAGCGGTACTTGGTGACGCAGAAGTCCAGACACGCAGAAGCTATTAGCTAGGCACGGGAAGCCGGAGGGAAAGGCACAGAAATGAAGGGGAAGAAAGAAATCACATTCCGTGCTAGGAAACAGCCCCTCACCTGGTTCACTCAAGGTGAGAAAGAACGTTGTTCTCTCCAGAAGACCAGCCCCACCTTTGCCCCGAAGGGAGCCATTATCTCCATTAGCCTACTAGAGAAACAAATTTGCTTTCTACCCTGAGGGAGTCACTGCCTCCTATCTTACAAGGCTGTTTGCTATGCAATTATCCTTGAAAAGATAGCCGGGGACAAAAGCTATCACAAGATATGTAAAAAACAGCTTTGGAAAACTACATTAACAAGGTTTTAAAATAATATTCATAATAATTGGAGTATATAGTCCAGATTATCCTGTAAAGTATTACTATGTATATTACCTCACTTAATTCTATGATTGGATCCCTGAAACTGATCTATTATCCCTATTTCATAGATAAAAATGAGGCACTCTTTTTTTTTTTTTAAGTTAACTCTAAGATAACTTGATCAAAATGGTGAATTTTTTATTTTGTTTTGTATGTGTGTTTTTGTTTGTTTTTAGAGGTAGGGTCTCACTCTAGCCCAGACTGACCTGGAATTCACTATGTAGTCTCAGGGTGGCCTCAAACTCAGGGCAATCCCCAACCCTTTACCTCCCGAGTGCTGGTATTAAAGGCGTGCACCACCACACCCCGCCAAAATGGTGAAAGTTTTAAACCAAATATGTTAAACAGTAGGTGTTCCTGGAAAATGGAATGTGAAAGGAATGGAATGATCCCTGTGTGCCATGTACCACGACCTCCCCATGTCCCTGTGTTTCTAAGTATCTTTGTGATTATATAGCATAGAATGTTTCTTGCCTCAGTTTCACCTATGTGACCTGTGTAACCTTGTGACTTCTTGTAATACCCCCACCCCTTGTTTAACAGTATGTGATTTTGTGGTTTAACTCCCGATCCTGTTTTTACTATAAACATCATGTGGCTATTTCCAGTAAAAGCTGACACCTCAAACAGTTCAGGGTGGCATCTTAAGATCCCGAACTCTGGGACGCAGACCTGATGCACCAGTTTTCTTCTTTTTCTTCCTTTTCACCCAATAAAACTTTGCCTCACATTCCGTGAGTTGATGGTCTTACTGTGTGACACCGAACCCCATGACATTCCCGTGGTACTCCCTACAAAAGGCCTTTGCTCTCATGTTCTCTACCTTATTTATCTGGCAACCAAGTTGGGAATTTGGGCATAATGACTTCTTTCGTGTGTGCTCAAATGCCAAGTACTACTGATTTTGTCCGTTAAATTATTTTATTTTTCAAGGTAGGGTCTTGCTCTACCCCAGGCTGAAATGGAATTCACTATGTATTCTCAGGGTGGCCTGGAACTCACAGCGATTGTCCTTCTGCCTCCCAAGTTCTGGGGGTAAAGGAATATGCTACCACGCCCAGCTCCATTAAGTATTTCTTGAATTAGCTGGGTGTGGTGCCATATTCCTTTAATCCCAGCATTTGGGAGGTGGAGATAGGAGGATTGCTGAGAGTTTGAACCCAGCCTGAGACTAAATAGTGAATTCCAGTTTGCTTGGGCTAGAGTGAGACTGTACCTTGAAACAGCCCCCAAATATATATATATATATATTTTTTTTTTTTTCCTTGAATTAATCCCGTCTGCTGTTAATGTAAGTAAAGGCGCCATTATCACTAGGAGCAATGCAATATTAACTTCCAAACTGGTTTCCAGTCTCTTCTTATCCCTACCCTCATCCCATTCTACTTCTCAGCTAGAATCTATTTTCCAAAACCAAATATATCCAGATTATCTTCCCTCTCCTTTTCCAGTTGAACAAGCATTCTCCTCTGGCTAGAGTCTTAGCTAGTTTCCTCCCTGGAGCTTAATTCACCCTAAAATAAACCTCACAATTCATAATTTCTCCCTAAATAAACTCCATAATTCATACCCTTCTCAGAGTCTGTGTTTTTCGATTCTTTGTTAAAATTGATAAGGGCCCCAAAACTGGGGCTCACAAGTCTGGGGATTGTGAGACCCCCCCAAAATCGTGCATCATAATGATCAAAGAAATACAGCTGCTACCTGACACACAAGAGAAGGACATTCAACCCCAGTCACAAGTGAAAGCAAAGATGTCACAGCAGAAGTGAGGTTTCATATGGAAAGGATAAAAGTTGGCCAAGAAAAGCCAGAGGGAAAAGGCGTAGAAATTAAGGCAAAGAAAGAACTAGAAAATAGTCTCGGCACCCAAGGTGAGGAAGAGCACTGACAATGTTCTGGATGTGAACAGTGCTGACAGAGATGAGGTGGAGATGAGCTTCCTCTATCATGAAACTTTTCTGCATGGTATTCTAGGGATTTACAATCATCCTGAGGACCATGAGGAGGTCACTGCAAAATCTGGGGAAAATAATCTGGCTACATTAGAAAGATTTGTTCTTTGGCTTAGTGTGGGGATTGTGAAGATTGAAATGTTTTCTTTGGTAATTTTTAGTGGTGGGAGGGAGGTAGAATTGGCACGCCAGGGCCTCCAGCCACTGCCACTGAGCTTCAGACGTGTGTGTAACCACCCTGTGCACATGTGCGACATTGTGCGCTTGTGTCACCTTGTGTGTCTGGCTTTCATAGGATCTACAGAGTCAAACTTGGGTCTTTGGGCTTCCCAGGCAAGTGCTTTAAACACTAAGCCATCTCTCCATCCCTGAGACTTTTTTTTTTTTTTTTAATTAATAAACTGAGAGCTAGGCGTGGTGGCACATGTCTTTAATCCCAGCACTCGGGAGGCAGAGGTAGAAGGATCACCATGAGTTCAAGGCCACCTTGAAGCTACATAGTGAATTCCAGGTCAGCCTGAGCTAAAGTGAGACCCTACCTCCAAAAACCAAAAATAAATAAATAAATTGGATAAACTGGGGGCTGGGCTGGCCCAGCCATTAAATGCAGTATCAGTACAAGTGTGAGGCCGTAAGCCTCTGGGCACAGCAATGTGTGTCTGTAATCACTGTGGGGAGCAAAGACTGGAGAAGGACCGGGGTTCATGAAAAAATGGCAAGTTCTAAAATAAGTAAGAAACTCTACCTCAAGGGGGGAGAAAAGCGGGTGAGCGGTGGGGCAGGACAACTGGAGCTTTCCCCAGGAGCCCACGCAGGGCTCCGCACCAGCACGCACGCAACGCACGTTTCCACCGCCACACACACTAAGTACATGGAAGAAGAGATACACTGACAACTTGACAGGCGATGTAGAGAAACGTTTGGAACTAATCATAAAAAAAGATGGGAATACTTAGCGATTAAAATCTTATGCTTATTTTTTTACTAATCTCAAGAGGCCTACTTGCCTTTTGTTTCCCCATTTTTCTCTGATTACTCTAGCCCAGGCTGACCTGGAATTCACTATGGAGTCTCAGGGTGGCCTCGAACTCTTTGCGATCCTCCTACCTCTGCCTCCCGAGTGCTGGGATTAAAGGCGTGCACCACCACGTCCCGCTCTGATTACTCTTTTTAAAAGTCAGTTCTGGGCTGGAGAGATGGCTTAGTGGTTAAAGCACTTATCTGCGAAGCCTAAGGACCCAGGTTCAATTCCCTAGTACCCATGTAAGCCAGATGCACAAGTGTCTGGAATTTGTTTGCAGTGGCTGGATGCCCTTGTGTGCCCATTCTCTCTCTATCTGCCTCTTTTTCTCAAAATGGATTTTATTTGTTTTAAAGCCACTTCCATTGGGTGTCCTTTTTTGTGGGTTTCTGCCTTATCTTCTATTGTTTATTTTCTTAGCTCCTTTTTTTTTTTCCTCCAGCATTTTTTTTTTTTTTGAAAAGAGTGGGCTTTGCTGCTGCTGAACACATTTTCTTCTGTTCACAATAAAGTGTTTGATCCAACTCATTGATACTCCAGTCCAACTTTCCCTTTCTGAGATGTGACAGATGAGTGTTCCTTCTTCACCGAGACGCCCCCCTCCTTCCTTGCACTCCTCTCCATTGGCTGCTCTCTTTGCTGGCTGAAGAATCCCCTGGGCACCCCCTCCATCTGCCCCAACCCTCTTGCCTTGACTCTGCACACCTCTCCCTGGCTAACTTCCTGCGTCTCATCACGCGTCTCTGACGACTCTCACACACCAGCCTCCTTAATGAGCTCTCAACGTGTGCGACCAGAGACCTTTCCACCAAACGAACCTCCTGGCCCCTTGCATTCAATGTCAAAACTACCTCACTGCCTCATTTCCCCTCCTGACCCTGCACACTGGGCTTCTCTACTACGATTTTGTTGTAGACAGGGAAAACAAGTTGGTTCATGATACCTAAAAGAAAACTCTCCCAACAGTAACCTAATATTATTCTATCAGCTTGAAATATAGACTAGCTGGCTCATTTACTCTTAGTCAGGTACTGGGTCTCTCAAACTGTGGAGACCAGAAAGCAGGGGAAGAATACAGCATAAACAATATTTAAGGAAGACCACTATAGAAGTATATTGCAGGGACTCGGGACCAAATCTGGAAATACAGAAAGAGACTCTGTGGAGGTGGCAAGGGGTGGCAGTAGGGGAACAGAGAACACTTGTCGAAGACAAACCCAGAGAATGGTTGAAGGGACATCAGGAGTGGAAGTTATATTTAATTGCTGCTACTCAGACTTTTATTCTTGGATTTTAACATTGTTCAGGAAAAATAAAGTGATTAATTTGTGGTAATAGGAGATACAAGGCAGTAGTCACTGCCTGCCCCTGGGGGACCCTGGGTCAGGTCCCCCGGGCTCCTTTTCACTCCGCAGAGTTTGGTCTATCCTGAGCAGACTGACATCAACACCATGAGGCCTTTATTTGGGTAGTAGATCCATTTTTCTCCATATCTTTAGTTGCCCTGCACCAAAATGATCCATAAAGCTTACCTGTAAGTTCTTCCCTGTGTGTGAGGCCAATATTAGGCTAGACAGGCCACAGAGAAACAGGAAATAGCTTGCTGTTTTTCTTCTTCTTAACATTTCTAATTCTCTACTATTGCCCTTTATTTGGTTATGGTTTAGGAGTACTGAAAAGTACAGAAACAGATTAAATTAAAAATCTATATTTTAATCCACGAGTTGCCAAATTTCCATGAATCTATGTTAATTAAATAACTCAAATCAGCTCTCATTTACACATTTACTCCTTAATTATTGTGATTATCTTCACTTTAAAATTCTGTATCAACTGGAGATGAATCTCATAAAACAAAAAATATTATGACATATCCATGCTGACATAAGAGGAAAATATGAGCATTTCAAAGGTTCAACTCCCCTTACTATATATTCACGTAGGAGTGGAGTATGGGGCAATTATTCAAACATTTCAGCACTCAAATATCTCGCTAACTGGAGGTGGCATCGCAAATTTAAGTTATTCGTGTATTTGAATTCTGTATTTGAATTACTTGGTGATCATGGACACTATTTCAGATGACTTGTATGCTATTTTTATTGTCTTAAAATTGACATAGATAACATAAGGAAAAAACTTGGCAGGAGAACAAAAGGGGTCTTTATTAAATACATACATGGTCAGTGGTGTCTAAATTTCCTTACATCACCGCTGAGCAGAGCTCTGCAGGAAGTGTGAGGAGCCTGGGATTCACTGTTGCCACAAGACAGCAGTGAGCGGAGCCATGATGTAGCGTACACTATTTACATATGCAGTGGGCCCACTGAGCAGTACATTTGCCCAGAGGTGCCCGTATCACACATATAATATAGGCAGTGCATTTAAAAATGACAATATTGAGCTAAATGCTATTTTCTTAAAACTAATTCAAAGATAGAAAATGATTAGACCAGTATAGGGTAGAAAGAACTATGTCTACTAAGAAAACATTGCTTCTCAAATGTTTATATATCAGTTTTTTAAAGGTATAAACAAGTGTATTATGGAGATTTAAGGTGCTGAGAGTGACAACAGAACACATGTAAGGATGGGGAAGCGTGACACTGAAAAGGTTATGTGAATTGTACTCAGGTTCACTTAAAAGACCATGCATCTTCTTTTTTTTTTTTTTAAAGATTTTTTTAATTAATTAATTTATTTGAGAGTAACAGAGAGAAAGAGGCAGATAGAGAGAGAGGGAGAATGGGCAAACCAGGGCCTCCAGCCACTGCAAACGAACTCCAGACACATGTGCCCTCTGTGCATCTGGCTAACGTGGGTCCTGGGGAATTGAGCCTCAAACCGGGGTCCTTAGGCTTCATATGCAAGCGCTTAACCACTAAGCCATCTCTCCAGCCCCCATGCATCTTCTATCAAAACCAGAAGGTAAGGATGGTGCAAACGTCTCATTGCTTAGGATTCTTGTAACTCTCCTGTATATTCTATTCTATAAAGTCATGGGCTCATTCAGTCAAGGAAATGAAACTCAAAGAGCACTGCATAAATTACATGCTTGGTTATAAAAGCACCATGCGATAGAATATAAGAAAACAAACATTGGGTTTTTATTTTGCAATTGAATACTATTAGTAATTTCATAGTTAAAGGTCATAGGGCTTACAAGAAAGCCATACAACTATATACCCATCAATATCACTTGCACAAAAAAAAATAATCAAAAGCATTATAGTAGTGACCGTTCATAGAAATGACTGGAATGAGGGCTGGAGGGATGACTTAGTGGTTGAAGTGCTTGCCTACAAAGCTCAAGGATTCAGGTTCGATTCCCCAGGACCCACATTAGCTAGATGCACAAGGTGGCACATGTATCTGGAGTTCATTTGCAGTGGCTGAAGGCCATGGCATGCCCAATCTCTCTCTCTCTCCATTCTTACCTCCCTCTGTCTCTTTCTCTCTCTCTCTCTGTGTGTCTCAAATAAAGAAATATAAATTAATAAAATTATTTTCAAAGAATACATTTATATTTTCCCAAACTTGGTTTGTTCTATTTTCCCATTCCTTGACCATCTTGGCTTCTATCTTTTACCTGCTTCCTACTTGTCTATCCAGATGGTGTGCTTACAAACCTACTTTGGGAAAGTCAAGGCTGGCTCCCAAGTCCTCTCCTTCCCACAGCCCTGGGAGGGAGTCTGCACAACCGCAATCCTGGAAGGACTTGCTTCACTGTAACTGGTCTGTGGACAAAGAGAAGGAATCTTTCTTCTTCTGCTTCCCTGTTATGACACCGTTCTTGTCACTTAGTGAGTATCCAAGAAGGGATGGTTGAACCAAACCAACCTGTGAAAGCAAGTATTCTAGACGAGGTTTGAGGAACTGGGAGGACGCGCTTGCACCGCACACTTGACCATCTGGGGTGCTTTCAAGTAGCGTCTTCACCCGTGTACTGACTCCCTGAGTCCTGCTGTATGCTCTTTCCACTGTGCATTTCTTCCTAATATCACCTACCAAAATCCTACCCACACTGCACGAGCTCCGTGAAATTACTTGTTCTCACCTGGAGTGGTGGCGCACGTCTTTAATCCCAGCACTTGGGAGGCAGAGGTAGGAGGATCGCGGTGAGTTCGAGGCCACCCTGAGACTCCATAGCGAATTCCAGGTCAGCCTGGACTAGACTTAAGACTTGGTATTATTCCTGTTTTTAATGTTTTTGTTTATTCATTTGCAATGGTGGGGGGTGGGTGGGTATGCCAGGGTCTCTAGCCACTGCAAATAAACTCCAGCCACATGTGCTACCTTGTGTATCTGGCTTACATAGGTACTGGGGAATCCAACCTGGGTCCTTAGGCTTGGCAGGCAAGCATCTTAACCACTAAGCCATCTCTCCAGCCCTATTTCTGCTTTTGTTTAATATTTTTTAATATTTTATTTATTATTACTTGAGAGAGAGATTGAAGCAGATAGAGACAATAGGTACTCCAGCCACTGCAAATGAATGCCAGACATTATGTGCCACCTTGTGCATCTGGCTAATGTGGATACTGGGGAATTGAACCTGGGTCCTTTGGCTTTACAGGCAAATGTCTTAACTTCTAAGCCATGTCCCCAGCACCCCCATTCCTGTTTTTGATGTAGATTTTTAAAAAGAAAATCTTTTGTGCAAATGAATATGTATGTGGATGTATGCGTGCGTGCGTGCGTGCGTGCGTGCGTGCGTGTGTGTGTGTGTGTGTGTGTAGGCCAGAGGTCTATATAGGAGGTGGTAGTCTTCCTCAGTTGTTCTCCATCTTATATTTGAGATAGTCTCTTTCTCTCTCTAAACCAAGAGTTCACTGACTTTGAAGCAAGCACCCTTAAGTGTTGAGTCATCTCCCCAGTCCATCATTAATTTCGTTAGACTAGCTAGTAAGCGAACTCCAAAGATTCCATGTCTCCGCTTTCCATAAGTTCTTCTTGTCGCTGAAAGAATAAACACAGGGGTCCCTTTTCTCAACAGTCCCCACTCCCACAAGGTACCCTTCATTTTCTGATGAAACCCCTTTCTTTGTCTAGTAATAATCAATGTAAGGATTGAGAAGAAATTGAGATAAAAGAGGGCAATGGGAGGGGACGATGAACAAATTACATTGTGTCTATATATGAAAATTCTCAACTGGGCCGGGCATAGTGGCATATATCTTTAATCCCAGCACTTAGGAGGATAAAGTGGGGCAATCGTTGTGAGTTTGAGGCCAGCCTGACACTATGTAATGAATTCCAGGTCAGAGTAGGCTAGAATGAAACCCTACTTCAAAAAACAAGCAAACATCATCAATAATTTAAAAAAATCTGTCAATAGCCTGTGAGAGGTTAAAAGAGATTTTGGGGGGTATTATTCTCCCTGGTAACCCACATAAAATTTTAACTGTGATTTGTTGAACACAATATTTCATTCATTATTTAAAGCAAGGAGGGAAGAATAAAGAGGGGTGAGGATGGTATATAAACGGAAGTATGATGTTAGTTTTTTTATGTGTGTTTATGTGTGTGTGTGTGTGTGTGTGTGTGTGTGTGTGTGTGTGTGTGAGAGAGAGAGAGAGAGAGAGAGAGAGGGTGAGAGGGAAAGGGAGAATCGGCACAGCAGGGCCTCCAGCCCCTGCATTTGAACTCCAGACACATGTGCTCCCTTGTGCGCATGTACAACCTTGCACGCTTGTGTTACTGTGTGTCTGGCTTATGTGGAACTTGGAGAGTCAAACATGAGTCCTTAGGCTTCGCAGACAAGCAAGCACCTTAGCCGCTAAGCCATCTCTCCAACCCTGTCATTAGCTTTTGAAAAAAAAAAATGAGACCATCTTGCTTTTTTTTTTTTTTTTTTTTTTTTTGGTTTTCTCTATGTAGGGTCTCACTCTAGCCCAGGCTGGCCTGGAATTCACTATGGAGTCTCAGGGTGGCCTCAAACTCACGGTGATCCTCCTACATCTGCCTCCCAAGTATTGGGATTAAAGGCATATGCCACCATGCCTGGCCATCTGTTTGTTTTATAATAACCCTTGTTTCCACATATTATTTTGAGTCATCAGGAAAAAATAATGATCTTGATGATGACAGAAAAATGATGTAAGAAGAGCAATGACTTAAGTAGCCAGCACAAAGCTCTCTAAATTGGAACCTGCCTGAAAAGTCACAATAAGATATAACAAGGACCACTTGTGACTCATAACAGGAAGATCACCAGGTACTTCTTTGCATATACACTTGCACAATTAGGTTCCAACAATCACAAAGGAATACTTCTATACAATAAGGCATGATTTTTCTATATAATACTCACATGAAAATAAATTACCTTTATTCACCCACTTACCAGATACTTTTCATTTCTAACATTGTCAATACACTTATTGGTAAAACATCAGACATGTTAAAACTGTTTTATTGTGCGTATCTCAGATATGCAACATGATGCTTATTTCTTTGGTTGACTTGGGATTTTTTGGTTGTTTTGAGACACGGTCTTTCTGTGTGCCTAGGCTGGCCTCAAACATGCTCAGTCTCCCAAGTGCTGAGATTACAGGCTTGCACCATGGTGCCCAACAGGATGTTCTGATAGACACAGTAAAACAGTTAGTGTGGTCAAACATATCCATCAACCCAAAAAAGTTCCCCTTTCTTACATAGCAAGGTCATCAAAAATGTATTTCTAGCAAAAACCTCAAACAATATAATATTATTGAATCAAGGCTTCTTGCTGTACATTCGATTTCTTTTGTAAGCATTCTTTTCATTTAATTTCTTTATTTTCTTGTGTGTGTGTGTGTGTTTCCTGGGTCTCTTGCCATTGCAAATAAATGCAGACATACATGGCAGTGTTTTCATACCTGCCTTTATGTGGGTCATGGGGAATTGAACCCAGGCTCTCAGGCTTTGTAGCAGGTGCTTTTTACTATTGAGCCATCTGCCCAGCCCAGCACATCACATCTGTAGACTTGTCCACCATGCAGCTAGGCAGTCTTGTTTTTTTCTTTCTCTCTTTCTTCCTTTTTCTTTGGTTCTGGTTTTGGTTTTGGTTTTTCGAGGTAGGGTCTCACTCTAGCCCAGGCTGACCTCGAACTCACAGTGATCCTCCTACCTCCTACCTCTGCCTACAGAGTGCTGGGGTTAAAGGTGTGTGTCACCACACCCGCCATCTATGCATTCTTCGAGTGACATCTGCTTATTACCCCACCTCCCCTTTAAAAAAAAACCTATAATTTGACAACCAATATTTTTGCTTTCATTTTAAACTTTGAAAAGGTAACTTTAAATTTCATTTCTATCGTGTTACTGCCCTGTGAGATGAATGATACCAACAACAGAGAACGGATAAGAAGTCACAGTGAGACTTGTTCAAGTCAGAGGGCTAGTCATGGACTACCTAGTTGTCTGTGGCACCCTATCTGAGCACACCTTCCACATCCCACATGTGGACTCGCCTTAGCGCAAATATACACCTTGAGTCCACTGAGCCTCTTTGTTGACTCTCGTTCAGGTCCTGCTTATAATGCGTACAAAGCACACAATGATTGCAAGTGGCAGCTGTCTGTAACCCTGTCTCATCAGTTTGCCTCCTGTTTGTCCCTACAGGATATGGCAGCTGCATATGCAACCCTGCATGTTAATAATGTGACATTTCCCAAGCATATTAAACCACACATACAATTTCCTAACACAGATATACTGATTCTACCTCAGGTTGCCCATCTGAACTGAAAAGTGTTCTGAAAACAATAAGGGAAACTTTTTTTTTTAAATCCCTTTTAGGAAGCACTGAAGGTGTCTTAATTATTACACTGAAGATTTCCGTTACCAACAACATAGGCTTACTAACAATGTTTATCTTGCAGAAGGAAATATGAATGTTTTCTAATGGGAAGCATGTAAAATGCCTTAGTTGAAGATCACTTCAAAGAAAAACCTTCTTTTATATTCATCTCAACATCTACCAGGTGGTATTATTTTTCCAATAGTCTTTTACTCTATCCCTTCACATTCAAAAGAGCTTATGTCCAACCTATAATCATTTCATGCTAATTAGAGTAATTCATGCTTAATTATCCAAAATCATTCCTTTTCAAAATCAAATCCATTTCTTGTCATGACATTAAAAAAGATACAAATAAAATATTATCAGAATGCAAATTTCTTTCTAAGGAGAAGATTTTTGAAATTTTCTTTAAATAGTATTAAAGGTCCCATGATTCCTCTACTTATATTAGTCTGAACTAGAGAAGGGCAACTTTACCTCTGAAGTGGTGGCTACAGATGCCTTTGATAATTACTAAGGATTAATGTTATTGGCTATACTGACATAAAGAATTTGCTGTACTTTTAAAGAGGGGTTACACAGCAATGAGACCTAATGATGGCTGAGGAGAACACATTAGTTTAGAACCTTGGGCGTCCACGGATGTACTTTGAGTGACCTATGCCTCTTACCATCCTGAAGGCTGTCATCTGAGTCCTGCTGATATGATAGCTGCTCCCTTCCCTGGGATCGCCCCAGCCTCACATCTCTAAGAGTTGGCTCCCTTTCCCCTTTTATCTCCTAAGGAAGTCCTGGTCCTTCCCTGCTCTGGAAGCCAGGGGTCACATTGTGGCAGCTTCCATTTTCCACTTCGTTCTAGGCTGATTGTCACGAGACACAGCCACATCTCCTTGGGAGGGTGAGGCTTTCTTCTCCAACCATTTGCATTAGGTTAGGTCTTTAGTATTTGTCTGTGCCGCGTTACCATTTATTCACATGCATTTACGGGGCATCTTCAGAGTTAAAAGCCCTACAGTTGGACCATTTCCATCTTTAACTAAAACTTTGCAATTCTGGCTATTCCTCCTGTTATGAACTGAATATGTCCCCTCCCAAGTTCATGTTGCAATCCTAATTTCCAATGTGAGACTGGGAAGTGTGACCTTTTGTTGGGACCATGATGAGTGGGATTAATGCCTTTACAAGAAGAAACCCAAGAGCTTGCGCTCCCTGCTCTGCCGCCCGCCCTGTGAGGACACGCTGGAGGCTGGCCACCTGCAAAGCAGGGCCTGGCCCTCACAGACATCAGTGCTGACACCTTGGTCTTGGATTCTCCAGCTTCTAGAACTGTGAGAAATAAATATAATAGATAATTTTTGTTTGAGCCACCTGCTTATGGTGACTTGTTATAGTAACTTTAATTAAGAGACTCTCCCAGTGGGAATACAGCTTAAGTTTTATAACGAAAATTAATTAGGCTGAGGAGATGGTTCAGTGGTTAAAGGCACTTGTTAGCAAAGCTTATCAGCACAGGTTTCATTTCCCCGTGCCCAAGCCAAGCCAGATGCACCACCCAGTACACGTATCTGGACTTTGCTTTCAGTGGAAGGAGGTCCTGGTGCCCTCACCCACTCCTCTCCTCTCTCTTTCAAAGAAACAAATAAAAACCTTTAAAAATCATTTTTTAAACATTGAGGTTTTTAAAATAGTCATGATGGAAACCAGTAGAAAAAGAATGAGTCATGTCTTTTGTCTAAGGAATAAACCTTCCTTTATTCAACAGTATGATGCAGAACAGAGCAGCCCTATCCCAAAAACAAATTTGACGTCAGGATCTCTTGCTTGGCTTATACTTTTAGGCACTTTGAATGGATATTAAATTTTATTAAAGCATATATTACATGACTTTAAAAGTCTAAATAAGGCCTGGGGAGCTGGCTTAGGGAGTAAGACTATATGCTTGGAAGCCTGAGAGGACGCGAGGCTCCTGGAATTCGGTTCCCCCCAGGCCTCATCGACAACTTTGTAATGCCAGTCCTGTAGAGAAGATAGACCAGAGAATCACTGGAGCTCATGAAGAGACTCTGTCTCGAGAAAACACGCGCATGAAAGATAGAGGAAGGACACTGCCGTTCTCTGGGTTCCATGTGCCCACGAGCACAAATGCACATACATGGCCATGTCACACACACACACACACACACACACACACACACACACACACACAAACACGTAGAGAGAGACAGAGAGAGAATGCTTTGCCTCTTCCTGTGCTTCAGAAGCAATAATTAAGCAGAAACATCTATGTCTCTAGCCTCAGTCTCCATATTTCTAAATAATCTAATATTGCTTTGTGTTAACCAGACCCCTCAGCCTGTTGCAACACCTTACAGATGTGAAGGCCTTCTCCTCCTGGCTCCATGTAGCTCTTTCCTAAAAGCTCTACCCAGTAGTTCTTTCCTGCGTTGGCTGCTACTAAGTCATAAGGCCACATCTAGAGATTACAGAACTTGGAAAAATGGGCAGTTCACGTTCCCTCTACAGAAAAGAACTCGGAGGAAAAGAGGTTTGTGAAGAGCTATCTGGTATCACAGCGTACTGTACTAACCTTCCACTTGTAGGGTTTTATTTATTTATTTATTTTTGGTTCTCAAAAGATCTGTTGAAAGCCTTTGCCATGCTTTCTGAATGTTTCACCACATCAACACTATGTTAGAATCCTGGTGCGTGGTGTACACTGATACGGGTCTTTGTTCACATGATGCGCTGGGAACTCGGTAAAGCCCAGGTACGGGACTAGTTGTCCAGCTTCAGGCTGCTCTTGGTTTTGTTATACTATGACAATTTTATCTGACAATTTGCAAAAAGCACTATTTACAAGGAGAGAGAGAGACAGAAGGAAAGAGAACAGGCATGCTAGAGCTTCTTGCCACTATAAATGAACTCCAGATACACACAGGACTTTGTGCATTGGCTTTACATGGGCACTGGGGAATTCAACCTGGGCCATCAGGCTTTGCAAGCAAGTGACTTTAATTGCTGAGCCTATCTCCAGCCCCTATCTGACAGGTTTTTTTTTTTTTTTGTTTGTTTGTTTTTTTGAGGTAGGGTCTCATTCTAGCCTAGGCTGACCAGAAACTCACTCTGTAGTTTGTTTTAGGGTGGCCTTGAACTCATAGTGATCCTCCTACCTCTGCCTCCTGAGTGCTGGGATTAAAGGCGTGTGCAACCATGCCTAGCTTATCTAACAATTTTTTTAAATTAAATTATTTATTTATTTGAAAGCGACAGACACAGAGAGAAAGACAGATAGAGGGAGAGAGAGAGAATGGGCATGCCAGGGCCTCCAGCCTCTGCAAACGAACTCCAGATGTGTGCACCCCCTTGTGCATCTGGCTAACGTGGGACCTGGGGAATCGAGCCTTGAACCGGGGTCCTTAAGCTTCACAGGCAAGCGCTTAACCACTAAGCCATCTCTCCAGCCCTAACAATTTTTTTAAAAATATATTTTATTTATTTATTTGAGAGAGAGAGAGAGAGAGAGAGAGAGAGAGAGAGAGAGAATGGGTGTGTCAGGGCCTCCAGCCACTGCAAAGGAACTCCAGAATCATGCAGCCCCTGTGCATCTGGCTTACGTGGGTCCTGGGGAATTGAACTGGGGTCCTTAGGCTTTGCAGGCAAACACTTTAACCGCTAAGCCATCTCTCCGACCCCCATCTTACAATTTTTATGTTCTTTTTTACTGAGGGCAGGGTTTCATATTAATTGGATGTTGGAAATAAACTTGAAAATACTCTTCTAATTTTCTCTTAGCTTATTTATTTATTTATTTATTTATTTTTGTAGTAGTGGGATCTTCTCTATGTTAGGCAAGTATGCTGCTACTAAACCAAGTTCCCAGCCCATATTTTTTTCTTTTTGCCTCATTTTATAGCAAATTTTGAACCACTGCTTTTATAACTTCTATGAAAATTTAAAATTTCTTCTTTTCTTTATTTACTTCATTTATGGATTTATTTTTCAGACAAGACTTTATCTTATACACCAGGCAGCACTAAATCAACAATTCTATTTTAGCCTCCCAAACTCTGGGATTATAGACATGTGCTACCAGATCGTATCTGGCAAATTTTTCTAATAGGTCATTTTGTATAGGGCCTTTTCTTATTATATAAACCTATTATCTATTATTAACTCTCACAAAATTCATTATATATATTTTCTAAAAGTTTTCTTCTGCCATTTAAAGAAAGTTCCTTCTTGGAACCCTTAGATTACTAGATCATTAGAGAAAATATATCTTTAAGTGCTATGGGCTATTTTAATTATTTCTTATTTTTATTCTTGGTTTTTGAAGTAGGGTCTCACTCTAGTCCAGGCTGACCTGGAATTCACTATGTAGTCTCAGGCTGGCCTTGAACTCACAGAGATCCTCCTACCTCTGCCTCCAGAGTGCTGGGATTAAAGGTGTATGCCACCATGCCTGGCTTCTTTTAATTTTTTTTTTAATGTTATTATTATTTTTCCCTTATAATTTCTCTCATTCATGGTAAAGATTAACTTCAAAACTCTAAACTATCTAGGTGATTCTAGGTTGTCAATTTACACTCAAATCCAAGGCATGGAAAAGCTCTGTGGACAGTGTAAGTACATGGGTTGGCTGGAGGAGACTAATCTACCAACTGGGAGAACATGTTTCACTAGAGCTGGATTTTTTGCTGGGGCACTTCTGAATTTAAGTATCTGAGGCTGTCATAGATATATATATATATATATATATATATATATATATATATATATATATATATATATATATATATATATATAAATCCCCAGAAAGACCTTTCACTAGAAAGGTAAAGACCAGAAAATAACAAAAGGACAACTTCTCTTGCTTCCAGTTCCATAGTCATTCCCAATCTGCAGTGTTCCTAATTGACTTATCTTTAGAAAAGAAGCTTCTCTTTCCTGCAAAGGAGGGAATTGTGGCCACAGATACTCGGCAACATAGCTGATGAGTGTACAGTCTCCCTTGAGTTCTGCTGGGTGAACCCCCCCCCCCCCACCCGCTCTACATGAATCTCTTTTGCAGCTGCTTAGGTGATTGCCTCCACTTTTATTTACTGTGCATCTTCCAAATTGTTGACATCTCTCAGTATTGTCTTTTCTCCTATTTCTTTTGTTTTAATGAGTTTCCTTTTTGGAAATACCTCTGCTGTCATGTTTGTGAGGTTTCAGGAGAATCTGCCATGTCTAACAATCCGCCGATTTAACAAAGAGTTCTCAATGAACTTTAATGAATAAATGAATATTTAACTCAATGCAAATGTATGTGTTGCTCCCTAGAGTTTCGTCTAGGGCTGTGTGAACCTCCTGGGGCCACTGAAACACTGAGGAGACATCAATAAGGGCTCACATCCAGCCTAGCAGTTTCCCTGTTACATGCAATGTTAAACAGCAATTTTTACTTTTTAAAAATTAGTGTAGATTGCAGCAGCTTTCCAACTGACACCACTGAGCCACAGATGCTTGGAATAAAGGGATAATGAAATAGAAAAGGTGCCAGTAAAAAACTGTGGCTCTTCCCCTATAGAAACAAAACCAGGAGGCAACATGTTTCTTCCCTTCATCCCGTGACAAGATTTTCCATGCAGGACTCTCAATGTGTTCTATGCAGCGTGTTGTGGTGTCAGTGTGATGAGGGAAGATGGCATAATTTTCATTTCTTTAAAAGGGGGAATCACGTTCTCTTTAACACAAGAGAAAGTGCTAACATTAATCTGTACCACCTATGCCTCAGTCGGGCCTCAAGGTGCATCCCGTTGCTACATGGGACAGTGCTACATAGACTAGCTTCTCAGGTAAATGCCAGAGTAAGTTTACACAGGCAGCGGAGTGGTGTGTCCCCAGACACCATCGTAAATACAGAGCTTCATTTTGTGAGTGTACTCCTGTCTTCTCTACCTGGGAGACTGTATAAAAAAATGCATAGTATTTATCAGGATAGTGTGTTTTTTTTTTTTTTTAAAGCTAATCAAACAATTAAAATGATTGGTACTCTTTGCTTTCTGGGGTTCAGTAAACATGTGAAGAAGCAAGCAGAAAGGATGAAATATACATGTAATCTGAATATGAAATATTTTACGTATAAACAATAAAATACTTTCAAATCTTAGTATCTGGGAAATTGCTTTCTTATGCAACTCCGTAAAATGCTGCTGTTTTTGGTGTTTTATTTTTGGCTTATATTTTAAAATATTACTATTGTGTTCATGCTTCCTATATGAATAGATTTTCAAAAGCTTAAACTTTCTAATCATGACATTACTTAGACAAAATAGTAAGGACTAGGTAAATGTCCAATTACTGATGAGTCATATGATATATTTTGGGACAAGAATTTCATGAAATATTCTGTAGCTTTTTCACTTAATAAGACAGAGCATCAGATTTCAGATAGGGTGTTATATCACTCATTTATCTGGATCTGGAATTGAAGCCAATATTCTGAGAACTGTGTGTATCTAGACCCTATCTTTTTAAATTTTATTTATTTATTTGTTTGTTTGTTTGTTTTCAAGCAGAGGAAGAGAGAGGGAGAGACAAAGAATGAGAATGAGCATGCCAGGAACTTCAGCTGCTGCAAACAAACTCTGGACGCATGCATCACTTTGTACATCTGACTTTATTTGGGTAATAGGGAACAGAACCTGGCTTGGTAGGCTTTGTAGGTACCTTAACAGTTGAGCCATCTTTCCAGCCCCTATATTAGCTACTATATCTTCATGGTCCATATCTGAGTATAACCTTTGAAAATTTTGCAAGTCAATAAAAAAACGTAAAAAGGTAGACAAGGTGGTGGGGGGAGGGGACTATTGTGTGCAGAATACTGAATGAGATGGTAAGTATTATGGGATGACTGAAGGTGGAAAAGAACAAGCTGACCATCCAGTGTGGTGGCCATGGAGCATTAGGCATTGACAGGCTGCTGGAAGTTCTGAACCAATAGTCCAAAACAGCATCTCTGGGACAACTGGCGTGTGAACAGTCTTCTTTGGAAGCTGAAACCTGCCTAACCTAAGGTGAAGTGATTTCACATAATCTTTTGGGGACCATATTTTCTTTCTCTATTGTGATTCTGGCTCTTAACCATGAAATTTGTTTTTCTTTTCTCCCTTTGTTACGTTAAAGGAATTACGGTCAGCTGATATATTTTTCCTCTCTGCATTTGAATTCGAGGCAGAACAATTCCCATGGAAGATTCTTATAGAACCTCATTTTAGTTATGCTTTAATAAAGTCTTATTTGTATTGACTTTTGGGGCAACTTGGCTTTCCTAACTGATAAATTACTTGGGTTTTCCTTTTTTTATGGAGGATTTTAATTTAATATGATAGATTCAACTGCTGTTTTCCAGGTTTTGTATGCATGCCTGGAAGCCTTTTAATAACTTGCAATAACAAACAAAATGAATGTGACTTTTAAGGTAGACACTCTTGTAATTGATATTTTCACCAACTCAGGGTGTTTATTTGTTTTTACCAAAAAAGAAAATGTATTCTTTTCAACTTTGGGGAATAAAGTGTAATGAGATTGCAATTTACTCATATATTGTGAGAACTTCTACAGTCACAGAGAAAATTCACACAGATAAATTTCTTGCTCTCTGGATATATGATTACTGTATAACTTACAAAAACAGTTTTTTGGTTAAATTTATTTGACATTCTGTTAAAGTAGATAGGGATCAAGAGGTGATATTTTAAAAATATATTAATAAGTAGTAGTTAAGTTAGGTGTGTTGGATTCAAATCCTGAATCAGAAATTATATTAACTTTCAAAATTATATGCTTTTAGTAATGCAGAATAAAATCTTTGACATAGGAGTGTCTTTAATAAATGATGAAATTTTGCCTAAAGCCATAGAGTAGACAATAACAAGGAATAGAAGAGAACCTACCACTTAGCATGCTATGATATTCTCTTGCAAAGCCTTTACAAATAGATTTGAGAAGAGCCAATGTCCTGAGTAGTTTAAACTTAACTTCTACTGAACTTAAGTAGCAAGTTGACATGATTCCTTAAGAGAAATGTTTGGACAAGGTCAGAATAGAAATGAGGCATTACTGAATAACATTGTTGGATGGCAAGCAGATATAGAAATTTGGGGTTGAAATGGCCTTTTCAAAGGGGTAGGTCACACCTATGAGAGTACAGACTAGGTATTTGTCTCTCATTCCCTGATTCCAGGCCTCTTTAGGTACTTACGCATTAGTCAATATGACATCTAAAGGATCAGTTTTATGAAGATGTCAGCTTTCAGGCAACATTTTTGCAAGGCCAACTTTTTTTTTTAAAAGTCTATACTTTCTTCTAAGGCTGAAGATAATTTTTCATGGTAGTCATAAGGTTGATGAAATATTGAATGGGTTGTATGAGGAGCCTTTCCAGTGGGGGTGGGGAGATGAAGAGGAGGCAGAGAAACATGAGAATTTTAATAATTTGCCACACTGATTAATGCTTTTCTAAGCCCCCCAGAAACAAGGGCAATAGCTACTATTTATTATGCTGTGCTAAAAGCACAAGAGAAACAAAATCACAGAACACCAAGTAGGCTCGGTGGTTTCGTTTTTCATCTCATCTCTCTCTCTCCATACATATGCTCATCTTAGAGGTTATTAGGTTAAAATTGTGTATGTATGTATGTGTGTGTCTCAGTCATTCTAAGTTAAACCATACCAAAGTATTCAAGACTTAAAGACCATAGGTGTACTTTCAACTTCTATAAACAGACACAATGAACAGTTTTTGAGAGTCAATCTATTGACATGGTCTTGATGTGAAGGACCCACTAAAGAGAAAATGATGCTGCAAAGAAACACTGCCTAAAATAGCTGTGCTCTATATATTCAAAACTGGGTGCTCCAAGCATTGTGAACCAAGCAAAGAGGAGAACAAGTACAAAGGCTGTAGGGAGGGTGCAGCTCAGTGTATTTGAAGGGGGGAGGGAAGGATGACTAAAGAAGAAACAGAGAATAGAGTTGAAGGAGCCTCCCTCAAACACTTCTGGATGTCCTTATAATTTTCCTCTCAACTCCCTTAGCACTTTCTCTCTTATTCACTTGGCTTTTTAGTATACAGTCTTGTAAGTGCTCTTGGAATTTATAAAGATATATTTCTATATATCTATATCTATAGACTGTGTTTTCAATGACAGTAGAATGTTTTATTTATTTATTTTTATTTATTTGAGAGAGAGAGAAAGAGAGAGAGAGAGAATGGGCACGCCAGGGCTTCCAGCCACTGCAAATGAACTCCAGACATGTGCGCTCCCTTGTGCATCTGGCTTACGTGGGTCCTGGGGAACTGAGCCTCGAACCGGGGTCCTTAGGCTTCACAGGCAAGCGCTTAACTGCTAAGCCATCTCTCCAGCCTGACAGTAGAATGTTTTGAATAGAACAGGCATGTTTTATGTAGTATAGTGCTGCCATTCCTAGCAAAGTATGGTAAATTTGAGACCTACAAGGTAAGTGTCCTAAGTAGGAGGCAGCCCTGTGGATGAGCTCATCCAAGCAATGGCAAATAATTTAAAAGGACTTTGGAGTCTACTGTATCCACCAAACCCTATCCTCTGGCAATACTTAATGGTCATTAACAGTGCTGGAGCTGATGGAAAGTTTCTGAGATGCATTGAGTGGCATAGTTCAGAAATATGCATGTGACTGTATACAAATTTATCCTCAAGAGGAAAAGTACCTGTAAATAAACTGGGAAAAACATACTGCAGGATGAAATGAATACAAAATACGATAAACAGGTGGATGGGTGGAATGAGGAATGAAGGATAGGTATATGGGAAAGGAAGTAAAGAAACATGGTACCAGCACAGTGCCAGAAATTTGAGCAGACCATGTAAAACAATGTCAGCTTTTCTGAGTGTTTGGGTTTTTCATAATAAAATATTGAGGAAAGTTGGTTGAAATTAACAATTGAAAATATCATATTAACAAAATGATTTAGTTTTATAGCCATTGTACTTTAAGTTTTATGTATCTGGGCTTTTAGAAAATCTTTGAATCCTTACATAGGCCACAGAATTAGTGTGATAACTTATGATGTGGAAAAGTGCAATCAATTCAACTTCCTATCACCTTCATAAGTTAAGAATTTGGGTTATATTCAGTTATATTTTCCAAATAATGGCCATGTTTCTTATCTATAAAATTCAAAAAAATACAGTTAGCATATTACATAATTAAAATTATAATGCCTGATGACCTTAATAGTAATTGATTTAAAAATATATGTTATTTATTGGGTAGTTCATCTTTACCTTATATGTTGGCATGAATGACACAAAAAAGCAAAACAACACAACATGGCAACTGTCTCTCAGCTCCTACCTTTGTCTCTCATCCCCCTTTTCTTTCCTTCTCTCTTCCTCTTTTTTCCCCTTATATAAAGAAATTTCATAACCTAGATAAGTATGGCATTTAGATTAAAGGACACTTATCAGTTAAAGATTCAAGTTCTAGGGCTGGAGAGATGGCTTAGCAGTTAAGCGCTTGCCTGTGAAGCCTAAGGATCCCGGTTCAAGGCTCGATTCCCCAGGACCCACATTAGCCAGATGCACAAGGGGGCGCACGCATCTGGAATTCATTTGCAGTGGCTGGAAGCCCTGGCGAGCCCATTCATTCTCTCACTCTCTCTTTTTCTCTCTCCCTCTTTCTCTCTGTTGCTCTCAATAAATGAATAAAAATAAACAAAAATATTTTTAAAAGATTCAAGTTCTAGAACTAAATTTGTCTGTCTTTTAAAAAAATTATTTTTATTTATTTATTTGACAACAATAGAGAGAGAAAGAGAGAGAGAGAATGGGTGCACCAGGGCCTCCAGCTACTAGAACAAACTCCAGATACATGCGCCACCTTGTGCATCTGGCTAACATGGGTACTGGTGAATCAAGCCTCGAACTGGGGTCCTTAGGCTTCACAGGCAAGTGCTTAACCACTAAGCCATTTCTCTAGCCCTAAATTTGTCTCTTCTTAAAGAATGAAATATCTGAGCATAACTGTACTATGTATACCATAAATAAAGAGCAATTTTTCTCAATTTGCACAACATTTGATTTCTATCTTTTTATCACTTAAGTTCTAGACAGTTTATTTATAACTCATTCCTTTTGTGAATGATAAATTGTTCTTTTGAAACAACAGAATGTACACTCTTTCATGAATACTTTTTTATTCCAGGAAAAACGAGTGGAATGTCTACCCAAAACGTCCCTTTAACTTTTACTTTGTATTGTTGACAAGTGATATCTTTGAATGTACCTTGGACTGGCAGAACAAAAGTACCCCTACCTCACTTGGGCCAGTCTATGGAAAATTTATTTGGAAAACAATGAAAGTGTAAGTTCTTAAAGGTCTAACCATGTACCAGTAAATATGAGAAATGGGTTCAGAGATACGTGTAAGTGAATGGATAGCACTCATTTTAAGGCAGTGTTACAGAAACTCCTTGAGAGATCATGCATTCTTAAGCTCAGACATATGCCACATCAACATTCCTAACGTAAGCATTTTGTTACTGTTGCTGTGATCCGAGTAGGCCCGTGCCAGGGCTTGTGGGCTTGGCATTGAATTCTACTGAACTACAATGCAGCATCATTCAGTTTCTGTCGTCCTCGCCGATTCCCAGACATTGGAAATTTTTGCTGTAGAAATTATATACTGTAGCAAAGAGAGAAGTACTGGATTCCATTTCTCTTGACATCAATATGAAACAGAGCTATTGTCTGTTTCCCAAGACTGCTGAATCAATAAAACATATGCACCAAGGCCGCAAGAAAGCGGTAACTCTTTAAATTGCCCTTTCTATTTACAATTACTTAATTACTTCATTTTGCCAAAAATAAAGGTCATTAAAATCATCTTGAAGCTGGACTTAAATTTCAGAAGTAGCCTGCAAGTTGTGCAGTCTTTAACTATGTTCCATTTAACACATTTAATAGATGTAAAGGCTCACAAGTGATGATATAAAGGATAATTTACGCTTGCAATGCATTTTTGTCCAATTAATAGATTGCCTGTGTGTTGCATATTTTGCATGACAAAAGAGCAGAATATTAAACTGCCATTCATAATGAAAATGCACTTTGCAAATTAAAAGTGCCGAAACAGAAATTTTTCACCCTGTTTAGGAAATAAACAGTCCTTAACCAATTAAACTGCATTGTAATAATTCTATGATTTATTGCAAGTTGTTTAACTTTCAAAACTCGGCTAACCCATATTAAGGTCACAATCCATCATGTCTTGCTTGGAAAGCCAGCAAATAATGGCTGTTGTATTAGCTGCTTTTGATGATAGTATGAAAGAAGTATTAGCACTTGTCAACAAAACTGCTTACAACATAACATTAGCATGCATGGGCTGCTCCACCTATTTATTATTCTGGCAGCTCCACACATATTGTTACAAGCTTATAAAACATTTTGTCGGGTGGAAACCAAGTGTACACTGTTTGGTTTTCTGATAGACTGGCAGCATGAATGCCTGGGCTGACTTAGTTTAGTTTAAGTGTAAACAGAGACACGAGTTCTTCAACCCGTTCTCTTATTGATACTGAAAAGAGCTGAATTATTCAGCATCCAACTCTTCTGTCTGTGTCCATCACAGTTATCAATTACCCATCAGTCTTCTTGTCAAAACAGAATGGATTAATCTGGCTGAAAATAAGACAAATAAATGGATACTATAACAGGGGTGTGGGGTTGCCAGACTGTCAAAGGGAAATCCAGGCAGTGACATTTGCCGTCAAAAAAAAAAAAACGGGATCTCTAGCTGAGGTGAGCAAATGATTCCCCACTTTTTAAAGCCAAGAATGCACGTAGCTCACTGTAAGCACATTAATCTCCCTTCCTCAACTGCTGGAATGTTAGCATGGAGGTAAGAGTTTGCTGAAATTTTCTGATGTTTAAATAATTTTGGACATCCGTATTGTTTCCCCCAGAAAGAACAGGATCCATTCAGTCACTTTTTCTTGGAAAATAGGGGGTTGCCTGGTAAATAAATGGAGCCATTTAACAATGAAGTTATTGCTAGTAGGTAGAAGTTTTTTTTTTTTTTTTTTTTTTTTTACTTATCATTTCATAGCCCTCAGCTAATGTGATACCAAGTAACTCTTTTCACAGATGGCTGGTGGAACCCATCCAGCATCTGCAAAGTCCATCCTTGTTTTCTTTCCCAAACATTTTATTTGGAAATCTTCTTTGGCAAACTTCCTGAGATGCTGCCTGGCTGTTCAAATTACATATTTCCAATCTATCTCATTTGGCCCTTCTATAAAAAAATAAAAATAAAATAAAATAGAAACCCCAAAACAGGCCTGTAAAGTGGCTTCTCACTTGGCAGAAAAATTGCTGCCAAAGGCTGAAGCAAGTCGTAGCTTCCTTGCCAAAATCTTACAAGAATTTTATCTTAGATGCATTAATACGGGACTGTTTTGCACAGTCATCATTACCGTCTGAAGCCTAAGCATCCTCACAGGGCCAGACCCCCATTCTAGATCAGCTGACAAAACACCTTTGCCCAAACTTCCCTCTTGTTCTTGTTTCACCCCTACACTTAGCCTGTGGGGTGGGGAGCAAGTTAAGGACAGTCAGTTACTTGGTGGAAAATGACTGCCTTCACCTGATGAACAGGTGACTTAAAAATTATTTGTTTTATTATTCATTTGAGAGAGAGAGAAGAGGCAGAGAAAAAGGGAATGGATGTGGGCACTGGGGAATCGAGCTTGGGACCTTGGTTTCACAGGCAAGCGCCTTACCCACTATGCCATCTCTCCAGCCCAACAGATGACTTTTGAATGAGTCATCATTTCTTCCTTTGTCAGTAGACTACATAAAGAATTTGAAGCATTAAAAACACACACACACACAAAAAGCTCTGCCTTCGTTTTAGGAGTTCTAATGCGATCATACTAATAATTAAATTCCAGGTACAACTTCTTCTGTTCTTTTATAGATAGGCTGGAGATTTCCAGCACACATTCCCAGAACATTACCTCAAGTTTCGCCTCAATGTACATCAGCTTCCCAGAACTTCAGCATTAAGAAAGAAATACACTAATTGGCTGGGTCACAACTCATCTTTGCTAAATCTCATTTGCTTGGTGTATAACCTCAGCAGTCCCTTAAGGACAATACTATTTAAAACATGCGAGACTGAACCTCCACTTGAGTAAGAGCATTCTTGTCCTTTATTGTTTTCTTCCTTCTCTCTCTCTCTCTAACTCTCTTTCCTCTCCCCACAAATAATTCCCTTATGTGGAAAGCAGTAGCACTGCACAAAATAATTTGTGGCCTAAAAATGTTTTCAAACCATCCTAATAGGAGAGTTTGAACTCTGATGTGCTCTGGAGAGCTGCTTCTTTGGTCAAGTCTGTTTGGTGGTGGATGCAAAACCTGAGGAGAGAGTCAGCCCATCGCACCTCACCAGGGCCCCAGCTGAAACCAAAGAGTAACTTGGGGAAATGAGCAAGAGTGCTGCTTCCTTGGAGAACCTGGTACCAGCACAAGGGTGAAGGAGATAGACACAGAGAACACTCAACTCCTACCAAACCAGAGATCCAGAGGCACAGAGACTCCCAAGTCCTCATCACTGAAAGTAGACCAAAACGAACCCAACATAGCTCTGGGAAATTCATGAAAGAGCGGGTGGAAAGATTGTTAGAGCCACATGTTGGGACATTATGCACAGAGACATTGCCTCCTCCCCATAACTGATGACTAACCCCACAATGCACAACCCACATTCCCCAACAAGGAGGATCCCTGCAGAGGAGGGGAGGACAGGGAGGAGGCTGTATATACACTGTGTACATAACCAATAATAATAATTTAAAAAGTTAAAAAATTAAAAAAAAATGTTTTCAAAGACATGGAAGAATTTTTTTTTTTTTTTTTTGCAACGCTAGAAACAAAATTAAATGACAGATGTGCAAATGACCTCACTTCCAAATTCCAGATGCCATTTCCCATTTGAGGAATCTCTTAAAAGCTATGGATGCCTTTCAGACCCAACTGTCCCAAATCTGGACATTTTGCTTGCCTGGTTTTCTTTATCTAAAACCCCAGTCAGGTGCTGAGTCCCATACAGTCCTCTTGAACAACCATCTTCTGCCGTCGCTTTCCTTAAGATTCGTGTGGTTACTCACCTTCGCATTAAGTGCTGATGCATGGACTACTTCCTTAATTCGACAATGCTGCAGAGTCCAACATGCAAGGTCTCTCTGCTTCTAGCCTTTCCAACATCCATTCCGCTCCAGGCCCTCAGCTGCCTCTCTGACATGCCCTCCTACCACTATATGCATCCTTTAAATCTCAGTCAAATGGTTTCCCCTCATACCCTTGTTCCGTCGCCCACTTGTGATTTCTCACTTCAAGTCTCTTGAGCAACTTTTGATTTCCTTTCTCACAACATGATAGCAAACCTGTCTCTGCCACTTAGCAGCTGAGCTTGTGGGCAAGTTATATGATCAACTAAAGTTCCATTTCTCCTCTTCAGTTGAGGATACCATGATTCTACAGGGTGTGAACTTTAAATGAACATTATATAAGCATTGAAGAATACTTAGAACAACACCTGCAAGCACATTGAACATTCATCAGGTCCTTGCTCATTAAATTATTATTCCAGGTAAGAACTTAGTGATATCTGTTTTAATATTTGTATGTTGAAAAAGAACAATTATACTGTCTTTGGCATTTCATAGGGGTTTAAGATTACTCGTTCTCTGATCTTGGGGGTGGGTTAGGGCATGGCCTCTTGAACAGAATACCCTGGATGCACTCTGCGTGGCTTCATCTGCCTGGCTGGCTACCATTTGCTACCTTAGTGTTTGTTTATTTTCAAAGGTGGGAAGTCTGGCAGTTAAATGTTTTTTTTTTTTTTTTTTTTAATTCTCATAGGTCGTTATTAAGAGGAGATCAGACTGAAATGCTTAGTGGAGTGCCTGGCCCATAGTAAGACCTCCATAAATGCAGCTTGTCATTAGACTAGAGGGGTTCCAAAATACTCATCAATCTAATTCTAGGTGGTGAGTAAGGGCCATAAACATGAATGCATAATTCCCTGAATTACTGTCAAATCCTTCTAAAAGCCTTTCCTGAATAACACATCTCCCAACCCCAGTTTATTGCGCATCTCCTGGGCTGACTAAAAATTGCCATTATATCACTCCCCAAACTGAGGTACCACACCCCCCTTCCACCAGGACATCATCAGACCTTCCATTGGCTTCCGTGGTACTTCCTAATACCTTCCCCTCCCCAGTAATGTTCTGTTTCATATGCTTCTTGAAAATGTATCATTTGCTGGAATGTTGGCTCAAGCCTGTAATCTTAGCACCTGGGAGACTGAAGTAGGAAGATTGCTATGAGTCTGAGGCAAGCCTGAGCTATAGAGTGAGTTCCAGGTCAACCTGGGATACAGTGAGACCCTACCTCATCCACTGCCCTCCCAATGTATCATTTATCCTCTGTTATATTACTATATCACTTCCCAGACCTCATTCTAGTGAGGGCCCTCTTCAACGGGGGTTATTAATATTCACTGGGCTTTTAAGTAGTTTTAAATTTTTTTAAATTGAAAATTTTTAATTTTATTATTTATCTATTTATCTTAGAGACAGAGAGGCAGATAGAGAACGGGCGTGCCAGGTTGGGCATGGTGGCATGTGCCTTTAATCCCAGCATTCAGGAGGCAAAGGTAGAAGGATCACGATGAGTTCAAGGCCACACTGAGACTACATTCCAGGTCAGCTTGAGTTACCTATAATGAGACCTTACCTCGAAAAAACAAAACAAACAAAACAACAACAAAAAGATAATGGGTGTGCCAGGTCCTTCAGCCACTGCAAATGAACACCAGACACATGTACCATTTTGTGAGTCTGGCTTACGTGGGTCCTGGGAAGTCAAACCTGGGTCCTTTGGCTTAGCACACAAGCACCTTAATGGCCAAGCCATCTCTCCAGTCCTTCAGAGTAGACAAATCACAATAAAATATCTTATTTTAGGCTCAAAGAGGGAACCTTTCTTTATTTCTATTTTTTTGGTTTTTCAAGGTAGGATCTCACTCTAGCTCAGGCTGACCTGGAACTGATTATGGAGTCTCAGGGTAGCCTGAACTCACAGCGACCCTCCTACCTCTGCTTCCTGAGTGCTGGGATTAAAGGCATGCGCCACCACGCCCGGCTGAGAGAACCTTTTAAAACTCTCCTAGTGTACCTCTCCCTCTGTCTCTTTCTCCCTCTCTGTGTGTCTCCCAGGCTGGTCTTAAGCTTCGGATCCTTCTGCCTCAACCTTCTGAGTGCTGGCATTAATGGCATATACCACCATGTCCAGACTCCTCAACGTGTGAAATGACCAAGTCCAAGACTGACTATTGCCGAGTTTGTTATCTTCCCCAAGAACAATCCTACATCCATCTTAAGTTATAGTTAGAATGCAAGGGTAAACTACCTTGTGCATAGCATGCAAAGACAGCTGCAATTCAAGGTCTGATGTGAGGAAACATGACTGCAATGACATCCCCTCACACTTGGTGGAGAAGGCAGTTTCTGCCCTCATTGAGACACCACTGGATGTGAATTATGAAGCCACCATTCTTACCACTGGCTTCTGAGAGGTGGGGAGGTGAGAAGTGTTTTACTGTTTCCTCACTAAGCTTCTAATAGAAGGCTGCTTAGAGGCTCTGACTCAGCAACTTTCCAAGTTACTCAGTCCTTTAAAAGGTTTAAATGTGACCTTCACTCCGCACAACACAGACTCATAACCAGCCTTCTGTTTGGAAAGCCTCATCGTCAGAGAAAGTGAGTGAACAATATGACAATAATGGTATTTCAGTTCAACAATGAGATTTTCTCCCACTGTCAAAAACAGACCCTGGGAGAACCTTCAAGAGCATTTTATTGTTTCGATGAGAGAGTAACAGATGAGGTTATCCTAATAACACTGAGCGACCTTCTCTCTTTCTGGCTGGAAAAGGTAAAGTAAAATAGTTTCCAAAGTGGCAAGGTGGGCAGGCGCATCTTTCTTTGCTGTGTATGGTGTCCAGTTAAAGAAGTGGGGTTTCCAAACCGAGGATTCTCTCTGCACGTTGTGAAGAAGTTAACAACATATCCTTTCCTTCAGAATGTCAGTACTGACAAGCTTATTATGACAAACCAAAGCCCCTTTATTCTTTTATTTTCCACACCTAGGTTGGATAGGTGATACCATCTAGAATCCCCTGTGAATTCTCTCGAAGTCTACAACTGTCCTACACTTGCTATCTTCTTTGGTTTTTATGAAAACAACTCCCTTTGTTCATAGATTATTGTAAAATTTTGCCCTTGTGATGATTACTCCTTAGAAATAAACTATTTGTGCAGCAGGTATCAGTTGTCTCAACTAGTCCTTACGACTATTCTGTGAGTAGGTTTTTTTTGTTGTTGTTGTTTTTTTTAAGATTTGGACCCAGCAGAGGCTCAGGAAGGTTGAGTAACTCACACAAGATCACATGATAAGCAAGCAGCAACACCAAGATGCAAATCGAAGCTCCACAACTACAAAGCCTCTTCCCATGCAATGCTGTGCTGGCTCAGACAGCTAGCATAATGCTGGCTGGAGCATAGAGATGTTATTTTTTTTTTTCTAAGAAGTGACAGAAACTCAGTTTGGAAGGAAAGTAGGAGGAATTTTGTCCTGTTTTCACTGCTTTCTTTATATTTTTGCATTTTCCTTACCTTCACCACTCTCCTTACCTTGATCTTTACCATGTCCATATCAGGATAAATAAGAATTAGTTCTTGACGTAATGTGGTGGTTTGAATGCATATCTCCTATAGCCTGAGGTATTTTTGATTAAGATTGAACTTGCAACTTGAGTGTCCAGCAGGCAAAGCTCTGCTGGGGAAGAGGTATGTCTGTGGGGGCACATCTTGTAGCGTAGACCTAAGGTGTGTTTACAGCCAGTTTGAGCTCTGGCTGTTTGTGCTTGCTGGTCTCTCTCTCTCTCTCTCCCTCTTGTGGATGTTTGAGTGAGATAGCTTCTTCTGCCATGATGAAGCTTAGCCTGGGTTTTATAAGCCTGAAATAAACTTTCTTCCTATAAGCTGTTTCCGGTTGGGTTTTTGTCCCAGAAACCAGAAGTAACTAGAACAGGAAAATTGGTACTGAGAAGAGGGGCCACTGATGCAATGAATCTGACCATGTGGGTTTTGGAGCTTGTTTGCTGGAAGAATGTAGAAAGACTTGGTACTCTGGACTACAGAAGTCTTTCAGTGCTGTAAACCGAGTTTGAGGTGCTATTCTGATGAGATTTGTAAATGCTAAATGCAGAGAGAATTGTAGATTGAAGGCTTGGCTTATGAACTTTTCAAGGGGAAAGAGAGAACTTTGACTGGGCTACTGCCATAAAGGCTGGCTAAGTTCTTCTACCTGTGCTCTGAGAGTTTGATCATGGTTGAATTTAAAAACAATGGACTGGTGTGTTTGTATAGAACAGAAAGATATGAAAAATGGATGGTTTGTCACAGGAAAAATTCAAGCAAGTTTGAAGTTACAGGCATAAAGACTGATTTTATGTCACGGAAGCTACAATTATTAATTGCCACCATTAATGGTGGGCCAACTGTTTTTCATTGAAACAATAGAAATCATGCCCTGAGGGTGAGTCATTGAAAGGAGGTATATTGGAGGAAGACTGGTGAAGGTGTGTGCTGCATCTCAAGGTCAAGTTTTATTCCCCACTGGATTTATAGATTTGGCTTTGCTTCACACCTGGTATTGGTTTTGGAAACCCGGCAAAGGCTGAAAAGAAACGATCATGAAGTGCAGTACAGTTTTGTTTTTGGAAATGGCTCCTGGGGAAAGTGAAGCAGCGTTTAAATCCATGTGTGGAGACCTTGTAAGGCGATTGTATGAAGGTGAGCCAGTTCTAGGAGCTACGTGGATAGAAGTGTGAAACAGAGTTGAAACCCCTGCAAGGAGAACATGTAAGGCCACTGTATGAAGCTATGAAGGAAGATGAACTGCGGTTTGCAGTGTAGACCTGAAGATGTCTTGGGTGTTTCAGGACTGTGGATATTTTGGATCTATCAGAATTCCATGGAGAGCTGCTGGCTTGGGATATAATTTCCCCTGGGCTGCTCAGCCTAGCTGGAGGGGAGGAGCTGGAATCCAGAGACTCCTGCCACTGGTTATGGAAGTTGGACTTGAACTGCAGAAGTTTGATGTTTGCCTACTGGTTACTGCTTTTACATTGGCCCAGTCTCTCCTTGTGATGCCTTTTTGCAATGGAAATGTTTACTCTGTGCCGTTATATGTTTGAAGTGACCTTTCCATCTTTGCAAAGGATGTTAGACGAACAAGAAAGATTCCTTGTGCAAGAGGTTCTTTGGAACCTTGCCAGCTCAATACATGTTGTGAGTCATCATACCACCTTTTTACACTGAGGGGAGAAACCATGTGCTGATCTGATGTAAGCAGATCTCTGAGGGATGGATTCTGTCACATGGCCCCATAATCCATTGTGCAAATCATCATGGTCATCAGCAGATAGAAATAGATTTGACTAAAGGAAAGGCCAGCAGTGAGTAATAGCCTCTGGACAGAAGCATTGTGACTTGTGGCGACTCTGAGCTGTATCATGGGTCTGGAACAAATGCATAGTCATTCCTGGCAGCTCCCCACTTGTTACATGAAACACAGGGTGCAGTGCTTAGTGGCTGTCAGTCTCTAGACTCTTTTCTCAGGGGCTTAAGGAAGAGGAGTTGCTGACTAGAAGATGGTCTTACTGCAGTGTGGATTTACCACGAAGAAGACCATCAGCAAGCCCTCACCAGCCCTCTGGGTTTTGGTACCCTGAGGAACTTCCCAGTACCTTATTATTATTATTTTTTCCCTCTGTTAAGTAAATCCTGCCAGACTCTGCAAGATACTTAAAAGATTTGCATTCTACTCCCTTAAATAAACCTTCAGTTTCAATTGCCATGAGCCTTTGAAATTGACATTTTCCAAGTTTAAAAAAATGGCTGAATATAGGCAATTTATATGATGATTAAACCTAATTGTTATATGGTCATGCACATTAGGTTATACAGTACAAATGCAGAAAGAAAACAACTATTGAACTGTGAATACTGAATACCCATGCCTCACACCAAAACAAAACCAAACAAAAGCCCTGTTGAGTTAGAAGGGAAGGCAAATTCCTTTTCACTACAACTGGGATTTGTGGAATATCTACTGAGATAATCTATGAAGTATACACAGCACACAGAAGAAACAGATATTAACCTTGGGGAATTTATTATCTGTATGTAGAAATATGGCTAAATATCCAAAACTAATAGTGCTACTACATAGCAGACAAGAATACCTGCATTCTGAGCCAGGCGTGGTGGCACATGCCTTTTTTTTTTTTTTAAATTTTTTTTAATTCATTTTTTATTTATTTATTTGAGAGCAACAGACACAGAGAGAAAGACAGATAGAGGGAGAGAGAGAGAGAATGGGCGCGCCAGAGCTTTCCAGCCTCTGCAAACGAACTCCAGATGCGTGCGCCCCCTTGTGCATCTGGCTAACGTGGGACCTGGGGAACCGAGCCTTGAACCGGGGTCCTTAGGCTTCACAGGCAAGCGCTTAACTGCTAAGCCATCTCTCCAGCCCGCACATGCCTTTAATCCAAGCATTTGGGAGGCAGAGGTAGGTGGACTGCCATGAGTTCGAGGCCACCCTGAGACTACATAATGAATTCCAGGTTGGCCTGGGCTAGAGTGAGACCCTACCTTGAAAAACCAAAAGAAAAAAAAAAAGCTGCATCCTGAAGCACAACAAATCTTTCACAGAGTGTCTCAATGTCACTGTCACACACCCAGAAGCAGTAGCATGATTATTTATGATTCCCCACACTTAGGGCTTACTACATAATTCTAAAACCAACATGAAGCCTCATGTTAAAAAATTAGGAGTTTCAAGATGGTTGCAGCAGGGCCTTTAACTGAGGTACTTGTTTAGCATGGGTTTCTGGGTAACCACCTAGGTCGAAGGTATAAGAATCCAACTCTTTCTATTTCTCATATATAACAAGTTAATTCCCATTCCAGGGCTTTGGCACATGCTATTCTCTCTGTTTGGAAAGCTCTTCTCATGGCTAAGGTTTCTGCTTATATGCTCTTTCTTCCAAAAGGCTTTATCAATCCTGTCTAGACAAGGACCTTTTTTTTTAAATGGTACTCTTTGTGACGTTATATAATTTTTACTATTTCCCCAATATTTTTGCTTTATTTGAAGACTTATTGCCCTTTTACTATCCACTGGACTCTAAGCTCCCCAGTAGAAGGCACTTCATCTTGTTCATTTTCTCTCATTCATGTAGCTCCTCCAACAATAGTTGGTATAAGTAGGTATCCAACAAATAGGTCTTAATGTATAGATGAACAAGTTAAATTATGTTTCAATTGTTTCAAATTTATTGAAAATCTTTACTAGTCATCAACTTTGTATGACCTAATAAACTCAGCTCATGTAACACAGTCATATGAAGACACAAATCAACTAGTGAATGAAATTCAAAACTTGAACTAAGGCACCATAGTAAAAAAGAAAGTCCTTGTTCAGTTGTTGGCCACATACCTTATCTTTAGAAAGCATACTACATTCTAAAGATCTACCAAATTTTATGCTTCATCATGACTCTCACAGCTTAACTTTTTAAAAAGTGAGTGCAAAATAAGCATATATTGACATGGTGATGGAAAACATTGCATGAGAGTACTTTTTAAGGTGAATTTGGAAGATGTCTCAGGTAAAGTACTTGCTGTGCATACACTGAGACCAGAGTTTGGCTCCCCAGCACACAGATAAAATGCCATGTGCCCATAATCTGAGTACTGGGGGGGGAGACAGTCAGTCCCGGGGCTCACTGGCTAGACACTGGTCTGTGTCTAGCTTGAGCAGGAGATCCTATCTCAAAGAATAAAGGGGAGAGATACTGAGGAACTCAACTGACTTTGACGTCTAGCCTCTGCATGCACAGACACACGTAAACCCCCACATGAATGCATATACTCACACCTTAAACCTGATATGAACACACAAGCATATACTCACACCATAACACACATATGAACACACATGCATATAATCACACCATAACCCAGATATGAACACGCATGCATATACTCACACCATAACCCAGATATGGACACGCATGCATATACTCACACCATAACCCAGATATGAACATGCATGCATATACTCACACCATAACCCAGATATGAACACGCATTCATATACTCACACCATAACCCAGATATGAACATTCATGCATATACTCACACCATAACCCAGATAAGAACACACATGCATATACTCACACCATAACCCAGATATAGACACACATGCATATACTCACACCATAACCCAGATATGGACACACATGCATATACTCACACCATAACCCAGATATGAACATACATGCATATACTCACACCACAACCCAGATATGAACACACATGCATATACTCACACCATAACCCATATATGAACACACATGCAAATACTCACACCATAACCCAGATATGAACACACATGCATATACTCACACCATAACCCAGATATGAACACACAAGCATATACTCACACCATAACCCAGATATGGACATGCATGCATATACTCACACCATAACCCAGATAAGAACACGCATGCATATACTCACACCATAACCCAGATAAGAACACACATGCATATACTCACACCATAACCCACACATTCAAAAACACTTTTGAAGAAATTACAGCAACAACCAGACACATGCATCACATTGTTCATCTGGCTTAATGTGGGATCTTAGGACTAGAACCTTGGCGATTAGGCTTTGTAAGCAAGCACCTTTTTTTTTTTATTTTTGGTTTTTCAAGGTAGGTCTCACTCTCACTCAGGCTGTCCTGGAATTCACTATGTAGTCTCAGGGTGGCCTTGAACTCCTGGCGATGCTCCTACCTCTGTCTCCTGAGTGCTGGGATTACAAGGCGTGTGCCACCACACCTGGTTACAAGCAAACAATTTTTTTTTTTTTTTGTTTTTTTGAGATAGGGTCTCACTCTGGCTCAGGCTGACCTGGAATTCACTATGTAGTTTCAGGGTGGCCTCGAACTCACGGCGATCCTCCTACCTCTGCCTCCCGAGTGCTGGGATTAAAGGCGTATGCCACCACACCTGGCATAAGCAAGCACTTTTAAGTGAGCCATCTCTTCAGCCCTATGACTATTTCTTTTAATGTTCAAAAATGTTACTTATTATTTATTTATAAGGAGAGAGGGGGACAATAATTTTTGTTAAATTAACCTGAAGCTCATGCTAGATTACAAAACCTCCTACAACATAGTTCTTTTATTATATCTGCCATTTTTTAAAGTTTTTATTTATTTATTTGAGAGTGACAAACAGATAGAGAGAGAAAGATGTAGATAGAGAATGGGTGCCCCAGGGCCTCCAGCCACTGCAAACCAACTCCAGATGCATGTGCCCCATTGTACACCTGGCTAACATGGGTCCTGGGGAATGGAGCCTCGAACCCAGGTCCATAGGCTTCACAGGCAAGCACTTAACCACTAAGCCACCTCTCCAGCCCATATATGCCAAATTTAAGAATCTAAGATAATACCTCCTTTAAGACTTGATTTTGCTTTTCCTAACTTAAGTACTTCTTAGCAAGAGAGTGGATACTATATACACATCATATGTTTTGGTTATTTTATAGTTTTCATCTATAGTTAAGAAATTAACAAAGCAAGTTATAAGCACTGGCTCTTGAAGATAGTTCTACATGCCATGCTAGCTAAATAGAAGACCACTCGCAACTTAAAACATAACTCCCCATAATGAACATGTAAAGTGCTCATTGTGTTTCACTCAGAATCCAGGTTAGGGATCCCTGCGAAGCTATATTCAGGGAGAGTAGATTAATAACTTTGGTGCAGAAATATGCAACAGGGCACCCTAGTCTTTTATTCTGTAACCAGCTGCTGGCCCTAATATGGACGAACCAATTAGACATCTCTATTTAATTTGTTGGGTGACCCATCTAAAAACTCACTAGGAATTTTCATTTTAAACAACACTCAGCAGTCTGAGAGAATCCTGGTTGTCCCCTGGTGGAGGTAGTTGACTTGATAGACATACACAAAGGAGCTCAGTAAATGGGGGGGAAAACTGCAAGATCATTTTAGACTGTGTTCTGTAAAAGAACATCTTAATATAATGAGCCGGTTTTTTTTTTTTCTTCAGTCTCCCTCGGTGGAGCATCAGGCCTCTCAGATAACCTCACACAAAGCAAATACTATTCGTCTGAAGTTACATTTGCTCCTTGTTATCACAACTTATGCCACTTAATTCATTATTCAACGAATTCACTTTCTTGTTTATTAGATGCAAGGTAGCCGCTTATCCCTAAAGGCCATGTATGCAAAAGACTGCTTGTAATCCTGTCACTTCAAACCTCTCTAGATTTTTACATTGCTTCAGGAATTAGGAGGAAAGAAGCAAACAATTTAGATTTATTCTTGATGATATTAAATCTGCACATGATGAAGGAAATAAGAAAGAAATGCCAACCTGCAACTCTTTGGAGAGAGGTTTCAGATGCTCTCTTCCCATGAACAAGTGAGCAATTCACTGGCTGTCTAGAATACCGTCTTCAAATTATCTTTGCACATTAAAGAGAAACAAAGTGTATTTGGCTTTTTGTACAAGCTAATGTCAAAAATATGCGACAATGCCTATCAATAGTGTCTCAAAATACAGGTAAGCTTGATGATCTATGTGTTGAGCCAGGTACTGCGTATGCATTAAAATTGAAAGTCTGATTATGTTCTAGCCTCTAGGTACCATTTGTTACTAAATATCACGTTTCAAAATCCATTGAAAATACTTACACATCTGAAAATATAGGTATTTAAAGATTCGTTTTGGCTGACACTAAAAGGATTGGGTAAATGTATTCTGAACAATAAACACAACATAACTTTGAGCTCTTCATACAGCAAAGTATAGTGGTCAGAGACGCTTCAACTTGATTTGGTGATATTGTGCTATTAAAGCCATTAAGATGTAAATGAATTACTGAATTAAACACTTTCACTGCACTGTTAGCACAATTAATATTGTATAAAATTATCTGCATAATTATACACAGTATGTTTACATAAAACAGCCAGGAAAAAGAGCTCCAAATCAGAGGCTGAGTGTACAATATTTTAGGCTGCGTACTGACGTCTAAATATGGAAAGCTAAGTGGTTGTTTTAGTATCGGCGCTTTACGTGACTGCACACTGTTCTAAAACGTTTCACTTATTTAAATGCTAAATAACTCTGTACTTATGTTTTCAATTCTCACACATACCAAACACATAGAATGCATTTTAAACCTGTGCTCACTGCTCACAAAACTAAGAGGCAATTATTTTCTGCAATTAATTTACCTCATGAGCCAACTATTTGAGATTCAGCATTCCTTCATCAACAAAAGCCATCCTGAGCACTTCAGTGCCGCATAGCAGATACAGATATGCTGAGGACAAAAGACTCAACAACCCCAGAAAATAGGGGCCATTTAGGAGGAACTTCATTTATTGAATAGAGTTGTGACTAATAAAATAATGTGTACAAAATCACTTACAGCTCTTCTCATGATAGAAATATCCTTGACAATCTACATCCCGAGGAACTGTGACTATGATTGTAATTATTGCCATTCTTCAAGCATCACTCATACCAATGGAATGATGAACAAATTGATTCACCTGAATAATTAACCTTCACCACACTATAACTACCTTAGGTACAGACTAACGTTTTCCATTCAGCTTAAGACATAAATCTACCAGCAAAATCATACTCATTAAATATACTGCAAAAATCAATTATTTCTTGCCACTCTGAGGAATTAATATCAGCAACTAATTGTGCAGGGTTTTTTTTTTTTTGCAAGCTTTTATACATCTGTCTGTGCCTATTAAACAAAAACAGCAAAATAGAGCTAGATGAAATTAACAAAGAGGTGCTAATTAGAAACACAACTTTTCTGTTGATATCTTAGATGTATAACTTTATGCATTATTGTACAACTCTTGCTTTTTTTGCATGTGGGAGATTTAAAAAGTCACCCAGTGATTTTTATAGTGTAACCGTATGCTAGATAAAGATATTTAAGCTGTCAGTATAAACTGCTTCTGTTTTCATTTTGCATTTAATTTCAATGCCAGACTCAAGGCATAAATTTTTCATCACCTGCAATGCTATGAATAAAAGATTAAAAAAAGAACTGAGAAGAAATTCTAACACATGCAGTGCATGCAGCACAGTGTGCAGACGCAGTATTCATAACTAGATGTTTAATTTCCATCTTCTTTTTTTTTTTTTACGTCAAGAACGTGATTATTTGGGTTAATGCATCATGGAGTTAATTTTTAGTATCTTAGCTCTGTAGAATTTAAGTTTACCGAGTTTGGGCCAAATAGACCATTCACTCAACTTGAAATCTGAAATACAGGCCCTAAGATTTACATGCTACTTTGTTAGCACTGTGGGGTTCTATTACTCTCATATTTCTAGGAAGGGAGTATTTCAACATTATATATTTCTGTTTTATTCTGTAAAATGGCATGTGCATTAACCTTGCCTGAAAGTTCAAAGAACTAAGAATTACTGAAATGGTCCCACCTAATATCAGTTCCTCATTAAGGCTTGCTTCTTGTGCTCAGCCAAAAGATATAATCAATCCCAAGGGGTGAAGTTATAAGCTCAACGTGAAGGCATTTTTTATTTAGAGCTTGGGACTGTTTTCTGTAGCACAATGCATCTTCATTGGCACTTTATTAGCCTTCATGGCACTCACAGACTAGAACATTTTCCTATTCTTTCCAATAGACTATTTGTGAACCTGAGCTATTTAGGAGCCCTTCCTAGCCTCATCAGGAGGGCCCTGGGCTTGCCGGCCTTGCCATTTTGATATTTTACTGTCTTGGTGCCTTGGAAACCCCACTGAGGGCTACAGGCCTGTTAAGGGCAACAAGTTTTTCACTCAGAAGCTACTAGTATCTAATAATGTGTAGTTTATTGTCCTTGTCTTTAATTATCCAAACAAGTTATTAAAATTAAATCTAAGAAAAAGTTTGGAAAAAAATACAAACTAAACTATGTTCTGAAATATCATCATCTGATACATATGATGCAATATCCAGTTTATTCAGTTGATTAGCCAATAGCGCTAATGAGACTAAGGTCATTGGTTCACTTTTGAGTGGCTTAGTTAGATTTCCTTTATGGTCACAGACAGATATCACATCTTTCTGGGCTGTGTAAGTATTGATGGTCACTAGAATAACCAAATGAGAGGGTATCAGTGGATCACCACGAACCTGTTTCTGCTACTAGACAGCAGAGAGCACCCGGGTCATCTTTCATGAGCACTGTACAAAAATAAGACCTTCTCCTTCGGTGCCCATTGTTTATGACAGTAAGGCAAATAGCGTATAGCTTTCAAACACCTAATGGGCCTTAATTAGCTAGAATTCATAACATTCCTGCAGTGCTGACAAGTTTACTCAAGATGAAAAAGCTCAAAAATAAGAGGTTAAGTCACTTGTCTGGGGTCATATAAGATGTCAGGGGGATGCTCAGATGAGAGTCCCTGTGTTGTGCATTTCATTCACTGCGGTACCCATGAGACCCCTCTGTCTCTATTGAAACTGCCTGAAGTCACAGTAATATGTCACTGTATTATCACATTATTTTTCATTATGCTAGAAGACACAGCTTGGTGAAAAGGCATAGTGAGTCAAGGATTACAGATGTATCTTCCTTTTAGCAACATAAATGTATGCAAATTTGGATTTGCTGAACAGGTAAATTAGAGGGTGTCACGTGTAACGTAGCCTGTACTATCCCGTATTGTCATTAATAACTCTTTTCTTTTGCATGCGCTAACTTCCCAAGATAAATAATAAGCACAGGGAACATGTCTTATATGTATCTGAATACATAGCAGGCATTAATAAATATATATTCATGACGCTAGTATTTGGACAGAGGAGGATCGGGGAACGTAGGACTTCATATGGTATGGAAATAGTAACACAGCAGATGAGAGCAGTTTCATCATGTTAGGCAGAAGCGGGTTCCCCCTACTGACAATTGTACTATGATGATTTATATGCAAAAAATTCACGCTAGCAACTAAAACACACCCTGGTTTAAGGACTTGATGCACTTAAGGAGAGAGAAGCATGCCTAGGTAGCAGGGAGGAAAGCCCATGTGGAGCAGTGAGGGAAGGTGGGCTCTTCAAATTGCAATACTGCCGCTTGCTGCCAGTGGGGAAAGGTACTGTGGGAGAGGTGGCTGCTGAGTGTTGCAAAAGAGAAAACAAGTCATGAGGGTGGTGAAGAAAATATATTTTCACAGTACAACATTAGTGTTAGTGAGATACTTTAAGGTTTTTTCTTCTTTTCTCATGCCTGATGTGATCTTAGTTGACACAAAACTGATTTACCTTGAACTTCTCAGAAATATGACCATTTTTTTAAGAATGTGCACATGGAAGATTTCCCCCCTCTAGTGACGGACTGTGACTTGATTCTTGCAGTGAGGGACTGAATTGAGAACTATGAGGGTTGCTTTGTCAAATGGCGGTCTGTTTTGGAAACAGTCTTTGCATCAACTTGGCTCAAGGAGGAAGAACAGCCTGAGCACAAAATCAAGGTCTAACAAGCAGGGTCTGTGGAGATGTGCCATCACAACGCCTTCATCTCAATATAGTCATCTCTTTCCTATTCATATCTTCCTACAGTTAAGTCTCTGAGTTTTACAGTCCCTCAAATAATAACCCTCTGAAATCTATGGGTTCAGCCTATCACTAACTCCTATGGCAGTTAGGAGTAATGGCCACAATTTTAAATTTTTTAAAATTGTTTCCTTATACATGCATATTGTGAAAAAAAATCATTGAACATGAAATTTAATGTTTAACTTTGTTAGACACCAGAAAAAAAATAGGAATGCTTAATGTATAAACTTAGGTAAGATTTGTCATTCATATTCATGCTATTTAGGTGGGCAATATTGTTTAATTTTAACTTCCGACTTTTGAAATGATATTGAGTGTTTTATATTACTTCAGCTTTGATGATAATTTGCCTTCTTTAGCATCTGTTTCCGCATTTCAGGAATGGCTCTTCCTGCCAGATTAATCTTTATTAGTCTAGGAGGCATCTATGGTTCATGAACCTTCTGCAAGTAGATGCAAATTTTGGAGGTATACATTATGTCACACATGTCTCTAGTCACAGAACTCTTAGAATTTCAAAGGACTTCTTGTTTCTAAAAAGGGGTAAAAACCATTACTTCAGATCTTTAGCTCGTGCTCACTCATAAGAAGTTAATATTCATTTCTCTGTAATAATTTAAAATCTGCCTGTAGAGTTCAATTTAATTGATTTATGAATTTGTGAGATATTCACATAAATGAAGAATGCTGCATTTTCTTAGTAAAAAGTGAAAAAGAAAGGAACACACATGAAAATGAAAAGTTATGCTAATCATAACCATATCCAAACTGTAGAGTAACTGGGGCTTTTAAATATTTGTCTTTCCTAGAAATTTAAGATAAAAATAAACTCCTTTCCTAAGAGAAATTAGATGTAGTCCTTCCTGGTAGGTACTGGACTAGTCTAAACCTGTAAGATCCTTCCCAGGCTTAAGATCTCTTTATTGTGTGCTGCTAGGGAGGTGTCAAATAATTACTTTCATTGATTGTCAATCAAACACACCATTTAAAACACACACTGTGCTTTACTAAACTGTCTTTTTAAAAAGGAAACCTATTTGAAGCAAAATGTCCTGAACATACACACACACATACACACAGAAGACAACAAAAACTCATGTACAGAGATATCAGAAAATTGGGTTCTGCTTAGATTAGTACCATTAACTCTTTGAATTCTCAAAAGCAAGTTAATCTTGTCTCTAACCTTTGAAATGTATGCTGCTTTTATTCTTAGTTGCCCAAATTACTTAATTTCAAAAGGTGGGACTTGCCAGTAGTGGTGGCATGCACCTTTAATCCCAGCACTCAAGTGGCAAAGGTAGGAGGATCAATATGAGTTTTAGGTCAGCATGAGACTACAGAGTGACTTTCAGGTCAGCCTGGGCTAAAGCGAGACCCTACCTAAAAAAACAAACAAACAAAAAAAGCTGGATTTGAGGTAAATCAGGTGTCCTTCAACTCATCTAAGATGACTAAAAACCTACAGGTTCTTACTTATTCTAGGTCCTTGGAAACACAGTTGCCAGGGAAGGGCTCTGGGAATATAGAGTAACAAATGACTCCATTAACTCATGATCCTGTAAGGAGGAAATCAAAAAGGATGGCATATTTTTAGTTTCTCCAGATTTTTGGGGTTTTGTATAAGTGGCACACGGTTTCATTGGTCTGAAGATCTTCAATATATTGTATAATTTCCTCCAATTCATTTTACCTAAAGGCTGGGAAAATACATTTCCAACCACAAAATGAATTATTGGTGAGTATGCACCACAGCACTCATGAACTTAATTCAAAATTCTACTGTTTTTTTTAATTTAAAATTATTTATTTATTTATTTGAGAGTGACAGACACAGAGAGAAAGACAGGTAGAGGGAGAGAGAGAGAATGGGCGTGCCAGGGCTTCCAGCCTCTGCAAACGGACTCCAGACGCGTGCGCCCCCTTGTGCATCTGGCTATCGTGGGACCTGGGGAACCGAGCCTCGAACTGGGGTCCTTAGGCTTCACAGGCAAGCGCTTAACCGCTAAGCCATCTCTCCAGCCCTCTACTTTTTTTTTTTGTTTGTTTGTTTTGTTTTCTGAGGTAGGGACTCTAGCTCAGGCTGACTGGAGTTCCCTCTGGAGCCTCAGCGTGGACTTGAACTCGTGGCAATCCTCCTACCTCTGCGTTCCGATTGCTGGGATTAAAGGCATGTGCCACCACACCTGGCCAAAATTCTACTTTCAAGCAATCAATAGTGGGAGCATGTGTATGATATTAAAAATAATGTCATGCTTTAGCACCCTTTAAACATCTGCTCATTTCAAAAGGCATTGATAAGTATGGAGTCAGCTTATACTTTCATTCATGCTCTTGGGGAACTATTGATTTAATGTGCTCTTCTGTACAACGGGTTCTAGTTGGGCCTCACCATAAACAACAGCAACAAGAAATAACAATAAAAAGCCTTAATTCAAAAAGGGAAAGGGAAGGTTTTGGTAGAAATTATAAAATGTTTATGAGGGGAGTTTTTGTTAGCAAAATTGAAAGCCAAGACACCTATTATTTCTCATCATTTTTCTTTTCTTTTTTTTTTTTTTTTTCGAGGTAGGGTCTCACTCTAGCCCAGGCTGACCTGGAATTCACTATGGAGTCTCACGGTGGCCTTGAACTCACAGCAATCCTCCTACCTCTGCTTCCCAAGTACTGGGATTAAAGGTATATGCCACCACGACTGGCACATCATTTTTCTATTAATGTTGATGTTTTTCCCAACCTGAAGGTGTACGGTGACATGTTATACTTGGTTGCATGGAAGCACTTGCTAACACACTAATGTAATTTGGCCACTTGGAGAACAGACCTATGACAAAGACAATGGGCAGTTTTGATTTTGGTTCTGTTTTTCCCCAGCAACATTATATATGTAAAATGATTTTTTTGGGGGGGTCAAGGTAGGGTCTCACTGTAACCCAGGATGACCTGGAACTCGTTCTATAGTTCGAATATAGCCTCAAACTCACAGTGATCCTTCTACCTCTACCATCCCCACCACACCTGGATAATGATGCATTTAAAATAATATAAGATTATATAAAATGACAGCATATAAATATAGGATTCAATGCAAAAAATATACATGTAAATAAATAACATTTCTTTTTCTACTGACAAATAGCAATATTTCAGCAACAACAGTGTGGAATTTTAAGACCCAGATCACTGAAAGGGGATTGCAACAAAACTATAAAATAACATTAGTTTAGAGATGAATTCATAAGAATAAGATAACTTTCTTAGGTATCTGCAAGGTAAAGACCAGATAGATTGACACTATTATAGATTATTTCATATACCAGATTTGCTACAGGATAACTGTTAGTACCTATTTTATTTTGTTTTACTTTATTATAAATAGAAGGTATTTGGCTATTTTGTGTATGTGTGTGTGTGTGTGTGTGTGTGTGTGTGTGTGTGTAATTTCTTACTGCATGACTGCTAGCATGTAATACAGTTAATTCAATTATTACTTAAAATTCTGAACAGTTAATGTAACTTCAATTGTCCTTTTTGTAGACTATGCAGATTAACTTTTCTAATTTTATCAACTCCAGGGAGTAACTTTCAATTTTGTTACATGCCTAAATGATTTTCATCTGGGGTATATATGAATATATTTAAAGAGAATTCCTGGGGCTGGAGAGATGGCTTAGCAGTTAAGGCACTTGCCTGAAAGCCAAAGAACCTAGGTTCAAGTCCCCAGTACTCCCATAAAGCCAGATGCACAGGGTGGTACAAGTATTTGGAGTTTGTTTGCTGTGGCTGAAGGCCCTGGCACGACCATTCTCTCTTTCTCTATTTGCCTCTTTCTTTCATTCTTTCTCCCTCAAATAAATAAATAAATTATTTTAAAAGAGAGAGAATTCCTACAAATACAAAACTCTGAATTTCTTCTACATTTTCTATGCCAATTTATTTAAATTATTAAGAATGAAATCGCTTTTGAGCTCAAACTATCATCTTATAACAATTTTATCTGTAACAGAGCAGTTTAGCTCTACTATTTCTTTACAATAATTTTGTTATGCTCCAAATTCAAAATTCATACTTTTCATAGGCCTAAAATGATCATTTTCTCAATTTATACACAAACCTGCAGGCCATTTACTAGTAAGGTGAATTTTAGATGTTCTTAGAAATGATGTACAATAATTCGTGACTCATATGCTACCAACCACCCGAGCTTCCAAGAGACTTGTAGTGTTTCCCAGTGCTTTTCAGGCTGTTCTCCAGTCATAGTCCTATCTATCAGTGGAGTCACCTTAATATTTTGACTCTTGGAGATATCAGTAAAGTTTTTATTATAAAATTAATCACTTTAAAATACACTTTTTGGTCTCTGTTAAAATGATACTCAGGGTTTGGGAAAGGTTAAATTCAGAGTTAGACTTTGTGTACCTCGATTTTTAATAGTTTTCCAATGCCTTTCTCCTATAGTAATCTGAGTTATTTCTATCTTTAGAATATATCAATGTAGGGCTGGAGAGATGGTGTAGCAGTTAAGCGCTTGCCTGTGAATCCTAAGGACTCCAGTTCGAGGCTCAATTCCCCAAGACCCACGTTAGCCAGATGCACAAGGGGGCGCATGCATCTGGAGTTTGTTTGCAGAGGCTGGGAGCCCTGGCGCACCCATTCTCTCTCTCTCTCCCTGTATCTGTCTTTCTTTCTGTGTCTGTCGCTCTCAAATAAATAAATAAAAAAATTTTTAAAAAGAATATATCAATGTAAATATATCATTACTGTGCATAATTACTCTAAGCAGCACCATTACTGTTATTTTTATAATTATTTATTTTATATCAATCAACATGTGAATTTTTACTATTAATGTGCTTAAATATCCTAATTTATCCCTGTGACTTATAATTAGTTTAAGAAGAAGTTCAACATAAAGTGATATGAAGTTTATAAGAATTATTTCCTTGTGATGCACACATGTCCATAGATATAAAACTCAAAGATTTTCTTTCTTTTATAATATACTATAATATGGTTACAAGTGCATTGAAATTCATCTTGTTAGAATGGTAGTAATATATCCCACCAGGACTACTGTTCCTAGTAGCAATTTAAAATAATTATTGTGAGACTTGATGCTAGACATCAGGTTTGCAATAGAATTACAATGAGGGAAGTGTATTAGAGACAAAACATTGCTGGAAGAAAACTTCATAATGGCGCAATTTGGAACTAAGCCTCAATTTTACAGTAATAGATTCTCTTTATGATGGCACAAAGGAGTGAATGCACTTAGCAAATTTAAATCTATTATTAGTCACACGTTTTGCAGTGCAAAACGAAGAAAAGAAATTAGCTTTTTAAGTATGTTCTCATATCAAGCAGGTTCTAGTAAGAACAGCCTCATATGAAATCACCCAGTTACAGTTCAGAAGCACCATCCATCCATAGCCGTAGGGTGCTGTGGAGGTTTAAAAGTCTTTGCCAAAACAGTTCGAGAGGTCTCTCGTTTTAATTATAGCTTCCTGAAGTTAAGACACATTCAACATTGGGACACTTCTTATTTATACAACTACATATAGAACAAGAAAGACCGAGTTAATTTGGCCTCTGCTGCTTACTGTGATTTCTCTCCTTCAATGAAGAGGTTTAGCCATAGGTGACATTAGTATAGCACCAGTGACAGGGAGGAGCTTGGCCGTGTTAAGCCAGTGTGATGTGGCATTCAGCTAAAGGAAAAGATGTCACAATTGCAAGTTTTGTAGAGAAAGCCAACAGCAAAGAAATCAAAACCCAAACACCCAAAATCCAAGTTTTCTATTTCAAGCTAATTAGAATGCTATAATTTTTGCTTTAACTATAGTCCATTTTCTTATGTCATGTTGAAATAATACCCAGTAGAATATTTGATAATGGCATAAATTCAGTTGTGCTGAAGGTATAATAGTTCCATAATGTTATTGACCACGTACATAGGGGGATACCCCTGTAATCCTTAAGAAATATTAAATGCAATTCTTATCAGAGATGCTCCACTTAAGATGTTATCTGTGAAAAACAATGGGTTGAATTCAGAATGGTTATTAACCATACATTCAAACAATGTTTGTAGCTGGGCGTGGTGGTGCATGCCTTTAATCCCAGCACTTGGGAGGCTGAGATAGGAGGATCACCATGAGTTCGAGGCCACCTTGAGACTACATAGTGAATACCAGGTCAGCTTGAGCTAGAGTGAAACCCTACCTTGAAAAAACAACAAAAAAACAATGCTTGTGGGTCGAGGGGCACAAATGCAAGGACAGATATCTTTTTTTTTTTTTTTTTTGCGTTTTAATTTGTAAAGTAAACTTTCCATACATTTATGATTTTAACCCTCTTAGTTCAGTTATATCATGATGATTCACCTGCAGAAGGATTCATTATCTCCAAGGGACACTAAACTCCTTAAAAATAAATGCTCACTTCACATGAAGGACAGATATCTTTATAGCAGGGTTCCACACAATGCCAGTATTGTTGTTATAAACAAATAATCCAAAGGGATTACTTTAAAATGTCTTCATAATGCCTATACCCGTTTTGTTTTTCTTGGGTAACCGTCTTTAGCCTCCTTTGCTTAAGGACATGAGCGAGTTTCTGTGACAGACTCTGCTTGGGCTCTCACACCCTCCCTCGGGTCACCATGAACTTTAAGTTCTCAAATGCACGTGGACAGTTTCAAATACTTTCCACACCTGTGTGGATCATGCTTCATGCCTTGTCATCTCTAGTACCAGCATGTTTCTCCTTCTTTCATATCCCTACGGTGTTCCCAACGGAACAACTTCCACGGGAAAGTCTGAGGTTAGTAATACCTCCCAAGTCCTCGGAGAAATGCAAAAAAAAAAAAAAAAAAAAGCCCCCCAGGGGAGACGGTGTCCTTCCAATTCCGGTTCATGCGCTCTCCTTTCCACTAAAGCGGTCCACGTACCTGCTCCTTTCTCTGCATCCCCACATCTGGCTCGAGGCCGTGGTGATGGCTTCATCCTTTCCCCGTAAGGTCTGCCTTCTCCGCGCATCTGCCAGGGCCGGTTTCCCGCGGGCTGGCGCGGACTTCCCTCTCCATATGCTGCCTCCACTGGGGTAATTTCCTCCCGTTTGGTCAGTGATCACTGGAACACTAATGATGCCCAAATGTGTGTGCTCGGCTTCACTTTTCTCATGAGTTTCCAAAAGGAAACAGGAAGCTCAACATGTCCAAAAAAACCCACACATGTTCTTTTTCCAAGACGGGTTTCCTCACTATGTCTCATTTTGCTATTACCGTCACCTTAGCGTCAGAGGAACAAGCAAAGGACTGAGTGATCTATTTTTGTTGTTGGTTTTTTTTCCTACTAATAGCTGAGCACATCTTACCAACCCTGTCACAGTTTTCCAGTTGTCTGCTCTCTTTTCAGGCCTGCTGCATAGATCACATAGATCAGATTCTAGACTTCTGCATCTCTGGTCTGGATACAATCATCCCCGTAACTCCTCTTTTCCGGGTCCTCCCTCCTGTTCATTCACACCAGCCTTTGATATGGCAGGGTAGCTTATAACAAGAATTCTCTAATATTAGAGGAATGAAGAAGGGGTTCAGTGGAAGGGACAAGGGGTGCGGGGACAACAAAGGTAACCAGAGGGTTATGATCAAAACATATGTACACGTGCAAAAATTATCACCTAAAATGCATAAAAAAAAAGAATCCTCTAATGAACTTCCAAACCATAAGGGTATATAGATCATTGCTACCTGAATCCAAACATTGTTTCCAAGCTTGTCTGAACCACATTTTCCTTGTTTCCTACCTTCCCACCACAATGCAACATCTCTATTTTCAAACAGTGCCAAGTTTCCCCACACTTCTATGCCTTTGCCAACGCAATTTCCTCAGCCCAGCATATGCCTCCCCCTCTTTCCATCTGTCCAGCAGCTCTCGTTACTCCTTTCATTCAATTTCACAGGCATTTCCTACATGCAGTCTTTTCTTTCTGTTGTCAAGCAGTGTTATCTTGGTTGCTCATCTGTGTTCTGATGGCACATTAAACACCCACGCGACAATGTACAGGACCAGCTTTGGGGGACAGTCACTATTCACTTGGTTCAACAGACAAACTTTGAGTTCTTTGATTCTCAAGTGCCTAGCATGGTGTCAGGCACACTGTAAACAATACATGTCTATTGATCGAATGAACACCTTTCAATGGCTCTGCTTTTCCACATTAACATTAACTTCGTTGGACTACTAATCCAGTAATGTTTGCAACTTGCCTGTGCCTTTCCCAGTAGCATTTTCCCTTTACCATTCGACTTCACACCCAAGCCTCCTGCTTCTTTTTGGTCACAAGCTGCATTTATTAGCATTTATCTCCATTTCTGAACTTCTGCTCACATTACTACTTCTACTGGGAAAAGGAGCTGCCTATCCCATCTGTACAAAATTTCTAAGTACATATCTACCTTCAACTTAGAAATCTTCTCAATATTTCATGTTGACTGTGTACTAACTGTGAATCCTCTTAAATCGATACTGTTTTATCACATCATTTATCACATACATGCAAACACAAGCACAATCTTATTTTACAGGTTCAACCACATGACATTGTATCTATTCTAACTTGCCCAAAGAGATGGCAATATCATGTAGTTCAATTTTACCACAAGATTTTTTGATGGTGGCTACTATTTTTGTCTATAGTTATCATTATCTTAATTCTAGCAGACAATGTATAAGTGGTTCTCAAAATGAGGTTAATGGACATATATAAGCCCAAGACCTTTTCAGATGTACATGAAATCAAAACACCTTTGATAACACTAGTGGAATGTTACTTGCCTTTCTCACTTCATTGAAATGTGCACTGATGGCGTAAAAACAAGAGCGAGCAAGCCACCAGTCACGCAGTGGCCACAAGACCTTCTAGTATATACCTACGTACTTTCATATATACATACGCACATTCAAATGTTATCTCTCTCAGGAATGCCCTTTTTTAATAGTTTATTTATTTATTAGAGAAAAAGAGGCACACACACACATATATGGGGGGAGAGAGAGAGAGAGTGTGTGTGTGTGTGTGAGAGAGAGAATGGGCATAACAGGGCATCTAGCCAATGTGAACAGACTCTAGACACATGAGCCACATTATGCATATAGCTTTACATGGGCACTGGTGAATCAAACCTAGGTCCTTTGGCTTTGCAGGCAAGAGCCCTAACCACTAAGCAATCTCTCCATTCCAGGAATGCTCTTGATGAAGATATATATATACACACACACATATACATACATATATATATATATATGTATATATAAATGTTTTGACCCTGGCATATAAATCCCTTTAATACTTGGCATGATGAAATGGTCACATGAGACGTATTAGCTACACACTCAAGTACAATCACTGCCTGTGGAAAAGTGCCTGTGTGATTTACCAACAGAATGAACTAGCCACTTTCACCAGACAATACCAATTTTACATGGAAGAACAACTCAAAGGTATTTGGCAGACATTTTCTCAAAACTGAGCAAAGTGTGATTGTTATTGTAAGGAAACAACTGACAATAATTGTTGCCAGTTCTAAATTTAGCATCTAAGCAAAATAAGAATTTTGGAAATTTTGCACCATCATTTTGACAGCTTTTTTTAAAAAATTATTTTTATTTATTTATTTGACAGATAAAGAGGGAGACAGAGAGAGGAGGGGGGGAGGGAGAGAATGAGCATGCCAGGGCCTCCAACCACCGCAGACAAACTCCAGATGTGTGTACCCCCTTGTGCATCTGGCTAACATGAGTCCTGGAATTAAACCTGGGTCCTTTGGCTTTGCAGGCAAGTGCCTTAACTGCTAAGCCATCCCTCCAGCCCAATTTTGACAGCTTTTAATTTTTAATATTTTAAATATTTTTTAATATTTAATATTTAAATGTTCTTCTGATATCACAGGCAATATTACAAATTAAATGAATCAATATTTAAAGATTTGTATAGTCCCATAAGTCAATGCTTTCCATGTCAAGAATGTATGATGTTACTAAATCTTATATGGCAACAAACTCATTCAAATGGTAAGATACAGTTTCAGACTTTCCATTGCAAATTACGATTTGTTGAAATTTTGGCATAGTATTAAAAAAGAATATCCACAATTATCTTAAGTGGTGATAAAATATTCCTCTATTTTCCAATTATATACCTATACGGTGCCAGCTTTTCTTCATATATTTCAACTAAGGGCTTCAGGAGGGAAGCTATTACTGCTGTTGGGATAAACGGCTTTGTTGAGCCTATGAAATTCCCTTCTAAGTATTTACGTTTTTGCGTAGAGGTTGGTGTTACTTTCAGCTCCGGTCAAAGAAGCTACTTTCAGTTCATAGTGACTGCCAGGGAGACTCGGAGCTCCCCAAAGTGCTGACAACAAATGACCCTTGAGTGCCTGGCCTAAATCAGATATCTCTTTTGTAACCTCCAAGGCTCAGGGAACATTGTGGAAGAGGTAGTGGAAAGAATATAAGAACCAGAGGAAAGAGAAGAGTTCTTTACAATGCTGTCTGCTGGACATGAAGTGGCTCTTGCATCCATGATCTCACAGTGACTATCATTACTGACACAGGACCCACAATATTAGGCCCATCAATAATCTGTTATGGGGCTGGATAGATGGCTTAGCAGTTAAGGCCTTTGCCTGCAAAGCCAAATGGCCTTAGTTCAATGCCCCAGGGCCCACGTAAGCCAGATGCACAAGGTGATGCACGCGTCTGGAGTTTGTTAGCAGTAGCTCAAGGCCCTGGTGTGCCCATTCTCACTCTCTCTCTCTCTTTCACTCCCTGTGTCTTTCTCTCAAATAAATAATAAAATATTTTTTAAAATTCTGTCATGGATGGTGGAGGAGGGGAAAAGTTATCGGAGTAGAAGATAGACTAATTGGAAACAATAAGAGATTCAGTAGAAGGGAGAGAAGGAGGGGACAAGAGAAGGTAATGGGAGGAGAGTATTATCAAAATACATTAATGTATGAAAATTATCAATGCAAAGTTAAAAAAAATCCATCATGGATCATGGAGGAGGGCATGAGCCCCTCATCCCTCCCTGAGGAGATGGTAGTTAATGGTTACTGGGGGAAGAGCAGACATTTTCTACAATGTTGTAGCCATTGGTGCATGGCGTGTCCTCTGATAAACAATCCCCCTCCTGTCCATGCAGGCAACTCTAACTAAACCGAGAGGGTCACAGAACTACACAAGAAAGTGAAATATATTAGAGGAGATGGGGGACTAGTTGGGAAAAGAAAGGGTTCAGTAGAAGGGAAATAGGGAGACTCATGATTATGATAAATATACATTATATATATGTATAAAGAATTGTCCATAGAGCTGGAGGGATGGCTTTGCAGTTAAGGTATTTGCCAGCAAAGCCAAAGGACCTCGGTTCAATTCTCCAGGACCCACGTAAGCCAGATGCATAAGGTGGTGCATGCATCTGGAGTTCATTTGCAGTGGCTAGAGGTCCTGGCACACCCATTTTCTGTCTCTTTCTCTCTCTCTCTCTCTCTCTGTCTGCCTCTTTCCCTCTCTCAAATAAATTTTTTTAAAAAATTAAAAAGAATTGTCAATAAAAAGTATTGTCAAGAAAGTAAATTAATCTGTTCTTGAGAGCTAGAATTATAATAAGTATCTTTTAGTAATTTTTTTTGCTACATTCGCCATACTAATAACATACAATAACATACTAATAACATACTAATGTTCAGATGTGATCAACAATCAGAAAAATATGAAAATCAATGTTTCTTTCTCTGATATAAAAGTTTAATTGTCTTCAATTAGATCAATTAGTTAAAAAATCACCCCTGAGGGCTGGAGATATGGCTTAGCACTTAAGGCACTTGCCTGTGAAGCCTAAGGATCCAGGTTCAATTCCTCAGGACCCACATAAGCCAGATGTATAAGGTGGCACATGTGTCTGGAGTTTGTTTGCAGTGGCTAGTGGCCCTTGTGTGCCCATTTTCTCTTTCTCTTTCAGATAAATAAATAAACTAGATATTTTAAAAAATCATCACTGAATTGGAATATAACAAACCTATGAAAATTTAGAACTTAAATTGAACATATACATGTTTTTTACTCCAAAGAAATATTTGCATGTTTTCACACATGGATGAGGCTGTGTGTCCCTTTCTGAGCCACTCTCAGAGGAAGTAATAAACCAACTGCTACAGCAAAAATTTGGAACACAATCAATACAGAAAGGACCCTTTCTGCCTTGCTCACTGTAGTACCCCCAGAAACCCATTCAGTGACTAGTGCAAGACACAGACCCTGTGAATATTTGTTGAGTGAAAGAAGACACACACACAAAAAATTTATGATGAAAATTTCTTTTGAAATCCTGTTCTATGTGAATAAGCAGTATGGCCTTGAAATTATAATATTTAGGTTCAAATACTGGTTCTATCACTTCCTAGCCTTCACTATGTAAATTGCCTGGCCTCTAGGTCTCACTTATGGCATCTGGAAAATTAAGAAAATGATATTTATCTCATAAGTATTAAATGATAATCACAAACATAAACTCCTATTTGTGTGTGTGTGTTACACATGTGTGTATGTATGCATGCTTGCATGTGGGAGGTGCCTGTGTGTGCACATGCATGTAAAGGCCAAAGGCTGATGCCAGGCATCTTCTTCAATCACTCTTCTCTGTATTCCCTAAGTCAGGGTCTCTCCCTTGCACTCAGAGCTCACTGAGTTTGCCAGTCTATCTAGCCAGTTTGCTCCTGCCTCGGTCTCTTCGGTGCTTAGAATTGCTGGCGACCGCACTTCCTGGCATCTACATGAGTCCTGGGGGTCTGAACTCTGGCCCTCAGGCTTATGTATCAGGCCCCTTATCCTCTGAATTATCTCATCTTCCTAACAGAAATTCTTTTAAAAATATTTTATTTATTTATTTATTTATTTATTTTGAGAGAGAGACAGAGGAAGAAGCAGAGAGAGACAGAGAGAGAGAGAGAGCTAATGAACATGCCAGGGCTTCCTACTACTGCAAACGAACACCAGATGCATGCACTCCCTTGTGCATCTGGCTGATGGATCCTGGGGAACTGAACCTAGGTCTTTTGGCTTTGTAAGCAAGTGTTTTAACTGCTAAGTCATATCTCTAGCCCCCTAATAGAACTTCTGGACAAAGTGTCTTGCATACTGTAACTTCAAAATGTTAGTATTATATACATCCATGCATATGTGTATAAAGGTGCACTTATTATTATTTTCTCATATTAACAATGCAAAATATAATATTGAAAGGTTTATGAACTTAATTTTACAAATATAATATTTAAATATTGCTTAGACCCCTCAATTCCTTTTAAGATTTCAGAATGCCCTATCCTGTCAAATTTCTTTTATTTTTTTCTGGAGGCAGGGTCTCATTCTATCCCAGAAGGACCTGGAATTCACTCTATAGCCATGTTGACCCAAAACTCATGATGATTCTCCTATTTTAGCCTCCTGAGAGTTGGGATTAAAGGTATATTCCACCATCCTTGGCCTCACTAAATATCTAAAAGGGTATTGGAGTTTACACCTCTGCCTCTTCATCTTTTTCTGTTTAAAACAGGGGTGGATATTGATATAATGAATACCAAAGTAATGGTTAGGAGGTAAAACGTAATCACAAAGTGTTAACTATAATTTTGGTTATCATCTTGATCATTAATATTACTATGTCTACTCAAATTGAGAAGAGTTAGAAAGAGCAGGATTAGAGTTGGAGATGAGCTTAGTAGAGTGTTTACCTAGCTTGTATAGGATATTAAGTTTAATCCTGGCACTGCATGAAAGAGAAAGAAAGAAATAGAAAGAAAGGAAGGGAGGAAGGAAGAAAGAAAGAAAGAGAAAAGTAGCAGAGGAGAGGAAGGGAGAAAGGAAGGAAAGACGAAAGGAAGGTAGGGAAGAAAAGAGTGAGAGAGAAAGAAATGAAAGAAAACGGAAGAAAGAAAGGGAAGGAAGATAAAAATGGTGAAAAGTAGGATTATGTTCTGTTAGGCTTATATCCAAGGTAATGCTTAAACTGAATACAGGACAGGATATTGTCTATATAACATAAGTACAGTCAGTACAGAATAAAAAGTTGTGCCAGATGAATACATGGTGTGCCCATTTATTGAGCCAATTTTAGTCCATAGCTAGAAGCAATATAGCTCACCTGAGAAAAAGCTTACTTTGGAATTTACAGGGCCTTACAATCTTCATGTACCATGCAGGGAACATAAAGAACCATTTCCAGGTGCTAAGATAGTTAACTCTGGCATTATAACAGGATGGGGTCATAGCATTTCTTTGGGGAAATTTTTATGTGAGGTTCTGTCAATGCGAGATGGTTGAGACTATTTCACCCTTCAAAATTGTTGGGTGATCTTGCTGGGTTCCTTCACATCATACAGTGTAAAGGAAACTAGTCACAGCACTTGTGAGCAGTATTTTAATTTAACTACACTTACAAACAAGGCAAAGGCTTACTTGTTGACCTGGTCAGAGGGCCACCTCTGTGCAGCACATGTTCTGAGCACTCTGTTGCTGGGCAGCAGGCAGAGTGAGTGTAATGCAAATGACTACAGCACGCTACATGACAGCGGCGATGAGGCTGAGCAGCTGTGGTCCTTTTTCCTAAACAAATATTTATTTATTTGACAGAGAAAGAAAGAGAGAGAAAATGGGTGCACCAGGGCCTCCAGGCACTGCAAACTATCTCCAGATGCGTGCGCCCCCTTGTGCATCTGTCTATTGTGGGTCCTGGGGAATCAAACCTGGGTCCTTTTGTCTTACAGGCAAACGCCTTAACCGCTAAGCCATCCCTCCAGCCCAGCTGTGGTACTTTTGAGTGTTACAGCTGGAAAGCCAGCCACACTGACTGAAGTGCAAGTACACTGGCTGATATAATAGAGCAGAGGTGACATGATCGCTATCATTTCGGTAGCGTCATCTTTGGGTTGGCTCTGTGCTCAGACAAGTTCCTCCTTAAAGAAGAAGGTGGCTCATGAGCTGGACCTACTTATGCATCAAAGCCATAGAATGTGGTATTATTGGCATGGCTCGGGTTATGGGCTGACTGCTGAGCTAATCACAGAGGCCAGTGGGAGAGAGGACAACTGCTTGTCCAGCCCCAGCTCTGACACTTACTTCACGCACATAGGTGTGGACTGATTCCAAAGCAGAAGTGAGTGGGTATTGTTACCTTAGGAAGGAGGGGGTGGTGCTACATCTCCAGAAAAGCAAGGTCCACTCTTCAGGAACATGCGTGCTTGGAAATGTGTGCAGTTCTGGTGGAAGCCTTTCAACTCATTCTGTACATGAGGCACTGGCCTAGGTATTTTCAAGACTAAAGCTTTAAAGATCTAGAAGTGGGGATGGGAGTGCGCGTAGATTCAGAAGTTACTGTCTCACTGCTGGGACAAAGTACTCGACCAGAAGCAGCTTAGAGAAGGAAAGGGTTTCTTTCAGCTTGCAGTATTGAAGCCAAGTTCCATCTCGGCTGGGAAAGCATTACAGGCAGCTGGTGTCACGTCTTGTCTTATCACCAGGGAAGCAGCACCCGGAGTGAGCGAGCTGGCACTGGCAATGACGAATGGATAAGAAAATCCCACGGACCACCACTCCTAGTGACACACCTTCTCCAACAAGGCTCCACCTCACCAAGGCACCACTTACTGGGGACCAAGTGTGAGACAAATGCATGCAGCTTTGGGGGGGGGGGGTGCCTTTTATATGCAACCTTCCACAACAGATATAGCAAAGAAAAACTCTGTGCTTTGAAGAATTGTGGGAATGTTCCCCTGCGGGAAGACTCTCAGCCCCAGGGGGAGAATTTTGAAATGGATCTCAAAGGAAGGGTGGGACCTGTCTTATCTGTCAGGATGAAATCTCATCATAACTAAAAGTACCATTGTTTCTTCTTATTCTGGAGATGAACATTTAAAGCCCTGTATTACCTTGTTTTAGAGGATATATATTTAAGAAGTGACAAACTTTCCCAACTGGGGTTATTGGCCTGGAAATACAGTGTTCATAATAGCATTTCTTCCCCCAAGACTTGGCATACAGTTTGTACTCAAAACATTTGGATTGAATGAATGGGTGAAAGGTTATCTGAATGAAAAAATACTGCGGTGACATGTTAATGGTAATAGTATGAGACTCTGGTGGTCATGTAACGTCAATTTAGAAGACATCACTAGGCATTGCCCGTGAAGAGTTGTTTCTCTACGGGTTCCTTTTGGGCCACCTTGCTCCTTCAGGTAGCCCTCGGAGGCTCCTCCGTGGCATCATTTACCCAGCTAGCACTGTGTGTGATAAAATCCAACCTGGCCTGCACCACACCCCAAGCCTTTCAGCGCAAAACAAAGTGTAACTTCCCCCACAGAGCATCCTGATTAAACAAATTAACTACGGCGCTGCTCACAAATACATGTGCTAGAGTGCAGGAAATGAACAGATACAATGGCCAAGTCTGTATTTAATTTTAATTAAATTTCATTCTGTAGCTCAATTAATCCACATCTCCAAATGTCAGCAGGACTTAGGCAAATGGAATGACATCTGCTGCACTGCACAGGACTATAAAACCTTCGCTGCATGCTAGGTCTCTGGAAGCACACCAGGAAAAATGAAATATCATTATTAAGTGTGGAGTAATGTATAGAAGTCTAACTCAGAGTCTGATGAAAGAACATAAAATGAGAAAGAAAATTGGACTAAGAGTGTGAGTGATTACAGGCATGGCAAATATTGTTCAATATCCTGCCTTGTGTTAGTTATTGTTTAAAAGACTTTATAGCTGTTTCCTTTAATATTTACCTCGTGGGCTTCCCAAATGCTCAGGTTGGTTTTTCTTTTATTTCTCATTTCTAATTAACCTAAAGTTGTTTTTTTTTTTTTTTTTCCTAAGAAAGGGGAGTTGGTAGGATAGGGGTAATCTTTCTAGTGAAATATGAAAAAGACCACATTAGCTATGCAAGGTTATTTGTTATAGGAAGTCAGAGTGATTCAGTGTGGGGATTGACAAGCCCCCATGAATACTCTTTTGAAAAAAGTATGTAATCATTTGCAAGAAGAGAGTCTCTTGCCACTGTAAACAAACTCCAGATGCATATGTCACTTTTGTGCATCTGGTTTTATGTGGGTACTGAGGAATTGAACCCCAAGCTGGTAGGCTTTGTAAACAAGTGCCTTTAACTTCTGAGTCATTTCCCCAGCCCTTGTTGAATACTTTTGTTCTGCAACTTATAATATCAAATTAGGGGATTTTAAAACAAGCACACGTTATTAACTGGCGAGACTGTTCTCACGTGACAATGACTGGTTTTGGGAAGCTCCCAAGGAGTGTTTTTAGAAAATGTCTGTTATTATAGTTGGGTGATCAGTCATAGGTGGATCTGATTAAAATAAACCTGTCTAGCGTTTTGTGCCACATACTGTACTCAACCTGGAAACAAAATGATGAGTAAGACACAGGCCTTTATCTAGGGAGGGAAAGGGAGTAAAATGTAATCATAATAAAATGCAACAGATTTTTATAACCCTCAGAAACCCAGTTTGGCAAATTTGGAAGGAAGGCCTAAAGCCCTGGGGACTGAGTGAGTGCGTGTCTCAGGTAAAGCAGGCCTGTGGGGAGAATGGAATTTGAGCACATAAACAGTGGAAGAAGGAGGCAGGAGGAGCCAGCGTGAAGTCAAACATTTCATCTTCTAGTGCGAGGACAGCCCAAAGAGCAGGTAAAGCAGGAGGTGAAGAAAATGAAAGTGTTCTGGGGCTGTACCGGATGATGTTCTGGGTTTGAGACTTCCCCGCCCCCCACCCCCCGCCACCCATCGGGTTGATTCTATAGGCAATGGGCACTTTCCGAGGGATTTGGGCAAGAAATACACGATCAGGTCTGTGATTGGAAATGCAGTGTGAAATATGGAAGAATGGGCAAGCTGCCATGACTAAGGAGACCAACTGTCAGGCAGCTGTGGTCTCGGCTATAACTACATGTAGACAGAGGCTCATGCAAAGCAGAGGAGGATTTATATGCACGAGGCATAAATAGAAAGGAATGAAGGCTGGGGCTTGCTCATTCAGCACAAGAAAGGTCTTGTAGATGATTAACACACCTTCAGGTAGGCCACTGCTGCTGCCACAACAAGTAGAAAATGAAGCATATGGTGGGTGATCGTGGGCACTGGTGATTCTGCAGAGAGGTAGGAAAATCCATTTTTCCCTACTCTTGCTTTCCATCCATTGGAATTGTCTTGCTACACATAGTTTTGACCTCTCTCCACTTTTTTACTCACTCTGTTCAGGAGCAGAAGTGGCTCAACTCACTAGTAACTCTCCAGGCCATATTCCACCTTACTCTTCTTCCTGTAATTTGCCTGACCACATAGAAAACTGTCCAGTTATGGGATGTGGAAGCCCACATTCTCCATTCTGATCTCTTATAGAGCAAAGATGAGATTTTCAGACTCATTTGATGATACTCTATTCCCTATATCTTTTTTTCCCCTTTCTCTCTCTCTCTCTCTCTCTCTCTCTCTCTCTCTCTCTCTCTTTCTTTCTTTCTTTCTTTTGAGGTAGGGTCTCACTCTAGCCCAGGCTGACCTGGAATTCACTAAGGAGTCTCAGGGTGGCCTCGAACTCACGACAACCCTCCTACCTCTGCCTCCCGAGTGCTGGGATTAAAGGTGTGTGCCACCACGACCGGCTTATTCCCTATATCTTCACAAACAAATTTTAAGAAAAAATGTGTTTGTTTGTTTGTTTGTTTGTTTGTTTTGACGTAGGGACTCACTGTAGCCCAGGCTGACCTGGAATTCACTCTGTAGTCTCAGGGTGGCCTTGAACTCATGGTGATCCTCCTGTCTTCTGCCTCCCAAGTGCTGGGATTAAAGGCGTGCACAGCAGGCCCAGGGAGGAATTATTTTCATTGTGGTCACAAAAGACTTCAAAAGGCAGATGTGGTTTTTGTCACTGTTCCCATCTGTAGATCCATCCTAGGTTAAATATTTGCCCTGTTAGGACTCAGCCATAATCATTTATCTAAAACACTCATTGAGGAAGACATGTAGCAGAGAAAAGCTGGGAAATTAATTGAAAGAGGGAAAGGAGGGCTGAACAGAGAGAAAAAAAAAAACTACAAGGAAAACAGTACTTTCTCAAGCATTTTGATAACTGTGTTTCATGGAGAGAAAGATTCCTTTCAAGTGAAGATGTTATGAATGCTCATCTGTACAAGGAAAACAGTACTTCCTCAAGCATTGTGGTAACTGTGTTTCATGGAGAGGAGGATTCCTTTCAAGTGAAGATGTTATGAATGCTCATCTGTGGTCTTAGAATATTCATATAGTGCTTTATTGAATAAGAATAACAAATCTATAGTAATATTAGATATGGCATTTTGTAAATAATCAACCTGTTAAAAAATTCTCAATTTATTTGTAAGCTGGAGACTCGGCAGAAGGATATAGAAATGTAAGTAGAACTAGATATGAAATTATGAGGAAAGAAGATAATAAAGGAAGAATAGACAGTCGAACAATCTTACTTGAAGTGTTAACTCAATACCACAAGATTAAAGATGGAGGATCCTATCTACATCAATTAATTTATGGAAGTTCTTTTTGTGTCATACTGGGGTTGTGGGGGAGATAAAACCTTTTTGCACCTTACCTTACTTTGTTTCTCTCTCATATTTTTGTTTCTCATAATTATGCCTGTATTCTCATACCTTTTCTCATATACCTACCTATAATTCTGACTCTTAATTTTGTGTTCTGATTATAAATATATACTTCCTCAGAACAGTATAATGCTATTGGAAAGATGGAACACTAAATTCTATCTATTAAAATGTGTAAGGGGGTGGGCTGGAGAGATGGCTTAGCAGCTAAGGTGTTTGTCTGCAAAACCAAAGGACCTCAGTTTGATTCCCCAGGACCCATTTAAACCAGATGTACAAGTTGGCGCATGCATCTGGAGTTTGTTTGCAGTGGCTGGAAGCCCTGGCATGCCCATTCTTCCTCTCTCTCACACATACACACACACACATACACACTGTGTGTCTGTCTCTTTCCCTCTTTCACTCTTTCAAATAAATAAATAAAATAATAATAAAATGTGTAAGGATCACTAACACACCTGCCAAGGCTCAGGGATTGTTGTGAAAAAGGGGATGGGAAGATTATAAGAGCCACAGGGTAGACAGAAATATCCTGAGACATAACAGCCCCTCTAGAGACAGGCAGAGGCCCTAATTACACCACAGTGAACACCAAGGACCCTGTGAAGGAGGACCCGCAGGGAAATAGGGACAAGGGGTGAAGGAATACAAGACTATGTACAAATTTTAGTTTTGGGGTTTATTTTTGTTGTTTTTTGAGGTAGGGTCTCACTCTGGCTCAGGCTGACTTGGAATTCACTATGTAGTCTCAGGGTGGCCTCGAACTCTTGGAGATCCTCCTACCTATGCCTTCCGTGTGCTGGGATTAAAGGCGTGCGCCACCACACCCAGTCTATGTACAAATTTTAAAAAAGAAAAAAATGTACAAGAAGTAATAATTAATTTCAAGTTATCTCATAATCCTGCCTTCAGAGAAGCTGAACTGGCATGCAGTTCCTAGCATCTTGAACCTGAATCAGGATCCAATAATGTATCATTAATTTAATCAGGATTATACCTTCCTGCTAGACATATTGTGTTATTAATAGTCCAAATATGTAAAAGGAAGAAATGAAGTTGTATAAACAGCTTTAATTGTGTTAGTGAATTAAGTGGCTCCTGGCTATCAATTCATAGTGAGAATAAATATATTAAAGCATTTCTGATTGTAAATTTCATAATTTACTCACATCGTTAGAAGTATTCCATGTAGAAAATCAGGTATAAAATTGGGAATTGAGAAATAAGACCTATATTACCGAATGTTAACTACATTTTTTAGAGACCTAGAAGGATAATATTCAAGTACATTATGTAGCATTATCAAAGACTAACAATATGATTGACATTTACTTGAATTGCTTAACTGAGCCTTATCTTTAAACCAGGAGCCCTGAATTTATCATTCCATCAATATTTCTTATAGCTCTGCAGGTCTAGAAAATGAGGCACGTTCTATTTATGTTGAGACTGTTATTGTCATAAGTAGTTTCCATCTTGGATGATGACTACCCAAGTAAAACTTTCTGATAGCAAATGAAGTTGAAATATAGGATTTTCAAGTATAAAAGTTATATATGAATAACTAAATGTAAATTTTATTTGTCTTTAATTATCTAAATACTTCCCTCAATTTTCAGGTTTTTCCCCATGCCCATTGTGGGCCTTATGAAGCCATTAACTAAATTACAGATGTTCCTATTTCTTTTCTCTCCCTCCCTCCCTCCCTCTCTTTCTATATATATGTTTATATATGTTCTATATATATGTATGTATGTATATATATATATACACACATGTATATATAAAATGCATATATATTATACTATAACATATAATGTACAATATGTTATATTAATTATACTTGTTATATATTATATTAACATATAATATATTATATTATTAATTTATTTATTTGCATGTGTGTATATGTGTAAATTTGTATGGCTGCACAAGGGTCCCTTGCTGCTGCAAATGCAGACATGTGCACCACTTTTGCATGTGGCTTTAGGTAGGTGTTGGGTAATCAACCCTGGGCCAGCAGGTTTTGCAAGCAAGCATCTTTAACCACGGAGCCATCTCTCCAGCCTGTCTCCTCTTCTCCTTTTAAAAATAATTTTTATTTGGGGACTTTAATATATGAACATACTATAAATTGAACCTATTACCATATGATTATCCTCTTTTGTTCTTTCCCCCAATTCCCATTCCACTGAGGACCCGTTTTAGTGGGAGTTTTGGTAATCTGAATTAATACTATAGTCTCTATTTTTATCAAAATGAAACAAAACTCTATTATCCAAATAATTTAAAGAGTATATTTAGTAGTCCTCTAAGTATATGATGTCAACATAGTCTTTAAAATGGATTATATCTCAGAAACTAGGGCAAAGGATTTCTTCTATCATTCCTCCATTTTTCTCAGTCTTCCTATGCTGTTCGTGCTCATTTGCCTTGCCCCATTTCAAACTTCACTTCGTTATCTCTCTTCATCCTTTCTTCCCTCCATTCCTTTCCTCCTTCCTTTTCATACTGTTCCCACTATGGTGGTTATCAAGGGAAGATAATTAGGCTCAGATACCTATCATTAAGAAAACATTCACCATCTATATAGGAGTGCCAGAAAAATTTCTTTTATTCCACAAGACAATTGTAATGGGAATGACAGGAAGCCTAAGGCAGGACACCAGAAATGGGCTGTTTCACTGGATAAGGGATTCCTAGACAGCATCTTAAAACATGAGAAGAATTAGTGAGGAGAGAAGGGGATGGAGGAAGAAAGAAGGCAGCCAGGAGAATGTGAACAGGGTCCCAGGGACAGAAACCATCAGAGCATACACCTGCACAAGAAACTCAGTGTGCACAACCACACTTGGAGGCCAAAGGAGTGGCAGGATTAGTTTTGTATTTCAGGAGCTTCATGCTGGCAGGAAAGAAGAAGAATGAAACTGGAGTTTGCAAGACCAGTTGGGGGCATTTTTCTACTGAATCCTGAGTGTGGGCTGATTAATACCTGGTGATCATAAAATAGAGAACACTAAACCACACACCCGGTACAAACAGAATCAAACCCCAGATTTCTTCACTCCTGGTCCGGAACTCTCTAAACTGGACCATGCATTATAGTAAGGTAAAACTGCAGCATTTTGTTGCAGTTGTTGTGGACTTTACTAACTACATATAGTTGGGAGAAAAAAAAAAAAAGAATGTGTGATACGTTTCCTGGACTCTAGGAGTTCAGGTCCAGTTTTCTTTCAGGCATCAATTTAATTCATTGTGAGTACTTGACATGACATGCTCATCTTTTGTGTATGGAGATATGCCACTTGGGGGAGGCACATGCTCAGCCAGACTCCTTGATGCTACATTCATTACTATAGGGTATCTGGACTCCCCGATCCAGGGTGGTCATACCTGTCATGTGGTACAGCTCACTGCTGCCAGTGCTGACGCCTGGATAGCTGCCCAGCCCACCCCCTTCCTGCTGGTGCCGCTGTAACATTTCAGGTGATGAGGTAAGGGGTGCACTGGAGTTCTTCATGTGCCAAGATGAGAAAAATTAATTTAAAATGCTAAAAAGATGAGACTGCTGGTGCAGACGGTCACTAAACACCACCAGCTGTTCCATAGACTTGGACTTTGGAAAAAGAAGGCCATTTCAAATTCAACAACCTAAGCAAAGTGGATGAGGGTTTTGCACAAGATTGACACTGTCCAAATCAGGCTAACTAGCTGGACAACACAAGTATTGGCGATTCCATGCTGCTCTCTTTAATAGCTTCCTAAACGAAGAAGTTAATCATGACTGCAAAAATGTTTTGCTTTAGTAGATTTGTAAAGAGAGTTAAACTAGGTATACATGGAATTTATCTGACAGAAGTTAGAGAGAGCATGGGTTATTTGGCTGGAGACATGGGGGGAGTTAATTTATTTTATTTCTTGAAGAGAGAGAAAAAATAAAATAGAGAGAGAAAGAGAGAGAGAGAATGGCCATTTCAAGGCTTTCTGCCACTATAACTGAACTCTAGATGCATGCGCCACTTTGTGCATATGGCTTTATGTGGGCACTGGGGAATCAGACCCAGGACGTCAGGCTTTGCATGCAAGTGCTTTTAATCCCTGAGCCATCTATCCAGCACTAAGGACTTGGTATTTTAACTACATATGATCTTCCTAAACTCAAATATAAACTCAAGTGATTTTACATGCATGCACGTGAGTGCGCACGTACACACACACACACACACACACACACATACACACACGCACACGAGGACATGAGGAAACTTTTCAAAGTGACAGTTACATTCTGTTTTCTGATGGGAGTTTAAATCACAAGGGGTATATACTGACAGGAATCCCTGAATGACACATTTAAGATATGTACATTGCATTATATATCAATTTGTCTGAAAAGAAGTGTAAAGTTGAAAATGACTGAGGGAGAGCGGTGGATAAAATGTAGTGGTAGAGTGCTTGCCTAGCAAGAGTCAGATCCTGGGTTGAGCCACAGCACCACAGAAGGGAGAGGTAGGGAAACAAGGAGAACGAGGGGAGAAAGAAGGGATGGAGAAGAGAGATTTTAATTTTAATTTGATCAAAGTAGAGAGAATGAAAAACTAAGAAATATTATACAGAAAACCTCTTGGCTATGAAATATAATATCCAGTTACTATTTTATGTTCTCAAATAATTTCAAGTGATTTTTTTTTTGGTCAGTATTATTCTTAAGACCAAGTTGCTTTTTAGGTTGTTGCTTAACACAAAGTAACCCACCTCTGTACTATAAGAAATGTGTGGAGGAATAACCAGCAAAGGCAAATATCATGGTGAATATTTTCAAATGAAAATATAAAAAGAACAAAGTAGAAAAGAGACACAATGTGTAAAAATTCTGGAGGTGGAGAGAGGGCGTGTAGAATGAAGTAGAAAGCACCCAAAATAGAAGCCCAGGGAAGCCAGGAAATAAAATGATTCTCAACAAGGCAGAATAATTCAGTAATTACCTTCAGAGGACTGAAGCTTCAGGAAATAATACAAACATTCAGACTAAATGGTAGGAGGAGGTAGGAATTCCAAACTCAGAGACTCCATCTTTAAATCTGAGCTGAATGGTTACATCTAAAACATGTTTTATCACATTTTGGATGTGTAATCTACTACTCTTGATTTACTGAAACTTTTTGTGCCAGAAATTCCAAAGTGCTCTGAAAATACCTTGAGAAAGTATGTCTTCCTTTTAACACATGGAGAAATTGAGGTGTGTGGAGCCCAGGCAACCTGCTCAGCGTCACAATTAATCACCGGTAGTACTGGAAATGAAATTTAAAGTCTTCTGGTATCCAGTGTAGGGACTGTTTTCTGTCTCTTGTTAAATGATTCATAATTAACTTATCATAGGAATAAAGTAGACTGTAAAGGAATACTTATGAACAATGTGCCTTTGTTAAGATTCATGTTCATATTATATCACTGATAAGATCATTAAAAAATAACAGACTTCTTAAATTTTCTGAAAAATCCACTTGTTATTTAACCAATATAGATATGCCAAAATTTCACTGAAGATAAGCAAATTGGGACATGAACTTTAACGTAATTTCTTTTTAATTTTAATGAGACAATGTCTCACTTAGTAGCAGGCTGGCTTTTGAGCCTGTAATGTGGCTTGGGCTTAAACTTCTGAACTCCTGCCTCTACCTCTCACGCTGGAATTATAATCATGTGCTTCCATGGTTGACTCCTTTTTGGTTATTTATTTATTTACTAGAGAAAGAAAAAGGAAGAGAGAGAGCGAGAGAATGGGTGTGACAGGGCCTCCAGCCACTGCAAATGGACTACAGACATATGTGTCACCTTGTGCACCTGGTTTATCTGGATACTGGAAAACTGAACCTGGGTCCTTAGGATTTGAGGCAAGCTCCTTAACTGTTAAGCCACTTCCCCAGCCCCCTTTACTTAATTGTTTACTTAATGAGCTATTACTAATTCCAATTACTATTTTAAAAGCAATTACTACCAAACTAAATGTAACATTATGTTTACTTATAACTTTTAAAGTTCAACACATCTTTTTTTATGTTTAACTATTTATGAGAGTGGCTATCAGTTAAACATAATCATAATTACTAAGTATCTTAGTTGACAATCATAGCATCATTTAAAAATCTTCTAAGGGTCAATGGAATCTAATGTTGATATATCTTCAAGTGAATAATTCAGCAAGTGTGTCAGTTACACACTGCATACAAACAGGTGACCACTTCTTGAAGGAAGAGACAACTGACACATAGTTGTTCATCTGAATCTGAAATAGCCACAAAATGGTAACACTTAAAACTGCCTTCCCAAATTAATTGGCATCATAAAAATTTATACAAAGATTATACATTGGTGCTCAATTGTCTCACATCATTGAATTAATGTGACATGAATAACTAGTCACTTTCCCGTTTGATTTTTTTTTTCTTGTCTGACCTTGCATGTTCTCAAGTTTCCTAGTTTTCTAATACCTAATTATAACTGCCTTTTCTCCAAGGTGTCACTCTGACAGGATTATATTCTGAAAGTATAGAAGTGGATGGTCTTTTTGAAGAAAAAAAAAATCCTCTGAGAGCCTTGCTTATGTCATCCTACTGTGAATTGGGCCAAATAATAATTATACCTTCCAAGAAAGCTGCCACCGAACAGCAGTCCTTCCCACTTCAACCACCGCAGCACATCGTCTTAGCTGACACCAGTCACCCTGCAGACAAAGTCCTGGCTTATTCATTCAGACACGATGTATTTAGTTTCTCCTGAATGTGCACAAGCACTGAGCACAGCTCTAAATTCTCACCACAATCAGGATCTTATACAACCTGCCAGAACTCTTACACACTAACCAACTTGTTCTATTTTGCAAGATGTTTAAGTTACCTTAAATATCTCTTGTCCCTTTTCCCCTTTACGGTGTTCTTTCAAGACCAACGTCCATTCCTAAATGAAACTTTCTGTGTAGCATCCCTTGATCACCTTATCTGTTTTTCTTAGCCTGCCTTATCCAGCTCTATTATGAAGAAATATTGGATCAGTTTTATCAATGATGTCATAAAATATCTATATATAATGACTTGTGGGCAATCTCAGTTTTTTCTTTTAGACTGATCTCCCTGAGGGCAGGTCTCTATTCTGTATATAGAGTGGGGTCCCAGTGGATCCCCAATATGTATTTGTTAAATAGAAGAAGTGCAGTAGAAAAGACAGGTATTATATAACATTGTCAAATTGGTGAATAAACAAAGCCAAAAGCTATGCATGCATTTCTTTTTTTGCAATCTTTTTGCAAAAAAAAAAAAAAAAAAAAAAAAAAACAACAACCAGGGATTCATGCATGCTGGGAATATACTGTACTGAGTTACATCCTCAGCTCAACCCTAGTGTTTTGTATATTCTTTTGATTTTCACAAGACCCTCGATTTCATAACTGGCTTGTTTCCAACTGAAGGTATCTCGTGCATTCTTGCTTTGCTGGATGTTATGCAACTGATAGTATCTCTAAGTAGATATTAAGAAAATTATAAACTGCTTATATGAAGCACAAGTTTTGCATACTTAAATACCTTATTAAAGAGAGAGAAGCCACAGAGCTTTCATGAAAAGATAGTGTGGGTTCTGGTTGTCAATGATGAGGAGAGCTAGTGCCTATCCGCTGGCTTTCTAAAAGGAATCAGGTAAGGTTCACTGGCACTTAGACTGCTCTGGCTGCTGACCAGGTTCAGCAGGGCTGAGGAAGTTACAGAGTGAGGACTCCACTAGGTAATGACTGGTATTGCCAACGTGGACGGTATCACGTTTGATCTACTCTTCACAGCTCTTAGCTAAGGCAGCCCTGTAATCATAGGCTTAGCCATCTTAAACACAGCACATGCGGCCATGGCTGGAAAGAATAAACCAGAAACTGGGGCTGAGGTGAGGGTTACTCTACCCTGCTAGTTCTTGAGGAAACTTTTCTAAATTAAAAAAAAAAAAAATTGCAAAGGTCAGTTTGCAGCCAACCCCAGAGAAAACCCACAGCAATTCAAAAAGCAAAGATGAAAACTATAATCAAATTCTGCTACCTGAGTGGCATATTGCCTAATGCACTGATAACAAAACAGAAACCTCTAATCAAGAAGTCAGCATGTTGTTTAGGACAAGGGTACAGCACGTATAATGTCAATATGGCTACAAAGTCAAATCTAGAAAAATATTGAATTCTAACAAGTTTCTTTTGTTTCTTTCTGATTAACAGGCTTGTGCAAAGTGGTATAGCAAGGTTAATGAACAGGGTTTGTGTGTGTGTGTGTGTGTGTGTGTGTGTGTGTGTGTACTGAACTATTTATTATTCAAGATTCAACTCAGATAAAGCTGCTAATAAGCTTTCCTTGTTTCCTGCCCCCTGCCTTTGTCCTTGGCAGTCCTATCCATGTCTACCATGACCAAATATCATGCATGATTCAGATCTGTTTGTGTGTCAGTTTCCTCCAATGCTCCTTTAGACTGTAGGCTCTTTGGCTCTTGTTTGTTTGGTTTTTGAGGTAGGGTTTTGCTCTAGCTCAGTCTGACCTGGAATTCACTATGGAGTCTCAGGGTGGTTTCAAATCTCAGCAATCCTCCTACCTCTGCCTCCTGAGTGCTGGGATTAAAGGTGTGCACCATCACATCTATCTTCTTCCCCTTCCCCTTTCTTCTTTTCTTCTTCTTCTTCTTCTTCTTCTTCTTCTTCTTCTTCTTCTTCTTCTTCTTCTTCTTCTTCTTCTTCTTCTTCTTCTTCTTCTTCTTCTTCTTCTTCTTCTTCTTCTCCTTCTTCTCCTTCTTCTCCTTCTTCTCCTTCTTCTCCTTCTTCTCCTTCTTCTCCTTCTTCTCCTTCTTCTCCTTCTTCTCCTTCTTCTCCTTCTCCTTCTTCTCCTTCTTCTCCTTCTTCTCCTTCTCCTCCTTCTCCTCCTCCTCCTCCTCCTCCTCCTCCTCCTCTCTCTCCTTCTCCTTCTCCTTCTCCTCCTTCTTCTTCTTTTTCTTCTCCGTCCTTCTCCTCCTCCTCCTCCTTTTTTTTTTTTTTTTTTTGACATAGGATCTTATGCAGCCCACTCTGGTCTTAAGTTTTCTATGTAGCTGAGGATGACCAGTTTATGTGGTTCTTCTGGGGTTAAGCCCAGGGCTTTGTGCATCCCTAGCTCCTGGACTGTGGGCTCTCTGAGGGCAAGCCCATGTCCTGTTTTTCCCTGGATCCCATAGCATAGCAGTGCCTGCCTGTTAGTGTGTGACTCATCAGTGCTGTGGTTTGAATGTAGAACGCCAAAAATAAAGTCAATGTCCCCACCCCCATCAGCTTGTATGTTTGAATACTTGGTCTCCAGCTGACGGCGCAGTGTGCGAGCCCTTTAAAAGGGCTGGAGAGATGGCGTAGCGGTTAAGCGCTTGCCTGTGACGCCTAAGGACCCCGGTTCGAGGCTCGGTTCCCCAGGTCCCACGTTAGCCAGATGCACAAGGGGGCGCACGCGTCTGGAGTTCGTTTGCAGAGGCTGGAAGCCCTGGCGCGCCCATTCTCTCTCTCTCCTTCTACCTGTCTTTCTCTCTGTGTCTGTCGCGCTCAAATAAATAAATAAATAAAATTAAAAAAAAAAAAAAGGAATGAAGCCTTCCTGGAGGAAGTGGGTCACTGGAAATAGGCCCATCAGCTTCCTGATTTCCAAGGCAACGTGAGAGGAGACTTTCCACTCTTGCCTTGCCTCCCCGTCATGATGAAGCCTCACCTCAAAACTGTAAGGCAAAAATGAACGCTCCCCTTTTCTAAGTGGCTTCTGGTCAGTATTTGTTAAAAGCAGCGAGAAAGCAATGGCTACAGTTAGACAGAGAAGGGACAAGCTTCTGAGCCCGATCCTCCCGGGCTATAAGCCCCTGCTCTGCATGGAGGCCGGCAGCACGGGCTGTGTTGATTGTCTTTCCTCCTTCTGGCTCTTCTCTAGTGCTATTCTGGGCTCTTATTGCTACAGCCTGTTCACCAGTATTGAACATCTCTAAACTCATCTCACAACCAGAGCCAGGCTCTCATGTGCCTCGAACAGGAGTTCAAACAGCCTCCATTTTCATGCGGCTATTTGCTCTAGAAAAAATAGCTTATATTCTCTAGGCCTCAATATCTATGGGAATAATATCTATTCTATGAGGATCAACATGAAGGTGAGATAATATATATCAAACATCTGCCATTATTAAATTAAACTACTGAATTATGTCTACTAACATTACCTTTAGCTATACATGTTATGTGAGTTAATTTTTAGACTGATAAGTCATGACTTATAGCTAGAAATATAACACTTATCAAACACTTTTTTTTTTTTTTTTTTTGGTTTTTCGAGGCAGGGTCTCACTCTGGCTCAGGCTGACCTGGAATTCACTATGTAGTCTCAGGGTGGCCTCGAACTCACGGCGATCCTCCTACCTCTGCCTCCCGAGTGCTGGGATTAAAGGCGTGCACCACCACGTCCGGCTTTCAAACATTCTTTAAAACAAGATCTACAATATTGTCTTGAAGTATGAAGACAATCAGCACTTTACTAAATGTTTAAAAGCAAGCAAGCATTTTTTTTCTGACTCTTTCTTGCCAGATCTTATAGCTTCACTAGTTATCATTTTATGAATAAAAATAGGCAACTAATTTTGCTGCTACATCTTTCTTATGTCTAGAAAACAAGTATAATTATTCTGAGAAAAAAAGATACCTTATTTGTCAAATCAGGACTTTTAAGAAAATTACTATGCATTCATACAGGAGTTCTTTACACTGCTCAGTTAAAATTTCAAGTGCCTGAAAAAATGATGAACTATAATAAGGCTTTTTCTTTATTTAGAAGCTGAAGAAAATTATTATATTAAAAGCAACTTTCTTCTGAACATCTTCCTAAAAGAATTTGTGAAATGTCAGTTTTCCATTCACTAAATTTCTAGAAATGTGTGCTAAATTTAAACCACTAGTAGTCATCACTAAATGATGAATTTAAGAAAAAAAAAATGATCTCACTGGTGATGACACTCTGTCATGAGGTCAAACAGCAACTCGCCTGCCTTGGTGCTCCTGAGGTGATTGTCCGCAGAATTCACCAGCTGTCCTTGAGATGCTCTTGACCTTCGGGCATTAGAGAAGCCCAAGATTCCCAAGGAAAGTCCTAAGTGACTCAAAGGTTCACAGATTCACCGGCTTTAATCAAAACCACAGGAAAGATATAAAGGACACAGCATATATAAACCCTTTGCTCCCACGTATAGGTATTCTGGGGAACATGGCTCAAGGACCATTAGTCACGCTTACCACCTTTATCCAGTATCTGCAGTGAAGTAGCTAAGAAGGTAGAAATGGGAGAATTTTAGATGGCAACAGGAAAGGAAGTAGCCTGTGCATGTGTGGATTAGCTCATGGCTGTCTTCAAGATCTTGATAAGCTCTTAAGTGTCCCCCATATCAATAGATAGGAAATAGCCCAGATATTTTTCCCAATCACTGACTTGCATTAATTTCCCAATTAAAAGTAAGAGTGTTAAAATACTATTTTAAGGAAAAAGGTATAAAATTAAAATTATTATCAGGTTGGATTTGAAACAGCCACTCTCAATGAGAGGACCAGGAACTGAACAACACAGATACAGGAAGAAAAGATTGAGTTCAAGAAATAAGAGGTCAATTTGTCTAATTTGAATAGACATGTTTATCTACAGCTCTAATTGCCAGTCTTTGGGGTACAGATTTAGCACAAAACCTGGGATGCTTTCCTATTTTCCTTTTGATTTTATCTGTCCATAAACAAACACACATACGTTTGAAATGTGAAAAAAAAAACACCTTAAATTCTGTAGCAGCTTTTGTAAAAATAATGAAAACTTTTATGACAACAATTTTAAACACCCTGTTTGCCAAGTCCAGCAATGTGCCAATTCTGTGCAAGCTGCCGCAGGTTCTGTGCTTGTCAAGAGCTGTGGAACCTGAACTGTTCTGACAGTCACCAGAGAGTATTTAAAAAATAAGAATAGGGCTGGCGAGATGGCTTAGCAGTTAAGACGCTTGCCTGAGAAGCCTAAGGACCCAGGCCTGGCTCCTGAGAACCCACGTGACGCATGCTTACGAGATGCACAGAGTCTGGAGCTCAAGTGCAGGCTGGCTGGAGGCCGTAGCACAGCAATTCTCTCTCTCTCGCTTAAATAAAATAAATAATAAAAAAATAAGAATAATCACAATTCTACCAGCCACTCAAAATTGCATTAAGGACTCTGCAATAGGAGCCTGCCTCAAGTGTGAACTGATTGGGCCACAAAACATGCTTCATCGTGGTGGCCGTGTGTTGACTGACCAAGTCCTTGCCGTGTGTGTACTACATTCTCCTGTTGCAGGTGGGAGCTAAAGTCACACCCCGTTCCTCTATCTTAGTCTGTTTCCTTCTGTGCAACGGTATTTTGGGAAAGGTCCTTGGCTGAGAACAGAAATATTCATAGAGTATTTCTTTTCTGTAACTACCTTTTCAGATACTAAAAACAACAACAAAAAACAAAACGTGCTGACACACACCTTTAATCCCAGTTTCGGGAGGCAGGTGTAGGAGGATTGTTGTGAGTTCAAGGCCAGTTTGGGAGTACAGAGTAAGATCCAGGTCAGCTTGGGCTAGAGCAAGACCCTATCTTGAGAAACAACCTCAACAACAACAACAACAAAATAGACTTAAAGTTCTTTTCCAGGTGTTTCAAAATCTATGTAATTAACAAATACTTTTTTGAAACTTCTATTTTTCTTATCTAGTGATGAGATATTCATTATTTACTATTTCTATCATTTGAAGTTCAGAAAGAGAAATAACTGACATTATAAGTTAAAATTTCAGTGTACATATCAGCTGGCAGGAGATCATCATTGTTACAGTGATTAGTTTTGCTCTGGGATTGGTAAGGAAAATAATTTTGTTGTACGGCAGGTGTGAGTAATGCTTTGCCCAGGTATGAAAATGCTTGCTGGACCACTCACTTTGCCAAGGAGCAATGTGCATTTTCCAGATGTCTGGAGTTTCCTCTTTCTACAAAGTATAGCTATAATGAAAATGCACAAGTTGGATAGCTCGGAGATTTGCTGATCTCTTCAAGTTGCCGTCAGCTCAGAACAAGCCAAGATTAAGAATGTCTACAATCTGATGCCAGTGCTTATTTGCGTGGTACTTAAGTACTCTTCATTTGGGAACAGAAAAAGCTATGGATTCATCTTCCATGGCAATGCAGATACATGAACCTCCTTTTCTTTGTTCAGATTTATATATAGCATTACTTACATGAAGAATTACTGAATTGTTAAGATGAATTCCACTCTCCTTAATTTGGAATATCTAATGTGAATTTTAACACTTAAAAATTTAATACTGTAGGCAGAGCTATCATGCTAATAATAATTACAGAAGTTAAATGACTTTTGGGAGCTTATGCAAAAAGAGATTGTTTTTGAAATGTATCAGAACAAGGAACAAACAGAATGTCAAGCATTCATGAATTCCTTCAACTATTTCAGGTCGTTTTGATAAAAAAAATACTTACCAGGGGCTGAAGAGATGGTTTAGTGGTTAAAGGCACTTGCTGCCAAAGCCCAGCAACCCTGGTTCAATCCCCTACCACCCATGTAAAGCCAGATGCACAGAGTGGTGCATGCATCTGGAGTTTGCTTTCAGTGGCAGGAGGCCCCAGCATGCCCATTACACCCCCCGCACTCTCTCTCTCATATAAATAGATAAATGAATATATGCATATATTTAAAGCCAAGCATGGTGGCACACGCCGTTAATCCCAGCACTCGTGAGACTGAGGTCGGAGTATCACTTTGAACTTGAGGCCAGCCTGGAGTTACAGAATCAAGTTCGAGGCAGGCCAGGGCTAGAGTGAATTCCTACCTCAAAGCTTCCACCCACAAAAATTACTAACTATTAGCTATTAGAACCATTAACTCTTTTAGTTCATTTCAATGAAAATTACTAAATATTCATGTCTGTTTCTCATCTGGAAAGTGAGGAGAAATACCTAAACTTTTTAAAAAAAATTTTATGGACAATTTGTCAATATAAAATTATTAAAAAACAGAATTGTGGACAAATTCTCTCACACATGCATACACACATGCACATACACAAACACACATAATTCCCTTGAAACTCCTTATAAATGTTGCAATATTGCAAATGACTAACCATATTACTAAAAATTTTAGTGCCAAAATTCATATTATATAACAGCATGTATAACAACTTACCTAGTAAAGTATTTCAATCAGTTTGCATATGTTGGGAGATATTGAAAATATTTAATATATCTATTTAAAACAATTTTCATTTATCTTTGAAAATATTAAAATTAAATTACTTTATAAATATTCATGTATCTAACTGATTTATATCATGTTAGAATAATAAGATCTAGTTGTTTTTATAAAGCATTTTCTTATAAATGACATCGAGCTCCAAAAATTTTACATACTTTAAACTATTTTATAGTTATATTTTATAGTTAACTTTCCCATCAGTTACATACATTACTTTATCTGAATTAAATGTACTAAATATCAACTTTTTTTTTTTGAGAGTGACAGACAGAGAGAGAGAATGGGTGCGCTAGGGCCTCCAGCCACTGCAAATGAACTCCAGACGCGTGCACCCCCTTGTGCATCTGGCTAACATGGGTCCTGGAGAATCGAGCCTTGAACCGGGGTCCTTAGGCTTCACAGGCAAGTGCCTAACGGCTAAGCCATCTCTCCAGCCCAAATATCAACATTTTAAGGAAATTAAATATGAACTCTGTGAAAAATTGTCAGAATGAGACTATAATGGTGACTGAAATATTTCAGTTATATTTTCAAGACAACACAAATGTTTAATCTTACTAGACAAAACACTTTGCAATAAGAAACAGGAACAGGGCTGGAGAGATGGCTTAGCGGTTAAGCGCTTGCTTGTGAAGCCTAAGGACCCCGGTTCGAGGCTCGGTTCCCCAGGTCCCACGTTAGCCAGATGCACAAGGGGGCGCACGCGTCTGGAGTTCGTTTGCAGAGGCTGGAAGCCCTGGCGTGCCCATTCTCTCTGTCTCCCTCTATCTGTCTGTCTCTCTGTGTCTGTCGCTCTCAAATAAATAAATAAATAATTTTAAAAAAATTTTAAGAAACAGGAACAGTTTGTCAGTCATATTAAGCTTCATATAACCTTTGAAGTTTGGGGAATGAGCTGCGATACCTCCTTGAATGGGCCAGTAGATGGGATGAGGTTCAAGGGCTGAGGCACAGCGTATCTTACAAACCCTCTGATTTCACTTTGTGTTCTTCCAAGATTGCAGCTGACAGAGTAACCTGTCTGTGACAGGTGAGGAAGCAACTGGGCTGTCTTTCATGGAGAAAGGCACGGAAGAGCTTTGGTGGACCTGGTCAACACAACTCATGGTTGTGAGCTGAGTTCAACTTTACAGGTCTATGTAGACAAGCTTTTTTTTTTTTTTTTTCCTAGAGGGTCAATAGTCAAATGCTAAGGGATACACAGGAAATATAGCTTGGTGAGACCAAAGGCTGTCATATGTGTCTGATCAAAGCCCTCCCATCCCCCTGCCAAGGGAAAGGCCTTTTAAAATTTCTTTTTAATTTATTGATTTTTTTAAAATAAAAGGTTGCACACATAGGCCCCCTCTCCCCTGCCCCAATTCTGTTGAGTGTCTTCTTTGGTGGGGTCATTGACATTCATTGTGGAGACCAAGAGGCCTCAGTCAGTCTCTTCAAGGGTGGGAGAAACATGGTGTCTCACGCTGTATTTCTCAATGAGTTTTTGGACAATGTGTTCCACTTTGAGCTATGTACTTCAGGAATTTGAGACTGAGTCAGAGCTATTTCTTACTGGGTTTCCAGAACTGTCCAGAAAGAGAAGTTTCTAGTAAAAAGAAAAGGACTGTAAATTCTAAATAAACATTAGTATTAAGTTCTGACATGGTATTTTATCTCTAGCCTTTAACTTATTGTCAGATTGACATTTAATAATTTTGTTAACAGAACAGTCTTGTTTGATTAACAGAAAGGAATAATTGTGAAAATTGGAATTATTTCTATAGAGATAGTGTGTACATATTCTGTACAGCCATGTACCTGAACTAGTCACTCACCTAACTATCCATGTATCCGACTGCTGCATACCTGTGATACAAGTGGTATTCCTAGCAATGTGGCAGACACACATGCTTGCTCCTCTGAGGAGCTTACAGCTTAGTTGGGAAGAGAAAAGCTGTGTGTGCAAAAGAAAGAACACAGTTTCGGGGCTAAGTGTGTAAAGGTCTTCTCAATAAGGGAGTGATTTTTTTTCTACCAGAAATTATTGACATAAATTACCCCCCCCCCAAAAAAAAAACAAGGGAACACGTAAAAGGTATTTAGCTTAATATATGCAAAAATGACAAGGATTTTGGTGAAACGGCCAAATAAAATCAAACATAATAAGAGCACATTATGAACAAATTATGCTGATTACATCTAATAGGTTTTTTACAAGGAAAGTCTAATGTAAAACAGGTTTTGATTCTATCCCCCTAAAATGTGCTGGCCTCCTTTTCTATTGTCATTAGTGGAACATATCCTGAACTTTGTAGTATGAATGACATTTGGAAACCATAACTCTGAAAAATCATACTCGCAGAGTACATTTGTAACTGTAAGGCATAAAGGTGATTGTTCATTTTATCTTATTAGAAGCTCCTCTGGCCTCCACAGCAGCGCTCATCTGGACCCCCACTTCATGCTCCAGTCATGCAGATTGGAGTTGACTCTCAATTATACCAAGTCCTTCTCCGAAGATGACAGTCCAAATACAGTAGAGATAAAACACATCAAGGTTTAAAATAGGCCCGTTCAGCCCCAGTGCCGCTTCATCATGAAATGATATAATTCACTGATGCCTCTGCCTAGCCTAACATATGTTCTATTCACAGCCCGCGTCACTCTTCATTTGTAATTATTTCCCTTTTTTTTCCCCTTACCCCATCTTGTAATACTCTGCTTGGTTGAAGACAAATACTGGGAAGCAAAGAGTATTATCATATGATGACCTGTTCCAGGGTGTTAAGCCCCTGTCAAGGTTTGATTTTAACACGGGGTGTCGATGACAGGACATCAATTCAGGCATCATGTCTTGAATTAGACTATATTAATTATCACTTGAGTGCAATATGCATGAAAATGCTGTTTCATTGACTAAAAGGATCTGACTGAATAAAAATCCATTTCTCATCTCGTTGCTTATGGATAAAGACATTTTTTTCACCTTGCCTTGGATGGTTCTTTATTAAATATGATTTTTGTATGATTATATGAATAAATTGTCTTACCCAACAACAGAACTGGATAGTTTTAAACAAAGAAAAAATTAGTGGGTTGTCTACTCTTGGCATGTTTCTAACGATGTATTTACTGTTAATAGTTTAGGTAGATTATTTATAACAATACTGCCAAAAAAGCCCCAAAGTTCTTATTTTCAGCTTTCATAAGAAAAAGATATTTTCAAACTGCTGTCTCCTTCATTTAAAGGAAATTAAAGTTATAACTTACAATTATTTATGGATGATGGAATGAGAACAAGCTCTGTCTGTTAAGTAACAAATACATTTAAAAGTAAAACAAATATTATTCTTAGTTTTGAAAAGAAGGTATTTACAGAAAGCACTGCAATGCTAGACAAAGTTGAAATTATTCACAAGTTCAAGAAAACACAATATGCATATGTGAATATGTGCATATTTTCTAAGGACACAACTAGATAACAAAAAGAATAAGATAAAGGGAGGCCTAAATTTTTCTACTTAAAATATCTAAGTACTTACCATATCTATTAATATCATGTTGGCTGAAGATAGATATTTTCTAAATATTCTTGACTTAAATATCTTAGGGCTTTTTTCAACAATATCTCAAAACAATGAATGAAACTAAGTTTAAAATATGAAATTAAGAACCCTTAGCCCAGATTTCACTACAAAGAAAATATAACACATATTCTTATATTTGTCCCTACAATCCACAATTGGCATTAGAAGTGTTTATCAATCACAATGAAAAAGAAACAAACTCACTATTGTCTTTACAACTAGGCAGACATATGTTTCTAGCTCTCTCCTTGTTTATTAGACAATATTATTCTGGAATTTCCCCCAAAATGCCTTTTTCAGTAAAAATGTCACAAAAGGTCAAGTTTACATTCTTGAGTGGGAGTTTTAAAAATAAGAAAGATGTGCTTGTTTCATTATAAAGAAAACTTGAGAGCCGCCACCATAGTGTCTGCCTATACTCTCAATGCTAAGTACGCTGAGGCACAGAATTTTGAGCACAAGGTCAGCCTGGGTTGTATTGTGAGTTCAAGGTTAGCTTGTGCTACTTAGCAAGGCCTTATCTCAAAATAACCACCACTAACAACAACAACAAAATAAGTGAATAATTTTTTTTAAAAAAATTTAAAAATAAAAAAATTAAAACAAAAAGAGTTAAAGCTTTATGAAGGATGTTCCTACTAAAGCTGGTCAACCAAAGGAATCATTAAGAGGATGAGTAAGGATAATTTTTCCCCAGTCTTTTCTACTGCATTTTGCAGTTTCTATGTTAGTAAAAGCACTGAGCAGATCCAGAGAGAGAGAGGGGGCAAGGCCGTGGTCATTTGTCTGTGGTGAGGTCACCAGCACTCCTGTCCAACTTGTCTTTAATAAAATGGGACAGGAGTTCCCAAGGTGCACTGGTCATCCAGACACCATAATGAGGTAAGACTAGCCACAAAGAGATTCATACAAGTCAGTCTAGTGTTACTGTGATTGCAGAGAGCACCTGGTTTCTCACCATAGTCTTTGAATGTTAATCACTGAAAGTTTCACTTAAAATTAGATCATTCTGAGAAAACAGGTCCCAGATGGACACAGTTTTTGGCCTAGAAGATAATCAAATAAAACTCACCTCTGCTTTAAGCTATGGGTTTTTAAGCTTACATACAAACTCACAGCATGGTAAGAAATGTAAATATATTGGTGTGGTAGAATGAGTTCTGGGCTAGAGATGATTACAATCATGACACATTTTAGCTTCCTTACTTGGTAGTTATGGGAAACAAAAATAATTCATCTCTCTGAAGTGGAAAAATCAGCCCCTGCCTCCCTGCAGCTTTAGATCTTGGTGGAGACCAGGACGAGTGAAGGTTCTTTAAGGATAAGACATTATGCAACTGCAAAGTAGCACTGCTCCTGCTTTGAGCCTCATCACATGCAGGCATTGGTCCATGTTAACTGTGAAGAAACTCTGGAAGAGGCTGAACTTGTCAACACCAGCTTCTGATAAAAGGGTTTGTAGACCTAAAATCTTACCGATTTTAGTTAACTCTCTAGTTCTTAATTCTCCTTCACCGTAGTTTCAAGATCTTAATATTGATAGACTTTGCTTCTTATTGCCTGCCCCCTCTTTCATTTCTGTATGAAAGAACAAGGTGCTTGTACACTCACACGCATTCATGCAATCTGCGTAAAAATGAATTTGAATATTAAGTAAATTAGTTAAAATCAATCATTTCCAAAGTGAAAGTAGTGTACCCAGTTTTTCCCAGTGGATTCCAGGTTCAGGATTTTAGTTATCCCACAAGATGGCCCACAAACTTAACTACAGGAAAAATGAACAAAAGTATTTATATTTGTCAACTGATAACTTTTGTTTACTTACAAAATCTAAATCCTAATACACTCAAAAATTATGATTAAATTGCTCATTGGCCTCTTATACCATGAACAAATTTTGCATGTCTTAAAATAATGCTAACTTTAAATAATAGGTGCTGACATTTTATTCCTCAAAATACAACTTCTAGTTTAAATTTATGGAAGCTGAAAGTATCTCAATGATTATTTATCTATAATAAAAATATTTTATACTTGATAACAGAAGTAGAATTGAAGTTTCACATCATTTCTTTTTTACTTCATCACCAAAATTTTGTCTGTACTTATTTATATCAATAAAGTAATAAGAAATATTTCTTAGTTCATGAACATGAATTAGAAGGCGGGGAGTTAATTTGTTAATTTATAAAATAAACCTCTTCCTCCCCTATACACCTATATCTTCTTTCTTTAGTGCTATAATAAAAAAATGATCTCATTGCCTGCTGGTGAAAATGGCTTATCCTATGACTTTGATACCATCGGAATGCAGTGTTTCACAGCCATCACAATGTAAGATTGACATATGACATTTATAAAATGTCAAAACCCCTCCCCCAATTTTTACTATCTATTCCCCAGTAGGCTTTCACAGTGTAAAATGAACTACAGGCAACTGTGTGCTCATTAGCTGTGCCACTTCTGATACACTATGTCGGTTGACAATGAACCGCCCTGATATCAAAGTGCAGGTGTAAAAAATAATAAGGCAACTGCTTGTGTAACAAAATCTTACTAACCGAGAACGTGCAATAAATATGCAAGGAAGCAGTTTTTTTTATTCATTGAAAATGTGGCATGGTACATCAAACATAAAATCCAAGAAGAGGATTTGACATGCCAAACTCAATTAAAATGTGTTTTCATGACTACCATTGGAAAGACTCGAGGACTTATTTGTGAATGTGAAAGGTGATTATGCAAGTACCAAACAGAAGGATCTGAGGATATCAAGAGATTTAGGTGGTGGCTGAAAGACAGCTAGCATCTAAGTCAGCAATCACTCTTAATTTTAATAAGTGGTAGCAAACTTGTCATAATAAAAATTATATTTTATTTGAGCCTGCTTACCTATCTTGCTTATTGGGAGAAGATTTACATCTAGTTTCCCATGAACTTTCCTTACCTTTCAAATAGCCTCATGATATTAATGCTTCTTAAAAAATTCCTGAAGGGGGCTGGAGAGATGGCTTAGTGGTTAAGGTGCTTGCCTGCAAAAGCTGAGAATATGTTCAAATCTCCAGATCCCACGTAGCCAGATGCACAGGGACACAAGCACACAATGATGCACATGTACCACAAGAGGGTGCATGCACCTGCCTAAGTTTGTTCACAGCTGCTGAAGACCCTGGCATGCACATTCTCTCTCTCTCTCTCTCTCTCTGTCTCTTTATCTCTCTCAAAATAAAAAACAATATTTAAAAAAATCCTAAAAGATGTGGCTGGAGAGATAGCTTAGCAGCTAAGGCACTTGCCTGCCAAGCCTAAGGAAGGACTCAGGTAAAATTTCCCAGTTCCCACTTAAGGAACATTTCCCTAAAGGATGGAGCTGGAGAGATAGCTTAGTGGTTAAGGCACTTTCCTGCTAAGCCTAAGGACCCAAGTTCAGTTCCCCAGTTCCCACATAAGCCAGATGCACAAGGTGGTGTATGTGTCTGGAGTTTGTTTGCAGTGGCTAGTGGCCCTGGCATGCCCATTCTTTCTCTCTCTGGCTCTTTATCACTCTTAAATAAAATAAAATTCCCAAAGGAGAAAACAAAATAATGAATAAAACAAAAATAGTGATAAAATTTGAACAATACATGCATAGTATCTATATGGTCACATGACTGGGGATTTATGTAGACTGGTGTAGTTAGAGATAAATAGGGGCAACTTGTGATCAGACTGAAAGCTTACTTTCTAGAAAATTAAGGGCATCACCCTTTCCCCCCAAATAAATAATATACTTTCATTTTAAATAAAATGCCTTTTCAAGTTGCCCAGACCAATAGGTATAACACAAAAAGTGTAACAGGGCTGGAGAGATGACTTAGCAGTTAAGCGCTTGCCTGTGAAGCCTAAGGACCCTGGTTCGAAGCTCGGTTCCCCAGGTCCCACGTTAGCCAGATGCACAAGGGGGGCGCATGCGTCTGGAGTTCGTTTGCAGAGGCTGGAAGCCCTGGTGCGCCCATTCTCTCTCTCTCCCTCTATCTGTCTTTCTCTCTGTGTCTGTCGCTCTCAAATAAATAAATAAAAAATTTAAATAAAGTGTAACAATTATAAAATAAGATCCTGAAGTTAAAGTTGGAAAATATATTAGAAAAGATTTATTTCACCTTCATATGCCTCCATCATTTAAAAACTGACAAGCTATGTTGCATTATGAACTCTCCGGAAAATTTCAAACTGTATCAAAAAGCTAACAGTAACATTCATATTGTCTTCACATGGTGAAAACATTCTATTCCAACTTTGATGAATATGTAATAATCTACTTTCATAGGCTGCTGAGGAATTCTGACCAATGGGTAAGTTTCCTGTCAAATTCTTCCACTGCATTCACTCTGTCTTTAGTTGATCTTAGCAGTTACTTATGTCAACTATTTCTTTCTCAATAGCCTTTTATGGATTATTTTCAGAAAATACAGAAAACTTGAAAGGAAGTTATCAAAGATGTCATTAACAGTACTGATTCCAGTCTTGAAGTGTGGATGCTATAGCCATTAGCCATTTCTGTCATTTGTTCGTTTGACTAATTGCCTTAATAATGAGTAAGCAGGCAGAAAAGGATTACAGTGGGAATTTTCAGATGAGATTGGGCATGTTCAGGGTGCTATGGTCACATACAGTAAGAGTTTTCAAGCTTTAGAGCTTTACATGTTGTCTGCAGAGCTGATTACAGGGATGCCTAGACCTCTTTCTGAATTAGGTACATTGTGGTCAGTCTGGAGTGTGATGGTTTGAATATAAATGTCTCCTCTGGCTTCACGTGGGGTGTGTTTAAGCTCCATACTTCCCAGCTGGTGGAGCATTTGGGAAGCAGAGCCTTCATGAAGAAGGTCTGTCACTGAGAATTAGTATGTGGAATTTTGCAGCCCAGCCCTTTTTGCCAATGCTAACCAGCTCATTCTATCTACTTCCTCCTTGCTGCTGTAGAGATGTGATGCCCGGCTGTCTGCTCCTGTATGCTTTCCCCACCATCATGATGCTCCCCTTGAAAATGAAATCTAGAATTAAACCCTTTCTTCATAAGCTGCCTCTGGTGGGGTGTTTTGTCTTAGCAATGGAGAGGTAACTGCTACAGTATTTATCTGTATTTATTTTTAAGGTGATTTTATTTATTTATTTATTTAAAATTTTTTGTTTATTTTTATTTATTTATTTGAGAGCGACAGACAGAGAGAAAGAGGCAGAGAGAGATAGAGATGGGCACGCCAGGGCCATCAGCCACTGCAAATGAACTCCAGATGCATGCGCCCCTTTGTGCATCTGGTTAACGTGGGTTCTGGGGAAACAAGCCTTGAACCGGGGTCCTTAGGCTTCACAGGCAAGTGCTTAACCACTAAGCCACCTCTCCAGCCCCTTTAAGGTGATTTTTAACAGACTGACACTTGCTATTCATTTCCTTATGATATAGATAAATACCGTCATGTGATCTTGTTATATCTTTTCAGATATATTTTCCTGAAATGTCCAGAGTCTATTTTCCTTTGTTTACTACTGATAATCATAAGCCAACTCTCCCTTCTTTTCAAAAAGTACAAGATAAAGGAGGGGGTTGTGAATTTTGAAAGTGAAGAAAATTATTGGAAATATTGCTACCTAAAATATTGTTTACATGCTGACATAGTTTATCTTGCCTGAACCAGACAGACTCCAGCAACCTCTTTATTTCTCCTTAAAGTACCCTAGGCTAAGCCTTTCTTACCCTGTTCTACATGATACCCCTTCGACCCATATAGCTTTACAATTCAAATTTAGAAAGGTTGCTCCCCTGTCATTGTACAGCGTAGCCCACGGCATCCCAAGAATGGTTGTGCTTGTAGAAAAGAGGCCCCTTCACAGAAGGCTGCTTCTAACCTCTTTCCGGTCTTATTTGCTGCCTCAGACAAGTGCTCTGTTCAAGCTTCTCCAGAGCAGCAGAGGCTTCTGCAGCTTGTCAGTTTCCATTTACATCATGGGCTCTCTGCTAAAACCATCTCTGTATATCCACGCCCATCTGGATGAAGTTTCATACTCCAAATTCCAGACAAGCTCCAACTTTTTTTTTCTTTCCATATTAACCTACACTTAACTCCAATACCAAATGAGGCAATGCCTTCCTCTGGGATCATAAAGACCCCTGGACCATTTATTTCTTACAATATTCTCATTATCTTATTTTTCTGCTAGATATATTGGCCTTTGTTGTTATAACAAAATACCTGTGTTATAATGCCTATAAAAATATCTATTTAGCCCAGAGTGTTGGATGAAACTCACTGGGATCCCACAAAGACTACACTAATCCTTTCCAAGGTTAGCACCCCCAAGTAGAAAGAGTGAGCTGGCTTACAGGGGCAAGCAGGGCTGAACTATAACCTTACCATACAGTGGGTTCTGCTTATTGAAGGTTCTACCACTTCCAATGTTACAGTACTAAGAACTAAGCCTCCAACACATGAATGGTTGGCAGGCAAACATAGACCATTTAAAAATGGTAACAGGAGCTGGGCATTGTGGTTCATGCCTTTAATCCCAGAACTCTGGAGGCTGAGGTAGGAGGATCACTGAGTTCAAGGCCACCTTGAGACTACATAGTGAATTGAAGATCGGCCTGGGCTAGAGTGAAAACCCTTCCTTGAAAAAACAAACCAAAACAACAACAATCATTAAAAAAACAAAAAACCTGTAGCTGATGGTATGTAGGACCAATCTTCCTCCCTGTTCCTCAAATGTTTAGGAAATATTTATTGACTGGTTTTAAAGTACTTCTTCAATCTAAGAATAAAATTATTCTTGGTAGATCAAATGCAGAATAGGATTCAAGGACATAAATCCTTTTCACTGCAGATGAGCAAGGCTCTAATAATCTGGGGGCAGGATGAATGAAGACCTTAGAAGATTTTTCCATACTAAAGCTTTCAGTGTCACTCAACATGGACATATTTAGGTGTTGTTCATGGGAAAATGAAGTAAAATTCAACAAATATTTGTCAAGGGTTTCTACTACTCTGACCTCGGACACTGCAAGGATAGTCACCCCATGACGCCTCAGAATCTAATACATGATTTCTGGCTTTCACATTTACAAATTCTTTTCTAATCTAAAACAACTTTAAATTAGTGTAATTAGATGCAAACTCTTCTGTCAAGGACCTTTGGATCCAGTATTGACTTAAGTGATCAAGCAGCCATTCACTTACTGGACTGAAAGTAAATGTAAAATAGTAAAATTCCACAATAAAATGGTATCTATTATAATCATATTTAAAGTGTAACATTACTTGTATTTATGTAGGGTAATATAAGCATTTATAGTCTCTGAAATGATTTTCTAAATAAGAATGACAAAGTTCCCAACTTAATACAAAGTATGCTTGTATTTAAGATGGGACTGTCTATTATTTGATATGTTCACACAAATAATATGAGTAATTACCTACATTCATTTATTCATGCATTCAGTAAACGTATGAGAGTTGGTTTTGCCCAGTGTCTCCCTCCATTTTCCCTGAGCTCTATTCTGGTGCTACATGCACCTAAAGGGGTTGGTCAGCCTGCAGTCTCGGTGGAATGCTACTGCATGAAACACCTTTCCACTGACACGGCTTTTCTAACTCCAGAGCGAGAGCTGTACCATTGACTGCACTGAAATTAGATTTACAGGCGACATATACCATATTTCCTAATCTCCACTAGGAGGCTTGCAAGTAGCTATTCCATTCGCAGCCACCACTGGTGTGTCCCCTGCACTCACTCTGCTCCGGACACCCCAGGTATCATTTATGCTCATTCTCTCTCACACAGTCTACTGCAGCCTCCTTGTTGGTATAAACAATGATACTTTGTACTGTGCCATCCTTGGAAATTAGTACAGTGTTCTTACCAAAGTGTTCAATGAATGCAAGTTAAGTTGTTGAAAACAAACAGTACTGCTGTAAGGGTAGGGTGGCACGAGGTGGGGTTCTGTGCCCAAGGAATTTTCATCCTGGGCAACAGACAAAGCACGTTCTCCAGTAACCATAATGCAAAACCCGATTTGGGTCGCAGAAGCTGGACCAAGGAGGCACTGTGGAGACGTCAGGAGGAGGAGAAATTGTGTCCAGTGGTTTAATGTCCAGTGGTCTGCTCAGAGCAAGAAGTAAGGATTGCAGGATTAACAAAATATAGCACTTACTACAACTAGATACACAAACTCATTGGCTGATGAGAATGAAGAACATACAATTTCTTGTCAGGAACTCAAAAATGCACATATTGAATCCAAAATGAAGGATACAGTCAGTATCTGGGAAAGACAAAAGCACAGTGTTGTAGGAATATTTGGGATGGCTTCAGAAGTGCTCAGTCTTCAACAACAGACAGGGGAACCAGATTGAAAACAACAACTGATTTCAGGTATAGGACGTAACACCGGGCATGTCTCAGGAAGAAAGGGGAGAGAGATCGTGTGTAGTTGTCTTTCTTTGTGAGAACTGACCATTTTGAAGTTTTTCAGTATTGTTCATTGATGCATCCAGTAGACCTCAAAAAGAAAAAAAAGACAAGGCAAGCAGCTGGAGCCTTGTGTGGTATCAGGGCTTGAATTACTCTGTTAGTAGACAAATATCTCTGGATCACTTGATAACTTTTGGCTTCTGTTTAGCTAGGGAATGTGATGGTATGCTCTCTACTTCCTTGATCTTGTTACTTCATACGAATATGATTTTACCATCTTATCATATTTTGACTCACTTCCAAACTCTGACCCTTGTACCGTATAATTGATACAGTATGCTAAGCTTTTATGAAATTGGATCTAAGAATTTTAATTATAGTATAAGTGCTATGAAATATCTGTGAAATAATTGGCTGTCTATATTAAGTTAATATGCATCCAAAAAATTCACTTTTGTTCTATTATAACTTTGAGAAAAATACATGAAATACAGTTTCTTCTTTTTTTCCAGTTTTTGGTGACTAGGGGCACCTGAATCTGTACCTTGCTTATTAACAGTGCCAGGTGACAAATCACTCCATTTGCATATTGTTCTTCTCTCTCAAATGGAATCAGATACTTTTCCTCAATCTATATTTATCTGCTAACTTGAAAGGATTAAGGAGGTAAACTAAGTGTTTTAATCCTAAATTTTATGTTTTGCTATGAAGTTATATGCAAAAGGCAGGATTTTATTTATAAGGCTAATACTTTGTGTGTGTGTGTGTGTGTGTGTGTGCATGTGTGCATGCCCTGTTAATAAGTAGATTTTTAAAAGAATAAATTTTATTCTATGGCATTTTATTTTGAATGGGCATGAAAATATAAAATTAATGTGGTGGAAAAAAACAGATCATGGTCAGCTACTTAGTAAACTGAAAGTTGTGTGAAAATAAAATTAGTACAGAGTAACTCTGTTTACCTTGTCATAAGTATTAACTAGGGTAAAGTCTCCCTAGGAATGATGTAGTGAAATTGCATCTGACAAATTATTGACTGAGCAACACATCCAGAGTCTATTCTAGGATTGTTGCGACACTCTGAAAGGAATCTCAAAATCCATTAGATTTAATATGCAGTGAAAGCTTCTAGATTTGCTTGGAAAAGCTTCTTGCCATTTACTTATTTCATCAGAAAAGTCAGACAACCATAAGATTTTCATAATGGGTTCCTAATTACACTTAATATGACTAACTATACACGGAAGAGATGTAACATACATGTATTTATACCAAAATATCACAAAAACTGTGGTAGACATTGGAAATATGCAAGTTCTATTTTTGTTTTGTAAAGCTGTAGAAAACTTGTAAATAGCAAGGGTGACCTCCAGTGTGCAGTAGGGTTATGCCATTGCAATTTCAGTCACAGGATCTGCACTGACCTGCACTGCTCTATGAGACTTACTATCGAGAAGAGGAAAGAAAAATTTCCACATCAAAATGACTTCTGTAAGTCCAAATCAATTACCAAATTTTGACTGTCTATTTTGTTTAGTTGTGAAGCTTCTGGAATTGTTTGCAACCTGAAGATATGAAAGACCATGGGAATAGAACCTGACTAATGAAAGTTAGAAAACTGTTTTGCTTCTATGGGATCTGGTTGGCACTTCTGATCCTTAAAGCTTCGAAGAATAAGTTGAATTTACACCATTGGAAATGAAAATTAAAAAGGGATATTCTTTAAATGTCTCATAATACCACACAAATAATAAAACTTCGTAACATAATTTCCACACATAGTTTCTGATGTGCCACAAAGCAAACCAAAACTATTCCAAACTGAATTTTAAGTTTTTCATTGTCTAAGATCACATGCTTTTCAGTGTAGATAAAATTTCTTTGTATGCCAAACTAATGACTTGCCACAATTGTAATATAATTTCTATGCATCTCTACTATCAACACAATAAAAACTATCTACCTGAAAGGAGGCGCATGATGCAAGACAATCCAACATCGCCCACTTCATCTTAATCTTTCAGATAGTAGGAATCATCTCTTACTACCACAGAAATTTTGTAGGGTTTTTTTTTTCTTTGATTTGTCACTTGGTAAACAACTGATGCTTTGAGGGGAATGAGATTTTTTTCAAAAGACATTGTTAGTAAAAATGTCTAGATCTGTCTTGGTTAACCAGACCACACAAAACCACACACAAAAAAAGAGTCTAATTAGATGGTCGCCCACCAGCGCTCCTGCCCGTCATACAGTACCACTCTCTCCACTGGGCTCTACTTTCAAATGCCTACACTGTGGATGTGAAAAATTCCCTCCCAGATGATTCTTAGCAGTCAAAGTATAAGGCTCAGAGTGAATTGCTTTGTATGAATATTCATAACAGTCAGTGTGGACTTAAGTTCCTAGACAGGGAAAAGTGTAAATAACTCTTGTGCTTTGGGTTGTTTACACAGTTTATAATGTACCTGGCGTGGATCTGTATGCACAAAATGCTTGTCACTAATAAAATACAATGAGTCCATCATTTAAAATTCACATTGTTAATGGCACATCCTAATTTTAATAAATTATGAATTATGAAATTCCCAAGTATGTTATAACCTAATAATTGATAATTATTCCTTTGGATTTGTTATGGTCTATCATGTCAAAAGTCTATGTGCTACCTGCTAAGAAATGCCTGAACAGGCCCTAACATGATGGGCTGAAATGGCTCCAGAGGAGCCATTATTGTCTATTGTGTCAATATTTTGTGTGCTAAAGAGGAAGCACAGAAGACTCCTAAACCAGGCCTTTGCATAGCAGACAGTAACAATGACTTGATCTGTTTTGTCAATAATATGTTATGAAAATCATTTAGTAGAACTTACATAATTATGGATATCAATGTTTTATCAATGATCTGTTTAGAATATTCTGAGTACTTTCTGAAGATAACATCATTCAAACATCATTGTGATTTTTAATTTAAAATTCTATTTTTGAATGCCACATTAAGTGTGTCAAATTAACATAATAAAAAGGTTTGGAGAAAAAATTAAATTCACCTGATCAGATTATTTTCACAAACTCTTTTTTTTTTTTTGTTAAATTAAATTCTCCAGGGTTCCTACAACAATTCAAAGAACTTTGTAAATGAAAAACAAACAAACAAACAAAAAGATATGGCTTATTTTCTGGAATGGTGTGAATCAAAATTTCAAGGCAGCTTTGACCTTAACTCACACTAATCTTGGAGATACCACAAGAGACTCTATCTAGAAAAATCTATGAATAAATACTTATTACATCCTACATTTTTTTGTAGCCTACGGAGAAAAAACTAGGGATAAGGACCACATTTTGTGTTCATCTCAAAGGCATTATAATAAATGATGACTTTACATTTGGAACAAAATGGTATATTATAATCTAGTAGAGTTCCCAGTCATTTGAAACACCAATCTTGGAATGTTGACTGCATTTTTAAATACAGAAAATTATGATATGGTTCTTAATAACATAGAAGATACCTATGATATGATATTTAAGCAAGAAATAGCATGCTAAGGAATTAAACTACAGTCCAACCTAACTCTTTTACAGCTAAATTTTAAGTCTAGGGAGAAGAGAGTAACTTGTTTCTCTTGCTATGAATAAATTGAGTCATTTGTTAAAAACCTGCATTGGCAAAATGCCACCCATGTTCATGTAGCAAATTGATGATCAAGAATTTCATTTAAAAATTGTATCAGATGCAATCCATTTACAGGAGAAATATGAGCAAAATGTCTCATCTTATAATTTTATGTGAATGGCTTTTGGATCATAAAAAGTGGATACAGTGTTCTTTTGTATATTGATTTTAAGAAATACTTCTTGGATGTGTAAAACTGCTTCTATTGTTGAATATGAATTTTTTTTTTTTTTTTTTAAGTCTTGGCTCTGTTCTTATGAAGCAACGTTTTGGCAAAGTCGGCAATTCCTGAAATGAAGATTTTTTTTTTCTTCTTCCCCCTTCTAGGTATCAGGAGACCATTTTAATTCACTCACCAGCTAAACTCTCCACGGGACTGGTGTATATGGTAACATAGGAGCCAATATCCTAGCTATCAGTTTTCATACAGCCCGGCTGGACCTTTACATTACGGCTGCCCCACATTTATTGTTCTTTCATTGCATCTGTCAGCATTTCCTGACAGTGCATTGGAGAGCGCGTGGCCATGGAGTCAGTATCAATCAGCCCACGATCATGCAGATAGAAGTAGCAGACTATTGATAATGGGCTGTAAATCAGATCATCATGGTTTAAGCATAAGATTCTTAAAAGGCAGTAATCCCAAGGGAACTCCTGCTTGCTTGCACCTGTTACAAACCCTACCAGCCCGTTTTTCTACTCCTTACCACCTACGACTTCTGCGAAGGGACAAAAATGGATGTGCTCTACACAGACAGACACACACTACAACACATTTCACTATGCAAAATGAAGCATGAAGGCGAAGTGGCAATTAATGCAACTTTTGGCCCTATCTCTTCAAAAAATGTGCCGGAGTGATATGTAATATCTCCCTCCACACTAATGAACCAGCCTCCCGAGGCCCATGCCCACCTCACGTGGATAACAGCAGTTTTGTTGTGCTTTGCCAACGTCTTACTTCAAAAGCGTTTCAACTTGATGTGGCCATTTAATGAGAAAAGTGCGAGGATTCACAGAGTTGAGAGGTATGCCACACCAAACTCGAGGCGCTATGTTTAAAACAAAGGCGTCTAATTTCTTGCGGACATCAATAATAAAACAAAACAGGAGTCTCATGCAAATTTAGTAACATAAAATTTAAGGTGATAAACAGAATGGAGGCAGGCTTCTTGTTTAGTATTCCTTAGTTATCACCATAATTGCTGCATGTCTGTCATCACTAGCGAAGGAAAAAAGTGTCTTTCTCAGCTGCGCCCTGCTTGTTTTGTTCGCTGTATTCTTGTAAAGTGGGAGAAAATAAGTGTCATTTAATGAATAGTGCTATTCTTTGCCTGACAGCTTCATATCTGTTAGGTGGAGGAGGCCCTACTACTTTCTTGTGCTGATAATGTTTTTGACAGTGTGCTAAATTCCTCCCCCAAAAGGCCGGCGTGTATATTCTGCTAAAAGGGGCTTCATCTCTCCTGAATGGGTGCCCTCTTTTAACCCCCTTCAGCTTCTGTTCTTACATTAATTGAGCTGATCAGATTGAGCATATGAATTTGTCTTTGATGTATTCGTATGTTTAGTTGACGTTGCTCTCTCTCTCATTGGCAGCGGACAGAGCTCTCAGACAAATAGGACTGTTGCCATGGCAACAGGCGATAGCTAGGGATCTCTTGAAAAATATTTTTATTTCAAAATTCAAACTGGAAAATTCTCACTGGATATGGTTCTCAGTTCTAAACGTGTCATATCTAATGATGAATGCAATTAGGAATCCCACCAGTGTTTTAAATAATAAATTAGCCTAATTTTCTAGGCCTGGCATGATGACATACAAATACTAAAAAGGCGTCTTCTTTTTTAAAATCCATGACAAAGGACTTATTAATGACTTTTGTTCTTAGGATTTCAAATTAAAACGGATGGTGGGCTAATGATAGCGCTTTATGTCTGCTGAAAGCCAAAGGCCTAGAGGTAAACTTATTATTTTTTTTTAAAGAAAACACTTCAAGCTTCTGTGATATTTGGTTATTTCATTTAAAAAAGCAGGTGTAGAAATCCTTCTATAAATGTTGAATGCTATAGCAGTTGGTAAATCTCTGTGGATAAAAAATGCCCATAGCCATTTTTAATTACTGAGCATGAGAAAAAGGAATGGATGGTGAAAAACGTAAGTTTTAGAGACCACAATCATCTTACATGGTGAAGCTTCAAATGCTTACTAGGGCATTTGAAATACAAGGGGAAAATAAAAATAAATACTTCAATATATCATGATTTTTTAAAAACTTAATTTATTCATGACTGTACAAATTCAGTTGTATTAATTATTGTTTCCCTCAATCACAGCACGTGAGGCTTGGAGGACAATGAGAATCACTGTACACTTGGACGGCTTCAAGAATCTGACAGAATGTGTAATCATGTTCTAAAGGTCATTAAAAATAAGCCAATTTTTTTTTCTATTCCTTAAACTTTACTTTTAGCACTGGTCATTTTTTTTTTAGTACCTGCAAATGGCTGTTATATGTCAAAATGCAGCACTTAATTTTTCATATTAAGTCACAATGGTTACTATCTTTAATTTTGAGTGACAAAATCAAGCAAATTCATTTGTATTTTGGTTTACTAGAGGAAAGTGATCTTACTTCTTAGGACGCCAGCATGCACACTACTGAAGAGTACTTAGACTAAATCCAAATGGCTGTGAGTTTCCATAATAAGTGTGCCTCTCCCACAGTAAATAACAACTTTTACATTGTATATAATAATGTTTGTTGAAGGTAAAATATAGCAAAAAACTCCACTTAAAGCTAAAATATTAACAGCTATGAATTTTTTTTTTTTTTTTTTGGTTTTTTGAGGTAGGGTCTCACTCTAGCTCAGGCTGTCCTGGAATTTACTATGTAGTCTCAGGGTGGCCTTGAACTCATGGTGATCCTCCTACCTCTGCCTCCTGAGTGCTGGGGTTAAAGGTGTGTGCCACCACGCCTGGCCACGGAATTTCTATATTTTATATCATGATGTTATAAGATAAAGATATTACATACTACATTCAAAGTGATGCTACTAAATCACTTGAAATATTTTTTCATGAAAAGCTGACATGTGATTATTTTCTAAAATATACACACATACTAATACATGCACACAAAACATTTATAAAAACCCCCTCAAAACAAACTTATATGGGACACTCTAGGAGATGAGCCAAGATCATTTCAATTTCTACTGAAAAGTGAACATTTCTCCCTTTTACTGTAGTTCTAACTTACTTTGTAAAAAAAGAAAGAAAGAAAGAGTATCCACAGTGAAAACAGTAGATCCAAATGAACTACGCAGCACACCAATGGTAGTGGCCTCCGGAAGTACCTGTGGGCAGGTGTGCACTTGCCCTGCAGGTGCAGGTGTGCATTGTATTCTAGGGGGAGTCCCAGGAGTTCCAGAAACGCCACTCTGCGTCGGCCTTGAGGAGGCTTTATTTGCTCCTCTGAGGCCCGGCAGTATGTCTTTTCTGCACTCTTCCAGAGTGACTTAAAGTAATTTTTAAGTTTTCACTGTTTTTTTCTTTAAATAGAGATTGCCCAAAAGCCAAAACACATATTAAAAAGTATTGCCTTTTGAGATGAATGAACACTTTCAGTATGTTTAGAGAAAATATCTTACAGTCAACAGCTGGGTACACATTTGTATTCATTCTTTAGACCTCTCTCTAGTAGTCTTTTGTGCTGTTGTTGAGACAGGGTCTTACCATGTAGTCCAGGCTTCCTGCCTAGAACTCACTGCCAACTCATTAGAATCCTCCTGTCTCAGCCTCAAGTTTTGGGTATATAGATGTGTGCCACCACATCTGGCTGACAGCCATTTTTGAAAGCATGGCATTTCATTTACATCCCCTCCACTGACTGATCTTTGGTAAGTGTGGTATGACAAGGAAGGAAGAGAATAGGACCCAGTTTCTTTTACTTGTGATGAGATTAGATAGTACAATATAAGAAAGAACACCATTTCATCTCTCAGTGACTGGTGGACTGGGGAGGAGGTGGATTTACCTGGCTCCTTTTCCGCTGACAGAACCTTGTAAGAGCCTGGAAGTCACAACCCTCTAAATTGTCCCTGTCCGAGGTCTGGGCCACCATCCAGCTATAGCTAACTACGTAGAAGTGATGCCACACATGAGCACCTGAGCACCATTTTGTCATGTTGGGTGACAAAAAGAAAGTCCTGCCTTGAAGGCTTTTAAATATTTTGAAAACACAAAGCATGATCATGCCAGTTTCTTTCCTTATTCTGCACCGCACAGCCCTACTCCAAAGAGAGTGGCTCACTGACTTTGGCGCTCAGGCTTACATCAGCTTCACAGCGTCCAGCAAGCCAGAATGAAAGCTAAATGCACGTGCTCACTGCATCTGTGCCGCATTCCACAGCTCCAGGGATGTGACTTAAAGACAATTTGCCACAGAAAATATGAGGCAACATGGGGCACTGGAAAGAGACCGAGATTTGGAATCAGAATGACAGGGTCAGACACTTCTCACTGGCATCCAGACCTTAAGTGACCTTCCTGAGCCACAACGTCTTAATCTATAAAACAGGGATCATAATATCAGCCCTCCTCACAGGGTTATTGTGCAGCAAAAATGAGAGAACGAACATAAGTGTGCTTTAAAAATAGATAGGTTGTCCTTGAATCTCTATACTTTTAAATTGTCAGGCCATTGATTTTTCTATGTAAGTTAAATTTCTTCATAAAATCTTCAAATATCTACTTAACAAGCATAGCTAATCACACAAAATATTAGTACTTAAAAACATAGTGCCTTTTTATGAAAGGTTTTTAAAGTTCTTTGCTTTTTAATTAATAAATTCTAACTCATATATACCATTTTTTTCATATTCTAAGGTGCTTTTGATCAAGAAAGTAAAAGAAATTACACAGATAATTAGTCATAGGCAATTATCAAATGTTCTATTTGTCAGTGAATTCCAATAAAAGCTAGGAGAAACATCAATCAAATTGTTCTGATATAAAATTTCTAGCTTATATATCTCAGATCATTTGGATAGTAATTAGGTCTTCTAGATTACATATAAAATATTCATTATGATGTATTTTTTCATTTATTGTTCTTAGATTTTATTTAGACACATAAAAACATGTATGCATCACATGAATTTAAAAGTAAAACTGTCTTAAGGGGTCTAATGAAAAGAGAGTAGAGAGGAAGGGGAGAAAGGAGGATGGGGATATGAGGAGGAATCTGTTCAACATGCCATATATACATGTACAAAAGCTTTAAAAATATTTAAAAACAGGATGAAAACATAAAAAATAAAATGATAAATACAAAAATATCTCTGTGTAAATTTGAGCAGAATGTGCATTTTTAAATGATAAATACAAAAATATCTCTGAGTAAATTTGAGGAGAACGCACATTTTAAAATGATAAATACAAAAATATCTCTGAGTAAATTTGAGGAGAATGCACATTTTAAAATGATAAATACAAAAATATCTCTGAGTAAATTTGAGGAAAATGCACATTTTAATAACGATGGTGGGTCATTGGCTGAATGAATATGTGTTCTCTCTCTGGTTAGTGCTCTGTCATTTCTCAGATTTACCCCTAAATATTTGACATGAGTTGTTGCTACTACAAATTATATTTTTGAAATCTTATTTTCCATATATTTGTTGCTAGCACCAAACATTGTGATTACTTTAGATATTAAAAATGCATGGCTTTATCTATTGATAGGTATAAAGTTAGGAAAGATGAACACACAAAGGAATTCCTCAACTGGAAAAGGATTATATTCTTAAAATTTACTAATAAATTGCTTATTAAGAATGTGAGATGCATTGTATCAGAGAAACAACATTCATAAGGTGTGGTAGGCATGAGTTGCCTCAGGAAAAGATCTTTTTGACCAATAATTTACCACAAATATTAGTAACTATGCATACATAAGAATTTCCTATAGAAAATACACATCTACCCTTTCTAAAGCTAGACTAATGACCCCATGCCCTTCTCTCAATTGCTGGAGAATTGAAGAGGGAAAGTTGTACAATAGCCTGGACTCTAAGAGAACAGATGCAAATTTCTTCACTTTTAGAGGGATTTAAACTATTTAAACAGATTTAAAGGATCAGGAAGAGAAAGACTGATGGCAGAGGATATGCTACCTTTTTTGGGGGGGTACATATAAGAGGTTCAATAATTGCTAGCAAAAAAAAAAAAAAATCAAATACAAGAGGCATGCATGTTGGGGTTTGCTGGGACTGAAAGAGTGGAGGAACCAGGAGAGGCTGGGCAAGCCTGGTGTTGCTGCAGCAGAGATGGCAAAGGCGGGCTTCGGAGCCATGCTTTCTTCTTGGCCATTCCCTGTATAATTCTCACAAAGTCTGCAGCGTCAGCCCCGAATCAACCCAGGGCAGAGGGAGAAGCACCATGAGATGTTTGGGGGTAAGCAGATGGACATGCCAGGAGTGGACACTGAAGAGGCAAAACTAAAAGGCAATAAGCCCACGAAATGACAGAGAAGGGGAATGCGGAAGCGGTGACTGGCTGTGGCTCGTCCTGATCCAAGTGACACCAACAGGGAAGATGCGCAGCACGCTGTCACAGCACTCAACGGCCTCCTTGCGCCACGGCATCTCCCTCTGTGTCATGTTGTCCTGGTTTTCTTCCTTTGCCGCTGGCTATGCTTTCTCCATCTCCTAACTGGATCTTTTCCCTCCGACCTCCCCCCCCCCCCCGCCAGATGTTAAAGCACCCAGGCCTCAACCTCAATCCAGGATGATTCTAATCAGTGCCGTCATGGCTCACAAATGCTGCCTAGGAGCTGGCTGTGGTGGTGCACACCTTTAATCCCAGCACTCAGGAGACAGAGGTGCGACAATCACTGTGAGTTTGAAGCCAGCCTGGGATGACAGAGTGAGTTCCAGGTCAGTCTGGGCTAGGTAAGACTACGTCAAAATTAAAAAAAAAAAGAATAAAAAGAAAGAATACTGTCTGGATATTTATTGCCACACTGACCTGAACCTTGGAATTCCCCTCTGAGTCCCACATGATTATGTACACCTCCCACTCTGGATACCTTGATGTCCTGACAAAGGTAATATTTCCAAAGGAGAAGTCTTGTCCCTCATCCCCATGAACTCAGTCCTCTTCTGGGTGTCCTTATCAATAAACCATGCCCTCTATAGTTCAATTCCAGAACATTTCCTAGTATGTTGCCTTCACACCTCACTCAAACCATCTACAATCCCTCATATTATTGAACTTAGTATCTTTCAAAAGACATGCCGAAGTCCCAGTGTGGTGACATGTGCCTTTAATCTCAGCACTTGGGAGGCAGAGGTAGGAGGATCACTGTGGGTTCACAAGGCCACTGTGGAACAAGAGAATGATTTCAGGTCTGCCTGAGCTACAGTGAGACCCTTATCTCAAAAACAAAACAAAACAAAACAAAAATACCAAAATCCAACTACCATCAAACTAATTAATACCAGCTCGGACTATGGTGGCCTCCTAACTTCTATCTCCACCCCTTCTACCTTTAGAGCCTGTTCTTAAGCAGTCACAACGGTGGGAGAAATGCATGTCAGGATGCGTCCTTTCAAGCTCAACACACTCTACAGACCTGCTAGCTCACGAAACAAGTCTCCCATGCACTCTGTCCTTCACTCACCTCCTTGCCTTCCTCTCTCCCCTGACGCGTTTGGTTCTAGTCATAACTGTCTTGTTCTTCTGGGACATCATGGAGCATGTTGCTACCTTTGAATGAAATAGCATGTGCCTCTCTTCCTCTAGTTGATATGATCGCAGAAGTTCTCATGAAGTGTTCCCTGAGGTCACACACTCTCATGGACGCCTTCCTTGTTGGGTCACTTTCCCTGCCTCACGCCCTTGTGTGGTTTACTTCAGTTTGTAGTCTTGATTACTTCCTGGTATTATGTTAACATGTTGACTGATCTCTTCTGAGAGTGGAAGCTTTATGAAAATAATGATTTTATCCAACTTTCTCTGGACTTATCCCCACTTAGCCTAAAACAGTAGGTACTTCTTACATATGTTTTAATTGCTCATTTGACACTGTAAAACCTTTCATATTTCACAACGGGAAAATATCAATTACGCTCACTGATACTTAAAAACCATGTTTTATCACAGGAAAAAAAATGACATTTTACACAGAATTAGGCCCATATTCCATAATATAATTTGCATGACTATTTTTCGTGCACTTGTGGTGATTTTCAAACCAGTTGGATTTTTTTAAAAGCAGATAAGACTTCACAGAAAGTACTTTGTAGAATTAGATTGTAAGAGACAAAATGAAAAGGCTGACAATTTTTTTACTCATATTTTTCAATGTGCTCTGGGGTTTAAGAAGTGATTATAACCTTTTGGTAAGATTTTCTTAAGTATTTTACTATTTGACATTTTTTTGTCACAGTTTTTTACACTATATCTGGAGTAATGAACCAAACTATAAATGACCTTACTAGTGTGATCTAACATAGCATTTCTAAGGATAAGTTTATTTATATTAATGGGTTAAATACTTGATCATCCAGGTAATAGAGACATTTTTTAAAAATAGTATTAGGCTTTCAATAGTTAACAATTGCAAATTTTATTTATATCATATATACTCAAAGCTAAGGACTGTTAACAACAACAAAAAATTATTTTTAAGAATAAGTCATGCCGGTTGTGGTGGCGCATGCCTTTAATACCAGCACTCAGGAGGCAGAGGTAGGAGGATTGCCATGAGTTCAAGGCCACCCTGAGACTACACAGTGATTTCCAGGTCAGCCTGAGCTAGAGACCCTACCTTGAAAAAGCAAAAAAGAATATGTCTGCGGGCTGGGGAAATGGCTTAGCATTTAAGGCGTTTGCCTGCAAGGCCTATGGATCCTGGTTTGATTCCCTAGGACCCATGTAAGCCAGATGCACAAGGGAGCACATGCATCTGGAATTCGTTTGCAGTGGCTGAATGCCCTGGAGTGCCCATTCTCTCTGTCTCATCCTGTCTCTCTCTCAAATAAATAAATAAAATTCAAAAAGATTAAAAGAGTTTTTAAAATAGGAAGTAACCATTTAAATATTTTAAAAAAGCATATGTCTATGAATAAAATTACCTATATCTACAGAAAGTGCTTTCTTTTATTATTATTTTTTTTTTTTTTTTGGCTTTTTGAGGTACGGTCTCACTCTAGCCCAGGCTGACCTGGGATTCACTATGGAGTCTCAGGGTGGCCTTGCACTCACAGCGATCCTCCTACCTCTGCCTCCCGAGTGCTGGGATTAAAGGCATGCGCCACCACGCCTGGCTCCAGAGCGCTTTCTTTTTATCATAGAGCTTGAGTTCCTTTATTTGATTCACCTAATCCTTGAAACAGTAGCTTCATTCCCCAGATCAGAAAACTAAGGCATTGAAAGATGGCTATTAAGGTCATATAACTGAAAGGTGGTAGATTTGAGAGTTGAATCTAAGCAATTTGGCTCCAGAGTATGTAAACTTAAACGTCATGGAGTTATACCATGTGAATTTCCTGGAAAAGTAACTTTATAACATAAAACAGTAACAAGTGATTATAACTTGTATAGTTTCATAACTAAGCTTACTGCTCTGAATCCTAAACAAACTATGGTTTTACACAATTGGAGCAGGTAAAAAGTCAAGCAAAAACTTGAAGAGGCACGTTAGTGATTACTCCTATACTTAGGGTCTTCAAGACTAAAATTTACCTGATTTGCAATAGCTTTGAGATTATTCGCATTGTTAAATAATATGTTAGAACTCCTTTAGCAGAGAATAATACAGAAGATATATGAATCTAAATTAGGCACTAATTTCTTATTCATGTATATTTAAAAAACATTTTATTTATTTGAGAGAGAAAGAAAGAAGTAGATAGAAAGAGAGCAAGTGAGCAAGAGCAAGAGAGAGAGAGAATGGTTGTGCCATAGCCCCTAGCCACTGCAAACCTTGTGTGTCTGGTTTTACGTGGGTGCTGGTAAATTGAACCTGGGTCCTTAGGCTTTACAGGCAAGTGCCTTAACTGCTGAGCCATCTCTTCAGCCCCTCATAGGTTTTTTTAATATCCTAAATTTCCATATCATTGGTGTATTCTTTTTTTTTTTAGGTGGATAATCCAAAATAACCAATGAATAGTCCTTTCTGATAATGTAAAGGATATCAAAATGATGAGAAATTAAATCAGTTACCTATATATAATGTAACTGCCAAATACAGCCACCACTCATTAAATATATAAGCTAATGATTTTTAAAAATAACTGTATTCCTCTATATGTTTGCTTGCCCAATGTTCTGCATACTACAGGCCTGCTTTGAACTCCAGCTGTAGCAGTAAAATTACTGAAATGGTAATTCTCTTAATATTTAACTAATGTATTAAATTTTAATTTTCAGCACCTGGAAGAATCTGTGTGTGTGCCAGCAAATGAGGTAGCAGGGCCTGGAGCTCCTATACATATGGGACTCAAAAACAACCTATCACAAATAATTACTAACCCTGAGCAGCTGTAGTCACCACAGCAGTTGCTTAAGAATCAGGTCAAAGTTGCTTAAATCTCTTTCCATTCTCGAGATAGCCTTGCATAAATTCTGTGATGCTTATCCCTTTCTGTTTTTCCTCATTTTTAGAAGTTATTTATCCTTACTGATATTCATAAGTTGGAGTGGAAAGGTAGTGAGGATATCTTTTGAATATTTCCTTCTTAAGTTTTTGGACATGTTGAAAAATAGATTACCTTCTGATTTCTCAGTTTTCTAAGCCTTAAAGGAATGGGCCAATCTAAAAGCATGTGTTCATTATATCTGATTATGGGGAGAATTATAAGGTTTTGTTTTGTTTTGTTTTTGAGTAGGGTCTTATTCTAGCCCAGGCTGACCTAGAATTCACTATGTAGTCTCAGGGTCACCCCGAACTCATGGCGATCCTCCTACCTCTGCCTCCCGAGTGCTGGGATTAAACAGGAAGAATTATATATTCTGTGAATAAACAAACAAAACTAAGGCCTATGTACTATTCTACGTATGTTGATTTCCAGCACACATGATATGTGAAGTCTAAGTCTAACTGTACACATAGACATTAACAAAATATTCTATGTGTACTTTTGACTATAAGACCATCTGAGCCACAAAATATAAGTAAATAAATACATAAAAATGGTGTTTTTCATTTGTTAAATATGAACACATTACTGAAGATACAAAACATTTTCTATTCTTCATTCACACCTACAAATCTTTGCAAATTCTTTTCAAACAGTGTCCCATATGGATACAGACCTTCAGTGGAGTACCCTGCTTGGAACTGGTTAGGTTCTGAGCATCTCCATTCTCCCAACATGTCTCCTCTACTCACTGAGAAACACCCCCTGCCTAGAGCTGATTTGGGGTAGTGTGCCACTATTCTCTTGCCATGCCTCGTCCACTTACTGAGAAACAAACCCTGTCTAGAACCCTGTCTACAGCCGGTTAGGTGCTGTGTATCTCCACTCTCTTGTCCCGTCTTATCTACTCATTGAGAAACAAAAACTCAGGAGAGAGACACTTAAAAGTTCCCTATCACTGCAGAGGGTCCACATTGTTCTTCCCAGAATTTCCAGGCAAAAAGAAAATTAATTTAAAAGGTGTATTTAGTAAAAAGATAGCAATGGCAAGCAACTCCTTTTAAATAAAAATTTTAAATGCTTTGAGTTATTTTTTAGATTTCCAAACAGATCATTGGGTATATAAAAATATTTAAACAACTGATTTTTCAAGGAAATCATCTAATGGCATCCTATACCTGATATTTAGAAAGAAAATAAATTAACATTTTGTTGTTGTTGGAGTGAAAGATGGGGATTAGGGGACAAGGAAAAAATCTACCAAGAATTTATACAGTATTACCTTCAATCATTTTGATGCAAGTCATTCATACCACCACCATGCTAATAAGACATCCAATTTACTAAACAATGAATACCAAAAATACATTTAAAAGGTACAAATGACTGCCCAAAGAATGACAGTGAAAAATATTAAGTAACAGCCCTACCTCCAGATAAGCTTCACCATTAAAGAGTTTTAATGAAGAGAGCCTTCAAAGGCTAAATCAGGAGGCATTGATTAGATTGCCTCTAACTTTGTGTTTTGACACCTTCGTCTTTCGTGGCATTATATTGTCTCTGTGCATCTTACAAAGGAAGCATTTTACCAGGCCCACACAGGAGCAGGAGACAGCAATGCTTATAAAAGAGACTGTCAAGGGTGTGAGCCAAAATGGGTCTCATTTGGATTTCAAGTGAAGAAAACTCCTAATGCATTTCATTACAATGTATGTGAACCTCTGAAAAGAAGGATGGATTGGGATTCTCATCCCTATTAATTTATTGAAATGGATTCAGTTTTTTTCTTGTGTATCAAGAGAGACCATGTGTTTCAAGCAAGGTAACAATAGTATAGTTCCAATAACCAAATATTCTATGATTCCATATGTCCTTCTGTGAGATTAAAGAGGATACAATTTTCTTGGAAGTTGGGATTTGAGTTTAAAAATAAATCTACAACAGCATGACACCAAATAAATAGTCTCTGTTACTATCAGTTTTAAAGATATGATCAAGCTTCCTCACAACACAGATGGATGGATTCCGACTTTGTTACCACAACGGGCTTTGGACCATTTGAAATGATATTTTCTTCCCTTACCAATGACATTCATATATTGGCATTATTTCACCGAGGAACTGTGAGTATGATGTAATTAGGATAACACCAATGAGAGCCATATTTTAATAAAAGATAGTGAAAAGAGAATGAGGCAGAATCACAGCACTTGAAGCACTGCACAGTCTAAGTGGACTTTTCCATAATGGTCCAGGCAGCAAAGTACCTATTAGGAAACTGATGGTTAAGAAAAGAAAGGACTTACATGTGGCTAATTCTCAAACTTCTAATGGTATCTACCATCCAAAAGATTCTTATCCCTACAGAGAAATGCCAGGATCTAATGCACCTAGACATCCCAAATAATTTCATAAATCTGCAGGATGGCAAATAAAAGACATATGCTCTCATTGCTCCTTAACACCATTAACATTTAGAGATGATTGATCATGTTATACCAAAAACATTCTGTGCATTCAAAGCTGATCTATTTTTTATGTAAATCATACAACCTGCTAGTCAAATTAAAGGTTAAATATACATAAAATCTTAGAATAAAATACAGATAATCTCTCCCATACAACATGGACTCATGATAAACATAATCCAATGTGATAGGACTCACTGATTCAGAGTACGCCTATTAGTTAAATCAAGGAACACATCATAAGCATGTCCTCCTTATGCTGAGATTCATTTTATTCCAAATGGGAAAGTATATCCACAGCTAAGAAGAATTGAAAAATTATAGCAAGAAAATACAATTGGACAGAAATATACATTTATAAACTTGACAAGAATTTCCTTAAATTAACAAGTTCACATTTGTCATTTGAATTTCCCCACGATGTAACATAAATTAGGTACAGGAAGTATACACATAAGTCAGTACGTATACATGTATGTTGACATAGGTATACACACATATTATTTAGGTAATAAAATTTTTACAAAACCTCTAGCAGCACATCTCAATTAACTCTGGTATACACTTACTTTTATCAGAAAGTTTATATGTCTCCCTGGAAAATATACAGTAGAGATTTTTTTGATGAATTCTAATTAAATTAAAATGATATATGTTTCTTATTTTTATGTTGACAGCTCTTGTATTCTCAGGCAAAGCCCATTACAAACAAATCTACAGGAGGTTACTTGTTGAATAATGCATTTCAAGTGCTTAAAATTGCTAGGGAGTTGCCCACGATCTACTCATGAATACATATTTTGGCCTTAATTTTTATTACTGTATTGAATATATGAATATATTTTATAATCTACTTACAAAGCAGTTAATATCAGAGTTCTTTAAGGACATAACAAAGGTAGTAATACTACATTTATGACATAAACTTTATGGCATTATGAATAAAACTGACAAGTATAAAATTTGATCTGTAAAATAAGTGATATACTTATGTTAATTCACCTTTTTAAAGATATTATGTGTTGCTCCACTTTTTTGACAAGACTTCCATTCATACTAGAGACATGTTGAAAAACACTATATTTTCTCTCAATAAGGAAAATCACTTTACTCACTATCATGCTTGTTCTGTCTCAATAAAAAATCAATCATCAAATGCTTGCTTCCAAGTTTCACTTGTTAAACTGCCAATTTATGCATACAGTTTGGCTCAGCAGAAATTCACCCAGCACCATTTCTTTCATTATTATAATTTTGTGCATCTCATAAAACGCTTTATCTTGGGGAAGGGGAGTTGTGGAAGTCTTCATGCGCCTCTGCAGCACTTGACACTGTAGTCAAAGCGGAGTGGTAGGTTACAACTCTAAATCACCATTTTTAAAGAAAAAGAAAAACTATATTGTTTCTAATTTTTTTTTTTCAGAGTAATAAAGGCCAGCTGAACCCACTAGGGCAATTGAATCGGCTGTCTAAATGGTAGTAACGTCAATGTCAGATATGTGGTTATCTTTTCATCTTGGCCCATTCTCGAATGTAAAAATCAGATGTTTGAAGGACATTTCAGTGACCTGTTATGGCCTCTGCAACTCAGACACAATGGTAGTATTCCTTATATAAGTGCCACATTTTGGATAAAAACCGCTTCATCAATGATGCCTTTGCGACATCTGGCGGTCCTTAGGAAATATAAAAATTACTTTTTGTTTTTGCAAATCTATCAGTACTTGAAATTCCTGTCCAAAAGCCTTTGATACCCCCTAGTGGGGGCATAAAAGCACTCTGGCCTGCAAACTAGGTTGTGGACTACCATGAATCCATATGGTGCAAAAGGTCACAAATCTTGAGATGTGGTGACATCATGACAATAAGACACTTTCTAGACAGAAGCTGACCCATTTTGAATTTAAAAAGGACCCTGATCACATGTTCCCACACATTTAAAACTATAGAGAAAAAAAGAAATATGCTAAGTGCTCTAAGCAGAAGCTGAACACTGGTGTTTGAGGGTACCTATAGTTCTCACACTTAAGTATACTACACAAGGGTTTCCAGCAAGCCTACTTTAACTGATCTAAGAGCTCCATTTTCTTGTTATAGGTTGAGGCACAGTAAATGTTAATAAGGTATGAGAAGTGGCTGACTTGTAAGGGGTATGTCTCTGTGCACTCTTCAGTTGTTTTTTTAAATTATTAATTCAGCCATATGGAAGCTTGTGCTATATGCATTTGCCTTTATTTATATTTCTAGGAAAGCACAGAACTTGCATATTTATGCAGAAGGAAAAAGACTCTCCTTTGGATTTTTAGTCTTATTCTATAAACAATCACTGTGGAGATAATATGATAAAATTTCACTTTTATCTTCCATCACCCTCTCTACAGGCACATTTGTTGTCCATATTGAGAAATCACAACCTCCTCTAGTTCTCTTCTCAGTAGGAGAAAACTCCATGTGCTGTGCAGTTGGTCTTTCAATTATCTGAGTCTTGGTTAAGTAGTACACTTGACAGAAATAAGATCAACTATAAATATATAACAGCATTTATTTCTTATTTTCAAACATTTGCCTAAAAATCTATATTATTTTGGCTCTAAAGTAATAGTTTCAAGGGTTTCCTGGATAAAAAGAACTCACGTTTTCTAGAAGTTGTTTTTAAAATCTATACTTAACATATATTTCAGATTTGTTCAAGTTACTAATGGTTTATAGGTGGTCATTTTAATAAATGCTACACTTGCCTCTCTGACACAGAATTTTGATTTTTGTTTGTAAGTATACATTAATGATTTGCATTCAAAGACATTTTGCATGTCATCAGTGAATCAACTTATTTTCATTTACAAGTAATATATGAAAACTAACCCTGATTTGGTATGGTGGTGTGTTCCCCTTATCCCTGTACTCAGGAGTTTGAGGCCAGAGAATTCCTTGAGCCCAGGGTTTGAGACCAGCCTAGGAAACATAGAGAGACCCTGCCTCAAAAGTAACAACTAAAACTGAACACAGGACAAGAGCTCAAATTCATTTACATTTGTCAAAATACTGCATTAAAGTTCTCAGGGTGTCTTCCACTACATACATGTGACTCTGAGGATGTTAAGATTGTATTTATGGGGTGAAGAGAGAGCTCAATGGTTAAGGCACTTGGCCACAAAACCTAATGACCAGGTTCAGTTACACAGTACCCACAGAAAGCTAGATGCACAAAAGTGGCAAATACATTTGGAGTTTTTTTTTTTTTTCCAGTGGCTAGAGGCCCTAGTGTGCCTATTCTCTATCTGCTTGAAAATAAATAAATAAAAATTATTTAAAAGGACAGTATTTACAAGCTAAGATTTTGAAATATACTTATATTTTAAATCATTTTAATTTCCCCACTAAACAATATAAGATCATATAGAATATAAAGTAAATAGAGACTGAAATTGCATCTTCTTGTCCATATTTACAGAAATGATTAATTAGGAAGTTATGTTATACACATATATAATATGCATTACTTTAAAATAGAAATAATAAGAGGAATAAAGTACAGTGATTCATTATAGTAGCTTTTGGCTATTATTTTAGATTCTATAAGATACTTCAATAAATCAGAAAGCATACCTTAAGATGAGATATCTTGATTAAATGACAATCAAAACACTATTCCTTTGCTCCACTTTGTGTAGTGAAATAAATATTAATTACAATGATAGTTAGAACACCTGACCATAGGCACACTTGAAAATGGTGCGTTGATGAAATAATTTTGATTAAGATGATACAAATGTGTATTATTTCTATCTTTAAACATTAAACTAAAAATATGTTTCAAATATAACTACCCAGGCTTAGTAAAAAATCATTACAACTTTGAAGTAAATTTTATTATTGAGTCTTTTAGAAACAGATTGTGAGGTGTTATGAGAAATATTATGCAACTTTCAGGGGCCAGGCCAAAAACTGTCAAAATGTATTCTGTCCTCAAGTTCCAACATTAATAAGTGGAAACCTTGCCAGGTTATTTAACTGTTCATTAAAAATATGTTGTTTTATGAAAGTCACTACAAAAATTATTTTAAGTTGGAAGCAACAAAAAGGAGAACAGTTATAGGAAGACTAAGAGAATTGAGAAAACAAAAATGAATGAAGTCATGTGTAGAAGACATTGAAAGAGATACAACATAAGCATAATTGGTGTTCTTCATTAACAAAAACAAACAGATGTAATAAGAAAAATATCCAAAGATACATTTTAAGAATGACTGTACAAACAGAAAGGACATAAGATTTCCTTGACAAAACTAATAAAGAAAAAAATAATATATACATATATAATAACTAATCTTCAAAGATGGTGAAATAATTCTTTGGCCTTGCAGGTAGAAATGTTAGGTTATCACAGAGGACAGCCAGGTTGGCTGCAGCAGGGCTGTGCCATCTGCATACAGCCTCGGATAACTATAAATGTAACCCACACAAAACTGTAAACTTACTTAAAACATCATAAGATTTTTGGGGGGGGTTAACTTTATTGTATAGTTCTTAAATGTGAACTCTGTGCATGGCAACGTCATGTTGTAATGCCAAAAGAAGGAAAGAGCTATCTGGAAATAAAAGGGGGTTTGCTAGGCACGCCTTTAGCTGCAGCACTTGGTGGACAGAAGTAGGAGGGTTGCTGTGAATTTGAGGCCACCCTGAGAATACACGGTGCTATGGCTACAAAACCTTCTGGGACCCAAAGCATCCCGAGCAGCTCGTATAACTACTGAAGCATGAAGGCAGTAGCTAAGCTCAGCATAGTGATGCCAACTTTCCATCCCAGCACTTGAGCAGCTGAGGCAGGAAGGGCCACTGGGTTCAAGGCCAGTCAGACAAGGCAAAACCTTGTCTAGATAATAAACAAATATCAATCAAATGTCAACCAAGTCAGAGTGTTCAAGAAAGATAAACTGCTACTATTTTCCTTGACTAAACTATAAGGTACATTTTTCTTTTCTTGTTTTTCTTTCCTTTTTTTTTTTTGGACATTTTTGTTTTATAGTTTTATGTACTGCTAGAATGGAGCTAATACCTCATGCATTCCCAGCCTCCTTGAAAAATGATTAAAATCTGAACTTTACCTGTAAAGTAAATGGAGAAGTCACAGTAGAAGAATGACAATAAGAATTGAATCTATTTAAATGTAGAATTTAGATGAAAATGTTCATGAGAAATATGGTTAAAGAACAGAATGTACACGTTAAAAAGAAACTCAATTTATTTGTAATATAACTCAATAATTTTTAGACAAGAAATGAGAGAACAAAAACACAGATTTTCTGTCTAGTACGTTTTTATGCACGGAAATTCAAAAGCTATTTAATGAAATCTGAGCATTTTTAAAGTTAAAATGCAAGCAATAAAATAGTTAGCTATATTGTTTGTTACAATTAGGTTGTAAAGTAGACGGAGGTTAAAATGTGGGAAGTGGATAGATAACAGTAAGTATATCAAATGTAAAGAAATAAAGTTATAATAAGGGAAATAGCTTTGCGTGCTAAAAACTAAGTAAAAAAGAAGAAAAGGGAAATGAAGTTGTAATTTAAAGTAATTGGCATTGTTATTTTGTGGCTGTCTTTTGTACACAGACACCTGGAGTGTTGGGAGAAATACTTGTTAGAGTCCCACAGCTCTCTAACCATACCCAGCCCTCTCTCCTAGCACCTGGCCAAACTAGGCGTGGTACCACCTCCTGGTATGGTAATTGAGGCTGCCTCTGGACTAAAAGGTGGGAAGGCCACCATTGCACCCAGAAAACATTGGTCCTGGGGAATCGAACCTAGGTCCTTTGGCTTTGCTGGCAAGCGCCTTACACACTAAGCCATCTCCCCAGCCCTATTTTAATTTTTTAAAATATTTTTATTTAGTTATTTGAGAGTGACACAGAAACAGAGACAGAAGGGGAGTGAAAGGCCTCCAGCTACCGCCAACAAACTCCAGACGCACGTGGCACTTTGTGCATCTGGCTTTACGTAGGTATTGGGACTAAAACTTTGGTTGTTGGGTTTTGCAGGTAAGCTCCTGCTCCTTAACTGCTGAACCACCTCTCCAGCTCCAGAATCCTTTGTTAATAGTGCCTTCAGTACAGTAAAGTGTAACATATTTTATGCATTCTTATTGAAATCGGTTCTTTAGAGGCTGGAGAGATGGCCAAGCAGTTAAAGGTGATTGGTTGCAAAGCCTGACAGCCTGAGTTTGATTCCCAGTACCCACGTAAATATAGATGCAAAAAGTGAGTCTGGGGCTGGAGAGATGACTTAGCGGTTAAGCGCTTGCCTGTGAAGCCTAAGGACCCCGGTTCGAGGCACGATTCCCCATGACCCACGTTAGCCAGATGCCCGAGGGGGCGCAGGCGTCTGGAGTTCATTTGCAGTGGCTGGAGGACCTGATGTGCCCATTCTCTCTCTCTGCTTCTTTCTCTCTTTGTCTGTCTGTTGCTCTCAAATAATTAAATAAAAAACAAAAACAAATTTTTAAAAAAGTGAGTCTAGAGTTTGTTTATAGTAGCAGGAGGCCCTGGAGTGCCTGAACACACACTCTCTCTCTCTCTGTCCGAGTCTGTCTCAAATAAATAAGTAAACACAAATTCTTTTAAAAGCAGTTTTTAAAATTTAGCATAAACATGATGGGTTTTACTATGAAATTTTCATGCATACTTAGTTCATATTCATCCCTTTCCTTACTCAGGTTCCTCTATCTCCTGCCCTTTGTTTGTTTGTTTGTTTTTTTGAGGTAGGGTCTCCAAGTGCTGGGATTAAAGGCGCACGCCACCACGCCTGGCTCCTGCCCCTTTCATGCTGGAATATTAGCCTTCTATTTCCATGCCACATGTATTTTATTGCCCTCTCTTTATGCTCATTTCCCTCCTCCCTAAAACTTCTTGCTTTCCAAGCATGGTGCCCTGTCTAATTTTATGACCTGAACCTTCACATGCATACATATACCCATACATAGGTACGAATTACACCTAGCATCTTCAGATAAAACACGCATTGCTTCTCTTCCTGCGTCCCATGTGTCTCACCTAACCTAGCCATTTCTAGCTCCATCTGCTTTCCTGCAAATACCATGTGTTGCAGTCTGGTTTGCATTGCTGGTAGAAATCACCCAACCAAGAGCAGCTTCTGGGAAAAAGAGATTTATTTTGGCTTGCAGGCTCGAGGGGAAGCTCCACGATGGCAGGGAAAAATGATGGCATGAGCAGAGGGTGGACATCACCCCCTGGCCAACGTAAGGTGGACCACAGCAACAGGAGGGTGTACCAAACACTGGCAAGGGGAAACTGGCTATAAAGCCCATAAGCCCGCCCCCAACAATACACTCCCTCCAGGAGGCATTAATTCCCAAATATCCATCAGCTGGGAACCTAGCATTCAGAACACCTAAGTTTATGGGGGACACCTGAATCAAACCACCACACCATGATTTCACTTTTCCTTTTCGATATGGCTGAATACAATCTCACTATGTACATGCAGGGCATATTCTTTGTCCACTGATTTGCCGATGGACATATAGGCTGGCTCCATTTCTTAACTGTTAGGAACAGTATAGTAATAACCTTCGATGTGCAAGCATCTCTGTGGCAGAGCTTAAACTCCTTTCAACATAGGCCCAGGAATGGCATAGTTGAGTTGCACAGTAATTCTATTTTAGGGTGTTTTTGTTTTATTAAGAAGCTTCCATGCTGATTGCCATAGTGGCCGTACATGTGGGAGTGCATCGTCAGTGAATAAGGATTCAACTTGCTTGCATCCTCATTAGTATTTGTTGTCACTTGATTAATTAATTAATTAATCAATTAATTTTTGGTATTTCGAGGTAGGGTCTCACTCTAGCTCAGGCTGACCTGGAATTCACTATGTAGTTTCAGGGTGGCCTCGAACTCATGGTGATCCTCCTACCTCTGCCTCCTGAGTGCTGGAATTAAAGGCGTGTGCCACCATGCCCGGCTCATTTAATATCTTGATGTTAGCCTTGATGTTCTGACTGGAATGAAATAGAATCTCAGAGCAGTATTAATTTTCACTGCTATGTTGCTAAAGATGTTGGATACTTTTTCAAATATTTATCTGCCATTTGTGTTTCTTTTTTAACAGCTATCTATTAGCTCATTAGCCCACTTATTGACTGGAAGATTTGTAATTTTGGTGCTTAATTTCTACAGTTCTTCATATATTCTAGATATTAACTACCTGACTGATATTGTAATGGTAAATCTTCATTGCCAACTTTATTTGATTTTAAATTATCTTGGACACAACCTCTGGGCATGTCTGTGAGGTGCATCCAGAGAGGTTTAACTGAGGCAGTTAGACCCATCCTGAATGTGGGGGGCATCGTCCCCATTGGTCTGGAGTGAATCAGGGAAAATAAAAAAGGGAGAAACTCAGCTAAGCCCAGCAGTATTTGTTTCTTTGCTCAGTCAGTCTATCTTTAGCTCAGTATTCTTAAAGTACCCGTGTCCATGAGGGGAGAACCCCCTCTGGCAGCCACCACTACCCCCCACCCCCAGGATGAGCAATGCAGTGCATCTAGGCCCTGCTTGGCTACCACTCCTGGCTGCCACTTTGTTGAGATCTCTCCTAGGCTTATTTCTTTTTATCTTCAGCTCCTTTTTATTTAAAGTTAGTTATTTATTAGAGAGAGGGAAAGAAGGAGGCAGATAGAGAGAGAACGGGTGCTTCAGGGCCTCCTGCCAAAGCAAACGAACTCCAGATGCACGTGCCATCATGTGCATCTGACTTACATGGGTCCTGGGAAATCAAATGTGGGTCCTTTGGCTTTGCACGCAAGCACCTTAACCACTAAGCCATTTCCCTAGCCCTTCAGCTCTTTCTTTTATAGGAAGAGAGTCTATTTTTTTTTTAGGTTTTAAAAAATACTTTATTTATTTATTTATGAGAGAGAAAGACACAGAGAGAATGGACACACCAGGGCCTCTAGCCACTGCATACGAATTCCAGACACATGTGCCCCCCCTGTGCACCTGGCTTACGTGGGTCCTGGAGAATGGAGCCTGGGGCCTTAGACTTCGCAGGTAAATGGCATAATGGCTAAGCCATTTCCCCAGTCCTCTCTATTGTTGTTGTTGCTGGTTTTTTTTTTTTCAAACTCAAGGTGATCCTCCTACCTCTCCCGAGTGCTGGGATTAAAGGCGTGCGCCACCATGCCCGGCTGTTGCTTTTTTTTTAAATCCCAACTCTTCTCTCTTTTGCTGGGTCACAGAGGTGGCTTCTACCTGCCATCATACCCCGAATCCCTCAAACTGTAGTAACATTTAAAAAAAAATTATTTATTTGAGAGTGACAGACAGAGAGAAGGAGAGAGACTGAGAGAGAGAGAGAGAGAGAGAGAGAGAGAGAGAGAGAGGGAGAGAATGGGTACACCAGGGCCTCCAGCCACTGCAAAGGAACTCCAGATACATGCACCCCCTTGTGCATCTGACTAATGTGGGTCCTGGGTAATTGAGCCTCGAACTGGGGTCCTTAGGCTTCACAGGCAAGCGCTTAACTGCTAAACCATCTCTCCAGCCCCTGTAGTACATTTTTGAAGGCTGAGTTGATAAGTTGAGGGAAAATGAAGTAAGTGATCTCACTTGCAGATACAAGTAAGAAAGCACAAGAGAGACAGGCAAGAAACTGCTCTAAGTCTTTGAAAAGCACCTCCTAACAGCAAAGAAGGAAATAAAAGAAAATGTGCGATCAAGCTAGAAACAGTGAGACTTTTCAGCAGCTTAGCTCCTCCCTTGTGGAGACTACAGAAAGTTGAGGAACTCTATGGCAGGCACAGTCAGTAAAATCTAGTAAAGAAACCCCTTGTGTGCTGGGTCAGGGTGTCTGGGGGTGCTCCTATGAGCCACAGAATAGGATCTCATTTTTGTCCCTTACTCAGTCCTGCCTTGTAGCCAGCACTAGTCGGGCCTTGTTACAGTGGTGTTGAAGGCCTGGGAAGAAAATCTGTTGATTCCTACATGGAAAAGGTCTTCCCTTTTGTTCTTTTATCTCTGAATTCTCGTATGTCCTCTGGCTTCCAAAAGCTTCTTGAGCCCTGGGAGTGAAGCTTCTCAGTGCCTGAGGCCATGTGGCAAGAAACAAGGGTGAGAGCAGATGTGCACCCTACTGCTCCTATACAGAAGCATTCTGTTTCTCGCTGCTCTATTGGTAGAGAGAGATTTTGTCCCTGGCTCTCAGGTGTACATGCTGCTGTCACCATGGCAATGCAAATGGGAGACAAAAGCTGGCCACAGGGTAGAACTGGGTACAAAAATAAAAATAAAAACTGAAGGTGTTGATCTTCTGAATACACAGTGAGCTATTGTAACAACAGTGTACAACGCAAAAGCACGGAAGGAAAAATTACTCTTAAAGAAATTGGAAAGATTGACATTCCCAGCAGGTAAATACACTATCTGAAATAAAGATTTCATAGCAATGGCTTTGCAAAAGTATAGAAATCACAGAAAAAAAGAGATGGTAAACTTGAAACTGTGGTAGACTGCATAATAGTCCACAGATGGTCATGTCTTAAATATCAGAACCTGCCGATAATACTTCACATAACAGAAGGAACTTTAGGGACAAAGTTAAATAGGATTCAGTGATGAGGAGATGACCCTGGATTATTTAGATGGGCTTGATGGAATCATAAGGGTTGTTATGAGGATTTAAGAGATCAGAAAGAAGGTGGCACAATAATGAAGCAGAGATGGAAGTCATAAGTTTTGAAGAAAGAGGAAGAGCTACAAGAGAAAAATTCCATAGCAATAAAATGTTAACCAAGAAGAAACAACAACCCTTAGTGTGAATACCTTAACACCCGAGATCTAAAAGTCATGAAGCATATTGTGGCCACAGTAAAAGGAGAAATAGATACTGAGTAAGCCATCACTCAATCGTGATACAGAAGAGCTAAAAAAATATCAACCATCATGATGTAACTCATATATAGAGCGAGCCCCCAAACAATGGCATAAAACACATTCATTAAAAGTAAATAAAACCATGATTCAGTAAAAACAAAACTCAACAAGTTTAAAAGAACTGAAATCATACAAAATATGTTCTCTGACCAAAACAAAATTGGAGTGGACATTGGTCACAACTATATGAGAAAAACTGACATCCGATATTCAAAAACTAAAAGTATCTGGGCTGGGAAGATGGCTCAGTGGATCAGGTGTTCACCAGTATTCAAAGACCATGAAGAACCCATTGCTCAAAGAGGAAGTCTCGGGGACTTTGAAAATGTTACTAGCTGGATGGAAATGAAAATACAACAGACTGAAACTGGTAAGATGAAGCCTAGGCAGTCCTTGCAAGAAACAGTGGTGAGCACTTCACGCTGACAGGCCAAAGGTCTCAAGCCAAGCATCTAAGATTCTATCATTAAAAAAAAAAAAAAAACAACTAATAACAAGCACAGCAAAATGAAGAAAATAAAAAACCCAAGACCAGAAATCAATATAATAAAAAATAGCAACAGGAAAAATCAAAGAAATAAAGAACTCAATGAAAAGGGCAACAAAATTGATAAGCTTTTACTGGCGAGAGAGAGAAGTCAAAATGCATGGGGAGCTGGGTGTTAATCCCAGCACTCGGGAGGCAGAGGCAGGAGGATCGCCATGAGTTTGATGACAGCCTGAGACTACATGGTGAATCCCAGTAAGACCCTACCTCAAAAAAAAAAAAAAAAAGAAAGAAAAGAAAGAAAGAAAGAAAAAAAAAAGAACAGAAAAAAAGCATGGAGAAATAATAGCTAAACCCTCTCAAACCTGTTAAAAACATTGCTCTACCAGCAGATCCATACATCACAAGCCAACTGTTGAATTACAAAGAAAAAACTTTTTTTTTTTTTAAATAAGGAAATATTTAAAGCAGAAAAAAAAGAAGTGAAGCTGGGCGTGGTGGTGCACGTCTTTATTCCCAGCACTCGGGAGGCAGAGGTAGGAGGATTGCTGTGAGTTCGAGGCCACCCTGAGACTACTTAGTGAATTCCAGGTCAGCCTGGACCAGAGTGAGACACCATCTTGAAAATCCAATAATAAATAAAAATAAAATAAAGAAGTGACTGGAGCCGGGTGTGGTGGCGCATGCCTTTAATCCCAGCACTCAGGAGGCAGAGGTAGGAGGATCACCATGAGTTCAAGGTCACCCAGAGATTCCATAGTGAATTCCAGGTCAGCCTGAGCTACAGTGAGACCCTACCTCAAAACAAAAAGAAGAAGAAGAGGAAGAAAAAGAAGAAGAGAGCGGAGGGGAGCGGAGGGGAGGGGAGAGGAGAAAAGACAAGACTCTTTATGGGCAGGGCAATAATGTGATTGTGTTTGTATCAGCAATAATACAGGCTATGCACTTGGCAGCGTGCCTGTTTGTCATGCACGGAGCCTTGGGTTTGATCGCTAGCACAGCATCAAACCCAGCATGATGCCCCATGCTTACAAGTCCAGCATTCTGTAGGTGGAAAGACGAGAGGTTCAACATCATTATCAGCTACACAGCAAGTTCAAGGCCATTTGGGGATATTGAGACCATTGTCTCAAAAAAAATTAATGACATAAATTAAATAATAGAGGCCAGAAGAGTAAAATGACATGTTCAGGGTATTGAAATAAGAAAATTATCAATCAATAATTGTATACGCAGAAAATCATTCTTTTCAAAATAAAGTAATTTTCATTTGAACAAAGACACCTGGTTGTTATCACCTATCTTACAGGGAACATTAAGAAGAAAGTCTTTCAATATGAAAGAAAATGAAACCAGATAGTAATCAGAGGCTATAGGAAGAAATAATGAGCCTCAGAAAAGATATGTATAAGGGGAAATGTAACACACTGAATAAACATTTGATTCTTCTCAACTTGTTTAAAACATATTAAGACTACTGCATAAGGCAGTAATTACATTATTCTTCTAAAGACACAAAAATCCTCTATACTATGAAGGTGAAAGCACAAAAGAGGAGGAAGTGAATGAGGCAATACAGGAACAACATTTCTATATCTTACCAAAATTAAGCTACTATTTATTTGAAGTAAATTTGATAAAATAATATGTTGAGTAAACACCAAAGAAATAACTGAAAAATAGTAAATACTAAGTTGAAGAAATAAAATTAGTGTTATATTAAGAAATGTGGGTCCTCCGAGGCCCAGGGAGCATTGCAGACAAGGTGGCAGGTAGAATGAAAGAGCCAAGGAATGGGGCGGCCTGCTGTGCGACACTGTCTTCTGGTATTAAATGGCAGTTGCTTACGACCTCACAGAACCTAGTCTTTTTTTTTTTTCTTTGTAATCTCTCTCTCTCTCTTTCTTTTTAGCTGTTCCTGTCTGAACAAAGTCTGTACAACATTTTTCTCATCATTATGTCATCATAGATGATGGAGGACAGCAAAAATAAAAGACAAAAATAGACGAGGAACTGACTGGAAACCAGAACGGGGTCAATGGAGGGGAACAAAAGAAAGTAATGGGAGGAGACTGGGATCAAGTACAATATGAAAACTGTCAATAAAAGGTGGAAATGTGATTCAATAGAAATGCAGTAATGGAAAAACAAAGAAACAAAAACAAATAGGGATAATATATCAAGACGGTAGATGAAAATCCATCCAAAAACCAATTAGAATCTGTAGGAATAGCATGTACATTCAAGCAAAAGAGATCTATTGTTATACTGGCCAAAGAGTAACAGCCGTGGCAAGAACCGACTCTATGTGGTCTATATGAGACATGATTTAGTTTCACAAATACTCATGGGTTTGAAAGGAAGAGGATGGAAGAATATCTAATGTGCATACAGAAACTATAGGAGAGCTACATGAAGCACAGTTGTGACATGTATTTTTGTTTTTTATAAAATGAGTCTGTGTGTGCATGCACACCCACGTGTGTAAGCACATGCATGCCACGTGTCAGAGGACAACACTGGGTACCAGTCCTTGCCTTCCACCTTGTTTGAGGCATGGTATCTTGTTCGCCATTGAATATGCCAGGCTAGCTGGCAAGCACACTTCTAGAGATTCTGTTGAGTGTGACTCCCATCCCACCCTAGGCACTAGGATTGCAGACATGCACTACCATGCCTGGCTTTGTGTGGGCTCTAGGGGTCCAAACTCAGGTCCTCATGCTTGCATGGCAAGCACTTCCTCATGGACACATCTCTCCAGACCATTTGTAATTCAATTTTTTATTCTTTTTGTAATGAAATTTAATAGACCTTAAGGAATATTACTAGAAATAAAGATTTACTTTTCAGAGTGAGAGGATCCAACTCCTCATGAAGATATAACAATTTCAAATGTGTATACATTTTTTTTAAAGCTGTAAACTACAAGAACAAAAACAGGCAGAAGTGAAGGGAAAATGAATAATTACTGGAGTCATGGAAAATCAATTTAACTCATTCTTTTTTTTTTTTTGAGCCAAGTTTCACATAATCCAGGCTGGCTTCAAACTCAAACTCTCTCTGTAGATGAGGACAACATTAAATTCCTGTACCTTCTACAAATACTTTGCCCACTATGTCCTGAATGTTGAAATCACCGGTGTGTGCCTGTAGAATTCATTTTCCCGAAGCACACGTTGAACTTCTCCAAGATCTATCTTATAATAGGCTCCTAAGTATGAATAAGTACAAAGACTGAAAGCCAGTCAGCAATAGCAATACACTAACTAAATATACCTCAAGAGCATTATTACATAGTACATGTAGATACTGTCTAAGTGTCTTTGCATAAAAATGTCCAGAAAAAAAGTAATTTTCTGTAAGAGTAAAAGCAGGGAACTATTACGTGTGGATAACCCTGGTTAAGAAAGGCAAATATGGCATGATGTCTTTCATATGCATATCCTGGCTTCTAATTTTTATATATGCTCATTTATGTGGAAGTGTGTGTGGAATCCAGGAAAGCAGAAAGGTGCCAAAGAACACTGAGGAGCCAGAAAGATGACTCAGCGTTTACAGAGGCTTGTTTGCAAGCTTGTGTACCCCAATATGATCTTCCTTAGTGCTTGGAGAAGCCAGGTAAATGCAAAGTGGTGAATGCATTTATCCTTCCAGCGCACCTACAACAATGGTAAACAGGAGAATGTGGAAGCTTACAAGCAGGAATGGCGAGTGAGACCCTGTCTCAAAAGAAGGTGGAAGACAAGAAACACCTGAGGTTGTCCTCTCACCTCCACAGTGTTCCATGTCACATGTGCCCATATACACATACACACACCAGTAAGTAAAAATAGAAATAAATATTAAAGAGGGGGTCAGAAAATGCAAAGTGGAAGGGTGGATATTGGTGATATAGAAGATTAAATTGTTGGTCACAGAGGCCCTCGAGACCTCCCAGAATAGTACAGGAGATTGCCACAACTGTTCTTTGCTCATCACAACTAAATGGTAATGCTCTATTACTAAAGACACCACACAGTCTGAAAAATCAAGGTGGAACTGGGTTGGAAGCTTCCTGGCTAGTGCTCACATGATTAGACGGTGCTGTGCAGGCTGTTGGGGGGAATTACCACCAACACTCTTCCTCAGCTGTGAGCCCTGTGTGAAAGGGGCCAAGCGGCCAGGCAAGGCGTGTCCACTGCTGAAACAGAGGCAAGTCTGTTCTGGAGCTAGCCACTTCCTGCCTGGACTTGAGGCACACTCCACAGAAGGGAACTCTTGTCTGGTACTGTAAAAACAGTCAAAATCCCATGGCTGCGAGGTCTTAGGTCCAAGCGCAGAAGCTGCTGCTGTTGTTTGATCAACTAGTCATGGCATGTCTGTCAAGTTGCCCTTTTATAATCGTATTTATGCCCATAGATTAGTGCTGTTGTCAGCTTTGATCAGAGAAGCTTCTTTTTGCAGTGGGCAGAGTAACTACAGAGACTCATGCCTGGTCAAAGTGATGGGAAAAGGTGATGTTGGTGGAACTGCTCAGGCTTAACTGGGACAATGAAAGACCTGGAAAGCAGACTGGCGCCATGACAGGCTTCAGTAAGGCACTGCCCCGGCTAGGCCTAAGTTTCAAATTCCCGCTTAGGCAGAGGACCTGAGTCAGCCTTAGACACCTCCAGGCATGCCCAAGACTTGCCCAAGGGTTGTTCCTTCTGCCTCTCTGCCCCAGCCAATCAAAAGAATACAAGTACAGTTACTGCTTAAACCAACCAACCATGTAACCACCCCCTACCTCTTTGTTCAAATCCCTATAAAACCTGGCCCCCTGCTACTCGGGGCTCTTGTACAGACCCACTGCACTGGTGAAGTCAAGAGTCCGAGCTTAATCCCGAAATAAAGCTCTTTGCCTTTGCATACGTGTTTGGTTCTCCTTGTTAGTCACTGGGGGCACCAAGAACTGGACATAACAACATCTAAATCATTCCCCTCATTGCTCAGGGAGCCTGGTGGGAAGGGGGCAGAAGTAATGGAAGGGGGCAGAAGCATGGACGAGCTGGAAGAAGGGAGAGATTTGTATGATGCTCTGGGCATGATGGGATTGCTGCACTCTTAACTAACAGCAGTGGGGGAGATCCGTGTAAGAGTGGGTCTACTGACATCCAGGCATGGAAACGGAAGAGCTCACCAATCCCACCCCTCCTCGAAGGTCTGTCCATATTTGACGGTTGATGGGAACTACAAGTCAGGCATATCCTGTTGGAACTAGGTTTAGGTTTGGGCTTTAAGAGTCTTTAAAAGATTCTGCAGCAGTAACGTAACAATTCTCTTTGCTCTTGCCGAGACAGGGCATCAGGCAAAGAAGTGAAAAGAGAGGAGAATTGATTTGAGAAACAAAACTAACAGGCTCTAGGATGGAATGGAAATGGGGGATGGGGATGGAAGAGGGGTTCTTTCTAACCCCTCATCTCTTGCATTTGGTGATGATTCTCTTCACAGATTTGGGAACCACTGAAGAATCATACCGCCCCTATCCTACAGTACATTGGGATTTTCGTGCCTGTATTTACCGTAGTCAGACAGTTATCTAAGTATCTTTTAGCGGAGAACTCTAATACAGGAACATACTATAATTTGGTCACTCCCCCCACCCGACCCTACCCTGAGGACCCTCCTCTTGGGTAGTCTTGCTTCTTACCCTCCTCTGTCCTCCACATCTGAATATTGATGGGGTCAGTAGTGCAAGTCTGTCGGGGTATCAGTGACCACTTGAGATCATGGATGTACCAATCACTTCATGTTAGGAGGACAGTGCCCTTCAGTACTCCTTGCCACCCTGTGGCTCTTACATTCTTTTTACCAGCTCTTCGGCAATGTTCCCTGAACCATGGAGGGTATGATAGAAATCTTTACTCTTAACTTCTAATAGCTTATTTCTGCTTTGAGGAGGTCTGAGTCTCCTCAGTGCCTACCATAGAGAAGGTTTGCTGGCAAGTAATGAGAGTAGCACTCATTCTTTTGAGCCCTGGTGGGAGATGAAGCCTCCAGTGTTAAACATGGGGATTTTTCTTCTTATCATTTTGATGTCTTGGGTCTCCCTGCTCACTGTCATTGGTGACCCAGGCTGGGGGGACCTGGTCTTCCTGACTTCAGAGCAGTGCTGAGAGAGGGGGCCTAAGTGTTAATTATGCGAAAACTACTCCTATTTAATGTTAAAAGCAATCACTTTAATTTGATTTTGAATGCTTATATTATAAAATAAGATGTTGGGTTCTCATATCTTTCCTTCATTTACATAAGCATGGATGTGTGTACAGCTATATCTCTGTATGTATCTATCTATATAATAGGCTTACTACATACTAACATTATAAATTATAAAATTCTTTTCCTTTGTTATGATAAAAAACTATTTGCATACTAATTTTCATACGGCACTAAGTAGCCAAATGCTATTGAAGTTGTTATGTATTAACATGCTAAACCATATATAATAGATAATAAATATGTTTTATGTGTGTCTTCTCTGATTGAGATGGGGAGGTAATATGACAGAGAAAGGAATTTCAAAGGGGAAAGTGTCGGGGGGAAGGGAGGGAATTACCATGGGATATTTTTTTATAATCTTGGAAAATGTTAATAAAAATTTAAAAATTAAAAAAAAATACTAACAATGTTTTTTACTTTTTTTGGCTCACTTTTTGAATGAATTTATTTCATGGTCCTGGTTGGTGAGCCATCAGTGTCTGATGCACAGCACCATGGCTACTGAGCACAGGAAACTGCAGTGGTTCAGAGTGCTAGAAATATGAGGACCAGAAACTCCCTGGCATTCCCCTCCCCCGCCTCAAATCAGGTCCCATCACAGGGACACTGCCCTGCTCCCCTCTCTTCCTTTCCTCTCCTCCTGAGATCAGTCCAGGACTCGGCAGAGAGAAGCCACACAGACAAAGGACAACTGTGACCACAGCACCAACAGCACAGGCTGAGGCCACTTTCCAAGCAAGTAATGTTAAATATCCAGTTTCAAAGTACCAGTGTTCTCCTTCCCTACGAGACCATCAAGGGTCCTGAGCAAGGCTGAAAGCTGGAGATCGTGGTTTGGGTAGGGCATGTCTCTTGATATTTTTTTTCTTTTTCAAGGCAGGGTCTCACTCTAGTCTAGACTGACCTGGAACTAACTATGTAGTATCAGGGTGACCTTGACCAAGGTGATCCTCTTACCTCTGCCAACCAAGTGCTGGAATTAAAGGTGTGCACTATCGTGCCCAGATTTTATAGACTTTTTTTTTGTAACAATGTTTTTCACAAAAGAATAAAAAAATATATTTCGAGGAAAGCCCAACAGACTGCTGCTTTTTTTTTTTTTATGAGAGGGAGCAAGAGAGAAAGAGAGAGTGACAGAGGGCAAGAGAGAGAGAAAGAGAGGATTGGCACACCAGGGCTCCAGTCACTGTAATAGAACTCGAGACACATGTACCACCTGTGCACAAGTGCAAACTTGCATGCTTGCGTCACCTTGTGAGTCTGGCTTACGTGGGATTTGAAGAGTTGAACATGGGTCCTCAGGCTTCTCAGGCAAGCACCTTAACTGCTAAGCCATTTCTCCAGCCCCACAAAAGAATTCTTATTTTTAATAACCTTACTTGTTTATATGTGTATGTGTGTGTGTGAGAGAGAGAGAGAGAGAGCACAAGAGAGAGTGAGAAAGAGCACACACATGGGTGTAGGACCTCTTGCCATTGCAAATGACTTCCATCTAGATGAATGTACCATTTGTGCACCTGGTTTTATGTGGGTACCAGGGAATTAAATCTAGGGCTGACAGGCTTTGCAAGCAAGCACCTTTAATTGCTGAGCCATCTCTGCATCCCCACATGAAATCATTTTACAAATTAAACTTGTTTTATATTACCCTGAAAAGTTATGATACACACACACACACACACACACACACACACACACGTATAAATGAATTATCCCCTGGGTAAAGCTATTCTATTACCTACAAAGTAATATAGTAATCACTAAAAGTGACTAAGTTTCTTATTCTTTTTAAAAATGTTTGCTACCCTCAAAGAGTTAAAGAATCATTTACTTATTTATTTATTTTTATTTTGAGAGAAAGACAGAGAGAGAGAGAGAGAGAGAGAGACAGAGAGAGAGAGAGACAGAGAGAGAGAGAATGAGTGCACTAGGGCCTTCAGCCACCACAAACTCCAGATGCATGTGCCACCTTGTACATCTGGCTTACATGGGACCTGGGAATAGAACCAAGGTCCTTTGGATTCACAGACAAATGCCTTAACCACTAAGCCATCTCTCCAACCCATGACTAAACTTCTTAATAGTGCTTCTTGTACTTAAAGCATCTTAATCCCTGTACACTTCTCTCTGGATGCATTTTTGTATGATGATCTGCTAAAAGTTGGGAGTATATTTTTATATCATCGATATTTGTAATTTACTAAGATATTAGTGGCTGGTTGAAAGTAGCTTTCTCATATTTCCAAGTCACATATCAGATAGCAGACTATGACCCAAAATACATAAGGATCTCAAACAACTCAATGTCAAAAATTAACTTAATTAAAAATTGGCAAATGATTTCAGAAGATACTTCTCAAAAGAATTGATGTAAATGGCCAAGAAATACATGTAAAAGTGATCAAAATCTCTAATCACCAGAAAAATGTAAGCAACAACCATCATACCATATTACCTCTGGCACAATAAATAACTATTATCAAAAAGGTGAGTAGTAACAAGTTCTGGTAAGGCTGTGGAAGAAAGGGAATCCTTGTATACTTTTGGTGGGAATACAAACTAGCAGAGATATCATGAAATTAATATGGAGTGCTGAACATACCATAGCAATCCTCCTACCTCTGCCTCCTGAGAGTTGGGACTTAAAGGTATGTGCCTCCTCACCCATCATAGTGGAATAGTGTTAAGTGATCTATGTGTACTATTAAGAGATTTCAGTTAAAATTGTATTATATATTTCAAAATCGGTAAAATATATTTTTAACATTCTTATTATATACAAAATAAGTTGGCAAGTTTATAAATATTCTAATTAGTGGATTAAATGATTCTAGAATGTCTACATAGATAAATGCACTGCTGTACTCCCCAATGTATACAGTTATTACTGTTAAATAAAAAATAAAATTAAACCCAGGCATGGAAGGACATGCCTATAATACTAACACTTGGGAAGCCAAAGCAAAAGGATTGAAAGTTTAAGGCCAGCCTGGGCTATAAAGTGAGAATCTATCTTAAAATTCCAAAACAACAACAGTAAAAACAAAAAACAGAAATGCTGACTGATGAGCCAATGAACATCAGTGAGCCCAGCACTTGAAGGTGGAGCCAGGAAGGATACAAGTTGGAGGTCAGCATACACCACATAGGCAATTCTAAGTGTGCTGTAGCTACATAGTAATATCCTGTCTTAACAAACAGAAAGCAAATTTTATATTGACTCCATGGCTGTGGTTCTCTTAAAAATCAAAGGGTTGGGCTGGAGAGATGGCTTAGTTGTTAAGGTGTTTGCCTATGAAGCCTAAGGAGCTGGGTTCAATTCCCCAGTAAGCCAGATGCATAGGGTGGCACAGGTACCTGGGCTTTGTTTGCGGTAGCTAGAGGCCCTGGCACTCCCATTCTGTCTGTCTGTAACTGCCTCTCTTCTCTCTCTCAAATAAATAAATAAAATATTTTTATTTTAAAAAATCATAGGATTGAAGATAGCTTTTTTCAGAACTTAACAGTGAATCCCATTCAGTAGCTTATGCCATAGTCACTGTAGTGTCAGAGTATTTTTTTATTCTAAATGCTTTGTCTCATACATTTATTCAACATATATTTCTCCTACATCACTACGAAGCCTGATGTGTTACCAGAGACTTGATAGATGAGTGTGAGAAAGATATTGTCTCCAACTTTTGCATCCGCAGGTTTCATACAGGGTTAAAACTAATCACAAGATCAATAAGTTTCACCCAAGATTTTCTTATGCTTAGATATAAGCTTCATGAAATTAAGATAACATGTTAAGATTTTATTTAGCATGGTATTACAGTGGGAGGCAGAAGACTTACCCTATTCTTCACAAAAAACACAATGATTTACTTCTAACTACTAAGCCAAATTGATGAAACTTAAAAGCCATGTCTTTAAAAAAATCCCACTTTTATCGGTGAAATTTGCAAGTATCATTGATAAGTTTCTTTGACTATTTCTTAAGATCTTTGTATTTATTTATTTACTTGCAAACAAAAAAAAACAGACAAACAGACAGGCACACACACACACACACACACACACACACACACACACACAGAGACAGACAGACAGACAGAGAGAATAAGAATGGGCATCCCAGGGCCTCTAGCTACTTCCAAAGAACACCAGATGCATGTGCCACTTTGTACATCGGGCTTTACATGGGTCCTGGGGAACTGAACCTGAGTCACTAGGCTTTGCAGGATAGTGCCTGAATCACTGAGTCACTTCTCCAGCCTTTTAAATTATTTCTTAAAGAAAGTATTTCTCTTCAAAGAATGCATTTTTAACGAATGCCTAGGAGCTTGCCCAAGTGCAATGGAAAATGTGCAGATTTTCCTTGATATCATAAAATACCTTTGCCTGAATTAGCATGCAATAGTAACATTTGATGTAATCTTATTATATATACTTAAATGGGTATCACAGCTATTATTTATACAAAATGACTAGCGTGCCAATAAAAAGTTGATGAAGATGCTTATGCCTATCCTACATTTTTCATACTTCAAGGCACCTGTGTATACTTCACCTGTGTCATTAAGTCCATGACAGAAGATAATAAAACCATCTAAATGATTAAGTTACTAAGACTAATGTAGTATTGTTATGATGAAATATATGTTAATTACTTTGACATTATGTGAAGAGGGTTATGATACATACATGTTATTGACCTTTATGCAAAAAGGCATATGCTTGAAGCATTGAGTATAAGCACCAGTTAAGCTTCTTATTAATGGAGTCAGGTGATAGTGAGGGAAATTAAATGTCACAAAAGTTTTTAGTTTGTGAACTAAAAAATATGTAATTATTCAATAGTGCATGCTCTGGCCTGGCATGGACAAAAGCTTGAAAAGTTTAGTTAAACAGAAGAAAGAACACTGTTTGTATAGCTCTTCATATTTACTTTCCATTCTTCTCAAGCATAAACCCATGGATAGCTTCCTCTAACGTTGTTGTGATGTTCTTTCTCCAGTCTTTTTAGTGATATGTAGTGTAAAATAGTAAAAGTCTCAAACAAACAAACAAACAAACAGAAAAGATGAATCCCCTGATGACATCAGTGTGATGCCTTTTCTTCTCGACTTGTTTTTATTGTGGAGGGGAAACCCATTAATAATAATCTGCTTGAAAAAGTCACCAAAACCAAGTAAAACAAACAAGAAAGGATTTCTGCTAAATGAAAAATTATTTTAATCATTAAAGTGATAATACACAGAAAAACGTTTCCACTCATATTTTATGCAAAATAGTTTTTCAAATGTGAAAACCCCTCATTTGAATTTTATAGAATTTGCTTTAAAATTCTCATGTACACACTTATGAAGTCTCCATCCTATACAGTAAAGACCTAATGAAATCAGCACACTTTCTGCCTTACTTATCAGGACAACACATCTATCAAAGCTTCTGTAAATTGACTATCCCCGGCTTATTATCACCATTAGCTCTCCAATCATCATCCTTCCTCATCATTGTCATCATCATCACCATCATCACCATTGTGGAGCACAACAATCAGACCTTCATGAATCTAAATCACAGAAGCAATAATTTGCCAGTGAGGAAGTTTCTAGAGAGAATGGAAGCCTGAGTCTATAGAAATTAGACAAAGAAGAGGAGTCTTGTCATTAATGATAGCAGAGTAGAATTGAAAATGTTAGCATTTTCTTGCAGGTATTTTTATATCCGTTGTTTTTCCAGCTAATAAACAAATACTTCACAAAGAAAAGTCTTAAGAAGTGGAGGAAGGCCAATGGGAAGTATCTGTATCTAGTGAAATAAAAGAGATTTATTTTCTGTAACTATTTCTACAGCTACACAAAGCCATAATGATAGCTTAATTTTTTTTAATTATCTGGAATAATGGAGTATTTGAGTAATCAAAAAATGTTATACTGTCATCTACACTATACTATAGGAAAACTGTTTTACGATAAATTGCTGCTATATTAATGCAAAAGAACTCTTACTGATAAACATATCTTCATTTCAGGTTAAGAACAATATGAGAAATTTGTATCAAAATGGACTTACTATTTTTTGTGACATAGACTTCATTAATAAGTGATTAAATACAGTAAAACAGTCAAATGTGCTATTGTTTTAATGGACATTTTATGACTTCCATCAACAATAAGAATTTGTGAAGGCACTATGAAATGCACACCAAGTCTGGTATTAAACTAATTGTTTAAATGAAATGGTTAATGGCATATACATGCATCTGGCAACATCAAAATATCATGTGAGAATTCTGGAATTTGGAGGATCAAATTTTGAGACTTTTTATTTTTCAGAGAAACCAGTGAGGAAGAGGCTAACCTTAGAACTGGTAACTCACAAAATAAAAGAGACAGCCTTTAAGAGACAGCATTTGGCGGGCAGAGGTAGAACTGCTGTGAGTTTGAAGCCAGTCTGGGACTACAATGTGAGTTCCAGGTCAGCCTGGACTACAGTGAGACCTTGTCTTGAGATAAGTAAGTAAGTAAATAAATAAATATTGCTGGGCGTGGTGGCCCATGCCTTTAATCCCAGCACTTGGGAGGCAGAGGTAGGAGGATCTCCTTGAGTTCAAGGTCACCCTGAGACTATGTAGTCAATTTCAGGTCAGTCTGGGCTAGAGTGAGACCCTGCTTAAAAAAAAAAAAAAAAAAAAAAGCAAAAATAAATCAATTAATTAAAAAAACTGAGAGTAGTTGTAAGCAAATATAATATCTTTATATATACTATACAGTTGTCAGTAAGCTAAAGTTATAAAAAACCATTTCTCTGAACGTTTTTCCTAATGTTTTATCATTTATAGTATTTTAGAAGAATCTCTTATGAGCCTTCCTTTTCCCTTTTGAGACTAGGAATAGAGCAGGAATGCTTATTATGATCAACTCAATGCTATATTGAAGATAATAAACACGACAATACGGTAAGAAAATTTTGATTTTAAGGCTCTAATTATTGAAAATGATGAAATTAGGACATAAATTTCTCAATTATATAACAATTATAATAGAACAGGCCAAACATTTTAGATATAAAGTTACTAGACTATATGACTAATAACATTGCTAAATCAGCAATCTCTTCAATTTTTTATATGAATAAGAACAAAATTAAAACAAACATAAAATTGCATATTTATAAAAAATAAAGAAAAAGTAGATTCTACCAAAAAATGTACCATTTTATAACAATATTAAAGATTTTAAATACTTAAACCTAATTCTAACGCAATGTGGACAAGATGTCTATTCTGAAAATAATAGGACATTAAGAAAAATTGAGGGATATGCTATGTTCATGGTTCAGAAGACTTAATATTATGTAGATACAATTGTTTTCAAACTCATATGTAGATACAATGTAAACACAATCATATTCTTTTTTATATTTTTAATTTTTCTTTTTGAGAGAGAGAAATAAGCTGGGGGGGGGGGGGGTAATGGGCACGCCAGAGCCTCCAGCTGCTGCAAACAAACTCCAGATGTGTGCACCTCCATGTGCATCTGGCTTAGGTGGGTCTTGGGGAATTAACTGAACCTGGGTCCTTTGGCTTTGCAGGCCAGTGCCTTAACCACTAAGCCATTTCTCCAGCCCCACAATCATATTCTTAATAGCCCTATTCTCTGAGTATATTAATAGCTAATTTAGAATACCTTCATCACTTTGGGGATGAGAAGTATTTACTTAAATGAATAAAAAGGTCACCATCTAGAAAGGAAAACTATTTTATTATAAATCTTTACTACATCAACAGCATGAATTTCTACTTAGTAAAAACAATTAAGAAAGAGAAGAGGAAAACAAAGAGATAGAAGACATAAGTGTGGTAACATCCCTCCATCTATCTTTAATCTATATTTTTTATGTAAATAGAGAACAAAAGATTGAGAGAAAAATGAAGAAGCTTAAGTGTACTTCACCAAAGAAACCACACAGATAATAAACATAAAATGTTCAATGTAATTGGTCATAATACAGGTCAGAATGGCACAAAAATCACATTTCTACCACTGAGGCTATGAGACAATGAGAACTCTTATGCACTTGTGAGAGAAGTGTAAACTTAGAAAAGAGCTTGTCACATCTCAAATTGAATATATGCAAACCCCACAACTCAGAAATTGCACTTCTAGACACATACAAAACAGATTTTCCACACAGACAGCAAGCTTCATATACACAAATGTTCCCAGAAATATTCACAATAACTCAGAACTACAAACTATTTCAATGTTTAGCAACAGTACACAGTTAACTGGATGTAGTGATACTGTAGTTATATTCAACTGCATGAGTGAATTAAAAGAAGTCAGAATCAAAGAAAATGTGTCTGGTTTTGTTTATGAGTATTTTTTAAAGCAAATGAAAAACATAAATAGTAATTGCTGGCAAGGCTGTGGGGAAATTGTAATCCCATGTCCAGTGGTGCAAAAACATAAGAAATAGTCATTGCTGGCAAGGATATGGAGAAATTGTAATCCCATGCCCAGTGGTGTAGCTTCTATTAAAAACAATATGGCAATTCCTCAGAAAGTTAAGCATGTCACCTGACAGTTCCACTATAGAGTGTGTATATATATATATATATTCCTAGAGACTGAAAACAGGAACTGCAACGGATGCGTCCATCCTTGTTAATGGTAGCATTGCTCAGAATAGCCCAAAGGTATAAGAAAGCCCAGTTGTATCTTTTTAATAAATGTTAATTATTATTATTATCAACAAGATACGTCACATGGATACATCATGTGTGGGTACCCTCTTTACCCTCGTCCCTGCCCCCATTAATCTGCTGGGGCTCCTCAGTGGGCTTGCAGGTATTCCCCATGGGGTTGTGGGTTATGCCTTGTGGGAGCAGCAGCCAGGTATTTTGTGGAGGAGGCAATGTTTCTGGGCATGTCTGATCCTGTGGCTCTTACAGTCTTCCTGCCCACTCTTCCACAAAACTCCCTGAGCCGTGAGTTGTAAGTCTACTTCAGTGATGAGCTCTTAGGAGCCTCTGGATCTCTGCTTTGGTAGGTGCTGAGTGTCCTCAGGGTCTGTCTCCTTCACCCTGGCACTGATTGTCAGGTTCAGCATGGAAGCAGCGCTCTTGCTCGTCTCCCCAATTCCTCTGTGGATTCAGCTGTGGCTTGGCTGAAGTATGAGGGGTCTGGCTACCTTTCCACACCCCTTGACACAGGGTATCCTGGAATTGTTGACTTAGGGGCCCTTCAATCAGAAAGGTGGGGCAAGGGGCCTGCTTCCCCAGCAAGCTCGGTCCAGGCAGCCCCAAGCCAGCCACAGGGGGACCTACTGGGGCCCCAAGTCGCATCTTTTTTTTTTAAGTATGTCTTTCCTCAAACTCTTTTTTTTTTTTAAAGAATTTTTTTACTTTATTTTTATTTATTTAAGAGAGAGAGAGAGAGAGAGAGAGAGAGAGAGAGAGAGAGAGAGAGAATGGGCAGACCAGGGCCTCCAGCCACTGCAAATGAGCTCCAGATGCATGTGGCCCTTTGTGCATCTGGCTTCATGGGTCCTGGGGAATCGAACCAAGGTCCTTTTGCTTTGCAAGGAAAAGCCTTAACGGCTAAGCCAATCCTCCTGCACCCCAAGTGGTGTCTTAACAAATGTATGGGTAAACAAAGCATGGTGCACCTGGAAAATAGAAAACCGCCTAGCCTTTAAAAGAAGCAAACTGTGACAGCTGCCTTGAAGACATTATGCTAAGTAAAATAAGCTAGTCACAGGAGGACAAATATTATATGATTTCACTTATTTGAGCTATCTCGAGTAATCAAAATCAGAGCAACAGAAAATAGAAGAGAGGTTTCTAGGAGATGGGAGAAGAATGGGAAGTTATTGTTTAATGGATTCAGACTTTCAAAGCCTGGGAAGATGGAAAACTTTAGAGCTGGATGATAGTAATGATTTTATAAAACTGTGAATATACTAATGCTTTACACATTAAATGTACAGTACACATAAAAATGGTCAAATGGAAATGCTGACACTATGTAACTTTTTTCCACAATAAAAACAATCTAGACTATAATGTTGAAAGTAAGCACAGTGCCAGTATTACAGGAAGGAAGAGGCACTTGGTGCTTGAATGGTGGGCAGGCACTTCAAGGATGGTGGCAGTGTACCATTCCTGAGCATGGGTTGTCAATAAGATGCCAACTTAATGTTTGATCTCTGATGCTTTGCAAAATGTCACATTTATGCTTTGTGTCATCAGCAGATATACCTCACAATGTTATTAAAAATAACATCAGGGCTGGAGAGATGGCTTAGCGGTTAAGCGCTTGCCTGTGAAGCCTAAGGACCCCAGTTCGAGGCTCAATTCCCCAGGACCCACATTAGCCAGATGCATAAGGGGGCGCACGCATCTGGAGTTCGTCTGCAGTGGCTGGAGGCCCTGGCGCGCCCATTCTCTCTCGCTCTACCTGCCTCTTTCTCTGTCTGTCACTCTCAAATAAATAAATAAAAATAATGAACAAAAATTTTAAAAAATAACATCAATGTACATCATCTAGAGTCACAGGAAAAGCAAGTATCAGTATCATATGCCACTACAATGTATGTTTTTCTAGCAAGTCTGCAGTGGAAATGGCTTTAGCTTTCAGACCAACTGCCAACCTTGAACTTAAATCCCAGCTTGGCTCTGTAGAAGCAATGTGACAATAAAATGTCTTACTTTCTTTGAATCGATTTTCTCATCTTTATAATTGAGAATGTGACAAGTGTCTTATGGGACAGTTTTAAGGATTAAAGGCTTATGTAAAAATATACAATGTTGTGCCAGGCAAATAAGAAGTGCTCTGAGCTCACGAGGCTATGATTTCTTCCCCTTAGAATACAACTTTGTCACATTTTTGGATCTGTCGACAAGTGGATAGCTGAGAATATTCTTCTGTGGAAATCATCTCCAGAGCACAGACCAAGTTAAAATTGCCCCAACAGCTGGGTGTAGTGGTGCATGCCTTCATTTCCAGCACCTAAGAGACAGAGTTACCAGGATTACCATGAGTTCCAGGTCAGCCTAAAGCTACATAGTGAATTCCAGGTCAGCCTTAATTTATCTAAGGGAATATGAAGTTCATTCTCTCAATCTGAATTGATCAAATGAGTCAATGGGCAGATTAGAGTATTTAAAAACTTACATTAAATATATCTTAAAATGCAAAAAACAGTAAAGTCAGAAAAAATAGGTCAAATAGTTTAAGAGCTATTTATTAGAATATTGATACAGAAAATTTACCTCTTTTAAAAAAACTCTTATTCTTTTACAGCAAGGAATAGTTGTGATTTTATTTAAATGCATATATATGTAATTGAGTATTTCTATTTTATTTATTTATTTATTTGAGAGTGATAGGCAGAGAGAGAGAGAGAATGGGCACACCAGGGCCTCCAGCCACTGCAAACGAACTCCAGATGGGTGCCCCTCCTTGCGCAACTGGCTAACGTGGGTCCTAGGGAATCGAACCTCAAACCGGGATCCTTAGGCCTCATAGGCAAGCATTTAACTGCTAAGCCATCTCTCCAGCCCCAAATCTTACCTCTTAAAAAGTGTTTTTTAATATATTTTATTTTGCTTTATTTATTTAAGAGAAATAGGCAGGGAAAGAGAGAAAGAAAGAAAGGAAGGAAGGAAGGAAGGGAGGGAGGGAGGGAGGGAGGGAGGGAGGGAGGGAGGGAGGGAGGGAGGGGGAGAGAGAGAGACAGACAATGGGTGTGCCAGGGCCTCCAGCTGCTGCAAATGAACTCCAGATGCATATGCCCCTTTGTGCATCTGGTTTATGTGGGTCCTGGGGAATCGAACCTGGGTCCTTTGGCTTTGCAGGCAAGCACCTTAAACACTAAGCCATTCGTCCAGTCCCTTAAAAAGTGTTTCTGCTTAACACTTAAAGATCCCCTTTGTATCTAAAAGACAATGAGACAATCTTTGGTTTTTCACATACCACTTACAGTGGCTTAACTATACATCATTAAAGTGCCTAGGTTTCACCCAAATCTACTGTTCAATTATCTGTGTAATTTATCCCAGTAAAAATCAGTATACCTTTTTATTGTTAATTCCATTAACATTTTACTGCTTAGAGTCTGGATGTATTTAAGTGAAGTTCTCAGAATTTTTAATGTAATAATTAAGGGGACTAGTTTGATACTATTTGGAGTGTGTGTATAAGTGCTCACTAAAAATACAGCAGGAAATTATTAGCCAGTCACAATTGGACAAAAAATTCATTGCCATGAGACTAACTTCAAGACATACTCTTCAGTGTTTCCCGTGATAACCTTTTCACACATATTACCATTAAAATAAAGCTAATTCAGTTTTATGTTTGACCTGCAAACGAGACTATGATATGGTAGGTCTTTGCCGACAAGAGAATAGTTACTGAAAGTTACATACTGTGCTATGCAGAATTCAATCATCAGTTCTCAGGTAGGCCAGAGACTTTGTATTTATTTATATGTGTGTGGCATACATGCATGTGTGTAGTCATGCTCGCATGTGTGTGGGCACACCTGTGTGGGTGTGCATGCACATGTGTGAGCATGTGTGTGGAAGCCAGGGGTCAACATGAAGTATCTTCCTCGGTGACTCTCCAACTTCTTTGTGAGACAGGATCCCTCAATGAGCCTGGAAATCACCGATTCAGGTGAGTTGGCAGCAAGCCCTGGGGTTCCTCTTACCCATGTCTCACCAGTGCTGGGGTTACAGGTGTACGGCCACACCCAGCGTTTTCATGTGTGGATTGTGGATCTGAACTCAGGTCCCCATGCTTGTGAAAAACTAAGAACGTTTCCATCTGCATAGCTTCAGATTTTGCATTTACAATAGAAGAAAGTGAGAACGCAGACAGCGAGAATGCACATGGTTATAACTACACTGCACTTAGTCATTTCTCCTCTATAATGAGCACCAACATGCTGTTTAGTGTTTCAAAAATAACTAAATAAAACTACAAAGACATATACATGTAAAGAACGCAGTATTACAGATTAGCTTCCGCTGTGCTTAAAGCAAGAACACGAGCCAATGCAGAAGTCCTAACAGTAGATCTAGAAGTGTCACTTTTGTTTAAGGCTATCATGTACACGTTACGCCTAAAATATAAACCTCATATTCATTAGAAAACTTACTGATTTTAATGTTGTTGTAATATTTCAGGCAAAATTACACATCAAACTTAAAGTTTAACTTGACTTCTTTAGAAATGTACCAAATCTTTGTAAACTAAAACAGAGCAAGATCTTGATTTCTTATGTGATTTTAAAGAATTTAAAAAGAAACAAAAGCCACAAATGGCCATGTAAGAGAAAAGATTTTTAAAATAAAGGACAGTAAATAGACCTTCAGGAGAATAAGAAAAGACAAAGGCATCAGTAAATTTTTATGAAAGAAAATAATGCCACATTTGATTATTTTTACAAAAAAATAAAAATTTATGTAACAAAATACCATTTCACGGAAGGTTCACATTTCAAATATTGCATCTTAAACCCAAAAGAGTTGGAATTTTGCTGTGCTACCATGTTTATGGATGGGTCTAGTTTGACAATTTAACCTGTCGGATGTGACTTTCACAGTCTGTTGGCAGTTTGCAAGCAAGCCATCACACCTGTGACTCTGCGGTTGATTAATGAGTCTTTCAGCCCACTGCTGCCATCTGAAGAGGGGCCGTGGCCTCTCTTAGCTTCACTGGTTTATTCGCCTTAAACTGTAGTCCTGCCAGGGTATCTTCCATAAGAAAATCACACCTGGTTAACGCTAATGAAAACCTCAATATGTCATTTTCCAGAAAAGTCTAAAAGCATGTGAAACTAGACAAAAAATGCATCCAAGTAACAAGTAACATGAATATAGTTTTTGTCATAACACTTTTAAAGCAAATATGTTATCATGGTGGAATGTAAGGAGAATTCTTCATTATCCTCACAATCCTTGCTTTTTTTCCCCAGTTTCCTATTTGAGGCTGTTTGAGTTATGGAATGAAATATATGTTGTAATCTTCAAATCATGATCTGTGATTCTGTTATTTCAAAAGATTTTGGAGGGTAGATTACAGTTAATTAAAATTTTGATTACTTTGGGAACTCAACTGAATAATGTCAATAATGGTTATTTATAGATTCATAAAGTGTTCACTCTTTTCAAATTATTTTAATCAGTCATTGGTTATGTACCCTTCACCTATATAATAACCCTCATTTTTATTTTAATGTTAGTAAAATACTCAATCCTGTCAGTGAAAAGTGATATCTCAAATGAGGTTAGAAAATAAAACTATCAGTCTTTGGCATTCTTAGCTCTTTTTGGTATGCTTATAACATAGATCACATGTCAGGAACCTGGGACTTGAATCACCACTAATCTACCAGCTCTGACTCAGTAAGTTCCTCAAGACAAATGGCTGTTTAAAAAAAATTTTAGAGAGAGAGAGCGAGAGAGAGAGAGAGAGAGAGAGAGAGAAAGAGAGAGAGAGAATTGGTGCACCAGGGCCTCAGCCACTAAAATCGAAGTCCAGATACTTGTGCCACCTAGTGGGCATGTGCATCCTTGAGCTTGCCTCACCTTTGTGCATCTGGCTGGCGTGGGATCTGGAGAAAGATGGAACATGGGCCCTTAGGCTTTGCAGGCAAGTGCCTTAACTGCTAAGTCATCTCTCCAGCCCTAATACAAATAGTTTTTAATAATCACCGAGAAAGTTGGGGATGGGGAGATGGTTCCACAAGCAGAGAGAGAGGGGAAACAGAGATAGGCAGATACACACACACACACACACACACACACACACACTCACATACACACTCAGAAACAATGGGCATGCCAATGTTTCCTGCAACTCCAAATGCATTGCCACTCTGTGCATCTGGCTTTATGTGGGTACCGGGAAATCAAGCCCAGGTCGTTAGACTTTGTAGTTAAGCTGAGCTCTTCAGCCCTATTCTAAAGATTTTTAAGAGCAAAGCATGATGTTCTAAAAGAATTGTCTGTTTTTTTTTTTTTAATTCCATTTAGTACAGGTAAAAATTAACCTGAGCAAATAAATGTGTATCAGCTAAACCACCATTTCCACTCATTATTATTATTTTTCTTTTTTTTATTTTTATTTTTGGTTTTCTGAGGTAGGGTCTCACTCTGGTCCAGGCTGACCTGGAATTAACTCTGTAGTCTCAGGGTGACCTTGAACTCATGGTGATCCTCCTACCTCTGCCTCCCAAGTGCTGGGATTAAAGGAGTGTGCCACCACACCCGGCATTATTATTATTTTTATTAATTGCATATTTTACTGTAAGCACAAATCATGTGTTGGTCCCATTCCTCTTGTGGTATCCTCCTTATTTTTATTTTTTTTTTATGGGGGGGGAGAAAATTAGCCTGCCAGGGCCTCTAGCCACTGCAATCAAACTCTAGATGTGTGCACCACCCTGTGTGCGTGTGTGACCTTGTGAGTCTCGGTTATGTGGGTTCTGGAGAGTTGAACCTGGGTCCTTAGGCTTTGCAGGCAAGCACCTTAACTGCTAAGCCGTCTCTCTTATGTCCACTCTTCCTCGCCTTCATTCCACTGACAGCCCTCCTCGTTGGGGTTATAGGTGTTCACCAGGGGGTTATGAATGCATCTGTCAGGCTTTGTATGGTGGGGGGAATGCTTCAGGGGACTCATTGTCACCTTGTGGCTCTTGCAATCTTTCTTCCCCCTCTTGTGCAATGTTCCTTGAGCCTTGGCAGGTATGTTATAAGCAGCAGACATTCCTGACTGATCACAACACTACATAAAAACCACCATCCTCCTAGAGTTCACAACTTAAAATAATGTTTCTGTTGAGCATTAAGGGCTTCTTGGCTGTTCTATCTAAAGAGGTACAACAGAATTGTCAGCAGATGTCTATCCACAGAGTAAAATCTTATCAGACACCATGCCTCAGAAACATGAGTCAGGTCCTGATGGTAAGCATAGCCCCCAGAGGGGTAGACCCGTCTCACTAATCAACCAAATCTCTTACTATAACCAGTTTTAGTACTAATTACACTCAAGAGACAGACAGCACTACCAGATCCACTAGAGTTGTAGTTTTCACTGTGAATCATTAAAACAGAACTCTGGTTTTGCAACTGTCTTCTATGAGTTTGTTTGGGGATCTTGATACACTTATATGAAAACAAATAATCAGACTTTCATGGTGGAGATCAGGTCATAGACTTGGGTAGAAATCCCCCCAAAATCATGTCCTGTCAAGAGGTCAGCTAGACATTCAGTGATGAGGCCTCTAGAAGTACACTTGAAATAACGTCCTATACCTTATTTACAGAGTATCCTCAAAGACCCCTATTCTAAACGGCCTGGTACCCAGCAAAGGGTGACAGGAGATGGAACTTCTAGGAAGTAGGCCCAGTGGGAGGTTTTAGATCAATGGATGCTCCTGGACCCACTTTGCTGGCAGCATCCCACTATAGCATAATGACGAAAACGAAAACTGTATTAGCAAACTGAACACTAGGGAAATTGCATTTTCAAGTCGTGTGCTGGCAAGCACCTTAACTGCTAAGCCATCTCTCCATCCCTGAGGGTGCTTTTTTTAGCTCACAGTGTAGAGGTTTCACAGAATCCAGGTCCCACATGAGCCAGGCACACAAGGTGGCGCACACATCTGGAGTTCGATTGCGGTGGCTGGAGACCCTGGCACGTCAATCCTATCCTTATTGTCCTCTCTCTCTCTCACTCACTCTAATAAAAAAGGGGGGCAGTCTGTTGGGCTTGCCTCAAAAAGAAAGTACCTTTAGGTATTTTATAGTGATGAAAGACCAAGTAACACATAAACCAAACAGAAAAAAAAAAAAATTTTCTTACATAAACCAACAACAACAACAAAAAAAACCCAGAAGCCTTTAAAAACTACCAAAACCTTCTCAATGGCAGGTTTTATTTATACTTGAAAATAATAAAATTTACATAAATTATATAATGATTCAATTAGGACAAGAGAATCAATGCTCTTTGAGGGCAGGAGTCCATTGCCTGAAGTGCTAGATTCCGTCTCTCATGGTAAATCCTATACCAAAAGACACATTAGTCACACCATCTGCTGTCTCTTGGGAGATAAACTGCACTTTTTAAAGTATGGCAACATTCCACTATAGCATAATGAAGAAAATGAAAACTGTATTAGCAAACTGAACACTAGGGAAATTGCATTTTCAAATTGTGTGCTGTTTTGCTTTGAAAGAAGTAAAATTATTAAATAAACTGTGTGAGGGAAGCAGACATTCTTCCTTGCAGCAAAATTATGAATGCTTTTACTTTATGAAAAATGACATTATTTCTCACGAATGCCTTGAAATCACACATCTCATAAACATTTCCAGAGTTGTTATACAGAAGCATTTAGATGTATACACTTTTGCCGAAACAAAATGTGAGTTCTAAAATCCTTGTTAGATTACAGTGAAACAGGATGTTAGGAGTTTAGGAAAGTCCTTGAACCCCAAACCCTGGGTTCATGTCTGCTTTTAACCAAAGAATTGAATAAAATAAGGTTGAGAAGGATAATTATTAAATTATTATATTTATTTAGGTAAGTACAGAACCAAGGGAAGGAAAATGAATACACCCACATGCCTGAGAGCCCACGTGGTGGGTCTAGAAAAATTGTAGAGAGGACAGAAAAGAAAGTACATGGAGCTCCTTATATGTGGAGGGCAGGAGGGGTAAAAAGCCCATGTGGAAAGCAGGGGTTAGGGGGTTAGGGGGTTAGGGGAAACTCACCAGTAACTGGAGGTTCATGAGTGGTCAGGCAACTCAGAGAGAGAGAGAGATTGTCCTCCCCTGGTGAAATGCTTATGACTTTATTATGGTGATAGATTTCACCTTCTGGCTTGGGTGAGCCAGAGACAGACATCCCACTGGCCTGGGCTAGAGGCTGACTCAGGAAGAGACCAGCCATGGCACCAAGTTCTGGGGTCTAAGCTTGACCAACCACAATGCCAGGATTCTATAAAAAGACCTCCTGGGAGGGGCTCAGGTATGGAAAAACAGGTCTAGAGAATTAGACAAGAGAGAAGTCAGCTCCTCCTTTAGTCTCTAGCAAGTGTAGACAGTCCTGCCTTTTGGGGGGCCCAGTCCCCCTAACTGCCTAACAAAGATACCCAACCCCCTCTCAATGGGCTAAAAGATTAAAAAGGAACATTTAAAAAATATTTATATGTATATTTATTTATTTATTTGACAGAGAAAGAGGAAGAGAGAGAGAAAGAGAGAGAATGGGTATGCCAGGGCCTCCAGCCACTGCAAATGAACTCCAGACATGTGAGCCCCTCTGGCTAACATGGGTCCTGGGGAATCAAACTTGGGTCCTTTGGCTTTGCAGGCAAGTGCCTAAACCGCTAAGCCAGCCCTCCAGCCCAAAAAGGAACATTTACTTTGCAAATTCACGTAGTTTCATCTTCAGATGTCTGCTGGGGTGTCTAGATATAATTTGAGGTCATCTCAGACCAGTCAGTTCAGAGCAGCAAATATCAGCACACTGGTGTTTAGACATTTCTCTCTTTCTTTCTTTCTTTCTTTCTTTCTTTCTTTCTTTCTTTCTTTCTTTCTTTCTTAATAAATTTTTTGTTTATTTTTATTTATTTATTCGAGAGCAACAGAGAGAGAAAGAGGCAGGTAGAAAGAGAGAGAGAGAGAATGGGCGTGCCAGGGCCTCCAGCCACTGCAAACGAACTCCAGATGCATGTGTCCCCTTGTGCGTCTGGCTAACGTGGGTCCTGGGAAATCGAGTCTTGAACCAGGGTCCTTAGGCTTCACAGACAAGTGCTTAACCGCTAAGCCATCTCTCCAGCCCTAGACATTCCTTTCTTTCTGAGGTATTCCCAGTACTATTCAGAGACAAACTTGAGCACCAAGGGACAGACTGCAAGACCAGAGAGCGAAGAAAAGCGAGCGAGACAAGTCAGGCACAGTTCTCATATTTGGCCAAGGCCACTATAAACTAGCACACCTTGTCTGAAGAGCCATCAATCACACACCGAAAGCCTCCTTATGAGGTGACAGCCCATCGAAGCTTTACAAAACAAGTAGGATTCCAGTGACAGACTACAAGGCTATTTGATCTATGCATCACTCTGTGATGCCCTGCAATTACTTACACATGCCTGAAAACAGGTCAGATTTCAAAGAAACTGCAACTCTTTCAATATTCTCTACCTCTAGGCAGGCCTAGGAGGAACATGTTTCCCCTTTCTCCACCCTACACCCCTCATTCGAGTCAGAATCTGTTCCACGTGTCCACCGTGTTTGTGTGCTGTGGATAGAACCAGTGGAATGTGCAGCAAAGAAACTGTGACTCGGGCTGGAGAGATGGCTTAGCGGTTAAGCGCTTGCCTGTGAAGCCTAAGGACCCCGGTTCGAGGCTCGGTTCCCCAGGTCCCACGTTAGCCAGATGCACAAGGGGGCGCACGCGTCTGGAGTTCGTTTGCAGTGGCTGGAAGCCCTGGCGCGCCCATTCTCTCTCTCTCCCTCTACCTGTCTTTCTCTCTGTGTCTGTCGCTCTCAAATAAATAAATAAATAAATAAATAAATAAATAAATAAATAAATAAATAAATAAATAAAAGAAAAAGAAACAGTGACTCAGCTAAAAGTAGCCTGTCTAGAACATTTTATCTGCATTAACTGGCTTTCTGTCACTATGCCAACCAAAGTGCTTGAGATAATTGACTTGCTAAGAGAGGGCTTATTTTGCTTCCTGGTTTCAGTCTCCTTCAGGCTCTTTTCTTTTGAGCCTCTCCTGACACGGAACATTGTGGTGGGAAGCCTTGGGATAATGAAAAGCTGCTCATCTCATGGGAGCCTAAAAGCAAAAGGAGAAGAACGGACTGGAATCCTGATATCCTCATCAAGAGGCTTGTGGCAATGACCCTATTTCTTCTATGACCCCGCCCCTATTGATAAAGGGTCTACCACCTTCCACACCACAGGCCAAGCCTTCCACACACATGCCTTTGGGAGACATTTTAGATACAAACTATATTTAGCACTGTCTCTCATGCTTCATTATTTCCTGTGCTGAAAACGATCTAAACTATGTCCCATCTTGGTTATCTGACTCTATTAGGTTAAATTTCTCATTCTTGTGACAGTATACTTGACAAACAGCGTAAGAGAGGAAACGATTCCTTTGACTCATGGTTTCGGTCCACAGTGGCGGGGTTCATGGCAGTGGGAGGTGAGTGGTAGAGACTCCTCACATGCTGGCTGATCAGGAAGCAGAGAGAGCTTGGGACAGAACCACAAGCAGTTATCACCTGCAGGGCCCACCTTGAGTGGCCTGTCTCTCCCAGCTAGGTCCCACATCCCATAAATCCCACCAGCTTCCACAATAACATGGTCGGTTAGGGAACAAGTGTTCAAACACATAAACCTGTGAGTAATATTTCAGAATCAATCCATACTGCTAGACTGATATAGCTAATGGGGTACTTCCCGACCTCTGTATCCAGTTTACATCAGCTTCATGACCCTCGTGATCTTCTATTATAATCCTATGGAGACACACTGGACTTCCATGATAACTATATCCACTGCTTGAGGGACAGAAAAGAAAGAGTATGAGCACACTGGAGCCTCCTGACATTGCAAACAAACTCCAGACACATGTACCACTTTGTGCATCTGGCTTTATGTGTATACTAGGGAATCAAACCTAGGTTGTCAGGCTTTGCAGGTAAGCACATTTAATCACTGGGCCATCTCTCCAGCTCCTCCATTGTTTTTTTATTTTAAAGGTTTCCCAATGTTCCATTTTTAAAACATTCTATTTATTTGTTTACTTGAAAGAGAGGGGAAAAAACCAGGCAGAGAGGGATAGAGAGAGAGAGAGAGAGAGAGAAAATGAGCACACCACGGTCTCTGGCCACTGCATATGAACTCCAGACCCATGTGCCACCTTATGCATCTGGATTTATGTGGGTACTGGGGAATTCAATCTGGGTTCTTTGGTTTTGCAGGCAAGCACCTTAATTGCTGAGCCATATCTTCAGCCCTCATTGCCTTTTAAAAAAATATTTTATTTATTCATTAGAGAGAGAGAGGAGGAGGAAGTGAAGGAGGAGAGAGAGACAGAATTGGCATTGCAGGGCCTCTAGCCACTGAAAATGAACTCCAGATGCATGTGCCAACTTGTGCATCTGGCTTTATGTGTGTCCTGAGGAAAAGAAGCTGGGTCCTTTGGCTTTGCTGGCAAGTGCCTTAACCACTATGCCATGTCTCCAGCCCTCCATTGCTTTATTTTTAATTGAAGATTATCTCCACTAGATTCAGAGTTCCTTGAAAGCCAGCTATTTTCTTTATGTGTTGTGCTCATAATGGTTGGACAGGGAGATAGAAGAATGTACAACTTAAGGACTCAGGTTCAATTCTACAGGTCCCACGTAAGCCAAATATACATGGTGGCACATGAATCTAGAGTTCATTTGCACTGGCTGGAGGCCCTGGTGCAACCATTCTCACTCTATCTTTCTCTCTCTCCGTCTCTAAGAAATAAATAAATAAAGATAAATCTTTTAAAACAAGAATAAATAACCATAAATCTATTCACTCAATGTCTTGCTGAACTGAAAGTGGGATACAAGTATTCTTATAAGCAGCACAGTACATTCCGTGGGTTATACAATAGTAGTCTTTTGTCTACTTTTAAATATTGCCCCTGCATAATAAAATAACAAGAGTCTGGGCTGTCCTTTACAAAGTCATCCATTTCTTGTCTTTAAATCCTTTGGAGCAATAAAGTGTTGAAAATGGACAGGTAAATGTTCATCTGTGGCTGAACTACAACCAAGTCACCGTGGTGGTTAGGAGAGCCTTTTTGACAAGGGACAGGGAAGCAATCACACCTCACTTAACTCACCGGTGCCTTTACCAATCTGGCCAACCCATACCAAATTCTCAAATCCCTACTATAATTACTGCTACCAGGTTTAATTTGTGAACCAGAAATAATTATTTTATAAGAAATATTCACAGGCTTCTAGGTCAGTAGCTCTTTCAGTTGCCTTGTTGTTGTAAGCATAAAACACCCAACCAAAAGCAAATGATGGGAAGAAAGTTATTAATCTGGCTTACAGTCTTGAGGGGAAGCTCTATGGTGACAGGGAAATGATGGCACGAACAAAGGCTGGGCAGCACAGCAAGAGAGTGAGTTGACAAACACTGGCAAACTGTGGGGGGAGGGTAATAAACCCCATACCCAGTGACACAACTCCTCCAGCAAGGTTTTACCTCCCTAATTACCATTAGCTGGGAACAAAGCATTCGAAACACCAAGTTTATAGAGGACATCTGATCGAAATCACCACAACAGCTAAAGTCTCTTCTCTCTCCACGGCTTTAGAAATCTTTTACACATAAAACAAGAATATTGTATTTTTATCTATTTTTCTAAATCACAGCATTTGCCATTTTCTTTTTACTTACTTATTTAATTCTTTATCCAGTAAAATTGCAATGCTCAAAAATATGTTAAGGTTTTTGACTGTATTCGCTGAGTATAAAACTAATTATTAATAATAATAATAATAATAATAATAATAATAAAAGAGTAAGGACCCAGGTTCGATTCCCCAGGTCTGACATAAGCCAAATGCTCAAGGTGATGCATGTGTCTGGAGTTTGATTGCAGTGGCTAGAGGCCTTGGTGTATCCATTCTCTCCTTGCCACCTTTGTTCCTAATAAATATAAAAAAATAACACTTTAAAATTAAAAAAAAATATGTTAAGGTTTTAAATATTTAACAACAAAAAAAAAGATTGTTACTTTAGGTAGGTAAGATTATAAGGTAGGTGACAAGTTGGGGAGAGATTAGTTACTTTCATTTCTACAATGCCTGCATTGCTTAGCTTCTAAAGGCATGTTTGTGGCTTAAAATACCTTAATGAAGTTGTTAACATATGCATTATGGAGGCTGCTTCTTTTGGTGAGCTTTCTCTTAACTTAGAAAGTTCTATGAGTAAAAGGAAATCATTCTGGAATGACAAATTCAGGTCAAAGTCCAGCACAAACAAGCCCATTCTTTGATGGCTGTACTTTACATTACAAGTCACAAGCAGAACCCTGAGACTTGTTCTCCAGACTAACAGTCAGCCATGCCAGTGAGCATCACCAGGCCACTTCAGTTATAAATGCCCTAAAATTCTGGGACACAGGAGGTTTTTGAGAGCTATAGGACTAAGATGGGGCTTGGTGGTGACTCTGAGATGGTTAGGAAAGGGCAAGACTGAGGGATGACACCCACAAGAAGCAGAAAACAGAGACCTGAATAAGGCTTATCCACAGAGTCCTCATGTGTGGATTTCAGGAAATGCTTAACTTTCAATGCATGTTACCTGTGTCAGTGAACCTCAGCGGAAGGAACCTTCAAGTGTAGGTACAGAAATTGTGAATAATTTTGTCTCTGGGAGGAACATGGTATACTACCAAGGTTGTAACATATCACATGCTTGTGATAAATACCAGAACTACAACAAACATTTGTATAAGTACAGCTTAAAGAGAAGGAAAAGGAATTGTTAGTATGAATAAAATTCTGTACTTTTCATTGCAAAGGGTCAATATCATTTTAGTTTGACAAATTTATAAATATAGTGATGTAGAATATTCCTCAGACCAATGAACCAAAATAAATACGAAACAAAAATACTCCACTGTGTACCACTGGAGTGAGATTTATGTGACTGATAATCTGGGGGGTCTGTTAGATTTTACATCTGTACCAGCTGAAATAGTATATGCATGCATCTTTCTTATATTTTGTTGCAAAAAAGCTTAATATAGATATGAATATTCAGGGTACCAAACCATTAGTTTAAAATTTTTTTCTCAAAAGTCCTCACATTATGGAATAAAGAGACAAGATTTAGGGTTAGACCCCTAAGGCACATTACAATGAGACTTCCACTGACATTGTAAGTACTTTACATGGGGCTGGGGATATGGACCAGTTGGGAAAGTGCTGGTCACACAGGCTCGAGGTTCAGAGTGTGGTTTCCCAGCACTGCTGAAGAGGCAGAGATAAGGATCCTTGGGGCTTTCTGGCTAGCTAATCGAGCCAAATTGGTGAGCTCCAAATCCAGTTAGAAAGACTGTCTCCACAAAAAAGTGGTGCTGAGCAACTGAGAAAAACAGCCAATGAGACCTTGAGCCTTCACATGCACATCACGCACCCACACACACAAACATACTGTAGTTATTCTCACCAATACATTTCACAAAAGCACCATAATGTATTAGAAAAGGCAATGATAAATAAAATGAACAGCACTTCATTGTTAGTCAAATTTGCTATTAGAATGTTTATTCGTATTATTAGACATTAAATTTTTCTTTCGCTTATAGAAAAAACAGCTTCAAAGAGATCATTTCCTCATTTTATGTTGATATAGCAACATAAACTGAGATATTAAAAGATGATCAAGGGCTGGAGAGATGACTTAGTGGTTAAGGTTCTCACCTATAAAGCCTAAGGACCCAAGTTTGATTCCCCACTACCCACTTAAGCCAGATGTGCAAGGTGGCGCATGTGCCTGGAGTTTGCTTGCAGTGGCTAGAGGCCCTGGTATGTCCATTCTCTTTCTCTCTTTTTATTTATTGGAGAGAAAGAGGGAGAGAAAAAGAGAGAGAAAATAGGAAAACCAGGACCTCCAGCCTGCAAACGAACTCCAGACACATGCGCATCTGGCTTATGTGGGTCTTAGGGACTCAAACTGGGGTCCTTTGGCTTTGTAGGCAAGCACATTATTAACTGCTAACCTGTCTCTGTACCTACCTCTCTTTCTTTATCTGTCTCTTTCTCTCTCTCTCTCTCAAATAAATAAATAAATAAAATATTTAATAAAAAAGATGATCAATATGCCTTCAAGCACTGTATTACTTTCATCTTCAAACTGGATCAATAGACCTATGACAGCTAGTCCTGGTGGAACCTATGCTAAGACTTTTTTTCAGGAAAACATCACAACGGCTTTCCAGTCTGAACAGTATTTGGCAGGAAAAATAGTTAAAGAGTAGTTATTGAAAAAAGAATGTGTTTTATACAAGCAAGTTTTAAAATAGCTTTTGATCCATTGCAAGGACCCCAAAATGCCAGCATGTGAATACATAATTAGGTAGAAGAAAATTCATTACAAAGTGAATTTCGGTTCAATTTGACAAGCAAAACTTTCTCCCATGGCTGCTTTTGAGAAAATTATTATACCTTCTTTTCATCAAGATCTTGCCAATTCTGCATCTCTGTCAATAACATTTAACATACTTATTTAGGTTGTCTATTTTCTCATTCAAGTAATAGAGACCTTATTTAAATTGCTTCCCTGTTAAATTATGCAATATGTGCTTATATAAACTCTCCATATATAAGAGAACCAGCATTTCCACTGCCACTGTGGCAGCCACAGAAAGTCACTCTCAAAAGTACCCATGTACTTAGCAGTTGGCGGCTGGTCACTGCTGCCATTCTTCTATCTATATGACACTTGCAGAAAGACCATGCCTTTCATAAGCTGCCCTGTGCCAGGATCGGAGCCAAGTGGAGACACTACAGCCAGACTATTTGCGCAGGACACAGGACCCTTGTAGTAGGTGGCTCTTGCTCAAGGAATCCTCGTTGGCCTTGTCAGAAAGTTCTTAAGAACTACCCTGCTATCTGAGCTGCTTCGTAGGCCATCCTCTACGCTCCTCTCCTTTCACAGGTAGCAGACCAGCAGCATGGCCTCTCTCTGGGCTTCTGCCTTCTACCTGCCATGCGCATGCTCCACCCACACTTCTTTCTCCTCTAGTCTGGTTGGTGTTTGCTTCCTGGAGGGTAAGAACTCTTAAGTCTATTAAGAAAAGAACAGCACAGCGTAACGGGGAGTGAGGGATTCAGAAAAGTCCTTGAACTCCAAACACTAGGTTTATGTCTCATTTCAATCAAATAATTGAATAAAATAGGGCTGAGAATGAGTACAAAACTATTATAATTATCTAGGGAAGTATGATCCAAGGGAAGGAGAATGAATATACTCACTTGGCTTGAGAGCCCACACAGCGGGCATGGCAAAACCATGGAGTGGACAGAAAAGAAAGTTCAAAGAGATCCTGCCGAGCGGACAGCAGAAGGAGTCATGAGCCCACGTGGGAAGTAGGGGTCACGGGCTTCTCCCCTCAGCTCTGCCCAGCCTGGCTGAGACCAGGAGAAACTTGCTGGAAGCTGGAGGAGAGGTTGGGAAGCCCGGAGACCCATTCCTCCCCTCGCAAATATACTTAGGGTGAACACGATCTTCAAGGCTCAGGTGAGCCAGAGGAACAGCTGGTTGGTCTGGGCTAGGGGCTGTCTCCGGAAGAGGCTAGCCAAGACACCAAGTTCTGGGGTCTCAGCTTGACCAACCACAAGGTTAGGATTAGATTTAAGTCTTAGGAAAGACCTTCCTCCCAGGAGGGGCCAGGTTGTTTATGGAAAAACAGAGCTCCTTTAGGCAAGAGATAAGGAGTCAGGCCATCACTTGATGTCTAACAAAGTAGAAACTGCAACGAGAGGCCCAAAGACATTCCTGCTTCTTACTTTCAGGGACCCAGTCACCCGTAAGTTCCTAACACAGCTTCCTGACCCCCCTCTCTACAGCACCTATAGACCTTAAGAACACTTTGCTCACATTATCTTCAAATTGCTGCACCTACTTTTGTACCAAAAAAAAAAAAAAAAAAAAAAAAGGCTTTTTGAGCCCTTCACTTCCTCAGAAATGTATTGTGCATCCACAGTGTCTAACTTGGCCATTGCTGTGGTTTGAATGAAAAACGTTCCCCACAGGGCCGTCTGTTTGGACACCTGGTCTCCAGCCGATGGCACTCTTTGGCCAGGCTGTGGACCCGTTAGGACCCTGGCGTCAAGAAGCGAGTCACTGAGGGCAGCCTTGAGGTTTTGTAACCTGGCTTCACTTCCTGTTGGCCTTCTGCTTCCTGATAGGTAAACCGACGTGACAAGCGTGTTCCACGTCCTGTCGCCTTGTTTTTTCCCTGCCATGAAGCTTCCCTTCAAAACTTGGGCTGGAGAGATGGCTTAGCGGTTAAGCGCTTGCCTGTGAAGCCTACGGACCCCGGTTCGAGGCTCGGTTCCCCAGGTCCCACGTTAGCCAGATGCACAAGGGGGCGCACGCGTCTGGAGTTCATTTGCAGAGGCTGGAGGCCCTGGCGGGCCCATTCTCTTTCTCTCTCCCTCTATCTGTCTTTCTCTCTGTGTCTGTCTCTCTCAAATAAATAAATAAATAAATATTTTAAAAAAAAACAACTGCAGGCTGAATCAATGCTTTTCCTTTCTTAAGTTGCTTCTGGTCAGGTATTTGTTCACAGCAGGGAAAGTAACCGGTACAGCTGCCCTTCCTTTTAATTATCCTGCCGCTCCACCTGAGTGTTAGTAACGTCCCTGAGCAGCTCTCTACCCAGGTCGTGCGGATTCTCTGATGCTCTCAAATCTACCGGTAGAAGTCCAATCAGCCCTCAGCGGCCCCTCTGCCCCTCCGCCCCCCAGGCTAAGTAGCCAGCTAACCTCTGCTGGTTTTAATAGAAGACGGGCTTCTTTCCCCAGAGACTGAACATGACAGAAGAAAAAGAATTGAAATGTAAGAAGGAACTCTGGGAAATTCACATGGGTGACTTTAGTCTTCCCGGTAAGGGAGGTGCTTTTTCAGAAGAACATCAGCACTGGAGGAGACACACAACCGAAGCTCAACACTGCGAGGAGTGTGAACGTCATGGCGCAGCACTGAAGTGCCCGCGTGTGTTGGTGACGATGGCGACACGTTCTGGCAAGTGGGTCATCAGGCTATCCTGTCACTGTGCAGACAGCAGAACGTACTTCCCCAAACGGAGGTGGCCACCGTGCGGCTGGGTGGTAAAGTCAGTCGTATGAGACCGTCACGTATGTGGCCCTCAGCTGAGTAAAACGTCACCCGGCACATGACTATAGTACCACTAGGAAAGACGTTATGAACGTGGACTTGAATTAGAATCTGACCACCAGCACGCAGGGCTCTGTGCCTCTAAGCCTCAGTTTCCTTACCCAGAAAAGTTACGGTAATAATCATTTACAAGATTACTGCAGGATTGTGGTTAGTTATGGGCATGTAAATCACTGAAATGGTGCCCTTTGCAGCAAAAATATTTTTTCTGTTGTCTTTGTGAGTATATTGTTGTGAGGAATATAGAGCTAATAAAAGCCTGACCAGGGTAATACGAGCAACCCCACTGAGGAGGGCCCCCAGTGGAATGGGGCAGGGAGTAGGGAAAAGATGGTGCTAATACATGATATAGCCATAAAAAGTATGTTCTTTAAAAAAATATTTTAGGGCTGGAGAGATGGCTTAGCAGTTAAGCGCTTGCCTGTGAAGCCTAAGGACCCCGGTTCGAGGCTCGGTTCCCCAGGTCCCACGTTAGCCAGATGCACAAGGGGGCGCACGCGTCTGGAGTTTGTTTGCAGTGGCTGGAAGCCCTGGCGCGCCCACTCTCTCTCTCTCTCCCTCTATCTGTCTTTCTCCCTGTGTCTGTCGCTCTCAAATAAATAAATAAATAATGAATAAAAAATATTTTAAAAAAATTTTATTTATTAGAAAGGCAGTGTATTGCGGGGGAGGGGGGAGTATGGGCATTCCAAGTCCTCTAGCCACTGAAAACGAACTCCAGATGCATGTGCCACCTTGTGCATCTGGCTTACATGGGTAACATGGAATCAAATCTGGGTCCTAAGTCTTCACAGGCAAGTGTCTCAACTGCTAAGCCATCTCTTCAGTCCCAAAGGATGTTCTTAATTAAAAAAAAAAAAAAAAAAAAAAAAGACCAAAACAATATCCTGATCAGGAGTAGAGTACTATAGATTAAGTACCAGACACAGAGCTGGAAATGTTCCTTTAGAGTACCAGCTGCCACTGAATATCGATGACCTTGGGCATGTTACTTAATGTTTGGCAATTTCCCTCATACCTGTCTTTCATTACATGGTTGCTAGGGGGTCAAAGGAGATCCGTGTGGAAATGTTTTATATACCACGAAGGACAATAGACATAGATGGTTCCCATCAGGAAACAGGGTGTATTTAAGAGTTTTCTTGGTTCATGCACCAAATCCTTTAGCTCTAAAGATCTGGAGGATCAGAATGTTAAATTTATAAATCCTAAAGATACATCACACAATCTCGGTGGGGGGTGGGGGGAAGCCATGCTACTATAGGAATTTGGGATGGGAGGGAAGGCTTCTGTTTAAGAAGATCAAGTGACGGCTGAGAATCATTGCGGTTGAAGCCTTTTGGGGGAGGTGGGAGCAATTGAGTTTTCTAGGGAGCTCCACCACCAAGCCTCTAATGTGAATGTCGTGGTGTATGTAATGGACACAACGGTTGAAGGGAGTGTGCTCGTAAAATCAGCTTCCCCTTTTCCTTAAGCCCACCTCTCCATAACAGGCAACCTGATACTGTACCAGGAATTTACTGCCGCGAGCCACCATAAACACTGCACTCTTGGTAGCCCTGCCTGAGAACGGTCACTCGAAAGTGCACTTCGAGGCCAGAGACAGTAACTCCTACTGTCTACGTACCGTAGGGCACGCCACTGCCATCTGACACACAGTAAGGTGCTTTGGTAATTATTAGTATTGACAGCAAACAATCAACTTTACAGCTCAACAGCTCTTTTATAACACATTTTATTTTTGGTTTTGCTAATCTCTATTTCCTCTCGGACACACAGTTATTGTCCACCTGGAAAGGCCCCAAATTGATGGCTAGAAATCTGCCACAACCACCCCTCCTGCTGTTCTTGCCATCATATTTAATTGTGTTTGCTCAGCTCGAAGCCAAAATCATACGCAATATATTTAGATGGTTAAAATGGCATAGCACTCAACTGTATGCGCAGATTATTTTCAACACCACAGTTCTTGGGAATAAGTCTGAGTAAAGAAAGAGAAAAGTAACGACATAAATTTGCTCTGGTGACAAGGAAAACAATATCAAGATGGCAATCTGGAGATCTGTTGTGAAAGAAGGAAAGGACTGTTCCTCAGGAGAACTCTCCTGAGAACATAATCGCCCGCTCACACCAGCCTGGGTTTATTCTAAAACAGGAGACAACTGAAGCAAACATAGGAGAGTAAGAAACAGTGAGAAGTCCTGCCGGGCATGGTGGCGCACGCCTATAATCTCAGCACTTGGGAGGCAGAGGTAGGAGGATTGCTGTGAGTTCAAGGCCATCCTGGGACTACAGAGTGAGTTCCAAGTCAGCCTGGGCTAGAGTGAGATTCTACCTTGGAAAACAAAAACAACAACAACAACAAAAAGAAACAGTGAGAAGGACCTTGATTTTTTCAAAAGATCAACATATAATCACTATGCTTATTCTAATGTGTCAAAGGCAGAACTGTAGAACTGATATAACTTGATTTTCCAAACCTCTATGGCATCTTCTTTCATGACAAATTTTCAAAGTGGAAACACATTCTATTGTTAATAGAATGCAGCAGAATCGCTTTTTAATATCTCAGCTACTTCCTTTTCTTCAAATGCCTCAGAAATCACTCATAATTAATTTAAAAATGCTGGGTTGGGTACTGTTGTCAGCTAACTCCATCTTAAATTTTTCGCCTCCCATTTTTGTATCATTTAAAAAACAAACCCAATCAAAAGACTTACGAATCTCAGTCAAGAACAGACTTGTTGGGGACAGCATGATAGCCAGAAGTGGACCAATGAATTAAAAGTAAAGACCAGATTTCTATTCTTTTTAATCTGAGCTAAATTTGCAATAATAATTTTTTTTTGTTTTGTTTTTCCGAGGTAGGGTCTCACTCTAGCCCAGGCTGACCTGGAATTCATTATGGAGTCTCAGGGTGGCCTTGAATTCACAACAATCCTCCTATCTCTGCCTCCCAAGGGCTGGGATTAAAGGTGTGCGCCACCACACCTGGTGTGCAATAATAATTTTTTTAAAACCCCTAGACAATTTTAGACATAAAGAGTTTAACTAGTCTGACTTTCATCCAAACTTTGAAGATATAAGATGTTTGAAGAGAATAAATGTGCATTTATGTAATTTTTTTACTTGCCATTTTACAGAGAATACTTCTTGTACCTACATGGCCATTAACAAAACATCACATTTAGAGAAAACATGTTCTATGCTCATCTGTCAGGAGCCAACTTGTTCTATGCACTCTTACTCTTTGTTCCTTCCTTCAGTACCACTCAGCGCTCACTGTGTACCCAAAGCTGTGCCAGGCACTGGCATCACCGCCAAGATAAGGCAGGTGAGGTGCTGATTTCCTGGAGTTTATACTTACTCTAAGGGGTAAGAGTGAAATAACAAATTAAAATTAAGTAGTGGGGCTGGGGAGATTGCTCAATGGTTAAAGGAGTTTGCTTCCAAATTCTACTGGCCCTGATTTGATTTGCCAGCACCCAAAGTGATTTGCCAGGACACAAAGTGGAACACATGTCTGGAGTGCATTTGCAGTGGGCAAGAAACCCCGGCTTGCCCATATATACACTTACAAACATGAAACTAAATACATTTTTGAAAACGATTTCAGGTAGTGCTAAGTCTGCTAAGAAAACACCACAGACTAGAATGTAAGGTGACGTGTGGTGTCCTCTCAGATGGGAGGTAAGGCACGAGCACTTACAGAAGGCATTTTTCCCAGATGGAGATGGGGCAGGCATGTGAACTGGGGAGGGAATTACAAGTACCAAGGCCCTAAAATGGGAAATAAATTAGGGAATCCAAAGGACCTGAAGAAGATGACATACAGGATCATGAATTGGAGGTAAGCACTTTGAGAAAAGCCAGGCAGGGGTGCAGAGAAAACACTCCTGCCAAGGACTGAGGCAGCCACTTCAAGATTTACTCTGCTATTGCATACAGATACTGCAGCACCTAGATTTTTCTCTTCAATGCACATGTCCCTCGAGTGTTCAGTTCTTGAGTCTCTTATCTCCTCATGGCTCCCATGGCCTCTTGACCTTTTGTACCCTCTGTGTATTCCATACCTGAGGACCCACTGCCTGGTCTCTGGCCTGATATGTATCCTAACCTGCACTATTGATTTAGGCCTGGGCTAAATTCTATATACATGGTGGTCTGGGGCTTCATTTCTAGGTGATTTTTTTTTTTTTTTCAATAGCAGGGATTGAGGACAGGTCCTTGTACATGCCAAGTAAGCACTCAATTAAGCTATATTCTTAGTACCACAACTAACCCTAAACAGATTACAGTTTCCTTACCTGATGGAACTAACACTGCAGCTACATTACTGTTTCCTGAAAAAGTATTGTGTTTTCAACTTGAAAACTCTTTAACATCCTTCATTGTGTCAACAGTTTCCATGAAGTAGCTACATTTTAGACATAATGGAAATCTAAAGTCAAAGATAAGCTCCTGAAAACACAGGAATCCCACTTTCTCATGTCTGTTTTGTTCTATGCATTAATGAGGGAGGAATCTCTGGAGAGTAAGCCCACAGTTGTCTGGTGGTTGCACAGAAGTTGGACACCAAACACAAGGATCTTTAGGGGTGAATCAAAATAATTCCCTTCTCCAGAACTTTTTTCCCCCATATCGTATACTTAGTTCACATCTCTTTGTAACATTATGACAATCTTTACATCCTCATTCTTACACGTAAGCACAATGTAGAGATATATCAAGGTTAATACCAAGAAAAGAGCAAAAATGTAAAAAAAAATTCCTTGTTTAGTGAGTTTGGGGGAGAGAATGGAGCATACTCAGCTGTGCTGCTATGGATTCCCACCTTTGGCTTTGCCTACCATCAAAGACCACCGTCAGAGGTAAGAAGAAATCCCTTGCAGACGCTGGATGGCTTATGTACCCCTCATTCTAAAACCTCAATGTTCTTCAGTATCATTTTCAAACATGTTATCTTCCATATAACCATGTTATCAAAACACTCAAATCTTCACTTAAAAACAAAAACACAGCATTTTCCGATAGATTGAAAGAGAGAGAGAGAGAGAGAGAGAGAGAGAGAGAGAGAGAGAGAGGGAATGTTTTAGAGAAAAATAACAGAAGCCATTTCCTTACCAGCTCAATTTCAATCAAAATTCATAAATAACCTTCTTAAAATGAATGAGAATGTGATAAAAGATATTAAACACTCTCAGGTGTCTTTCCTCTTAGTAAGGTAGGGTTAAGGTGAAGGTTAGCTTGAGGTGTGTGGTAATTTTCAGAATGCTTTTCATGCCAGTCTTTAAAAAAAGCCTAAGTTTCTTATTAAGATGAGATTCTAGTTTCTTATATTAAAAATTCATGAGCCTTTTCCAAGAGAACTATTTCGACCTGTTATTTCTGGCTAAATTTTCAGGAGGTCCTTTGTTTCCCCATTTACTCCTGCACATATCTCAGGGAAATAGACTTTAATAGCTAGTGACCTAATTGGAGTATAGCTAAAGTTATTAAACAAAATAACAATATACAGTTTGAGTGAAAACGGAAGTTCCCTTAGAAGTGAATATCATACAGTGCAGTTAGTTTTGAAGGATGTATCAACCCTACAGTACCATTTGGTGGATTAGAAACAGTGATTCAAAACTGAAGAAAAATTAGTAAAATATATTCCAGTTAATCTATATAGATGCAGAACTTTCCAAAGAGAAAAAATACTTACCTTTCAAATTTTGTTTCTAGCTAGACATTTAACATTATGCATACACCACATAACTATAGGTTCGACAGAGGACCTGGCCTCTTCTCCATGAACTCCAGCTCAGGTCATGTCTCCAAGTACCCTTGGGATGGGACCAGAGCATCTGTGCCCTACACTGCGTACAAGCAGGGTACCGAGTGCTTGGTGGGGGAAGGCTCTGTCCTTTCTGAGTAAGCTTTTCATTTGTTCAGCTTGATACTGAAGGGAAAAGTGAGCTTAGTTCAATGGTGAAATACAGGAATACCATTATGACCACAGGTCTAAGATACAGCTTTTATTAGCAAGAAAGGTGCCGGGGATTTTAAACTTTTGGTTTGGGAAGTACTTTAGTTTCTCAAAATATTCTCAAAATATTGTGGTGGTTTGATTCAGGTGTCCCTCACAAACTTAGGTGTTATGAATGCTAGGTTCCAAGCTGATGGAGATTTGGGAATTAATGCCTCCTGGAGGCAGTGTATTGTTGAGGGCGGGCTTATGGGTATTATAGCCAGTTTCTGCTTGCTAGTGTTTGGCACAGACTCCTGTTGCTGTTATACACCTAATATTGGCCAGGAGGTGATGTCCACCCTCTGTTCATGCCATTGTTTTCCCCTGCCATCATGGAGCTTCCTCTCAAGTCTGTAAGCCAAAATAAACCTTTATTTTTCCCACAAGATGCTCTTGGTTGGGTAATTTCTGCCAGCAGTGCAAATCTGACTACAATAGTAAAACTGGTATCAAGAGTGGCATCATTGCTGCTTGAAATCTGACTGTGTGGTTTTGGCCTTTTGGTGCTGATTTTTAAGGGGAATGTGGAAAGATTTGATATCTTTGACTAATGATGCCTTGCAGTGTTATAAGTACAGCTTGATAGACCACTCTGGTCAGTGTTGAAAGACCCAAATGCAGTAAGAACTATGGACTGTGAGGTTTGGCTTATGAGGGTGAGAAAGAGCTTTGTCTGCACTGGGCTTGAAGCAGTTTGTGTAACAGACTTGTTGCCATGTCTGTGTTCTGGGAACTTGTGCAGGGTTGTTTGCACAGAAATGGACTGGTGTGGGCAGAGGGACATGGCCTTGAAATGAAATCTTTGGGCCAAAACTGCTGTTCATTCAGCTACAATTTTTTGAGCGATTACAACCATTGAGATTGGGCCAGCTGACCCACACTGGGACAACAGGAAGAATGTAGACTCTTTTGAGGGGGCCTGAATGCTTAAAGGAGTGTCCTGTTCTTCAAAGTCTGCTTTATTACCTCCTGGATTAACAAATTGGCACCCTACCAGGTGTTATGGAGTATACCAAATGCAGGAAAGAAAGAGCCATCGAATTTGCAACATGGTCTTCTGTTTTGGAAATGGCCATGGGCACTGCAAAGCAGGATTGCCTGCATGGAGACCTGATGGAGCTGTAAGGATGAACCATGGATTACAGCGGGGACCCAGTGGAGATGCCAGGACCATGAGATGGCTGCTAAGAAAAGCTGCCGGTCTCGATGTCTTCCAGGACTGTGAGTAGCCTAGCTGGAGGGGCGGAATTGGAAGTCCAGAGACTTGTTGCTGGCTAGAACTATAAGACTTGGAGACTTGTCATTGGCTAGAGTTGTTGGACTTGGAGCTACAGAGTTTGATGTTTGCCCTGGTTTTAAATCTTGTATTGTTTGAATATTTCTTTTCTATGGCCAATGCCATCTTCTGCAGTGTGAATGTTTAATCTGCACCATTATGGGTTTTTTGGATTTTGTGATATTACGGCTCAGTTAAAAGACCTTGAATTACAGGGATGTTTGAACATCATTGGGATTGATGAAACTATGGAGACTTTTAAAGTTGGACTGAACGCATTTTATTTTACATCATGTATGGTTACATCTGTTTATGGGGGCTAGGAGCAGAATGTGGTGGTTTGATTCAGGTGTTCCCCATAAACTTAGGTATTCTGAATGCTAGGTTCCCCAGCTGATGGAGATTTGGGAAGTAATGTTTCCTGGAGTCAGTGTATTGTTGGGGGTTGGCTTATGGGTATTATAGCAAGTTTACCCTTGCCAGTGTTTGGCACACTATCCTGTTGCTGTTGTCTACCCAATGTTGGTGAGGAGGTGATATCTACCTTCTATTCATGCCCTCATTTCCCCCTGTCATCACAGAGCTTCCCCTCGAGTATCTAAGCCAAAATAATACACAAACTGCTCTATGGGTGATTTCTGCCAGCAATGCGAACCTGACTGCAACATATGTATTTAGATTTCTCAAGGATGACTTGGCAATTCTATTGTATAATTGTCATTAAATTCTTTCAGGGAAAATGATAGTCAATGCATTTGCAACAAGAACTGGAAAGACATCAAAAAATTAATTAGCAAAGAACTCATACTTAGCTATAAGCAAACAAATAGATAACATAATAGTCTAATATATATGTGTCTTATTTGAAAATGTGATTAATTTGAATTTTAAAATTTATGTCTTATGGGTTTTCAGTGAAAATTTACAGGTATTTTTAAAAGCTTGCTAATTGACCAAAATTTAACAGGTATCTTTTTTGCCAAGTTCTTGGGTTATAATGGTGTGGATGGATGTGATATGTGTACACATGTATGTAAAATAATATGCAACTGGAGGTATAACAAAACAGTGTCAAAATAATTGGTTCAAAAGTAAAAAGTTCAGTCATGACAGGATTACTTATAATTTTTCCTGATTAGACTAGTTCATTTGGTCTATTATTTTGCATGCATTCATAAAATTGCTGTAAACAAAGGTATATTTAGCTAATGGCACTGAAGCCATTCACTCTTGGGGTTCATAACTTTGAAAGTCAAAAATATTGAAAATTGAGGCTAATATCAACTACTTTTATCCTGAAAACAAACTGTGTATATGCTCATTATGTAAAACAGAATTTAGAATATAGATATACATATAATTGTAGACATACATTTTTAAGATGAGCAGTTGGAAGAGGTAGAAATAAAAGATATTACACAGCCAATGTATTTTTTTCGTATTTCCCAATACACACACACATACACACACACACGTGCGCGTGTACACACACACACACACTTTTCCCCTCACCAGAGCTCCTAAATCTCCAATTGTCTTACCTGTTTTTGAGTAGTATACTGAAGGTCATCTTATCCAGTCCTAAATAATTTGGCAGCAAGTTTGACCAATTCCAGCTCCACTTTGAGGTGGCTGACTGTTGATAAATGAGAGGACACTATTGTTGGTTATTAATCAGAGTTAATATGATCAGCAAATGACAGCCCCAGCTGTGATAGACTAACTAAGAAGGAGGGGTCCAGAAGAGGGACTTAGACAGATAACATCAACCACGTCCACAGAAGAAGGCTCTTATTCCAATAAGACGGCAATTAATTTATAAATCCATTTGGGGATGTAGTCATTATTTATAAAAATACAAATCAATTCTTGAGTCGTTACTTTTCCATGTGCTAATGGCATTTGTCCAACAAGTTTCTTTGGGAGGGAGACTCTTATGAGAACTATTAAGAAAACTTGCAAGTGCCAGGACTCAAATTCTAAGACACGGCTCAATGAGAGTGCGACACTAGGGTTGCCTTTTTGGTTAAGAAAATGTTGTAAAGGAGGAAATTGTGAGGACTTTCAAGTATAAATAACATAAGTGATTCTTTTCCCTCATTAATGGATAATTTCACAGCACAGTAAGGAGAAAAATAGCTGTGAAAGAATAATATCATAATTCAGAACTCAATAAAACATGCTCTTTATTTAAATAAAGTAAGGATAATTTAGCAGCAGCAATAATTACTTGTGGTTTGGAGCAAGATAACACACAATACAAGAAAGCAGCCAATAAAATCTCTTACATATTAAGTTTCAGAGTATTACAGATGCTTATTCTCCTGAAAATAAAATCACTAGGATTATAAGAGTCCAGGCTGATCTTTAGAATCCAACAAGGGCTATCCCTTGTCACCTGCTGATTAATCGAGCACTACACCGCTGTCACAGAGCAGGAGAATTCAGCCCTAGCTTGTCAGCATTTGAAGGTCTTACTCTACTACAGTATTGATGAATGTAGACGAGAGCTCTAACGGGCATGGTAAAAATATTATCTGCATGCTGAATTAGACCATTGTTTTAATTCTTATTTTCATCAGAGCTCTGCATCAATTCATTCTTCTCTTCTGCCCTGCTAGTTCAAATTGTCTGTCAGAAGCTTTAAGCGGTAGAAAGAAAGAAAAGGAAAATAAAAACAAAAACAGCAAGAGAGCAAACAAAGCAAAAGCAACTTTAAATTTCAAGTCCTTTGGTGGAAAGATAATCTTTCATGTAATATTGAAACTTGCAGAATCATAATGCCATGATCAGGCTTGTTTAAATATGTGGTGTTTATCATATTGACTTTATCATAAATATATTGGCTTTGAAGTCGTTAGTGAATTCATTTGAAATTTGGAAATGGGTCTAAGGCTATAAAAAGCAAATGCATCACTTATATTAGAAGCTTAGTGCTCTACCATTTAATAAATAATTCATTTAAAATGCTTTTCTTATTTACCTGATGCCTTCATAAACACAGGAAGATGTTTTGTGAATGTGTATATTAGAGTGAGGGGAAGGAGTGACAATGGAGGCAAGAATGTTACAAAGTTCCTGGTTCTTTGGACCTTCTGTGGACTCCATATAACAAATGTTTCCACTGCCTATGGCAAACTGACCTGGTCAAAAGTTGAATGTTACAGACCAAATAAAGGAGTTAGTTTGACAAACAGGAAGAAGGTAAAATATTCCCAGCACTGGGGGAGGCAGAGGTAGGAGAATCAGTAAGTTCAAGGCCAGCCTGAGACTAAATAGTAAATTTCAGATCAGCTTGGGCTAGAGTGAGTCCCTACCTTGAACAACCCAAAATAAATAAATAAAATAAAAATTTAAAAAGAAATAAGGTAAAATACTAAAATATTTATTTACTTATTTTTATTTTTGTATTCAGCAAATACAGTCAAGTTGGTATCATTGTTAGCCACTTCCCTGTCCTCCCCCATCCACAAGGACTCTCCTTGTTGGAGTATATGGTCGTGCATTGTGGGGTTAGCCATCAGTTATAAGTAGAGGAAAATATCTCTTGTGTGTCATGACCCAACGTGTGGCTCTGACATTCTTTCCGTCCCCTCTTCTGCAAATTTCTCTGAGCCATGTTTGGTTCATTTTAGGTCTGTTTCAGTGATGAGGGCTTGGGAGCCTCCATGTTTCTGGATATCTTGTTTGGTAGAATTTGATTGTTCTCTGTGTCCATCTCCTTCTTGGTTCACAAAGAAAATAGCATTCTTGTATGTTTCCCCAATTATTATTAGTTTCAGCTGGGGCCCTTATGAGGTATGCTAAAATACTTTTAACAGAGCATTTTTTTCTGTATCTTTTGTAGAGAAATCATACATTTAAAATAAATTTACCACTTTAGTTTTCACATACCTGATCTAGCATGTTTTCACTAAACACCTTATACACATGGAAAGGGTTAAAGACAGAAGGTTGATCTTTCACACTCTTCAAGGTCATCTCTAAAGGTCGGGTGGGTAATGGCTTTTCCTCTGAACCAGTCATAGAAAACAGCTGTTCTTTTAAAAATTCCTTCAAGGAAAAAAATTGCAGGTTAGGATGATGAGAAATGTACCTTCTGTTTAAGAATAAACTGATCAACAACCAAATTTACCTATTCAGCACATTTGCTAGATTCAGTATATTACATGCCTCAGGAAGAATACATTTTCAGAAGATACACAGCAGAGTACCAACCGTTATTGCAATAATCCTATCAAAAAATAGGTTTGCATAATGAATTGTATAGATTAAAAGAACATTTAGCAAATTCTCATATGATGAATGAGCAGTTCCTAGGTCAAAGTCTTTTTAAGTGGCATCGTCTCATCACTAGTGTGTGTGCTAGCATGCTCTGGTTGCCAGAACGAACTCCAGGATGCGATTATGCACAGTTACAAGATTGCTCATTCATTCATTCAGCATTAGGTTGCTCCCTACTCTGGGCTCAGTTGAGCAGTAAGTACTCTGATATTTTACTGCAAGGAGTCTCATTCTGTTCAGGATTATTCATAGTACAAGCTCCTACAACACACTTCATTTCTTTGCTGTGGACTGAAAATACCCAGGTTCTATAGAAACTCAAAATACATAATTCTAATTTTTCAACTTCCAATGCACTCCTGGGCAAAGAAAGGCACTCCCCTGCATTACGGTTTATTATTTTTCTACCCATCAAAAAATTAAGGTGAACAATCCTAATCTGTTTTATGGGATTCTCTTTGGAAGATAACAAATCAAAATAACTATAAAAGAAGGCCATCAACTAACAGATGCTAGGTATTAAAGAAGTCATTTAATAAATAAAAATAAAGGTTCTTATGGTTTTAACACATTGCATGTTTGCCCACCTAGGATTAAGGTTAGGACAGATTTCACAATCTTAGAGTTGGAAAGAGCTTCAGGGGTCATCTGAAAACACTTGCTGCCTAGATTCCTGTGAACAGAGCAGCAGAATTAGACTCACATGGGAGCTTGTTAGAAAAGTAGAAATTCGGCTGTCACCAAGTCAGAACCAGCCCACTAGCAGGGATTCCCAGGGAAGCACGTGGACGTTTCGGAAACTCTAGCCCAACAGGAGACTCGATGGTTGGCTCTGAAAAGTCAGGGACCAGTCTGAGGGCTCATGGGGTGAGTGGCAGAGTTGGGGCTGGAAGCCACACATCTGCTCTTGGTTCACTGTGCACTTTCATGTGTGCCTACAATTCTATGGCTGTTCACTGTGTGCACTGTAGAAGGGAATCTTGGATTTACATGAAGCACCACTATGCTTAACAGCAATAGTCATTTCTTAAACTTGCTCATCATAGAACCTCTTAGGAAGATCAATTCTCTCTTTCCCTCTCTCTCTCTCTCTTCTTCTCTCTTCTCTCCTTGCAAATAAAATATTTTTAAAAATTACAAGAAACAAAGTTACTTTATTGGGGAAAATGTTTTGCTTTGGCTATTTTTTCTTAACTGATTTTCCTTTATGTAACCATATTTTGACTTGTTTCACTATTCAAAACAAAAAAACAATAGAAGAAAAAGTGCAGTGTTTCAGGTTGTAAACAAAATGTCATTTTTCTCTCTTGTCGATCTCTCTGTTGCACTGGTAGGTATCAATACGACTTCTTGAAATCTGCTTCTTTAAGATTCCTTCTTGGGAGGATGAGGAAGGAACACTGCCAGTCTGGCTCCATCCTGGGCTATACAAACAAATGAGAGTCTTTGCTCTTTTAATGCTATTATCAGACTTAATCAGGACTATTTCTTTAGAATGTTTTCTTGCTTCTTAAATTCCATTTGTTCTATTTCTACCACTGTTTACTTATCTACAATCCCTTCTCTCTCTCTCCTTCCCCCACTGGAAGGCTTCACCTGTGTGACAACTATCACACTGAAGACCACAAAAAGATATAGTTCTAGTCTCTCATCTGTGCTCAGGGCTGGGACCTCAGCTATGACTGTACTTTTTATGAGTTGGATTTCTTATATTCATCTCAAATCTTTAAATCCATCTCCCCAAACATGTTCTCTGCAGGACTATGCCTATATAAGTACTTTTTATGAGTTGGATTTCTTATATTCATCTCAAATCTTTAAATCCATCTCCCCAAGCACGTTCTCTGCAGGACTATGCCTATATAAGTGGTCTGACTTCGTAAGTACTATACTGTAGCACATCTAGAACAATACATATGCATCAAGAAAACAAATATCTATTATAGTACAATTTCAACGATGGCTCAATGATGTGTCATGTTTAAAGCAATCACAAGTACAAGTCACTTAGTAATCCTTGCATTATCTGACTTTCTTGTTGATGGTTTTATAATAGCCAGACAGCAGAAGTCTTGTACTTGCTTCTCCTTCAGCCTCACCTAACATTACACCTCTTTCTTTGTGTTGCATGCTTCATTCTGTAGAACAGACCTCTCAATACTTAATATCCCTTATGATATAGTGGCACTCCCTTAATAGTAAATATATATGAAGATGTAACAAAAGAAAAAATCATAACCTGACTTCATTGATCAAAACTTGGTGGCCACACAGTAAAGATCTCATTGCCTCCCTATTCAGGACCCTGCCCCTGAGTCATGCAAGTTCTGGACGAAAGAACGTATAAGGTGACTAACACACTGTACTTACCTTAATTTTTTTTTAATCTTTTTTTTTTTTTAATTTGAGAGCGACAGAGAGAGAAAGAGGCAGATGGGGGGGGGGAGACAGAGATTGGGCACACCAGGGCCTCCAGCCATTGCAAACGAACTCCAGACGCATGCGCCCCCTCGTGCATCTGGCTAATGTGGGTCCTGGGGAATCGAGCCTCGAACCGGGATCCTTAGGCTTCACAGGCAAGCACTTAACTGCTAGGCCATCTCTCCAGCCCTCGCCTTAATTTTTTTGATGACTTTGGTTTTTGATAATTACTGATATTTTTGTCAGTTTGGCCATGTATGTATTCTAGCTGTTCCCATCCTAATAGCTACTGTGGGGTCACATAACCGGGCTGTGAGGGAAACTACACTGTAGCACACAGCTGCTTTGGAAAAGCTGGATGACGAAATGGATAAACCACGGAGGAACGTGACTTTGCAAGGGAGGCCTTTAAGGTAGCCAGAGGCAGGAGTTCCTCAGTTTCCTTAGTCGAAACTCCAAGCAGGCTGGCAACCAGTCACCACCGAACACATAACGTCACCTGCATATGACCTCTTTGATTAGCGCTGTGAGATTCATGTGAAGAAACTCTCAGGCACTGGTTCAGGGAACTTTTATACAACTTGGTTTTTAAATGTCATAGAAATTTTAATTCACCAATTAATAATGTATGGTTTTAAAGTCCTACACCACTGAGATAAAACTATATATGTGTGTGTGTGCATATATATATATGCACACACACACATATATATAGATATTCACATTATTTATATTATACAATTTTTTACTATTCATAAACATAATTTTAGATATGCCAGCCATTCTAATTCAGATACAAATCAAAATAAAAACCTGATTTTAGTGAATATCTGGGTAACTACTATTCATATTTTCTCTAGAAAAGTTCACAGCATACAAGGACAGGTATAATATTGGTTCTATTCATGGTTTGTGCATTAATGAACTTTCTTGTGTTTATCAGGCTACTCCAAAATTTTTTTTAGTAATTTTCTGTAGTTCGTGTTTTTATATATGTAATCTATAACTCCAACACAAGAATGATGCTTTCAGAAAAAATAGCACGTCTTTCTTCAGAAAATCCTTCATTTCCAAATACCAGATTTTAGCGGCAGCTTAACAGGCCACAAAGACACAATTCCCAAACTACACCTTTCATCTCAACAATTTAGAACTGAACTGAGTTTATGAGGCATGTTAGTGTCTGAATCATATAAATAAAACCTACATTGTTTCATGAAGCTTTTTTTTTTTTCTGTACAAATGCAGAACAGCCGGGGCTGACTAGATTCTATTAATAATGCAATATTGAGTTTGGTATTGACTTTAAGAAGCATTATCACCTCCTTGACTAACCCTTAGCTGCCAGCAGATGCTGCCTCAGGCCAGTACACACCTAATTGCTCGGTAAAAAGGCCGTTTCCCTACCTCATTGAGCTGCATGATGTGATAAATTTGCCTCAGGTACTTGCTGCCACCTGGGTGGTGGCAGAGATCCAGGACCATTGCGTTGATTTTCTGCTCAGTCAGTTCAAGAGCAGCGTCTCCTTCTTCTAGGCCTGCGCTTTCCTCCACTGTCACCAGAGCACTAAACACAAAGGAAGCGAATGTGTATCAGAACTGCGAAGAAGGGAAATAATCAGAGACAGTGAGTGTGGCGAGTAGACATAAATCTCATATTCGAAGTGCCCATGAAGACTTTGTTCACATAGGTAAGCCTCCCAAACCACTGCGGCTCATATAAATAGTGCCTTGGAATGAAGCAACTGAAAAGCTTTTTTTTTAAAAAAAAAAAAAACAACAACAACTGAATCTTTCATTTCAAATATGTTTATTGCACTTATATTCCTATCTATAAAACATTTTCCCATTACTGTAATTGTTGAAATTGCTATAATCAAGGGATGAAAACAAAACATTTCTTTTGAAGAACATGAAAGATATAAATTGTATTTTCTCTTTGAGGATTAAAAAAAAGTATTTTTGATGCTAGAAATAGCTTTAGTATTCTGTCTTTTGTAAATTCCTCTTTACACTGTCTTAGGATGCATTAAAGACTAATTAAAATGTCAAATGGGGGAGCTTATTATGCTGAACATAGGCTGGGCACTTGGAGGCCTGTGCTCACTGCTGAGTACTTTCAATTAGCTTTTGCTACCTGTTGCCCTTTAAAACTGTATGCTCCCCAGCTCGCTTCTTGCTTGTAACAAATATTTGGCTGACACTACCACACTGATTATTTTTCAAGAGAAAGGGGTATATTAATAATCCTACTTTCAAAAAATGTTGAAGTACATTTAGGTACAGTCCTAAAATAGTTCTCTTCAAGGAATCCCTGTATTTTGTCTTGATTTGGAACACTATTTGCATACTAGAAATGGATCACAAAAAACTTCAACATCTCAAAATATACCACGAAAAATCTGATAGTCAGCAAATAGCATACATATGACACTAATTCACAATATAACTGATATTAGATTATGTTAGACTTTGCAACCTAAGCATTTGTAGAAATACTCATGGTTTTCCACTGTTTGCCAGACTAAATGAAATTTACTGTGATGTAATCAGCTGCATACTGAAGCTCATTATTGAGATTTTGCCATGATTATAAAATTAGTTCTGCTAAGAGTCAGTACCATTGACCTGAAGGCCGAACCAAATGATACCCAGCTGCTGGACATTAACTTTGATATTGCTTCCACATGTAGCTTCAAAACATCACTCTCAAAAAAAAAAAAAAAAAAAAAGGAAAAAAAAGGAAATTCAAGATCATGTGTGTAAGCCTTGTTAAAAAATAATACTAATAAAGGGGAAAAATGAATCCTAATGACTTAGGGATATTCACTAGCTAGAGCAAATTTCCTAAGGAAAACAATGCCACAATAAGAGAAATTTACACAAACTTTTTGAAGCTGTATATAGGCTGCAAGCTGTATTTCTTGTCAGGTTTTGCAGAGGCTGACATTGAAGAAAGTTGAGCCCCCCTGACAAAGGAGCGCCTCTCCGCGTCAGCCCCTGAATTGTATCCTTTCCTGTCCATCACTGTACGGGTGAAGCAAATGATTGGATTCAGTCAATGCTATGATTAATGAGTTCCTCTCTGGATTTGGGACTGCCTATCAATCATGTCATTAGGGAGAATGTGCCCTGAAAGAGGCAGACCTTAGCCAAGGAATAACTGCATTAATCTTAATCTGTATATGCACCCAGCCAGCCAAGTCAGGGTCACCATGATGAAAAACAATAATCTTCAACTCGACAAATTACTTTGCAAAGACAGACATTTCTTTACTTTTTGGGCTGTGTGTTCTCTGGAATCTAAGTTGACTGTTTACAGCTCGAGAGTTACTGCAGAGTGAAGGTTATTTTAATGAATAGTAATGCTTTCCGGCAGTATGCAAGACAAGCAACACTTACAGCTGCCGTTCTGCTCTGCAGTTATTTTCACCATTTCCATAAAACTAAAGCTAAATCTGGATGCAAATGAAACCTAGCTAAATGATATTATGTGCTTCCAAGATAATCTCCATGAGGAATTTAACAGAAGAACTATTTTAATTTAAATGCATATATCCAATATATTAAAAAAAGAGAACTCCATGGTAAAGCCAAGGCCATCTTCTGCCTAATATACACAGCATGATTTGAAATACATTATAGATCTTGCTCATAGTGTAGATCCATGATCTAAACAATTCTCAATTTATGAGAAGTGCTTGGAGGCAGAAGTTCACATGTATATCAGATAGTCAATTTGAAATCAGAGTCAAGAGGAAACATATGTACAGCATTCAAGCTCATGAGCTTGTTATCTAAAGTGAGTTAAGTTCAATGTAACTCTTTTTTGAATATATGTAATAAATAACTTTAAGTCTGCATGCATTTTCATATGTTGATGGCATTTATACAACTGGGAATGATGTAGTAATGTGCTAATTATCTAATTATTCAGAGCCCTTAAAGGCTGTAAAAATAAATCAACAATTCTTTATGTTTGATGTGTGAAAATCATAGCTAAGGAATCTTTTCATTCAACTACATATCAGCTACACAGCACTACCATAGGTGCCATTGAATGTGCTGGTGCTATGTTTTAAAGCAAAATCAGCTTTTAATGAAAAAAAAAAAAACCTGTAGATTACCAGAGGCACCCTAAATGTATTAGTTAGACATTGCTTTAAATAGATCTTTTTTGACAGAGAGGCTCCTATATCAGTACCGCCATAAATTTAACTTTAAAACTATAATCAGATCTGCTATGTTAGACTTCTTTTCCCTCTCTTTTATAATCCCTATCAGGCATAATGACATTTTGCCTTAATCTGTTAGTCGCTGGATTAAAGCCTATAATCTGGTACTGAATGTAAATATAAAGATTAAGAAAATCACTGTCAATGCTCCTAAGCATTTGCTCAACTTCTATTGCTAGTCCCACCCAGGGGACATCCTAGAAGTAAATTTCAAGGTGACAAGATCAGGAAAATCTTGGCTACCTACTTTTCACCATGTGGATTAATATGAAGTCTTATAGATTAACATCGACAAGTAAAGAGCCAGTGTATGCAACGTGTTTTATAACACTTATTAGTAATAGGTGGTTCCTTATTCTGAGCTTGATGCTAAAAACTTTAATGTTACTTGATTCTTCACAGTTGTCTGTCAGCTTGGTGTCATCCTTAAAGATGAGGCTTTAGAGGGGCCTAAAATGGCCCATTTACAAGGGCTTTGTATTTGCCCACCTCATTCTACATCTGCTACTGAGAGTGACCATTTTGCAGGCGACTTGTAGTCATTTCAGGCAGAGATTTATACTAATGTCTGTTAGCCACATGAGCGTACCTTTAAACACTGGGTGGGTCTTTAAACAATGGGCTAACAGTGATTTGCTGACCACCTGAACCGGAATTCTTTTCTCAGTATCATGCAATTCAATACTTGAAGACTAATTTTAAGACAAGAGAACTCTATGTACATATTTGAATTCATCAGAGACCCTTAAACATCTTTGCAATACTACAAATCACTTAGCTGTTGGTAACAAACCTTTGAGAAACCTGACATTTTCATACTGAAACAGCTGGGTGTGTTTATAGCTTGAGTGTGATATGCCCTACTTGCCCTCTGGGATTCTTACATTACCAGATGAAAAATGTGTACCTTTTTGACAATCAGGTACACAGAAAGCAATAAAAAGCCTTTTTATATCCATTAATTCCTTCTTAATTCAGTCTCTGTGCCCACTCCATTTACAAAATGCCTCAGGCTATTCACTAGATACCTGTTTGCAGACAGAAAAGGAGTGAAACTAAATTCCCCTGGATTTACACCCTTTTAATCAGAAACTTTAAGATGGTGACTAAACAAGTATAATGTTCCTGCCTATCAATGGGGTTCAAATTTTAAGAAGATAAGCAACGTCTAGCAGGCCAGTGTTTAATGGAATACTTATCTTTCTTCCATATTCATCAAAGTTCCCATGATTTTAGCCAAATGACCCGGGCTGCCCATCTGACAATACCTTGTTGCTAAGGTGTATTGTTGGTTCTGTTATTGTGAAAATATTTGATGAAGTTCAGAGAGAGTGAGCATGACTTTACCATTCAGTGCTCATTTTCCTTGCTTTCAGTAGCTGCTGATGGATCCAGTTGGGTTTCTGCCGCTCAAGGCTCTGTACAACCTTTTGGGCCAGTTGGTTAGAGCTGCTTCGCTTTCCCAGGATGCTCTCCAAGCATACACAGATCAAGCCGAGTTTCTCTTTAACCCATCTGTCAAGGGAGGCACCTGTTAAAAGTTCCACAGTGTTTCCATCCTCAAATATCCGACATATAATTACAATCAAGTTCCAGACAAGCAGACCAGCTTTCTTCGATTCAACAAAGTTTTTTGACATTTTTCTCTCAGACAGAAAAAAGAAGTATTTAATTGGGGGAGGCAAACATGCAATCACCGTGGGTAACTTGCTGAGTACAATAGACACTGCCTGCGCAGCAAGCCTTATGAAACCTGGGGGAGAAAAAGACAGAAAAGGTATGATTAATATTAGCATTCCCCTGCCATCACCACATGGTTTTGTGCTGTGTGGGGGATGTCTAATTTTTGTGGAGAAAATTGGTGAGAAGAGCAAGTGCTTGACATATTGCAACAGAACTCAGTTGGATCGCCTGCAATACTACTTAAATTTCCCCAAATCCCAAACAGGATTCGTTTCCTTCTATAAATGAAGGTTATGCAATTTGGAATAATAATTTATATTTTATATTAAGGCTCTATGGCTTTTAAGGACCTAGCATAAGTAACCAAAGCAGAGGTAGCTATATTGAAACTCTTCAGTCTTTGTTGCCTTGGAATCCCTTTAAGTCCTTTCTCCTTCTCTGATAGAATCTACGACACACTCATTCCAGGTTGTCTCATGACTGCCCCCTCTTCTTTTCACTCCTAGCCCGAATGTCACTTCCTCAGATACCCTTACTTCACCATCATGCCCTTCCCATCCCAGCCCCCCACCCAGTCTCTTTCTTTCAAGGGACCCTGTTTTATTGCCTTTATTATAGCACTTGCCATCATATGCGCATACTGTCCTTCATCTGCATGTTATCAGTCACATTAACTATAAGCTAGAAGAGGGCACAATAGTTTTCCCCGGGCCTCACGTGTCTGCCCTGTTGAATAAATATCTGTTGGGTAAATGAGTTAATAAACTGGTTTGTGTTCTCCTCTGTTACCCCTCTTTGCTTCACCGTGTCTCATGCTAGTTCCACACTGTACTGGAGCTTTGTAATATGCGCACTTGCTAAGCAGTCCATGGCCTTTTGGCCGATTATGGCATACGGCCTCATTTGCTTGGTACTAGTTCTCTGAAAGATAAAACAATCGCATGTCCCTAGGGAAGGATTTACTTATTTCGGCAGCACTATTGGCACTTGGGAGCTGGAGGGTTCCTTGTTGTGAAAAGCTGTCTTGTGCAGGGAGGGGTTTCCACAGCACGCCTGGCCTGCCCTCAGCATATTCCAGTAGCATTCTCTGCAGGCGTGACAAACGAACATTCTCTAGGCATTGCCGAATATCCATTGGGAGCGGTTCTTTCTTTAGCTAAAAACCACTAACTGCTTCATTTTATTTATTTATTGAGACAGATGCTCATGTAGCTGGCTTCAAACTCACTGCGTTACGACTTTGAACTTCTGATCTTCCTGCATCCATTTCTGAGTGCTGGGGTGACAGGCATGTGCTACTGTGCCTGGCTGGACGTGGTGTGGCGAGGGGCAGGGGGTGGGGAATCAAACCCAAGGTGTTGAGCACGCTGGGCACGCACTCTCCCGAGGGAGTCACATCCGCAGCCTAGAAACCACTCTTTTAGATGATTTCAGAACCATCCCATAGTGCCCTTCCTCCAGGATTGCAGTATGACCATGGCAGCTCCCTCTTCAGCATTCTGATTCTCTTTCCTAGTCGATATATATTCAATATGTCCAAATTAACTTTTTCTCTTCCAAACTAGGCCGGCCCTCTTCCTGCTTCTCTGCCTCCTTCCATCTTTCCTTTTCAACGTTCTTTTGCTCCTTCTTCCCAACAAGTGATCAGCGTGATGAATCTTCCTACCTCCTTCCCTCTGGCATCCTATTTCTTCTGAGACCAACCCAGGTGGGCCGTTGACCCAGCTCTGGCGGCTCCTTACAGGTGGTGCACCTGGGAAATGGAGACAAGCTCCTAACCCAGGCTCCAGGCGGCACTTGTGCCCTCTCCCGCACGGGAAGACCAAGGTCGTTTTTTTTTTTTTTTTTTTTAAATTTTTATTAACATTTTCCATGATTATAAAATATATCCCATGGTAATTCCCTCCCTCCCCACCCCCACACTTTCCCGTTTCAAGGTCGTTTTTGATGGCTTACTGCACAGCTGTCGCATCTACACGGCTCCAAGCGTGGCCTCCGGCTGCCCTGTGAAACTTCCCTGTGCGGCCTTCCATTGGCTTTATCCTTTGCTTCTGCTTCAGCACACGGCGTTACGCTCTGCTTACGTTCACGGACACCCTAGTCCCTCCTGTAAGTTTCTATGACTATGTAATCCAGATACCCATGCTGGTCATTAGACTCTTAGTATTCAGAGTATTTTTTTTGTTTTTTCCTGAGATAGGGACTTACTCTAGCTCAGGCTGACATAGAACTAACTCACTCTGTGGCCCTAGGCTGGTCTTGAACTCATGGCACTCCTTCTACCTTAGCCTCCCAAGTGTGATCGAAGCTAATAGCAATTAGACCCATAACGGACCATATTGTGTCACCTTTTGTATGTCCATTTTCAACATTTATTCTGTGTTGTTATTTATGTCTTCCTGAGTCATCTTTACAACTGGACTCAAAGCTCCTTCGGAACATGGGAACAAAGCTTCCCCCCCCACCCAACAGTCTCCTTCATACCACCAAACAAAGCACATTTATCATAAATATGGAAGCACCTACTTCAGTACTTGGCAAAAAAAAAAAAAAGATCATCAATAATTGTTTTGGTTGTATTCAAATGAGTATGTTTAAGTCAGCCTTAAAATGTACATAAAGCAAAATCATGAATACCCTCGGACCTCTCATTTTTGTATTTAAATCATTTTAACTGGCTTTTCAGGTAGGATATCACTCTAGCCCAGGCTGACTGACCTGGAATTCACTATGTAGTCTCAGGGTGACCTGACTCCCGAGTGCTGGGATTCAATGGGTGCACCACCACGCCAGGTAAGTCATTTTAAATGTCTTATACTTTCTGGATTTGTGTCTTAAACTCCCTCTTCTACTTTCAGGCATCTTACTTAAAATACTTTATTTTACATTCCCTCTATCCTAAAGAAGGGCTAAGCATGCGTAGTAAGCAAACATTTGACAATCTATTTATATACTAGTTCTCTTTGCACCTAACTCTACCAACATTGCACAAACTCTGAGGACTTTAGGAACTCAGATTCTCAACTACTTCATTAAAGCTTCAGGCAAAATTCAATTCGGACCATCAGGCTGATGGAAAGTGAATCAATCCATCCCACTGAACACCAGGGTTCTGAGTCTATGAAGATGTTAACAACACAGTAGAGGGGGATCTGTAACACTGACACGCATGCTCATTTTGCTTCCTTCCCTTTACCTTGTTACCTTCCCTTTAAACCACTTATAGTTAATGTACTATAGGCATCTCAATTTCAAAGTTGATAATCTGAGGGAGAAATACATTATAGTAAGTATATTTGTATATTTATCATCTCTTTCTTCCTATACAGGTGAAAGGAAAATTTAAGACAAATGAAGCCAAGACAAAAACATTATAAAATTATTTTTAAAAATATGTATTTAGGGGCTGGAGAGGTGGCTTAGCAGTTAAGACACTTGCCTTCAAAACCAAAGGGCCCAGGTTTGATTTCCTAGGACCCACATAAGCCAGATGCAAAGGTGGCACATTTGTCTGGAGTTCGTTTGCAGTGGCTGGAGGCCCTGGCGTGTCCACTCATTCTCTCTCTCCCTCAGATAAATAAATAAAAATAAAATATTTAAAAGGTATTTACTAAATACTATCAGTATTCATAACTTGTGGTGATGATATGTGACTGTTTCAAATCTGGGCTTAACACTGACTGCACAGTGCAAAGGTCAAGTTCTAAGTTCTGTTACTTTCATTGGCTGTCATAGGCAAAAAAAAAAAAAAAAAAAAGAGTCACTATTAATACTTTAAGAGGGGCTAGGAGGATTGCTTAATGGTTAAGGCACTTCCCTGCAAAGCATAATGACCTACGTTTGATTCCTCAGAACCCACCTCAAGCCAGATGCACAAAGTGGTGCATGCATCTGGAATTCATTTGCAGTGGCTCTGTGCACTGGGTCACCTATTCTCTCTCCCCACCCCCTTCTCTCTCTCTCTACTTGCAAATAAATAAATAAATAAGTAAAACCTAAAGAGATCCACACAGAATAACTGTACGACCCATTGTGCTCATAAATAAAGTCATGGCCTTTGTACATCAGAATCAACATCAAATAGGCAAAACTCTTGTTGAAATGTGATCAATGAAAATTCATCAACCATGGTGTCAATTACTTCTTGTTGCAAACAAATGGAAAACATTTTATTTTTATATGTCTTACCCAAGGATCACGGAAACATTTTATTTGGCATATTTTTATATGTGTTTAAAATTCTATAGCTTAAGTTCTCAAGAGTAAAGATGTATTTCACAGGTGATAATCGTCTTACAAAACCAGTATCTGGAGTGATTTTAAACTATATCAATAAGTTATTATCACAACTTGTATACTTCTGCCACCAGTACCCTTCCCAATGATTTTATTGTACACAGTGGCCTGGATACAATTTCCTTATGGTGCTACCTGTTTTCTCTCTTTAGAATCTATGGTTGCAGTTACTCCAACCAGCAATTTTTCCATAAAGCATTCTTTTCATTGCAAACACAAACTTATTAAAAATATCATCTCAATCTGGGCATGGTGGCACCCACCTTTAATCCCAGCACTTGGGAGGCAGAGGCAGGTGGCACCCTGAGACTGAATTCCAGGTCACCCTGGGCTAGACTGAAACTCTACTTTGAAAAAATATATATATAGTCACATATACATATATAAAATCTCAAGTATATCTTTTAATTAACTGTTGTCAAAAGAAACAAAATAAAATAAAAGTGGTTCTTTGTGTGCTGGCTCCTAGAAACACAATGGAGTTGATACACCTAAAAGCCATGCAGAATCATCTGAGTTCTCACCCACCCACATGGTAAGTCTCCTGCCCCGTATGATTTTCGGTAATGTTGGTTTCTTAAATCTACGGTGTTGTCTGTAGTCTAGGATTTGCTGATGAAGACACGGGAAGGTGTTTAGTTTGTCCCCGTCATGTTCCCTCTGTGCTGTGAGTTTCACTGTTATCAAGGACAAATGTTCCTTTCAGGTGCTGGCTATTTATCTTTTAATAAGGTAGAATTCTTCTTATTTAACAAAGCATCTTTAAACATTTATCATTGTTTAGACAAATTTTGCAAAGAACATGATTATATATCACAACTTAAAACCTCTGGGAAAAAATTACAGAAGTTTGTCTTCATGTTTTAGATACTTAGTCCTGAAATCTGCTGCTATTCACAACTTCAAACTGCCTAAGGCAAATATCCCAAGGCACCATGCTCAGAAGGGATTCATATTTTGAGGGGCGGGGGAGGTATTTATTTTTAATAAAAGTATGTGAGATGTCATATTTCAAATGGTTTTCCTTAACCGTATTTTCCAAAATCTGATCATATCGTCAATGTCTTAACTTGGGCTGTGTCTGAGAAAGAGTTTATTTCAGCTACAGAATTAAATGTGAACTTTTCATTGGGTTTTTGTCAGCCCTTTGTTGCATTTTAAGGATTAAACTGATTTACAAGTATATGTTAAGATCACCTGTGTCTCTTGGGATTATTAATTTTGTTAATAGCAGATGCCACAATTGAAAGGACCACTTTTTGCATGGTGGATACAGAAAGCTCAGGTAAGAATAAGGAGTCACCCAACACTGTGATATTCTGCCTGCTTGCACACAAATGCCTCTCTCACTGACTGAAAGAGCATTCCAGTGACAACCTCCATAGGAGACTTTAGTAAAGTGTAATTTCTTCCTGTGTTCCCAGAATCATGAATCCCCTAAGGTGTTTGCACATGCTTAGATATGCTATTATACAAATGCCAAGAGATGCTATGTTGATAGTTCACCTCTCATGTTGAATGCAGTGGCGGGCGTGCAGCACCCACTCACTTAGTAAATACCTACTGACTGACTCTCTGACCTAATATCCTGCATGTAAATAGTATCTGACTTGGACGGTACCCCTCCTCATCCAAGGTCGATGTGGCTCAAGACCTCCAGGCTATGCCTGACACTATGAATAGTGCTGTTTTTTCTTATATAGACATGCCCGGGATATAATTTAATTTACAAAGTAAGTACACTGAGAGATTAACAAGAACAATTTTTAAATAGAATAGTTACATTATAAAAGTTATGTGAATGTGAATTTGCTCTCTTGAAAGAACCAAAATTAATACACATATTTTTGAACTGCAGTTGAGTGTGGGTGAATGAAACTACAGAAATGAAACCAGTGAAGATAAAGGTCAAGAAGTATCAATCTAGAAGTCCCCGTAGCATTTCAGAAGACAGAAATAAACAGACAATGGCATTCCATGGTGTCATTTTCTTTTATCACTTTCCGCCATACTTTCATATCATCTGACACCTCCATGTGGTTATCTACACATTACAATTCTTACTCCTACTTACAAGTGTATGCAAACTGTTAACTTGCAAGGAAGACCCTAGCAACTGATATCAATAAATCAGGCACCTTTTGGAACTAGAAGTTCTTTGAAATGGTGTGAGGGAATTGTCACTGCTTTTCCAATAAGAACATTATTTCTGAACAAAACAATTGGGAAGCCACAGCAAACTAGTGCTCATTACATGACATGACATGTTAACCATGCCAGCTGAGTTCCTCAAAATGAATGAAATATCCAAAAGCTAGAAGGAAGGAGACATAGCAACAACCCTTAGATAAGAAAGGACTTTCTTAATGAAAAGGTGACATTTTCCATTTTCAATTAAATAGCTTTACTGGATTCAAAGGCAGTTTAATAGGGCTTGGACAAAATTAAAGCATTACTATGAAAGGTCACAGATAGATAATTGATTTGAGTTAGTAATATGAAGTTGGTGGATGAAGCTATATTATTTAGGATCTCCATGGAGAAGAATGAAAGGCTAGACCTTTCAAGTGACTTTTGTGGGGTCCCACAGGAGTATTTTATTGTGGAGAGTTTCCTTTGAGTAAATGAAAAATATTCTTTAAAAATGAATATGAGGGCTGGAGAGATGGCTTAGCAGTTAAGCGCTTGCCTGTGAAGCCTAAGGACGCCGGTTCGAGGCTCAGTTCTCCAGGATCCACGTTAGCCAGATGCATAAGGGGGCGCACATGTCTGGAGTTCGTTTGCAGTGGCTGGAAGCCCTGGCGCACCCATTCTATCTCTCTCTCTCTGCCTCTTTCTCTCTCTGTCACTCTCAAATAAATAAATAAAAATGAACAAAAAAATGAATATGAAAGGGAAAAGTTTTAGAAAATCAGAAAAAGATTCATACAGATACATAATATATGGCCAAAGAACTTTTGTGAAATTTGTAGGAGAGTCAAAAAGGATAATATTTTACTAATAAAATAAATGAATAACATAGAAATGAATGGCTCATAAATATACCTGCTAGATACACTTATTTGAATAGGAACTATGCATTCAGGTCAGAGCCACAGGTATGGGGTGGAGGTACCCTGTCAGAAAAATACATGTAGCTACCAAACAGAGTGCTATTTTGGACCTAACAGCTACACTTGAAGGTATGTTAAGGGAAAAGAAGGTGACTGCAGGGCAAACAAACCCTTGCAGACCAGTTAAACTGAATATCAGAGTAAACTTGAAAGTGCACATTTTAGATTACTCACCAGATTAGGTAAATCATGTGACTAATTTGTGGGTAATAATACAAAGCAAACTGTCATAAAAATTCTGCACTAGTCATTAGATAAAAGATGAAAATGTGAGTCATCTTCATTTGTAGTTTCTTTGGTCACATGCCTGTCACAAAAAGAAAGCTGAGAGTCCCAAAAACTACTTGGTGAAAGGAAGATTAATATAATTCAGTTTCATAATATTTAGCATTTTATTTAACAGCCTAAAAATTGCTTTTTGGGGGGGGTTGTTTCCTTAAAGCAGCAGCAATATCATTACCTTTGCCCGATTCTTTTCTTTTAGCTTCTTTAGGAGTGTAATTCCACTCTCGTGGCATGCTCTCAAGCAGGCAGTCTGGAATGCTGGGCTTGTTTAGGGCTGTCTCATGTTTCCTCCCAGAGTTCACCAGGGACATGATCTGTCGTACAGTGTCCTTGACGGCATCTGTCAGTGCCAGTCTCAGACACTGGACGACTTCTGGCTCTGACTCCAAGCAGGTTGAGACTTTAAAATAAAGGGTATATTCTGGTTAATGGAATGCAGCTACCAGTTGTGCCTTGTTCATCTGGGAATGCGCCAGTTAACATTTTTATCTAGTTTATAGCTATAGAAAAGGAGTGCTGATGTTAATCAAGAAGTCATATAGCCACATAGCTGGCAATCAGCTCATGACGCATCTATGAAGAGTTCCTCCTGCATTCTAATAAAGGATATCAATTAAAATAAGAGGAAATAACAAAATTTCTGCTAGTTTTGAACTTGATACTAGCATAGAAGTTGTATAAGCTTCTTCAATGTCAACTTGGCAATAATACTGAAGCCTTTACCTTGGTGTGGCTCAGTGGTAGAGTGCTTTCTAGCATGTGTATGACCCTGGAGTTTAACTCCCAGCACTGAAATAAAAAGGCCCTAAAAATTTCATTTACCTATTAACTCATTTATTCTGTAGGAATAAACTACAAGAAATTAATTAGGATATGTAAAGGACATAAAGTTGAGAAACTATATAAATGTTCAATAATAGGTAATTTGTTTAATTAGTTCTCATATTGTCATCTGTACAAGGCAGCTATATACTATGCAGCTTAAAAAATGCAGGTTAGAAAACATCATGAAATACTATTTTACTTAAAAGGACACATCTAGGGCTGGAGATGTGGCTTAGCGGTTAAGGCACTTGTCTGTGAAGCCTAAGAACCCAGGTTTGATTTCCCAATATCCATGTAAGTCAAATACACAAGGTGGCACATATGTCTGGAGTTCATTTGCAGTGACTAGAGACCCTGGTGCACCCATTCTCTCTCTCTCTCAATTAAAATAAAATAAATTAAAATAAAAAATACACATCTACATATACAAGAAATATTTCAAAGGCATACTCTTGTGATTATCAGTAACTGATGGGATTTCAATTATTTTTTCCTTTTTATTCTTTTTCCCCCCTCCTTCTCTTGTGTCTGCCGGTCATATTTCCAACTACATAGTACCCACAATGAACATATAGGACTTACGTGACCTGTACAAGAAATGTTTTTTGTTTGTTTGATTTTCAGTATGTCCAGAAACTGGAGACTGTTACTCAATAAAAGAAAACATTTATTTTATTTTCTCCAACAGGAAGTACGAAGTGACATTTCTCCAATGATGCATTCAACTAATAGCAACTCACTGTTGAGCCACCATACCAAAGATGATCTTAGTGATATCAAAATCACAGGTTTCATTCCTAATACAGCATTACCATTGGTTAAGCAAGCTGTTGTTTACTGTGGAAATCCTCAAGCATATAACTATGTCTCAAAGTTAAAATTCATTGCATAGTGTCAATAACTGACTGGTATCCATTTTGGTTTTTTGGTTTATTACTTGGTTCTATTGGTTAACTAGATCTTAGTTGTCTGAAAATTCTAAGAAGTCAAAAATATATCAATTTACTTTTGCAAAAAAGATATGCTTATTCCTTTTAAAATAGAATTATAAAGAAAAAATTAAGAATTAATGAAAATAAGCGAATTATAAGCCAGGAGTAGTGGCACATGCCTCTAAACCCAGCACTTGGGAGGCCAAGGTAGGAGGATCACTATGAGTTCAAGGCTACCCTAAGAATACACAGTGAATTTCAGGTCAGCTAAAGTGAGACCCTACCTTGAAAAACCATAAATAAATAAATAAATACAATAATAATAATATCTATTATTAATATCTGAGAGTTTAAAAAAATTACACTATGACAGTGTCAGAAGGGGCAATTTTCACTAAGAGGACCTGAGACATCTTGAGGCCTAAATACTGTAAAAAGTATTAAGAAATATTCACTGAGTCAAAGGTAAGGATACAATATAGAAAAAGCAGAAAGGAGAAATGAGAATGGACTAGGAAAAGAAAATGAAAGTTCATATGGTCATACCATTCAGTGACAGAGTTACCAAGCTTTTTTTCATCAGTAAATGTTAGATGAGGTATCTAGATTTCTAAGATGCAAAGCATAGAGAAAATACAGTAATAGTTCCAAGCCTAGTTGTTATAATCCCACCCATTAATTCCACATTATGAGAATAAAGGAAAAAAGCAAGAAAAAGTGTCATTGAAAATAATTTTAATTATAGATTTTATCATATATAATGCTAATTTTTAAAAATATTATTTATTTGTTTGCAAGCAGAGGTAGATAGAGAAAAGGGAGACAGACAGAGAGAATAGGTGCTCCAGGACCTACAGCTGCTGCAAAAGAACTCCAGATGCATGAGCCACACTGTGCTTTGGGCTTCATGTGGGTACTGCGCAATCAAATCTGGGTTCTTAGGCTTTGCAGGCAAGTGCCCTGACCACTGAGACATCTCTCCAGCTCTGTCATATTAATTTTTGATATTAAACTAACTAAAGCAAAGGCAAAGCAGCATAAAATTTGGGTTATATCATATAACTTAAAGCATTTGTCCATCAATTCTAATATTTCAAATCAACATTGAAAATATAGAAACTGATCTACAAGGATCCCGTATTACTTTGCTCCCTGCTGTGGAGAGACACCTAACAGAGGCAGTTTGAAGAAGAAAGTGTTTATAGTCCTGTCCCAGGGAAGGCTTGGCTACCAGGGCGGGAAGCAGCTGGTCACGTTGCACACACGGTCGGGAAGGAGAGACATGATGCTGAGGACTCGGGCTCACTTCCTCCCGTTATTCAGTCCAGCACCCCAGCCTGTGGGATGGTGCTGCCCACCTCAGTTAACCTAATCTAGAAGCACCCTCCCAGACATGCCCAGGGATTTGTCTCCTAAGTGATTCCAGAACCGGTCAAGTTGACAGTTAAGATGAATCATCACAGGGCTCCATGTCCTTATCTATAAAACAGTGAGGGAATAGGGTAAGAAGGGCTAGACGCAAAGTTATTTATACTCTTTCTGAGTTTCCACTTTCTGTGACTCTATCTAAGACTCCTAAAAAGAAAATGACACATATTTCACAGCCAAGTACATACAAAATCAATAAGAGCTGTGATTCCACTACTTTCTTTCACAGCACAGTGATCAGGAGTCCTTAGAAAGAGGCTGAATGATGGTTCGGAAGTTAAAAGTGAGCTCTACGTCTACAGCAGCTCTTGTAAGCATGTTATAAACCACAATTTATGTGTGTGTGTGTGTGTATTCATATTTTGATTAAAACACAATTGTTTATCAAGTTTCATCAGTATAAACTTTCAAAGTTTTATAACTACAGATCTTGCCAGGCATATTAAAAACATCCTATTTTTACTTTATATAAGACTGGGTCTCATGTAGCCCAGGCTGGCCTTAAATTCTATATATAGCCAAGCATGACCTTGAAATTCTGATCTCTTGCCTTTATCTCCTGAGTGTTAGCACTACAGGCCTGTACCACCATACCAGATTATGTGGTGCTAGGGATCAAATACAGGGCTTCTCACATGTAAGGCTGGTATTCTATATCCTCAACCCAAGAAGGTTTACTCCTTTATAAGTTTCTAACGTCAAAAAGTCGGTGCAAAGGTCATGTAGTGAGAGTTTTTTTTTTTTTAATCACCTTTAAGAAAGATGCTACATGTAATAAAGAATAAGCTGGGGTTGGGAGATGGCTCAGCAGATAGAGACGCTTGCAAAGCCTGCAGGTTTGGTTTGGCTCCCCAGTGCTCACATAAATCCAGGTGTATGAAAATCTATGTGTTTGGAGTTCATTTGCAATAACAAAAGGCTCTGGCACAGCCATATGATCCAAATTCCTCCTTTTTCTTATAAATAAATAAATACTGTTTTTAATTAATTTATTTATCTCTTCATTCATTTAAAAAAGAATAATCTAATTTGGCTTTTAAAAAGCAATCAAACAGCTTATATAAATGAAAAAGCATTGATATTAAAAAAAAAAAACATTGAATACTGCAAGCTACAAAATCAACCAGCCATGCAAGATGTACACACAGGTGCAATAGTGGCACGCAGGCTGTGGGGTAATCAAATGTTCACTGATTGTATATGAGGCCTGCTCAGTGAAAAGGAATTCATACCAGGTACTGAGAACAAAGTCACATGGAAGATCATAGACCCTAGAGGGAAGCTTCTACTGTTTTTTGGCTAACAGGAGAGGTTATGTCCTTAGAAAGTCTTCTGTCTATGTTTATCCCCTTTGATACTTGCCATTACCACTCTGGGTTAGAAAATCTGCTTTTTATGGATGGCAGTGAATACTGAAAAGATCCAAGACCAATTGTTACTTGTGACAGGAAAAGATAACTGACTGTCTAACGTGAGTGAACTCATCTCTATCACATCCACAAAGGCCCAGGAAACATGAGAGGGAGTGACTTATTAAAGGTGAGTGCTGCTATCACTGCGGTTCTGAGAACTTTCTCTAAGGGCGTGGTGTAGATACTGAGGAGATGGAAAACTTATCACAGCAGAAAATCAGACGTTCCTGAGAGCTCAACACTAAAGGAGATTTATGATATTCTCTCCAAGGCTCAGGGAACATGGTGGAAGAGGGAACAGAAGGAATGTACAAGCCACAGGACAGGAAGGTGTACTCTGAGGCATTGTTCTCCCTCCCCCCACCCCCACAGACATACTGGTCATTCATGAGCCTGCAGTGAATACTGATAACCTCACTGAGGAGGGCCTTCAGTAGATTGGGTCAGGGGGGAAGGCACCATAACCTGATGGGAATATGGCCAATTTGTAATATGTTCCTATATTAAAGTTCTCAATTTAAAAAGTAAAAATAGATAAGAAAATGCTTTCAAAATACAGCATCATTTTTTTCTTAGATTAAAAATTAAAGTGTCCTGCTATATTTCAAAACTTCGATGATAGAAATAAAACATTTAAATCTGGAAATGATAGGACTCTCATTTCTTTAAATCAGGAAACTGATGAACAAGATGGTCAGTGATGGACCTGCTAACAAATTCTACATAATAAGCACTACAGCAAGACTGTAGTAAGCTTAGCCCCAGAAAGAGACCTTGTTAAGAAAATGAAATTGGGGGCTGGAGAGAAGGCTTAACGGTTAAGCGCTTGCCTGTGAAGCCTAAGGACCCTGGTTCAAGGCTCGCTTCCCCAGGTCCCACGTTAGCCAGATGCACAAGGGGGCGCACGTGTCTGAGTTCGTTTGCAGTGGCTGAAAGCCCTGGTGCGCCCATTCTCTCCCTCTCCCTCTATCTGTCTTTCTCTCTGTGTCTGTCGCTCTCAAGTAAAAAAAAAAAAATGAACAAAAAAATATTAAAAAAAAAGAAAATGAAAGTGGGTGAGGTAAAGGAAAATAGGCATGTATGTGAATATGATCAAAGTATGTAATATGCACATATGAAAATGATACAATAAGATGTTATTTTGTACAATGAATATAGGCTAACAGAAAATTTAAAAAAAGAAAAAGAAAAATGTAAACTCTATTATATATTGGGAAAAATGATCAAAACATATGTAACAAAGTATAAAATACTCCTAAGAAAAGTAAAACACTACTCAGGGAATACTTTTCAGCAGTGAGAAAGAATTAATGTCAGTGGCACATAATGTGAGCAAAAGAAGCCAGAAGCAAATAGATGAATAAATTTTTATTTGTACAAGATTCTAGAATGGTCAGAAATAACTTTCATTATACAAAGCCTATTAGTAACCTTCCTGGGGTTTACAGGTGAAGAGAGAACTGAGCATAAGAAGGGGCGCTCCTGGGCCTCCAGACACTACAAACATACTCCAGACACATGTGCCATCTTGTGCATCTGGCTTATGTGGGATCTGGAGTATCAAACCTGGGTCCATAGGCTTTGCAGACAAGGGCCTTAACTGTCAGGCCATCCTTCCAGCCTCTTATAGATTAAAAAAAAAAAAAAACAGTTTTCAGTTTTAGTTCTGTTTGTTAAGCTTTAAAATAGATATTGTCATTCTTGTTTTCCCTTGCTAGCTCATGTTCATTCTGAGAAATTTTATATTGAGTTTCTAATCATAAACTCAGGTATTACATTTCATGACTGAATACATGTGTTTAGTAAGCAAGTGTGTCAAAAACAGTTTAGTCTAATGGAAAAAAGTATGGTGAAACAGGATGCCCTGTGAGTTAGGGATCTGATTTCTTAATTTGATTTTGTCCCTTTTACTAGGCCAACCTGCTTGGGTAAATCTACCACCTTCAGCCTAGGTCTACTCAGCAATTAGATGAGAATATTTGCTACTATGTCTTTGCCTTTCCATTCTGACATAAGACTGCTGTTTTATGGGCAAGCTGTACTGAAATCTCTGACAGTGTGTCAGTAGAAAAAATATAGTAATGAATTTTTAAAATAATGTACTCTAGTTAATCTGGGCAGGAAAATCATTATCTATGGAAGTATGGATCTCTTCTTGGTTGAATGCAAACCCTGTGGGATTATGATTACGTATCTCTACTATACATACATTGTTGTTGTTTGTTTTAATTTTTTTTTTTTTTTTTTTTTTGCTGTTTTGAGGTAGGGTCTCGCTCTAGCTCAGGCTGACCTAGAAATCACTCTGTAGTCTCAGGATGACCTCAAACTCATGGCAATCCTCCTACCTCTGCCTCCCGAGTGCTGGGATTAAAGGCGTGTGCCACCACGCCTGGCCTTGTTTTTGTTTTTGTTTTTTTATTTTTTTTTAAATTTTTTATTTATTTATTTGAGAGCGACAGACACAGAGAGAAAGACAGATAGAGGGAGAGAGAGAATGGGCGCGCCAGGGCTTCCAGCCTCTGCAAACGAACTCCAGACGCGTGCGCCCCCTTGTGCATCTGGCTAACGTGGGACCTGGGGAACCGAGCCTCGAACCGGGGTTCTTAGGCTTCACAGGCAAGCGCTTAACCGCTAAGCCATCTCTCCAGCCCCTTGTTTTTGTTTTTTGAGGTAGGGTCTCGCTCTATCCCAGGCTGACCTGGAATTCACTATGTAGTCTCAGGATGTCCTCAACTCTTGGCAATCCTCCTTCCTCCCTCTGCCTCCCAAGTGCTGGGTTTAAAGGCACGTGCCACCACGCCCGGCTGACATGTTATATTTTTAAGTTAATCAGACCTCATACTGAAAGACTTACTTTTCTTATGAATTAGTATGTTGTCTTATGTTACTAGCATGTTTTATTTAATCATGATTGGCATCAGAACAACAGGAAAACTACTGAAACTTTTAGGAAAGGAATAACAAAATTAACCCTCTGTGGCCACTGCAAATGTATAAGTGGCAAGAAGAGGGATCAGGAGCCACAGTCTTACCCAGCAGGGTGTGGCTGTGCACGCCAGTAATCCCAGTACTTGGGCGGCTAAAATAAGAGGATCACAGAGAGTTGAGGCCACCCTGGGTCTCCAGTGAGACTCTGACTCAAAGCAAAAGACAAACAAAAAACAGTCCTGCTGTTTCTTGGCTAGGACCTGAAGACCATCCAAATCTCTCAGGCCTTTTTCTATACAGGTTTTTGTTGCCAAAAATGGTTCCAAAATGTCATACTTGAAGGATAGTTTGAAGCATGAGAGTGACTACTGAAAATCTTGTGAGAATTCAGTTCTCGTTTCCTCAGAAAGAACCAAAACAGCAGAGAGTAGTGGGGCTTGAAAAGTTGTTTCTGTTTCTTAAGGAACATATCAGAAGTACAAGCTTCTAATTCAGTCTTTGTACCAAGAAATCTGCCCCTCTGTTGGATAAATAGGAAGAGATGAGGAAATACATGGGCACTAGGAGATAAAGTTTTTTTAAGTGATAATTATTACTATCTTTAGGGGAGACATTAAGATTTTTGAAAGCATTACATGAACTTATCTATTGCTATTTTGCCAAGAATAATGACTAGAGAAGATGAAATATCATGTCTTTAACATAGCGAGGACGACATTCAAGTAATACACGGAGAACTGCTATAACATTCAGGAAGAAAACCATGATTCTAAGGCAGTCAGAGTTGTACTGAGAGCCTAGGTCCTATTTAATGAAAAATCATTGCTCCAAAGCAGTACATAGAAAAGCTTCTAGGTTGAAAACCAAATGCTAATGATGTAAATGACTCATAGGGTGTTAGGAGTCTCTAAAATCATATCCAGTACTGTCCTAACTTAAGTGTGGGTATTTAAAGGTGGGATGTTAAGGGTGTAACAACATGAGAATCTTTACTTAGCCTAAAGGTGGATTCCCTACCAGCACCTCTGACAGGTATCATGGTCTGCCTTTAATGTCCTCTCTAGCTGAAGGAAGAACAATGCAGATGGGCAAAGCTTATCATTGCCAGAGGAATGAAAACTCTGAAGAGAGAGGAGCTATGTTCATAATGATGATGGAGGACATTCATAGCTTCACCTGTTAACTGGTTAAATAAATGCACTAACATATCACAAAGTACTTTTCACATCCCAGTACTAACTTGTATGTTCAGTAGCCAAACATAATCTATGGTAAATACTAATTGAAATTTTATGACAAAATACTGCCCCAACATTAGTCATTACATGATTTTCCCCTCACCCCCTACCCTTTATCATGGGTATATGATATTTGATAGGAACTAATGGTTAACAGTTCCAAACAGAAGACTTTATAATGAAAACGTATATAGTAAACCTTTAAAAACAACAGTCAGCAAAAATGATATCGATAAAACATTGAAAATGTGTTTAAAGGCCACTTAAGGATCTACAAAGCACTTCTTTCACAAGCGGTAAGTTTCTCATACCTGGAATGTTGCATATGAAGTCCCATAACTGTCTTTCTTCTATGAAACTGACAAAAACATTTCCAAATGTTTGTGGAGAAAAACTGCAATGGTACAACACATTGAAAATGGCTTCTGTCATGCTGAACTTGGGACTGTGGTTGTCTTCTGTGTCAGAACCTTGTTCCTGCAAGTTAGATTCTTGAAAATAATAAAAATGATTGATAGATGTCAGATAGGTACTAGTGGTTGTGATTAAATTCTTACCACCCACCTTACTATAATGTTATGGAATGTATTTGAAGACTATTTCCATAAGAGAAATATTACATTCTTTCAGATCAATATTGCATCCCATCCTAAATTGTTTTTGTACACTCAATGGGTACTTATTGAAAAAATAAAATACAATCTGTGAGGAGGGCTACCCACAGTGGCATCACTTCAAGGGGCAATTCTGGTTTCTCTGTATGCCAGAATTATTCTTTCCCAAAAGGAAAACTTCTTTGTTTATATTTCTCATTTAAAAATATATGCATTATTTTAGAAGTTAGTTTTTAATTTAGATAATTCACAAAAACCGAAATTATACCATGGGAAGAATCACAACAAATTATTCTTAAAATTATGCAACCAATTCTACAAAAAAACAATAACAGTTATGAACATTTCTCAAGTGTATTTATGCTGTCATTTTGGAAGGAAGCAGAGCAGGGCTGGCTCTTCAATCCAACTGCATAAGCAATTCACAAAAGAGGCCATTTTAATTACCCTTGCCATCCTTTTTTTTTAAAATATTTTTTTTTTGGTCATTTTTTATTTATTTATTTATTTGAGAGCGACAGACATAGAGAGAAAGACAGAGGAAGAGGGAGAATGGGCGCGCCAGGGCTTCCAGCCCCTGCAAACGAACTCCAGACACGTGCGCCCCCTTGTACATCTGGCTAACGTGGGACCTGGGGAACCGAGCCTCGAACCGGGGTCCTTAGGCTTCACAGGCAAGCGCTTAACCGCTAAGCCATCTCTCCAGCCCATCCTTTTCTGACTCCGTATGACGGCTTCCTTAAAGGTGAGTAGAAGTTCCCGTGCCATTGCATCACAGGTACATGTAGAGTATGAAATACCATTTCTACTTTGAGTTATAAGCAGCAACACCATAACAAAAAATACCCATTGAATTGAATTAAAGACAACATCAGGCCTCGTTTTGTTTCTTATATTTTATCTTATTATAAATAGAGCCTAGAGCCTTTGACAATGAGTACATTTCTTTGTTCCTGCTCATTTAGAAGCTTATCGTTTTGATTTTAATTTTATTTCTGGGATTTGATTTTAGTTATCTAGAGGATCTCATTACTAAGTAAATTTGAAAAAAATATCATAGACTTTATGCAAGTTCACTTTACTAGTTTCACTTCCTGATATCCATCTCAAACAAGTTAGTTCTGCAGCTAATCATCACGGCCTCTTCCCCGCATCCTTTCCCTTCACCAACAGTGCGTATAGTTTACCTGGCTTACATGAAGATGAGTCCCCACCTGAGGTGGACATTTGTATCGAGGCCTGGCCAATCGGAGCCTGCCACTTCCCATTGACAGTGATCAGTTCATAGATGGACAGGCAATCAAAAGAAACCTTGTTAGGGATTTTTGCTAGAATCATCAGTTTTCTCTTTCTACTGAGTTTGATAAGCTTATAGAAAGGAGGCTTATTTTACTTAGCATGATGATTTCCTATTCTAGCCATTTTTCTCCATCTGAAATAATTTCATTCTTTCTGGCCGAGTAAAATTCCCATGTGTGTGTGTGTGTGTGTGTGTGTGTACATTTACTTTTTCTACTCATCTGTTGATTGGTATCTTGGTTGAATCCCTATTTTGGCTTCTGAGAATAGTGTAGCAAGAAACATGGATGAACAGAGGATTCTGCTGATTGCTGGCAGAGATTCCTTTGTAAATATGCCCAGGAATGAAATAGCTAGATTATATGGCAGCTCTATTTTCAGTTTTTGGAGGAAACTATAATTTCCACAGTGGACAAACTAACTCACTCACTCTCTTTCTACTCACTACATAGTTTAGAGGGGTTTTCCCTCTTGTTTTAGTGAAGACAAAACTCCTGTGGTTTCCCTTTAAGGGCTTCCTTTACATATCTGAACTTACGAATTTCTCTTACACCTGATATTATAAAATAGTTTCAACCTTGAACCTCACCTATCATCTAAAAAGACTTCTATTAACTCAGGCTTGGCCATGGCAGGAGAGTCCTGGGCTTCTCAGATCTGTTGCTGGTTGGGGGAGTGGTAGCAGGAAACTGAGGCAATGAGGATTTGGTATAACTTCAGTGTATTTAAAGCCGCATTCCCTGATCTAGGTTTCATCCAGTAGTCAAGTTGCTACTTTAAATTTCTTCTTCCTCCTACTTTTTCAATATTTTACATTATATATGCTTTGAAAAAAATCATCTTTTCAATAGCACCTGAACTGGCCTTTTCACTACAGACACTATTTTGAACCTCTTTTAAGAAATTGAACTTAACCAGTTGTTCCTAAAGAAGGCTGGTGTCAGGCAATGAACTTAACCACAAACCTGCCAGGAGACTACACTTATTGCTAACCAAGATTTATGCCTAAATGACAAATCAGTACTCCGCTTTTCATGGCTGTGTAACTTTTGCCTTCTGCAAGATACTAATGAGCATCTTGTGCTGAGCCATTACGATGTATTTGGTGGCAGTATTATAGAAGAGTGCAGCATGACCTCAAGGAGAGGCTAGGAGACCCACTTCTAAAACATATTTTGTTTTTGTTTATTTGAGAGAGAGAAAGAGAGAGAGAGAGAGAGAATGGGCGTGTCAGGGCCTCTAGCCACTGCAAATAAACTCCAGACACTTGTGCCACCTTGTGTATCTTCCTTATGTAGGTACTGCGGAATCGAACCTGGGTCCTTTGGCTTGTCAGGCAAGTGCATTAACCACTTAGTCATCTCTCCAGCTCAAGACTCACTTTTGACAAAGTTTTAGATAGACAGCATAAGGATAGAACACAGCATATAAGTCAAGGTTACAGAAATCCCAAACATCAACCAATAAATTAACCCAAGTAAAAAGGGGGGGAGCATCAAATAAAAAAAAAAATAAGTTCAATGAAATAGTAAATTTGAATGTCACAATATAGTTCACTAGGAAAGTAACAAAATATAACTGTGAATCTGGTTTAAAAGTTATTTTAATAATAGCATACTTTGTCATATAAAAGGCTGAACTTAAGTATAAATATCTGAGTAAGCTGAGAAAGGAAACTCCTGAGCTATGTAGTGAGTTTGTGGCCAGCCTGGGCTGTATGATGAGACCTTGATTCAAAGAATAAATGTGGTGGTGCACGCCTTTGATCCCAGCACTCGGGAGGCAGAGGTAGGAGGATCTCTGTAAGTTCGAGGCCACCCTGAGGATACGCAGTGAATTCCAGGTCAGCCTGGGCTAGAGAAAGACCCTACCTCAAAAAACCCCAGAACAGAACAAAAGAGCAAATGAACAAAGAAACAAACACAATCTTAAATTGATTTAAAAACTAGCAATTATTAAAATTATTAATATAATGATTATTAACTTCCTCAAACTATTCTTATTTTGGCAAAATCTATTTAGTGGTAAATCTTTGCAAATTTGAAAAAAGCCAATGTAGAGAAAAGGGCAGAGAAAGAAGGGGAGAGAGAGAGAGAGAGAGAGAGAGAGAGAGAATGAGAATGGGTGCGCCAGGGCCTCCAGCCACTTCAGACGAACTCCAGATGCTTGTGCCCCCTTGTGCATCTGGCTAGTGTGGGTCCTGGGGGAATCGAGCCTGGGTCCTTTGGCCTTGCAGGCAAAAGCCTTAACCACCTAAGTCGAAAGTTTGACTCCTTAGGACCCACGTAAGCCAGATGTGCAAGAGGGCACACACATCTGGAGTTCGTTTGCAATGGCTGGAAGCCCTGGCACACCCATTCTTTCTTTCTCTGCCTTTTCCTCTCTCTCAAATAAATAACATATTTAGGAATAAAGTAAAGATAACATTCACAATATGAGATTGATTTAATTTTTATATTATATGGTTATTTATTAAGCAAAATTCTGTGCAAAAAACACTTCAGTAATTGCTTATTGAACAAAGACATGCTATTTTAAAATATCAAATATCTCAATGCACTTTTCCCAAAGCCAACTAAATATGAAATTAAACTTTGCCAGTTTAACCAAAAAGGTATTACTAATAAAGACAAACTCTCATTAAAGTTGAAAATTATATTGCTTCAAAATAACTAATTAAGAATTTTTTACCCTAAAAGTTTTCTTTCCTAAAAAGGTGATCAAATGTCCAAATTATCAAATGCTTTTCTAAAATACTGTGATTTTTATTCAAATGAAAAGAAATGTTTGCAAAAATTTACAGACTTACTTTATGTAAATAATGTCCACAGTTAACAATATTCCATAAGTAAAGATTCTAGCTCAAGGTGACAAGAATTATAATAGAACTTAACATGTTGGTCAATCAATTGATTACTAAATTCTATCACTTCATTTTCAAGGTATATGAAGTCATTAGTATAATTCAATATAGGACAATACTGAAGCAGCCAAGTAGACTCATGGCCTTTGTAAAAAGCGATGTGTATTTAAGCAGTCAGATGAATACACTATTGCATTCCATAAGAACACTGACTGAAGGTGTATAACAATGCACATCATGTTATACAAAACAAGAAGGTGGACGTCGCGTTTATTTGCAAGAAAACACGGCTTAGTATTTATATGTACATTTGTTTTTCCTATACTTATTTGCAATATCAGTATATTTAAAAGGTGTCAGTGTAGGGTTTGAGAGCAACAGAAGAGCCTTTCTCAGCCTGATGGCTTAGCTCAGGTGGCTAGGGTGCCAGAAAATTCAAATGCCAAATCCATACCTGGAGTCATTGGCTCTCAAGTTTAAATTATGGTGGTTTGAATATAAAAATGTCCCCTACAGACCCATATGTTTGAATACTTAATCCTCAGTTGGTAATGATGTTTGGGAGGTTGTGGAACCTTTAGGAGACGGAGCCTTGCTGCAGGAAGTGTCACTAGGGGTGGGCCTTGAGGAGTTACCATCCAGCTCCCCTGACGGTTGCCACATCCCCCGACCAATGTGAAGATGTAATGTCAGCTGTTAGTTCCTGCATGCTCCCTCCACCATAATGGAAGCTTGCCCTGAAAACATAAATGAAAGTAAACCCCTTTCCATCCATAAGATACTTCTGGTCTGGTATTTTGTCCCAGCAATAAGAAACTGATTGTACTGTTGTTTCCTGAAGAGAAACTAAGGAATACACACAAGAGATGAGCAAGTGAAAGTAGATTTATTAAGGGTGTGGTTGGAAGGATTCCCAAGTGGGAGGGGCAATGAGGGGGGAGTATAGAGTTAACAAGCTAAGCTTTCTTTTATTGTTTTTTTTTTTTTTTTTATAGGACCTACACTGGGGATTGGAGAGAGACTGACAACACGTAGCTGGCCTAGTCAGGGAGGTAATTATGCATCATGGTCATCTTATCCATTCCTTTTCCCAAATGGTTGTATTTGTGCTGAAGGTCATTGACAGAGTCCTTTGCCTCTTTGGTCCTTTGCTACATGACTGGCTTGTAACAGGTTATATGACTGGCTTGTAATTCATCAAGGACCTAGTCCTTAAGGCCTAGCGGGACTTAACTCCTATCTCAGTGTGATGTCTGATTTTCCAGACTGTTTTATGTAACTCTAGCAATAGGAGATCATTTCTCCTATGAGACTGTACCCATGAACTGCCATGTTTATATGTAGTACTTTCTTAACTGTATCAGATAGTACCCATGTCAGAGTCATCTTGCTTAAAACTCAGAGGATAAAAATCTATGGATACTTCAATCACTTATAAAATTGTATAACATTTGCATATAAACTATGCACATCTTCCCATATGCTTTAAATCATCTCTGGATTATAATATCTAATATATTAAATTCTATGTAAAAAGTTATTGTATTTTATTGTTTAAGGAATAATAACATGGGGGGAAAGCTTAAATGTACATGTCTAATGTACAAGCATTTTCCTTTCTGTTTGAAGTATTTTCTGCTTACAGTTGGTTGAATCTGTTGATACAGAGCATACACAAACAGGACCAATTGATTTTGTTCAAAACCCCATTTAAAAAAAAAATTTAACATTAAGATGTGTTAGCTTTCTATTGCTGTGACAGAATACCTAAAAAAAAATCAACTTTAAGGAGGAAAAACTTATTTTGGCTTATACTTTTAGTGATTTCCATTCATGGGCATTTGGCTCCATGGTCCTGTGGACCATGGCAAGGAAGAACATCGTGGTGGGAAGAATATGAAAGAAGAATGCTACCAACTGCATGTCAGCCAAGAATATGAGAGAGAAAGAGAGTCTTGAAGAAAACGAGAAGAATGTAGAGGTCACAGAAAAGAAGGTCATTCCCTAAGATACCATTCCCTTCAATTAGGTCTCACCTCCTAACATTCTATCACCTCCCAATAGCCCATTGAATTATGAATCCCCCAGAATATTACTCCATGGATGAAGTAAGAATCCTTGTAATCCAACCATTTCATAATCACCACCTCTGAATTGGGGACCATGTCCTCAGCACATGATCCATTAGGGGACATTCCATATCCAAACCATAACAAGTATATACTTCATAAGGTTATAAGAAGAATTGCCTGACACCTAAAAAGTAACAAAAAGTTGGTTATTTGAGGAATTTTGTGAGCGTTAAAGCCCAAACAGTAGTGTTCAGGGGCTAAGAGGAAAACATCAGTTTCAGGGCATAGGAGACGGTCAATCTCCACACCTCGGCTTCTGCACAGCGAGGCCTGGAGAGTGTGGTTGTACATGGTACTGAAACTCTGACCCTGTCAGGGTCACATTTGGATGGCAGGAGGAGCTGGCCTTTTTGCTGCAGGTGACGAACAACCAGAGACAAAAATATTTTGATTCAGGGAAACTGTAAAACGAGTGACTGATCAGACTGATTTGGATTCGAGTGTGTAGACTAGGAGAGATCCACAGAGGTGTGTGAAAATGGTCATAAGACGCTTCGCAGATGAAGTGGGAGAGCAACGGGACATGACACATTGACACAACACTGCTGGCCATTTTCTAAGATGCCATTCACGGGGGAAAAAAGAGATAAGTATGACCATGCTTCTCTTACTCCTCAATTTCCATTTACAACTTTCTCAGATTCACTTCTCTGTGCCCCAGTGGACATGGCTGTAAACCACAGTTGCGCTGTTTACAAGCTGCATAAACACTCAAGATGCACTCAAATATCCAGCGCAGGTCTAATGGACTCTCTATTTATTTATTATTGAATTCAGGCTTGCACTTGGAAAATATAAGAACCTCCCAATTCTCTTAGGCATTTTAAACCCTGACGTCGATATTTTTGATATCACAGTAGTTGTGATGGAACAGTGTCGTATGAAAATACTGTCTTACCTCGTCCAGAGGCTCTGAAAAAGAATTAAATCAGCTGGTAAAACAATTCAATAGTTCATCTGCTACAAGTCTGGACACTCCATATGTGTGGTTTGTTTCCATCCTTCTGTCTACATCCAAGTAGGAAAAACGTTCCCCTGGACTCCAGCAATGACTGGGCTTTTTGAGGACATTCTTGTAACTGCAAATACTCACTTGAGCTTTTCAACAATATTCTCGGTAAAAGGCCACTGTCATGCAGTAGGGTTTCCAGAAGCAAGGTCCAGTTACAACTCGGCTGGGATAAGAGCAGTTTCAATTGACCCATGGCTTTCAGTCCTCCAGTTGATGGAGCCCTTTCAAAACGCAAGATAAAGATGGAATAATGAAGTTAATCTGTCTATGAAATTAATAGCCTTAAAGTACAGATGTAATGTTAACTCCCTGAAATGTCAACTCCTCCCGGGTTACTCTGAAACTGCTTTCATGCTTACTCCATTTCAGGGTTGCTTGTGGAAGGAGTTGCATTTAATCCCAACTAGCTAACAGCAAATTAAATTTGGTAGCCTGCCAAATTTAAAACTGATACAAAATAACCATGCCTACATTTTATAGAGCTATGCCTATTTTTTTTTAAATTTTGTGGAGAAAAGAAAAATCACTTATTCATTTGCTTCGAGTGTCGTCACTTATTCATATACAAAATACATCTAAGTGTCTACTGAGTGCTGTTAACTTGCTTTCCATCATGGAAAGGTGTCCCGGTGGGCTTTGGCCCCTTTGCACTTTGCTTTGTGCTGGTGAAACTAAAGGAATTTGGTTTCTGTCCAGGGTCAACCACAGTCTAATTACTTGATATGCAAAGCCTTAAATCAACATGTCATTATCAGAAGTGCTGCTGACAGTCACCCTGCTGCCTAGTTAAGTAATCATCCCTCTAAAAGAAAAATAATTCCAAGGTAAATAACCTTGTACTTGCAAAACTGTCAACGATTTGAACAGAAAATCTAAATCAGTTCCCCACTCTTTTTTTTTTTTTTTTTTTTTTTTTAGTTTTTGTTTGAGTAGGGTTTCACTCTAGTCTAGGCTGACCTGGAATTCACTCTGTATTCTCAGAGTGTCCTTAAACTTACTGTGATACTCCTACCTCTGCCTCCTGCCTCCCAGGTGCTGGGATTAAAGGCATGTGCCATCACGCCCAGTTTAGCACTTTCATTTAACAGTTTATCAAGAGATCAGAAAGTAGACCTTAAAAACGGATAACATTATTTCCTTTTCCTCCTATTAACTTATTTAATTATGAGAGAAAGAGGAAGAGAAAGAGTGGATGTGCCAGGGCCTCCAGCTATTGCAAACGAACTCCAGACTCACATGCCACCTTGTGCATCTGGCTTATGTGGGTACTGGGGAATCAAACCTGTATCCTTAGGTTTCATAGGCAAGTGCTTTAACTGCTAAGCCATCTCTCCAACCCAATTTTTCCTCTAAAATCTCAATTTTGGATTGCCTAATGGTCATAAGATGGGAAATCAACTTATAATAATTACTATAAAGGCAATAAATAGATCTAAACTGTGGTGGTGGCTTCAAGGACTATGGGAGCAGGGTAGCATTGAGAAAGAAAGGTGTGACTGCAGCAATACAGAGGTAAGAATGAGAAGACTATAGGTTTCTGAGCAAACAACACAGGAAATACTGAGAGTGACCATTTGACTCACTACCCTTAGCAGTGGCTCCCTGAGTTGTCAAGCACCCTGATACCAACACGATCTAGACTACTGATTCTCAGAGCTCGGTTCCAGACCAGCAGAAGCATTCAAGAACTTGGTGAAAAATATTCTCTCTCTCTCTCCCCTCCATCTTTGCTGCTCCCTTTTTCTGAAATAAGGTCTTACTCTGTAGCTCGGCTTATCTCAAACTCACAGCAAAGTTGTCTCGGTGTCCCAAATGCTGGGATTATAGGCACAAACCAGCACATCTGGTTTAAATTCTTGAGCCTTAGCCCATCAGAAATTTTACAGGTTGGTTCCAGAAATTGTGTTTTAGTAAGCCAGTGACAAGAAACTCTGATGCGTTACAAGGCTTGGGCACCAGTGTTGAAGGCAGAGCTTTCTGGAGCAAGGAAAAAGAAAGAGAACCTCTTGGTGTCATCGTTTTTGCCTCTGGTTCTTTGTACTCAATCACAGGACACCCTTGGCTGCTGCCTGCAATGGACTACATATTTGTGCTGTCCCCAAATCCATATGTTGAAATTTTAATTCCAATGCCATGGTACCTAGAGATGGAGGTCTTTGGCTGGTAACTGGGTGAGGAGGCTACAGCCGTTGCTAATGGGATTACAGTCTTTAAAAGAAGAAGCCAGCTAGCTTCTATAGCACTGGAAAATGCTATGGGAGCTGCTAGGAGATAATGATTGCCAAAGTATAAATAATCAGGGGATCCTGCGAGCCAAAAGCAACCAGCCAGGCAAGAAGTATACACGTGTGCAACAGTGGCACACAGCTTATGCAGATAGCCCACTGCTCTCAGATTGGACGTGAGGCCCACTCATGAGGAGAGAACTTGTATCTGACACTGAGAACCAAGTCAGAATCCGTGGATAGGCAATACAGACTCCAGAGAGAAGCTACCACTGCTCTGGCCAGTGGGCATGCAGATCCAAAAGACTCAAATAGCTATGCTTATCCCTTGTGATAGAACCTGTTCTCACTTGTGGGAGTACAACCTTGTGTATTTATTTAAAAAAGGGCAGAGAATACTGGGGAGATCCAAGAGCTATCAATATGACAAGAAAAGTCAAGACATGTCACCTCTATCCCATCTGCCAGGGCCCAGGAATTGCAAAGGAAGCGGTGACATGAGTACTTCTCTCATTCCTAGCCTGACACCTGGCTCCAGAGAGATGGGACTTGAAATTCATTGAAGCAGAAACCTAGAGGGAGCAGAGAGCTCAGCACTCAGTCAGACGGCCAAGGCTCAGGGAACATTGCAACAAGACTGTAAGAGGCACAGAGTAGGTAGGCGTATCTGGAGGCATGCTCCTCAACCCCACAGAGAGTGACCAAGGCTTTCAAGACTCCACAGTTGAGTACCAATACCCTGCTGAGGATGGCGTTCACTGGAATGGGGTGGGGTGAGGGAGCAAAGGAGTATAATCTCATGTGAATATAATCAATATGCAATATGTTCATGCAGTAAAGCTCACAGTTAATAAAAATAAAGAAGAAGCCAGAGAGCCAGCTTGCCCTATTTCAACCACGAGGTACTGGAAGCTGGCTGTTGGCAACCTTGCATAAAGCTTTCAGCAGAACCTGATAACTAGCTCCCTCGTGTTGGGTTTTCAAGTTCAAGAACTGTGAGAAATAAATTTCATTTGTTTAAGCCATCAGTCTAGATGTGCTACAGCAGCCTTAGCTGGGTAAGGAACTGTTCATCCAGTAAACTCCCTATAGATCTTTACCTTTATTTTCAGCCTACCCAACCTTTAATTCATAGGGAAAAAAAAATCCCTGTGATTGTTTGAATTAGGTGTCCACCATAAACTCATTTATTGTGAATGCTTGGTTCTCAGCTGATAGCAGTTTTGGAGGTGGAGCCTTGCTGGGGGAGGTGTGTCATGGGGAGGTGAGCTTGTGGTGTTATTGCCAACTCCCCCTTGCTGGAGTTTGGCTCACTTCCTGCTGCTGTCGTCCCCCTGGTGTTGGCAAGGAGGTCATGTCCAACCTCTGCTCTACCACTTTTCCCTGCCATCATGGAGCTTCCCTTCAAGAGTATAAGCCAAAATAAAAATATTCTTCCCATCAGATGCTTCCAGGTCAGGAGTTTGGCACCGGCAAATGCGAAGGTAACAATGACAAATCCCGTATTTAGTGTTCACTAAATATTTCTCTTTACAGTGGTCTCCTTTACTCTGAATTAAGGTACTTATGAGAAGCAAGCACATTTCAGCACTTTACTGTTTCAACAATTATAATTTTTAAAATCAGTTATCCAGACGCAAGCCTCCTGAGGATACTTGTTTTATACTCCCCCGAGTTCTTTCCTACTACAGCGTACAAAGCAGAGTCAGCTGACTGACTTGTCAGCATCTAGAGCACCAGGCAAACGCTTCACAAAGAAAGAAAGAGGAGCTTTGCCAGGAGACTGATTTGTAACCAAAGAAAGTGTTCAAAGATACAAAATGAAGATATTCCAAAGCACCCCTGACACTTGCCATGGCATTTGAAACACTTCATAACGTCACAATGCACAAAACACTTCAGCCTGCACTTAACATTTGGTCTAACTTAGGCCTTCCATCTGAAGCTTCTGATAAGAGAACTGTAAGTTATCTGATAACTGGAAAAGATAACCTGGGCACTTGGATAGGGTTAGCTACGAAACTGCTGCTGTAAGGAGTCTGCTGCTGAGGGAAGAGGAAATAACTCCTCAAGCTAAAGGTTAGCTCCATGAGTTGGAGTTGGAGCATCCCAGACGTTCTAAGTTGCTGTCATTGGTCATATGACTCTTGCAGGGGCTCCAAACCATCATTCCAAAAGACATAATGGTCAGCTCTAATTCTTTCCTGAACCCTAAGTTATGACTTGTAGAAGCTTTCTAGAGGTTGTAGTGGGTGGTGTATTCAAATTGACTTGGTTATCTAGTATTTACTACTATCCATGTGTTATGCTTGAGTTAAGTGCTGATTTAAGGACACAGCTGAAAAATGGTTTTGCTGGAATATATAGTGGGATTCTTTGAGAGAAAGTTGGAAGTAGTTTGAAGAAAGTGACAGAAATCAGATCATGGAGGGCTTCATTATCCCAAGTGGGCAGTCTGGACTTACTGAAGAGTTTAAGGTAGAGAAGTTTCCTGGATGGGTTACAGTGCAGAGATTGGACTTGAGGCTATTTGTGTTTTTTACTCAATTCTTCAGTCATATAATAAAACAAAATAAATTGTATTTAATTTCATTCTACTATATCTGAATACCTTGTTATAAATAAAATCTCTCATTTAACAGATGGAAAGCTGTTTGTTGAAATGTACCTCAATTCTTGGATATTTCAACTTATCACAGATTTTGAAATGTACAGTAGAATGAATCACTATGAGGAAAAATAAAATACTACAAACATTCCTCAATCTCTGAGTAATAAATGCATTGAGGAGTCTGTGCAGGGCATATGGAGAAGCATATGTTCGTTCATCCTTTGAGCTGGTAGAGCTGTGAAAGTGAGATTAGCCTTAAAAAAGACAGGCAGAAAGGGAAAATTTATATATACATATATGTGTGTGTATGAAATATGTACATGTTGAATTCTAGTAAGATTAAAAAATGCGAGCAAAAATTTATAAATCTATCAGGCTGTATATGTTTTGTATTATAAGAATGATTTTGTAGCTGTGTTGAATTATAATTATATTTTAATAATAATGCTAAATTTCTGGGGTGTGAATTATCCTAAAAAAATTTAAAATCCAGGTAGTAATGAGGTTCATCTTTTTTTTTTTTTTTTTTTTTTTTTACTTTTACTATCTTTTATTTTTAGTTTTTCAAGGTAGGGTCTCACTCTAGCCCAGGCTGACCTGGAATTTCCTATGTATTCTTAGGGTGGCCTTGAACTCATGGTGATCCTCCTACCTCTGCCTCCCAAGTGCTGGGATTAAAGGTGTGCGCCACCACGCCTGGCTAGGTTCATCCTTTATTTGTTTTTGAAATAAATTATTTTTGTGAAATTATGAAAAATCTTGGCTCACCATAAAGTAGTTCATTTATAATTTCTTCAGTTTTTGTTATTTACTCATACTGCAATAGAAAGTTAAAGAAAAATCTTAGCTATGTCAGTGAGGCCCACCACTGAGCTACATCCCCAAACCCAGTGTATACTTTCTTGACTTCCAAAGTCAGTTGTAAAGTCCAGGCCAAGAGAAGACTCTGAATCAACCTCAGGCTGTGACGTGGGCTATTTTATTGCTAAGGCCATGTGACCATGAGATTATTTTATCCTAACACATATGTATCACACAGAAACTACCAGATTAGTAGACATTGGAATGGAGTCTCAAATGCAGCATGTGGATAAAAACCAGTGGTATTGGGACAGGGTCTTTGACTATTTCACATTGATTCTCAACCAGTCAAACTGTTGTCCTCAACAAAGTACTGGGCTCTAGGCACCAGAAGGCACAGCATGAGCCTCTCTCATCAATGCTTATGATGATCTACTGGGTACATGTGTGCTTCTCATCTCCTAAACCTCCTAACTATAGTTTCTGTGGAAAGGGGAGAACAATTTCTGTGATGGAGTGTGGAGTACACACATTACCAGACCATCTGGTATTCTACTAGGTTGTTGCTATCAGGTCTGAGATAGATATATATATGGCCAATGCCATGATTTTTTGGGGAAAGAAAGGATTAACTATACTGGCAAGGGGGCTCAGCACTAATTATGAGGAGATAAGAGATATGGTTCAACAGTGCATATTTTGACACTTTGATGACTGACAAACACCAGACCTATACAGGACACTACAGTCAGATAAAGGGATGAAAAATCAGAAGTTTATCTTTAAGGGGCTAAAGGTCTTAGTGACTCTACTGGGAAAGCAATATAAGCCAGAAGACCCAATGGTCAACGATGAGGGGATGATGTAATGGGCAGCATAAGAATACAGTGATGATCACTTACAGACCACCTTGAAGAAACAAGGACAGGACTCAGAGAACTTAACACAGGGAATGAATGGATCTCAGTGTTGCAAAGAATAGATTGTAGTGGATATTACCAACAACTTTGCATTCTGTGGCCATTACCTGGCAGTTTATGCTGACCTGATCAAAGGAGAAGGGGTTCTTACAGCCTCCGTTTTTCTACCTTTAGTAATACCCTTTAGTAGGGTATTAATGCCAGTGAATTAAAACTTCGAGAGCAGCAATTAACTACTGACCAATGGGAGTGGGTGTATAAATACACCATCATCCCTTTTCTTTTTCTTTTTTTTAATATTTTTTTTGTTCATTTTTTATTTATTTATTTGAGAGCGACAGACACAGGGAGAAAGACAGATAGAGGGAGAGAGATAGAATGGGCGCACCAGGGCTTCCAGCCACTGCAAATGAACTCCAGACGCGTGCGCCCCCTTGTGCATCTGGCTAACGTGGGACCTGGGGAACCGAGCCTTGAACCGGGGTCCTTAGGCTTCACAGGCAAGCGCTTAACCGCTAAGCCATCTCTCCAGCCCCATCCCTTCTCTTTTGGTGGAATAACTACAAATGTGTATTTTATGCCAGTTGTCAAAATTTCCCTAGGAGCTTTAAGTTCCAGTTACTCCTTTGGTAGTTGACTTGAAAAGGAAGCATAAATCTTTCTTTGCTTCACTTATTCATTCCCCTTCCAGGGTTCTCTCTGTGGTGGTGTGCATATGAAATGTTCCCCAGAAGCTCATGTGTTGTGAGTGGCAGTTTGGGAAAGTTGTGGGGCCTCTGGGCGGTGAAGACTTGATAGAGGAGGTGTGCCACTGGGGGGTGATATAGCTGAGCTCCATGCCAGTATTCAGACTGCTTCCTTCATGCTGCTTTGGAGATGTGAAGTCTGTGTGCTTCGGCTGGGCTCCCCTGCCATGACAAACCTCTCCCTCTAGGCTGTAAGCTGAGGTCAACCTTTTCCATCCTTCACTGATTTCTAGTTGGGTGTTTTATCCCAGCAACAAGAAGGTGGCTGCTATACTCTCCACTTAGAAAATAAACTTTCTCTTGAACCTTCATACCAGCATCTGTTCTTTAAAAAAAAAAAAAAGTATTTATTTGTTTGTGTCCGTGTCCGTGTGTGTCCGTGTGTGTGTGTGACAGAGAGAGAGAGAGAGAGAGAGAGAGAGAGAGAGAACAAGGTATTGCAGGGCCTCTTGCCACTACAAATGAATTGCAGATGCATGTGCCTACCACTTTGTGCAGCTGGCTTTATGTGGGTTCTGGGTAATTGAATCTGGGCCCTCAGGTTTTGTAAGCAAGTGCCTTTAATCACTAGTGATCTCCTCCGCTACAGGGTCCATTTCTTGAGACCATCCAAGGTGGGACATGCATAAAGCTTTGTGCTTACTCTGCATCTCAATCCCTGTATCAGGAATACTAAGAAAGTAGCCCAAAAACATTTAGACAATACATGTCTCTGCAGAACGTCTCTCTGGCTCAAAACTCATGTTCAGTTCATCGCTTCTTGGTTTTCCCTATTCAGCCTGATGGGATATTTCATGGAAAAGTTGTATTTTCAGGCATGGAGGTTGTTTGGCTTCATCCAACCTCCCACGTGAAGGGTGGCACCATACTTCTGGCCTCAAATCAAGTTCATGATCGTAGAGCTTTGTCCCAAAGTGAGGCCATGTTATTTAAATTACCTAAGGACTGATTTTGACCAGATTATCCCTGACATGGGTTAGTGGGTCAAATTTGTACTAGAAACTCTACATTATATAAATAAGAAAACAAAATCAATGGTACAACTAAAAATAAGCTGAGGAAAATGCTACTGGTGTAGGAAAACAAAAGCAGAGAATTCCCTGCATTACAACACTGCTCTTGACTTTCGAAAACTTATCTTCTCAAATTTCTAAGAAAAGAAGGGCAATATTTCAAACAATTTTGTCATCCTTACCAAGAAGATAATTGTAGTACCTGAGAAAAAAGTTGAGGGGATTAAAAACTCAAAATATTTTCTTTACCTCTTTAACCAAAACTGTGAAAATTATCTGTAGTTTTAGCAATAAAAATATTTGAACTCTATTGTCAGTATAGCCACATCTCTATAATGGTTGTAATTAAAGATAACTGTGCAGTAAAAATCAGGTGAAGTTCACATGGATATTTATATATGGAATTTGTTTTAATGCTTAAAATAGCTCTATCCACTAATGTAGACATTCTAGGTTTTTTTTTTTTTTTTTTTTTTTTTTTTTTTGTTTTATGAGGTAGGGTCTCGCTCTGGCTCAGGCTGACCTGGAATTAGCTATGTGGCCTCAGGGTGGCCTTGAACTTACAGCAATCCTCCTACCTCTGCTTCCCAAGTGCTGGGATTAAAGGTGTGTGCCACTATGCCCGGAGGCATTCTTTTAAAAAATATTTTATTTTAATTTATTTATTTGAGAGAGAGAGAGAGAGAGAGAGAGAGGAGAAAAAGACAGAATGGGCGCACCAGGGCCTCCAGCCACTGTAAACAAATTCCATATGCATGTGCTACCATGTGCATCTGGCTTATGTGGGTACTTGGGATTCGAACCTGGGTCCTTAGACTTCACAGGCAAATGCCTTAGTCATTAAGCCACCTCTCCAGCCCCTAATATAGATGTTTTTTTTTTTTGTTTTTTTTTTTGAGGTAGGGTCTCACTCTAACCTAGACTGAACTGGAATTCACTATGTAATCTCGGGGTGGCCTTGAACTCATGGTGATCTTTCTACCTCTGCTTCCCAAGTGGTATGTTAATGAAGACATTCTTAAAGACTCATGTTTTTATTTATATTTTTTTGCACACATGCACATGCACACGCACACACACGTGTTTGCCTACAGCAGGAGTCACTTGCCTATGGAGGTGTCCCTCTCTATATTTTGTTTCTGAGCCCCATTCTCTTTCTGCTGTTTCCGGAGCTTGCAGAGTTCCGTTCTCCTATGGGACTAGAGTCACCTGCACACATGGCCATACCCAGCTGCTTTATATAGGACCTGTAAATTTGAATTCAGAAGTCTCAGGCTTTCTCAGGTCCTCGTGTTTATGCAGGAAGTGCACCTAACCACTGAGCCATCTCTCTAGACCAAGAGTCCTGGTTTTTGAAAGTCATCTGTGAGGATTCGGTTCTATTGTCAATTTGATCTGCTTAGGAATCCATAGACATTCCTCTTGGGCAGGTCTCCCAAGTTGCTTCCAGAAGGATTGACTAAAGGAGGAAGTTCTCTTCCCTCACAGTGAGTCCTTTCCCCAGAGTGGGCGGCCCCTCTTGGAGGGGGGCTTTATCTAGGGAAGCTCTGGGAGAAAAGAATCCCTTGCTCCCACCAAGCTGCTGGTACTGTTGCTGCCTTCAGCGTGGACTGAAGAGCAGTGGCTCTCCAGGAAGCCTCCAGGCCTTCAGTGCTGGCTTGGGACTGCTGAGGCCTCTATGCATGTTGATCGAGAAGCTACAGGTTCCTTGACTGTCAAGCCTGCAACTGCTATTGTCGGACTGTGGAAAGCTAATCCAATAAACCTGCCTTTTTTTAAAAATTTTTTATTTATTTATTTGAGAGCAACAGACACAGAGAGAAAGACAAATAGAGGGAGAGAGAGAGAATGGGCGTGCCAGGGCTTCCAGCCTCTGCAAACGAACTCCAGATGCGTGTGCCACCTTGTGCATCTGGCTAACATGGGACCTGGGGAAGCGAGCCTCGAACCGGGGTCCTTAGGCTTCACAGGCAAGTGCTTAACCGCTAAGCCATCTCTCCAGCCCTAAGCCTGCCTTTTAATACAATTCATTCTACTGGTTCTGTTCTTCTAGAGAACCCTGACTAATACAAAAATAGTATTCAGAACTCATATCTGTACTTTAGTATGTCCCATTTCTAATACTATATAAAGTCTACTTTTATTTCTGAAAATACTACAACATTTCAGTCATGAGTTGTACGTTCTTTCTGAAGCCCTAACCTGTTATGTGAAGCAGTAAGACATTAGGTACCAGTAAGTCACATGATCACCACTTTCAGAAGCAGAAGTTATCTCTCAGCAGCTCATCATTGTTACGGTTAGTTCCTTTAGCTGGTAAGTGGAGAGTCCATGGGAAAACCGCTCAATATCCACTGCACTTTAGCACACTGGTACTAAGTCCCTTTAATATGCTTAGGTAATCTGCTATTTCCTGAAACACTTTCCTAATCCAGAAGTTGTAAGTGGCAGTTTAGTAATGCTCATGTGGGGAACGCCTTGGAAGCACTTCATCTCTTTTGACCCTCACGATCCTCCCATGAGAATATCTCAGAAGTCAAGGGAGGAAGGCACTTCCAGATTGAGGTATCAAACAAGGGTGTTGCATGCTATTTTCAAGTAGATCAACAAAACTGTATAATATGTATGTCTCAACTTCCTCAATAAAATATAGAGTGAAATCCAATTCACATAATTTAATTCACTTTCCAAGATCATAAAATTAAACAAGTATACAAGATACATCTGTCCTTTGTTAAAAAACAAACAAACTATAGTTGTTTATATTATCACATTGCTGGTGTATTTCTAGATTACTCAAATAATACCTTTAAATCCTAATAGAAAAGAAACATACAAACCTTGAGATATACAGGTATATAGACATTTTCACTTCTTTTAATAGCTAACTGCTCCACAGACACTGATGTTCCCTCTGAAAATCTTTTCAAAGATCCAACTGCTTGTCCATCCATACTCTTAAAAGTTTTGGTATTAAAAGCTCTCTTTGTTTCTTTTTGCTTCTGCCCAGTCTGTTGGTTTTGTATCAACACTTGGCATATCAGCATGCAAGCTCTCTCTGCTCTTTTCGTTAGACCTGTGTAGCAGCATGTTGCTAGTAGTTCAGAGACACTTTGTTGAACTCTCTAGATGCTCTATCCTAAGGATGCTAGATGTCGCATGGTCATCAAGATTGTGTTTTCCATATCTGAGATTTATCACTGAGATCAAATCCTTGAAACGTTTAACTATTTAAAATTATCTATTACAAAGCCCAGAAAGACAAACACTGCATGTATTCCCTCACCTGCAGTTCCTAAACTAGAACAGCTTGAATTGCAGACAAGCCTGACAGACACAGTGAGGCATAGATAAGGAAGGGTTTGGTGGGCGGGAAATTAGAGGGCAGGGGGACATATGCACAAAACCAAATCCAAAATGAATTGGTACCATAGAAACCTTGCTTTTGAATAGCAGACAAAAAATTTAACCCTCAATAAAAGTGTTGAGGGATCACCTGATAAGAAGGGCCCTGGAGAAGGTGGGATGAAGCCTAACCCTAAAACATTTGGCTCCAGCTTGCAACTTTTAGTACCAGAAACTGGTTACAATCCATGTTGAGCTGTTGATTGGAGAGACGGATAAGCTCCCCCAAAACAAGACAGACTTCTGACAATGCACTTGATTGCCCACCCACCCAAGGTAACAGGTAAGTCCCCATTGTTGAAGACAGTGCACACAACCGATGCAGAACATCAAGAGATCCAAGAGCCAGCTGAATCTGAAAGGAAGTTCCCAGCCTGCACAGTGCTGAAAGGCAGTGCGTGAGTTGCTGGGGGAAGATGGCCAACAATGTTGTAAGCAAGCAGGGAATACTGTTATATAAAAACAGGCAACCTGACAAGATGTACACACCTTTGCAATGGTGGCACACAGCCTAGGTGGGCAACCAATGGCTCTTTGATTGGCTATGAGATCCATTCAGTGGAAAGGAAGCCATAACTGGAACTAGGAACCCTATGGAAACCAAGATAATGAACTCCAGTGAGAAGCTCCCACTAACCTTTGTCCTCTAATACACTTATCAGACTCTCTCTAAATTAACAATGCTAATCCATTTTGACCTATACTGGTCTCATTCTCCATTGGAGACGCTGTTTTCTTTCTCAGAAAGCAGCAAGAACTGAGGACAACCAAATTCTACCAACCAGACAAGAAGAGACAGCTGACCTCCTGACAGCAGATGAACCACTCGTAGCCCAGTAGCTAGGGCCCAGGTGAAACCACAGAGGAGCTGCAGAGATGAGCGAGGCTGCTGCTTCCGGGGCGAGCCCGACAACCTGGGCCAGGCTGATGTGGACTGACACTGGGGACCCTCAAAGTGCACCAAGGCAGGAACCCTGAAGCTGCTGAGAACTCAGCACTAGAGTAGAATGAAAGCACACCCACCAAGGCTCGGGGACGTTTGTGGAGCGGGGTGGGGGTGCGCAAACTGTAAGAGCCCCAGGGTGGGAGGGAATATCCAGAGACACAGCCTTCCCCACAACGACAGACTGCTGCTCTCACAGCTCCCAACCTACAACTACATGGCAAGCGCCAGCAATGCCACCAAGGATGCCCCTCCGTGGAGTGGAGAAAATTCTGGCTGTAGTTTGGATAATACTGGAAGGGGAAGTCAACACAAAAATTCAGAGAAAGCTAGCATGTTAGGACTGGGATGCTCCATGCTATATAACATTGGTTTTGCATGTGCAAGGTTTAGCACCACAAAAACCAACAAAACAACATCTAGAGTGTAATTGCAGTGGTTAAGAGAGATGATGATGGTTCAGGCTAATGTGAAAGTGGTTCTATAGATACTGATTTATGGGATTAAAATTAATGCAATTTAGTAATGAATAAAGGGCATCTAGCAGTCCTCTGTTTAAAGACGGGGTAGGATAGAAAAGGATCACTATGAAGGGAAATATCCTAAGTTTATTTTTGCCATGTGGATTTTGAGGTGTCTTTGTAATCCCCAAGTATAAACTTCAAGAAACAATTCAAGTGTGGTTGGTATCCATGGGTCTACAGTCGCAGCAGAAAGCACTGTTAGAGATAGGAGTACAATGGGCACAGAGAAAGTATAGGAAAACTTAGGAATGATAACATTACCTTAACAAGGTGACATGAAAAGGGATGAGGAGATGGTTCTGTGGGTACAAGTGCTTGCTCCTCAAACATGAGGACCTGAGTTTGGTTCCCAGTATCCATGTAAAAAGGCGGTATATGGATGCACATGCCTGTCAACTCAGTACTGAGGAGGGAAGTGAAGCCAGGAGCTCAGTCAGCCAGCAGGACCTGAAGCTGACAAGCTCCAGGTTCAGTGACGCTGAAGTAAGGCGGAAGAGCAATAAAAAGGGACACCCGATGTTCTCTGACAGCCTTGTCATGCACATGCATGGGACGCACCCATCTGCACCCACACACACCACCACCACCACACCAAAAATAGTTATGTGGGCTGGAGAGATGGCTTAGTGGTTAAGTGCTCGCCTGTGAAGCCTATGGACCTCGGTTCGAGGCTCAGTTCCCCAGGTCCCACGTTAGCCAGATGCACAAGGGGGCGCACGCATCTGGAGTTCATTTGCAGTGGCTGGAAGCCCTGGCGCACCCATTCTCTCTCCCTCTATCTGTCTTTCTCTCTGTGTCTGTTGCTCTCAAATAAATAAATAAATAAATAAATACTAAAAAAAAAAATAGTTATGTGATAGAACACTGAAGACATTCAGTATTTCATGGGCAACTTGCAAGCGCTGATGTACAAAGAGGACACAGAAGCAGTTCCAGGAAAGGACAAAGGACACTGGGAGACTCTCAGGTGAAATCAGTGGAATATCTCAAAATAGGGAAAGCGCACAACAGTATTGTATCGTTGCTGTCAAAGAGGTAACTGATGTTCTTGTACTGAAGAAGGGGGTTTTGTCCCAAACTTTATAATCTGCCTCTTCCTTCACATTTAACATCTAGCACAATGCCTTACATGGAAGTAGTTTGGAAAAAAAAATTAGTAAGGGAATGAATAAATATATCTTAAATTGGATAAGTAACAAATTCACAAAGCATGTCATAATTAAAGCAAAGATAGCTTTACATTTGAGGAAGAAACTGTATATAAGTGTAAGGTACTACTGTACTAAGTGCAACCACAATAGAAACAAAAGCACAACAGAAAGAAGCATCGGGCTAAAGACAGACTGGCCTCGAATCAAAACATCATGTTCTCATAAAAGAAAATGAGCCGTGTAAGATGAATGGACTGTTTACTCAAGCTGATTATGCTTCTTTGATTCAACATGCATTATGTCCTACTTAACAAAGGAAGACTTGAAAATACTTAGAAGTATTTACTTTTATGAACATGAGCATTTGATTCAACATGCTATAAATGACAATGTTTGATGCAACAGACTATAAATGATGAAGACAGTATTCTCTCTTGAACACTGTGTGAAGGCACCATATGATGCCACACTATTAGCACTGATATTGGCATATCCATAGCAGTAGGTGCATCTACTACGAAACTGATTACTCTTTCCAGATCAGTTCGTATTGTTTGACTGCACCATTGGTAAGGACCATGGATACAGTATATTTTACTTACTGCCTTGAAAGTACATTTATATTTCCTAAAACATTATATTTCCTAAAGGCCCTCTAAATTGTATTTTCAGGGCTGTGGGAGAGCAAGAAACATTTTGGTTTTACCCAGTAAGCTTGTCTTCCTTTGTAGACAAATTTATGTTCCATAGAGCTATTTACACAATTGGCTTTATTTTGTTTTAATTTAATGTCATTTTCCTTGGTCTTTTTCTTCCTTGTAACTAACATTTAGTTGAGCAACTTCATTTAATATTGTTAAAGGCCAACTCAAATTCTTTCTGAAACAATGTATAGGTATAAGTAAATTACTAAAATGCTTCATAAAAATTAACTAATTCAGTCCTCTTTTCTCAGCATTCTCCTTCCTAAAAAGATAAATACAATATGTTTTTAGTTTATCATCATCTAAATCAGGTCTTTTCTTTTTAAAAAAAAAATTTTTTTGCTTATTTTTGTTTATTTATTTGAGAGCTACAGACAGAGAGAGAAAGGGAGAGAGAGAGAGAGAGAGAGAGAGAGAATGGGTGCTTGAGGGCCTCCAGCCATTGCAAATGGACTCCAGACATGTGCGCCCCCTTGTGCATCTGGCTAACGTGGGTCCTGGGGAATCAAGCCTTGAACCGGGGTCCTTAGGCTTCACAGGCAAGTGCTTAACTGCTAAGCCATCTCTCCAGCCCTAAATCAGGTATTTTCATGAATAGTTTCCCTGAAGATTTTAGTTGTTAACATCAAGAATGGAGTTTTGAAGGTTAATTTAGGGTCAAAAGAGATGTAGAGACAGCTTATATAAATATGGGAAACTGATAGAAAGGTAGCGATGTTTAAGATCACATACTGCTAGTGTGGAAATCCTCACTGCCAAGTTTGGCAAATGAAAATCAATACTGAGTTATTTCAAAACTGCTTTTGTGGCTACCCAGATTATATCACTGTTCTGCGCATGTCAGGTTATAAATCACATGGATTACGTCTTTCTAGGCAAATCGGATGGAATTAGCAGAGAACGACTGCCAGTGAGGCACTGTGTGGGATGCAGGGAAAGGGTGCTTATATGGTACCTGACATGGCAATTTAGATATGCAAGGAAAGATCCAAAGGTATTCCGGGAGCAGAAACTATATAAACAAAGGCCTGGGGTTGAGAATGATCGACAAATAAAAGTGAAGAGAAACGGAATGGCTGACTGAGTCTTAAGGATCTGTGCAGACTGACTTAACCGGAGCCAAGAAAAGTGTTGGGTGCTCTGTGAAATAAAGCAGGAGAAAGTGCGGATGAAGCAGAAGCCACTTTAGGATTCTGAGGAGTAAAGTGACGTCATGGAAGTAGTCTTTTCAACATGATGCACAATAATATTATAAACCAAAGTCCCTGCAATGGTTTGGAGAGAAGGGTGGGTTGGAGAGTCCGCTGACAGGACCGTGATAATCACCTCGGAGGACGTGCGGAGGAAGCTCCGGGGAGATGGGGTAGACGCTGAGAGGACTGAGAGCTCCATGCTAAAGACGACTTAAAACATGTCCTGTGGGCTGGAGGGGGGCTTAGTGGTAAAGGCACTTGCCTGCAAAGCCAAAGGACCCAGGTTCAATTCCCCAGGACCCACATTAGCCAGACGCACGTACATGTGTCTGGAGTTCATTTGCAGTGGCTGGAGGCCCTGGTGCGCCCATTCTCTCTCCCTCTCCCCCTTCTTTCTCTGTCAAACAAACAAATAAATAAAAATAAAATATTTTTTTTAAAAAAAGAACATGCCCTGCAAGGCTCAGGGAACAATGCAGAACAGGGTGACAAAAAAATGTAAGAGCCTCAGAGTAGGGCGGTGTACTCTGATACATCCTCCCCCCGAGGTTCACACAGGGACTGACTGGTGCATTCACGACTCCACAGTGAATATCAACACCACCACTGAGAAGGGCCTTCCATGGAATGGGAGTGGGGATGAGGGGGGCATAAGAATGTAACCCAGTGGGAATATGATCAATTTGTAATATGATTATTTAAAAATTTTTTAATAATAAAAATTATTTTAAAAATTATTATAAAACATGTGATGATAATAGAGAAAAATATACTTAGATGTTTAGCTATAATGAATAATATGGAGTTAGAGAGGCTGGGGATATTACTCAGTAGTTAAAGGCACTTATTTTCAAAGGCTAATGGCCCAGTTTCAATTCCCCAGTACCCATATAAAACCAGACACACAAAAGTGGTACACACATCTAGCCTTTGTTTTCATTCGCACAAGGTCATAGAGTGCATTCTCTTTCTCTCAAGCAAATAAAATATTATTACAAGAGTTAGCTATATAATTTTAGTGACATAAAAGTATATTTACATGCCAGATAATAGGATATTAAGACGACAGAGTAACAAAGGCATTCCATTTCAATCATAAGGAGCAAATAAGACATGTTTCTTGTTCTAGGCATAACTAAAGTGACAGGAATACACTGAGGTCTTTGAAGGCACAGTCCAGGTCTCACTAGTCTTGGATTCTCCATTTACTCTATGGGGACAGACGCATATAGACAAGTAACACAAGCTTCACTGTCACTACAGACTTTTACATATGAAGTTTCCAGATCCTCTATTTTATGGATAGGACTTTTATTATTTAGTAGAGAGATACAGCCAGTCAATGTAGGTAGCCAAGTCACTGACAGTGTGTTTCCAACATGAACTGAGATTAGCAATATCTCCTTTAGCTATACATGATATTTTAACTCTCAGAAACAAAGGGAAGTCATTTTCCAGTGATATATTCCACAAAGAATCAAACTGCCATTCTACATAATGCCACAAAATGTCATCAGATTTCTCTGGAAGTACATTTCACACTTTAAATGCTTTCCCTTGTTTTTAAATGCTGTTAATTAAATAATAAAATGAAAGATCTTACTCATAATTATAAAAGTTACTCCTGTCTCAACTTCTACCTAAGGCTCTGAGTTAAGTTAAATGATTATAAGGGTTTTTTTTTTTATTATTATCTAGATCTTTTAAGTAACTGCAGAGCTATCAAATCCCCAGTCATAGATCAAGAAGTGTGATTTTTTTTTAAATGGCTAGGCAATTAGCTAAAATAGAACTCAATTCCAAACATTCACTGTTTTCTATTATATCACTAAAGCTATGACATAGTGAAACTATGAGTGCTATACCCTGAATTCTTGAGCTAAAAAAAGTAGGAATCATACTCCTTACCTATCTGTTGTGAAAAGTTATAAGTTCCTTTTATGAAATGCTTTTACATTGGTGAGTAAAACATTTTACTAAACTTTAAAAAGAATCATAAAATTATAGGTAGTGAGACATTTAGAAGTTCTTACCTGAGTAAAGAAGGGTAGAAATGTGATATGCAAGAAACCCAATGTAGTGGTTGGTTGAAAAATGATTTTAAGGAACTTGAAGCAGACTCATCCATGCCATGCTGAAAAACTCTGGGGAAACAGAAATAATTATTTTACAATATGCAGGAAACACTGGCTATTGAGAGCACTGAAATGACTTTGGATTTTCACTTTATATTCACAAAATAATTTTCATATACAATAGTATCACATTAGAGTGAATAATGCATCCATGAAAAGCATGAATGGAGACCTGGGCTCTTTATAAACCTCTGTAAAACAACCCTTCTACTGGGGAAGGAAGGACGATATCACCAGCATTTAATTTGTCAAAAGTTCATAGTATATAATTTGTAAAACATAAATGCTCAAAATACAATGAATCTAATTTGACTCTTCCTCAAAATGTACTCAAGAGATCCTAATATTTTTTGATATTTGCTTCATTCATGCAAGCCTTTTTAACGCGAGGAACCTGTTTTTAATCATTAAAAGGGTTTACATTTTCCAAACAATAAATGAGAAATTATATTAGTTTTCGATGTTCTAAGTGCCCAGAGAGTGTTTACCAAAGGAATAATTACTGAAATAATATATCCAGACTATCTGGTCTGCGACCATCCTTTGGAATCACTATAACATTTTGCAAGTTGGTACAATTCAGCTGTAAATCTTGACTTAATAAGAGGATTTGTAACATAAAATGTTTAATAGATAGCTTACATAATAAAATTTTATGATAGGACAATATATTTTGCCACATAGAGTTAAGAATAAAGACTGAGAACATTTTACAAATGGAATAGTTTAAAGTGTCCATCTTTCTAAATAGTACCAAAGCAACAGTGTCTTGATCCAAGATTATCAAAGCAGAATAAAGTTTCATTTTGAAAACACACACTATCTTTTCACTATACATCTTTTAAAAATATATTTTATATTTATTTATTTATTTGAGACAGAGAAATAGGCACAGAAAGAAAGAGAGAGAGAGAGAGAATGGGTGTGCCATGGCCTCCAGCCATTGCAAATGAACTCCAGATGCATGTGCCCTCTTGTGCATCTTGCTTATGTTGGTCCTGGAGAATCGAACCAGAATCCTTTGGCTTTGTAGACAAACGCCTTAACCGCTAAGCCATCTGTCCAGCCCATCACTATACATCTTACATCTTTTGCCTTCACACTTTTTTTTCAATTTTTACTCTTCTCTCCTTTCATTGTCTTGTTGAGTGTAATATTTCATAATTATAAGTATTTTTAGATACTTACTATCTGTTCCTTATAGTCAGTCATATTTTGCTTCACTAAATTTTAGATCTTAGCAAAAATCATTAAATAGGCTTTGAGGTCTGGTTGTGACATTTTGATCCCATGCAATCCACTGAGGGAGTTAAGAAGTAGAAGGTAGCTCTGGGCTCAGGGAGTGCTTTTCTAATGGGTCTGGTCTTCACACAAGCAATGCGGACTCACTGAAGAATTTATAGCATAGGAGTTACACAAGTACTTTCTTGTCTTAGAAAACTCACTTCAGTTTCAGTAAAGTATGTGAATCGGAGAGGATCAAGGATAATGATGGTGATACTAACTACACCAGACCAACAGGAGAAGTCTGAACTAGGTAAGCGGCAGAGGACATTACAGAAGACAAATCCAAGAAATGCTAAATTAATAGAATCAACAGTAGTTAGCCAGACGTGGTGGTGCACACTTTTAATTTCAGCAGTGAGGAGGCAGAGGTAGGAGGATCTCTGAGTTTGAGAATACCCTGAGACAACATAATAAATTCCTGGTCAGCCTGAGCTAAAGTGAGACCTTACCTCGAAAAACCAGAAAATAAAACAAAAAGAACAGTCATACCCTAATGAAATGGAGTTAGAAATAGCATGAAGGGTTGGGGGGGGGAGAAAAAAGTAGCCTAGGAAAACTCACAGGGACTTTACTTCATTTTAAACCTCCTGGGGAGGATGTGAGCATTTGAAACACATCTAAGGAGGCGTTGAACAGGAAGTGGGACTTGCTGATGCCGTATATACGAGACATTAGCTGGCGTGAAAATGCCCATGTGGAAGTCATCAGTGCCATGGTGAAGCCATGTGAGTGAACGAATTTGCCCACAGAAGGGGTAGGAGATGAAAAGCTTATACTTAGTTAAAGGACAGATCTTTGGAACACATCAGCAGCTCAAGCGTGACATGAGAAAAACAAGCAGTGAAATGAAACCAAGAAGGAACAATGAGAGAAGTGGGCAAAGAGCCATAAGAAAATGATGTTGGGGAAGCCAGGAGAGGAGATGGCCAACAGTGTCAAAAGCTGTAATGAAGCTAAAAAGAAAAAGAATCCAGTTAGTGACTGAGGGCCTCTGTTTGTTACACATAATGTGGTAGAAGTCAAGCTGCAGTGTGTATGGTAGGTCTAAAGGTAGAGAAAAAAATGAATATACACACCACAGTGCAGGAGGAATATTTTTAATATAAGAAGTAGGCAGGATAGAAGATAGAAATTACACAAAAGACTAAGGCCATGGTGGAAGAAATAAATATTATCAGGAGACTGAGTGGGAAGATTCACGTTAGTTTGGCAAAGAGACACGTTGATCATAACCCAATGAAGGAATGTGGAGGCAAGTCAGGGTCAAAATAATTATTGAGAATGGGTATGAAGCCAGGTGTGGTGGGCAATGGTGCAGGCCTCTAATCCCAGCCCTTGGGAGGCAGAGGTAGGAGGATTGCCCAACATGAGTTCAAGGCCACCCTGAAACTGCATATTGAATTCCAGAATTCCAGGTCAGTCTGGGCTAGAGCAAGACCCTACCTCAAAAAAAAAAAAAAAAAAAGAATAGACGTGAGAATGGGGGGCGTGTGGTTCAGTGGTGGAGTACTTGCCTAGTATGTGTAAATCCCCAGCTTCCCTCACTCCCAGCTGTAAAAAATAATAAAATAAATGAATTTTTGATTGCCTGGATTTTCCCAGAGAAGTACACAAGTTCTTAAGACCTTCTGCTTAAGACCAAAGTATATAAAAATGGAAGGAGGAACTACCTAAGAGTGGACAATGACTGTGGCTGTCAACTGGCACAAAAGGATTGCTGAGTGATAGCAACTGCCGTGTAGCACAGGGTAGAGACCGAATAAGTGAGGTTGAAGGGAAGGGATATGTAAGAAGCTAGGAGAGGATTTTGTTACAGGGAGACAAGAGGTATAGCAAAGGTTTGGCAATGAAAACAATCTCAGGCTGAAGAGATAGCTCAGTAGTTAAGGCACTTGCCCTCGAAGCCTAATGACTCAAGTTTGATTCCCCAGTACGTACCTAAAGTCAGATGTGCAAAGGGGTACATGTGTCTGGAGTTCATTGGCAGTGGCTAGAGTGGCTGGAGGTCCTAGTGCACCCATTCTCTCTCTCTTTCTCTCTCTCTCTGCTTGCAAATAATAAATAAATAAACTTTGAAAAAGAAAGAAAGAGAAAAGCAGTCTCAAAGGAAGGGACAGGAGGCAAAACAGAAGAGACCAGAGATGAAATGCTTGCTGTGAAAGACCCAGAAACCAGACTGGTGCCATGACAGGCTTTTCAGTAAGGTGCTGCCCCAGCTAGGCCTAAGTTTCAACTTCCAGCTTAGGCAGAGGACCTGAGTCAGCCCCTAGACATATCCAAGCATGCCCAAGACTTGCCCAAGACTTGTCCCTTCTGCTCCAGCCAATCAAAAGAATACAAGGACAGTTACTGTTTAAAACAACCAATCATGTAACCATCCCCTACTTCTATGGTCAAATCCCTATAAAAACTCTGCCCTCCTGCTGCTCAGGGCTCTTGCATGGATCCACTGCACTGGTGAAGTCAAGAGTCCGAGCCCGAAATAAAGTTCTTTGCCTTTGCATGCGTGTTTGCTGAGAACTGGGCATAACAGGTGAGTGACCAGGAGGGAATGCCATAGACAAAGACCCAAAGTATGGCAATCTACACCTACGTTTTATGACTTCTTTCAGCCCTTTGCAAAAACCTGTACTTGTCCAGAAATAAGTGCCTCATATAGAATGTCCTATTTTGAAACATTTTATGGATAACAGGGCCTCTGAAAGTTAAAAGTAAGGAATGTTCTTGAGCCTGAAGGGAAAGACTCTGAGTCATCCTTATTTCTTTCCCTTGTAAAGGAGTCCATGTGGTTTCTCTACTTTGCTAGAGCTCAGGAATGGAAGGGTAAGATCTGGCTTTCCCTTATCTCTAATTTCCTAGAAGACAAAACTTAGAAAATTAAGGACCTGAAAACTTGGTGGCACCAAGATACCTGGTTTCAGGACCCCCATCCTGTAAACTCCCACAAAAGATTCCAGTCTAGGTCTCTAGGAGGGACTTCCCAGTTCCAGAATCCTGCACAAAAAAGGAGCTCTCTGCTCTTTCCTTCTCTTAAGTTCCACAAACTCCATCTGGAGGATCTGTAACAAACCTTTCCTAAACTTTAACCTCTGGTCTATGGGTTTCATGCACCAAAATTTATAAGATCATGGAACATAACTAAATTAGTGGCAGCTTGTTTGGGCCATGAGTGTCTTGCACTCTTTCTCTCCTGAGTTACCACCCACCCACCCCCAAGCCAAGAAAGTCTCCTACCTTTCAGCTCTCATCACTGTCATGGCAGCTCTATAGATTATTCTACTGCAGAACTTTCTCCACGAACTCTTACTGCCCACTCTGTCTAAAATATTCTTCTCACTGCCTGCTTACACTCTCGTTTTGCTTTGCTTCATTCTTTCCCCTGCCTTTCTTTCTCTCTCCTTCCCTCCTTCCTTCCTTCCCTTTTACTTTTTACCCTCTTTGACCTTTTCTTTCTTTCTTTTTCTTTCCTTCTTTCTCTGCTCTCTGTGTTGATGGGGAGAGTCTCTGAAGGTCATGCAGGAGCAATGAGTTAGCACATACAAGAGAGATAGAGCCAAACAGTCTGTGCTTGGAACCTGGATATTCTTTGTACTAGACATAAAAGTTTGGAAAGTTATTTAGCCTTGATTTTGTCATTTGTAGAATGGGGATTGGTAGGTGTGGTGGTTTGATTCAGGTGTTCTCCATAAACAGGTGTTCGGAATGCTAGGTTCCCAGCTGATGAAGATTTGGGAATTAACACCTCCAGGAGGCAGTATAGTGTTGGGGGCAGGCTTATGGGTGTTATAGCCAGTTTCCACTTGCCAGTGTTTGGCATGCTCTCCTGTCCCTGTTGTCCACCATATGTTGGCCAGCGGGGTGATATCCACCCCCTGCTCATGCCATCGTTTTCTCTGCCATTGTGGAGCTTCCCCCTCAAGCCTGTAAGCCAAAATAAACCTCTTTTTCCCACAAGCTGCTCGTTGTTGGGTGATTTCTACCAGCAGTGTGAACCTGACTGCAACAGTAGGTGTGAGGATCCTGTGAGATAATGCCTAAAAAAGATTTAGTTAAGTGCCTCAAACTCAGTAAGGGTTCAGAACAGGCAAGGTGCCAGTATGATCAAGGAGTTGCAAATATTTCTTTAAGAATGCCCATTACTATGAAAACTGACATGAAATTCCTAAAAGTCTAAGTGGTTGCCTATTTACAGTTTACATTAGAAAACATAGACAATCAAATAATAATGAAATGGTTGGTTAGTTGGTGCCAAAATCTCTTAGAGTAAAATCAAAGGCAGCACCGTCTTTAGCTGGATATATTTCTTCCAGGACCTAAATGCTTTCACTTGGCCCACAGGACTCTCCTGTCCTGGAACTGGAACGAGAAGTTATGGTGGATGTTTGAGGTCTCCGAGGGGGTGGGGTCTGTATGAACATTTAATTCCACAGCAAGATCCCACATTAGTTTCATTATTCTGGAGAGTATAACTGGGTGAAAATAGGCCCACAAGTCTCAATGTGGGCAGGGATGATATTATGTGCTAGCTACTAGATAACCTTTAATAATGTTGTGGTATACAGCTAAAAGACAGGATTCTCTGAATAATTCATAGCAGAGAGTAAAATGCAACCCTAAAACCCATGGAATTATATTTTCTACAAGACCACAAAGAAATTGACACAGCAAATTTAAATACTATAAGAGTTAGTAATTGTTTATAGGTTGCAGCAGAATAAGTTTCTGCTTTGCAGATTAGCACACTGAAAAGGTGGTTTTTGCTTAGGGGAAGTAAAGGGAATGGTGGAAATTCCGTCCTCTAACATCTGCGAGCCATGCACCTTCCCTCTCATTAACATCATACTGCCTCTGGGCTGATCACACCACAGTACTTGAGCACCGCACTTTACAGGCTTTCTTACTTTCTTTCATTATTTTTTTGTTGTTGTTGTTCTCTTTTTTTTTTTTCTCTTTCGTCCCTTAACAAAACTGAATGGTTCTTGGGTTTATGTAACCAGAGCTGGTGTGAAATAAGTCCAAGGCACATTGAAAGTAAGAACAACTGGAAGCTGAAAAGACTTAGCTGGGTTTACCTTTCTTGTACCACGCTGACTTTGGCGACCATCCCAGCGGAGCTGGTTCTCATATGAGACTACACCTCCACAGCAGAGTTAAAGCAGTTCAACAACGTCAGCTCTACGAGTGGATCAGATCACACTTCTGCTACCCTCTGCACACAGTACCACGCCTGGCCCATAGGACATGTTTAACAAATAAAACTATCGGGAAGAAAAACCACAACTTTGGAAAGAGAATTTGTTTGAAACTTTGAAAGATTAACACTGGATTACATGTCCTAAAATTATAAGAGATTATTAATACAAATAAATAAGCAAATTTAAACACCTCAAGACTTAACTATGATTCTATGACTCTTCACTTTATTTTAAGTGTCATTCATAAGTTCAAGGTCAGCCTAGGCTACAAAGTGAGACCTTGCCTCAAGAAAAATAAACAAATGATAAATAATAAAAAATGTTGTCTCTAGGGCCACTATTTCAAATGCCAATAAGTGACAGTTCAAGGTAAGACACTTGTAGTAAAACGTAGTTCTTTCTGCTTCTCTGAACCACTGGCTTCAGTTTCTCAGAATGAAAATAACTTCCTGATGTTAGAGAATGACGATTTTGAATTATCAGATGACTGCCAGAGTATTTGGGTAACAGATACGTGGTAAAAACATGAGGGAAGAAGAGAGAATGAATAGAAGGTATTGTCAGACCATGCTTAATGGAGAGAAAGACGAATTTGCAAGACCATGTGCAAAGAGTATGCAGCCAAAGGGCAGGACTAAGGAGGACACACGCAGGGAGAAGAAACAGACTGAATCCCAGGGTACAGCAGACACCAGCCAGGCAGCGTTCAGAGTAGAGGCAGCCCCCAAAACTAATTACCAGCCTTTCCTAGTGTTGACCTTAATAGGACTATTGATAAAGCTGTTTGATTTTCTACTCATTTAATAGACATCTCTCCTTAAAAGCAATAATTAAATAACGAAGGTACACAAAGGGGTCTATATCCCTCTAACAAAAAACAGCTAAGGTGAGACACTTGACTTTCTGGATCATTTTACATTTTGCCAAAGATTTTTTTTTAATTTTTCAAGTTTTAAATATTTTTATTTCCATTCCATACTTCCCCCCCACACACACACATTGCAAAGGTACAATATTGCTATGTAGTCTAGGCTGACATCCAACTTGCAATCCTCCTGTCTACCTCTCAAGACATACAGATATGAGCTGTGATGTCAGGCAAGCTGTATTTCACTTTCTTAAAAAAATATTTAATTTTTATTTATTTATTTGAGAGAGGCAGAGAAAGAGAGACAGAGAAAGGAAGAGTGGGTGTGCCAGGGTCTCCAGCCACTGCAAACAAACTCCAGACACATGCACTACCTTGTACATCTGGCTTACATGGGTCCTAGGGAATTGAACTGTGATCCTTTGGCTTTGTAGGCAAGCACTTTAACCACTAAACCATCTCTCCAGCCCTGTATTTCATTTTTAATAGGTTTATTAAGACATATAGTTCACAAACCACATTACTACATTCACAGAGTTCTACAACCTTCATTACTATCTAACTTTAGAACATTTCATTAACCTTAAATGCTAAACCCATTAGTAGCCATTCTTTATTCTTTTCTTAACCACTAGCAAACACTAGTATACTTTCTTTTTGTAGACTTGCCTATTCTGGCTATTTTTATTATTATTATTTATTTGCAAATAGAGAAAGAGTGAGGTGCCAGGCCCCCTCTAGCCACTGCAAATGAACTCCAGATGCATGTACCACTTTGTATATCTGGTTTTACATGGTACTGGGGAACTGAACTGGGGTCCTTAGGCTTTGCAGGCAAGCACCTTAACCTCTGAGCCATCTCTCTAGTCCTACTCTGGATATTTCCAATGAATGGAATACATGCCTGTTTTCATTTAGAATAATGTTTTGTTCTTAGCATAGCATGTTTCAGTATGCAATTCAATTAATCTGCAGAATAGTATTCCACCATATGGTAATGTGACATTTCATTTATGTTTGTGGACACACGAGTTGCTTTTACTTTGCATTATGAAAAATGCTGCCTTGCACGTTCCTACATGAATTTTTGTGTGGACTTATACTTTTGTTGCTAGATCCTAAGATCATATTCCCAAGATTTGATATAATTTTTTTTTATACTTAACATTTTGAGGGACTGCCCATCAAATGGTGTGGTCCACTCTTGAGAAATGAAAAATGAAGTTTTAATTAAATATACGTTCTTTGAAGGATCATGAGATTGTTTCATATATATATATATATATATATATATATATATATATATATAGAGAGAGAGAGAGAGAGAGAGAGAGAGAGAGAGAGATCATGACCTCAAAAGACTAAACATTGGCTTAGTTTTGAAACATGAATTCAGTGACTCAAAAGCCTTATGAGGGCTGGAGAGATGGCTTAGCGGTTAAGCGCTTGCCTGTGAAGCCTAAGGACCCCGGTGCGAGGCTCGGTTCCCCAGGTCCCACGTTAGCCAGATGCACAAGGGGGTTCATTTGCAGAGGCTGGAAGCCCTGGTGCGCCCATTCTCTCTCTCTCTCTCCCTCTATCTGTGTTTCTCTCTGTGTCTGTCGCTCTCAAATAAATAAATAAAAAATTAAAAAAAAAAAAAGCCTTATGAGTCACCCCCAGTGGACCCTCGCCTGCTAGTCTTCACCTTGGGATCCACATCCTGCCCGGCTCACTATGACCCCAGCCTTTGCTGAGTATGACAGCACTTGTACTGAAAACCTGCTCATTTGTGTTCTTCAATGTTAAGATGGTCAATTGTCACCAAATTTCAACATTTAGAAGTTTTGGTAAGATACAGCAAAATATTTTGGACATGAATATTTATTTAATTTTAACTTCTAACATTTAGCAGATTTTCCTTAATTATTTAATAGCAGCTTAAAATCCTGCTGTTGTAATCTTTGTGCTTAATCATGGGTTCTGGTTATTTATTGTAGGTAGACCGAGATTAATAGGCCTGGTAGTCATTGCAGAAGAGACTCTCCTGTCTCTTTGGTCCAAAAGAGAAGATGGTAGAGCCTGTCTATTATGCACCTGGCCAAAAGACCACCCCTAACCTACAGACGTGATAAGGAGGTGGGAAGAGTATTTACCCACTTTATGGGACTACACACCACACACTAAGATATCCGTCCCTGCATGGAGTCCTCACACAGCCTCGGAGAGCTTGCCCGCTTTTCTGGGTTCTCACTCACAGAGCATAGCTTTTCCTTTGTCTCCCCTTCTCTTCTTCGGATGTCAGCTGGAATCCTAAGCATGCTTGCTCGGACACTTTATGGCATTTCCACCTTTTTCAATGTAAGTTTCTCTTGCCTTAAGCCTCATTACCTGAGCTACTATGTTTCCATGGTCATGAGACAAAGAACTCCTCAGTAATGAAATTCTGCAACTTGGGGAGGCAACAGTGTTTGTTTAATTGAAACCAAGTTACATTTGCCTATCTTTTTGGAATTTTTTTTTTTTTAATGTGAAGGTTGATCCCAGGTCCTCACACACATCAATGAACCACATCTCTAGCCGCTTTAAGAATTATCTTTTAACTTACTATTTAAAAGTAAAATTAAAAGTCTGCAAACATAACGCCACTTGGGAAACCACAGTGTGGATATGTGTGTGAGATAGTGAGTCACTAGCAGTGAGACACAGTTTGGAAGATATCTGGCAGATACTTTATGTTTCAGCAGGTCTTTCTCCCTGGAGAACAAAACTAAAGTATTCATTTTACAACATTCTAACAGAAATCCACAAAGGCAAGTTAAAAAAGAACATGCATTTTTGCAAACAGGTTTCATTCTACCTGTAAAGATTTTAAAATTATATACTCCTGCTGTGGGATTTAGTGGACCTTTACTAAGCTCAGAATGGAAAATGCATTCAGTTTATCTGTCAGAACTACTTGAAACAAAGGCAGTCACCTTCTTAAAAGACATGTCACATTGAGTGGCAAATGGCAGGAACAGTTCATAAAAATTGAATACTATCAACATCTTATTGTTACTTTCCACCAATTCCTCAGAGCATATGGTTTAATTTTTTATCATGAGATAGAGACAAGGTTTTTTAAAATGTTAATAATATGACAACTTCATATCCCAACTGTGAAAAGAAGCTCAATAAGTCAATAGGGTTTTTGTAAAATATATACTTCTCCCCAGTTAGTGAAGAGAACACTGTCTTGTATACTTCCTTTGTCACAAAAGTCAAAACGTATTTCAAAAATTAGATTTGCAGTTCAGTAAAACAATAAAATTTAAATCGACATGAATTGATAAAAAATTGTGCCAGTTTTTGCATTGACAACTATTTATAAATAATCAGGGCATATCTAGATTTGTTCATTCATGAAAACAACATAGCCATGTATGTTTTATATTAAGAAAAACTAGAGGCAGTGCTTGGCACAAAATGTTCTATAATCCTAGTTGAAATTAGCAATTTAAATTTTCCAAATGAGGTTACAGTGCACTAGCTAATGCACAAATCACAGAGATTTCAGTACTAGCATAGTTATTAAAAAAATGTATCAAAAGGCCATAGGTTAACAACAATGAAAGTATGTCACATTATTATTATTAAAATATGCAATCTGTGATAATAATTTATTTGTTTTACAAATGGACTGGGGGGGCTAAAAACTTCAATTCCTCTGTGACACACCATGAAATTCAGTATTGCTCACCATGACCAATCCATGAAATTTGTCAACTTTGTTCCTGATTTTCACAGGGCCTTCTTCTTAGATGAAATGACCCAGTAAACTGAGAGCAGAGCAATTTTTTTCATCTATGGTAAAGCACTTCAGTTCACTAGGATTTATTGGTGGCTTCAGATCTAAGCTTTTCATGATTATGAGCCATTTGTATACAATCTTATACTTATGGTGGTTTTTCTCACTGTTTTTACCCCTTTCTGAAAGAATTCTTTGTTTATAAAATTAGTTCTCGATTTGTTTTTCTACAAGAAAGCAAACTGTGAACAGTGCTCCAGTGCATTGATATAGAAAAACTGAAAATAAAGTTGTAATTACTACTAGAAGACCTGACATAGAAGTCTTAAAAGATACTGAAAATCAAAATTTTTACATCAGTCTTACCAGAATGGTATGTAAAGGAACACTACTCTCAAGTTAGCCTCCTAAGTAGTAATACAATATGGAATTTTTACTATCCAAAAACAGAAGAATGAGTAATCAAGTAGTTGTTCAATATAAAAATGGCCATTTTTAAGAAAGAACTAAAAAAAATTAATATTTTATTTATAACGGCTATCTCAACTTCTATAACATTACAAATTTGAAACAAATTAACTTAAAAATAAAAAATAGTTTAAATTTTATTTTTTAAAGTATTTTATTTTTATTTATTTAACAGAGAATGAGAGAGAGAGAGAGAGGGAGGGAGAGAATGGGCGTGCTAGGGCCTCCAGACACTGTAAATGAACTCCAGATGTGTGCGCCCCCTTGTGCTTCTGGCTAACGTTGGTCCTGGGGAATCGAATCTGAGTCCTTTGGCTTTGCAGGCAAATGCCTTAACTGCTAAGCCATCCCTCCAGCCCATAGTTTAAATTTTAGAATTTATCTAAATCTTATTTGCCTACTTAAATACAATATCTTCATAGTTTTTCAGTATAATTATCAGAATTGGGCATCTTTTAGAACCATTTTTAATTGTATTTTTATTAGTGCAAAGTACATGTCATAAAGTTGAAGACTAAGGAACATTTTTTAAAAACAGATTATTTATGGTTTTGTTTTACATAGTGTAACAGTCAGTGGCTAAGAAAAACCTCTTAGTAAAATGAATATCTCACTGGAGACGTGGCCCTTGGCTGGTTACGGTGGCTAACACAGCTTTCTTCTTGTTGGGACAAAACACTAGACTGTGCAGCTCATGGAAGTAAAGAATTTGGTTCTAGCTTACAGTTTCTAGGGGAAGTTTCATCATGAGGGGAAGGCTTGGAAGCAGCAAATAGTTGGGGGAGGGGGGCTCACATCTCTACAGAAGCAGGGAGAAAATAAGGAGTTAAGTGTGACAAATGACCCAAGACCTGCCCCCAGTAACTTGCTCCTCCAGTAAAGCACCACCTCCCCAAAACTCCACCAGCTGAGGATAAATTAGGAGGTTTAATCACAAACAAATAAACCTATGGAAGATATTTCATTCAAAGCACCACAGTGGTTCATGCCTGTAAATCTCAGCAGTCAAGAGACTGAGCTTGGAAGGTCGACACAAGTCTCAGCACAGCCTGTGCTCAGCCTGTGAGGTCCAGGTCGGCTTGGACTTCAGGAAGAGCCTTCCTCAAAACCACAGACAAGCAAAGAAGTGAACCTTAATGCCAGGCGTATTCCTAGCGTTCATGAGGACAGAAAGAATGACTGCTCAGGACCAGCCTGGATTATACAGTGAGACCCTATTTCAAAGGGAAAACAAACAAAAGGAATAAGAACTTAAAATGTTATGGCCTTATTAACTGAATGGAAATGACAAATAGCTATATAATACATTTTGGGGACTAAATTATTTTAAGAACAAAGAAACCCCTGTTGGTTGATGTCAGTTTCATCAAATGGTCCTTTTCATGATAGTAAAAATGTATTTTAAAGTATTTATACTTGGTAATTAACATCGATAAATGGGATACAGTTAAGTTTGTTAAATACACTATCATATTCATCATCATAATTAAATAAAATATCTTTGATACTTACGTATACAATTCTGATAATGGTGATGTCAAAATGGCTAATGTTGTAAACAGATTATTACAATGGCTGTGAATTCTTACAATTTTATTATTGTTACACTCCTGAGGATTCAAAAGTTCCTGTACAGATGTGCAAACTGACCACAACATGTCCTCAGTGCATATTAAAATGGTTGTGACATCAAGTCTATGGGAAAGAAGAGAAAAAAAATCATGTTAAACCAAATAATCTTCCTATTTGGTAGATATATATATGTATACACACACACACACACACACACACACACACACACTTTCATCTATATCTCTTATACTAAGCATATGTAGGAACAGAAAGACTTAGATGTCAGAATGTTATAGAACCAAACCAGAAAACATCAAAGAGCCCTTTCTAGTTCCAGTGTTAGAAGATAACTCATCATGCCTGCTGTTACCTCCAGGTCAGTGAATCTACACTAGCGTTTCCAGGAATGCTGGTTTCTCCTCCTCCTCCCCCTCCCCCTCCTTCTTCTCCTTCTCCTCCTCCTTCTCCTTCTTCTCCTCCTCCTTCTTCTCCTTCTCCTCCTCCTCCTCCTTCTTCTTCGTCTTTATTTTCCCTTATAAGAATTCTATGCCACAACCCAAAAGACTGTTCTTGAATGAAGTTGAACAAAAGAGAAGCTAGTTGGAAAGAAAATTGAGTGATTCTCCACACATACATACATGCATCCATTCATATATCATAGGTAAAAGTGTGGTAGCAAAATAGTTCTTCTCATCCACATTACAGAAAGGAGGTTACCATGTTGAGTAACATATTTTCCTAGCAAATAGAAGCCAAGAAAAAGTGGCAACAGTTATAGAAATGAAGATGCCTATAGATTCAGAAATTCCTAAAATTAAGTATATGCATGGAAATTATGGTATGTTATATCTTATTCATAAACTTATTTCAGTTCTCATGAGTTTACTTAAAATTTTTTAATGTTTCATTATTTTTAATTTTCAAATGGGTAATTGTACATATTTTGGGAGTATAAAATTTCAATACATGAATAAAAATAATCGATATATATCATTTTAGACGTACATCATTTCTTTCTTTCTTTTTTTTTTTTTTTTGAGGTAGGGTCTCACGCTAGCTCAGGCTGATGTGGAATTCACTACATAGTCTCAGGGTGGCCTCGAACTCACGGAGATCCTCCTACCTCTGCCTTCCAAGTGCTGGAATTAAAGGCATGCACCACCATGCCTGACCATATAGAATTTCATTGTGTTGAGAGCATTTAGGATCTTACTAATTATTTTGAAATTATCAATATTTTTGCCAGCCATAGTTATCATAATGTGTATTTTAGTCTATTCCTCCTACTCAACAGTACCCGTATATCCAGTAGCCATCCTTAATTCCTCTTTCTTAGGTTTTAGTAGAAACTCAAATATATGAATAAACATTTTTTGGTATATAACTCAGTTGAACAAATCTTAGTTAATTTCTTCACACATTTTTCCCCTTTAAATTTAGAATTGAAGAACTAGAAAATGGAAATTTTAAAGTGACAATAAAAATAAGAGTGAAAGATCTTTTAAAATGTTTAGGCCTGAGGCTGGAGAGATGGTTTAGCATTTAAGGTGCTTGACTGTGAAACCTAAGGACCCAAGTTCAATTCCCCAGAACTCACATAAACCAGATGTGCCTGGTGGCACATGCCTCTGGAGGTTGTTTCCAGTGGCTTTGAGGCCCTACTGCACCTGTTCTCTCTCTATATATTCCTCTTTCTTTCTCTCTGTCTCTCTCTCTCTCTCTGAAATAAATAAATACAAATAAAATATTTAAAAATGTTTAGACCTCATATTTACTACGTGTAAGAAAGTTTGGCATATCAATAATAAATAACACATATTTCAATCATACATATGTTTTTGGCTATATGGTATATAGAGGCCACTGGAGTACTAAAATTATCAATAACCACCTATAGGAAGTTATTATTGAAGTTTCTATTCACGTTTACTGACCAGAGATAAGCACACCCATATACACAGAATCTGGTTCCTACAATAATACTGGCTTAGGACTAATCATTCAAATAAAAATATTTATACATTTTACTTTTAAAAACTAGAAGCAATAACTATAGCTTTGAACAATAAGTATATGCAACCATTCAAAGCACAGAAAGCATAAAAAGTCTCCATAGTACAGTTAATTGATCAAATACATCGCCAATTTCATGAGTTCACAGTAAATCCGATTCCACAAAGATCTTATAATGACTTGCCACCTTATAGTCAAACATGATTTATGCTACCTAAGTAAAAGAGTGAAGGCTTCCTTCACTCTGAAAAGGAATTTTCCATGTATTCTTCAGAGTTCCATTTTTTTTTTTTTTTTTAAACAGCCTGGTCAGTAATTCAAAACAGCTTATGTAAAATACCATATTGATGAAAAAATGTTGGGGGACCTAAATGCCCTTCAAATTGTAGCATGCTTTACAAGAACATGATCAGGAAATTATTCTTCCTGCCCCCCAAATCTTCTGATGTTTGTAGGATCCTCCCAAAAGTTGTCTGAAAAAGAATGTTTCATTAGACAGAGTATCTACAAAACAAAGCCTTCTCTTCACATATAGCATTGTTAATCATGCAAGCTCATTTGTATAATAGTCTTTGCCTGAATAACTGAGAAGGTTGTACTTTAATTTAGTCTTTATTTCTATACCTAGTAACCAGGACTCCTAATTTCTTTAATTTGTCATTTTCTTATGCTGGATTTTAGTAATAAATAGCGAATAAAAAGCAAAAATAAAGTAAAAGCAGCAACAGGAAATTAGACTATATTAAAAACAGTCATTTCCTTAATAAGATAACTAGTACATTTTAAAGGCTTTGTAAAATAAATGTAATGCAGTTAAAATCCCTTGGTAACCTAGAAGTTCAAAGTCAAATTATCTGCTAGATCACAGCATGATTGCCATTTTCTCTACTACAAAAATAAACTTAATTTATAATCTCTTTATGTGATTAACCTTTGAGCATGTATGTCCCAGATCACAGCACATCTTGAATCATTTCCTAGAAACAAATGGATTCTATACACAAGTTTAAGAGGAACAAAAAGCAAAGTTATTGTTATTCAAGTTCTACATGTCCACTTAAACTTTCCAGGAAAATTATATACCATTTCCTTTCAGATGTTAAAAGTGTGCTAAGTATACAAAAACGTTTTGTGAAAAGATTTCAGTGGCCTTCAGAACTTCAATTACCTTATCTGTGGAGTTCTCTTAGAAGTGGGACGGGCCCGGGCATATCTGGAGGCCAGCAGACCCAAAGATTTCTCCAAAACTTCTGCTAGAATCTCTTGGGCTAAGTTAGGGGGCGATATGGTCCACAGATCATGTTGAAGAGCCCGGCAGAAATAATGCCACATCTGGAGTGAGAAGGAGCATCGTTCCCCCTGGCAAAACCATCACACATTAAACAATAGAGTCACGTCTTCCAAAACGTCAGTTTGCCTCTATGAACCTAATTAGTTCAGGCTGAAAGGAAATAGCTGGAGAGCCTGACAAACTAGATGACCAAGAACGATTTCTGACAAGATGTTAAACATCCTATTGACAAAGGAACATATGTTCCATTTCAATTATGAGATCAGATATTCTAGTGTAAGTCCAGCCCACAAGCATTTAATGTACACAGTCTGGATCTACCTAGTCCTGGCCCATGGTTTAAAGGCAACTTCCTTGGCACCAGATTCTCTCTCTCACTCTTTTTCTTGTCCTTGTGCAGTTCTCTTCAGTATGTTAAAAATCTCCCTGCCTGCAGCGGGGAGGCCCAACATTGATCCAGGCCAAGGGTGCCAGGCAGAATGGGGAAGGCAGCCTCAGCGACTGGCAAGCGTGAGTTAGACATCATGCCCCCAGGGAGGCTTGCCAGCTGTTGGAGCTCATTGTCTTTAGACTAGATCAGAAGATTATTTAAAGTAGGAAGAGCAGAGAGTGTTCTTCAAGTACAATTATCCTGATTATGCTGCTATAGCAAAACATAAACTAGTCTATTTTACCCCTCAATATTTCTCTATAATGTTCTGTTCTACCCAGTATTATATTTCCCAAGAAATGTTACATATGAAATACCCACACTTGACAAGTGTGATAGCTCTTGCCTGTCATCCCAGCATTTCTGAGCATGAGACAGAAGGACTGCTGTGAGTTTCAGGCTACTCTGGGCTACAAGGTAAGAATCTGTCTCAAAAAGAACAAACAAAACAATTTGCAATTCTCTTAAACCAAAGGTTGATCATTGATAGTTGGTGACACAGATATTCCTTTAAGTATTTTCTTTTTGTAAAAAAATATTTTATTTTTATTTATTTATTTATTTGACAGAGAGAAAGAGGGGGGAGAGAGACAGAGACAGACACAGAGAGATAGAAAGAATGGGCACCCAAGGGCCTCCAGCCACTGCAAATGAACTCCAGATGCATGCACCACCTTGTGCATCTGGCTTACATGGGTTCTGGGGAATCAAACTTGGGTCCTTTGGCTTTGCAGGCAAATGCCTTAACTGCTAAGCCATCCATCCAGCCCTCCTTTAAGTTTTTTTTTTTTTTTTTTCGAGGTAGGATCTCACAGTAGTCCAGGCTGACCTGGAATTCACTCTGTCATCTCAGGGTGGCCTTGAACTCACAGCGATCCTCCTACCTCTGCCTCCTGAGTGCTGGGATGCAATGCGTGCGCCACCACGCCCGGCTCCTTTAGGTATTTTCTTCATGGGGTATTCTTTCAACAGTTACATTATTTAGCAAAATTTTGTAGTCACTGAAATGATAATTTATAGTTATTCTTATTGACTTTTTATTAATGCGTGTTTATGTGTGTGCACACTCATGTGCATGAGTGCCCGTGGAGGCTAGAGGGCGGCCTCGGGCACCATCCCAAGGAACACCGACTGCTTTCTTTTAAGACGGGGTTTCTCACTTGCCTGTGGCTCATCAATCACGCTCTATGGTTCACAAGTGAGCCTCGGGGATGCTCTTGTCTTTGCCTTTCCAGCACTGGTGTTTCAAGATTGTGCCACTATGTCCAGTATTTACATATGGATTCTGGGTATACAACTTGGGTCTTCTTGATTGTGAGGGAAGCACTTTGCTAAGTAATCTTTCCACCCACTCTTTTTAAAACAACGTGAATAAATAAATAGAATTATCATTCTTTGAGTAAAAAAGTTGGATTCAAAATGGTAGAGTCAAGTTCAAACTGAAGGGAACTCTGACTAGTGTTTTCTGATTTTTTTTAATGAGATGTGTTAAACTGTCTAAGAAAAAAAAATTTATATATATAAATATTTATAAATTTATATATATAAATTTATATATATATGTGTATATATATATATGTGTATATATATATATATATATATATATATATATATATATATATATATAAAATGATGAAGCAGCAAAGTTATTGCTTCATACAGTTTGTGGTATGTTCTAAGAACTGTTTTCAAGTTAGTAATGGGGTTCTAAAACCTGATTCTCTCAGAACCTCATGTATTACATGCAAGTGAAAGAAATTCTGAGCCTAGCTGCTTCTGTGACTGGAATGAAGGAGTCATGCTAACTCTGTGACAGTGGAGGGTGCTTAAAGTAATGTGACCAGCCAGACTTCTTACCATTTTCAAAATACAAAAACCCCCAACTTCCTCAATAGTAATGTGACCAGCCAGACTTCTTACCATTTTCAAAATACAAAAACCCCCAACTTCCTCAATAGATATTTTGGCACTAACTAAAAAAGTAAAGATAACCTTAACACATTTCTTCCCCTCAAAATATACCATACTCATTTTAAAATCTTTTTAAAACTTCATGGTCATGAGAAGATATTCCCAAATGGTCTTTGTTCGAACAGTTCTTTTAAAAATACATACAACTTCAAAGTGCGTATGGGCTTTCATTAAGCTAAATAGGATTCATTTATTATTTTTTCTGACCTGTTTTCCTACTTGCCATTTCAAAATATTCTGCTAGTAAACATCTGTTATTTTTGCAAACCTGATATAATATAAACAGATGTGAGCTTTTGTTCAGATTACGTATCAGGAAGCAAGCAGCTGGCCTTTATTATAGAAACCACTCAGTATTATCTTTGAACAGACAATTCTTTGTTTTTTGGCTATGGGAAAACACAAGTTCCTAAAGCTGAGCAGATGTCAACTATTCTAAAAGTCTAATTTTAAACTAGTAACTGCAGTACCTACTGTGGCATCTGACTAGTCCACTAAAAGAGTGGTTCCCCAGATCTTTGCCTCTGGCATGGTCATAACATGGAAATGACATATCTATGGTCCACTTGCTATCACAAAATCTGAGCAAATATTGTTCCATATTTTATGTGTCCTTTAATAAATTTTCTCCACTAAGCACTGCATGTAGCTATAGGTTCCTCTGAAATCTCAATCCCACTCTTCACCTCTAATTAGTCAGGTGCCATTTCCTTTCCTTTCAAAGCAGGCTTGCCAAAACACATAGTGGACCTTTTCCACAAATCAGTTGGAATAATGGGCAGAGGAGGAGAAAGGGGCACATGCAGTAAGAAAGAAAAAACCACGTCAGGTACACGAGTGCCAAAACAGTTTAAAATCTGTACTATTTTTAGAAGGATCTTATTTTTGGTAAGTAGAAAAGCAGTACCAAGTTATTTTTCTGAGCATAAATAACAGCAATTAAATTGTAACTACTGACCATGTAAGTATATGGAAGCCACAGTACCATGTAATCACACAGTAACTATTGCTTTATTTTTGTCATTGTAGCTGAAGCCTTGTCATAAGATCTAAGATCTGAGTGTTACATGGTAATTTGTTTTTTTTTTTAATTTAAATACTTGCTAACTTCAATAACAGGTTCTCAGTGCATCCACTTACTATTTACAATGTACATCCATTCTAGTTCCCAATTTGCATAAGAGGAAACAACCCCCCATATGGAGATTATACCTGTTCTCCATTGAACACATCGTATAAAATTGCTCGTTACTACCTTGACATACTGAAATAGTTTGAAACATGAGATGGACTCATTTTCAGTCTGTTTACCTCAAGGCAAATAGGAATTCTGCGATGCTGCCAGGAGAGGAGAAGACCAATACTTTCAGTCTTATCTCAGGCCACCAGCTGTACCGGAGACTTTCTCTATCATTTTGCTCACTGCTACCATTACTATTTGAAGTAGGTCGGGTTTGGAAATCCCTATATGGATGCTCTTGCAAAAAGAAAACCTATCTGGGAAGGAGCTCTGAGAGAGAGATGAAACAGCCTTAGAAAGAGTGAAAAGTCCTTTCAAAGAGCTTCTTATTCATGGCTGCGCTGTGTTACAGTGACATTTATTATGATAACTCAGGCATAAATGGAGTCACAGGAACCTTTACTGCCAGGGAAGTGACAAGAGTGACTATTGAATAAAACACCAAAACCCTGTAGTGATTGGGGCAATCAAGAAAACTGAAAAGCATAAACTTTAATCCAGAGAAATGGTGAAATGGAAAATGAAGTTGAGGTTGGCTATTTATTCTTTGAAAACCTCAAATATCATTCATTGAGACATTATAAATGTTTCACTTTTCCATGTTATTAATTTGAAGCAATTTTAAATGTTGTTTGGTCCACATATAATCTATAGGACTTAGAGGAAGCCTGGTCATAAATAATTTTAATTGATCATCAGTATGGTGTATTGGGAAACATTAAAATTTAATTTGATAGAAATTTGGGATTTTAAAACATGAGTGAAATAAAAATAGTACACTAAAAAGGATTAGGTAGATCTTAAAGTACACTCAAAAGAACAATGAGAAAGTATAAAGAATAAAACTTTTTAGTAAAAAAAATTATCAAACATAGATGGAAATATATAATGAAAAAAATGTGAAGAGACCTATAATTCATCCCTTTGGAAAAAATACAAAAAAAAATTGCAGCATTTTTGATATTGTTATCTCTGAGTTTTCATTTATCTCATTACATTCTAGTTTATATAGCAATGCAACACTATGGCTCAAATTAAGTTATTTTTACTTTTAAGCAGAAGGAGAGTTCTGATGTCTAATTTTTTTCATGTCTGTGAAAACAGTGTTTTTCCTAAATACAAATTCAATATTTAAAAAATATTGTCCTACCAGCCTTCATATGTTGGTAATGCCAAGCTCATGTTTCTAGTTAGGCAGAAATCAGGTAGGCAGTAAAACATATTTGTGCAAAAAGGAGGGTGGTAAACTGAACTTCGCACCTCGTAAAAAGCCTTGTAGTCGTCCCAGCGGTGGCTCTCGGCATCCTGCAGAGTGCTTGTAGCGCAGACTCTGACGCAGTAGTCCGCAACCTGAAACTGTAGCGCGTTGATGAATTCCTGATATCGCTGGACAGGCACCAGGAATATGGGTCTGCTCGGAGGGAATGATCAAAGAGACAGAGATTTAAGGCCTGTGCAGTAGGAGGTAACAACCTCCAGCACTACAAATGGTTTTGATTATTAGATATCAATCATTCATTTCCTCCTAATGCTCAAGTCTGCATTGACATTCACTTTCCAAAAAGAAAGAAGGGTGGTTGGGGCGGGGGAACTGCTCTTTGTTTTCAAGTCCTTTGAAAAAGTACATCTGCTGTTCTACAAATGTGCGCTTCAACTTGAGACAAGCTCATTGTCAATATATCATTCAAAGCTAAAAGTATTCTTTGCAAGTCTATTATTAGAGATCAGTGCATTATTTAGGCATTAGGTTATCGTTATTACTGGAGAACAACGTACACTTGTCAGATACTAACTATTATAAAGCTATCATACAACCCCCAAACACACTCTTTTCACTTAAAAAAAAACTGTAATTTTGTAGATGTCAATTATCTCATAAACTGTTTTAAAATAGTCTACTGAAATACAGTGATTGCTGGCATATTTTGTTTATAAATTCAAGTATGAATCATAACATCTGACTACTTATGAGAATTAAAGAAATAACATGGCTGTATCCTACAACAAGCCAAATATATTTTGCCTTTATCTACAGCTATTTATATAACACTTCTTTCTTTCATAACTGAGAGAGGGGGAGGAGGCCTGGATAGGGAATAAGGAAGAGATTCTTAGGGGTAGCACTGGACTACGACGTCTACTTGCTGCCCTCAGGGAGCCGTGGTCAGTGGTGGGGAGTCCCAGTGCAAGCCAATAAACCGATGATGATACCCGTGGTTATTTTACCTCCACACAGAAGACATATTGCATTTTCAGACTACTACTAGATGCAAGTTATGGCTGGCAGATGCTTCTTCTTCCAATATTATGGATAGTTTATTACTAAATAGATGTCCTGCAATATGTTCATACTAGTCACTAGAACAGATTAAAATGCATTGGTTCACTATTAGCTCCTAACAGACTGTTGGCCTAGAAGCAAAAGAGAGAAGTGAGTACTTCACAAATGTTTGTGTGGGGGACAAAAGCGAGTTTATTTGTGCTTTTCTGGGTGGTCAGCGTACTGCCTTTCAGAAGGGAAGGAGTAAATTTAGTGCAAAATACATTTGCTCTTTTGAGTGTGTCTTCAGAGGTTACTGCGAACTGTCCATGTGTCTGATTTAATGTGTCCCCTGTTGCAACCCCTGAACAGTTCCTAGTTAAGAAAAGTGATCATTACCTACTCATCAGCTATGATTTTCTCCTCAGTTATGACCATGGGCATTTTACTCCCGTGAAACCCAAGGAGCACATGTTTCCTTAAGCCTTGTAGTCAAGTGAATTTAATTGACACTCACTTCTTAGTAGATTCTTTCATCAAATTATCGTAGTGCATGAAGTGCTGGGAGACGTAGACGGCAGAGGAAAGGAGAGTGTGCAGGTTTCTCAGGGGTGCTCTGGAGGGAACCTCCATACTTCTTACTTGCAGTCTTTCCAGGACAGCTGTTGCCACTTTATAACAGGCCTCCACCAAGTTTGCTCTAATTTCCTGAAAAGAATCATCTCTGCATGCCAGAGCCAGTGGAAGCATTGTGTCAAGTTTTTCCATGATGTCAGAACAAAACTGGGGAGAAATAAATGTGGTGCTGAGTTATTTGTATTCCGATGGCACCATATAATTTATGTACAGTGGGGCCAAATTCCTAAGTAATGAATTTGGCATCAAACATAAATATCATGATGCAGCTTTATAATAATCAGTTTCCCAGTTGTAGAGAGTTAAATGTTTCATGTCAAATAAGGAAATACCAGAGTGATGCCTCTCTCTATATAACACTAGAACTTATGCCTACCAGACAGACATGATGAAAAGCTCGTGAGCCTGCAATACCTTTACTTGTGGCTAATGGAACACAAGAACACGTATCCTCATTATTAATTTTATTATTATATTTGGATTTACCTTAATTTTCTTTTACTAAAGTCCAACAGATTTGCTTTTACTTCACAGTACATGTAAATATCAATTTAAATAATCTAGAAGCTACTGAAACAATCTTGCATATCCTCTTGTTGGTAAGGAGTGAGTAACTTTTAGAAGTTATGTATCTGGATTTTATTATTTCTTATGTATATTCTCTTTATAATGCAGACAGGATGGGAGGGTGCAGCCTTCCTCCCCAGCATGTTACCCACAGCGTTCCCCAGGGAAAGTTCTGGAACCTCAGGGTGACAGAACTGAAATGAGGCCATCATGAAGGGCTTGTACCCCATCACAGGTGGCTGAGCTCACTGTGGGCTTAATGAAGAGGAAGTGACCGCATTCATCCCCCTCTCCATTGCCTCAGCAGGCACTGTGGCTTTCAAAGCACAAGTAAGGAGATAGGTAAGACTGATGCTAGTGACATAAGATGTTCATTTATGTATAAAGATTTTAAAAATGCCTAAACCAAGATCTCTTAAACATCAACAGTCTTCCCCAAAATAACCAAAACAAGAAATTGTTCCCATGCTTCCTAGCTCCCCCTGATGTTACCAAGGCTCACTTATGTCTATGTCAGACTAATAGGGCAAACATATTGCAAAAAGGGTAAGTCCTTTTCGGTACCACTGGGCATGGGCACCAGAGAAGAAAAACTGGTAGTGGGTCAAGAACCCAGTATTGCCACGAGAGTTTACCATTTCATCTGTAGGTTGCTATGGTAATAACTATGTTTCAAAAAGAAAAAAGAAAAACAAAGGGAAGAAAATCTCATCACACCCATGGTAGGTTTTCAGGATCCCATTTGCTACTTACCTTTGCGATCTGCTTCGGTCGTTCCTCCTCCGGGAACATGTGGCAGTCTGGCCAGACTTGCTGGGCATTTACAAGGCGTGTAGCACAGCTCACAGCAGAAGACCTCTCTGTCTCTTCCTGCTGGAGAATGTTGCTGGAAAACTCTTCAACAGCCATTGCGATGCAGTGTGCCATGGGAGGGGAAACGTCTTTAAATGCATTTCTCCAGCCAAACTCTAGTAGAGTAGACTGAAATACAAATTTACATCAAGTCATACTCATATTAATATGAACTTAAAAACAAATGCTTCTATTGTTATATGTACACATATTTATTACTTTCATTCAAAACATTGAGTATAGGTTATTCTGTGATATATTTTAATAGCTATTTTTCAACCTGAAAAATATTACCTATTGAATGAAGCAATATACAAAACATGTACATTTTATGCACAGTAACATGCTGACATTTCATTTTAATTCATCAGTAGGTTTAATCAAATTTTTTTTCAAAATTTAATCTTTTAAATATAGTTCAATAAAGCTATCTTTATGAGATATACTTAACATCTATCACATAAAGCAACCTTTAAATTCAATATATTTAATAAAGTCTAAATTAGATTTTATAGTTTATTGTTAACAAGACTGCAAAATAATACAACACTTAATATTCAATCTTTGATTTCTTTTTGTAATCTCAGAAATCTAGACAAGCCCAAAATAGCAATAAAATAAATTTCTCAGAGAAAACACTCCATTGCATTTTTCTAAATTCTCTCTTTTTTTTATTTAGTATTTATTTATTTGAGAGACAGAGAGAGAGAGAGAGAGAGAGAGAGAGAGACAGACAATGGGACCTCCTGTCACTGCAAACTCCAGACACATGTGCCACCTTGTGCATCTGACTTTATATTGATAATGGGGTCTCAAAAGTGAGCCATCAGGCTATGCAAGCAATCACTGAGCCAGCACCTTGCATTCTTACTTGTTTAGAATTTTATTTATTTTTTTAATCCACAAAGTGGTAGGTATTACTAGTTTAGTTCTGGGAAGTGAGTAATTAAAACCTCTGCATTGTTCTGTGTGAGGGAGGAGTAGAGGGACATCATAAATGCTGTTGGTGTCTTTTTTTTCTTTTTTCTTTCATTCTATGTCTCATTTGGAAATATTCTTATGAATGTATATGTCCCCCAAACTCTCAAATATTCTCCAAAGTTCTAAAAATAATTATGAGTAGTAGACTGAATCTATACTTGGAATTGAACTTTACTTTAACGTAACCTTGTTTATGGTTCATTCCAACTTCAGAAAACACAGGCTCTGTCTATTCCTAGCTGAATTATTTTTCTTAATCTCAGATCTTTTTTGTATAAAAATATAAAGGTTGAATTAGATGGTTTCTATGGCCTCTTTCAGTCTAAAATTATTGAGATTGTTATTGCAACTCTTGTTTTCTTGTATGTACTTCCCATTCAGCTTGATTTAATATATTTTACATATATTAAAGCAAATTTACCATCTAAAATTTATGTAACATTTGACAATATAAGTCCTGAAACATATCTTCAATTTTATATTTGCATGAATAATCCAATAACTAAATCTAAAAGAGTTTAAAAAAATCTCCTTTCTTCTATGTAGAACATTAGACAGAGGTAGACTAGCAGGAGCCCTGTGGTATTACAGTAACTCTTTGAGATGCATTTATGATAAAAATATAAAAAGGTATCTATCTCTATAAAAATGAAAAAAAGTGAATAAAAGCCATGATTTTTTTTTGTTTATCCACTGATGCTTATCTACTCATTATTCATTATTCAAGGAAACGTGTTTGATAAAAACTGCCATTAGTTGCTGCTGTGACCTACCTTCCTTTCTTCCCTTTTTCTCTCCATTAGCACAGGGCTTACCTTTCCATGATAACTCAACTGCGGCTATATTATATTGGCCCATATGAACTCCACTTCAAAATATGGAAAAACAAGCATATAAGTAGCTGGTCTTAAAAAAGAAGACATAAACTTTCTACACACTGAACCGTTCTTCTAAAGGTCTGTGGGTGGGACTGCTTGCTGTGCAGGCATGAAGAGCCGTGTTTGATCCACAGCACCCACACAAAGAGTCAGGCTGGGAGGACGGGGAGGAGACACGAGGATCACTGGGCCTCCCTGGCCAGTCAGGCTAACCAAAAAAAATGGGGAACTCCAGGTTCAGTGAGAGCATCTGTTTCAATAAAATAGCATACACATACCACATACATCCCAAAATACATAAATAAATAGCCCATTTGTTTTCATGAAAGATTGCTTATTTATTCGCCTCCTATCTGATATTTGGCATCACGCAGATTTTAGTTAAAAATTAAAACAGGAGGAGCTGGAAAGGTGTGGTTTGGTGGTTAGAGGCACTTGCTTGCAAAGCCTGCCAGCCTGGGCTTAAATTCCCTAGTATCCATGTAAAGCCAGATGCAAAAAAGTGGTACCAGCATCTGGTGTTGGTTTGTAGCAGCAAGAGACAGTGATGTACACACACACACACACACACACACATTTGTTTTAAAGAAGATACGGTATGGCTTTCTTTCCTGTACAAGAAATAGGAGTCCACTGACTTCTAATCTTCTATTACTTAATGCTAGTTTCTAGGGTATTTTTTTTTTAAGAAACAAGATATTATTTACTTATTTATTTGAGAGAGAGAAAAAGAGAGATGACAAGAGAGATAATATAGGCACACCATGGCCTCCAGCCACTGCAAATGAACTCCAGTCACATGCGCCATCTTGTGCATCTGGCTTATGTGGGTCCTGGGGAAATGAACCCGGGTCTTTTGGCTTTGCAGGCATGTGCCTTAACTGCTATGCCATGTGTTCAGCCTAGTTTCTAGCTTTGATGTTGACTTATCTTTGTGGAAGAAGAATGTATAAACTGCTAAAACTATATATTCCTTTGCCTTTTAAAATATTTGTATAGCAGATTACTCAACATTAACCGAGAACACAGAAACTACTCAAGATACTTCAATGGATGGATTTGATGTAGGATATTGCTTACTAATATGATCTGAAAGCCTCACAGAGGCTCCTGTGCTTGAATACTCGGTCCCCAGCTGGTGGTGCCCTTTGGGAGGCTGTCAGGAGGTATGTCACTCGAGCATGTCCTTGGGGGTGTGCTGGCCCTGGATGCTTCCGGCCCCATACCCTGGTTGGCCACCATGATGTAACAGTAGCCACTTCACAGCCCTGGTTCATATGAGCTGAGCATCTCTTTCTGCCATGCTACAATACTCACACCCATCCCATGCAGTAACAGATGAGACCCCCCCTGAAACTAAGTCAAAATAAATCCTTTCTTTCTTAAGATGCTCATCCAGGTGATTTTATTTTTTATTTTTTTCTTTCTGTGATGTGGAAATAGTTAACAGCTACCTAAGTTAATGAAGATCTGAGAAGGGAAACATGGTCTGGGAAGCATGATAGCCATTAATAAATCCAATCATAAGTCACAACCACCTCCAGGAGTAAGGGTGAAAAAAGGGGCTGTGTTTGGTGATGCTGGGGCTAGCAATAGAAGCCAAATGCCGATGTGCCACGTAGAACTGTACTTGTGTAGGGATAACTGGGCGTCAAGAGAGGGCTTGAGGAGAGGAAAAGGAGGCATAGTAACTGCCAGGGTTTAGGGATATCATGATTTCCTTTAACTTCTACACTTCAGTTTTTTATACATGCCTTTAGCTGCTCGGACCTTTCCAGGATCCAGAAAATATAAGAGCTTAGTAGATATCATTCTCTACAATGAAGAACAACAACAAAATGTCCTAATGCATCTTGCCAATATATGACCACAAGTTGAGTAAAATGAGAGATCAGTTCAAACTACCATGTCCTTTGGTAATCTTTATTTTCCTAGCTTTCAGCAAGTATCTGTTGCACACATTCTCTAAGTACAGACTCTGATTCAGATGGAACCAAAGATTTCTTGACTTCTTTTTTTAATATTTTATTTTTATTTATTTACTTGAGAGAAAGAGAGAGAGAGAGAGAATGGGCGCACCAGGGCCTCCAGCCACTGCAAACGAACTCCAGATGTATGCGCCACTTGTGCATCTGGCTTACGTGGGTCCTGGGGAATCAAACCAAGGTCCTTTGGTGTTTCAGGCAAGTGCCTTAACCTCTAAGCTATCTCTCTAGCCCTTGACTTCCTTTTGTACATAGTTACCATTAACTAGATTATTGTTTTAAAAAATGGCCTAATTTTTCTCACAAACTTAAAAAATAGAATTTTCTCATTATGTAGCGGTTTGTAGTCTCAGGTGTTTTAAATTAACCCTTGTACTTGGACCCCAGCTGGTGGGGCTTTTAGAAGGTGGAGTCCTTCTGGAGACGGTGTGTCACTGGAGTATGTCCTTGGATTTATAGTCCAGGCCCCAGCCCCACTTGGCAGTGCTGGGAGCTCATTCTTGCTGCTTTCTCCCCACTGATATGTCAAGATGGGATCCCCAGCTACTTATTCTTGACCTTTCTTTCTTTTTCTCTCTCTCTCTCTCTTTCTTTCTTTTTTGTGGTAGGGTATCACTCTGGCCCAGGCTGACCTTGAATTCACTATGTAGTCCCAGGGTAGCCTTAAACTGATGGTGATCCTCCTACCTCTGGCTCCCAAGTGCTGGGATTAAAGGTGTGTGCCACCACACCTGGCTTATTTTGACATTTATTTCCCCACTATGATGAAACTTCCCCTTGAGACTAGAAGCTGAAATAAACCCTTTCCTTCCATAAGCTGCTTCTGTCTGGGTGCTTTATCTCAATAACAAAAAGGTAAGTGCTATAGAATAATTGGTTCTAAGAAGTGGAAGAGCTGCTGAAATTAACCTGACCATGTGGTTTTTAATATTTAGGAACTGGTTTGTGGGAAGAGGAGGGAAGGATTCGGAACTTTGGGCCAGACAAGTCTTGCAGTGCTATAAGCAGAGCAGGATGGATCATTCTGGTGAGAGATTGAAAAACTCAAATACTGAAACAAATGGGGACTGTGGGAGGCTCAGCTTGTGATGTTTCAGAGGGGAAAGAGGGCTTTATCACATGCGTAGCTACAGGAAGTCCATATGATATTTTAGCTGTATTCTGTCCATGTCCTGAGAACCTGAGCAAAATAGATTTTATAGGAATACAGAGGTGTGTTTTGTCGAGGAAAATACAGAGCAGAGGATATGAAAGATGTAAATTTCGGCACAGAAGGAAGTGTGGACGGGTTTTAGCTCAGTTGCAGAGATTGCAACCACCTCAGCTGCAATTGTTTAAGGAGTTCCCACCACTGAGAATAGGCCAGCTGCTCTGTACTGAGACAGTAGGAAGGGTATGAATTCTTTTGAAAGGTGGAGGCCTTGAAGGAAGAATGCTGAAATAGCCTCCTGCTCTGCAAAATTGGGCTTTACCTCGACTGGATCAACAGACTTGGCAGTTCAGCTGGTACTGGTGTTGGAAGAATGACAAATACAGAAAATGAGAGAGGGTCACTGAATTGAAAACATGGTTCTCGTGATGGTGACTAGGCGATGGGAGGCAGGGATGAAGTCCTTGCTTGGAGGCCTTGGGGAGCCATGATGTGAAGCTCTAAGATGAAGCATGGGTGGCAGTGCAGCACCTGGGATGTTGGAGATGCCAGGTCCGCGGACAGCCATCGAGGAGTGCTGCTTTGTCGTGTGGATTCTGCCTAGAAAGTAAGCAGCAGAGCCAGAAGGGCAGAGCGGCCCAAGCCCTTTGGAGCCCAGAGGATTTTATCACCAGTGCAGGTGCCAGACATGGAGCTGCAGGATCTGAAGTTTTCCCTGCTGGTCTTCAACCTTGCATTGGTCCGTTCTTTCCTTGCTGAGCCCCATCCTTCCTCTTTGGAATGGGAACATTTACTCTGTGTCATCAGGCATGTGTTGGAATATGTAACTTTTTTTTTTTCTTTAATCTTTTTTGATTTGCAGAGCTCACAGTGATCACCTTGGGTCTGAGACTTTGATCTTGGAGAAGTGTTAGGGCTGGTGAAGACTATGGGGACTTCTTTTAAAGTTGACTAGGTTGACTGAACACATTTTGGATCACAAGGTGGCCATGAGTCTGTGGGGTGGGATGTGGGGCTTTGAATGTAAAATGTTTCCTATAGCCTCATGTGTTCGCGATTAAGCCTCCCACCTGATCCCCTGTTGGTGAAGCCTTCGGGAGCTACATCCTTGTTGGAGGTGTGTCACTGGGGGCCAGGCCCTGAGTTTCATTAGTCGAGGCACACTGGGTGTTCACAGCTGAGCTCATTCTCTCTACTGCCTCCCTGTGATGTGTCATGTGAGCCAGCTGTCTGCTTGTGCAATGTTTTCCTTGCCATGATGAAACTTCCCTTTCAAAATTATAATCTGAAATTTCCTTCCTTAAACTGCTGCTGCTTGAGTGTTTGGTCCAAGCAATGAGAAGATAACTGCTGGGCTAGGCATGGTGATGCACGCCTTTAATCCCAGCACTTGGGAGGCAGAGGTAGGAGGATCGCCATGAGTTCAAGGCCACCCTGAGACTAGAGTGAATTCCAGGTCTGCCTAAACTAGAGTGAGACCCTACCTCAAAAATTAAAAAAAAAAAAATTAAAAAAAAGAAGAAGATAACTGTCTCATTATATCACTTACTTTCTCATTTTGTGACAAAATTCTGGACCAGATGAAGCTTAAGGAAGGAAAGGTTTTTCTTTCAGCTTGTAGTTCCAGAAGATAATGTCCATCATGGTAGAGAAAGCATGGCAGGAACGGGAAGCCAGGGTCACGTCAGTACGTCAGCAGGAGCAGGGCATGCTCAGCTGGTCTTCTCCCTTTGCTTTTCTCAGTAGTCTAGGAACCGAGCTGATGCAACTGTGCTGCCTACCATTATGGTGGGTCCTCCCACCTCATCTAACCTCATCTACAAAAGCCCTCACAGATGTGACCAGGCATTTCTTTCCACGGTGGTGCCAAACCCCGTGAAGTTGATAAGACATTAACCATCACATTAGCTTATATTACTTGTTCATAATAATAGTGGGTTTTGGTTTAACATTTTCACATATGTATACAACGTACTTTGAGCATATTCATCCCCTTCATCCTCTCTCTCTTTTCTTTTTCTTTTTTCCTTTTTCTTTTTTTGGATTTTCAAGGTAGGGTCTCACCCTGGTCCAGGCTGACCTGGCATTCACTATGTAGTCTCAGGGTGGCCTCGAACTCACAGTGATTCTTCTACCTCTGCCTCCCGAGTGCTGGGATTAAAGGCGTGCGCCACCACACCTGGCCCCTTCATCCTCTCTTACATGCCTCTCCTCTAGTGTTGATCTTCTGTCTTCACATCTTTCCTAATACATATTTCATATATAAGATAAACATATGATAAACATGATATGTCTTCTGAATCTGCCTTATTTCATTGAATATGACTGTCTTTAGCTCTATGGACACAATTTCATTTTACAAAGCACATTTTCTTGACACTGGTGGATACCTATGCTGATTCTTTTAGTTGGCCTTTTTGAATGGTGCTCCAGTGCAAATGAGTGTGAAGATATCTTTCTTGCATGTTGCCTCAGATTTATCTGAGCATATACCCAAGAGTGGTAATATACCAGGATCATATGATAGCTGTAGTTTGAGCTTCTGGAAGGGTCTCCATATTGATTTCCATAGTAGTTGAAATAATTTATATTCCTCTAACAGTATATAAGTGTACTTTTATGAATTTGTTATTTGTTGACTCGATGACCTTTCCAGAATTTTATCTAAATTTACAAGCCAATTTTCAGTCAAGAACTCTGTTTTCATGACGAAGGACATGTTAAGTCATAATGCATACATACTCAGACACACAATGATATGCATGAACAGAAAATGCCAAGGGTTGGGAAGAAGACGCAGTAGATGAAGATGTTGCTACACAAGCATGAGCACCTGAGTTTGGGTCCCCGGAGCCCACATGGGAACTGGAGACTGCAGTGGGCTTCTGAAATCCCAACATGCCTGCTGTGAGATGGAAAGCACAGACAGGAGAACTGCATGGAAGCTCACACAGCAGCTGCCCTGGCACACAGAGTAGTGTACAAGGAGAGACCCTGGCACAAACGAGGTGGAAGGGGAGGGCCAACCTGAAAGTTGCCCTCGGGCTCCCACACGTGTGCCATGACCCCTGAACATCTTCTCTCACACATGTAACCCCTCCCCTCTCCACACACCAACGCAAACCATTTGTAAAAAAATTTTGTTTATTTTTATTTATTTGAGAGACAGAAAGAGGAAGGGAGGGAGGGAGAGAGAGAGAGAGAGAGAGAGAGAGAGAGAGAGAGAGAATGAGAGTGGGCACACCAGGGCCTCCATCCACTGCAAACAAACTTCAGGTGCATGTGCCACTTTGTGCATCTGGCTTATGTGGGTCCTGGGGAATGGAGCCTCGAACCAGGGTCCTTAGGCTTCACAGGCAAGCACTTAATCACCAAGCCATCTCTCCAACCCAACACAAGCCACTTTTAAAATTCCTTACCTCTTTAACTGGTAGCCGCTGCTCTGGAGGAATAGTAGTTTCACTTGCTCTAGGTTTCTCTGTTAGGACTTCTCTATTGGATTTTTCCAAAGTTCCTAAGCAACAGAGAAGAAAACAAATGCATCCAATTGGACTTGAGGCCCGCTCCAAGGGAGGGAATACATCCCTGATACTGAAAACTCAAAACAGGGGTAGTCACGATCCCTAGGGGTGTAACATCTGCTGATGTCTGGATAAGTGTATATACTATGCTTATCAAACTGCCCAGTAAGCACTTCTCTTAATTAATATTCATACCCTTATCTTAATGCTACTCTCACTTTGGGTACACAATCTTCTCTTTTCAGATGGCAGTGACCTTGGGACGACTCAGAAAGTATCATGGTGCTGCAAAGAAGTGACTAAAGTACCAAGTAACATCTCGAACACACCTTCCAAGGCTCAGGGTCCATTGCAGAAGAGGTGGTGGAAAGAATGTAAGAGCCAAAGGAAGGGTTGGACTCCTTACAATGTGCTCCCTCCAGACATAAAATGGCCTCGATATCCATGACCTCACAGAGCCTGACACTACCTACACAAGACCATGATAAGAGGAGGGAAAGATCACCACATCAAAATAAAAGAGAGACTTGTTGGGATGGGGAGGGGATATGATGGAGAATGGAATTTCAAAGGGGAACGTGGGGAGGGAGGGTATTATCATGGGATATATTTTATAATCATGGAAAATGTTTTAAAAAATTGAGAAAAAATAAAATAAGATTTAAAAAAAAAGAAAACAAATGCACACACATACACATGCATTTTGAAATAAGCAGGTCATACTAGACGTGATTAACAAATGCAAGTTAAAATGACGTTGAAAAGCTCCATGCATAGTAGATGCATACAAATAAAGGTGCACACACATCAAAATGTAGGGAATGCAGTCAGTAAGATGTAGGGAGACGTCTTTATTACAGTGACATCGGTATATACAAGTTGCAGAACCCTTTTAAAAATAAAATGTGATAAAATCTATTTTCTAGTGATACTGGTATTTAGTATACATGTATACGTAATCTGCAAAGTAAAGATCCTTTTGTCATTGGATCGTGTAGGATAAATTACTGGTAGAAAATAAACTTTAACTTTTTAAATTTTTTTATTTATTTATTTGAGAGCAACAGACAGAGAGAAAGAGGGAGGTAGAGAGAGAGAATGGACACGCCAGGGCTTCCAGCCACTGCAAACAAACTCCAGATGTGTGCGCCCCTTTGTGCATCTAGCTAATGTGGGTCCTGGGGAATCGAGCCTTGAACCAGGGTCCTTAGGCTTCACAGGCAAGTGCTTAACCGCTAAGCCATCTCTCCAGCCCAACATTAACTTTTAAATTTTGTCAGTTCAAAAAGTCAAATCCTATGTGACAGGGTGGTACAGGCTGCAGTCTCAGCACTTGGCAGGCTGAAGGAGGAGGATAGCCAGTTCAACACCAGCCCGGGTTATGCAGAAGAACCCTACCTCAAAAAAGATTACATCCTAAGGTACTGCATTTAATAACTGGTCGTGTTTCTTTATGCATTAACAGCTGCTTTTCTTTATTTTAGCTAGCATACAAAGAGTTAGGTATCATTCATTCTAGTATTTTCAAAAATAATTTATTTTAGTTGATTCTCACTAATAATTTCTTGAAAGCACAATAATGCCCAGATAAATATCAACATATTAGAAAAAAATCATTCAATCAGATCAATCATTAATTTTAAAAAACACAAGCAATGATGTTGATATAAGTTCTGTTGAAGAGGAACTTTTTCTTCAATTTTAATTTTTTCATATTAAAGAACTCTTTCCTGTATGGGAAAACAAGACCTTCAAAATGTACCAAATAAATATGAGAAGAAATCTTCCTACTTTCCCATTAAGATTACATTAATCACAGTTTGACTAAATGAGTAATTTAGCATTATTTTTTTTGTCTTAGATTTGTGTAATATGATAAATTATATACTATGTTCTCATTTTTCTTTTCTTTTACTACCTTACCAGCATTTTAAGAATTTCACAATTTTGCTGACTTTTATCAGTAGTGATTTTGGTCAATAGTCAACCAGTAGATGAGTGTTTCTTACCCCTAAAATTTAATTTTTATTTATTTATTTATTTGGTTTCTCAAGGTAGGGTTTCACTGTGGTCCAGGCTGACCTGGAATTCATTATGTATTCTCAGGGCAGCCTCGGGGATCCTCCTACCTCTGCCTCCCTGAGTGCTGGGATTAAAGGTGTGCACCACCACGCCTGGCTTTTTTTTGTTTGTTTGTTTTGTTTTTTGTTTTTCAAGGTGGGGATCTCACTCTAACTCAGGCTGACCTGGAATTCACTATGTAGTCTTAGGGTGGCCTTGAACTCACAGCGATCCTCCTACCTCTGCCTCCCAAGTGCTAGGATTAAAGGCGGGCGCCACCAAGCCAGGCTTTCTTTTTACCTACATGTGTGTATGTGGCATGTGTGTGTGGCACAGGTGGTGTCGTGTGTAGTATGTGCAGATACACATGCCCCATGTGTGTATGTGTGGAGGCTAGTGGATAATTACTGTTTTCCAATCCCTCGTCCATGGGCTTCGTCAGGATGGACCATCTCACTGAACCCTGACCTAACATTTTGTTGTTGTTTTTAAATCAGGCTGGCTGCGTCAGTGAGCCCCAGCAAGTCTCCTGTCTCTGCGCCTCACAGAACTGGGGGTTACAGGCATGTGTAGCCACATGCAGCTGCTGAAGTGAGTGATGAGGAATCAAACTCCAGGTGAGTCAGCCCAACCTCTGACTTCCGATGCTTCCTGTACTGAGGCCAGCAGCCTCCCCTGTCATGACTTCCTGCCATGATGCGCTGAGATGCCCCAGGCCTAGGCAACAGAGCCAAGTCATCGTGGCCTTACGTCTTCAAAACTGTGATCCAAACTAAACTTTCCTCCTTATAAATTGTCTCAGATACTTTGTTTTAATAATGCAAATCTGGCTACTATAGCCACCCTTCTGGAGCAAGCTTTTGCTTAACCCTCATGTTTCACAGTTGTCTCTAGATTTTTTTTTTTAATGAGAGAGATAGAGAGAGAGAGAGAGAGAGAGAGAGAGAACAAATTGGTGTGCCAGAGCCTCCATCTACTGCAATTGAACTCCAGATGCATGAACCACCTTATGTGTATGCACGACCTTGCACATGGGTCACCTTGGGCATCTGGCTTATGTGGGTTTTGGGGAATCGAGCATGGGTCCTTAGGCTTCGCAGGCAAGCACCTTAACTACTAAGCCATCTCTCCCGCCCACTGTCTCTGGATTTTTTTTTTATATCACTTATTAGAATGTGTGTAAAGTAACAAAACAGTTCAAAACACATAGTATGATTGGATGATAGACATGTGTACACACATGCTTTGGGAGACTCTCAGGACCTCTTGTAAAACTCACTCATGAATTCCATGGATACAGAGGCTTTCGTTTCAGAATCTTGCTCCATTTCTCAAGGCACAGCTCACAACACTGGGATGGGTTTAGATTCAAACACTATAATAACATTTAACTTAAAGTGATTTATGTGACTGTGTTTGATAATTTTTTTTAAGAAGAAGAGCTTATAAATAAGAATCATTCATAACACTGAACTGAAAATTCAGATTAATCACAGCTTTTTAAAGGAAAACAAAATTATATACCTATGAAAGTACAATATTGAACATGTTTTCAAAGCAGTCACATAGAGAAGGTTTTCCAGGACACACACAGTAGAAACCATAAAATACCATTAACAGTCAAACTAGATGTAACAAGCTGCCTTCCAATCTTCCTGGAAATGTTCATTTAGAAAACGGTAGGCCTGGGTAAATGGGTCAGTGGTAAAGAAAGGGTGCTGTGCAAGCATGAGGCCCCACTTAAAACCCCAGGTATGGCCAACATGCCAGCACCACCAGCATTGTGAGGGACAGAGACAGGAGGATCACTCAGTGTACACACACTCGTGTACACATGTGTGCATACATATGCACATACCATAAACACACCATATACTGCACACATAAAAAGTAAAAATAAATGGTAGAATGTACTTTTTTTTTTATTAAGAGAGTGAGAGGGAATTGGCATTCCAGGGCCTCAGCCACTGAAATTGAAATCCAGATGCTGGAGCCACCTAGTGGGCATGTGCAACCATGCCTTTATCTCACCTTTGTGCATGTGGCTTATGTGGGATCTGGAGCACTGAACATGGGTCCCAAGGCTTTGCAGGCAAGCATCTTAACTTGTAAGCCATCTCTCCAGCCCAGAATGTACTTTTTTTGATGTTTTTTGAGATAGGGTTTCACTCTAGCCCAGGCTGACCTGGAATTCACTATGCAGTCTCAGGTGGCCTTGAATTCATGGCAACCCATCTACCTCTGCAACCCCAAGTGCTGGGATTAAGGGTGTGCACCACCATGCCTATCCCAGAATGTACTTTTTAAAGAAGTCAAATTTATAGAAGAACAGATCAGAAAATTCTCACATACTTCCTGCCCAGTTTCTCCTGCTGTTAGTATCTTGCAGTGATGGTGTAATTTTTCACAATTGATGCATCCAAAATGAAATATTAACAAAAGTTCACAACTTACATTAGAGTTTATGCTTTGTGTTGAACAAGTCTATGGATTTTGTCGAGTCCATCATCTATCTACCATTCCTGTACCACACATGGCATAGCTTCACTGCTCTGACAATCCCCTCTGTGTGGATGTTGGGACACCAGGCTAGAACCTCCCTCCTGGCCAGTCCTCATAGTGCTAGAAAGCCCTATGGAAGCTGCTGCAGGACACTGGTCACCACCAGCGGGAATCAGCAGGGGACCCTGCAGACTACATCATCCTGCCAGACAAAAGTTCACACTTGTGCAATAGTGGCATGCAGCCTCTGTGGGTAATCAACTGTTCTCTGATTGGACGTGAGGCCTTTTCAGTGGGACAGAAGTCATATTTGGTACTGGAAAGCAAGTCAGAATGCCATGGTCGGAAAACTCAGGTTTCAAAAAGAAGCCACTTCTGCTCTCTGGAGATGAAGTGTGGGCTTGCACACCAAGAAAAAGGAAAAATCTCTCCCCCCCCCAAAAAAAAATTACATACCCCCTTTAACCCAAGCTGTTCTCACAAATGCATGGAGAATCTGCTTTATTCTATAGATGACAGAGAAAATGGATGAGAACCAAGATCTACCATAAGACAAGAAGATAGGTAACTGCCCATCACAAGATGTGCCTCCTCTACCACATCTGCCAGGGTCCAGGAGAAATTGCAAGGAAAGTGGCAACATCAATACTGCTCTTGCTGCTAACCTGGTAACCAGTTCCACAGCAATGGTGACAAAAATGCTGATCAATTAAAACCTATCAGAAATCCTAAACAGAAACCCGGAGGATACAGAGAACTCAACACTAAATCAGACTTCCAACAGGCGAGCTGTGGCTCAGGGAACACTGCGGAACAGGGGGTGGAAAGAATGTAAGAGACGCAGAGTGGGTAGAAGCACCCTGAAACAAGCTCCCTTGCTGCCCCACAGGGACTGACTGAGACCTTCATGACCCTACAGTGAAGATTATAAACTCCACGGAGGAGGACCTTCTAGGTAACCAGAGCAAGGGCAAGGAGGGTAGAAGAGTATAACTTGTTATAATTTATGTAGTTTAAAAAATAAAATTTTAAAAGACTCCTCTGTGCCACCAATGCACATCTCTTCTCATGCCCTATGTTCCTAGCTAAGTAGATTTTTGTTTGTTTGTTTTTTAGAGGTAGGGTCTCACTCTAGCCTAGGCTGATGTGGAATTCACTATGCAGTCTCAGGGTGGCCTTGAACTCACAGAGATGCCCCTACTTCTGCCTCCCGAGTGCTGGCATTAAAGACATACGAGTATCTGTGGTTTTGCCTTGTTATTAATGTCATAGACTGGGAATCTTACAGCATTCAGCCTTGTCAGGTGGGCTTATCTTGCTTAGCAATACATACTCAAGGTTCTTCTACATCACTCCATGATTCCATATCCTATTTATTCTTATTGATGAATACTATTCATTGTATTGATATACCATGGTTTGTTTACTTATTCACCTACTGCAGAACATCTTATTTGCTTCCAACTTTTTACAATTATAGAAAAAAACCATTGTAAACATTCATAGGCAGGCTTTTGTATGGATGCAAGTCCTCAGCGTGTTTGGATAAATACCTGGAAGACCAAGTGCTGGATCATATGGGAAGACTAAGTTTAGCTCTGTAAGACCCTGCCAAATTTGGCCGCCAAGAGGCTGCATCATTTTGCATTCCCAGCAGCAATGAATGAGAGTTCCTTTTCCTTTACATTTTTGCCAGAATGTAGTATTGTTAGCATTTGAATTTTTGCCACTCTAGTAGGTATATAGTAGTGTCTCGTTTTAATTTGCATTTCACTAATGCCATATTATATTTTGCATCTATTCACATGCCTAGTCACCATCTGTTGATTCTCTTTGATAAGGTATCTGCTCAGATGTCTCATGCTTTTTAAAAACTGGGCTGCTTATTTTCTTGTTGAGTTTTAAGAGTTTTTTGCATATTTTGGATACCAGTCCTCTGCCATAGATGCATTTTGAAATTATTATATTTATTTGATGTCTTTTCATCCTCTTTGTGAGCATATCTATTTACTGAACACTTCCACTTTAGAAAATTATCTTCCAGATATAGTTGTGCATATGTAAGACATAGTTCAAGAAAATTTATCATAGCATTGTGGTAGCAAATGAAGAAGAAAAATCTCTAAATGTTGGTCAATGAGTATCGCATTAAATTATGATGGAAACCACTTTGGATGATACAAAGAGTTAGGTGTTTTAATAGTTTTTGAATTGTTAATAAACAGAACATTTGTAGTGTGATATTATTTTATTATCTTAATATGAGTATATATGGAAATAGTTGCTTCTAGACAATTAAAGTGGTAAAAAAAAAAAAACATGGTTTCACCTTCACAATATACCCTTTTGCTCTGTTCAAAACCTTTACAGTATGACTATGGTTATATTAAAAAAATTCACCTATTTAAGTGATCTATAAACAGCTCACAAAATTAGCTGATTTGAGAAGGTATTTACACTGGAAGAATAATGTTAGCTTGAAGCATAAGCTTTGCAAATCTATTTCTGAACATAGCTATCTGCCATGGTGTAGCTATAATTTAAGTCTTAGGGAAAAAGTTCGTTATCTTATATATACATATATCTTTTCATCCTCAAATACATTATATTTATTCACTAAACATAACATGCTCAGATGTCTATATAAACCATCTGCCTATTTTCAAGATGAGTAAGAAAATGATAAGCTTCCCAAGAATTTTCTTGCTGGTGCATAATTCTACAATGAGCAAGAAAATTATGTAATTATGTTATCCTTTAAAATATAATCATTTCCCCACCACATAAAAATTAAAAGATGTTTTTTTAAAAATTTAATCTTAACATGAAAGCAAAAGTAGTCCCATTTAGGTAGGCCTAGGAACACTTCATCCATACTCTATGGCTGTAATGCATTGTGACATTTCTTTGGAATTCAAAGTGGTCAATTAAAAAACTTGGCAATGTGGCATTTTATGAGCTCTTTGAACAAGTAGGGAAATAACTGTACATATTGGAATATATTGAAATATTCAACACTTTTCTTATTGTCTACTTCTGGCCCAGCACTCGAAAATATAGTTATTTGCATGCAGCCAACAGCGGTTTCTCTGAGAGCATGCCTACATTCAGAACCTCCGAAGAGGATGAGCATCACAAGAGCGCCAGCTGCTCATCAGCTTTCCCTACAGAGTCTCTGGCTCATCTGACACTCCGGGTTCGCTTGCGCGTGGCCGCTTTGCTCTCTCTCACAGGGAGTGAGGTTGGCAGTACTTCCCTGTGACATTCACTTTCACACCCAAATTGGTCTTCATAGGTTCCCATTGTGCGTGCTTCAAAGCAACTTCCTTGTTGGCAGCTCTAAGTGGGAACTACAAGTCTTTCTTTTCTCCACTGCTCTTTTCTGGCTCACAAGCAACCTCCCACCAAAAGCTGAAGAGACGACATCCGAGAGATAATACCATGAAAAAGTATGAAGAGAAGCCCAGGTGGCCACCTTGCAAATTTCCAATGTGGAAGCCTTCGACCTCTGTGCCCAAGAAACAGCTAAAGTCCTGGCGTAATGAGCTTGCCAGACCCTAGGAGCCTCTTTACCTTAACTACATACGCCCCCCTAATACAACCCCTTAACCATCTAGCTAAGGAACTCTCAGAAGCCATTTGACCCCTCTTCAGACCCCCTAAGAGTACAAACAATCTTTTAGAAGATCTGAAATCTTTGATTCTTCTGAGACAAACCCTAAGTGTTCTTCTTACATCCAATTGAAGCCATTGCGCTTTGTCATAGCTGGGGCTAGAGAAAAATGAGGGCCAAGAAACCTCCTGGCTTAAATAAATCTCAGATGCCACCTTTGGAAAAATTGAGGAACTGCCCGAAGAGCAACTTTATTCTGAAGAATCATTAGAAATACCCCATAAATCAAATCTAAGGCCAGGCCATAAAATACCATCACATAAAAGAAATACAGTAAGTCAATGGCCTATCATTTTCTGATGTGATAAAATCAGAAAACCATCAGTTCACAACCAAACAAAAGCAAATGCGTAGAACTACTAAGTATCTTTTCTTTCTCATAAAATATTTCTTTTAACTCTACAAAACCTCTTGCTCACATTGAGATTACTGAGAGATTGTCAATTTGGCTGTCTACAATATAATAGTAAATATCAAAGAAGAAAGTAAAATATTTAATCATCTTTATATGATCTCAATATGACATTAAGCAACTGGACATTTTGAAACATGTAGACAATGAAAAAAAAGTCTTCATTTTCATCAGATTACTTGAGTTACAAAGACATAATAGGTAACTTTTTTCCAAGTTAACTAAATATGCTCCAATCAAAACAAATACACAGAAAACCAAGTGCTTTCCTCTCTTTTTTTTTTTTTCCTCATTCTCTTCCATAAAAGATTTTAAAGCAAAAAATCATTGTCTAGGAGTATCCTTTGGTTTCTGTAATCATCCATTTTAAGAAATTCTTTTTCTTTCTGATTTAGGAATCCAGTGCTTTTGATAAGAACTGATTAACATAGATACACTGAAAAAAAAAAACCATGTATGGTATTTCTTGACAGTTTCCCTCAAGATCATTCCTTTCAGTCATTTGCATAAAGTTGTATCAGATTAAATAATTCTTGGCTTTTTTATGAAAACATGAATTTCAACAAAAAAGAATACATATGTCACAAAGGGGATATTCTAGTATTCAGATATCACTCTGTATTCCATTAAAGATTGCTCCTACATATTATATTGGCTAATCCACAAATGTGTTTCTATTGCACACTATTATTAATGGGATGTTAGATGCTTTCATCAGCAACACAGGTTTTATGAAGACCAATTTGGCATGAAACCATATATAGTGATGTAATTATAAATGTGCTTGCTAATTTTACTTAGGAGTAATAATGGTTGCTGTCAAATATACAGCAACGCAGGCCTCAACTTTGTTCAACCTTAATCCCATAAAATTGAGCAAGTTTTGACTTTGTCTTATTTTTCCTGTAACAAACATGTATAATCTTTTCTTTAATTCTTAGGTATTTCAGTTTTATATCTTTACAATACTTCTGTAACATAATATTAATTATGCTGTCTCAAGAAGAATAAAGTTCTCACAATTGACACAAATTTTCATGGGCCTAGCCCTGGTCCAAAACAAGGTGATGCCAAATGGGTAAGTGCTTAGATATTTTGGCATTTATTCTGTTTCTTTATCTTTAGAAAGATCTAATAGATAGATGGAGAAGGAAAGCCTAATCTTAGTCCAGTGTGCTGGATGACAACCAATACCCAATGTCAACTATGGAGGCACTAAATGTCAGCAATCAGAAAGTCACATTGCTCAGAGTTCTGTGAGCATTTTATCAGTTCCATTAAGAAAACCAATTACAGCTCACATCATTTCCTAAGTAAATACACATTTTCAGTTTGCCTTTAAAGTAATACTCATATTTGCTATTTTATATCTTTGTAGGTTTCAGAAATTTAAAATCCACATCTATTTTTTTAAATTGTCTTTGAATTTGGAAAATGGATAGCTAGAATCTGGAGATGATGAAACATCCCACAAAAGTTCATGGTAGTGTGAACGTGGTGTGACGCAGCAGGGGGAGGTCACTGGAAGCACCGCCCCCAGAGGACCCTTACCAGCGCCAGCACCATACTTTTTGACGTTCGCCTCTGAAACTGAGGCACATGAACATCTTCCCTTTCCAAACTATCCTGACTTAGGTATTTTGTTAGAAAAATGGAAAGGAGGCTAATACCACAAATTCCTTCCTGAATTTTACCTGAAATTTTACCTGAAAGCCAGTCAGTTATGTAATGTCAAAAAACTCTAACCTTGTACCTTTCCCATCATTATTCATATAAGGCAGGAAAGAAATACATATAAGAGTAAACACAGTGACGGGCTAAGTGTCATGTTTTTCTAAGATACTGGGTTTGCCAGTTGAATTTTTTTGACTACTTGTTAATTCTTTGCTCCCTCAACTTGTTTTGAAGATGTAGCAATTTTCCTTAACATGATATGTGGCATTATGTGAGAGGAAACTTTGTATGTTCCATTCTTACAAAAATGAAAATTCCAGGCTAGAGATGGCTTAGCAGTTAAGGCATTTCCCTGTGAAGCCTAAGGACCCAGGTTTGATTCCGCAGAACTCGCATGAGCCAGATACACGGGGGGGGGGGGGGGGGGGGGGGGGGGGGCGGCGCATGTCTGGAGTTCATTTTCAGTGGCTGGAGGGCCTGGAGCGCCCATTCTCTCTATCTGCCGTTCCCTCTCTCCCTCCCTCCCTCCTTCTCTCTCTCTCTCTCTGTCTCTCATAAATAAATAAAATAAAATATTTTTAAAAATGAAAATCCTAAAACAACAGAGAACACAGCTTAACTATTATGTTAGAAACAATGTTTCAACCTATGCAGCAAAGCTTTCCTCAAAGGTTTTTGGTTTAGACCTCTAAGTTACTACTTAGAACAACATATGATAAAATTGTCATTATTATGTACACAGAAAATTAATGCAATCATCTAAGATTATTTTGAAGATGAGAAAAGTCAGACACAAGGAAACTAAATATTCTGTTCAAGTTTATTGGGCAGTCAGCAGCCAAAGAGAAGCTGCTAGATCATTCAGTTGCTTATTCTTTCAGTAGGATTTTCTTGAAAAAGATGTTTTCGTTTTAGCAAAAGACGGTTATCTAGAATCAATCTAGGATGACTTGTTGATCAGAATTAAAGAGTTCTCAAAGCATAAAAGACAGCCAGTCCCAGTGGCACACATATTTAATCCCACTACTGGGGAGGCACTGTTAGGATGATCGCTGTGAGTTCAAGGTCAAGCTGGAGTAGAGTGAGACCCTACCTCAGAAAATGAAAAGGTAACAAAATATAAAAACATGTAATCCATAAAGTTCATTGTACTAAATGTTTATCTAAAGTTAACCATGCATTTTTTTTTCAAATCATTAGGAAGTAAAAATCAGAGGGAAATTCTTTTTTCACAATTAAACAAGAGTATTTACCTGAAGAATTCCTGAGCATCTTAAGAGATAAGAACATTTCTTCAAATAACTCTTGAACATTGTTTTCCAGGCTCAAAAGAGATTTCGTGAGCTGTGATAAGAATTTGAGTTCATCGAAGGTTAGGGAAAAGTTTTTTCCCTTCTGTGGATCTTCAGGAGTCACTGTGAAAAGAGAAGATTGATGTCACACAGCTGAGTGTCTCCTTGGTTAAGTGTTACAATGATCCATGTGATTCCATAAACAACCAAATTAACAAGATGTCACATAATGAAAATAAGCTTATTCATTAAGAAACACATATAAAATCTCCTGGGAGATTCTTTTCTTCTGGAAGCTGGAAAGAAATATATCATTTGATGAAATTATGGCAAATTATTAGACAGACTCAGAGTTAAAACAGGAATAATGTGACTGGTTGTTGTAAAAGATCCCATCTTATGGAAGTCTGCATTTTAAAAGTCTTACATAGCTTTAATCTAATCATGAGGAAACATCCACCAAACTCAGTTAAGGGACATTCTGCAATATTGTTGACCTGTACTTTTTAAAGGTTGTGTCAAGAAACAAAGACTAGGAAATATGGTGCCTAAAGGAGTTTCAAAAAAACACATGATAATGATACATATAAGGAACATTATTGGCTTAGCTCAGTGCAATATGCAACATCTGCAACTATCTGCATTAACCTGAGTTTCACATAAACCAAAACCTATCTCTAAATAACACTACTTATGCCATCTAGATATGCATTTAAAAAGTAAATGAAAGGTGCAACTAGCAGACATAATTAATATTTTGCCAAATAGTTTTGCTGTAAACTAAATTTGAGAGAGAGAGAGAGAGAGAGAGAGAGAGAGAGAGAGAGGAAAAGGCAGATAGAGAGAAAGAGAGAATGGGCACACCAGGGCCTCTAGCAACTGCAAACGAACTCCAGATGCATGTGCCCCCCCTTGTGCATCTGGCTTACGAGGGTTCTGGGGAATCGAACCAGAGTCCTTAGGCTTCTCAGGCAAACGCCTTAACTGCTAAGCCATTTCCCCAGCCAGCATTCTTGAAGAACAGAACTCAATGTTGTAAACTGAGAATAACATTATCATACTATGGTGAGTCACTGTTTGATTCTCATTTAGACTGGTTTCTTATAAGCTTTACTTAAGTAGATAAGGGGAGAGCTTAACCTTCAAAATAATGTTTCTTTTGGACCTTTCATACTTTTTGACCAATTAATATATGTATTTATGTGTATATATACATATATATATATATATATATATATATATACATACACATATATGTGTGTGTGTGTGTGTGTGTGTGTGTGTGTGTGTGCGCGCCACCTCCTTTGATCGGGTCTCTTACCACCGCAAATGAGCCTGGCTACAACTGACTGGCAGGCTTTGCCAGCAAGTACCTTTAACTACCCACCTACTTTCCCAGTCCAGTTTATACTTTTAAAAAATATTTAATTTAATTTATTTATTTATAACAGAGAGGGGAAAGGGAGGAAGGGAGGGAGAGGCTGGATGTACCAAAGCCTCCAGCCACTGCAAACGAACTCCACATGCATACAGCACAATGTGCATATGGCTTACGTGGATTCTGGGGAGTAGATTCTGGGGAGTGGCTCTCGGGTCCTTAAGCTTTGTAAGCAAATGCCTTAACCACTAAGCTATCTCACCAGTAGCATCTATACTTTTCAGATACACTTTGGAAGATTTTAAGAATTCTTCCTGGGCTGGAGAGAAAGCTCTGTTGCTAAAGTGCTTGCCTTGCAAGCATGAAGATGACGAGTGATTTTGATGCCCAGCACTTATATAAAAATATCAGGCATGGTGGCATATTCTTGTAATCCCAGTACTTAGGAGGCGGACACCTAGGGCTCCCTAGCCAATCAGTCTAACTTACTTGGCAAGCTCCAGGTCAGTGAGCTATCCTGTCTCATAGAGGTGGACAGCATTCTTTTTTTTAATTTTTAAAAATTTTATTTATTTATTTATTTGAGAGAGAGAGAGAGAGAGAGGAAAAGGCAGATAGAGAGAAAGAGAGAATGGGCACACCAGGGCCTCTAGCAACTGCAAACGAACTCCAGATGCATGTGCCCCCCCTTGTGCATCTGGCTTACGAGGGTTCTGGGGAATCGAACCAGAGTCCTTAGGCTTCTCAGGCAAAGGCCTTAACTGCTAAGCCATTTCCCCAGCCAGCATTCTTGAAGAAGAGAACTCAATGTTGTCATCTAGTCTCCACATGGATGTGATCACACACAAACACATGAACATGCATAGATACACATTTTTTTTAAATCCTTCCTTATTCTATATTAGGCAGGAATTTCCTCCAGTTTGATTTGAAGCTAAGCATAACGAAGCATTATCCAGATTAATTCTAAATTAGAAAGATTGTGAATGTTTAAAGAGTAAATAAGGAAACACCTCAAGAAAAATCTGCAAGAGTCAACAATGACATTACAGGCTACTAAGTTAAAATTGTGTAGGACCTGATGATTCTACCTGAAGAAGACTTACCTTCATGACCTGGAGTTAGAAGGATCTTGTAGTTTCAATGTATGGCAGCATTGAAGGGCAAACCCATTTTAGTGCAATGACTCCATAAATTATTAGAGAAGGCAGAAGAATATATATAACCTAAATCTAATCACTTTTGTCCCAAAGAAGCAATGGTTGTGGAGGAGGCCCATTAATTAGTAGTCCTTATTTCCTATCACTATTAGCTCAGTGTTCTCCCAAGGGGTATTGTGAGGGTTCTTAATTTATGTGGAAAATAATTCTGTGATAAATTCGTTTTGTGAAAGGCCAATTAAAGCCAAATCAAACACCAATGATAAAATGGAATTTCCCAAACTTATTTGACTTATTTTCCCCACAGTATTTCACAGAACGAGTGTCCTGATCATACCTTACCTCAAGATTCCTCTCTGCCAAAGCATTTCTGCTTTTGTGTCCCCTGGAGTCCACACAAATAATCAAATTAGGGAAGGATTTCTCCCAGTAGAAATCCTCTTTATACTTTCCCTCGTTAAATTAATCTCTTCCCTTCTTCTTTCAATGTTATTTCTGTTTGATTTTCTTATTCATCTTGCCTCTCCAAAAAAGTTATCTGTATATGACCAGAAATCTTTTCTCATCTAAGCCAATGTAGCCTTTATTCATTTATTTATTAAATTATGCACTCATTTAATTAATTCTTTTTTTAATTATGCATTTATTTGCAAGGGGAGAGAGACAGAGAGAGAGAGAGAGAGAGAGAGAGAGGGAGAGAGAATAGGTGCTCCAGGGCTGCTAGCCACTGCAAACTTCAGATATATGTGCCACTTTGTGCATATGGCTTTAGGTGGGTACTGAGAAACTGAATCTGGGTCTTTAGGCTTTGCAGGAAAGCAACTTTTTTTTTTTTCTTTTTCTTTTTGCTGTGTTTGCAGGACTTTTATGTAGTTGATGTTGATTCGCTTATCTTTTTCTTTATTAGTTATGTACACACTCAGTGTGTACACAGCCATGTTGGTGCCATCGTTAGCCTCCTCCCAGTCCTCCCCCTTCTGAAGGGACCCTCCTCGTTGGGGACTGTGGGTCATGCATTGTGGGCGCAGCCGTCAGTTATGGGGAAGAGGCAATGTCTCTGTGTGTAATGTTCCAACTTGTGGCTCTAACAATCTTTCCGCCCCTCGTCTGCGAATTTCCCTGGGCCATGCCGGGTTGGTTTTAGGTCTGCTTGAACGATGCTGTTGGAACACAACATGGAGAGGCCTGGAATCTACATGAATAAATGGGGGAAAATTACCAACTGCCCAAGCAACTCGTGGTTTAAGCTACTCAGCAGCAAACAACCTGAGGTGCAATGGTGGGTAACCAGCTGCTCTTCAATTGACTAAGGGATCTGCTCAGCGGAACGGAACCCATAGCTGGAACTGGGAAACAAGTCAGAACCATATCCAAAAATTGAGTCTGCTCGCCAATATCAAGTTTGCACCAGTCTTGGGATACAAGAGGGCCTACACCTATTAAATTCCCTCTAAAATAATAATGGTTATCCCATTTATCCAGTGCTGACTTCCCTCTCTATTGGAGAAACTACTTCTCTTTTTCAGATGGATGCAGAACCTGAGGAGAGATTCACCATCGCAACTCACCAGGGCCCTAGCTTAAATCACAGAGTAACTGGGGAAATGAGCAGGAGAGCTGTTTTCTTCGCGAACTGGGTACCAGCACAAGGGTGAAGGAGATAGACACAGAGAACACTCAAGTCCTACCTGGCTGGATATCCAGAGACACAGAGGTTTCCCAAGCGTTGAACAGCTAAGCCATCTCTCCAGCCCTAATTACTTGTTTAAATCACTACAGATCTGTCTCGTTTCCACTAAGTCTTGGACATACATATTTAAACATAGGTAACTATGTTTGACCTGCCTGCAACTCAGTGCTATAAAATATTTTAAATAATGACTGTCACTTTGTTTATATAATAAGATCTAATGTGTAAAGCTATAAATTTCAATATTATAAAAAAATAGAAATTTCATTTTAAAGCAAGATTTACTTATCATCTACCAGTGAATGCAAATAATTAGAGTTGAGGAAAGTTTTTCCTTCTGTATAACTTTAATAAAATTTCTTCTAAAATGCAATATGAAATCCTCTGTTAAATGAAAATAATCTCCACAACTAATAATCACTTGAAAAAGGTAACATCAACAAATCAATTTGGGAAATATTATATTCCAAATCCTTAAAGTGATTCACAGTGTGAACTGCTGTATTATTTACTTTTATAATAAATTAAAAAAATTTTAAATGTATCTCAAATTTTTTTTTTTGATCCAGATACACCAGTTTGCCACCACATATATTTATGGCTAAGATTTTCATGAAAATAATCACTTGGAGCTCAATGCCATGGATAACTGTACAATTTTGGGATTTCTATCTGCTTTGTAGCTTTTCCTTATAGTGTAAGACTTTTTATTTTTTTTTAATTTTTTTGTTTATGTTTATTAATTTATTTGAGAGCAACAGACAAAGAAAGAGGAAGATAGAGAGAGAGAGTGGGAGAATGGGCATGCCAGGACCTCCAGCCACTGCAAATGAACTCCAGACGCGTGCGCCCCCTTGTGCATCTGGCTAACGTGGGTCCTGGGGAATCGAGCCTCGAACCGGGGTCCTCAGGCTTCACAGGCAAGCGCTTAACCACTAAGCCATCTCTCCAGCCCTAGTGTAAGACTTTTTGCTGTGGTTCTTCTGGCTGATTTTGCCCATATCTTCTTCTCCCTGCAAATTGTTATTTGCACCATGGTATTTTTTTAGGCTCATTTAGAAGTTAAGTGAAAGTCTCTTAAATCTTCCTAATTATCTTGTTGAAAAAAATCTGCAAGTGGTTATACTTTGAGAGCTACTCCAGAACACTTGAAGACCATCTATAACTCTCGATGGGCAGCATTGTATCAAGTACACTCAAGGCACTGGGGTAGATCCCTAGAACTGCAAATAGTAATAATAGTAAATAATTGTTATTTAATAATAAACAATGATTTTTAAAAATAGTAAGAAAATGAACTCCATTTACTGGGCATGGTGGTGTGAGCTTATAAATCTCAGAACTGGGGAGACAGAGGCAGAAGGATTGTGAGTTCAACATCAGCTTGGGCATCACAGCAAGACCCCATTTAAACAGATTGTGAAGTTGAAAATAATTGTCTAGGGATCAGAAAACCTGGATTATGAACTGGGAAAGACAATAGGAAAGATGCTGATACATAAGACACCAATAACTTTAACACAATTCCATTTGTCCATAGAAAATTTACAAAATTAATTTTTGGTTATCAAACTAAATAACGTGTTTCATCATGACATCTTCATACATATGTGTCAGTAAATTTTACTCTCACTTTCTTTCCTCCCTACTGCATAGTCAGAATTTATGGGAAGTGTGAGTGATCAAATAAGTATAAAATAATGACATACATGCATATGAAAATGCCATAAGGAAACCCATCACTTACTATGTTCACTTAAAAATTAATAAAAATAGGGCTAGAGAGATGGCTTAGTGGTTAAGCGCTTGCCTGTGAAGCCTAAGGACCCTGGTTCGAGGTCCGATTTCCCAGGACCCACGTTAGCCAGATGCACAAGGGGGCGCATGCGTCTGGAGTTCGTTTGCAGTGGCTGGAGGCCCTGGCGTGCCCATTCTCTCTCACTCTCTCTCTTTGCCTCTTTCTCTGTCACTTTCAAATAAATAAATAAACATAAAACAAAAAAAATTAAAAAAATGGCTATTAAGGGCTGGAGAGATGGCTTAGCGGTTAAGCGCTTGCCAGTGAAGCCTAAGGACCCCGGTTCGAGGCTCGGTTCCCCAGGTCCCACGTTAGCCAGATGCACAAGGGGGCGCACGCGTCTGGAGTTCGTCTGCAGAGGCTGGAAGCCCTGGCGCGCCCATTCTCTCTCTCTCCCTCTATCTGTCTTTCTCTCTGTGTCTGTCGCTCTCAAAAAAAAAAAATGGCTATTAATATTTCAAGTGGTTTGCTATAAGTAAACAGGTCATCAAAAAGGCTGTTTAGTACTGCACTATCTCTATCATACCTTCCAAGGCTCAGGGTCCATTGCAGAAGAGGTGGCAGAAAGAATGTAAGAGCCAAAGGAAGGGTAGGACTCCTTAGAAAGTGCTCCCTCCAGACACAAATGGCCTGGATATCCATGGCCTCACAATGCCTGACACTACCTATACAAGACCATCATAAGAAGAGGAAAAGATCATGACATCAAAATAAAAGAGAGACTGACTGAGATGGGGAGGGGATATGATGGAGAATGGAGTTCCAAGGGGGAAACTGGGGGATGGGAAGGTATTACCATGGGATATTTTTTATAATCATGGAAGTTGTTAATAAAAATTTGGGGGGGAAAAAGGCTGTTTAGCCACCAAATCAAGAAAGAAAAATTTAGCAAGGTCATTTGAACAAAATCTTTAATAAAACCTTTTATCATTTTCTATTTAGCAGAGCTGGGGCTGAATAGAAGGTCACACACATGCTACAAAAATTAACAAAAATTAATTATGACTTTTCATTTCTGAGAAAAATGTGAACACCTGTAAGAAATTTTGAAGAGTGTAAGCTATGCGTTTGCCATGGGCACCACATGAAGACCTTCTTTGGGAAAAACTAACAAATAGTGGAAGTTCTTTAGATACGTTCATCAGAAAAGCAAAATTTTCAGGAGGCCAGAGACTATGTTCAGTTTCTTTGCAACAGAATGTTTGCCAGAACCTAGCACAATCTGTTATATAAATTAGGCACTAAAAAAAAAAAAAAAAAAAAAAAAAAAAAACTTAAGAAAAATCAAGTTGGATGTGGTCATACCTATAATTTTGGCACTGAGTTCATTGACAACCTGGGCTAAAGAGTGATTTCCAGATCAGCCTAGGCTAGACTCATACCTTGCCTCAAAAAACAAAACAACAACAAAAAAAAACAAACAAAAGGGCTGGAGAGATGGCTTAGCAGCTAAGCGCTTGCCTGTGAAGCCTTAGGACCCTGGTTGGAGGCTCGGTTCCCCAGGTCCCACGTTAGCCAGATGCACAAGGGGGCGCACGCGTCTGGAGTTCATTTGCAGAGGCTGGAAGCCCTGGCGCGCCCATTCTCTCTCTCTCCCTCTATCTGTCTTTCTCTCTGTGTCTGTTACTCTCAAATAAATAAATAAAAAATAAAAATAAAAATAAATTTAAAAAAAAGTAGGCTAATCCTTTAAAAAAAATTATGAATGAAATCTCACAGGTCCCAGATGTAGTTAGATTTGGTTCAAAATGATGAATTTATAGCTAACTGTAAAATGCATTCTTCACAACATAAATATTTAAATTTGTAAATAAAGGAAAATTATAGTATTCTATATTCTGTTTGACAAAATAAGCTTGAAAATCATCTGTAAAACAGTAAACAACATGCTATATAAATTTAATAGAGCATATTGTAATCAATTTTAATATGTGATTTTTGTTTTTATTAATTTTTAAAAATTCTATTTACTTTTTCTGAGACAGAGGTAGATAGAGGCAGAGAAAGAGCAAGAGAAAAAGAGAGAGAAAGAGAGAAAGAGAATGGGTGTGGCAGGTCCTTCAGCCACTGCAAACAAATTCCAGATATATGCACCCCCATGGCTTACATGGGTACTGGGGAATCAAACTTAGGTCCTTTGGCTTTGCAGGCAAGCACCTCAGCCACGAAGTCATCTCTCTAGCCCTTTTATGTTTAAAAATGTAATTATTCTCTAGGAAAAAGAATTCATCATTAAAAATGTATATAGGTGTTCTCAGAACTCTTGGCCTAAAATTATATATGTATGTATGTATGTATGTATGTATGTATGTATGTATGTATGTATATATCACTCATAACCCCAGCACTTGCAAGGTAAGAGGATCACTGGGATTAGTTCAAGGCCAGTCTGAGACTGAACGTGAATTCCAGGTCAGCTTGGACAAGAACAAGACCCTACCTCAAAAAAAAAAAAAAAAAAAAAGATAGATAGATATAAATATTTAAAAGTATTTTCCATGTAGTGTCTGATAGGCAAAATATTATCCCCATTGCCTTCTAGTAAAATTTAGGACACTAAAAATAAATCTAGATCCATATTAGGTCTGCTCACATTTGATCTGCAACAAAGCTGCCTTTGGAATAAATATCAAACCTCTGCTAAATCAGACAAAACCATCAAAATACAGGTAGTGGCTGAAAGCACACATATTATTTTCCAAAACCATTAGCAACAGAAGTCCTGTTAATAATAGCATTAAGATACTGGAGAAAATGAGAAGCTAGAAAATCAGATAATCTGAAGCTGGTGGATCAGTATAATGGGATGAAAGGCACACATTTCAGTTTTCCCAAGAAAAGCGAACATTAGCCACCCTGTTATTGACTGTAAATGGATCCATTTTCAGTGAGGAGAGGGTTTCTGTGCCACTAGGCAAGCGATGGAAAAAGAGGTGACACACAAATGCTATTGAGAGTCTTATTATCCCGGACGAAATTCATGACATAATTCAAATGGAATATGTTTGTTCCAGTAAAGAAAACTCTTAGACAGTGTGGTAACACGAAGTCAGCAGGGACTGCATAGGCACAAATAATAAGCAGTACTTTCCCCAGTACCCGGGAGTCGCTTCCTGAGAGCATGTGAGACCTGGAGCCCTAAGTGCATATCAGAAGCCTAAGGAAGAGCTGGGCCTCTTCGAATGCTTGGTTCCCTGCGACCTAAGCAGGAGTTGGAGGGCAAAGAACCTTCTTTGTCCTGGAAGCCCCACAGGTAGCCAGAAAGTCACGGTGGAACCTGAGGACAGTGGTTTTGCCACATGCATTAAGAAGAAATTGAAACTGTCTTTTCTCCTTTTCTCTAGTATGACCCTTGTAACTTCTAAATTTGAAAATGTATAGGACTTCGGGTAAAAGTAAGGAAGAGATATTTCCACCTTTGCTTTCAGAGCTGAATTTGTTACCTCTCACCTCCTCTGAGGAAGCTTTTCTATGTACAATCCAAACAGAATGGAAGTTCGGTAGGGCGAATGAATGAGTGAGCGAAGAAGTGAGCGAAGGATCCAATGAATGTCTGTGAAGTTAAGGAGAAAGGGAGCGTGACATCAGTTGAATATGGAAGTCTGGACATGTCCCGTGCTAAGTGGTGCGAGACTGGAGAAGGAAATACAGCATGGGTAGGGCCAAGCCTTTAAAGATTAGCGCTCTGAATCTGCATTCAGGAATCTCTCAACTCTTAGAAGCTGACGAGCTCCTTTTTCCTCCCCCTCAAGTTTCATTCTACAAAGCACCATTGTTTCCAGTACCATTACCAGAAGCACAGAAGCCTATGGGGCAGCTAACACATGGAATCCGGGAGCCTCCCGCGTGGGTTCAAAGCCAGGTACTGCTTTCTGTTAACTGTGACTTCGGACAAGTGACTTAGTTTCTAATGTCTTAGTAGTGCAGGAATTTCAGCCGAAGGACCGCACTAGAAAGGTACAGGCAGGACACAGAGAACCCCTGGGTTAGGAATAAACCCTTCCAACTGACCCGCCCCCCCCTTTTTTTTTAAATTTTTTATTTATTTATTTGAGAGCGATAGACACAGAGAGAAAGACAGAGAGAGGGAGAGAGAGAGAATGGGCGCACCAGGGCTTCCAGCCTCTGCAAACGAACTCCAGACACGTGCGCCCCCTTGTGCATCTGGCTAACGTGGGACCTTGGGAACCGAGCCTTGAACCGGGGTCCTTAGGCTTCACAGGCAAGCGCTTAACCGCTAAGCTATCTCTCCAGCCCCCCCCCCCTTTTTTTTGAGGTAGGGTTTCACTCTGGCCCAGGCTGACCTGGAGCTAACTTTGTAGTCTCAGGGTGGCCTCGAACTCACAATGATCCTCCTACCTCTGCCTCCCAAGTGCTGGGATTAAAGGCGTGCACCACCACGCCCGGCTAACCGTCCCTTTTTGACAGGGAGGTTGTGGTTCCCTGTGGAGAGGCGTAGGCAGCAAATACCTCTTAGCTTCACATACCAAGAGAAACCTAAGTGGCTACAAAGAGTGGCCACCGAAGAAATGTGAAAGGAGACGGCTTCTATCATTACCTTCTTACGGTTCCCAGGCCAACACTGGCTCCATGGATGTTACCTAAACTTGTTATTCAATGATAACAAAATTCTCTCACACTCCATTCCATCTTCTCTGGCAAAAAATCGCTGGTGTCACATTAGCAAAGGATATGACTTTCTGCTATTTGATAAAGACATAATGCTCTTGTCCCTTTCCTATATCTATCTTTCTTATTTTGTTGTAGTTTGTTTTGTTTGAGGACATGAACAAGAATATTGGGCTCCCAGTATGAGCACTGTGAGTGGGAGATGCCAACCAAAGAATGGGTCATATCTGAATACAGCCAGAAATAGAGGGGTGTGGCCAGCATACAGTCTTCGATGTTTTCAGCTATCTTGTTTTAGGCTGGCTTAACTCCCAGTTGTGGAACTTTACACATGCTGACCCTTTCATGGAACATCTAAGTAAAAAGACATCTCTAGCATAATGAAGTGGGTTTTAAATTTTAAGTACTATATGCTAATGGTACATTACTAATGAATTATCTTCCTAATATTCCTTTCTAAATCTCAAATTTTCCTAGAGTTCAGTTAATTATATCTCTTAGCATGTGTTACTTTCTCTTATCATGACTAAAAATTAACCTATGAGAAAACCTTAAACTATGCTAACAATTCATTTTTACTATAGCCTCAGGTTGGATCTAAGAGTTGATATTTCATTTTTAAGGGAATATGCCATGACAGAGGTGTTACATTATCAGCTCTTAATATAACATGCTAAAATTAATTTTAAATTTTTAGCACAGGAATAAAAAATAATGCCATCATCAAAAAGATGGATTTAAGTTAAGCCACCTGCTGAGTGTGCTTCCTGATAAATTTTCTAATTGAATCACAACCTTTCAAAGGAGATTGAACATTTTTTCCTCCTTTTATACTAAAAAAAAAATAAAGTCTAAGTTTTTTTCACATTTTTTTGCCAGGTAAAAATTATAATGCCCATGAATGTATATTTAAAAAGTACTCTGGGGCTGGAGAGATGGCTTAGCGGTTAAGCGCTTGCCTGTGAAGCCTAAGGACCCCGGTTCAAGGCTCCATTCCCCAGGACCCACATTAGCCAGATGTACAAGGGGACGCACTTCGTTTGCAGAGGCTGGAGGTCCTGGCGCACCCATTCTCTGCCTCTTTCTGTCCTGTCACTCTCAAATAAATACATAAAAATGAACAAAAAAAATTTTTTTTAAGTACTGTGAAAAGAGATGGCTATGGTGACAATAGCAATCTTTTATACCCACCTGGACAGTTGTCCTCCAGAACAGGGTGCGGGCCTTCGAGGTAGGGAAGACATTTCCCAGGTATGAGAGCACTTTGTCTAGTAAATTCTACAGTTAATCTGACCCTTTTAGTTTTCTTTCTCATCTAGGAAATTCTTACATATCCATAAAGGTAAAGTTATATTTCTGTCAAATTTCAAATCTGGCCTTGGAGCCCCGCGGGAAAGAGCCACCGTCTTTTACACCGTCTTCCTCAAAGGCTTATGATCTACAGAAAGCATCTTCATGTGCGTTTTACTTGCTAATTCAACAAAGATTTGCTTTGTGCCTGTCATGCGCTCACAGGGCATCATGTGACATGGCCATTCTGTGGTGACAGGAAAGATGGACAAAGTGAGATCTTAAAGCAAAGTGGACTGACTCATAGCATCATGCCTCAGATGAGTTCCCATCAGCTCCTATGGCCATTCCTGTCTCATAAATTTACCTTTCCAACTATTTTAGTTATAATGCATCAGAAAAACACCACCAGCAGAAATCCATAAACAGAAAATCAATGGAATAAAATACCAAAAATGTGTTGTCATCTTATTTTGATATAAACGTTCAATGCTGGGCTTGATTGCTTTATTATATTTTGCTTCATGGGGATATGTTGTAATTGAAGAAATATAAATACAGAATACATGCAAAATTAGCTTTCACTTGCTAGAACGTGGCTCACTCTTCCTTCTGTTGGTTGCTACCTGCTGTGGCAAGGAGGTGATGTCCAGCCCTCTCCTCCAATATCTCTCCCCTGCTCCCACTGACCTTCCCCTCAAAACTATAAGCCAAAAAACAACTTTTCTCTCATCAGCTGCTTTTGGTTGGGTACTTTGAACCAGCAACGTGACGGTCACTGCAACATTAGTATTTCCTTTTGTAAAATGTATGTAATTACATATTAGACTTACTTAATTTTTATATTACAATAACATAAAATGTTCCATAACACAAATGAAGTTAATTTAGATTGCCTTTTTGGATCCACTGCTTTTGGTGGCTGGGTTTTGATGAAGAAGAAAGAAAACAGCACATGGCAAGATGGGGAAGAGAGGCAGTGTGAGGCAGAAAGGTGGGCCCCTCAAATAGAGGTCAGTGCGTCACAGCCACTGGGATAATCTGGCCCATAATCTATCTGGTATGGACTGTGAGCTGAGCACAGACTTCTCTCCTTATAACTGGATGAGATGGGAGAAATGCAAAGGCAATGGGCTATTTCATAAATTGTGAGCACTGCATGAAAATCAAGTATCAATGTCCACGAATTTCACTGAAACATACCATAGAGATTATTTACATATAATCTCTGGCTATTTGTACTATAGTGGAAAAGTTAAGTAGTTGAAATAGAACTTGCCCCAGCTATAGCACTCCTAGGCATATATCCAAAGGAATCATCTCATTTCCTTAGAAGTACGTGCTCAACCATGTTTATTGCTGCTCAGTTTATAATAGCTGGGAAAGGGAAACAGCCTAGATGTCCCTCAACTGATGAGTGGATAATGAAGATGTGGCACATTTATACAATGGAGTTCTACTCGGCGGTAAAGAAAAATGAAGTTATGAAATTTGCAGAAAAATGGATGAACCTGGAAAGGATTATACTAAGTGAGGTAACCCAGGCCCAGAAAGCCAAGTGCCACATGTTCTCTCTCATATGTGGATCCTAGCTACAGATGACTGGGCTTCTGCGTGAGAATGAAAATACTTAGTAGCAGAGGCCAGTAAGTTAAAAAGGAGACATAAAGGGAAGAGAAAGGAAGGGAGGAGGGTACTTAATAGGTTGATATTGTATATATGTAAGTACAATGATTGTGATGGGGAGGTAATATGATGGAGAATGGAATTTCAAAGGCGAAAGTGGGGGGGGGAGGGAATTAACATGGGATTTTTTTTAATAAAAATGGAAAATGCTAATAAAAATTTAAAAAAGAAAAAAAGGAAAAGAAGACAAATCCTGAGATCACTGACAATCTAAAACATTAAAAAAAAAGGAAATAGAACTTGCAAGTCCATCTCAATTAAGCTTGCAAATCTAAAGTATACATTAATAAAATCCAGAGAAGAAAATGTTGGTTAACCCCTGCCCCAGTGAAATAGGAAGAAAGCAAAAGAGAGAGGGGGAGGGAGTGATTTTCATAGAAAAGGAAAATGTATGGCTGAACAGAGGGAAGACTAGATGATAGAGAAAAGAGTAACTCCTAATCCTAATTACAGATTACTGGACACATACAATATAGGAAAGAAAAAACTACATACAAATGTTATTTTTATCTTCACAACTTATTCTAACACGACAGTGCTGAGGAAACTAAGGTGAAGAGAAAGTAAATTGCTTGTCAATAAGTGACAAAGTAAAGGGACCCTTGAGGAAACCAGCCATGACAACTAGAGTTTAACTGGAGAGTAAAGCATAGGAATAGGGATGGGTTTCTATGAACAGTCCAAAGCAGCAAGATCCAGTTTAAGAAAACATCAACCACCTTGGTTCATCAATAATGCGAGTGTGCACTTCTACATGCAGTACCATTTATACAAATGCCTTTCCTTAAAATACCAATGCCCATCAATAGTAAGAAAGGAATGCTTGCAAATAAATAAAAAAAAGTACTTGTGGGCTGGGGAAAAACTACGGAATAACTACTACGTGTCACATATTGTAATAAGCATTTTCCACGCAGCTACCTTTACTCTCCAGGTTCTGTGAGGAAAGAACTAATATTAGCATTTACTTATAAGGCATAAAGAGGTTAAAGATACCAAAGTGCATAAGCAGCAGCTAGGACTTATATGAAGGTCGACTGGCCCCACAATCCCTGAGTCAACCAAATATTCCCGTTCACATGCACCAGAATCACGAGGAAGAGTGTTAACACTCGTATTCTGGCCTATCTCAGTGTTTGCAATTCCATGAGTCTGAGGTAGAGACTAAGAGGTGACATTTCTAATTCATGCCAGGGGACAGTGCTGCTGAGAGCTGGGGGCCAGATTTGGCGTAACGTCACCCAGCTCAAAGCTGGACTGTTTCCTTCCTGCTGACCTGAAAATATGACCCGGGCTTCCTGCTCAGACTTACCATGTTTCACCATGATGAAACCTCCCCCTGGAAACTGTAAGCCAAAAATAAATCCTTTCCTCCCATTAACCTATACTACAGAGCCATAGTAACAAAAACAGCGTGGTACTGGCACAAAAACAGATATGTCAGCCAGGCATGGTGGCGCATGCCTTTAATCCCAGAACCTGGGAGGCAGAGGTAGAAGGATGGCCAAGAGTTCAAGGCCAGCCTGAGACTCCATAGTGAATTCCAGGTCAGCCTGAGCTAGAGTAAGACTTTACTTTGGAAAACAAAAAAGAAGAAGAAAAAAAAAAAAAAAAAACCAGACATGTTGATCAGTGGAACAGAAGACCCAGATTTAAGTCCAGGTAGCTATAGCCACCTGATATTCAATAAAAATGCCAAAAATACTCATTGAAGAAAAGACAGCCTCTTCAGCAAATGGTGTTGGGAAAACTGGATTTATGTCTGTAGAAGGATGAAAATATATTCTTCTCTCTCTCCATGCACAAGAATTAAGTCCAAATGGATTAAAGACCTTAACATCAGAACTGAAACTCTGAAACTGCTAGAGGAAAAAGTAGGGGAAACCCTTCAACATATTGGTCTTGGCAAAGACTTTCTGAATACAACCCAATTGCTCAGGCAATAAAACCACAGATTAATCACTGGGACCTCATGAAATTACAAAGATCTTGCACTGCAAAGGACACAGTGAAAAAAGCAAAGAGGCAACCTACAGAATGGGAAAAAATCTTCGCCAGCTATATATCTGATAGAGGATTAATATCTAGGATATACAAAGGACTCAAAAAGTTAAATAATAAGGATCAAACAAGCCAATCAAAAAATGGACTATGGAGCTAAATAGAGCATTCTCAAAGGAAGAAATACGAATGGCATATAAGCATCTAAAAAATGTTCTACGTCACTAGGCATCAGGGAAATGCAGATTAAAACTACATTGAGATTCCATCTCACTCCTGTCAGATTGGCCACCATCATGAAAACAAATGATCATAAATGCTGGCGGGGATGTGGAAAAAGAAGAACCCTCTACACTGCTGGTGGGAATGCAATCTGGTCCAGCCATTGTGGAAAACAGTGTGGAGGTTCCTAAAACAGCTAAAGATTGATGTACCATATGACCCAGCTATAGCATTCCTAGGCATATATCCTAAGGACTCATCTCATTTCCTTAGAAGTACATGCTCAACCATGTTTATTGCTGCTCAATTTATAATAGCTGGAAAATGGAACCAGCCTAGATGTCCCTCAACTGATGAGTGGATAATGAAGATGTGGCACATTTATACAATGGAGTTCTATTCAACGGTAAAGAAAAATGAAGTTATGAAATTTTCAGAAAAATGGATGGCTACAGCAGGAGGAGAGATGGAGACAGAGAAGCCTCCAGAAACTCACAGGCCAGCTTGACTGGCCAATGCAGCAGTAGACAAGAAAGACTCTACTTCAAACAAGCTAAGACCAGGACCAACACCTGAGGTTGTTCTCGGACCACATGGATGGCCACACTCACACATGAACATGAACACACACACACACACACACACACACACACACACACACGTATTACCACATGTAGCTCAAACATCAAAGATGATTTCACAACTCTTAATGATTTGTTTCCTAGCTAGATATCATTTCTTGGGTTTTCCACTTATTTCATACCTTAGTTTTTCTGCCCAGCTTCCCCTTTCCCCGTTTGTAATAACAAATTTACTCCTTGCCGGGTCAGAAGTCTTCCCAGAAACTCCTGAACTGAGGCAGCAGGGAATTGCCAGGGTGTGAGGAGAAAGTTACCAGGGGCCACACATCCTAATGAGCAGGGAAAATGATGTGAGGATACAGTGATCAAACAGTAAAAAACCAGAACAAGAGAAGACGAAGAAGGGGAACTACAATCCTGTGCTCAGGGCCCCAGAAATCCTTCACTGCCAGAAGTTTAACTGTCTAACCATTTCTTTTATTGTAATGAACTACATTCTTCTTTCAGTAATTGTCTTTTCCTTTTTGTGTAAGAACTGGAGGAGGAACAAAGATGTCACTTGCAAGGTTAAGAGTCTTGGCATTCATGCCCTCATCAATTATTTATAGAAAAGCCCTGCTCCTAAGTGCCAGTCACAATTCACTGTCTACTACAAGATGCAATAACATAACCTCTACTGCTTGTGTATCTGGACTGAAAGTCAAGCCCTTTCCACTGCTCCCCGCCTCTGCAAGGTCTGCTCACAGAGAAACTGAAGTCCCAAGCTTCGTGGAGGTTTTCTACATTGCTCTCCTTTCCCTCCATTTGCCATGGATTTATAGTCATGGTCAAAACGTTTAGTAATCAATTTAATATGGCTGTATATTGTCTACCAATGCCTCATGTTGCTTTGTGGGTTAGCTGGTTTTTTTGTTGTTGTTGTACTTTTTTTTTTTTTAACCATCTAGCTTTGAAGGCATTTAAAGGTACTACAGAAAACAAGGGTTTCAATTGCTTTCAAATATTGGGGGGAGGGGTATGGAGAGATGGCTTAGCAGTTAAGCGCTTGCCTGTGAAGCCTAAGGACCCCGGTTCGAGGCTCGGTTCCCCAGGTCCCACGTTAGCCAGATGCACAAGGGGGCGCACGCATCTGGAGTTCGTTTGCAGTGGCTGGAAGCCCTGGTGCGCCCATCCTCTCTCTCTCCCTCTATCTGTCTTTCTTCCTGTGCCTGTCACTCTCAAATAAATAAATAAATAAATAAATAAATAAATAAATAAATAAATAAATAAATAAATAAATAAATAAATAAAAATGAACAAAAAAAATTAGGGGGGAAAAAAGCCACCTGAGGGCAAGTGGTTTTCGTAAATGAAGCCCTCTTAGCTATTTTTCCTGGAGTCAGCTAGAGGTAGGGGCGCAGGGGAGCACTGCGAGACGGAATGAAGCACCAGGGGGCGCTCTCGGGCCTGAAGGAATGGTAAGGTGGGAGAGGCAAAAAGACTGAAGAAGCAAGGCTCAAGTACGCAGTCTGGGCCGTCCAAATTAATCCTCTCTTCTGCATGCACTCCTTACTCTGAAATTCCGTTTCAGCTCCGCTCTGTTAGAAAGCAGCAGAAAGGAAGCACTCGTGTTTATCTTTTCCCTGTTCTGCATCTCCATACACTGCCTATCAACATACTCCAAATTTCAACTTAACCACTCCGGACTGAAGTCAGAAAGGACCCTACCTGCGCCATTATTTTCTTTCCAGGACTTTCCAACTGCTTGTCTGCATAACACCCAGCGGCTTTTTATGCATTTATATTTCATTTCTTGATCTACATGGGAGGCAAGGATCTTATTCTTTGTGGAATCCCCATTCATCTTGGCAAAATATTTTCAAATAGTAGGGGCTAAATTAATAAGTTGAATAGTTGGTTACCAATATAGAATCGCATACCTCCTAATACTGACTTATTTTAGGAAAATGTTCGGTTAAAATAATATCCACTGAACTCCTGGTATGCATTAGTCCATGGATTAGTTGCTGGAGAAAATAAATAATACTTGCCCTTGAGGTGTTTGGAGCCCATATGGGGAGACAGACCCCTAATTATGTATTTTAATAGAATATGCTAAAAGCCTTGAGAAAGGCATATGAAGATGCAGTGGGAGCGTGGAGCAGGGGCTGTGGCTTGTAGAAAGCTTCCTAGAAGAGACAGGGACCATGTCCTAAAGCCTCAGAGAATAAGGCAAAGGGGAGGAAGAAGACATTGTCAGCTTGGCTTTCTGGCAACTCAGCGTTTCACTAGAGAATGAGAAACAGGAGGCAGAGAGAAGTCGAGATGAGGCTGAAGGAAGCAGGGAGGTAAAGCGAGTCTAGCTTCCCAACACCCACCTTGGGGCTTGACACAGGGGGAAGGCTCACAGGGAAGCAGGACTAAGCCTAAAAATGAGGGCAGGGTAGATAGCAGAGGGAGTAAGGAGGATGGCTAGAAAGCCCTGGTTATCCTAGCAGTCCTGGTGGAGTGCTCATTCAGTGAGCAAGTGAGAAGGTTCTAGAAAAGTGAAGCTCCAGAAACAGGGCGTGGTGGTGCAGGCCTTTAATCCCACCAAGGTAGGAAGATCGTCGTGAGTTCAAGGCCATCCCAAGAATTCAGAGTGAATTCCTGGTCCACCGGGGCTAGAGTGAGACACTACTACCTCCAGAAACAAACAAACAAACAAAAAAAGTAAAGTTCCAGACTGAGACCAGTGGTGAGCTGCATCTGGCAGTAATTCACATAGTGACTCTGACACACGGTCAGAATCATGAAGCAAATGACATCTCTGGATACAATTTATTATTGCTAAATTAGTCATTTCATTAGTAGCGTATATGTTTAAATTGAAACATATTAATAAAGCACTTCCAGGAACCATGAAATACTTTAAGGATAAAATGAAGGCGTTTGGGAAGGTAGCTCAGGCGGTCGAGTGCTTTGCCAAGCACAGAAATCCCTAAGTCTGGTCCCTGGCACCGCATAAAGCCAGGTAGAGTGGTTCGTGCTTATACTCTCGGCATCTGGGAGGTGGAAGCAGGAGGATCAACACACTGAGTGAAACTGAGTCTGAGGGCAGCCTGCACTACATGAGGCTCAGCCTCAAAACTAAATTTTAAAAATTTAACCGCTGGGGGAATAGCTTAATGGTAAAGCATCCACCTAGCATGTTCAACGTGCAAAGCCTTGGATTCAATCCTTACTCCTGCCTCCCCCACCCCCAAAAAAGTAACCACTGTGCACTTGATTAAAAAGAAATTAGAATAGGGTGTGCTCTCCAGTCAAGCAAGGGGCGCAGCATGTTTGGGGCCTGTGCATTCAGAGAGCCAGCATGTTTGGAGCCTGTATACTCCGGGAAGGTGAGGGGAGCCCGCTTGTTTGGGGCTTGTGTGTGCTCAAGGCAGCTGAAGGGGGTTCTGTGTGTTTGGGGCCTGTGCTTCCAATACTTTCCTCCAGCACCAAGACGGGTCTCCCCTGTCCCACCCCACCTGGCACCTCCTCCTGACTCAGTAGATCTTTTGGGCCTCCCTCACCTCTGATCCTGGCAAGCCACACTGCTGGCTGCCTTCACTCACCAATGTCCCTACACGAGCTGATTCTGTTTTACAGAGCTCCAGCCTGGTGTCCCACACCCCCTTCTGAGGAGCCCCTACTGCCCCCACCCCGATGCTGGCACCCACCTACCAGTACCCTGTTGGGACACTGCTCTTGCCCCAGTGGGACATCACAGGAACATGTGGCAACCACCGACTAGAAGGTACCAGTGACTCTTCTACAACCTGGTCAGCTGGGTATGGTGGGTGAGCAGGGTCAAGTGCTACAGCCCCTGGGCCGCACAGGCAAGGCAGGGCTGTGATTGTGTGCTGAGGAGATTCTAGACCTCCAACCACAGCTCTCCTATCAGCCCCAGCTCAGAGCTGCAGGCACACATGCAAACTGGGCTAGAGTGAGAACCTACCTCAAACAAAAAACAACAACAACAACAAAAAAAACAAGAACAACAAATAAATAAAAGAAGCACCCCAAACACCAGACAGGACCAAGGAAGAAACTCTTCAAGGCACATCATAGTTAAAACCCTAAACAATGGAAACAAAGACACAGTGCCAAAAGAGGTAAGAGAGAAAAAAAACCTCATATTGTATAAATCTGATCACATCAGAATTACCTTTGATATTTCAATGGAAACCCTAAAAGCCAGAAGGGCTTTGAATTGAACACTTCAAAATCTAAAAGAAAAGAAAAACCCAAAAAACTACTGTACCCAGTGAAAGTATCTCTCAGAAGAGATGGTGAAAGGAAAACCTTCCATGATAAAAACCAGCTCTATGATTATATGAACACAAAGCCAGACCTACAGGGAATACTTCACAGAGAAGAGTTGAACAACAAACTCAACAGCCTATAAAAGGATGACCAATAACCAAAACTAGAGCACCATACCCCATTAAACCTCCACCATGGCAGGGATTAAATTGAACCTCAGAGTTATAACATTAAATATTAATGGTCTTAATTTATCCATGAAGATGCGCAAGTTAACAGGGTGGATCAGAAAAATGGACCTATCTTCAAGAAACCCATCTTACCACTAAGGATAGACAATCTCCTCAGGGTGAAAGGAAAGAAAATGGTTTTCCAAGCAAAGGGAAATAAGAAACAAGTGGGTATGGCTATATTAATATCTGACAAAACAGGCTTCAGACTTAAAGTAATCAAAAAGGACAGTGAAGAGCATTTCTTACTCATCAAGGGAATGATCCAACATGAGGACGTCACAATCATAAATGTATAATGCACCAAATACTGGTGCACCGCAGTTTATAAAGTAAAACCTACTTGACAACAAACCAGAAATAAATTTCAATACCATAATAGTAGAGGATTTCAATACTGCACCTCATCAATAAATCATCCAAGCAGAAAATTAACATGGAAATAATAGATCTAACAAAACCATAGATCACTTAGATCTAACAGACATCTACAGATCATTCCATCCTAATTCTACAGAATGCACATTCTTCTCAGCATCCCATGGAACTTTCTCCAAAATAGATCAAATACGAGGGCATAAAACATGCCCCCACAAATTCAAGAAAATTGGCATTACTTCCTGCATCATATCAGACCACAATGCATTAGAGCTAGAAATTAACAAGAAGAGAAATACCAGAAATTATACCAGCTCCTGGGGACTGAAGAACACTCTATTAAACAATGAATGTGTTATGGAAGAAATTAAAAAGGAAATTGAAAAATTGCTAGAACTGAATGATAATGAAAACATAACATACCAAAACTCATGAGACACAAAAAAGGGAGTCCTAGGGGTAAAATTCATAGCACTAAAAACCTTCATAACAAAGAGAGAAATCTCAAATTCATAACCTAACAATCTACCTAAAGGGTTGGAAAATCTAGAAAAATCCAACATTAAGAGTTCCAGATTGGAAAAAAAAAATCAGAGCTAATATTAATAAATTGGAAACTAAAATAATTTCAAAAATTAATGAAACAGAGCTGGTTCTTTGAAAAAATAAACAATATTGATAATCCCCTGGTCAATTTGATCAAAGGGAAAAAAAAGAAATCTAAAATTAACAAACTTAGAAAAGGGAGAAGTCACATGACACAAATGAAACTGGAGGAATCGTCAGAACATACTTCCAAGACCTCTACTCCACAAAATTGGATAACCTGGAAGAAATGGATGAATTCGTAGACATATACCACCTACCAAAACTAAATCCAGAGTGATAAATCTCCTAAGCAAACCAAGAATACCCATCAAGATTGAAAATGTAATCAAAAACCTGCCCACAAGGAAATGTCCAGGACCTGATGGATTCTTAGCCAAATTCTAACAAATGTTCATCAAAAAACTGAAACCACTTTTTCTCAACTTTTTTAAACATAACCAGAGAACATGGAATGCTCCCTAACTCCTTCTATAAAGCTAGTATCACCCTAATACCCAAACTAGAGAGAGATACAATAAGAAAACCATAGACCTATATTCCTGAGGGACTTGGGTACAAAACTCCTGAATAAAATCCTTGCAAATTGAATTCAACAGCACATCAAAAGCATTATCTACCTCAATGAAGCAAGCTTCATCACAGGGATTCAGGGATGGTTCAACATACAGAAATTGATTAACATAAGGCACCACATAAATAATCTTAAACACAAGAAACATATGATCATTTCAATTGATATAGAGAAGGCTTTCAAAAAAAATTAAACACCACTTCATGATCAAAACACTACAGAGCCTAGCCATGGAGGGTTTATATCTCAACATAGTAAAGGCTATATATAAAACACCCAAATCCCAAATCATACTTAATGGGGAGACTCAAGGAGCTCCCATTAAGATTGGGAACAAGACAGGGGTGCCCCCTCTTACTACTGCTCTTCAACATAGTATTCGAAGTCCTAGCCTAAGCAATAAGACATGAGAAAGAAAGAAAGAAAAAAAAAAGGATACAAACTGAAAGGAAGAAATCCAACTAGCCCTATTCACAGATGACATGACCCAAAAGACTACTATAAATCTTCCAAAGGTGATAAATTCCTTCTGCAAAATGGCAGAATACAAAGTCAACACAGAAAAATCAGTAACCTCCCTATATCCAAGAAACAAATACATAAAAAAATGTCAGTGAGGCTTCCCATTTTTAACAGCTACACACACAAAAACTCAAATGCCTTAGACTAACACTAACCAAGGAAGAGAAAGACAAACATAATGAAAACATTTAATACAAACAAACAAACAAACAAAACTCAAGAAAAAAAATCTAGGACAAAAAAAAAAAAAAAAAAGGGCAGGTATGATAGCACAGGTGTTTAATCCCAGAATTTGGGATTAAACTTGGGAGGCAGAAGTAACAGGATTGCTTAGAGTTCTAGGCCAGCCTGAGACTACATAGTGAATTCCAGGTCAGCCTGGGCAAGAGTGAGACCCTACCTCAAAAAAAAAAAAAAAAAAAGCTGAGGACATGGAAGGAGGGCTGGAAAGACCTCTTGGTGGTTAAGGCATTTGCCTGAAAAGCCAAAGGTTTGATTCCCTAGGACCCATGTGCCAGATGCACAAGGTGGCACGTGTCTGGAGTTGTTGTTCGCAATGGCTGGAGACTCTGGTACACCCATTCTCTCTCTCTTTCAAAAAAAAAAAAAGAAAAGAAAAAGAAAAAGAAAAAGAGATAGAGAGATGGCTTAGCTGTTAAGGGGCTTGTCTGTGAAGTCTAAGGGCCCATGTTCTGCTCTCCAGATCCCACTTTAGCCAGACACACAAAGGTGAGGACAGTGCAAGGTTGTACATGCCCACTAGGTGGCACAATCCAACTAGGCATCTGGAGTTCAATTGCAATAGTGGCACACAGTCTAGGTTGGTAACCAATGGCTCTTTCATGGCTAAAAAATCCACTCAGTGGAAAGGAACCCAAAGCTTGAATGGGCAACTGTGTCAGAATTCTATAGAAACCAATATCATGAATTTCAATGAGCAGATCCCATTAATCTTTGGCCAAAAACAATGCCACCCCCAACAAAATCTCTCTATATTAACAATTCTTATCCCCTTTAACCTACCCTGATCTCACTTTCCATTGGAGAATTTGTTTTTCTTTTACAGAAAGTAGTGAGAACCAAGGACAACCAAAATATGTCAACAAGACAAGAATACACAGCTGACCCCCCCTTTCAGCAGATGAACCACCCCCTATCACAGCAGCTAGGGCCCAGGTGGAACTACAGAGGAACTGGTGAGATGAGCAGGAGTGCTGCTTCCACCGCAGAGAGATGGCTTAGTGGTTAAGGGGCTTGCCTGTGAAGCCTAAGAAACCAGAAGCACAAGGTGGCACATGTGTCTGGAGCTTGTATGCCGTGGCTAGAGGCCTTGACACGTCACCATTTTCTTTCTTCCTCCCTCCCTCCCTTCCACCCTCTCTCGGGGGTGGGGTGTGGGAGAGAGAGAATGGGCGCACCAGGGCCCCCTAGCCACTGCAAATAAATTCCAGATGCATGTGCCACGATGTGCATCTGCGTAACATGGGACCACGGAGAATCAAACCTGAGTCTTTAGGCTTTGCAGGCAAGCACCTTAACCGATAAGCCATCTATCTCTCCAGCTCACTAAGTTTTTTTTTTTTTTTTTTTTTTTTTTTTTTTTTAAAGAGGGCTGCCTCCACAGCACATCTTCCAACCTGTGCCAGGGTGATGGAGACAGACACTGTGGATACTCAAAATGCACCAATGCAGAAGTCCAGTAGCTGCTGAGAGCTCAACACTAAAACTGACATAAAGCACTGCCAGCAGGGCTCAGGGAATGTGGGGGAAGAGAGGACAGAACGAATGTAAGAGCCACAGGGCAGGAGGAAATATCCAGAGGCATCTCCTGCCACTAAACTGCTTGCTGCTCTCACAGCTTATAACTCACCACTCCATTATGAATACCAGCATCCAACTAAGGAAAGCCCTTAGTGGAGTGGGCGAAGGAAGGAGGGATGTGATGCTACCAGCACATGATGTGTTTCTACTTAACTTAAATAAAGAAAAAAAATATATATATATATACATTAAACTCCTTGTCACATTAAAGTGTGACAGCAAGTTACCTTGTTAATACTTTATATGGATTCATTTATATAGGCACAGGTTCCAAAATGAAGAAAACAAAGCTTGCGCCAGATACTACGTGTGTTATCTACACTAATGTTAACGCATCAAGCAGATTGTATTATTGTCGCTGCCATCTTCTAGAGGAAATGACAGACACTGAGAAGAAAAGCAATCTGTACAAGGTTTCATCACTGCTGAGTGGAAAAATCCGGAACGCAAAGCCAGGTCTGCCCAGCTCCAAATCTCCTAAGAGCTACAGGAGGTCACCTTCAGGTGCCTCTCTCCCACATCGCTCCCACCCCTTTGCCCAGGCCTCTTTTGCAGCAAGACAGCAATAGCCTTGACAATCCAGAAGGAGGCAGGAGAGCACAGGAATTTCAATACTTATTTTCAAAATCATGATCGATGAACCTAGGTTGAAATGAATTCATATGTTTGTCTAGAATGATATTCATGTTACTGAATGTTTACGATTAAATTTATTAAGTGTATCTGTAGGAATATTTGAAGATCTGTCTGTCTAGTTTAATCACTTTTACTCTTGCGCTCAGGAGTATTACTTCAAAGAAAAATAAAATTCTAAGACACACAAAGTAAGCTAAAAGAATCATAATACGTATCAATAGAATTCATTAAATACATAACAGCCTGTAAAAAAGTAACACTCTTTAAATTAATTGGTACAAAGGATGCACACGATACAACAGTTAATAAATAGCACGGGAATGTGCAGAATGTATGTGCCAAAATAAACAAGCTCATGTCAAACTGTCCTGAAAGATTCCTTTAAGGGTGCTAGGATTAAGGTGGAAGAGACCTCACACTAACTTTGCGTGGCTGTGGTATGTGTGGTGTAATGCGTGTTTGCAGATGAGTGAGGCAGAGGCCAGAGAAGAATGTCTAGCTCATCTATATTGTTACCTTAGGTGTGTATGTGTCTTTCAGTGAACCTGGAGTTACCATTTCAGTCAGGCTGGCTTACCAGCAGTCCCCTCACACACACACACACACACACACACACTTGGAGTGATTCTCCCGTCTCGGCCCCCCACCCTCACAGTACTGGAGTTGCAGGCATATGTGGCTACATACAGATTTTTTAAATTTTTATTTTTTTATTTGAGAGGGAGAAAGCAGTGGACACAGAGAGAAAGAGAAAGAGAGAGAGAGAGACAATGGGTATGCTAGGGCCTCCAGCCACTGCAAATGAACTCCAGATGCTTGTGCCACCTTGTGCATCTGGCTTACATGAGGCCTGGGGAATCGAACCTAAATCCTTTGGTTTTGCACGTAAGTGCTTTCTCTCTAGACCCTCTCCCACAGATTTTCTTTTTCTTTCTTTGTTTTAATTTTTTGTGGTTTTTTTTGAGGTAGGGTGTCACTCTAGCCCAGGCTGATCTGGAATTCACTATGTAGTCTCAGTGTGTCCTTGAACCCACAGTGATCCTCCTACCTTTGCCTCCCAAGTGCTAGGATTAAAGGCCTGCACCACCATGCTCAGCTTCCCACATATTTTACATTGGTGCTGAGATCAAACTTAGGTGGTCTCAGGCTGTCTGGCTTGTGTGGCAAAGCACTGACTGTCCCAGCCATCTCCTTAGACCCTACTTCATATATTTTAAAGATGTGCATATGTAAATATGCATGTACTTATATAATAATTTACAACGGTGGGCATGTATTGGTTTCAAGAAGAAAAATATTATTTTAGTAAATATATTGAGCCAAAATCTAATAAGATCAACTTAAAGTTCACCCTATGTAAATAAATAATGCTGCATCTGTTGTGGGGTATCATGGAGCTGCAGAAAAGAATGTCAGACCCAATTGAATTGACATGGAAGGAGGTCATGAAATATTAAGTGAGAAAAAGCACAGTGAAGAAAATACGCTTAGCTTTATCTCATTTTTTAAAAATTACCAAGGTCTATGTTATTTTGTGAACAAAGGAAAATTTTTCTATTGTGTGTGCTATGGTGTGGCGGGCAGGTGGGTACGTATGTGTAATGTGTGCACACATCCAAGTGTGCAGGGGCCCGAGGATGCTGGGTGACCTCCTTTGTGACGCTCCTGCCTTGTTTTACTGAGCCAGGGTCTCTCAGTGAACCTAGAACTGCCATTCTTTTGTTCTTGTTTTGTCCTTTGGACAGATTGGCTGACAGTGAACCCTGGTAACTGCTTGTTCCTTCTGTCCTCAAGACTGAGGTTAAAGTGCGGTTACGCTCCACCGACTGTGTGGGCGCCGGGGGTCGAGCTCAGAGCCTTCCACGCCCTCTCAGGCCCTCGCGGTTGCGTGGCAAACACTCTTGTCCGCTGAGCCATGCCAGGCCCTCAAGTCTTAATTTCTACAATTTAAATATGCTCTTCTAGTAAGTTCTTTAAAGCAGTACAGATACTCCTAGCACATGCAGTGTTAAGCAATGGATCGCTTCATTTCTGAGCTCAGGCCTCTGACACTGTAAACCAGGGATACAGTGGGCTGAAGGGGCAGAGCGTTTATTTAGCATGTGTGAGGCCTTGTGTTCTTCAGATATTTAATGTCACAGCAAGACTGCACAAAAATAAAACTACTGTGAGACATTTCCAGAATCTCAGCTTTCCCTTTCCTCCCATGTAGTGAGGCCCTGAAATAAAGACACTGACTGTTACAGTTGTTAACCCAACAGTGTGAGCCTGCTGCTGCTGCTGCTGAGACAAGCTCTCATCTGGTGTATTTATTCAACAGCAAAACAGCGACGTGTGAGGAAGGAATCAGCAGAAAATACATGAGCGAAGGACAAGGAACTTTGTCTGTAAAAATTCCCTTAAATCTTTGCTCAAAGGAAGAGACTGAAGGGCAGCAGCAGTGAACTCTGTTGAACCGGAACGCACACACACATCATTTACCAATCACGGATGTTGTCACTGGGAAGGGCCCTGGGGAGACACCGGTCTCTTCTAAATCAGCACTCGGGTGTCCCGGCATGCACCACTGTTTGCAGGAACATCTCACCTCCAGCTCTTCTGAGCACTCACAGCACTTGTCCCACAGCATCTTTCCAGCTTCTAAGCTTTAGCTAGTGCCTTAAGCATTCACCCCTTCCCTCCTTAGTTATGGTTAAAGAACATTAATTCAAGGAAATTTTTGTTTGCTCTTAAGGATTCAGAAGGAAAATTCTGCCACATAGGAAGCACATGGGTGTCTGCTAAGGGAGAGAGGACGGTCTCTCTTTCACCATCATTGACATCTACCTGGCTTAGGCAGGGTCATCAGAACCAGATTTCTTCACAACCTCTTTTAATGCAATGCTAAAGATTGAGCCTAGGGCCTCAAACATACTAGGTACTTTCTAGCACTGAGTTATACCCCCAGCCTTTTCACCTTCAGTTCAAAGTGGCAGGGCCATGGCAAGGCAGGGCACAGCACAGAACTTAATCGTAGGTAAGTGTCCGAAAGACAAAGGGATATACAGAAGAAAGGAACGGGCTGGAGAGATGGCTTAGCGGTTAAGCGCTCGCCTGTGAAGCCTAAGGACCCCGGTTTGAGGCTCGGTTCCCCAGGTCCCACGTTAGCCAGATGCACAAGGGGGCGCACGCGTCTGGAGTTCGTTTGCAGAGGCTGGAAGCCCTGGCACGCCCATTCTCTCTCTCTCCCTCTATCTGTCTTTCTCTCTGTGTCTGACGCTCTTAAATAAATAAATAAATAAATAAATAAATAATTAATTAATTAAAATAAAGGACCATGTCTGGTTTGCTTATAAATTGCTCTATCTTCAACAAAGACATAAACAGAGTATCACAGGCCTTAACAGTCATAAACAGGTATGGAGTTAGAGGGTACACTGAATGTCTAGCATGTAACAAGGCTCTGGGTTTGATACCCAGCACCACAGGAATAAAACAGAAAAAAAATGTAACTAAGTTATTTATTGATAGGACTGTTTCATATAAATGTATATATATATATATATGCATATATATATGTATATATACATATAAAATTTCCAAGGCAGAATTTCATTCTAGCCAAGGCTGACATCAAACCTACCCAGAGCTGGCCTCAAGCTCACAGTAATCCTCCTGAATTTTGGGCTTAAAGGCCACCACCCCATGGTTTCATATATATATGTATATATGTATATGTGTGTGTGTATATGTGTGTGTGTGTGTGTGTGTGTGTGTGTGTAATTTTTATTTATTTATTTGAGAGAGAGAAAGAGAGGCAGATAGAGATAGAAAGAATGAGAGAATGGGTATACCAGGGCCTCCAACCATTGCAAATGAACTTCAGATGCATGTGCCACCTTGTACAACTGGTTTACGTGGGTCCTGGGGAATCGAACCTGGGTCTTTTGACTTTGCAGGCAAGCATCTTAACTGCTAAGCCATTTCTCCAGCCACCAATAGATTTTTTAAATTAAAGTTAACATTAAGAAAGTTATGCCAACAAGAGGATCACCATGAGTTTGAGGCCACCCTGAGACTCCACCTTGGAAAAAAAAAAGGAAGGAAGGAAGGAAGAAAGGAAGGAAGGAAGGAAGGAAGGAAGGAAGGAAGGAAGGAAGGAAGGAAGGAGGGAAGGAGGGAAGGAGGGAAGGAGGGAAGGAGGGAGGAAAGAAAGAAGGAAGGAAAGAGAGAGAGAAGGAAATGGGAATTTTAGACAAGGCCGATGGTATCCTTGGACCTTGTGTCAGGCGGGAGGCTGAACAACGGACAAGCAGTGTATGCTATAAAGACCTCTCTCTAATTATCAGCCTATTTTCTTTCACTCCCGTCACACAAGAGGGCCAGGAAGCAGCCACTGATGGTTTGGTGAGCAAGACTTACAGCTTTGCTAAAGTGAAAATGCAGGCTTGAAACTCACTTGTGGGCTCCAAGGCTCCAAAGGACTTCAGACTGAGTTGGGGAAGTAACTTCTATTGCCTTGTTTTAACCACACAGGGTCATGAATGATCCCAAAGTCATAGACAGTCATTCTTAGTTTCATGAGAGAAAGAACCAACTAGTTTTTAACTCATGGTGTATAAACTGTTTAAAAAGTACAAATCTGCCAGCACTCGGGAGGTAGAGGTAGGAGGTTTGCTGTGAGTTCGAGACACCCTGAGACTCCATAGTGAATTCCAGGTCAGCCTGGTCTAGAGTGAGAGACCCTGCCTCGAAAAACCAAAAAAAAAAAAAAAAAAGTACAAATCTTTGTTTCCCAGATACATCACACATCTTTGTTAATAGAGGATATCTTGTTGGATATGTTATATTTATTACAAATCAAAGTTGACATTTACCATTATATCCCTGTGGTATTATTTTTAAAGATTTATTTTTATTTATTTATTAGAGACAGAGAGAAAGAGAGAGTGAGAATTCGCCAGAGCCTCTAGCCACTGCAAGCAAACTCCAGATGCATGCACCACCATGTGCATCTGGCTTATGTGGGACCTGGAGAACTGAACCTGAGTCCACAGACTTTGCAGGCAAGCGCCTTAACTACTGAGCTATCGCTCCAGCCCTCCTTGTGGTATTTTCAGATGTTACTCTTTATATTGGTCCACTGACTTTCCTCTAATTTCAAGAATATCCATTTAGAGCTGGAGAGATGGCTTAGCACTTAAGGTGCTTCCCTGCAAAGTGGAAGGACCAGGTTTGATTCCCCCAGGACACACATAATCCAGATGCACAAGGTGGCATATGAATCTTGAGCCCATTTGCAGTGGCTGGAGGCCATGGTGTGCCCATTCTCTCTCTCTCTCTGCCTCCCTCTCAAATAAATAAATAAAAATAAATAAATAAGGAAGTCACTTAAAAGAAGAATATCAATTTAGACTTAAAGGATTTCTTCTTTCATTCCTTCTTTTTATCCTCTCTTCCCCTCCCTCCCTTTCTCCCTTATTTCTCCCCCTCTCTCTTTCCTTTGACAGCATCTCACTCTATAGTTAAGGCTGGCCTTAAACTTGGGGCTATCTTCCTGCCTCATCCTCCAGAATGCTGGCATTACAGGTATGAGCCACCATGCCTGGTCACAATTTTCAAGATAAAATAAAAATTATGGCATAAAATGTCACTTCCATCATGTCACCAACAAAGATTATTTTCTTCAAGGAATGAACATATAGATAACAACTCTCATTTGACAGATAATAAACGTAATCACATTCAAATTATTTAAAAATAGTATAAAAAAGCCACCTTTTTCTTCATTACAAAGATTTATCTTAAATAAAAATACAACAGAGAAAATGGGGAAATACAAAGAAAGAAGACTATACCTTAGTAGAAACTATAAATTCTTTTAAAAAGATCACCATAGTGACAAACATACGGCATATAGGCAATCATGCATAAGATAAATTCTAACAATAAAAACCAGAAATTCTCATTTTGTTACAGATTAGAATTTTAATGTAGAAACCTTTGCTATGCTTTGAATAACTCAACCTCATGATATTTAAAATTACTTTTAGTTTATGAAAATACAGTTAGCCATCAGTAATTAATCTGTTAACTTTATTTTCTCCAAATAGTATTTGCTACCAGTGGGAAAATATTCCTTATGTTCTAACTACTGTTGCACACTGCATACCATACTAATTAGCACTTAATTTTCCCTTTGCTTAGGGAATAATGATTATTACCTTCATCTAACACAGAAAAGGCTACCTTTAACAATCATTTCTTTAAAAATTAGCTAATGATCCACAGAAAATACCCAACACCCCATAAGCACCTTACACAGTAGTATATCAGGATATACTTTTTAACTTTTTATACTTTTTATAATTTTTCAAACACTGTTAAAGATCATTAACTTTAATGCTAATATAATATTTCCACTTTGATTATTTTAAGAACTATGAAAGTGTGAATGTTTTGACCTGAGATTTGAAATTTTCAGTCCTATAACTTTAAACTTGCATAACAAAAGATGGAGGCTTAAGAAAAAGATGGAGGCTTAATAGGATATTTAATATTTGATGTCAAGAGAACTTCATTACTATAAAATAAATATTTTAAAAGCCAAACAAAAATATTGGAGGCTACATTCTCTCCCTTTAAAAAATATTTCATTTTTATTTATTTGAGAGCCAGAGAAAGACACAAAGAGAGAGAGAGAGAGAGTGAGAGAGAGAGCGAATGGGGGCGCCAGGGCCTCCAGTAGCTGCAGAGGAACTCCAGACACACATTTACCACCTTGTGTATCTGGCTTACATGTGTCCTGGTGAATCAAACCTGGGTCCTTTGGCTTGCCAGGCAAGTGCCTTAACTGCTAAGCCATCTCTCCAGCCCTCTCTCCCTTTTATATTGCTTAATTTTATAGAGATATCCAATAGCACATACCCATTACAAAAGGTGAAAGCTGGCTTCTAAGTTTCATCCATGGCTTTCTCCAGATTTTAAATCTGGGGAAAAAAAAATCCCCTTCCATTACAATACACCTTTTTTCTATTATCTACACAGGAGAGTATGTAATAATGTTCAGTGTAATTTCATTTTAACTGAATCCTACAAATGCCATCACAGAATATATTAATAAGGTAGGTCCTCTATCTCTAGGTAAATGTTACTTATAAAGGGAAGTGCCTGTCTCTTCTCTAAGCCTGAAAACTTGCTTCACTTCATTCAAATAATCCAGTACAAATTAAAGTTGAGATTTGAAGTGCAAATATGTACAATATAGACCATTATCATGATGGTGACCCAAAATCACACTGGCGTTCTTTGTAATAATGAGAGAGTTAAAATAAGCATAGATTTTTTTGTGGCTACATGTATACTGTCCTGTAGCAATTAATTATACATAATGACAGAATTTCAAATAATGAACATTATATAATGCACAGTAAAGAAAATGAAGCTGAAGTCCTTTATCTTCATAATGGAAATAAGACATATTAGCCACAGTTGCAAATCTTATTTTTCATTAAATAGATTAGATAAATAAATTAAATAGATTAGATAAATAAAGTAGTAAAATAATTGTTGGACTGGAGAGACTGCTTAGTGGCTAAAGGCGCTTGCTTACAAAGCCTGACGACCTTGGTTCAATTCCTTAGTACCCATGCAAAGCCAGATGCACAAAGTGGCAAGTGTATCTAGAGTTTGTTTGCAGTAGCAGGAGACGCTGAAATGTGCCCATTCTCCCCCCCCCTCTCTCTCTCATAAGTAGGTAATTTTTTTTAAAAGAAGTAAACCAGAAAATTTAGATTTTAATATAATCATTAAAATTGAAAAGGGGAAGAAGATGTAGCTCACTGTTAGAATACATTGTACATGTGAGGTCCTGAGATTGATCCCTAGTTCTATGAGGCAAAAAAACAACGTGAGGAAATGTTTGAAAAACTCACACCAAACAGCTAAACAAGTAATTTTTTAAAAAAAGGAAGAAAGAAAAAGAAGACAACAGGGGACTTAGGAGATTGCTCAGTGCTTAAAGTCATTTGCTTGCAAAGTCTACCAGTCAGGGTTCACCTCTCCAGCCGCGCATGTAAAGTGAGAAACAAAGGCTGTTGTATGTGTCGGGCATTCATTTACAGTGATAAGAGATTCCAGCATGCACACAAACACACACACACACAACTATTTTTTAAAAAAATCAAGCGGAGGCAAATCTTGACTTAGGGACCAGATCAAATAACTCCCAAATTTTATTTGTGGCTTATGATAATACAATTAAATGCTTAGCCACACAGTTAAAAAATCACGCAGCCCCAGTGTGGTAGCACAAATGGGTAATCTCGGCATCTGGGAATCGGAAGCACAAGGGCTATTGCTGTGAGAGGCCAGCCTGTGCCACATATACATCCTAAGTTCCAGACCACCCTGAACGACAAAGTGAAACTGTCTCAAGAAATACTGATACAAGTCTAAGATTTAGTGCCTATTATACAAATGAAAATAGAAGGAAACAGCGTTCTTCAGATTCAGCCTTAGACTGGGGCTAACTCAGATACGAAGTAGTTTAATAAAGTAAAAACAAAGCAACTTAGCAATTGTGAATGTGGAAATTTTAAGGAGTAAATTTCCAGAGGGGAGACTGGGGGAAATGTATGTATGAATCCCAGCAGCAATGTGTTCCTCTGATCTGGGTGAAAGTCACTCTTACATGACTCCACAACCACTCTAACAAGCCTGCATTTTTGACACCCCTCATCAGCTCCGTGTCCCCAGAAGACAGAGTTTCAGAGCAGTGCTATACGTTGTTCTTGCTAATGGCACACTGAGTTTCATAGGCACCAGCCACAGATCCTCATTTTCTCACTGTGGTATGTAACTTTCCCCCCAACTGTATGTTTTAAATAATTAGTAATAATGGATATAATCACTAATTTCCCAAAATTGCAAAAGGCAACTTGATATTTCTGCATAGCAGCTGTAATACCCAATATTGCACAGAACTAAATTATTACAAACAGTGCCAGCAGTTTTCTACACACAGTGCTTAAGATAATTATAAAAAATCATCTTCATTAGTGCATGCTAGCATTTTTAACAGTTTAATTTGGATAGGTTACAAAATACATTCAAATCACACAGATATAATTACTGTAGACCCAAGAAGCTATAAAATGTTCCCAACCAAATCCCTTTGACCCTGTTAATGTCTGTTCCTTGTTAATCTAAGGCAAACATTGTTTGTAGTGTGCGTTTGTTACGGAATATGAAGGGGGGGCAGGAAGTCCCTTAGCAGTTGTTATTGATTCCAGCATTTACCAACTGAGAGTTAAGTGATGTTTACAAAACAGAGCAGATGCAGATGCTGACAAAAGGTAAACAATTGTTGCATGGCTCCCTGCCAGATTCTGAGGCGATATATTAAACTCCAAGTGAAGCACATTCCCCTACGGATTGTCCTTATTGCCACTTCATTTCCTATGTGCTCCCGTTCCTGGCACTAAGCTATTTCCAGCTCCATGCTGACCCCTGAGGCCCGGTGCTACCACACACAGCCATTAGAGAAGGGAATTGCCTGTGTCTGACACGGCCTGAAACCAATTATTTGATATTTTCTTCAGAATGATGCCCAACTCTGTTGGGAATGAGCAATCATGAAATAATTTACCTCCTGATTTAATTTTTTCCTGCACAAATTAGTTGTAGACAGGGATGGCTATACACAGCTGCCTGTGACATGGCTCAGTCTTATCAAGATGATACTTGAAATGAGGCAGAGGTCTGAACTGAATAGGTTGGGGAATCCTGCTTTAAAGAGGCAGTGACAAGTTTATCAGATATACTGATCACAGGTACTCTCTGTTGATTGAAAATGACAGAACCTTAAAGAACTCTCACAGCAACAGAGAAAACCATAAGGATGCAGACCATATCAGGGTTCTTAAAACACCTGTCTGATTTCAGGCATGCTTTTTGTGACACAGAACCTTGGGCATGATCAAAATTTAACAAAATGTTAAAATTGAGCTCACATTGGTTCATATTTAAGAGCCCTGCTTCTAAATGTAGATACAAATGTCAAAGGACAATATTTTCTGTTAGTCAAGTCTCTACAAATACCTTTCCTAAAAATATGACGGGTTTATGCTTTATAGTTTTCCCCTAAGTCATAGAAAGAAAGCAAGATACGAGATTATCAGTTACAGTAAGCATAGAGAGTTTGTATAAATTTGCATATGCCCGAATAACATGAGATTAAGGCCAGCTGCTTACACTCAATAAAAACATACACCCCTTTAGAGAGACTCACTGAATATAAACTATCAGTAAAATCTGTGCCATCATGTTTTGTCCATCAGTTCAAGGAAGGGTTTTCTCATTTTTATATACAATGTCACAATAGGTTTTAGCTAATAAATTCAAAAGGGGCTATGACTGGCACCATACCACTTCTTTTTGGGGCCTGGCTCCACTAACTAGCCCCACATACCAGAACTATGGACTTTATGGTTTTTGTGATCATGATGAAGAAAAATGATATAAAAAATATCTATTAAAAGTGTATTCTTTCCAAAATAGCTGGAGGATTACTGTCTCACTGCATTACCAAAACACATTAACAATGATGGATCCAACAGATTCTAGTACAATTTGGGAAAGGGAGATAAAAGGGAGTGCTGTAAAACACTTTTACAACAGATTTTCCTGGCAATAATCATAATAAAAGTTGGAGATAATTTCTTTTGCTTTCAGGAGAGGTTAATTCACAAACCTAGATGACCTGTACGGTAACTCCTCTCCAGTATGTCCTATGCTAATGGAAATAATAACGCTAAAGCTGGGCGTGGTGGCGCACACCTTTAATCCCAGCATTCTGGAAGCAGAGGTAGAAGGATCTGCGTTGAGTTCAGGCCACCCTGAGACTACAGAGTGAATTCCAGGTCAGACTAGACTAGAGTGAAACCCAACCCCGAAAAACAAAAGCAAAAAAAAAAAAAAAAAAAAAAAAAAAAAGAAAGAAAGAAAAGAAAAGAAAAAGAAAGAAATAGTAACACTAAGATTCAAACTCAAAGCATTTTCTATCTTGGGCCTGGGGAGATAGCTCACTCAGTAAAGTGCTTGCCTTGCAAGCATGGGAACCTAAATTTGATCCCCAGAGCCCATGTAAAAATGCTAGGAGTGGCAGTGCATGCCTGTAGTCACAAGCCTGGGGACGTGGAGACAGGAGGATCCCTGAGGCTCACTGACCAGCCAGGCTAGCCTAATTGGTGAGCTCCAGGCCAATGAGACCCTGCCTCCAAAAAGAGGTGGGCAGTGTACCTAAGAACAATGCCTGAGGTTTTTCCCTAGCCTTTACATGTGAATACACATGTGCATAGGCACCCCCATATTCAACCACACACATAACACAAACATAAACATCCACGCATACCACACACCACACACACATGCAATAAAACCACAGTTTCTTGGAAGAAGATATAATGGCGTTCATTCTAAATTCAGTTCAGTATGGCCATGTTACAGAATTTTAATTAAAATGTCAAATTACTTAGCCTTTTCTATTTCACTGCCATCAAAGACTTTATTAGATTCCCACTGGTGATTTGGAATTACTTGCTATTCTGGGTTCCTTTCACTTTTTGTTATGAAAGATACTACATTAGTAGTAGCATAAAGTACACTTTTCTATATGATAGACAGAGTTTTTTTTTTCTATTTATTTTATTTTATTTTTATTTATTTGACAGAGAAAGAGGGAGAGGAGAAATAGAGAGAATGGGCATGCCAGGGCCTCATGCCACTGCAAATGAACTCCAGATATATGTGTCCCCTTGTGCATCTGGCTAATGTGGGTCCTGGGGAATCGAACCTAGGTCCTTTGGCTTTGCAGGCAGATGCCTTAACCGCTAAGCCATCCCTCAAGCCCTTTTTTTTTCTATTTTTATTTAATGTTGTAGCATTGCTAAACCAACACTAATAGGATTTGTTTTTAACTAAAGCAGCACATTGTATGCTGCAATTTAAAATAACTTTTCATTTTCTTTCACATGCAATTTTAGATCTCTATTTAGACAGACTGACCATCAAAGCTTTTATGAGTGCTTTGGTAAGACCAGAAGTAATTTAAATATATACATATAAACAGAAGAATAGAAATGCTATTTTAAGAAAGATCCAAGCAAAAAAACAATTTTGTAACAAATTCATAAAGAGTTTTGAACATTTTAACCAAAACTAAAGATTATTTTCTCCTTTCCAAGTGTGACAGGTGGAGAAGTGATTGATTTTCAATGCTATCCTCATTTCCCCTTCATAAAGTCCTAGGCAGCGATCAGTCTATATTCAGAAAACAGCACTCCAAACATAGAGTTTAAATAATTCCAGGAGTAACTGATGTAAGATTTTTCCTGTTGCAGTCTGAATGACTGTGCCCTACCCCAAAATATGTAGGTTCAGATTCTAACCCTACGGTGGAGACCTGTGAAATGTGATGAGGTTATCAGGAGTAAGCCCTGACCCCAGAGAGCGCCTCTTCTCTGCCACTTGAGGACACAGATGGCATCTCTAGGAGCTCAAGTGTGTTCAAGATATCAATTCTGTTGGAGCTTTGAACCCACATTTGCCAGCCTCTGAGTTTTTGAGAAACAAGTTTTTGTTGTTGAATACCCTCAAGTCTATGCTGTTTTTGTTAGAGCAGCCTGGGTGGACTAAGAAAACTTTCAAGGTCAAAACAAGTAGAAGAAGGCATTAAATGTCAGCTTTGAGGATGAATTGTTTTGTATCAAATATGTGAGCTCACAGATGTGAGGTGCATAATAGAGACTGTAATGTGTTCTTCATAATTACAATGAAAATCAACATAGTTTACATTTTCCAAAAGACTGTTCATCATAAAGAAATGTATGTATACAAAAACAACCATAAAATGTCTCCAGTTAAAAAGGATTTCATTTAAAAAATGTGTTTATTTGCTTATAAAATTTTTCTTCCAGAATGTTTATTTAAAAATATTCTGAGCTGGGTGTAGTGGCACACACCTTTAATCCCAGCACTTGGGAGACAGAGGTAGGAGGATCGCAATGAGTTCGAGGCCACCCTGAGACTCCATAGTGAATTCCAGGTCAGCCTGGGCTAGAGTGAGACCCTACCTTGAAAAAAAAAAATCTGGGTTCTACCAATTGATTGTTAGTATAACTAGTAGTAACTAATATAGTAACACATCACATTTTCTATGACCCTCAGAAGAGACCTATTAGTTAAGCAATATTTAACACTGGTAATACATAGTTGATTGTAAAAATGAACATATGTTAAACAAGAATTTAGAGATTCATGACCTTTGAACATTTTAACATGAAACACAGAAGAATTCATAATAATTATTGTACCCATAAATTAAGATATAGAATAACAGATAATTTTAACTTGGTAAAGCAGAAGCCAGCAAAGTCAAAGGAAGACTGCATAATGACCAAGAAATTCACTTTCTACATAGCATAAATTTCTGGCTTATGGCAATATCATGAGTATTTGTCCAATTCTTTGTTTAATAGGAATAGTTAAAACAAATGTACTCACTTAGTACTATTCATTCAATGAATAGAATTATTCTACTCATTAATTAACCTTTATTTTTAAATAGAAAAAAAGGGCAGAAAGCAAAGTTTCCTGGGAGTCATAATACATACATACACACACATACATAAGCTACTAAAATCTACCCCAAAACATAGTATTATCCACTTCACACCCATACACATAGCATACATTCCCTTCACCCTGTTTAAAATATCCACATATTAAAAAATAAAGATTGGGAGAGCCGGGCATAGTGGCACACACCTTTAGTCCCAGACTCAGAGGCAGAGGTAGGAGGATTGTCATGAGTTCGAGGCTACCCTGAGATTACCTACTGAATTCCAGGTCAGCCTTGGCTAGAGTGAAACCCTACCTCAAAAAGCCAGAAAAAAAAAAAAAAAGATTTGGGACTGGAGAGATGGCTTAGCCATTAGGGCACTTGCCTGCAAATAAGGATCCAGGCTCAATTCTCCAATAACCATGTAAGCCAGATGCACAAGGTAACACATGCATCTGGAGTTCTTTTGCAGTGGCTGAAGGCCCTGATGTACCCATTCTGTCTCTACACTCTCCCTCTCAAATAAATAAAATACATAAAAAATAAAATAAAGATTGAAGAATGAAAACAAAACAAATTTGGTTGTGAGATCAAAAGGGAAAGCAAAAGGAATTATTAGTATTATCAGATGTAAGCTACAAGGAAAAATTCTGCTTCCTATATCAGCTTATCACCCACCCCTTCTCTACCTTCCCACCCTCTTAAAAAAATCAAGATCAGAAGAGTGGCAGTTTTCATAATGTTATTTTCAGGTGTCACTTAGGGGAAGAAGATAGAGATCTTACAGGAGCCTTTTGTATCTCTTGCTATGGCATGCAAAGTGACATGCTCAGCCAGTTAGTACATCTGCACATCAGCAGGCGGAGATAAATAGAGTGGTAATTTCCAGTGATAAATTGTAGGCCTACATTCTGGTTGTGATCATTTACAGATAAAGTTTAGACTTCAAAAGATCTTTAGATAATACTTTGTACAATCCCTTCATATTACTGAATATTCAAAGAAGGCTTATCTGAAGTTGCAAAGCAAGGGGTTGGGTAAGCCAGCTAGACCAGCAACCTTGACTTATAGTTGTGCTGTACTTTGTATCTTAGCACAGAATCATTGTTTAAGAAAAAAGAAGTGTGCGTTCCACTGGAAAGTGACAACTCTTATCGAGCAATCGGGGGAAACGCTTATTAACAACAATCATATATCAGTATTCTCAACAGTAGTACAACAAAAAAAATGAAAATAAAACCTTTGATGCTACCTAATTATTTTAAAGAAATCAATAACAAATAAATAGGCAGTACTTTTCATATTAATTTTTATTCTATTTACCGTGTTGTGTTACTTAAAATTCTACCTTCTGCTTGTGCGGGATTAGAAAGTGATGAACATTAAATGTCCTTCCACATCTAGAGGAGATCTTCACTTCTGCCCGAGGAGCACAAAGGGCACAAGAGGTTGGAAAGCTTTCCAAGGGCTCTGACTCTTCTAGAACAGTAGTCATGCTAATGATTCTTCCATAGTTCAGTCTATGTGTTAATCTCAATACACTTATTCACACTTTCTTGATACTATTACTTAATAGCTATAGCCACTTGAGGCACAGGATAGCTTAAGGCATAGAGTGGCTTTTGGTTGGTCCCCTTTCAATTTGTGTCCTGTCAAGAACTGTATCTGGGGAGCTGGGTGTAATGGCACATGCCTTTAATCCCAGAACTTGGGAAGCCTCTAGAGGTAGGAGGCTTACAAAAAAAAATAAATAAATAAGAAGAAGAAGAAGGAGAAGAAGAAGAAAGGAATTGTATCTGGGGCTGGAGAGATGGCTTAAATGGTTAAAGCACTTACTTGCCTGTGAAGACTAAGGACCCAGGTTCTACTCCCCATAACCCATGCAAGCCAGATATGGTGGCACATGCTTCTGTTGTCATTTGCAGTGACTAGAGGCCATGATATGCCCATTCTCTCTCCCTTCCTCTCTCTCAGTAATAAATAAAATAAAATATTCTTTAAAACTCTTATTTAAAAAAAAAAAAAGAATTGAGCCACGCATGGTGGCACATGCCCTTAATCCCAGCACTCAGGAGACAGAGGCAGGAGGATTGCCATGAGCTCAAGGCCACCTTGAGACTACAGAGCAAATTCCAGGTCAGCCTGTGCTAGAGTGAGGCCCTACCTTGAAAAAAAAAAGAATTTCATCTTCACTTTGGTTTCAGGAAGCGCTTTCTTTACCTTGAAGTCTGATTGTCTGATTCTTAACTCCCCCCCCCCCTTTCTCTTCCTTTCTTGTTTGTTTATGGGTATTGGATCTAGGTCCTTATTCATCATGGTAGGTTAAGATGCTTGTCAGGCAGATGTAAATTTGGATCCTGCCTTTACTTTTTGGCTTGAGGACATTACTTAAGATCTCTGTTTCAGTTCTTCACTGTTCCATGGAGACAGTAATGGTATCTACCTTGTTGAGTGGTCAGAAGGATTAAATAAGATAATGTTCCTCACTATCCGAGCCAATATATGTTAGCTATTTTTATTTAAGGAATGTTCTTTCTATAGTCTCAAGTAAAATAGCAAAATGCCTCAGTGACCATAACTATAAAGCTATAGGTAATAAATGTCCCATTTAAATCAACCTAGATTTTATTTAAATAGGAAGATAAGTTACTATTGCTGGTCTGTCTCAAAGTTGTAATTCCTAAACAAAATAAAATTTAATTATTGGGTCACATCTTGGTAAGAAAATATGATTGGTTTGGCAAGCTTGTGGAACATTTCTCAGACAGCAGGAAAGATTCACTCAGCTCTTGTAGCAATTCTGTCTGGCTCAGAATTTTAAACATGGCAACTGCTAAATTACTCACTCTGATAGGCAGTCAACAAAACTGAACTGAATTTATGTTTAGGGTAATCAATGCTGTTTGAAACTTCTATTGATAGCAAAGCAGTTAATTCTATACTCTGAAACAAGGTTCAATAGGATGGAGGTTGAAGACATAGGATTTGGACACAAGAGACCTCGTTCTGAATATAAATCCTGACTCCACACACCATGATACAGGCACATCAATCTGAGTTTCTTTCCTTGCTCATGAACTGGAGATAACAAGGAGGGGGCTATCCAAAGCACAGTGCCCGACACAGAGAGTGCTCACTTAAAAAGGGACTCACGTAAAGGTGCAGATGGCTTGAGAAAGATCAGTGCTAACTTGTGAAAAATGTTTCAAATTCAGGAGTAAAGTGAATTACAAACTTTTCCCTCAATGAATTGGATACTACGTTGATATCCCCCCTAAAGACTCGGTAGCAATTTATACAAATTTTCTTCAACTGTACTTGTTAACATGCACAAACTTTTGTACACAAAATACTTTATAAGAAGGCAAGAATTATTTTAAAATATACAATCTTTCTAGGAAACAAGTACATGCATGAGCTAAATGTATGCTATCAAGTGAAGTGAAAGCATATCTGCTTTGAACAAAATCACAATGTTACTGAATTGACTGACTGTAATGCATGGCTATAAACCAGATTGCCTGATTCATTTGTTGTGTAGTGTGATTTAGCTTCCAAAGAAAAATTAAAATTTTAGGAGAAAAGATTAGCATTTGAAATTTCATATAACGCATTGATTTGGTCTTCTGGCATCCTATTAATGAAGATAATTAAAAATAAAGTGATATATGGCAAAATGTAAAGGCATAACAATTCAAGGGATTATTTTCAAGTACTTAAATAATCTACTTCCAGTACCCATGCAGAAATAAATATACCTCAGGGTTTCATGACTAAAGACAATTTTTAAGGGGATAATATTTTCACCTTGAGTTCCTTCTACTGGTAGAAAATTAAAACTATGAATAGAAAGTATGTTACATTGCTAGTTACCTTTTCACTTTAATCTTTTGGAAAAAAACGATGAATTTTCAAGTCATCTTTTATTGTATGTATTCTTAGAGGAAAAAACGGAGAATAATTTTTAAATTAGCTATAAGTACTATGTCTCCTAAATCATTAAAATATATACTTTTATCATTTGCTTCTCATAACTGTTATTTATTATTAGCTGACTAAAATGTTATGTTCAACTTTTAATTTTAATTAGTGCAAAGTTCTACAAATTTTCATAAGTTAAATTTCTATCTGGGCTTGTAAGATACAATGGACCAAAATGTCTGGTTTTTTTTGTTGTACATAGACTTATATTTGTACGTACAAATTTATATGCAAAAATTTGTTTTAGCTAATATTTTGTCATTTTTATATGCAATAAAGAGAATAACACTCTTATTTGCAAAAGTTGGGGCTTACATTTTCACAATCACTAAAAATTTAACAGGGAAGATAACACTTCTATTACCATACTTACAGAAAATGGAATGCATAAGAGAAATGTATGTCACAAAATTTCATTATATTTACTTTTTGCTTTATTTTCAAGCTTGAAATAAGACTTAACCAAACAACATCATCAACAAGCCCAGAAAATGAAGGATGTCAAAAGCCTTAAGTGAAATCAAGCAGAAACTGTAAATGTCACTAACCCACAGCACGCGCGGCCCCTCGGTGCCTGCTGGAGCTCTTGCTTGTTTTAAGCACTGGAACAGCATGCTCTTTGGACTTCAGCTCACAAAAATTTTCAAGAAATTTTGCCACTTCTTCTGTAACTGTATCCAGGTAAGTTTCTTTAATGAACTTCACTGTTGAAGATGGAGCTAAAATTTCACATAGTATGTTAAAATCCTCTTTTATCACTGAAAATAACTTGAGCATTGTACTTTGGAACCCATGGGCTATGACTTCTAAATTTGCATCTCTGGTATAAGGAGGAAAGTCATCCTGTAGAAACGTAGCTAGCAGCTTACTCTGTACGCTTTGGTACTTGATGGTCACTTCTGATTCTGGATAGAGAAACAGGAGTCGCTGTATACACTGGGTTTTCAATACAGCTTTTTGCTGTGAGCTATTTATTTCATTGTGGCTTTCCAGTCTGCTCACTAAGAAGCGTCGAAGATGCAGTCTTACGTTGTCCCATATAGATTTTACATCCACAGAAGAATGATCTTCAACAGCATGAAGACAAGTCCTGGGGAGGAAGTGGAGTGATGTTCCACTTAGAATCAACGGGAATGAAACGCTGCTCTGGCAGGAGAGGTCCCAGAGTAACTCCAGTATCATTTCTTCTTGATTTTGTTCAGTTTTCAACAAACCTTGCTGGTGAAAGTAAATTACAACATTAGAAATTAGAATTAGAAATGTGATTAAATGCAAGTATAACAAAAATACTTCCTACAGACACATACAATTTTGTAATTTTTCAATTTAGAATCAGTATGATAATACTCTTCAAGATTTCTTAGTTTTGCTTTGGAATTAAATCAATTCACGTTTTAGAATGTGCTAACTTTTAAGGCCTAAATTTTTGTAACATACAGCTAATTAGATTTCTGGCCATACAGTATTTAGCAGTCACTGTTTCTCACCCACATAACCAGAGCTGTAGGAAAGCTGCAGCTTAAAAAATCTAAATAAGGGCTGGAGAGATGGCTTAGCAGTTAAGCGCTTGCCTGTGAAGCCTAAGGACCCTGGTTCAAGGCTAGTTTCCCCAGGACCCACGTTAGCCAGATGCGCAAGAGGGCACACACGTCTGGAGTTCGTTTGCAGTGTCTGGAGGCCCTGGTGTGCCCATTCTCTCTATTTCTCTCTCTATCTGCCTCTTTTTCTGTCTGTTGCTGTCAAATAAATAAAAACAAAAACAAAAACAAAAAAGAATTCTAAATAAATATCTCTAGAAACACATTGATTGAAATGTATTCCTTAGACAAACTAAATTCAAAAGCATGCTCCTCATTAATTTCTGGTAGATAATTTTTTATGCCTGAATGAAATACTTATTATTATAAAGCCCCTAATGAACACACAATGTTTAAGATCACTCTATAATATAGTAGAGATCTTTAAATAGACCGTGTGCCTAGGGGTTACTAATAGCTACCATCCCAAGAAATAAAAGTTAATACATTGGAAGATTTTAACGGTAATTTAAATTTTTTCCTGAGAACAATATAAAGGAAGATTTTACTTTGGAAATTATTCTGAGAATATTTCAATTCTTCCCAAAGAAATAACTAACTCAAAATTGGATAAAGATATTTTCAGAAAGGCTCCCCCAAAGATGATAAGGAATTATTCCTTTAATCTTCCTGTGCTGATAGAAAACAATGGCAGACATAATTATGAATAATAAAGGAAGAAAAAATTACTTTATTCTTGGACTTTGAACTACACACACACACAAACATTCTCCTTACATGCTGCCTTTCCTAATTATATCCATTTCAGAAGATGTTGAAATTAGTTTATACTCTCTAAGCAGAAACAAGCTGCTATGAAAGAAATGGAAGCAAGACCCAAGCAGCACTAAAAGTGGTCTTGCTTTGAAATTTCTTATTAATAAAAATATTACAGGTATTATGTGTATTTCAGAAGTATAAACAACTAGACAAATTTCTTGAATTTGTACTCTTCAATGCCAAATTTAATATTCTATTTATAATAATTATATTAAATACGTATATTTTGCTTTGTAAAAGGAATTTTCTGTACAATCTCTAGTTCATTCATAATGAAAACTCCATGATTAAAATGTATAGAACCCTTGGGCTGGAGAGATGGCTTAGCGGTTAAGCGCTTGCCTGTGAAGCCTAAGGACCCTGGTTGGAGGCTCGGTTCCCCAGGTCCCACGTTAGCCAGATGCACAAGGGGGCGCATGCATCTGGAGTTCATTTGCAGTGGCTGGAAGCCCTGGTGTGCCCATTCTCTCTCTCTCTCCCTCTATCTTTCTTTCTCTCTGTGTCTGTCGCTCTCAAATAAATAAATAAATAAATAATTTAAAAAATGTATAGAACCCCAAATTCCAATTTCCTGATATGGACAACTTATGTGAAACATCCCAGATAATAAAGCATAGGACCAAGAATAAATCTGTATTCTCATTCTCTTCTGAATTTTTTTAGTCAATTCTAGAGAACCATAATGTGTCAGTAACCTATTTGCAATTTCTTTCCACCATGTCTCCTAATTTTTAGTTCTACTTTTCTTTTCTTTTTTTAATTTTTATTTATTTATTTGAAAGTGACAGACAGAGAGAGAAAGAGGCAGAGGGAGAGAGAGAATGGGCGTGCCAGGGCCTCCAGCCACTGCAAACAAACTCCAGATGCATCCGCCCCCTTGTGCATCTGGCTTACATGGGTCCTGGGGAGTCGAGCCTCGAATTGGGGTCCTTAGGCTTCACAGGCAAGCGTTTAACTGCTAAGCCATCTCTCCAGCCCCCTTTCTTTTTTAAAAAAAACTTCTGAAAAAGAAATAACCTTAGGCTGAGTCCAAAGCCCACCAGCGCTAAGGTGAATTCTATGTGGCAAATCCCCAACAGTGAGTGCTTCGGCTTTGGGTTCCAGAAGTCAGCTAACAGCTGCAGATGCGGGATCAAACAATAACCGGTCACTTACTGGAATGGAAAACACGTGTCTTGTATAATCACTCAGATGTTGAAAATAACTTCAGCATAATTGCCATAATGAGAACCTCTGTTTCTTATTTAAATACCTAATTAATACAGTTTTATAAAAAAATAGGTTTATGAAAAAAAATCAAGATTCACACATTTAGCATGTCAAAACTTAATAACAAACTCATTTAAATCTGGGTATGTTTTAGTACTGTGGTTCCACCCTCAGAATAACATGATCAATATGTAAAAAAACAAAACAAAACACGGGCCTGGCACAAGACTGACAGCTTCATGAGTCTGAACAAAACTAAGGCGGACTTTGCCCTACAATGAATACAGAATGGCTTATGTGTGACAGATTAAAAGATAATTAAAAACTTTTGCTTTTAATTAAATGAGAAAACATTATTACATCAACATTGATGGAATTTAACACACATGGCTCTTAATAGAAATTCAAGGGATAATTATATCCATATTTATTCTTCAAGGCTCCACCTTCAAGAGGTAATGGGTCAGCGGATTTTCTTAAAAGATTATGGCTTCAAGGCATATAGAGCTTTTTTCCCTCTTTCTTGTGTTACTTCATAAGCACTAAAGGGTCAACAGCAATAATGACAATAGCCAAAATCGATTTTCATGATTCTGTAGTCCTAAGCCATCTACATCCTCAAGATATTTTCTACATCTGCCATAGTTGTTGATTTTTTTTATGTTTAGACAAAAACAGTGCCCCCAGCTCCCTCAATTGTAAACCGTAGCTACAGAAATCCTGCAATCCTTCTCTCTAATAACTGTGCGGTCTCTGTAGGTATCTGTTGTTATAACCTACTCACATTGTTGCTGCAGGTATAATAAAGCAACTGTCCTGGCTGAAGGTGATGAACACTTCTCTAATGTAGAGGGTAGCCAGCATGAAAAAATGACCACCATACTGATTTTCTATTAATTTACAGTGATCTTAAAAAATTTGTTTCCTTGCCAGGTATACCATAGTCCCACTCGGGATGTAGAGGTAGGAGGATCGCCATGAGTTCGAGGCCACCCTGAGACTCCATAGTGAATTCTAGGTCAGCCTGGGCTACAGTGAGACCCTACCTCAAAAATAAATAAATAAATAAATAAATAAATTGAATTGTTTCCTCAATTAAAAGAAAAACTGAGTGTGACAATAGGTTGGGAATGCATAGTGAGAGCTAAGGCCACTTAGAGTAGATATAATCATGAGGATCCTGTTGTCTTCAATACTGAGTATACAAAACATATTTTGTGAAGGAACATAACATATAATGAATATGAGCTTCTCTGGTAGACAACTGCAGTACACATCACTATATTTTGTGATATCTGTATGCTTGCTATGTGTCATACCCCAAGTCACCCAGAAATTATATAAATCTCCATTTCTATAAACTTTTATAATCATGGTTTAAAAAAAAAAGTGGGCATAGGTTTCGGTAGGGAGGCATAGGAACAGAAACCACACCAAGACAAAACTGCTACATATGACAAGCTGTCAATAAAATAAACATTTACATGTAAGAATTCAATCAACTATATTTCCTGTTCACCCATCCCACACTTTATGACAATTTTTTTTTTTTTACCAATGTTTTGAAGAATTTTATCAAATCTCCATGGGGGACTGATGGTGGCTTAGATGTGTCGTAACTGTAGTTAGTTAGCCATTCTAGACAGTCACTGCTTGTTTGCAGCTGCACATCTGGACACTGCTTGTTAACTTCAGACTGTATTTGTTTGATGCAATGTTCTATGCTATAACAAAAAGACAAAAATCATTTTCGTATAAAGTTAATAATAGCTTCATCTCATATTATAGGTCCTTAAATACTTGTATATGGTATAGAAGTACAATCTACAAAATTACTAAATATTTATATGACATGCAATGCAATAGCAAGGAGAATATAAATTTTTATTTTTATTTGAAAACTGGAAGTACTAATTTTTCTTTTTGTTTTAGTTTTTCGAGGTAGGTTCTCACTCTGGATCCAGGCTGACCTGTAATTCACTATGTAGTCTCAGGGTGGCCTTGAACTCAAGGTGGTCCTCCTACCTCTGCCTCCTGAGTACTGGAGTTAAAAGTGTACGCCACCATGCCCAGCTAGGAAGTTCTAATTTTTTAAAAAATATTTTATTTTTATTTATTTATTTGACAGAGAGAAAGAGGAAGAAAGAGAGGGAGAGAGAGACAGAGAGAGAGAGAGAGAAGAGAGAGAGAGAGAAGAGAGAGAGAGAGAGAGAATGGGTGTGCCAGGACTACAGCCACTGCAAACGAACTCTAGATATGTGCTTCCTCTTGTGCATCTGGCTTACAATGGGTCCTGGGGAATCGAACCTAGGTCCTTTGGCTTTGCAGACAAACACCAAAACTGCTAAGCCATCTCTCCATCCCAGAAGTTCTAATTTTTGACAGAAAGAATTGAATACAGGAAATATTATATATCTACCTACTTAGAGATGATTTAGAAATTCTTTTGTGGGCTGGAAAAATTGCTCAGTGGTTAAAGGTACATGTTTGCAAACCCTGATGGATCAGGTTTGATTCCCCAGTACCCACATAAAACCAGATGCACAAGGTGGCACATGCATCTGGGGTTCATTTGCAGTAATAAGCAGCCCTGTTGTGCCCATTTTCTCTTTCTCTGCCTCTCTCTCTCTCTTTCTGTGTGTCTGTCTCAAATAATTAAAATATTAAAAAAGAAATTATATTGTGTTAAAATAAATATGAGGCACAGATGTAATGCAACAATAACAGTGGGTAGAAAGCAGAGGGTACAACTGATGACCATGAGAATCAGAGACACATACTGGTTATATAACAAAAGGTGAATGGTGCCATATGGAAATTTTCAGTCAACAGAATATTAAGTCATAAAGCAGTTACGAAGAGTTTATAGCTTCAAGACCTGTATATGCAATATTAGGGTGGCTCAATACTTTTGCTGCCATCCAATTAATAACCAAATCAAGCACATACTAAAAACTGAACTGAATAAAAAGGACAGGAAATGAAACAAAATGTTAATAGTGATCTTACTGGGTGATGAAATTAGATGAAGTTTACTTTTCTCTATTTTATAAGTGTTTATAAGGTAAAAAATAAAGATGAAATACCTTATTTATCAAAATGATAAGAATCCAGTTAAGGTTTACAATATGTATCTGTTTTAAAAATTCCATTCAAAGCATCCTTAGTTCACATAAAATAACATATAGGCTGCTGTTTTAATTTCCATATATAACTCTGTGCATCCATGATTATAAAGTTTTGTGGAGTAAACTGGTGACCTGCAGCAGAATGCCATCTGAGGTGCCACTGACATGACATATTGCCACCACCTGATGGCAGCATGCCTAAAGTGCAAGAAAGCCTATAAACCAAGTTCCTGGGCAGCTGAACCCCAACGACACAACTGTCTCTGAACAGGATCAAGAAAGATTGAGCAAAGAAAAAGATAACTACTGTTTTGAAAATATAATTGCTATTAGTTATAGGTTCCACAGGACAGAACCATGAGGAATTTAGAAACCAAGCTCTGCTTATTAAAATTGATGTTAATAAAAGTCTCTTTGAAAGTCATCAGATGTGGGTAACCTATAAAATATATGTGGTAGAAGTTAGAGCAAAGCTTATCAGCTGGCTTCTGAGCGTGGATGAATTCAAGGTAGCTTACCTTGAAAAAAAATTCTGAGAATCAAAGAGCTCTTTATTAAAATAAAGGCCTTAAAAGATAAATAATAGCTCCTCTGGCCAAGGGTGCTCAATCTCCTGATGGGAGAGTCTTATTCAGAAATAGCATTTCTAAGTGTGACGACAGGTAGACGTGTATTTTCTAAGTTACACAGCACTTCTATGGAGTAAGAAACATGATGCTGTAGGCATACATCTTAACTCTACGGAGCCTTTATCAAAGGTTTTTATTAAAGCATCCTCATGTGTCTCATTCAGTGAAACCTAATAGACCTCAGCAATGTGACTTGGAAAGGCTCAGCAGCTATTCTAACTCTGCTTCAAGCAGCTTTCAGGCTAATCTTTAACATCTGAATCTGGGTAGAGGCCAAAATCTACAATTTAGAAGTAGGGCAAAGCCTTTGGAGTACTAGATATTTTAGTAATTTGTCCAAACATTGATAAAGGGATTAGGCAACTGCACTTCAAGGGACTACTTTCAGAGACAGTTGAGCCTCCCGTCACCTGATTTCAGTTTTAGGTGGCTTTAAGTATCTTGTCAATCTGCCATTCACTAGCCACGTATCTTGTTTAAAAAGTCAATCATGCAATTTCATGTCTATTTGCTATATAAAAGGATGGTTTTAAATTTTAACATGAATGTCAGCTGGGTATGTGGGTATGGAAACTAACAATTTAAGGGAGGTCAACATACATTAAAATTAACTTTGAACATTTAAAAGATAGTACCTTCAAATATTATTCTTAAGTATGTACAGTAACACTACTGATGGGATAGAAGGAGGTCTTTATTCTTAGATGATACAAGATCTCAGTCTAGGTTTTTCTAAAATAATACACTACTGAGTATTTTAATTAAGTATTTTCTGGCTATCTGCAATTTGCTTCCAATTTTCTTTGGAAGCAAGGTTGTCATGAAAATATAACCAAGCTAATTCAAAAAACAGAAATACAATTAGCACTTTTTATTTTTAGATCTTGTGATGGTTAATGCAATTGTCAACTTAACAGGATCTAGAATGATCTAGTAGATAAATCTTTGGGCATGTCTGTGAAAGTGTTTCTAGAATGGGTTAACTGGGATGAGAAGACCCACTCTAACTGTGGGTGGGACCATGCCATGGGCTGAGGTCCTTGACGGAATAAAAAGAAAACAGGGACCCCAGTAGCAGCTTTCATTTCTCTGTGCTTCCTGACCAGTTCCTTTGTACTTCCTAGTCTTCCCACTATGAGCTATACTCTCATACTGTCAGCCAAACATAAAATAAAATAAAATAAAAACCCTTCCTTCCTTCCTTGACTTGATATTGTCATGTCAAGAAAAGTAATGACCAGCTATCCCAAACATTAGGGCAAAATTTAAAGGGTCTAAAAATATTATTAGGCTTGCTTTCTAAATAATCTAAATTCTAAAACACGAGTTGGCTTAGCTAGGTCTGCTTAGCTTTATCAGTAATAATAATAATGCCACTTAAAGTAGAATTACACTTATCAACATGGATAAAGCTAAGAAATATAATTCTTAGGAAAGAAAAAGCACAAAAGGGTACAGTATGGTGCCATCTATCTAATAAACTGAAAGCAGTCCATATAATGCTACCTATTGCTTAGCACTAAAACCATGAGTAGTGAAAGTGTGAGGAACTACACTGGGTGGCCCAGCACCTCCCTCTGACGGGGTGGGGATGGACATGAGGTGAGGCTGGGGAGAGGAACGTTGAGAACTAATAGTGTTTCCTTCTTCAAACTGAGTGGTATGCACATGGGTTCTTATACTAAATGCCTTTTTATATGTTTCAACATTTCTTATAAATTTCAATCCCAATGTGCTTCCATTATAATGACTGAATTATCCATGTCAATCATTTGTATAAGTAGATGCATTTCTGAGAGGCTGGTTTATAAAGCACGTTACAAACCATTTTTAAAAAGGAAACAGTAGGTATGCTTTCTAAAAAACAATCTATGGAAAGTTTTTCATTCAGCAGTTGCTCCTAGATTCCATAATTGTAAAGACCAGTCATTGAATAGGGACATTATATCTGATAAGCATAACGTGAGTGCTGGCTGTGTGGAAGGCACCGTGGTACACATCATCCTTCGTGAATAAGACATCATCCCATCACAAAAGGCCTTCTGCCTCACGAGAGACCTGTAAATAAATAACCACAACACAGTAAAATCTGATAAGAAGTGTGTGCAACGTGCTAAGGAGTACACAGGGGAAAACACTAGGTGTGCCTGCAGGAGGTACAGAAATGGCTTGTCCTTGTAAAAGACATTATATTGAACTTTAAGAAAATCAGTAGAATCACTGCACTTAAAATTCACTAACATTTGTACTGGTCATTTAACCTCACTGCTGTTTCACATTAAAACTATATTTATTTTCTGTATAAAAAGTATGTATTCATTTTTATTATGGCCATAACTACACATTGATACACACACACACACACACACACACACACACACACACACACACACACTTCAAAATCCTGTCATATAACTAAACAGATGGCATTAAATAGTAACAGTAGCCAAGCACCTATTATGAATGGACCAATGTAGTAGGGGGTAGGGACAGAAGCTAAGAGAAAGGAAGGAAATGAATTATAACATAGATTCTTGAAGCTTAACTTTATTATAAAGGCTCTGCAGGATTTAAAATATAGTCTTTCCAGTAATAAAGTAGTTATAAGGACAAAAATGATTATACTGGTAAAACTTACAAAAGCTTTTCTGACATAAAAGTCGTTGAAAATACATATATGTGTTTTCTATTCTAGAGTATTAGAATGTTAGGATACTTTCAAAAATTATATATTAAATCAGGATAGAAGTCATAAACAAAGTTCAAAGACTTTATACCATGGAAAACCCAAACATTAAAATGAGCTTTAATATTTTTGATAATTTGGTGATGCATATTATCTACAACGTAATTTCGGTTTTAGGAAAAGTCTTTTCAGTTCTGTCACACGTACTTAAAAGCACAAACAGGACTGGGGACATGGCTCAGTGGACAAAGCCCTTGCTGTAGAAGTTGGACAAGCATGCCTAACTCACACTTATTGGCTGCCTTCCAGCATACCATGTACCAGGACTATTTTATATAGTGGTAACACAGTGATGAGTAATTAGGCCTTTAAAGTGAAAAAGTCTCTAAAGTATGAAGTAATGGCACTAGCTTTTGATCCCCAATTTATCACCCACCCCAGGTCCGATGGAACAGTATTCTTTTTTTTTTTTTTCCCAAGGTAAGGTCTCACTCTAGCTCAGGCTGACCTTTTTCACATATAACTGAAAAATATTAAGCATTATGTGAAGTATAAGTGAATCTATGGGATAAATATCTTCTAAGTATAGCTAAATCATAGAAATAAGTTATCTACTATTCTCTCACAATATCATATCCTTCCCCTGTCACATGTTCTGAATTAAGACAAATGGTATTTTCCCTGATGGCACTTCTTGTGCTTTATGGAGTTTTATTCAAAAATTTACATCTTTTGCTGGGCGTGGTGGCTCACGCCTTTAATCCCAGCACTCGGAAGGCAAAGGTAGAAGGATCACCATGAGTTCGAGGCCACACTGAGACTCCATAGTGAATTCCAGATCAGCCTGGGCTAGAGTGAGACCCTACCTTGAAGAACAAAAAACAACAACAAAAAAAATTTACATCTTCTATCAGTATCAGCAAAATGTGCTTTCTGAGGTACATGCAGAGGATGCCCATAATTAGACAACAAGAGAAAATAAGCTTTTAGGGTACAATGTTATCTGTCCACCTGAACACTAAGAGGACAAAAGTCCTTCTGTATCATGCTGTGAGCCCAAGGAACTTCTGTACCCCAGTACCTTACTAAACTATATGTTCCAGTCAGCTCAGAAAACATCGCAGGGCTTGGTACAGTTTTCAGTGAGCAAACTAAGTCTGTGTGTACAGAATACATAGCACTCTTCCATGGCAGGTTATTTGCTCTCTCTTGCTATCCATTTTGATATATGTTCCAAGTAAATGATTCATTGCCACTGACTTCTCCCCTTAGAACAACCAGCAACGTAGCTCTGACTTGTGGGGTAAGGATATAAAGTGAGAATGGATTGAGAGAATGAAGGAAAGGTGAAGAAGGTTCAGTGACCTCAGAGCGCACTGGTCCATTCTGGTGAATCAATGCTTTGGTGTTGGGAAAGGCCTTGTGGCTCATAAAATTTGATGATATTAAGAAGAGGGAATGAATTCACACTTAAGATGTTAGGGTCACTGTAAGAAATACAGCTTTAAAAATTCAAGTGTAAAAAGTTTAAAAAGGAATTGCTAATGTTTTTGTCATTTAAAAGTACTGTGGAAAATCCCTATCATACAGATGTTCATTGCCTACTCAATGCACACCAGTGCGAGATAAGTACCACTGTAAGAACACAAAAATGCCAAGGGTAATTCACGACTGCAGCGTAAGTATGGCATAACTGATTCGTCATAACATACAATTTTCTAAAAGCTATTCTGTTAGAAGGCAATAAATAAGTGCATAAATGATTTACACTCCCTCGAACCATAGTTACTATTCAGTATTTTATTTTTAAAAATATATGTGCCCTACACTATGTTTATTCTCTAGAGTATAATAAAAACATAATTGAATTTGATGAAAAATAGAGTTGATTCTAAATGTAGTATATAGCCAAGCAGTTACTCCCTTATTTTATCCCTTGTGAAGATCAATGGACACCTGTGGTGGCTCTGCACTAAGTTTTTGTTGTTGTTGTTAATAAGTGGGCAATAAACTACTTTTAATTTAAATTTATACCCTTGTATTTTCTGCTGTATATTTTTAGCACTAACATCTGAATTTCCGCCTAAGCAATAATTTACGAATGCAGAATACAATACTTTAATCATTATTCTTCTTTCAAATATGATTTTTATTGACCAAGCAGAGCAGGAAAGTAAATACAAATGTTTTAGCAAATAACTAAGTGAGAACAAAAGTACCAGTACAACAACTTTCTTTTTGCCCCTTTTGCTTGTGTGTCTGCAATGTGTGTGCGTGTGCATGTGTGTGGGGTGTACGCAGCTGTGTGTGCCCTTGCAGGGCCTCCTGCACGCTCCTGCTGCAGGGGATCTTACCTACCATGGCCTTAGCAGATGCCTGGTGACAGTCCGTCACTCTCCTGGCACTTCTGACTTGAGCCTGGGTCTCTGTTCTGCAGCTTGCTGTTTTCACAACTGCCTGGTCTGCGTTCCCTCCTACAGAACGCGTGACGGGCACACATGGCCACATGCAGCTGTGTAGGTGGGATGTGTAGATTCAAACTTGGGTTTCAGGTTCATGATGGTCCTCATGCATGTGTAGGAAGTGTACTTAACTGTGGAGCCATCTCTCTAACCTAACTTGCTATTTCTTTTAAATAAAAATATTAGTTTTTATTTTTTATTTACTTATTTGAGAGCGTCAGAGAGAAAGAGAGGGGAACACACACACACACAGAGAGAGAGAGAGAGAGAGAGAGCCAACTTGCTTGGTTTTGATGAAGCCAAATGTGAAGGGAGAAGTTAATCCTTTGAAAAATACTTCTGGCTGGAGAGATGGCTTAGTGGTTATGCTCTTACCTGTGAAGCCTAAGGAGGCTTGATTCCCCAGGTTCCACATTAGCGAGATGCACAAGGGGGCCCATGCATCTGGAGTTCATTTGCAGTGTCTGCAGGCCCTGATGCATCCATTCTCTCTCTATCTGCCTCCTTCTCTCTCTGTCTGTCACTTTCAAATAAATAAGTAAAAATAAACAAAAAATATTTTAAGGGCTGGAGAGATGGCGTAGCGTTTAAGCACTTGCCTGTGAAGCCTAAGGACCCTGGTTCGAGGCTCGATTCCCCAGGACCCATGTTAGCCAGATGCACAAGGGGGCGCACGTGCTGGAGTTCGTTTGCAGCAGCTAGAAGCCCTGGCACGCCCATTCTCTCTCTCACTCTCTATCTGCCTCTTTCTCTCTCTCTCACTCTCAAATAAATAAATAAAAATCTTTTTAAAAAAGTATTTATTTATAAAAAAATATTTCTACGCTGCAAAGAGAGAGTGTCTTAGTGGTTAGGTGCTTGCCTGTGAAGCCTAAGGACCCAGGTTCAATTCCCCAGTACCCACATAAGCCAGATACACAAGGTGGCACATGTGTATGGAGTTTGTTTGCAGTAGCTGGAGGCCTGGAATACCCACTCTCTCTCTCTCTTTACCTTTTTTGCTCTCTCACACACAATCTCTCTCTCCCTCTCGAATTAATAAATACATAAAAATATTTTTTAAAATAAGATATAAAAAGATTTCTACTAAAATACAACTACCTCTGTATTTTATATAAATAGATGGCTTGTTAATCTATTTTATTTAATGTTATTTTAATTTATAAATCCTTCAGGTTAGAAACTATCATGCATTATATAAATACATGACACAAAATTGACTAAAAACAAAATTTTGCTATTGTCTTATATAGTTATTTTATACTAATATATAATATTGGATCTATACTTAACATCATGGTTATATCTTACATATATGTTCTCTTTGAAATATATAGATAAGTATATGTATACTATAAGGGCAAATACAAATTGAAGTTTAATTCTCCTTGTTAAAATTCAGGGAAAAGATTTACCTCCTCTCCTTTTCCTTAAAATGTTTATTTTTAAAAACTTAATTGTGAGTACCTTATTTTTTCTTTTGGACATGAATTCCTTAGAAGCCTAGATATGCCTTTTGTCAGCCTTGTGGCCCAGGAATGTCCTTCTCAAGAAGCTGGAAACTATGTTTTTGAAACACAAATATCAAGAGATACAGTTCCTCAAACTCCCAGTTCTGTGGGAGCATTAATAGCCTAATTTTCGTGGACATTTTACTGCGATTTGCAAATTTCTTCTTAAAGCAAGAAATTTGTTCTCTCCAAATACTATGGTAAAGTTAGAGTAAACTTTATGTGACAAAAAAATGTATTGTGAAGTTTTCAACTTGAAGTTATTGTTTATGTTGGTAAGTTATAGAATGATTGTGTCTGTATGGCTATAAGAGGTTGTAAATTCCTTTCTGTCTTTGTAATCTCTTGATAGACTGGCAATGATACCTGTAAGATTCTTGTTTAATGCTTAGTCAATAATAAATGTAATAATGATAATAAATGATTTCTGAAAAAAGAGAAAATTTTGCTTTCAATTATAACTCCACAAATAATGTTTGTAAACAGGAAGAAAAATATAGAAACATTTCATTTGCTTGCTTAACTTTCCTTGAATCAACTAAATCATCACCTACATTTTTGAAATTTTCAAAATTTATTTTATTTGTATGAGAAAGGAAGAAACAGATAGAGAGACTGAGAGAGAGGGAGAGAGAGACAAAGAGAGAATGGGTGTGCCAAGGCCTTCAGCCACTGTAAAGGAACTCCAGATGCATGTGCCACCACATGCATCTACTTTATGTGGGTCCTGGGGAATTGAGCCTGTGTCCTTTGGCTTTGCAGGAAAGTGCCATAACCACTAAGCAATCTCTCCAGCTCTCAATTTTTATTTGTTTATTTATTATTATGATGATTTTTTTTTTTGTTGGTTTTTGAAGTAGAGTTTCACTCTATCCTAGGCTGACCTGGAATTTACCATGTAGTCACAGGGTGGCCTTGAACTTGCAGCAATCCTACCTCTGCCTTCAGAGTGCTGAGATTCAGGGCATGCGTTACCATGCTCAGACTCACATTTTAAAAAAAAAAAAAAATGCTATACCTGTAATTACAGAGTAGACTTTTTACTGTGGTCTGCGCATTTGTAACCCATATCTGCTGACATTCACACAAGTGAGGCGCCTGCATTCCTGGGAATGCCCTTTCCTGTTCCTGCTTCCTATAGGGTTTGGAAACACTAGTTTTAGGGTTGCTAAGGAAGTCTGGACTGGGAAGTCTGAGCCCTACCCTCTCAATTAAGTGAGATAAAGATAAAATGACAAAATTGTGCAAATTATTTTTATTGCTTTATTTGTGGCAGAGACTTACTATAGAACAAAGACAACCCTGGAACTTTGCTGTCCTCCTGCCTCTTCCTCCAAAACAATGGGATTACCAGTGTGCTTCAAAACTATTTATTTCCATGCTCTGTTTTTAGCAATTTAGCAACTGTGATCTTATACTACCATTTTATTTTCATGCTTTAACATCAAAATTTTAATTTTTGCCCTTATTATCCAAACAAGGCTACTTGTCTCTAAATGTATTAATGAAAATCCAGACATCAGTATTTTAAATGCTATGAAGCCATTAATAATGATGTGATGATCGAATTTGCATACCGGAGATACTGCTCTATTTTCTAGTTTTTATTCACATTAATAACCAGGGCGTAGTTAGGCAGAAGGCTTGGGCAGCAGAAGACCCTTGACTGAGCACCAGCACCACAGAAACAGGGCATGCTGGTACACTCCTGTGATTCCAGCAAGGGTGCAGGAGGGAGGAGAGAGGAGGATTAGAATTTCAAGGTTACCCTCAGCGGCACAGTGAGTATGTGGCCAGCCCAGAGTACGTAAGATACTGTCTCAAGAAAGTTAAAAGTTAAAAAAAAAAAAAAAAGGGTAACCCAATGAAAACAAGAAAACAATTGTGTTAAACTTTAAGAAGGGATGTCTAAAAACAGCATTTTTCACAAGAGTTAATGATGAAGATCACCTGAAATTATATAAAAGCCGCCAACATTAAAACCGGAGTAGGAGACTCAGGGCACCAGCCTGGGTTTCATGACAAGCAGTACTTACCTTGCAGCGCTCCGCTCCATCTGTCCATCAATGTCACTGAAGATCTGCTTAAACTCCACATCTCCGGGACATGAGTTCAGTAAACACTGTAGGTCAAAGGAACTATGGGAACATTCATCGAGCCAATCCATTCTGAGAAACAAAAAACAGTTTTAAAATATCAGTCTCGGGTTAGGGAGATGATCAATGGTTAAGACACTTGCCTGCAAAGCCTAATGATTGGAGATCAATTCCCCAGTACCCACGTAAAGCCAGATGCACAGAGCAGTGCATGTTATCTAGAGTCCATTTGCAGTGGCTGGAGGCCCTGGAGTGCCCATTCTCTCTGTCTGTCTCTCTTCTGTCTTTCTCTGCTTCTAAACAAATGAATAAAATTTAAGACAGTTTAGCTGAAGACACCAATTGCTGTCAGCATGGACCATGGAAAGACCTGATTGGAATCCAGAGGAGAGCCTGTCCTCAGATAATTAGCCCATCTAGTGCTGGAAGGTGCTACATGAGCTACCAGAGGAAAGTGGCCAACATCTATCCAAGCAACTCAAAGTCTAAGCGACTCAGAAGCAAACAACCTGACGCGATGCTCACACAAGGGCAAGAGTGGCACACAGCCATGGTGGGTACCCAGCTGCTCTTGGATTAGCTAACAGATCTGCTCAGTGATAAGGAAATCATATCTGGAATTGGGAAACAAGTCAGAATCATATCCAGATAATGATTTTGCTTTCCACTGTCAAGTTCCCACTAACCGTACAGTACACAAGTGTCTAAACCCTTATAATTCTTTCTAAATTAACAATGGTTATCCCATTTAACTGGCACTGACTTCACTCTCTTGTTGGTTTTCAGATGGGAACTGGACTTGAGGAGATAAATGACCCAGTGCACTCCATCCAGCCTCAACTGAAACCACAGAGGAATTGGAGAAATGAGCAAGAATGCTGCTCTCTTAGTTAAGCTATCAGCACAATGATGATGGAGAAAGATACTGAGGACACTCAACACCTACCAAACCAGAGATACAGAGGCTCATAAGTGCCCATCACTGAAGAAGACTTAAAATGTTCCCACCATGGCCCAGGGAATTCTTTGGAAGAGGGGGCGGATTGATTGTTAAGAACCACATGTTGGGACATTTTTCACAGAGACATTGCCTCTCCCCCATTACTGACTGCTGCCCCTATAATGCATGACCCACAACCCCCATGGGGTTGACCTGCATCCCCAATGAGGCAGGCCTCTTCAGAAAAGGGGTATGGACAAGGGAAAGGATGGTACCAACATGTGATGTTTACATACAAAATATGTCCGTATCTGGCTGGGCATGGTGGCGCACTCCTTTAACCCCAGCACTTGGGAGGCAGAGGTAGGAGGATCACCATGAGTTCAAGGCCACCCTGAGACTACAGAGTGAATTTCAGGTCAGTCTGACCTAGAGTGAGACCCTACCTCAAAAAAAAAAAAAAAAAAAAAGTCCATATCTAACAAGAAAAAAAAGTCAGTTTAGATAAAATGAGGAGAAAGAAGCCTATCTCAAGATGTGATACTAGACCAAAAATAAAAATATCCCTTTATAGGCACATTAAATATAAAAATGGGAGAAGTAGGGTGTTATTAAGCTAGGTGTTTTGTCACTAGGTATAACTATTTTCACACAGAAAAGGTGCAAAGCACACCAGCCTTTAGGGAGGGCTCAAGCATCCTCTTGCTTCTCATAAATAAGAACTGTAAGAGAAACCACAGCCCCTGGAAACCACTGTAAAGAGGGGTGGCTGCAGCTAGAACTGAAGATCGTCTCACCACCCTTGTCAACAGACTGAGGAGGACTTTGTGTAGCCCCAAACCTTTAAAGCCTCATCTCCCTTGGCCCTGCTTTTGTGTGAGCAAAGCAATTTTCCCAGTTGTCTTAGCACCTCCTCGAGATCTCAGCACTTGCCACACCTTAAAGCACATGAACTTCCCCAATACCAGAACTTCATTCATTTGTTCAAATGTGTGTGTGCGCGCCTGCATACATATGTGCCTGTACGTGCATGTGCATGTATACATGCACATATACCCATACACTTGTATATATTTATATATCTACATGTTGAATGTTTGACTGGAAACAGGCACTGCTATAGGGACTGTGATACGGTTGTAATAAGGTAAAGTACTTGCCATTATAAAGTTTTATTCAAGTGGGAGAAATAATTTTTAAAACACATAAAGACATATATTCTATAAAAGACTATATGATATGAAGTGCTATCTGGTCAAGTGGAGCAGAGCAATGGGCATGATTAAAGGTCATGGAACTGGGGCACAGTGGGAGCTGCATTAACAGAGAACCCCAAGGAAGGTTTCTGAACAAGTGGTTTGTGTACAGAAGAAAGGACAGAACCTGCAGATCAAGAGAAAGGTAGAAAAATAAATGACTATCTTATTCATGCTGCCCAAGAAGCTGCTCTGTTACATCTGCTAACAATTCCCTGATGAGAACTAACTACATGACCCAACCCAGATGCAAAGGCGGCTGGCTACAAAAGGCCATCATTGGCTAGGAAGCTGACAGAAGGAAGCTTCACTGTTGAGGGTGTTAGGGTTTTGATCTTAAATGCACTCCACACCCCACAAATGCACATAATGTTAAAGGCTCTGCTGTCATACCGTGGAGATATTAGGAGGTAAGATCTAGTGGGGAAAAAAAAACTTAGGGCACCAGGGGCATGCCATTAAAGAGAAGAGAGACCCTTGATTCCCACCCTCTCTACTTCACTGCTGCTATAGGTGAGAGGCTTTGCTCCGCCTTGTTGTGACATTCTCTTTCCACAGGCCCCAAAGCAACAAAGCCCGACCTGTAAAAGGGAGCCAGCTTCTTCCACCATGGATAGAACTGCCTGTGGACTGGCAAGCGAAATAAATCCCACCCTCCCATAAATGGCGTCTGCTTGGATGGTTGTCCCAGCGGTGTGGAGCTGACTACAACAGCAATTGGTACCAGAGGTTTGGGGTCTTGCTAAGGATGGGTCTGACCATGTAGATTTTCATCTTTTAGAACCTGTGTGCTGGAGGAATATGGCAGAACTTGGTACTTGGGACTTCAGAAGCCTTACAGAGTGATAAACCAAATTTTATGGCTATTCTGGTGAGAGTTTTAAAATGCTAAATGCAGAGAGAATTGTGTTGGCTTATGAACTTTCTTTCAAAGGGGAAATAGAGACAGCAGAGAACTTTGTGGGAAAAGACTGACTGTGTTCTGCTGTGTGTACCCAGAGAATTTGAACAAGGTCAAATTTAAAAGTAAGTACTTGTGTGCATGGTGGAAGGTAAAGAACTAAAAGATCTAAGATTTAAAGTTGGAAAAATTAGTGCCTGGTGTGGTGGTGCAAGCCTTTAATCTCAGCACTTGAGAGGCAGAGGTAGGAGGATTGCTATGAGTTTGAGACCACCCTGAGACTACATAGTGAACTCCAGATCAGCCAGAGCTAGAGTGAGACCCTACCTCGAAAAACAAAAACAAAAAAATAAAAATAAAAATAAAATAAATAAATAAAAATAAAGTTGGACAAATTCAGGCAAGTTTAAAGTTACAGAGACTGGTTTTTGGTTGCTAAAGCTCCTATTGTTAAACAGATTTCCACCGTTAAGGGTGGGCCACCTGCTTTCCATTGCAACAACAGAAAAGGTGCCTAAGGGTGAAATCCACCCAGGAAAAGGCTGAATGTTGTACACATTCTGTACCAGCAACTCCAGAGTGGTGGCTACCTCCTGCTCATTTGATCCAATTAGTATAATGTCATCAGTATAATGAGCCAATGTGACACCTTGTAGAAAGGACAGAAAATCAAATTTTATTTCCTTCCAGGATTAACAAAATGGCTGACTTGCTACATAACCTGGTATTAATTATGGAACCATGAAATATGAATGGAAGTTGATAATAAGGTACACATGGTTCCAGGAGCTTCTTCTAAGGTGCAGCATGTAAAACAGGGTGATATGCCTGTATATAGAGACCAGTGAACATTGTATGAAGTTTCAGAAACGGCTACTGAAATGTGGAATAGGGAATAGGGTTAAAATAAACCCTGTACTGAAGGTCAAACAAGGCCATTGCATGGGCTGTGAGGATAGACTATGGTTTGCAGTGGGGACCTGAAGATGTTCTGGATGTACCGAGACTGTACAAAGGAGTGCTGGCAATAGTAAAATGTTACTGAATGTGTGAGGAACAAAGTAAATTCAAACGTGCACTGAATCTGAAGATCTCTCCCCATGCTCGCCTGAGCTGCACTGTGTAACTTCATTGCCGCCTTGGTTCTAAACACTCACTTTGCACCTTGCATGCCTTCATGCCACTCAACACCAGGGAAAATGGTTGGAAACACCTCAGCTCAAATTTAAGACTATCTTCTTATGCATCATAATGTGCTTTAATGTACAAAGTTTTCTGTCCTTACAGGAATGAAATGGTTTAGTTGAATTTAAAAAAAAAGCCTTACTTCCCTACCATCATTTCTCAGCAAATTAGCAGAATATCCTTGGACTGTACCATGTTTGAATTTTGATTTTAAAAATTGCTGCTGAAGCCGGGCGTGGTGGCACACTCCTTTAATCCCAGCACTCGCAAGGCCACCCTGAGATTCCATAGTGAATTCCAGGTCAGCCTGGGCTATAGTGAGACCCTACCTTGGAAAACCAAAAAAAAAAAAAAACACAAAAACTGCTGCTGAGTGGTTGGTTTGAATTTTTTCTGAGCCCTTGAGGGGAAGCATTTCCATCACACCTTCCAAGGCTCAGGATCCATTGCAGAAGATGTGGCAGAAAGAATGTAAGAGCTAAAAGGAAGGGTAAAACTTATTTGCACTCTTCTAGACATAAAATAGCCTGGACATCCATGAACTCACAATATCTGACATTACCTATACATTATAATAGGAGGAAAAGATGACATCAAAAATAAACAAGACTGGGCTGGAGAGGTGGCTTAGCGGTTAAGCACTTGCCTGTGAAGCCTAAGGACCCCGGTTCGAGGCTCGGTTCCCCAGGTCCCACGTTAGCCAGATGCACAAGGGGGCGCACGCGTCTGGAGTTCGTTTGCAGAGGCTGGAAGCCCTGGCGCGCCCATTCTCTCTCTCTCCCTCTATCTGTCTTTCTCTCTGTGTCTGTCGCTCTCAAATTAAAAAAAAAAACAAAAACGAGACTGATTGGAGAGGGGGAGGGGATATGATGGAGGGTGGAGTCGCAAAGGGGAAAGTAGGGGGTTGGGAATTACCATGGTTTACTGTATGTAATTATGGAAGTTGTGAACAAAAAAATAAATTAATTAAAATTAAATGAAATTTGGTTTGGGATTAGAAAAAAATATCCACCAATTTCTAAAATGGCAGTAAACCTTCTGTCGTTTTGTAGTACATATGTGAAATTGTGTTCTCGTCATTGATGATTAATCAAAATATTAATTAACTTGGAAAACCACTGATGATGCTTTATATCCTTGTCATATACCAATGCACTCCAAATTGAAACATCCCCTCCTGAGGGAGGCCCAAGAAACTCCAGAAGAAAACAATGCACAAATATCAAGAAGGTCCTAAAACAAGATCCACAAGGTCCCGCCCCACGCTCATACTGGCCATGAAGTGCTGGGGAAAGGAGACTCCCAGCAGCTGAGAAAGCCCTGCAGGGAGCTTCAGTGACACGGCTTTCATGAGTCTTCACCCACACTGGGATAGGTAAGCGTTCTGGTGATGCAGCTGCCTTTGAGCCATTCTTGCTGCTGCAAGTAACTCCTCATCCTCACCCAACTCCTCATCCTCACCCATACTTGGTAAGTAATCTCAATAAACCCTTTAGTTCACCAAGCTGAACTCTGGTGAAACTGTATTTTGGTCTGTTGTGGGTGCCCTATCTGAGTTAACAGATGTCTGTTTGGATCTCCTCAGCAAAGGTTAATGTAATAGCCCTGCAGTATACTCAGCCAAGAAAGAATTCTTTATATAAAAATAAACACGTACACCCATTTCATCGCATGAGAAAAATTTCTTGGGTGAAAGGGGTTGTGAGTGGAAAAGAGTTTAAGAAGCCCTGGCCAGCTGGGCGTGGTGGCGCACACCTTTAATCCCAGCACTTGGGAGGCAGAGGTAGGTGGATCACTACGAGTTCAAGGCCACCCTGAGATTACATAGTGAATTCCAGGTCAGCTTGGGCTAGAGTGAGACTCTACCTCAAAAATACAAACAAACAAACAAACAAAAAAAGCCCTGGCCAAAATGCCCCTTGGATGAGCATTCTTATTAACAGTAAGAAGCCCTGGCCAAAATGGCCCTTGGTTGAGCACTCTTATTAACAGTAATGAGATTGGTACATATTGGCTGTTAGTGGTTAGACTCAGTAAACAATATCCCCAAGTATAGTACTTTGACACCTGACACTGAATTAAAAGAGGTTGTAAGAGGCCTGGAAGATGGCTTAATAGTTAAAGGTGCTATTGCTGGCCTGTGTCCAATTTCACCAGCACGCAAATAAATCTGGAAATAAAGTGGTGCATGCATCTCTGATGCCAGTGTGCCCACGACAATGAGAGGCAGAGCCAGAGTAATCTGAACTGTGCAGGCCGGATTTGTTTATAGCAGCAAGAGTCACTGTCTCACAGAAGGTGGAGCACGGACACTTCAAAGTATTCTCTGACACAACGTAAGTGCCATGTCATGTGCACACCCCCCAACCAACACACACACACATTAATTAACTAACTTTAAAAAATAAGTTATAGTGTTGGAGAGGTAGCTTAGTGGTTAAGGCACTTGCCTGCACAATCAAAGGATCCAGGTTTGATTTCTCAATGCCCATGTAAAGCCAGATGCACAAGGTAATGCATGCATCTGGAGTTCATTTGCAGTGGCTGGAGTCCCTGGAACGCCCATTCTTTCTCTCCCTATCTGCCTCTTTCTCTCTCCTTCAAATAAATAAATAAAATATTTTTAAAAAATAAGTTTGAAGTCGGGTGTGGTGGCCCACACCTTTAATCCCACAATTTGGGAGACAGAGGTAGGTGGATTGCTGTGGGTGCAAGACCACCCTGAGACTACATAGTGGACTCCAGGTCAGCCTGGGCTAGAGTGAGACCCTACCTCGAAAAACCAAAATAAATAAATAAATAAAAATAAATTGAAGACTGTGGGAATGATCTATAACAACAAACTGGGAATGAACTATGAAAATGAAATATGGAATAAACTATAGGAAAGAACTGGGAGAATATTTTATGTTCTGTACAAATAGCTTTTCTGATATTCCTGGGATGGGCAGACTTGGAATTAGCTTGCTTTCTTCTCAGGCTCTGCTTTTCGAAGCAGTTTGCTCATTTCTGGATAGGAAAATTCCAGGTGCTAAGTCTTCTAAATTCATGGCTATGTCTCCCAAATAGGGCAGAAAACAAGCGAGCTCAGAATCGTGGTCTCTCTAATCTATGGTTTCTCCGTAAAGGTACTTTGCAGTTCCTTTATATGACAAAAAGACGCTCAGAAATGCAAGTGTCTTCGACCTTCTTTCTTAAGTCTCATTAACCAAGGAAGATTAAATATGTATCTATTGAAAAGAAAATTGAAAATGCATAACATATAGAACAACTTTGTCACAAAGTACTATCACCTGTCCCACTCCAATTTTAAAGGCGACAATTTACAAACAATTTGTTCTTTACTATCTCTCAACAATGCCTATCCCCAATCTTTTTACAAGACATGAGTTTCTCAACTGCAGCGGGTTGCTAGGTACTCATCTTCCTATGTCGTCTGTAGTCATACTAATAAATTATATGGCTTCTTCTTCTATTAATCTGCCTTTTGCCAATATATTCTATCAAATTCAAAGTCTGGAACCTTCATAGAGGTGGAACATTTCCCTTTACTCCTACCCTAGCAAGGGTTTTCTCTCTCATCACAAGTACAGTGCTACTGAAAAGATCTCTGCTCTGGAGAGTGGGTTGGATATTGTGGGAATTTACTGTGTTCATCTGACCTTAAGTTTCACCTTAGGGTTTGAGAATGGAGAAAGCATGCAGATGAAGTTTTGTGCAAGTAATAAATTTACAGTGACATGATTTTAGTTTCATTTTTCCACTTGGGGTAGATCTCTCTTTTTATTTTTAACCAGATCTTTTTAGATGTTTAGGTGTAATGTAGGTTCTTTCTTTTTTTTTTATACTCTGGTCAATAGCCATGAAGTGTGCTGTAACAACCTGTATTTTCAGGGTTTTTTTCTAAATAATTCCAAAAAGGCTACTACTATACTATAATAAGAAGCAAACTTGCTCAGTTTCTCAAAACAATGCTCTATTAGTCTCTCCTTGATAAGACATTTAACAGCCACTTTAATCTTTACTTTTTGTTTGTGAAGTTGGCATTATGCCAGAGCTTAAGTTTACTACTTTAACAATATCCTTGTTTGCCTGTAGAATACGGTTTTCATGCTTTTGGTGTCTTTAACTACTGAGACTCTGTATGTTCAATTCCTCAAAATATATTCCAATGACACCTCTTACTTCTCTCAACACTGCTTTCCTATATGTCTTTCAAATAGGATTTCAAGAGGGTGAGAAAGTATACCTGTCCTTACTTCTCCATCTTCTCAAACTTACCATATCCCATAGTTATACAATTATACAAAATTATATTATATACAAATCATACAAAAAAAAAGATTTAAAAAAACCTTAGTGTTCCCTTTGGCCATCCAAATACATGAAGCATTTAAAACTCCAAATAAGACCAGAGAGGAAACTTTCCAATTTATATTAGTTACAATGCCAAGAGTAGAGAATGAAATACACCAAAAGCTAGAAGAGATGCACTAAATTACACACAAAGCAAAGCCACCAGGATAATAGCAGACATCTCAACAGAAGCCCAGAACACCACGGACTGACTTATTCTAAACCCTGAAACAAAAATAACTACCAACAAGAGTACTATATGCAATAAATATACCCTTTAAAATTAAAGAAGAAAGACTTCCATGATAAGCATACAATAAAGTAAACCATAACTACTCCTAAGCCAGAATTACAGAAAATACATAAAGGAATACTGCACAGTAGAGAAAGTTACATACAAATACAATAGCTTGGAAAAGCCTAACTCATACTAGGAAACTAGATCAACCAGTGAGAAATAAGAGAGAACCAAACATATTTACCTGAATAAACCACAAATTCTCTAAGATGAAGAACAGAGAAATTAATGTGTATCCCTCAATTATAACTGTAAATGAGACACAGATGGGCTGCATATACCTAAAAATAACATTGAACTGTTAGTTACCTAATAGAAATTCAACTTACAAGCAAAAGCACACACAAGTAAAAGGATAAAAAAATATTTCAGGGGACTAGAGAGATGGCTTAGCGGTTAAGTCGCTTGCCTGCAAAGCCAAAGGACCCAAGTTCAATTCCCCAGGACCCACGTAAGCCAGATACACAAGGTGGTACATACATATGGAGTTCCTTTGCAGCTGCAAGATTCCCTGGTGTGCCCATTATTTCTCTCTCCCTCTATCTCTCTCAAATAAATAAAGTTGTTAAAAAAAAATATTTCAAACAAACAGAATGAATAAGCAATCAAGAGCAGGTATGCTCACATTTGATATAGCAGAGTTCAAGGCAAAATTATAAGTGATAAATAAGGTCACTATATATTAATAAAGGGAAAATCAGGAAGTTATCATAGTTATGAATTTTATATACAAGGTATTACTATACTCAACTTCATAAAACAAACACTACTACACATAAAGGGCACACAGATCTGTCCAGATACAATAGTAGTTGATGATGTCAATAAACCACTTTTATCTAAAGGTAGTTCTCTAGTCCCGAAGATCAACAAAGAAACTGTAGAGCTAAATTGCATAACAGATAAAATTTACCTAGCACACATCTATAGAATATTCTGTCTAACAGCTATGGAATTCACAAGCCCACGGAACACAAGTCACAGAGATCGTACCTTATGAAATATAGCAAGTGTTTAATAAAAATGCAAAAATTAAAAATTTGAAAACATCAACAATGAAAGAACTATCAAAACTGTACAAACTGTGCATACACAGTTAACAACACTCTTGAATGAAAGCGGGATTACCAGACCCTTTAAGAGAAAGCAAAAGCAGTCCAGGAGGGGCGCTACCAGCTATGACGGCTGCTTTGTTTGTGAGGCGAATGCCTCATAGGCTCAGGTGTTGGAATATTTGGTCCTCAGCTAGCAGCACTTTCTGCAAAGCTTAGGGACCTTTAGGAGGCAGGGCCTTGCTGGAGGAAGTAGGTGATTCAGGGCAAGCCTGAGGTTTTGCAGCCTGGCTTCTTTCATGTTTTCCATGCCATGATGGCCTCTACTTTCCAGAACTGTGAGCCAAAATACACTCTTTCCTTTCCTAAACTGCTTCTAATCAGGTATTAGTTCACAGAAAGGAGAAAGTAACTGATATAGAAAACTGGTACTGAGAAGTGGGGGTAATGCTGTGATAAACTTACTTATGTGGGTCTTTTGGAACTGGTTTGCCAAAGGAACATAAAAGAATTTGGAACTTTGGGCTGGAGAGATGGCTTAGCAGTTAAGTACTTGCCTGTGAAGCCTAAGGACCCCGGTTCGAGGCTCGGTTCCCCAGGTCCCACGTTAGCCAGATGCACAAGGGGGCGCACGCGTCTGGAGTTCGTTTGCAGAGGCTGGAAGCCCTGGCGCGCCCATTCTCTCTCTCTCCCTCTATCTGTCTTTCTCTCTGTGTCTGTCACTCTCAAATAAATAAATAAAATTTAAAAAAAAAAAGAATTTGGAACTTTGAACAAGAAAAACTTAATAATGTTGTAAGCACAGCTTAACAGGGCATTCTGAGGGAAGTCTGGCAGACCAGAAAACCAAGAGAAATAATGGAACTTAAATGCTTAACTCATGAAGTTCCAAAGAGAAACAAAGACTCTATTGGGAGCTGGGCTAGAGGCAGTACATGTGATATTCTGGCAAAGAAAGTGGATGAATTCTGCCTGTGTTATGAGAACTGGAGTGAAGCTAAGTTTGAAAAGCAATGGACAGGTTGGGAGATGGCTCACGAGTTAAAGACACTCATTTGCACAGCCTGCTGGACCATGATCAATTCTCCACACAAAAATATGACATGCACATCTTTTGTTTGTTTGCAGTGGCAGGAGGTCCTGGCATGCCCATTCTATCTTTCTCCATCCTCATAAATAAATAAATATTTAAAAGCCATAGATAGGGCTGGAGAGATGGCTTAGTGGAGAAGGTACTTTACCTGCAAAGCCTAAGGACCCAAATTTGACTCCCCAGACCCTATGTAAGCCAGACTCACAAGGTGATACATGCACACAAGGTGGTATACATGTCTGAAGTTCAATCACAGTGACTTAGGCTCTGGTGTGCCAATTCTCCCTCCTCTCTCTTGTGCACATGCTCTCATAATAAAAAACAAAAAGATTAAAAAAGCAATAGACTAACGAGTTTGGTCAAGGAATATCATGGCAGAATGCCTTTTGGGTGCTGGGAGTAAAGGCATGAGCCACCACCCCCAGGCTCCCAGTCACTACCAGGGTCTAACACAAACTGTTAATAAACATGGCAAAGAAGCTCTGTATTATGACTAATTGAAAATACCTACGTTCCACAGAGAACTGAACATATTTCAAATGATGACCTGTCTGTACTAAAACACATTTGTGTGTCACTAAGCCAAGTGAGTCATTTTGATCCTGGCTCTACTAATTACCATGTAACCTTACATAAGTCAATCTCTGTAAAGGGAAGGAGCTCATGTTCCTCACTGGTATGAGTGGAATGAGATGGTGTAGATTTGGGGGGGCTTAGGACTTTTTCAAGTTATAAATTCATTGTGTTTTGTAAGAGCTCTCAGAGGAAGGACATATTTTGGTATTCCTCAAGTCAATGATTTCAATAGACTTAACTATACAACTAATACTATGAACTCAAGTGCCTGAAAAGTGATGTATCTCTCTCAAAGAAGGCTGAATCGACTGATAGAAGAACCCCCGGGATCATGGAGAGATGACATATTGCAGGATCAGAACCAAACTACCTTGGACTATTGCTAGCCCCTTAATATCCATTTTGCCCACATCATTTAATATGATAGAACAAGAAATATGAGAAAGCAAGTTATTATTTTATGCTAGTAGGCATATTCCTTATAAAACTACTAAGCCATGAGCTCCCTAAAACACAGCAGCTAACCCATGTGCCTAAGATCTTCCAACTTTGCAGATTTGTCACTTAGCACAAAATTTCTGAGGTTAACTGACTTTTGGTAAGACTGCACATGGTAAAAATGACACTTCAAAGAATCTTACTAGCATGTGACATCATGCATCCTTGCTATTGGTATTATTTACATTATCCTTGTATTGCTGGTATGGTTTGTTTTGTTTCATAAATAGTAAAGCCAAATTCTGACCAGGTTGTCAAGCTTAAGCTTACAATGGCCTTTGCTTCTGGTCTGACTTATTTTTACTTTTCTATCCATATATAGTCAAAAAGTATTCTTGCCGGGCGTGGTGGCACACGCCTTTAATCCCAGCACTTGGGAGGCAGAGGTAGGAGGATCACTGAGAGTTCGAGGCCACCCTGAAACTGCATAGTGAATTCCAGGTCAGCCTGAGCCAGAATAAGACCCTACCTTGAAAAACCAAAACAAACAAACAAACAAAAGTATTCTTTATACATGATTCACAAAGGCAGTTAGTAATTTATAATTCAACATTTAAGTTTTACTAAATCTTGAAATTCTTATGTAGTTTTATGAAATTACATTGAGACATGGATTAACACCGATGAAATGATAACAGCTGACTCAAGTAACACTTGTATGGGTCATGCACTGTTGTAAATGCTTCATACACATGAACTCATTTAGTTCTTAACTAGAGCATAGGTACTACTATAATCGCCAGATCAAGGTTGTTGAAAGTGAGGCACAGAAAACTTCCTGACTTGCTCAAGGTCACAAGAAGTGGTAAATTTGGGATTCCGATTACTTTAAAAACTTAACCACAATGCTATATAAAGAAACTCTCTGTATAGACTCATACTTTAAAACATTTATTTATCCTTCACATGTGGTGATATTTGCAGTTATTTCTAGGAATATTATAAATGGCCTTTTTAGAAAATGTATACAATTGTGATTAAAAACAAACAAAAACTTTAATGTTGTATTTTCCCCTAAAATACTATGGAATTTCCACCAGCTCCTTTCTTTATATTGGAGTTGAAGATTTTTAATTCTAGCAAGCTCCAAACACTGAAATAAGACTCAAATAAGACTCAATTTGCTGGGTCATTTAAAATACCTTACACATTGCAGTCTTATATTAGGAAGCAGAGAACTTCCTATCTAATTTAATTTCTCTTCTTGACTCTTATTAACATATTTTCCTTCTTAAAACTGCTATACTTTCTGCAAATAATTACAGAAGTACTTAAGTATAACTGAATGGTCTAAAATGTCTATAAAAATACAGTTAAGTGGGGGAGGCAGAGTATTACCATGGGATATTTTTTATAATCATGGAAAATGTTAATAAAAATTGAGAAAAAAATAGTTAAGCAATCACTTTAACATATTAGTTACAAAAGGCATCTAGTTATAAAGTTTGATACTTTATTATAACTCCTATACTAATGGTTTATATGTGTGTGCATCTAAAATAGAAGTTGACAGGACCAGTCAGAGAACATTATATATTTTGACAAGCAAACAGAATTGTCATTTGATTTAGTCACCCAAACTGACATTCCTTTCAGTTATTCATAAAAATATCTTTATTGGGCTGGAGTGATGGCTTAGTGGTTAAGGAACTTGCCTAAGGATCCAGGTGAGATTCTCCAGGACCCATATAAGCCAGATGCACAAGGTGGCAAATATATCTGATGTTTGTAGTGGCTAGAGGCCCTGGCGTGCTCATTCTCTCCCTGTCTCTCTCTGCCTTTTTCCCTCTCAAATAAATAAAATTTAAAAATATTCTTACTTATTTACTTGAGAGAGAGAACATGCACATATGGGCACACCAGGGCCTATTGCCATTGCAACCAAACTTCAGACACATGCTCCACTTGTGTATCTGATTTTATGTGGGTACTGGGGAATTGAACCTAGACTGACAAGCTTTGCAAGCAAATGCCTTCAACCACTGAGACATCTAGCTACCCTTGCATTGCTTTATTTTAAAATGTAATTTTTCTTTATAAAATATTTTTATTTTAATACTCTTTATAATCTTCAATATTCAAGTCTTGCTATCTTCGTTAAGCTGAGATAATATGAAAATGAATTTTAATTTTATCATTTTTGGCACTCCTATTTCAGCCATATGATTACATACTTTGAAATAGAACAAATAATGTCATATGCTATGAGGTTAATGATTTATCAATGAATGTTCAATATAGTAAGTTTTATTAATGTAGAAAAGTACATCTGCATTAGTATAAAATTTAAGTTATGGACCACTTTTTATTATTTTTATTTGTGAGAGAGAGAGAGAGGGAGGGAGGGAGGGAGAGAGAGAGATGCAGAGAGGCCAGGACCTTCAGCCTACTGTAAACGAACTCCAGATGTGTACGCCCCCTTGTGGTATATTGCAACATTGCATGCTTGTGTCACTGCCTCTGGCTACTTTGGACCCGGAAATTTGAACATGCGTTCTTAGTTTTTACAGGCAAGCGCCTTAACTGCTAAGCCATCTCTCCAGACCATGGACCACTTTTTAAAAAGAAGTTGCATATGTGTCATCATTTGGGAATAATAAAAAATAGTTTTTGTGACATGAATTATATTTTAAAGGAATTCTTAATAACTAGATAATGAGATTTTGAACTCAGGACACATTTTGTATCAAAATGGGTACTTCAAAATGGATGTTTCTAAAGGATTTTGATTCTTAGGAAAGTATGTTTTAAGGGTTGAAGAATTTGTCCTAAAATGTTAATTAGTATGAATTAGCTAGGCATTTAGAATGGTTATATTAAAACAATGGAAGAATTACTTATTGGTTTAAAATTAGTTTGATGAAAAAAAAAAAGTTTCATTGTAATATTCTTTCTTTTCCAGGGCTTTAATTCATGAATCATAACTTTTTTTCATAAAATATCCCTCTGAACTGATTATAAACAGGCTCAACTTTCTTGATTATTAAGAATCTATTTAATTCCTACCTCCAAAGAGAAAGCTCATGGATTTTGTTGGGTGAGGCCTTTGGATTAGTACAGTTCTTAGCTTTATCTGTTTATATGTTTTTCTTTTAGTTTTATGAGATAGACACAATTTAACCTTTCCCTTTTCTACTGCCTACCTGAACATTATTTTTGGTTTATCTAGAGAATTATTTACTGAACTAATAAGCCTCTTCATTGCTGATACTTACTGTAGATAATGTCATAAGAACTATGACGAACCTGAGGGCATATCACCACTAGATATCTTTTAGCCCTTAAGAAAAGAGTTATAAGTCAGGCGTGGTGGTGCATGCTCTTAAGGCCAGCACTTGGGAGGCAGAAGTGGGAAGAACGCTGTGAATTCAAGGCCACCCTGAGACTACATAGTGAATTCCAGGTCAGCCTGGGCTAGAGTAAAATCTTACCTCAAAAAACCATTTAAAGAAAAAGAAAAGTTATAGTCTGAAAGACCTTCTTCCTACCCTTCTCCCTTGAAGTAGGCCATGAAAGAATTCTCTGATCTTCTTTCTCTAAAGGTCATGAGATTCTCATTTCAGTCTCACCCTGGAATGGGGTACCCAAAGGAAAGGAAACTTCTAATCTCTAAAGTCACAGGCACAGAAAATAATCTGACAAGCAGGCCTTGCTGAGTTCACTCTGTTTATGACAAATGGATCATATACATCCATATGACTGCCAGAAAAATGCACAAGTTTCCTCATTCCTTCTAGTCTTTGTTTCTGAAGCCTCGCATGTATATAAAATTTATATTACACAATCTGTATGTTTTTTTCTATTATTTTTATTATAATTTCTAGCCAAGGCTAACCTGAAACTTACTATGTAGACTTAAGGTGGCCTCATACTCACAGCAATCCTCCTACCTCTGCCTCCCAACTGCTAGGCTTAAAGGCATACAACCATCATGCCCATCTTATATTTTTCTATTATTAACTTGCCTTTTGTTATCGGGGCCTCAGCCACGTATGTAAGATGGAAAGATATTACTCCCCTTGATATAGCTTCTTATCTTAAACAGTTTTAATGAGCATTCTTCACATAAATTACTGCTTCTTTTTAAAATGTTTGCTTTAATATATAATATCTGTTCTGCTCTTATGTATTTGATATTCTTAATGTGTTTTCATTTTATTCGTTGGATTGTTTTGTGCACACAACAAAAATATCTGCCTACTAGTTCTTATTGCACAGTGTTTCTGAATTTCTTTATTCCATTCTATAGTGCTTCCTTCTGTTCCTACCCCCTTCAGCTGGAGTTACAGTTTTGTTTTGATTCTACATGCTTTTACTAGACAATCTCTTTCAACTATCATCACTGTGTTGAAATTCCAAAGTCTATATCACTGTCTCTAGTCCTTCCTCCAAAACACCAACACATTTTCCAAGCAATTACACTAGATAATTCCATTAGATAATTGCACATGTCTAAAACTTAATTCAGAATCTTTTCCTTATCACAGCTTCTCTTCCTGCATTACAGATTCATTACCCGTGCAATCTCTCTGTCCTTTGTCATTGTATACTAAATCTGGCACCAGCAAACAAATATAGCCTGTTTTGTATGATCTTCCCACTAAGAGTGATTTTGGTACTTCTCATGTCTTGTTTAAAAAACAATACACAACACAAAGCAACAAAAAAAAAGAATATGCAACAGGAGGTGTCTGAGGTACACAAAGCCTAAAATACTTACTGGTCATTTATAATGGAAAAAGTTTGCTTACTTCTGTTCTTTGTCTTAAATTCTATTTCTCCCTCTGTTTATTAGTGACCCAAAATTAGGCATTATTTCATGCTGAGATCAATGGACAGTCTTCCCATCTGGCTTCACGTACTCCTATCTCTTAGTATAGTAACAAATCCTTATTTGGGTTTTGGTCTCCTTTCCCTTTCTGGAAAAACAAAGACCTTTGGAATATTTTAGGACTGGGTTTCTGCTGAGGAGGAAATCCCTTGTGGGCCCCTAGAAAGCATCAGAGTGGGAACTATTCACCAGAGGAGCAAACCCCTGGAGCATTCACTGGGCTGGCACTTTCCTCTCCTCCTCTTCTCCCCACACCATACCCTCAACCTTTAAGCAGGGGAAAGGGGCTTTAAATTGAGTTCAATCAGCAATAACTAATGATTTAATCAGTTGCCTCAATAATGACAAAGAGGTTCATTCAGGGAGTTGTCAGGTCGTCAAACACAACCATGTCTTGAGAGTACTGCCTACTCAGATAACACATGGAAATTCTGGGTCACATTCTACAAGCTTACTTTGCCCTGTTAACTCTGTCTGTTTGAGCCTTCGCCTTTGTGATAAATACAGCTGGAAGTACAAGTGTGTACGAGTGCTTTTCTCACTGCTGTGACAAAACACCTGGCCAAAGCAAACGAACACAGGAAGGACTTCTGCTGTTCCACGGCTGGAGGGCTGTGCAGTCCGTGGTGGTCGTGGTGGGGAAGCATGGTCCCTGGAGCAGAAGCAGCTGTTCACATGTGTCCGCCGTCAGCTCGCAGAAATCATGCATTCTGGTGCTCGGCTCACTTTCTCTTTTGTTTCTTTGCAATCAGTCTGGGTCCCAATTCCAGGGTGGGCCTTCCCTGTTCTGCTAAACTTTTCTAGAAACGCGTCATAAATATACTGAGAAGAGCATCTCCTTGGGTGATTCCAAGGCCAGTCAGGTTGGCAGTGACACTAGGAGTTTCCGGAGTTCTAAGTCATTCTCAGGGACTTGTCAACCTGAGGGGCGGTGTAGGAGCCTTCACCTTGGTCTTCGCAGTGCTGAACGGGGTCGTCTGGAGTCCTGCCCCAACACCTGCCAGGAGGACGTTGTACAGGACGCGCACTAACTCATGCAGTCTGTTTCAGAACGAAGACGAATGGATTTGCAAGACATTCCACTGGTGTCTGCCTTGTACTTAAACACTTTAATTCTTATCTTACAAAATAAATCTGGTCATTTCATTACTCCAAATGGTTGCCACAATGTCAGTTGCTACTTTGATAGACATTTCTTCATGCTTATTTTCCTACTTTACCTTTCCTTGGTTGACATCTAGAAACAGTCTCCTAGCTACAATTCTTTCTAAGAAGGATGTTTTCAGTAAAAAATATTATATTTATGGAAAGCAATTACTTCTTCATAGAGATGTTATTTAAAATTAATATAACCATAATGACATAATTTGTATATTATCTTTAAACAGAAAAGAAACTATATCATTGTGCTTTAATCATTTTTGAATGTCTTTTAAAAATTATATCAATATTTATTTTTAAACAGAAAATACACCTGTGGTAGACAATCTAGATGTATAACACTTGGGCTATCAAATCAAATTTAAATGTAATGTCTGAAAACTCTAGTTTCCATTCACAAAAAAGTGAAATTGGTGGAAAATGACATTAAAGACTCTTCTACTTATAAAATTATATTTTTAATCCACAGATCTACTTCTTTATTTAATTTATCTGAATCTTTCGTCATAGAGCATTGACTGTACACTTTTTGATACTGTAGCTCAACACAAGGATTAATTTATTGATGGCTAAAACAATTTCATATGAAACAACTTAAAAATCTACTTAAAAAGCAATCAGTGAAAATAAATACTGAATTCTTCATGTTGAATCTAAAAATCCTTCACTAAACTTGCTTTTTATTTTATTTGCTGCTTAACATATCTCAGCAGTGAATCTAGCATATCAACACAGTCATCATGATCCAAGCTGCAAATAATAGAGAGTGTCAGTGTCAATTTTGCTTTCTCACACTTGCTTCCCTTCACTTCATCTGATTTTAATAATCCCTGTCAAACCACAAACAGTCCAAATTACCTTCATGACACAGAGGCTTTCAAGGAGCAGACAGAATCTCAACTTTCATTTAGCAACTACAAAAGAAAGCTGTCCAGCTGGACAAATATTATTTCCACACTTGACAATCTCTACAGTTGAATATGCATTTTAATTTTAACTAAACCTGCCAGGAGTTTGATATGAGCATCTTATTTTGTATGGATTGACTCACAGGATTATCAGACCAATGACTGTAATTGTAGTGCAAGAACCCAGTATTTATCTACTAAAAGATGAATCACATACCAAAGCTGAGGGATCAAAATGAGTGTATTTAGAGAGATTTAGTGTAGAGGAAAATCTACTTAAATCAGGTTCTTTAATTACCAAATAAAATCTAAAGGTACATAATATGTTCTTGACATAATTTTGAAACCTATCAAGTAATAAAACAAAATATAAAATTTAATGTTTCACTGAGACATCACTGAGAATTATGTTCCAAGAACTGAATCTACAGTGATTTTTCAAAAATCATTTTGGAGGGCTGAGATGCTGCTTAGTGACAGAGCAGACTATGCACAAGCCCTGGGTTCAATCCCTAGCACTACAAAAATAAACAAAACCAACAATAAAACAACAAATGAAAAAATTTACTTTGGAACTGACAAAACTTCAGAATCACATTTCTAGAAATGTTTTACTTGGCAATTACAATAAAGCTAATAATCTTGACAAGGTACAAAAAATTCATTCTATAATAAAAAATGTGCCTTGTATATACAATATAAACAGTCTAAATAATTCACAGTAAAAATGATGATAATTTATAGAGGAATATTAGAATGAATAAGAGTGCCGGGTGTGGTGGCGCACGCCTTTAATCCCAGCACTCGGCAGGCAGTGGTAGGAAGATCGCCATGAGTTCGAGGTCACCCTGAGACTCCATAACGAATCCCAGGTCAGCCTGGGCTAGAGTGAATCCCTATCTCAAAACAAACAAACAAAAAAAAAAAAAAAAAGAGTGACTGTGTAAAACGACAATGAAGGACTATTACCTCCTTGAAGTTTAATTTCTTAGACATACCTAAACGTTTCCAGCTATAAAGTATTTGTGGGAACATTTTCTTTCTAAGGTAGGAGCAGACTCCTACCATTGCTCCTCAATGTCCCATGGTGGTCCTGCCCTCCAGCTACACTTGCCTCTAGCCCCAAGTTCTTCTGCAAAAGCCAATCCGTTGGCTTTTGGAACACCATTTATCCCTCAGTTCTATCTCCAATGGTGGAATAGGGTCTTCAAAACTACTTTTGCTAAAATCATTGGCTCAGGCTGGAGAAATGGCTTAGTGGTCAAGGCATTTGCCTGAAAAACCAAAGGACCATGGTTCAGTTCCCCAAGACCCATGTAAGACACATACACAAGGTGGCACATGCGTCTGGAGTTCACTTGCAGTGGCTGGAGACCCTGGTGCGCCTATTCTCTCTGTCGCTCTCTCTCTCTCTAATTCTCCCAAATAAATAAAGCTTTAAAAATTAAAATTAAAAAAAAAAGCATGAGCTCTTCATTTAAGCCTGCAGATGCTTAGATTCAATTCCCCAGTACCCACATAATGCCCAATGCACAAGGTAACTCATGCATCTGAAGTTTGTTTGCAGTGGCTAGAGGCCCTGCTGTGCCCATTCTTTCTCTGCCTCTCTCTCAAATAAATAAATAATTTTAAATTAAAAAATAATGTCCTATTTCAGACCAACAGAAATCTCTAGTCATTGCCTTAAACCTGAAATAACTAACTTCTTTTTGGTTTTCTGACTTTCCTTTTCTCTGAGTCATTCCCTCTTGTAGTCACTTTAGATTCCAGGAACAGGTCTGTGGTGGTTTGATTCAGGTGTCCCCCATAAACTTAGGTGTTCTGAATGTTAGGTACCCAGGTGATGGAGATTTGGGAATTAACGCCTCCTGGAGGCGGTGTATTGTTGGGGGTGGGCTTACAGGAGTTACAGCCCTTTCCCCCTTGCCAGTGTGGCATTCTCTCCTGTTGCTGTTGTCCACCGGATGTTGGCGAGGAGGTGATGTCCACTCTCTACTCATGCCACCATTTCCCCCTCCATTCTGTAAGCCAAAACAAACCCTTTTATCCCACAAGCTGCTCTTGGTTAGGTGATTTCTGCCACTTATGTGGACCTGACTGCAACAAGGTCTCAGGATAAACATCTGTGACTAGTTAAACACACCTAAAGAAAGCAGCAATTTTGTCACAGACAAAGTGTCAGGTGCCAACCTGAGATAATGACCAATCAGACCACAATGTAACCAAAATTACTTGACTATGCATATTTCTTACCCCCCACCCCATCCCTGGTTTTGTTTCTTCCCCTGTATAACTACAAAGCTTTTGTTAGATTCTGATTTAAGAGGCTTAGAATACCAGGCCCCTTATTTCCCCATGTGGTCACACTGAATTAAAAAAAAAAAAAATTCCTTTCCTACTTAATCATTACTTTTTCTTTTTGCTTTTGTGGGCAAGGGTCCAGATATAATCTATTCTCCTCTCCTCCACCCCAGAGATGTCCCTATCAGTCTAGGGGTTTGGTAACAGCACAATTCAGTTTTATTTTCTAGCAGGTTTCTTTGGATTCTCATGGATCCTTGATGTTTTCTGTCACAACCTGTGTACCAGAGCTCCTGTTTCGACCATACCAATCTAAAGTGGTTGACTCCTTTAGAGAAGCCACAGGCATCTCATCTAACACGCATTAAACTCTCTGCAACTTCTTTGATTTGAAGTCATATGGTGATGAATGGTGCCAACATCAACCCAGGTATTCAGGACAGAATTGTGGTAATCAACTGTACATTCCAACATTCTCTAGTCCACCCCCTAACTATATCTCCTGAGATATCCCTAGTTCTGAGAAGAAACAAAACATCCTTATCTGCCCAAATAGGAACTAATAGATAGCTATCTGAATCTTGTACCAAGAACCCTAAACCTTATAGTATTTCTACTTAGGTGGAGGACTTTTGATAAAAAATACAGACATGAGGTGGGCGTGGTGTCACATGCCTTTAATCCAAACAATGAGGAGGCAGAGGTAAGAGGATCACTGTGAGTTCAAGGCCAGCCTGGGACTACAAAGTGAGTTCCAGGTCAGCTTGGGCTATAGTGAGACCCTACCTGTGGTGGGGGGGAATAATACAGACATGCCATTGACACTTCCCTTAAGAACCAATCCCAGGCCTGGAGGGATGGCTTAGTGGTTAAGGCATTTGCCTGCAAAGCCAAAGGACCCAGGCTCGGTTCCCCAGGACCCATGTTAGCCATATGCACAAGGGGGCGCGTGTGTCTGGAGTTCGTCTGCAGTGACTGGAGGCCCTGACGTGCCCATTCTCTCTTTCTCTCACTCTCTGTCCCTCTTTCTCTGTCAAACAAATAAATTTTTTTTTAAAAAGCACTTGGTTCAATACCATTGGGAAAATTAAAAAAAAAAAAAAAGAACCATTGCCAATGAGACTATTCATCATCTGTAGTACACAAAGCACTTCAGGAAAGGCCAACCTTTCTAGATAAAATAGTATGAAGCCCGATTAAAATGCGTATCACTGTGACCGTCCCTTTGGTCCGCTCTCACACTTGAGTGTGCTCTGCTCCACAAGGGTCCCTCTGGCACTGCCCACGCTCACACTTGAGGGCGTGCTCTACCTTGGCAGGCCCGCCCATGTTCTACACTACAATGTGGGTCTCACCCAGATTCTTCTGACAAAGGTCGCAAGGACTGGGGAGCTGAGGAGGGCCCAGAGTGAGGTCCTGAGGACAATTTTATTTATTACTTACTTGATTGTGTTTATTTGCACATGTGTGTGAGTAAACATGAATACCAGGCTCGCTTGCCACTGTAAACTGACTTCAGATATACACGTCATTTTACATCTGGCTTTATGTGGTTGCTACAGAATTGAACTTGGCCCATCAGGCTTTAAAGGAAAGCACTTTTAATGACTGAGCTAACTCTCCAGACTCATACTTGAACTTTTGAAAGTACATCTTGCACTGGATTACTAGATTTGCAGAAATTTTGAATGTAGTTAGAAATTACCATGTGCGCCATTCTATTTCAAATATTGTTCACTGCACAGGCTCGAAATGTGTTAGATCCATTCTTATGGTATTGTGTTTTACAACATTTTTTTCATAGTACCAAAAGCATTTTTGTTGAAATTTGAGATACAATTAACAACAGAACTCACAACAATGTTAAAAATCTTTGACAGAATGAACTTCAAATGTTTACTTTGAATTCATGAATTACATGAGAAATTTGAACCATTACTGAAATTGTTTTAGTTTTTTCTTTCCTGTGACTGGATCTCACACTGTTGGCCTTGAGTTCATGGCAATCCTTTTGCTCTAGCCTTGTGATTTTTAAAAGTATATTTAATAACACTATCCAGTGGCTGGGTGTGGTGGTACACGCCTTTAATCCTAGTACTAAGGAGGCTGAGGAAGGAGGATTGCTGTGAGTTTGAGGCCAGCCCGAGACTATATAGTGAATTCCAGGCCAGCAAGACACTACCTTGAAAAACCAAAGCATAAAAGTATTCAATCATGGAAAATGCTAATAAAAATTTTTAAAAAAAGTATTCAGTGATGCTGGTATACAACTGGCATCATTAAATGACTGATGACATTCTAAAGGAGAAAATACATTAACAATTGTTTCACTTTTCATAAGTCAACAAGAAAACTTGAAAATGCAAATAAAAAAACAACAATAAATTACATCAACTAATTAATGTAGCTGTCAACCATGTGGTAGAGTAACACATGACACAAAAGTCCTGAAGCAAAGAGCTTTCTAGGGCCAGAAGAAGACAGAGAAGTCACGTCCCTAAGAGAATGGAAGACAAAAGCATTTCTAAAGGTGGGAGAACCAGTGGCCTTCCATACTCCAAAGCCTCAAAGGCCCCATCAGAAATCAAGATTTTTTTTTTTGGTTTTACGAGGTAGGGTCTCACTTTAGCTCAGGCTGACCCGGAATTCTCTATGCAGTCTCAGGGTGGCCTAGAACTCACAGTGGTCCTCCTACCTCTGCCTCCCGAGTGCTGGGATTAAAGGCATGCACCACCACGCCTGGCTAGAAATCAAGATGCTTAATCTCACATATAGGTTCAAGGCCTTACTAATTTGCGGAATGATCCATCAACTAGTGAATCAATGAAGAGAAGATATAAGAAGGGCTCAGCCAGATAGTAGCTTGAGAAGTCGATGAGTTGGCCTGCTTATTTCCTTCTTGTTCTCCAACCTGAGATCATTATCAAAAACAATATGCCTATATAGTTACTATGATCTTCAGTATACAAGAGGATCCAGTCAAGCCAAGGTGAAGAAGTTTAAAGCTTACTAATGATTAAATTTTTACTTCAGCTTCTGGCCCAGTCTTCAGATCTAGAAAGGGTTATACTCAGTAAGGTAACCCAGGACCAGAAAGCCAATGTCATACATGTTCTCTCTCTCTTTTTTTTTTCTTTCTTTCTTTCTTTCTTTTTTTTTTTTTTTTTTTTTTAAGTAGGTTCTCACTCTAGCCCCAGCTGACATGGAATTAACTCTGTAGACTCGGGAAGCCTTGAACTCATGGTGATCCTCTTACCTCTGCCTCCTGAGTGCTGGGATTAAAGGCGTGCACCATCATGCCCAGCTCACATGTTCTCTCTCATATGTGGATAATAGCTACAAATGATTGGATTTTAAGTAAGTAGGAATAAAACTCAGTAGCAGAGGCCAACAAGCTAGAAAGGGGATATAAAGGGAATAGAAAGGGAGGGAGGGGGGACTTAGCAGGATGGTACTGTATATATGAAAGTGGAAGAACAGAGTAATGGAGTCAAAGGCCTAAGTGAGGTCAGGGGAAGAGATTGAGTAAAGGAAAGGTGGAGGGAGGGCTAATCAAAATCTAAGAGGATATAAATAAGTCATACCTACTTTTTTGGACAATGGAACACTCAGAAGCCATAGATTATTATTAGAAAATTTTCAGTGCCCTGGATGGGATACTTTCCAGTGAGTTGTTTGCCAGGGAGGTCACTGAAACCCCAAAACATTACAGGCTATTGCCAAGGCCCTTGGTTTCCCACCATGAATAGATGGTAAGACCCTATTGTTGAAGACTCCACATACTTGGGTTGCAAGACTGAGAAATCCTGCTGGAATTGAGCTGAACACCTCTTCCATGTAGACCAGCTGACAGAAAGCTGGAAAAACCTACACTACATGCAGTTCAATGGGAGACAGAGAAATCACCAGTGGAAATACTCAACAGTGGACACTGAAAGCCTTTAATTTGGCATGCCAGGCTAAATGAGCCAATGGGTACAACAGTGGCATGTCTGTTATAGGGGAAACCAACCCCTCTCTAATTGGACTGGAGGCTTGCTCCATGGAAGGGAATATGTCACTGAAACTGAAAACCTACAACAGGGCTAGTCATGAGCCCTAGGAGTGTAACTGCTGCTCTCTGGCTAAATGTATATACTATGCTCACCAAACTGCCCAGTAAGCACTTCTCTTAATGTTCATACCCATATGTTAATGCTACTCTCACTTTTGATTAGAGAAGCTTCTCTTTTCAGATGACAATAACATTGGGATGACTCAAAAGGCACCATGGTGCTGAGAAGAAGTAACAGCACTGAAATATCTCTACCCCATCTTCCAAGGCTCAGGGTCCATTGTGGAAGAGGTGGCAAAAACAATGTAAGAGCCAAAGGAAGGGTAAGACTCCTTACAATGTGCTCCTCCAGACAGAAAATGGCCTGGATATCCATGACCTCACAGTACCTGACACTATCTACAAAAGACCATCCTAATAGAAGGAAAAGATGATGACATCAAAATAAAAGAGAGCCTGATTGAGGTGGGGAAGGGGTATGATGGAGAGTGGAGTTTCAAAGGGGAAAGTGGGTGGAGGGAGGGAATTACCATGCATTACTGTCTTCAATTATGGATGTTGTCAATAAAAGATAAATTAAAAAAATTGTTTCAGTTGGTATAAAATGCTAACTACATATAGCAACCACACTGCCATAGATTTATCAAAAGTATCTCTCATTGTATCCAAGTTGTCCAATATTCTTTTATGAATAAGCTTTCAAAATGCTTCTTTGTAAGAACATGTAATCTTACTTCTTCATGTGTATTTCTGAAAAGTTGTTAGGAACTTCCATATCAAACCAGTATTCCCCTGAGCACATCCACAGCTCCTTCAGAATTATACTCACTCACATGGAAACAAATGAGCTTCAGTAGCATCCAACCTTTAAATACACATTTATTTATTTACTTTTTTATTTGAGAGAGACAGATAGACAGAAAGAGAATGGGCATGCCAGTGACTCTAGCCACTGGAAACAAACTCCAGACACATGTGCCACCTTGTGCATCTTGCTTACATGGGTCCTGGGGAATCAATCCCAGGTCCTTAGGCTTCACAGGCAAGTGCCTTAACCATTAAGCAACGCTTCCAGACCCCACATTCTTTATCCATTGAAGTTTTCTGCATTACTTATACACTAAGTGTTTGGCCAAATGAACACAGATCACATTATCATTATGCGGTTTAGAAGCACATATGTTTTTATTTTGTAATTTCAAGACAAGTTCTCATTAAATTGCCTAGACTGATCTTGAACTTGTGATCCTCCTACTTCAGCCTCCTAAAGAGCTGAATTTCTAGGCTTGTGTTACCAGATGGGGCTTAGAAACACATATGTTTTAAAAGTACAATATGTTGTTAGCACATTTTCTTTTTTAAAACATTTTTTTGTTTATTTTTATTTATTTTAAGCGCAACAGACAAAGAAGCAGATAGATAGAAAGAGAATGGACATGCCAGGGCCTCCAGCCACTGCAAACAAACTCCAGATGCATGCGCCCCCTTGTGCATCTGCCTTACGTGGGTCCTGGGATATCGAGCCTCAAACTGGGATCCTTAGGCTTCACAGGCAAGTGCTTAACGGCTTAGCCATCTCTCCAACCCTCTTTTTTTTTTTTTTTTTTTTTTTAAGGTAGGTAGGGTCTCACTCTAGCCTAGGCTTACCTGGAACTCACAGCTATCCTTCTACCTCAGCCTCCCAAGTGCTGGAATTAAAGATGTCATACACCATGCTCAGCTTTTGTTTTCATTTTAAACTGATTGAACTGGATTTATTTGACAAATATTATTAATCAGGCGGCACTTTTAGAAGAACTCTCAGACAGGAAGTGCCCCAGGGAAAAAACACCTGAAGGTGATTTTTGTGATTCAAACACAAAACTTATTTCTTGAAAGTTATCTTTTAAGTGCTGAATTCTGCTAACAAAGAGGAACTGTTAACTTCTCACAAAGAGGTAAGTAGGAAGTAGAAGTCTATTCAAAGACAAGCTGCTGGGTATGAAGGCACTCAGGAGGTAAAGCCCTGAAGGTCATGAGTTTGAGACCAGTCTGGACTACACAGTGAAACTCTGTCTTAAATATTTTAAAAAATAAATTGGGATCACAACTAAGAAAACAGTTGTTAACATATATTCACTTATTTCAGAAAAGGCAAGTGAATCCTTCACATACTTACAATTTTGGAAGTTATGACCTTACACATCATACTAATGCAGGATCTTGGGGCTCAGGAGTGTCCTACACTTGTGAGTCCTATGACCCCAATTTTGGGTCCTTACCTTATTATTAACAAAGATTTGATAAAACAGACTCTAGAAGGCTGAATTATGAATTACTGAGTTTATTTAGGGAGAAACCATAATTCATGAGATTTATTTAGGCAAAATTAGTACGTAGGGAAAAGATGGGGCAGTTCCACATACATGTGGAACATCAACCATAGAAGCCCTTTCAAATAAAAGACAAGAAAGCGTTAAGACATAGTGAAGGACTCAGAGATTAAAGATAACTCTTACATATAATCAAAGTGAGAGGGTGTCCCCAAAGCATGACAAAGATAGAAGGCAAGAAGAAAAGTATTCAAGCCAAAGTCAGTATTCTCCACTTCCCAGCCAGGTTGCAAAGGAGGCACACACAAAGATGTCCAGGCCAGGTCACAGGGCAAAAGAGCAGAGAGTGTGTCCAGGCAAAGATCCCAGGGCAGAAAAGCAGGCAGCAGTCAATTCAGATGAGAAATGGATAGTAAAGAGAATTATACCCATGGTTGCCCAAAGTTTAGAGAAATTACATATAGGTAGCAAGCAGGCTCAGCATTTAAGGGAGGTACTCACGTGGCAGATCTAGAGTGTGAGGGGAATACACACATAGACTCAGGGATCAGAGCAAAGACATACATGAGATTAAAGTTAGAAGTTACCCTAGCATAAGGCAGATAGAGAAGGCAAGAAGAAAACTACTACAGCCAAAGTACATACGGTCCCTCTGCCCAGCCACACTGGACCCAGCCAGGCCGGGAAGGAGGAACAGACTCGCTTGGACGTACAAGCCAGGTAATGGGGGAAAGGGATGAGAAGAGAGGGCTGGACTAGTGGATAGCCTCCTTTATACAGTTAAGACATCCAGTCAGGGTGAGCCTCATCATCAGGCTAAGGTGTACAAGAAGAGACCAGATTGCTTTGGACTCAAGGAGCTGATCAGGCCAGATCTGATTGGTTTGGGGACACCGGGGCTGATCCAGGGAGGCTGAGTTGAAGCAGCAGATCTGATTGGTTTGGGGACACAGGGGCTGATCCAGGGAGGCTGAGTTGAAGAAGCAGATCTGATTGGTTTGGGGATACAGGGGCTGATCCAGGGAGGCTGAGTTGAAGAAGCAGGTAATTCCTGCTACAGTGCCACTCGATGCCATCTTGGAGAGACAGGATTAGACCAAAGTTTCAGTTTTGCCAAGATAGACAGAATGGCATCTCCTTGTTCCATCTTTGGGCTCCTGTTCCTAACTAACTGCCTGAAATAAGCTACCCTTCTCCTGTTTCTCCTTTAGTATTCCAGATAAAGAAGCTGAGGTACAGAGTTATAAAATGTATCTGAGACTCCACAGCTAGAAATAGGAGAGAAGAGTGGAACCCGGGCTACCTGGCTCCAGAAACTATATTCAGAGACTATGCTAGACTGTGCTGCCTGGTGACTGTAAAGTTTTATTTTATTTGGTGTGTGTACATGTTGTGGTATGTGTGGACAATGTTCATGTATGCACGTAAGTGCACGTGTGCCCACGTGTGTGTGTGTGTGTGTGTGTGTGTGTGTGTGTATGTACAAGTGCATAACCAGAGGCTGATATTAGGTATCTTCCTCAATCTCTCTCCACCTTAATATTTTTAAATATTTTATTTGTTTGCGCAGAGAGAGGGAGAGAAGGAAGGAGGGAGAGAGAAAATGGGCATGCTAGGGCCTCTAGCCACTGTAAGTGAACTCCAAATTCAAATGCCACTTTGTGCTTCTGGTTTTATGTGGGTACTGAGGAATCAAACCTGGATCATTAGGCGTTGCTGGCAAGCACCTTAATTGCTAAGCCATCTCTCCAGCCCCACATTATCTTTTGAGACAAGGTCTCTCACTGAACTTAGAGCTCACCAATTTGGCTAGACTAGCTGGCCAGCATGCTCCAGGGATCTATCTGTCTTTGTATCCTCAGTGCTGGGATTACAGGCACCTACCTGCTACCATACCTGGCTCTTTATGTGGGTACTGGGGATCCAAACTTAGCTTTAAATGGTGAAACGATTTTCAGTCCCTGCTATTTGTGCTCTGGGATTATGTCCTGCTTTCCTATAAATGCTTTCAGGATAATTTGGTGTACTTCTTCCCTGCTTATGTTTAGCTATTAGATCTGAAGATAATGCGTTTGCAATATGACAAGATGATCCACATTAGCATAAAGATGGAATTACAACATCACATTAAAAAACTAGAGAATTATTTTTAAAGATACTTCTGCAATTAAGGATAGCATCGTGGTTTAAATCTGTGTTTCTCAGATTTCAATTCAGTGGGTCTGAGATTCTGTATTTCTTTTAAATTCACAAGTGATGGTAATACTGCGGGCCTGGGATCACATTTTGAGTAGTAAGGTTTTGGAATTCAAGCTCTGAAGACATTGCTTGTTTTCAATCCCAGCTCTATTACTTATTAGTTATATAGTCTTCTGTTTATACACCTTTCCACATATAAATAGTTATATCACTAAACTTGTTATCAGGATTACACAAGTTAATCCACAGACAGTATTTAGAAGAGTCTGTGCCTATAGAAAGAACTCAACAAATGTCATTTATTGATGTTATGGGAAAGTATTAAAAGCATATATTTTATCCCATCAGAAGGCCATTTGTAGAATTGACTGATCTAACAGAAACACTAAATGCGATGTTATCTTTTCCAAGCAGTCCACAAAAATTCATTGTACACTGAAGGACATTAAATACATAAGGTAGATCCACTATGTGGCTTTATTAAACTCATAAATCTAAAACTGCTTCAAATGAATTTGTATGAAGCTGGCTTTATCTAAGACATTTAAAGACCATGTTTCATTACTATGCTATGAGATTTTTTTATACTATAGGTAAATGCTGTCTTTCAATTCTCTTATTTGAATAAGAAAAATTTTTTAAATTTAAAAAATGTTATTTATTAGAGAGAGAGAGAATGGGCAAGCCTGGGCTTCTTACTGCTGCAAACAAGCCCCAGATCCATGCTTCATTTTGCGTGTCTGGTTTTATGTGAGAACTGGAAAATCGAATCCAGGCCATGAGGCTTTGTAAGTGTGCACATTTAACTGTTTAGCCATCTCTGTGACCCAGAGCAGCCATTTTTTATTTAAAAACTTCATTTTTATGAAATATACATCATAAGTAGGATTAGTATGAACAATAACGATGATTTTTAAAAGAGCAATGATGTTTAAAGTGAATTGGAAGGTTTCACTAAAACCTTCACAAATACCTGTACTCATTTCAAACCACTAGACAATACAGGACAAGTACCTCTTGCAATTAAGAACTGGAGTTTTGGGCTGGAGAGATGGCTTAGAGGTTAAGGTGCATGCCTGTGAAGCCTAAGGACTCAGGTTCGAGTCTCCAGGTCCCGCGTAAGCCAGATGCACGAGGTGGCGCATGTGTCTAGAGTTCATCTGCAATGGCTAGAGGCCCTGGTGTGCCCTTTCTCTCTCTCTCTCTCACTAATAAATAAATAAAAATAAATTTTAAAAAAATAACTGGAGTTTAGAAAGATTATTCCTATCAGAATTGTGGTAATTTAAGAATGATGCTATATGGATGAACCAATGGGTAGACAGAAGTGAAGTTAGGACTAGAAATGAAGATACAATCCCGACAGCAGCTTTCCAAATGAAAATTGCAAGAAATGTACTGGGGGAAAAAAGACATAGAAGGAATTGCATACATTAGAAAATAAAGATTTAATACTCCCCAAGGAACTGATGAAAACCACAAATGGTAAAATTTGGTGGTGCAGACAAGTAGGAGAAAGCTTGAAGTTGGTATTTAAAAAAAAAAAAAATTTTTAAGAGAATGGGAGTGCCAGGCCCTCTAAACATTGTGAACCAACTGCAGACACATGCGCCTCCTTGTACAGTTGGTTTTATGTGCGTACTGGCGAATTAAACATGGGTTCTTAGGCTTCACAGGCAAGCAACTTAACTGCTACACCATCTCTCCAGCCCTTATTTATTTTTTAATTTACTTGATGTGTGTGGGGTGGGGGCCATGCAAATGCCGTCACATACAGGCAGACGTTAGATGGTAACTGCTGGGTCAGTCCTCACTTTCTGCTTCCCTTTCCATAAACCACTGGGATTACATAGACTCATCAGGTGTGGTGGCGCATGTCTTTAATCCCAGCACCTGGGAGGCTGAGGTAGGAGGACCACTGTGAGTTAGAGGCCACCCTGAGAATACAGAGTGAATTACAGGTCAGTCTAGGCTAGAATGAGACCCTAACTTGAAAGAAAAAAAAAAGAAAGGAAGGAAGGAAGGAATGCTATCGCATTTATTATTCTGAATTAGGTCTAGATTCAACATCCAACCCAGGCCATATAGACCTCCCCAATAAGATCATGACACGGGAGAAAAGGAGGATTAATCTCTCTACTCTCTCCATGTAGATTAGGGTAAGGAATGCTCCTGGCAACTTCCTTAATATCTGGTGTGGTACTAGAAGTTCTGTTTGAATTTACATTCACCAGAATTTACAATTTAATTTCAAAGTATTACTTAAAAATAAGATTTTTAAAAATATTTGCATGAAAGTGTTTTGTCTGAAGGATCATGTATGGAGACTTAGTAAAGCAAGACTTATTTGTATTCAACTACACAAGTAAGGATTCTTCAAATAGAGTAAAATTTGTGCTTGTAGTGAAATATGTCAGTGGTGGGCAATGTTATTCTTAGTAGTAGTAGAGGCAGCAACCACCAATATCAAATCATTAAGATTAAGAGTATAAGAAGAACAGAGTGTGGACAGAATTATACTAACATCATGTTGTGTTGCTTGGTGTTTTTTTCTGAATAAAATATACTTTAAAAACAAAAATTTACCTAAAATGCTTGAAATAACTTTTCCACTTAATAAGGCAGGTATTAGCTGTCTCTCAACTCTAGGGAAGCAAGGAATATACTTCAGTGTGACCTATTTATGCCTTCTAGATTTATCGTATGCATTTTTTAATGACCCTGAACCAAAGGAAATGTAGAAACCTATTTTAAAAGTTGACATTAAGGTTGTGACACCAACCAAAACAACAAGAGAATTTAAAGTTAAACTGACACAAAATCCCCAAATCAGCCTGTTCGCCTCCTAATTTAAAAAACAGTTACCACGTGAAATAGGGATGGCATGTCAGCCCCTGCTTTGAAACTCCTGAATTTTGTCATTTGGTGTCTGTGTCGCAACCTTAATATTTTTAAACATACTTTAAAAATATCTATTATTTAACAATTATCAGGATTGAAGGCATTCTGAAGCTTTGAAGAAGCCAACCTCAAAGCTTTGCATTCCTGGTGTGCATAAAACATTTGCTGTTGACAAATCTAATTCATTAAAAGGTGAGAAGGATGCACTTTCAAATAGCTGGCTGGTGTCATTATCTACAGTGCCTTTTATGAATTCTTCTTTTCCTTTTGACTGAACTTGTCACCGTTACTTTCAGAGCCTGAGTGCCTTATAGTCAATGCTTTCAACATGTTTGGTTGAGTCATAAGTTAAACAAACAGTGGTATTTTCTTTCTTAGAAATGAGAAAGAGTAACAGAGATACAGATTATGCCATTCAATGCATTGATTTTAACCAAAAACAAGTAAAGTCAGTTAGTGGTGGTTTCATTTCACACAAAGGATTTAAAAATAAAAGTAGACTGCATAGAATGGGGAATTTCAAAGAAAGTGACAATAAGAGAGATGCCAACAGCCTGGCTGCACTGTCATGCATGAAACTTGGTTTAAAATTGAACTGTGCTTCCCTTGACATCAGAGATCAGGTACATCATAAGGCTGACAGCTGGCTGGCATGCTAACTTCCTGAAAGAAAATACTAACTGTATTCTCTGAAGCCAAAGGAATAAAATTGTTGAAACTTTGAAGGAAACTGAGTAGGCAAAGCACAAATTATTCAGAATGTGAAGAAACCATTTCTTACCTAACTATTTCAGAAGACTCTACGAATGAGCTGGTTTGCTAAGCTTAAGCAGGTAGAAAATTATTTCCTTACAAATTGTCAGTAGAACTGTCCCTTCTTCAATACTGTCAGCTTCTTCCTCTATCTATACATTGTTCTTATAAAATAACGGGACTAGGCTTTATTTATCACTGCCATAGCTGAGGAGGAGGACACATTCACAACGTCTGTTCTGGTGGTAAGACATCTGTCATTATACTATGGCCTATGGGCCTGAGCCATATGATAGTAAGACATAAAGACATCCTAAGGTACCATGGCGGACAGAAGCGTGAAGCAAGACAATCATCTTGAATTTAATTAAAACCAGCCAGGGACATTGCCCCCCCCCCCAAAAAAAAAAGACTGGAAAGAAGGCTGCATTTGCCTGTGAAGTCTACGGAGCCAGGTTCAATTCCCCATTATGCACATAAAGCCAGATGCACAAAAAGGTGCATGCATCTGGAGTTCCATTTGCAGCAGCTAGAGGCCCTGGCGTACCAATTCTTTCTCAATCTCTTTCTTGCTGGTTCTCTCTCTCTCTCTCTCTCTCTCTCTGCTTGCAAATAAACAAATAAAAAAATTAAAAAGACATGGATATTAAAACAATGACAAAAACACACACTAAAAATGACATATTATGCACATGCATAAGAAGAGCGCATAGGAAAACACATATTTAAAATAGGCTGAGGAGGGCTGGAGAGATGGCTTAGCAGTTAAGCGCTTGCCTGTGAAGCCTAAGGACCCTGGTTCAAGGCTCAACTCCCCAGGACCCACGTTAGCCAGATGCACAAGGGGGCACACGCGTCTGGAGTTCGTTTGCAGTGGCTGGAGGCCCTGGCGCACCCACTCTCTCTGTGTCTTTCTCTGCCTCTCTTGCTCTGTCTGTCGCTCTCAAATAAATAAATAAAAATAAACAAAAATATTTTTTTAAAAATAGGCTGAGGATAAGCTGGGCGTGATGGTGCACACCTTTAATCCCAGCACTCAGGAGGCTGAGGTAGGAGGATCACAGTGAGTTCAAGGCCAGCTTGAGACTACATAGTAATTCCAGGTCAGTTTGGATTAGAGAAACCAATGCCCACAACCTTCCAGGAACCCTTTCCTGCCAATTCTGCCACACTGAGGAACCAAGCCTGCACGTGTCTTTGGGTGGGAACAAAACATTGAAACCATAGCTGGTATGCAGGTCAGACAACATATATTTTCCTTCTTTTCAGGACATTCCCTTAAAAAGATACAGAAGTGGGCTGGAGAGATGTCTCAGCAGTTAAGAGCTTGCCTGCAAAGCCTAATGACCCAGGGTTGGTTCCCCAGTACCTAAGTAAAACTGGACACACAACATGGTGCACCCATTCTTTCCGTCTGTCTCTCTTCTCTATCTGTTTGTTTTCAAATAAATAAATGAAAATATTTTATAAAAGATCAAGAAGTGGGGGCTGGAGAAGATGGCTTAGCAGTTGAGGCACTTCCCTGCAAAGCCAAAGGACCTCGGTTCTATTCCCCAGGACCCACATTAGCCAGATGCACAAAAGGGGCACATGCATCTGGAGTTCGTTTGCAGAGGCTGGAGGCCTTGGTGTGTCTATTTTCTCTCTCTCTCTCTCTCTCTCTCTCTCTATCTTATCTATCTTATCTATCTTATCTATCTATCTATCTACCTACCCACCCACCCACCCACCCACCCACCCACCCACCCACCCATCTATCTATCTATCTATCTATCTATCTATCTATCTATCTATCTATCTATCTATCTATGTCTCTGTCAAATAAATAAATAAATGAAAATAAAATAGACTTTAAAAAAGACCAAGAAGTGTATTGGAGGAGGAGAGATATCAACTCATAGCAATGGAAAGAAGGAGTCATCAGTATAAGCTGTAGAGGGAAGACAGATCAGAGAGTACTAACTGAGGAAAAGGGAGGAAAGCCCAGTGGAAGGTATGCAGAGTGGGATGTAACTAAAGGAATGGCCTGACATTTCTGGCAGGTTTCGAGAATACCAATGACTCCCTATTAACTTAAAAGCAAACTGAACCAGTAAATTTAGGCTATTCAAAGACAGTCTCTACATAGATGTTTGCTTTCTCTTCTCTAATATGAACACATAGTCCAGTAGCAGTAAACATTTCAAGAAAAAAAAAATCAGTATCTGAGGGTCAGATAAAATAACAAAAAACTTTTAAAAAAGACAGAAAGAAATCAATTAATAGCACCTGTACATTTTTCATCAATTTATCACAATCACATGGGTACTGGAGAATTGCATATGGCTCCTTAGTCTTCACAGGCAAGAACCTTAACCACTAAGCCATCTCTCCAACCCTTGTTTGTTGTTTTTTGAGACAAGATATGTAGCCCAGCCTGGCTTCAGACTTAATACATAGCACAGGATAATCTTGAACTCTTGATACTCTACCTCTACTTCCCAAGTGCTAGGATTACAGGTCTACACCATGAGGCCAAGATTTATACAGACAACCTGGCTCTGGGACTCACTATGTGTCCAGCTGATAGTTTCTTAGAACAGGGAAATAGTTTGATATTCTAACTCTCTTTCCTTTCTCTCTTTCTTTATTTTTTCCCCTCCCCTCCCCTCCCTTCCCCTCCTCTCCCCTTCCCTTCCTTCCTCTTTTTCTTCACAGGTTCCCAGGTCTGCAATGCAGCCTGAGGGAACTAACCTCTTACACCTGTTCCCTTTCTTTTATTATTAGTTTTTCTGAAAGCCTTTGGCATTTTTACACCATAGTAGTATTTTCATCTAGGGAAAATTGAACAACGGAAATTCAGGCAAGGGAGTTGGCTTACTGGATAAAGCACTTGCTACATTAATACCTGAGTTTGGATCCCCAGAAGTCAGGTAAAGTGGGCCCATGTCTGGAATCCCAGAACATTACTGTAGATGGGAGACAACAAGACAGTCTACCTACAGGAGGCTTGTGGGTTAGCTATCTTCATGCAAGAGTAAACAAGGAGCGATCTTTCCTCAAAAGCAAGGTTAGATACAATACCAAAAATCCAAGATTGCCTATTGACCTCCACACACATGCCATGGCATGTGCACACTCATGAACACATGCACTCACAGGTGTGAGTGTGCACACACATAGAAGAAGCTTTCAGGTCCAGCTACCATATTAAACTCGACATTTTGTAGTTTATCAAGACACCAATGACATCCCCCCCTTTTTTCTTTTTTTTTGGTTTTTCGAGGTAGGGTCTTGTTCTAGTTCAGGCTGACCTAGAATTCACTCTGTAGTCTCAGGGTGGCCTTGAACTCACAGTGGTCCTCCTACCTCTGTCTCCCAAGTGCTGGGATTAAAGGCATGCACCACCATACCCGGCTCCATTCCCCTTTTACAAATAAGGAAATGGAGGCAAAAAGAAATTCAGAGTTGGGATATGAATTCTAGTCTATATGACTTCAGTTATTAATTTTAAAGCAATGGCTTTATTAAAAATAGAACATGCGGGCTGGAGAGATGGCTTAGCCATTAAGCGCTTGCCTGTGAAGACTAAGGACTCTGGTTCGCGGCTCAATTTCCCAGGACTCAAGTTAGCCAGATGCACAAGGGGCGCATGCGTCTGGAGTTCGTTTGCAGTGGCTGGAGGCATCTAGTGTGCCCATTCTCTCTCTCTCTCTCTCTGTCACTCTCAAATAAATAAATAAATATGAACAAAAAAAATTTTTTTAAAAATAGAACATGCAGGGGGCTCACTAGGCAGGAGTGCTTGCTGTACATACATAAGAGCTACAGAGAATCTGAGTTTGATCCCTAAAACCTCTGTAAGTGGGGCTTGGTCGTGCATGCCTCTCACCCTAGTCCTGTGAGTGGTGAGAAAAGAAAACCACCCTGGGCTTGTTGGTCAACCAGTCTGACTGAAAATGGCAGTTCAAGGATTCAGGGAGACATTTTATATCAAGGAAATAAGCAAATAGTCTCAAAGGAAATAGAGACATAAAGAATAATAACCTTCAACATTCTCCTCTGGTATCTGCACACATGCACATGGGGCACGTGCATCTGCATACATACATGCAAACACTATACGTACACATACCATGCCACACCAAACATACACAACAAATGCCAAAAATAAGTTTTTTTTTTTTTTTTTTTTTGGTTTTGCGAGGTAGGGTCTCACTCTGGTCCAGGCTGGCCTGGAATTAACTCTGTAGTCTCAGGGTGGCCTCGAACTCATGGCGATCCTCCTACCTCTGCCTCCCGAGTGCTGGGATTAAAGGCGTGCGCCACCATGCCCGGCTTCAAAAATAAATTTTTTTAAAAGGGCTGGGAAGGTATCTGTCTGCAAAGCCTAAGGTGCCATGTTTGACTCCCCAGATCCCATGTAAGCCAGTTGCACAAGGTCCCACATGCTCAAGGCTGCACATGCACTCAAGGTTGCACACATGTCTGGAGGTTGATTACAGTGATTGCAGTGGCTGCAGGCCCCAGCGTGCCAATTCATTCTCTCTCTCTCTCTTTCTCTCATACAATAAAAAAAGAGGGGGCAGTTTGTTGGACTTGCCTCAAAACAAAAAAAGGTGAATGGTATTCCTGAGGACAAACCCTAAGGCTGTTATATGGCTTTCTCACACACATACATCACATGGACCAACACACCCCCCAATTTGCACATATACATATACACACATTAAAAATAAACAAAACAAAGCATAAAATAAGCAGATTCTTAATAAAACAGTTTAATTCATCTGTGTATTTCATACATAATCACACTTATTTTAGTAAATTCATAAAGTTACTGTTATTGACAATTTATGATGGACAAACTATAGCTCAGAAAACATAAGCACCTGTTTCAGATTATAATTGTATAAATTCATAATTATAAGGTCATACTCAAGTCTTCTTTCAACTCAACTATTTATATTATAATGCACTGCCTAATTAATCAAGGCAACAACCCTCTTTTTAACTTATATTGTTATGAAATCTTCTTACATGTGATGCATTTCTTAGGTTGCACTAAAGTTCACCCTTAGTCTCTATATTTGAAAACAATTTGTATTTGGCTTTATTAAATAGTAATATACCTACTTGAAAATTATCCCTGCAACTTATGTGTGATCAGTGTGTTAAGAATAGCTATCGGCCTGGAGAGATTGCTTAGTGGTTAAAGAATTTGACTGCAAAGGCAAAGGATCCTGGTTTAATTCTCCAGGACCCACATAAGCCAGATGCACAAGGGGGCACACGCATCTGGAGTTCACTTGCAGTGGCCAGAGGCCCTGGCGTTCTCTCTCTCTCTCTCTCTCTCTCTGTCTGTCTCTTTCTCTCTCTCTTAAATAAATAAATAAATAATTTTTTAAAAAAAGAATAGCTATCTGAGGGTATCATGTAGCCCCAGATGGCCTTGAACTTACATGTAGCTAAAAATGATCTTGAACTTAAAATCCTCCTGCTTCTACCTCCCAAGTGCTTGAGTCACCGTGCCCAGCTCATTTTGTTCCATAGTTCTCATTCTAGCCTAAGCCTAGAATGCAAATCTTCCTTTTTTTCTCCATCCATGACTCAGGTCTAAAGTTCTATCATCCATAACAATTCTTATATTTTGTCAGGGGCTGGAGATAGGGCTCAGTAGTTAAAGGTGCTTGCTTGCATAGCCTACTGGCCCATGTTTGACTCACAAGCACCCATGTAAAGCCAGAGGCAGAAAGTGGAAGTGGCACAAGCATCTGGCATTTGTTTGTAGGAGAAAGAGGCCCACCTATACCCATTTACATGAAAATAAATAAAAAATATTATTTATTTATTTGCAAGCAGAGAGAAAGAGAGAGAGGGGGGACATGCACATCAGGGACCCCAGCCACTGAAAACAATCTGCAGATGCATGCGCCCCCTTGTGCATCTGCCTTTATGTGGGCACTGGGGAATCAAATCAAGGTCGTATGTTTTTCAGCCAAGTGCCTTAACCACTGAGCCATCTCTCCAGCACCTAAAACTATTTTTAAAATAAAATATTTATCCTTAAAGTCATATTCATCCTTACCAGACAGATTTGGATTCTACAAACACTATAACACTAGTGACATCATAATGTATCTATGTTTCTTATTTCATTTCTAATTCTGAAGCACTGCAGACCCTTGGAAATAGCTGGGCTCTGCTGGGTTCCGCAGATCACTGGTTTCCCTGCTACTGAACTTCTCAGCACCAGGCTGCCTCCAGTTTCCTAGAATGCAGGATCCACTCGGGATGTGTTGCTCTTCAACACACCTACTATGGCTTCAGTGACTGTGGTGCTGAGGCTGCCTCACCCTGCCTTTCATCGGCGAGTGGTGGACAATTTCCAACTTCACCTTTTTCTGAATGAATGCACTACAAAAATTGCAGCATCTTCTTTCTAAAAGACATGCTGGTACATATATTGCTGATGGGGGATAAGAGGAAAGGACTTCTTTGGGAAACTGTGAGGTAGTTTCTCATAAAATGTTAAATATATATCTTGTCTATTATCCAGCAGTTACTCTAATACATTCAAGGAAGAGAAATAAAAGCCATATAGCCTTGAAAAGGTGCATTTGTAGCAACCTTCTTCATATTAGTTTTAAACTGGAAACAACTCAAGTGTCCATCAATGGTTGACTACACTAGCAGATTTTGCTATGCCTGACCAGCCTACTTCTCAGTAGAGCAAGAAAGAAGTCTCTGGAACACTTCTTCTATAGTGAACACCATGGGCAAGTAAAACTCACTGAAATGAACACATCAAACCTTTATATTTTTCGAGGTGAATTATCTCTGGAAGATTCAGGCCAGCAACTCAAGGAGCAGACTGGAATTTGATGTCAGATGTCAATGGTAATTATGTCACCATCTCTAGGATCTTTGGGAATTTGCCTGTTTCACTGAATGAAATTAGTATCTACCATAAAAGGCTCTGAGGAAAATTCGATGCATTTATTTGTTTCTGTTATCAAATATTTAAAAAAAAACACACACACAAAAGGAAAACAGAATGCCTGTCTGATCCAGAAACAAAGAATGCTTACCTAGCACTCACTGAGACTTTGAACCTAACTGCCAAGTGTGATACACACACGGGCTACTTTTTGTCAGCCCGCTGGGGTACTTAAGAGACTGAGACATTATGACAAACCAGGATGGCTGTTCCACATACATATATATTAAAGGAAGCTAGACAGTGCTCCATACAGTCATGGATTAGTTCAATGTTCTCTAGAAAATTAAGATTTGAAAACTGCCTAAAATCTTATATATCTAGGCAAATACACACACAGGCATATGATAAAAGAAGCTCAGCTAGAGACATAGATCTGAATAAACCCTGTTCTTCAGGTTTTGAAGAATTCCAATGAAATTAGTCACATTGGCATGGTGCCTCTAGGAAACATGAGGACTGGACTATCTTGTGGGTTATACAGGCTGTGCCCTGCTTAAAATCATTCCCATACTGGGGACTGAGTAGGGACTGACATCTAGCTCATATTGTGGTAGTTCAGCCATGTGCCCTGACAGCTATATTCACAGAGCAAAGACTGACTGTCTTTTTCCAGCCCTTATGTTGCAGTTACCTCTTCAATGCTAGGACAAACAGCCAGAAGAAGCTTATGGAAGCAAAAGGTTTATTTTCAGGTGTATAGATTCCAGGGGAAGTTGCATCACAGCAGAAGCTGGATCACTTCAGCATCCATGGGGGGAGGAGGGGAGACACACAGAGAGAGAAACAGAAGCCAATACCAACAAGCATGAAAAGCCAGACCTCAAACTGGCTCTTTCCATATCTATTCAAGACCCACCCCCCACTGACATGCCTCCACCAGCAGGGATATGCCTGCTGGAGCCTTAAGTAGGAAGTTTCATCTTAATCAAAATGAATCAATGGAGGACATACATTTACATTCAAACCACCACATTGCTCTCCTGGCCCTCTTAGATTTATAACCATCTATCTAACAACCCAAATTGCATTCAGTCTAACATCAAAGGTCCCCATAGTCTTTACTAAACTTTAACATTGTTCAAAAGTCTCATTTGTGATTCAAGACTGTCTCTTAACTATGAGCTCTATAAAGTCAAAACACATGTTACATACTTCCAACGCACAGTAAACATTCCCATTGCAAAAAGAAGGCATAACAAGGAGAGATTGGACCAATGCAAGACCAATGACCAGTAGACAAATATCAAACATCTGCACTTCCAAGTACAATCTATAACCAGAGAAGCCTCTAGGTTCCAATTCTGCCCCTACAGCTGGTTCTGAGCAGCCTGGGGAAAACTCCATCCAGAGCTAGCAGCTCTCTATGGCAGCCATTCCATAGTCAAGGTATATCCAAAACATCTTCCGGTCTACGCTGCAAACCACTGTTCATCTTCATAGCTCCATATAGTGGTCTTATTGGTCTCCATACAGGGATTCCAACCCTACTTCACATGCCACATTTCAACAGCTTCAAAAACCAGTACCAGGTGGGTGGCATAACCAGGTTTTTAAATCCAGGAGGTAATACTTAGGAAACTGAAGTAGTAACTGAAGGGTACTGGGGAATCAAACCCAGTGGAGCAGGCTTTGCAAGCAAGCTGCTTTATCTGTTGAGTCATCTCACTAGCCCCAATAAATAACTTATTTTTTTCAAAGTAGGGTCTCACTCTTTGTCCCAGGCTGACCTTGAACTCACAGTGATCCTCCAGCTTCTACATCTGAAGTGCTGAAATTAAAGACATGTGCTACCACGCTCAACCAATAACATTTTTTATATTAATTTACTAGAGACAAAAAGAAAGAGAGAGGGAGAGAGAAAGTGAGAATGGGCACACCAGGGCTTCCAGCTACTGCAAATGTGATGCATGCACCACCATGTGCATCTGGTTTACAAGGGATCTAGAGAACAAAACCTGGGTTCTTAGGCTTCACAGACAAGTGCCTTAACCACTAAGTCATCTCCCCAGCCACCATCCCCAATAACATTGTTAAAAGGAAACATTTATCCAATAAATATGTATTGAGCTTGTACTACATGAAAGGCAATAGTGCTAGATGATGGTATATTTGTTACTTTTATATAACTGTGACAAATATCTGAGCCAAACAGTTTAAAGGAAGGAGGATTTATTTTGGTTCTTGGCTTCACTGAGTTCAGTCTACGGTTGCTTGACCCCATGTGCTTGAGCAGAAGAACATTACTACCGCAACAGCAGGTGGCACAGGAGGTCCTATACCTCATGGCTGACGAGAAGTAGAGAGAAGAAAAGGTTGGGTACTAGGTATAACCTTCAAAGGCATGCTGCCAATAACGTACTTCTTCCAGCAAGGATCTTACAGTTTCTGCCACCTCCTAAAATACCAGCACTATCTAAGAACCAAGCATTCTATACGTGAGCCTATAGGTGACATTTTATAGTCACACCACAACACTTTGCACCTGTGAATGGATATGAGATGATGAGGAAAACAGATAAAATCCCAGTTTTTACAGGCACTGAAATTTAACAGAAAGCAAAAAATCTCTGAGATTTCTTATAGGATAGTCACAAATATGTTTCATATAGATAAGTTAATATAATGTAAATTATATATATATAGTTGTGCATATATACTCATGTATGTACTTGAAGTTTTAGTTACATTATATAGTTGTATCTTTCTGTACACTAGATATTCTGTAGAATTAAATGTAATGTCATTTCTTGTATTGATAATTTCAAATAGAGTTCAGTAAATTCTTTAAAATCCAGACAAATACAAGTTCTCTATATAAAGCAGGATATTGGAATAGGCAGGTTAAATTAAGCATACATTAACGCAAAAGACACAGCTCTCACCTCAGAGATAATTTATTCTGGAGTCAATGTGAGTGAGCATGGCCTGGAAACAGATTCAGGTTACCCCAAATTCCATGTTCCAACATGTTAACAACTTCATGATGATTTTATAGTTACAGAACAAAAGAAAGTCATAAATCAAGGCATTTTTCAAATATACTGGCTGACCATTGGGAAGGTGGGTTACAGCAAAGTGGGGAAATCTCCCCCATAGGCCTCAGATGCTCTCTGATGACAGACATTCTTAGCCTTTGTGTTGATGAAAGCTGAGGTCTGTTCTGCATTCCAAAAAGGATGACACCTGATCTAGGGATAGTCACCAGGATGTTAGTTCAGATAGAGTTGGGCAGTAAGTGGCTATTAAGGGGCTAAAGGCAGCCCAAGGTAATTGGGCTCCAACTTGCAGCATTCCATCTCTGTGATTCAGGAACTTTACCAGTCCATTCAGCCTTGTTGGAGGTAGTGCAGCAGATGCAGCTCTTTCCTGGGAACTTGAGTTCACACATACTACATGAAGTGTGCAACAGTTATCATCTGTCTAAGGGTTACAGGAGTAAACTAAACTCTTTTGCTAATAACAAATAAAAATTAGTTCATTATAAAGACATTGCAAGATTAAAATTTGATGCATTTGTGCTTATTCACATATACCCAGACACACAAACCTCAATGTATACAAATGTTTGACAAAGGCTTTTAGAAGCAGTCAATATTTTGAAGTTAAGAGTCACTAATATGTTGTTGGCATCCACATCTCTTGCTTTTGTCCCAAATACTAAGCCCATATACAGTACAGACATTTATTGAATTAAGATGATAAAACTGGATGGGTATGGTGGGGCACACCTTTAATCCCAGCACTCAGGCAGAGGTAAGAGGATCGCCATGAGTTTGAGGCCACCCTGAGACTACATAGTGAATTCCAGGTCAGCCTGGGCTAGAGTGAGACCCTACCTCACCCCCCCCCCCGCCAAAAATATGATAAAACTGGTCAATGATCAGAAATTACAAATTCGTATGTTAGGACTGCTTATACAAATAAACATAGTCCTCAACTCCCTTTATTCTAAAGCTTTACTATACATTGACTTCTATTAAATTTCTTTAAATATGTGTGTGTGTGTATGTGTGTGTGTGTGTGTGTACTATTTACTTAATTTTATCTGAGATTTAAAAAGGTGATTCTGGGGCTGGAGAGATGACTTAATGGTTAAGGCACTTGCCTACAAAGCCTAAGGACCCAGGTTTGATTTCCCAGTACCCATGTAAGTCAGATGCACATGGTGATGCACGTGTCCAGAGTTTGTTTTCAGAGGCTAGAGGCCCTGGAGCTCCCATTTACTCTCTCTCTTTGTGTCAAGTGAATAAATATATATTTTTTTTATTAAAGGGTATTGATTTTCTTTTTTTTTTTTCCAGGTAGGGGTCTTGTTCTAGCCCAGGCTTACCTGGAATTCGCTATGTAGTCTCAGGATGGCCTTGAACTCCTGGTGATGCTCCTACCTCTGGCTCCAGAGTGCTGGGATTAAAGGTGTGCGCCACCACACCCAGTTGTTTTTAATATGAGTGAGCAAAATATAGCTGACTGGCCTTAAACTCACTATGTAGTGTAGAATGACCTGCCACCACCTCCCAGTACTGTGATTATAGTCATGTATCACCATACATGGCTGTGTTGTTTATTTAGATGAAGTAGAAAATACAGTAAAAGAGGCAAGGTTTAAAGTCAGATAACTGGCTTCAAATCTCAAGATGCTACTTAATCGTACAATGTGTGGGGCGTCAAACTTCTTAGAGTATCAGTATAAAATCCACACAAAACAGAGATCTGATTTTTTTTTTTACAAAATCATTAAATATTGGCAGCAAAGTGCTTGGCAAACAGTAGATACCTGTGCTAAGTATGTATGATTGGCTTTACTGATCTGAATCAACTCAACAGCAAAAAGTAAACACTGTCTAAATACTAGTTGCTATGTAGAAAGCATGTATAGTGTCTCTAAAAGAATCCACAATCCTTCCACTTGGAGAAATAAGGAATAACACTTGATACAACGAAATGGAATAATTTGATCAATGGAACAATTATAAAGGCTTATTGGATAATTGTCCAACCAAGAGGTTAGGGGGACCAAAGTTCGGTCCTAAACCTGCATGATTTACTCTCCACAGGCCAAGAGACACCTACCTGCCTGATACTTCAAGGGCCTTGAACTGAACACTGTATTTTCCCTTATGGTAGAGTAGAACTCTTTTTGAACACACTGACTTGAGGGGGAAAAACAGCCAACAACAGTCACCTGCCGTTTATGGGTGGGGGGTGAGTGATTGCCGAAATACAAGGTGCTGAGGGGCAACTAGTTGCCAGCAGAAAGGACGTTACTGAAGAAGTCACCAAGGAACGCCACGACGCATCTTGCAAGACTTTGAATCAATGAACACCTTTCCTCGGAGTGTAACCTTTTTTTTTTTTTTAAAGATGCAATTTCTCTTTACAACTACGCTAGCTACCTCAAACCTCCGTCCACAAAGAGAAAGGAAAACAAAATCCAGGTGGACTGTGGATCCCTGAGAAAGCACTCCGCTTTCGCAAAGGGCACCCAAGCGCAGTGAGCCCTGGTTCTACGGCACGCGGCGCGTGGCAATCGGAAGCCGGCTATCAACGACGCTCACTAACTTGACAGCGGGCGGCGAAGCGGAGGCCGTCTCCTCACCCAGTTCCGACTGCAGCAGGAACGCTCAAGGGCAGTTCTCAAGCCCGCTCGACCCGCGCCGCCCACTTCCGCGGCGCCCCTCGGCGTCCTCCGCGGCGTTCGGGCCTTCCGCCCCCGCACGGCCCGGCCGCGCCGACAAGGGCGCGCGAAGCCGCCGGGGAGGCCGCACGGCGAAGCGAGCCCTGCGGCCCGCGCGACCCCCGCTCCGTCAGCGAGCCACACAGAGGCCACTCGGGTGTCTTCCGCCTCGCCCGGGGCGGTGTGCGGGGAAATCCGCGACGAAGCCACTCGCTAGCCTCGCGCGCAGCTCGGCCGACCTGTGGCGGGGGGGTGGGGGTCGCCCAAGCAAAGTCTCCGCGGGCCTCCCAAACGCCCTGGCGACGGCTCGGCGGCGTCGCTGACAACCACCCGGAAGTGATCCCAGCGCTTCCGGGGCAGCGGAGCGCGCGGCGGGAAATTAGTTCCCAGAGCCCGGATTAGTGAAGGGGAAATGCCGCCGCGGCCCTAAGCCGTCGCCCTCCGCCGCCCAGGACCGCCGGGGACAGCAGCCCGGGCGCTCCCCACCGGGGAAGGTAAAGGGCCCCCGGCGCGGACGACACGCTCTCCCCTGCCCGCGGGGAAGCGGTGCCTCCTCGGAAGTTGCCCCCGTCCCGGGCTGGGAAAGTGGGGGCGGGGGGGGGGGACCGCCGACTCTCGCGCTCCCGACGGCCGCCGTTCGTGCCTGGGCCCGCCGGGCCGCCGCGGGGCTGCGCTCGGCTCCGCGGTGCGGGCTCGGCCCCGGATCCCGGGGCGCTGGGCCTCCGCGTCTCTCGTTTCCATAGAAGCCGCCGGGGAGCCTCTCCTACATCCCCGATGCTGCTTCCCATAACGGGGAGTCTCCCAGGCCTACTCTCCAGTAGCCATGAAAATTGACTTAAAAAAAAATAATAACCCTATTGGATTGTTTAACAACAATTTTTTTTAAACAGAAATGCTAAGGAGCACAAATCTGTAGCGACTACAGGCCTTTCAACACAGACACCTTTTCCTAAAGGGAGGGTCTGTCTTCCCTGGGGATTTTGTTTCAGCTGTTTAAATACAGGGACTGGACTAAAGTCCTTTTTTTGTGGGGGTACATATTTGCCACTTCCAAGGCCGCTGATTACATTGATTCACCTTAAAAATCCAAGACAGTGTTTGACCCTGAGTTAGATGGAGTTGATGTTGAAGGCTCAGAGCTATTTTGTGACACATGACTGTCCTCCCTAGAAAAAGAAAGAAAGAAAATCCGTAGACTCTTCGAATGCACACTTACAATGGATTTACCTTATGTGGTCTTGTGCTTTCTGTTGCTTTGTTGTGATTCATTTGCTATGTACATTACTTCATGATACTTCTGTTAATGGAAAGGTTTTCGACATTAGATATTCAATGCATAAGCTGATAGTTTGGGGATGGATTTGTCTTAAGGAAGGAAAATTGATTTGTTTTCTAAGTTAACGAAGTTTTCTTAACCTGGATATTCAAAGGCTTGAATGTTTAAAATACATTTAATTGTAAAGCTAGTTAGCCTTTAATGAGCAAATAGACTTGGATTAGGTGTTTTCTAATATTAACTGAAGTGAAGGTCAATTATGTGATTTAGTTTCTTGTTTTCCTAAAGTAAAAAGCATAGCTACTGGTTAAGTCTGTGCAGTGGTGGTAAATTGTGCTTACTCTTTATAATCAAAGTTAAAACCTATTTAAGATTTCATTCCATACATCCGCAATTCACTGATACCTCAAAACTTGACTTTTAGGAAACGAGTACTATGGCTTTATTAGTCAGACAGTATTGTCAGTATCATGTGTATCTTGACTATATTATTCCTCAGTAGTCTCTCTGCTATTAAACACACACACACACACACACACACACACACACACTTTAAAGTCAGTTCTTTGTTAGCTCCAAATGATAAAACCCAGAGAAACCAAGAGCCCTCTTATCACAAAAGTAGCAAAAGTAGAACATTACTTGTTTCTTTCTGTATACTAAGTATACTAATAGAATAAACGAAGTAAAAAGTTCTAGGTATTATTTCACACCTTACAACGACATATTACTATTTGAAAGCAAACTGTTCCTTTAAATTGAACGCATGCGGGGCTGGAGAAATGGCTTAGTGGTTAATGTACTTGCTTGCAAAGCCTGACTTCCCAGGTTCACTTCCCCAGTAACCTCATTAAGTCAGATGCACAAGGTGCCACATGCATCTGGAGTTTGTCTGCAGTGGTTAGAGGCCTTGGTGCACCTTTCAAAATGTGCTTTTAAAAGTCTTAAGAAGAAAATCCATATTTATAATTTCGGTGATTGATACCAAATCTGTTAGAGGAGAATAATGAAAACATGTTTTAGAGCAAGAAAAAAGGAGTGGTATTCTTTAGATTTTGGTACTAGGAATGTGAGGAAATTTGACATTGGTATTATCTTTCTGAAAATAGTTTATAATTGTATAAATCTTTACAGCTTTGCTGATCTGAATGTCTCTTTACCCTTTTATGCAATATGCTTCATGATTACTTTGTAAAATTTTAATGTGGTTAAAAGAAGTACATCAGTCAGGTGGGCGTAGTGGCACACACCTTTAATCCCAGCACTGGGGAGGCAGAGGTTGGAGGATTACTGTGAATTCAAGGCCACCCTGAGAATACAGAGTGAATTCCAGATCAGCCTGTGCTAGAGTGAGACCCTACCTTAAAAAAAAAAAAAAAAAGTAGACCAAATCTGAGATTTAAGACCCTTTGATATTGTAGAAAAGGTTTTCAAAGGCTTATTTTTGAATCTTGGCTCACTGTTTTATTAATTGTATATCCTTAAGATAGTTTCTTTCTTCCTTCCTCCCTTGCCCTTTCCCTTTCCCTTTCCCTTTCCCTTTCCCTTTCCCTTTCCCTTTCCCTTTCCCTTTCCCTTTCCCTTTCCCTTTCCCTTTCCCTTTCCCTTTCCCTTTCCCTCCCTCCCTCCCTCCCTTCCTTCCATCTTTCTTTCTTTCTTTCTTTCTTTCTTTCTTTCTTTCTTTCTTTCTTTCTTTTTTTCCCTCCCCTACAACCCCATAATACCAGGTGCTGGGACTTGAACTCAGTGCCTAAGTCCTGCTAAGCACACTTTTCCCCATTGAGTTCTACCTAATCTCTAACTAGTTTCTTAGCCATGATTCTTAGTATTCTTATTGGTATCCCAATAGTCATATCTGTGTGAGCATAAATGTACTTGTGAAGAAGGAAATGAGCTCACATTTTTGGAGTATGTATAGCATAGTAGATCCTTAGTAAGAATTAAGTCCAATTTCCTCAACCTTAGACTTGTGGTCTTTGTACAGAGCAATCCAAGACATGACTAGGTTTGCTGATCCATACCTGTTATCGTCCACTGAACCTTGTTCTTGGGCATTTTACTTCCTAAAGTGACAGGTCTAGTCCATTCCCTGTATGATGTATAATATTGGATAGATAAATATTCTCACACTTCCTCAACCTGTCATTTTTTTTTCCTTGCAATAGTCATGTTGTGCTATTTCTCTGTTTCTTTGTACTGCTTTTTTCCTCTCCCAAATATTGTCATTGAGGTAAGAATATCTCAGTCTTTCAGGGCTTATCATTGGAGACCTCTTGTAATTTGTTTCCTTTCAGGTGCTGTAAATTGAAATGAAACCAGGGTGCTAAGCATGTTCTCTAGGTGGTAGGCCATCTACTACTGAGCTCTGTCCCCAGGCACCACTAAATAAATTAATATATCATTGAAAGATGGAGCAAGAAGTAACATGACATCTTTTAAAACAAATTCCCAAGGCCAGCTGAAGGACTTTAAGCCAAGGCCTAATTTGGCTCCTAGGCTAAAAGGCGCCAAGATTTCTAAACTCCACTTCAGAGCCAAGCAGTATTTCACTCAGACAGTTTCAGTACTATGACGTGAATGTGCTTTTTGAACTTCTTTAATGTTACAGTTATGTTTTTATATGGGATATCATAAAAATCAAAGTCATGAATTCAAAGCAATAGTATTGATTGCCTTGAAAACTTGGTATAGTCCTTTCTTTTCTGAAAGAGAATTTCAAATTATTTTCCTTAATTTTCTGTAGGTTTAAAATGCAAATAGTTTACTAAGTTAATGTAAATGAAAAGACTGCTAATTTTCATCATGTGGCTATGAAACCATAAAGAATATAGCATGGAAAAATATTCACAAAAAGTAGGAACTAGCTGGACATGTAGCTCAGTGGAAGAGTGCTTCTGTAGCATAAACAAGGCCTTGGGTTCAGTTCCCAGCACCATACCCCCCCAAAAAAAAAGTTTTATGTAAAAATTAGCGAATTCATAATTTCTAAATTTTATGTTTTGCTTGTTTTTCACCCACACATAAAATCTGAAAATTACTCTCTCCTGATGAGTATTCATATTGATATTATAAGTTGAAAGAATTTGAGATGGTTGTATTCATTCTATATACACTCTGGGATGTTTTTCAATTTTTCTATAATAATCATGCCTTGATTTAAATTAAGAGATAAAAATCATTAAATATTTTGGCATAAAAATTTAGTTCTGGCCAGGTATGGTGGCACACGCCATCCCAGCACTCAGGAAACAGAGGTAGGAGGATCACTGTGAGTTTGAGGCCACCCTGAGAATACATAGTCAATTCCAGGTCAGCCTGCCTTGATAAACTAAAAAAAAAAAAAAAAATTGAATTCTTAGGGCTGGAGAGATGGCTTAGTGGTTAGCACACTTGCCTGCGAAACCTAAGTACCCAGGTTCGATTCCTCAGGATCCACGTCAGCCAGATGCACAAGGTGCTGCATGTGTCTGGAGTTCGTTTGCAGTAGGTAAGGGGCCTGGCACCCCAATATATTCTCTCTCTTTCTCTCTATTCCAAATAAATAAATGAAATATTTTAAAAATTAGTTCTTAGACATACATATGTGGCTAGTTATAAAAGAAATTGTGCAGAAGAGCAAAGGTTTACCCTTGTTTTCTGACCAAGGCCTCTGTAGGAATCCTTGCTTTGTTTGTTTTCTGCAGCACATTCCTCTTTCACCAACTGTTGTGATACCCTACTTTCACCCTGCTTCCAACCTTAAATTTGCAATGTTCCCCTGCCTGCGACCCCATCTCCTCACCCAGTTCCACAGATCTCACTCTTAAGTCCATGCTGCCCTGGTTCTTGGAATATGTCATCTTGCCTCAGCCTCAGGCCTTCATATTCTTACCTTTATTCCTGCCTCTTCTGTTTCCTGAGTCTCCTTATCAACATGTTCTAGCTATCTCGCATTCTTTAAACATGCTTCAGCCCTGTGTTACATGGTACAGTATTTAAGGGTTGGAAGAAATGATCTGTGATAACATATCCACCATTGCAGTAATGGGCCCTATAGGCTCACTGACACTTCTGGCACCAACAAGGAATTTCAGGCAGCAGGGACAGGCCCATGTGGAAGATATTTTAGGAAAGTCCATGCCACAGAGACAGTTGCTTGCTATGCATAAAGGCCAGTTCTATTCACAGTCACTCTCAGTTGTATGTTTTGTATGGTTCGAGGTAAGTAAATAAAAACAAAAACAATTACAAGGCCGGGCATGGTAATTTATGCCTTTAATCCCAGCACTTGGGAGACAGAGGTAGGAGGATCACCAGGAGTTCATGGCCAGTGAATTCCAGGTCAGCCTAAACTAGAATGAGACCCTATCTTGAAAAACCAAAAAAAAAAAAAAAAAATTACTCTCAAGTTGTAAAAATAGTAGTACAGAAGAGCATTTTCTTTTAATAAGGATTGTAGTATGTGGTATAGAATGCTTTTTTTTAACTTTAAAGATAAAAAAAAGTTGACTTTTAAAAGCAAATGCCCCCCTCCGCACATACACTTTTGGTGTTGAAGATGTCACCCGTGTGTAAGTGCTTCAAGGGTCACTCCTCCCCCAGCAGGTTCTAAGAAAAGCTGTAACTGTACTAGAAATACCACTAGTGTGATTAACTACAGAGTATTTGCTTTTTTCTTGCACTACAAGATGTCTTGAAGCTAGCTGTCATTACTTCATACCTCAGAACCTACCACCTATGTAACATTTGACCCTATATTTGATTTTCTATGTTACTGATATGTATTAAAGGATATTTTTAGTGTTCTCTTTGAGCTCATTAGCTATCAGGCTATTATTTATTGTTTGCTTAATCCTACAGGTTCAGGAAGAACTACCAATCCATTAATTCTTTTTTTGAGGCAAGCCCAACAGACTGCCCTCCCCCTTTTATGAGAGGGAGCGAGAGTGAGAGAGCAAGAATGGGCATGCCAGGACCTCCAGAGGCTAATCGAACTCCAGCCACATGCACCACCTTGTGTGTGTGCATCCTTGCCTGCTTGTGTCACCTTATGCGGAACCTGGAGAGTCGGACATGGGTCCCCAGGCTTCGCAGGCAGCTGCCTTAACTGCTAAGCCATCTCTCTAGCCTTCTACCCACTAATTTTGTAAATATATGTGTGTATATCTATATATATAATGTTGCTATTCTTCATAGATATATATCTTTTTTACATGGAATACATCATATCTGTGTCATTAGTGATAAACGTGTGGTGTTAAAATATTGCCACATGTATGGATAATTCTTGCTACAAAGTGTTAATTTTGTTGTAAAATGCTACTAGATTAGACTTTGTTCTTAAAAAACTGCCACTATGAAACTTTAATAACCCTTTTTTTCTGAAAGATTTGTGAATGAATGTATTCTGATTTCTTTCTGACATACCCATCTCTGCATAATGTTTGTATCAAAATGTCCTGTTTTATCACTTGTGTTTCTCTTTGCATGAATAGTTTCAGTTTCATGTTACTCATTTTCAAAGTAAGGAAATTGCCGTAAAAAAGGCTTTTGTGATTTGTGTTATTACATACAGTTGGTTCTATTTCATCTAAACCATAGGGCCCTGTTTTAATGAGAACTACTGCCAAATGTAAGAGGATTATTTCCATCCTAACCAGTTACATTATAAAGACAGTGTTTATGATGGAAACATTGCTTTATATACTGACTTCATTAAGTTCAAATAATTTAATGATCTATATATCAGAATGCAAAAATGTCACTTAAAGAATTCAGACTGGGGTTGGAGAGATGGCTTAGTGGTTAAGCACTTGCCTGTGAAGTGTAAGGACCCCAGTTCAAGGCTCAACTCCCCAGGACCCACATTAGCCAGATGCACAAGTGGGCTTATGCGTCTGGAGTTCGTTTGCAGTGTCTGGAGGCCCTGGCGTGCCCATTCTCTCCCTCTCTCTATCTGCCTCTTTCTCTTTCTGTCACTCTCAAATAAATAAAAATAACAAAAGAAATTCAAACTGAAAAAGCGTAGTTATTGAAGTGATAAAAACCTTAGTATGATAGACTTTTCTTATATTTCTATGTAATATTTCTATATAATATATAAGTGTAATGCAATCTTTAAATAAAACTTACAGGTAGTGGTGGTATATCATTTCGTTTTTTATTACCCTCTGTGTTTGTTATTGCAGGAGGCAAGACTGGGCGTTGCACCCAGTGCCTCCTGCGCACTAAGCGTGCTCTTTACCACTGATCTGCAGCACCAGCTCTACTTTGATCTCCTAATTCTGTTTGTTTGTTTTGTTTTCTGTATTTCCACTCTGGCCCAGGCTGACCTGGAATTAATTGTGTAGTCTCATGGTGGCCTCGAACTCATGGTGATCCTTCTGCCTCTGCCTCCCAAGAGCTGGGATTAAAGGCGTGCAACACAACACCCAGCACTTAATACTTATTTTGAGGTAAGGTCTCGTTTTAGCCCAGGCTGACCTAAAATCTACCATGTAGTCTAAGACTGGCCTTGAACCCACAGCCATCCTCCTACCTCGGTGCTGGAATTAAAGGCGTGTGCCACCATGCCTGGCGCATACACACACACACACACACACACACACACACACACACAGAGAATAAAAGAGAATGACTATGGGCACACCAGGGCCTCTACCTACTGCAAACAAATTCCAGATGCATGTGTCACTTTGTGCACCTGGCTTTATGTGGGTGCTGGAAAATTAACTCAGGTTGTTGGGCTTTGCAGGCAAGTGCCTTAGCTGCCGAGCCATCTCTCTAGCCATTTAATAGTTTTAAAAATTCAACATTTTAAAATAGCCAAATAGTCAGGATTTTAATTTCTATAAACCACTTGAGCAATATTTCTTTTTTTAATGTGTGTGTGTTTTTTTTTTTTTTTTTTTTTTGAGAGAGAGGGAGAGAGAAAGAATGGGCATGCCAGGGCCTCTAGCCACTACATACAAACTCCAGACAAAATTGCCCCCTTGTGCATCTGACTTATGTGGGTCCTGGGGAATCAAACCCAGGTTCTTAGGCTTCAGAGGCCAATGCCATAACCACTAAGCCATCTCCCCAGTCCTGAGCAAGATTTCTTGAAATGGTTCTGAAAACTCGTAAATGCATAAATAAAAAGATGAGTTTTAGGAAAAATATATACTATGTTTAAAACCCTTGTTTCTTCTGTTAACTGTCTTTTGAAAGCTATAAAATGTTAAGTGCCAAGATGATTTTACATATTTATTAGATTTTACTTGTCTAAAAAATATTGGAAGATTTATGTAAAAAAATCTCCTGAGTTAATATAAACAGTTTTCCCTAATTACAGCCATATGCTGGGTAAACCAGTTGTAGCTTTATCATGTGTTTGGAATCAGACCATGTTCATTATTATTTCTTGGTATAGATCATATTCTTTGCAAAGTTTTTATATATGGCAAGTCTGTATTAATAGATATTCGCACTCAAGAGCTTTGTTTTTTAACCTGTGTAAACGGTAATAATATAGTAAAAATGTCCTTATTCAAGGAATTACTTGTACTTTATTTACTGATAACAGTGTTTTGCTGGTATGGTTAATTCTTTCCTAAGACATCAAAGCTTATTGTGTGCATTGTACAATTTTGTGCTACCCAGACCACATATTTTCAACCTACTTTAAAGTAGTCCTTTTGTTTCAAGAATGTTATCCTTTGTGATCTGTTTCTAAGTTTTAGAATTTTAGAGGGTTGATACATTATACCCTATTGCCTCTTTAGGAGCCATTTGGGAATTACTAAAATCAGATGTATTAAGGTCAAAATATCAGCTTCCTTTAATGAGTAAAAATAGGTTTGAAGGAGATGGCTTTGATGTTCAACTCTGCTGTGCCTTAAGTGAATTGATGTGTCCACACAGAAAGTTCAGGACTTTCTCCTGACAGCTCCTTAGAATGTGTCAGAAAGCATTAATATGAACCATCTTTGCCATATTCAAATATGCTGAGCAATTGTTTGTTTAATGTTCCCAAGAAGTTTCTCCTTCTAAAGAGAGACATAAAGCATGGAAAGAGAAACTGCTTTAACCTAGCTGAAGTTCCTCGCCTTACGAAGTTAAGCAAGGGCGAGAAGGTTCACTTGTAACCCTGAGTAATGTTTACGTGGTTGATGCTGAAGCATTCTTTCAAATCTTACTCTAAAAAGAATTTCATGTGTGAATAATACAGTTAGATACAGTTGTCTCTAAGTTGATTTGTAGGGTTTTGGTTCTAGGACCCCTTTACATACCAAAATCTGTGAGGTCCAAAGTGTCTTATATGAAATATATTTACATGAAGTCTAAACACAGCCTACTCTAGATACCTAATGCAATGTAAACGCTGTGTGAGTAGTTGTTTTATACTACTTAGGGGGTAGTGATGGTGGGTCTTCATATGTTAGTACAATTCACTTCTTACCCACATATTTTCCATGTGTAATTTATATTTAACCTGGATGTAGTACCTATAGATACATAAGGGGACTGCCTATGTATTTCTGTTTGAACATAAAGTTTTAATTAAAACCATTCTTTACGTCCCTGATTGCTCAAATAGATACATAAAAAGTCTTTTTTTTTTTCTTTTTGCTATGGTAGATTGAAACCAGGGTCTCATTCATGCTGACTGTACTACCACTGAGCTTCATAGCTAGCCCCTAAAGATGAATTGTCATTGTCCTAGAAAAAGCCATTGCTTCTTTGAATATTAATTAAATGTCAGCATAAACTTTGATTCATTGTCAGTAGCGTGAAAATCTCAGCAAAAAATGGAACTTAAAAATAAAGTCAGTTGCTGGCATGGTGGCACACACCTTTAATCCCAGCACTCAGGAAGATGAGATAGGAGGATCACTGAATTTGAAGCTAGACTGGTCACCTTGGTCTAACATAAAGCCCTAACTCAAAGATAAAAAATTGGTAATATGGTCATTTATATAGTTATGTATCTTCTGAAGAGTTAGATGTATTCATCAATGTATTTTAGTAGCAGGTAATATACTAATGCAAGCTTTCAATGTCCATACCAGCAACAATTTCACTTCAAGGTCACACTTTGAGGATGTACCTTAAAACTGCTTTTGTTATATTAAGTAAATACAACTTTCCTATTTACAATTAAGCTTTGTGTGTTGATTCGTTATATACTTAATGGTGTTGATTTCTGTTTCAGCGCTCATAGGTAAGAAAAACAAAGTTAACCCTGTGCTGTGTGTAATGTTAAGCATCTTTATCTTCTGTCTCTGTATGTGTGTTAGATGGAAGATGGTCCTCCAAAGCACATCATCCAAATGACAGGCTTTAAGATGGAAGAAAAGGAAGCTCTAGGCAAATTACTTTTAAAACTAGATTGCACTTTTATTAAGAGTGAGGTGAGTATGGGAGTTTAAATATTCAACCTACAGTTGAAAATAAAATTAAAATACTAGCTTAAAAATAAGAAAATGGGGCTGGAGAGATGGTTTAGCGTTTAAGGCAGTTGCCTGGAAACCTAACGACCTGGGTTTGATTCCCTAGAACACACATAAAGCCAGATGCATAAAGCAGTGGAGTTCATTTTCAGCTGCTAGATAACCTGGGGCACCCATATTCTCTCCCTGCCCTGCCTGCAAATAAACAAAAATATTCAGAACAAATAACAATAAAATGTCATTTACTATTGTATGAATATGTTATGTTATTAAGAAAATTTTCCTTTACTAGCATCTTTTGTGGCCTTTTTCTCTCTAGAAATACAAAAACTGTACACATCTTATAGCCGAGCGCCTGTGTAGAAGTGAAAAATTTTTAGCAGCTTGTGCAGCAGGTAAGTGAACTTTATTCACTCATTCTTTGAAAAAAAATAATGTCATATTAATGAAAAAGTTTCTTCATCTTTGGAAAAATATGTTCATGTATCAATACTAATGTTTTTTTTTATTTTTAATTTATTTATTATGAGAGAGGGGAAAAGGCAGATAGAGAGAATGGATGTGCCAGGGCCTTTGGTCACTGCAAATGAACTCTAGACGCATACGCCCCTTGTGCATCTGACTTACATGGGTACCAGGGAATCGAACCTGGGCTTCAGGCTTCACAGGCAAACAACCACCAAGCCATTTCTTCAACCCTAATGTGTTTTTTTCTGACTTCTTTTGTTTCTTTGTTTTTGAGGTAGGGTCTCTAGTGCAGGCTAACCTAGAAATCATTCTGGAGTCCCAGTCTGGCCTTGAACTCACTCTGTTGCCTGTGTGCTGGAATTAAAGGTTTGTACCACCACACACAACCCTGACATTTAAAAAATATATATATTTTTGAAGCCAGGTGTGGTGGTGTACACCTTTAATCTTAGCATTCGGGGTACAGAGGTAGGAGGATCGCTGAGAATTCGAGGCCACCCTGAGACTACGTAGTAAATTCCAGGTCAGCCTGAGCTAGAACGAGACCCTACCTCAGAAAATGAAACAACAAAAATATATATTTGATACAGTTTTGCTTTATTCTGAATAAAACTATTTTGGTTTTTCGAGTCAGGGTCTCACTTTAGCCCAGGCTGACCTGGAATTCACTATGTAGTCTCAGGGTGGCCTCAAACTCAAGGTGATCTTACCGAGTGCTGGGATTAAAGGCTTGTGCCACTATGTCCAGTTTAAAGCTTTTTACATGAAAATAAATACAAGGGCTGGAAAGATGCTTAGCTGTTAAAGTGGTTGCCTGCAAAGCCAAAAAACCTAGGTTCGATTCCCCAGGACCCACGTAAGCCAGATGCACAAGGGGGCGCATGCATCTGGAGTTTGTTTGCAGTGGCTGGAAGCCTTGGCATGCCCATTCTGTTTCTCTCTCTCTCTTCCCCTCTCTCCCTCTCTAAATCTTTCCTTCTCTCAAATAAATAAATAAAAATTTTAAAAAAGAAAATAAATACAAATATTTGTTTCACTGAAGATTTACTTTCAGTATTATCTTTAAGAAAAATTTGCTGTAGCAATAAAAAGTAAGGACAGAATGCCAAAATATTGAAGCATTAGTTGAAACCTCATCTTCAGTTGGGTTCCCTTTTTTAATCTGTTCCTGCATATAATTACTATTTGTCATCTCCTCTATCCATACTCTAGAGTAGTAGTCATTTTATTTTCTAAGATACTAAATTCTATATACTAAAATTGAGACTTTTAGTCTTTTCATCTCTCCTTTTCCACCTCTGATACACATGTTTTTTTCTAGAAAGATTGACTTGGCATGTTTTAGATGATTGGCAACTGCCTTGCCATTTTTTAAATTAACTTACCAGAGAAACATTTAAATTCATTATTACCTCCACACATGAACTCCTACATTGTTCTTGCCATTTAAAGATTACTGATACCCAGATGAATTACAGAATGTAAAATGTCTTATAAAATTATCTGACTCAATACATTTGCTTGACATATACAGTATAGCAACACTATGAACATTACTGAAAGTTCTCAGCATAAGAGGATGAGTTTAAGTTTAACCCCCAAAAAGTAATAATATTAGCAACAATAATTCATATAGTGCTACATTTAATTTAAAGCTTTATATTTATATTTTTTAACACTTTAAATTCTAATTATTGCACTGAGGAGATGGTTTACCAGTCAAGGCTCTTGCCTGCAAAGCCTAAGGACCCAGGTTTAATTTCTCAGAACCCACATAAGCTAGATAAACAAGATAGTCCATAGATCTGGAATTCGTTTGCAATGAATGAAGGCCTTGCCATACCTATTCTCTCTCTATCTGACCCCTCCAATAAATAAATATAAATTAAATATTTTTAAAAGTTCTAGTTTTGTCATAGAAAAGATTCCATGTACTGTGCAATAATGTTGAAGGCCTTGCAAAGATGTACTTCAAAGATAATGTTGACATTGTAGCACAAGAATCTTATTCTGAAAAAGATTGAGTTGATATTTGATCTTTATTCTTTGCCATTTATCAGAAGCAAAATTCTTTGGTGATGGACAATTTATTTTCTTTCTAGGAAAGTGGGTACTCACTAAGGACTACATAATTCATAGTGCCAAAAGTGGCAGATGGCTTGATGAAACAACTTATGAATGGGGATATAAAATTGAAAAAGACTCCCATTATTCGCCTCAAATGCAATCTGCACCTAAAAGATGGCGTGAAGAGCTAAAACGTACTGGTGCTCCAGGAGCCTTTCACAGATGGAAAGTTGTCCTCCTTGTTAGAGCTGATAAACGAAGTGATTCTCTTGTAAGGTAAAGCAACTTAGATTTCTATGAGTATTATTTTTGATTATTAGTCAAAATGAGATACAATGATTTATCCTTTGATCTCCTATGTAATTCATTCTGCACAATTATGTACATGTTTCTACTAGAAGAAAATTTGTTTTGTTATACTGGTTTTGAATATTCTGGTAATGGTCTAATTTAGTTTAGGTAGTATTTCTTATGGCTAACTCAAGCAAAATTTAAGAAGAAAATACTTGGAAAATTTTGGTTTTTAATTTTGAACCATTTTTAGATTTTTGCTAATAAATTGTCACAGGGGCTTTGTTTTGAGTTTTTATGACACTATCTTTATGGTACATACTGCATTCATCATAATTTAATATTGGTACATCTTTGCTTTTTTTGAGGTAGGGACTCATTGTAGCCTAGGCTGACCTGGAATTGGCTATGTAGTCTCAGGGTGGCCTCAAACTCATGGCAGTGATCCTCCTACCTCTGCCTCCCAAGTGTTGGGATTAAAGGCTTATGCCACCACTCCCGGCAATTTTGGTTTGTCTTTTTAAGTAGATTTTTTTGTTTGGTTAATTTCTTGAGGTAGAATGTGACCTGGAATTCACTCTGTAGTCTCAGTCTGGCCTCCTACTCATGGTGATCCTTCTACCTCTGCCTCCCTAGTGCTGGGTTTAAAGGTGTGCCTCCACCCAGACAAAGCATATTTCTTGTGTTTGTGTGTATATGCAATTTCCTGTGTTTGAATAAATGTACACCACCAGCCTGGCATTTTATCAGGATACAAAGGATTTGAGCTCAGGTCCTCATGCTGCTTTGACTCTGAAAAGGTTCTTTTTAATTAATTATTTATTTATTTATTCATTTATTGTTTTAATAAAAACATACTTTGTATGGACACATCATCTCTTCCCTCCTCCCTGCCCCCATTCTACTTCTGGCCCTCCTTAGTGGGGTTCCAGGTATTCCCCATGGGGTTGTGGGTTATGCTTTGTGGGAGCAGTGAGAACAGCAGTTAGTTATTGGGGGGGGGGGCGACGCCTCTGGGTATGACGTACCAATCTGTGACTCCTATAGTCTTTCTGCCCTCCCTTCTGCAAAATTCCCTGAGCCTTGGTGGGTGTGTATTCAGTTACTTCAGTGATGAGCTGTTAGGAGCCTCTGGATCTCTACTTTGGTGGGTGTTGAGTGTCCTCAGTGTCTCCTTCACCCCAGCACACTTTGTCAGGCTCACCATGGAAGCAGCACTCTTGCTCATTCCTCTATGGTTTCACCTGGGCCTTAGCTGAAATGTGAGGAGTGGTTTATCTCTGCAGCTCTCGCTACCTTCTGAAAAAGAAAAACAGATTCTCCAATAGACAGTTAAGTTAGCATAAGCTAAATAAGGATAAGCATTATTAATTTAGGGAGATGTTGATGGATGTAGCCCTTCTTTTAGTCAAAAACAAGTGGGAGCTTAACATTGGAGAGCATAATCTTTGTCTCTATAGGATTTTTTTTTTAATTTTTTTGTTCACTTTTATTTATTTATTTGAGTATGACAGAGAGAGACAAAGAGACAGAGAGAATGGGTGTGCCAGGGCTTCCAGCCACTGCAAACGGACTCCAGACACGTGCGCCCCCTTGTGCATCTGGCTAACGTGGGTCCTGGGGAATCAAGCCTCGAACCGGGGTCCTTAGGCTTCACAGGCAAGCACTTAACCACTGAGCCATCTCTCCAGCCCAGTCTTTGTCTCTATAGGATTTTGACCTGGTTCCTAGTTCCAGCTATGGGTTCTTTCCACTGAGCAGATCTCTTGGCCAATCAGAAAACCACTGGTTATCCACCAAGTCTGTTTGCCACCATTGCACTAGTGTGTCAGGCTGATTGCTTGTGAGTAGCATAGATCCCTGCTTGCTCACATCATTGTTGGCCACTTCCCCCAGTAGCTCATGTACTGCTTTTCAGCTGTCTTGGGACTGGCTCTCTTCCCTACTCCAGGTCTCTGCGTGTTCTGTTGGCAGCATATGTCTTCAGCAACAGGGTCTTACAAGCCTGTCTTGTGTTACGGACATCGTAGGTCTCTGATCAACAGCTCGGTGGATTGAACCAATTTTTGGTACTAAAACTTGCAAGCCAGAGCCAAATGTTTTAGGTTTAGGTTTCATCCCACCTTCTCCAGGGCCCATCTTACCAGATGATCCCTCCATGCTTCTATTGAGGGTTAAATCTTTTAGTCTGCCTTCAAGGAGAATGGTTTCTATGGTACAGTTCATTTTGGGTTTAGTTTTGTGTTTATTTCCTCCTCCCTCCCCCCCCCAAGACCCTTCCACCCCAATTTATTGGCCTCACATTGCCTGTCCAGTATGTCAGTAACTGAGGCTGACCCAGCTTAGGAACTGCGGATGAGTGAGAACATGTGGTCTTTATTGGAAAGGTTGTTTGGCGGGGGAGTTCTTGGGGGGGGGGGGAGTTACAACATAGGGTCTCTTTTAAAGACTTCTTACTGAGTAAACTATATTTTGAGAATTTGTATATTTTTTTATTTGTGTGATTGTTTTTAGAAAGGTTGGAGGTTGTCTCCTTTATCAAAATGTAACTTACAAAGTGCATGCACTTAAATGTATTTTTTAAAATATTTTTATTTTTATTTATTTATTTGAAAGTGAGAGAAAGGCACAGAGAGAATGGGCACCATGGCCTCCAGCCACTGCAGATGAACTCCAGACGCATGTGCCACCTTGTGTATCTGGCCCATGTGGGTCCTGGGGAATCAAACCTGGTCCTTTTCTTTTCAGGCAAGCGCCTTAACTATTAAGCCATCTCTCCAGCCTTAAATGTCTTCTTTGGTGAGTTTAAAGGAATTTATACACCATAGTCATGTTAGCCTACCTATATCAAGACCTGCAACATTTATATCATCCTGTAACGTTCCCTTATAATATTACTCTGGTTTCTTTTCTTTCTTGCCAACAAGGGTTAACTGTTCTTTGAAGTTCATTTCTATGGTATCTTTCTGAATAGACCCTTTGATAGAGCATCATTGCCTTTCAGAACACTTCTCAAATTATCTATATTGTTGAATGTTTTAACAATTACCGATTTTGTTGCTAGCTAGGTGTATGCACTTGTTAATTGTATGAATGTATCGTAGTCTGTTTATTTACCTTTTGTTGTGCATTTTGGATTTTTTGGCTAATGTTAAACTAATATTTGAATGTAATTTTTCCTGTTGACATGATTTAATTTGTCTACTAATAATAAAATTGCCAGCTCAAATGGCAGTTTTGTACTTAACATTATAAGAAAAATCTCAGGATGTTTTCCAAAATAGTTGTACCATTTTAAAATTAACAGTAGCAATGTTAGCAGAGTTCCTGTTGATGTGTAGTTTCTTGGGCACTGTTACTGAACATGACTTGGCCACGTTTGTGTGGCCTACTTCTATTCTCCTGTTCTCTGTGATCCGTTCTGCTCTGCTCACCTTCATCAACACTGTTTTGATAACTCTTAACATAGTGAATCTTGAGATCAAGTAGTATGTGCTTTCCAGACTTACCTTTTTACAAGTTTTTGTAATGGTGGATTTCTTTGTATTTCATATATGTTTTAGAATCAGCTTGTGAATTTCCATTAAAAATCAAGTTGGGGGTGGGGCTGGAGAGATGGCTTAGCAGTTAAGGCACTTGCCTGCAAAGCCAAAGGACCCAGGTTCAAGTCCCTAGTACTCATGTAAGCCAGATGCACAATGTGGTGCATTCATCTGGGGTTCGTTTGCAGTGGCTGGAGACCCTGATGCGCCCATTCTTTCTCTCTCTGTCTCTCTCTCTGCCACTTTCTCTATCTGTTGCTCTCAAGTAAATTAAAAAAAAAATTTTTTTTTAAGCAAGTTGGGACTTTCACTGGTACAGTAGTTTACCTGTGATGTTCACATTGGGGAATGTTGTAGATAGCTTCATGTTGCTAGGGATGAATATCATACCAGACACAGATTATGATGTGAACAGGATTTATTTTAGACTTAACAGATTGAGGGAAAGTTCCATCAGTGGCAAAGAAGCTGGTTCCCATTCATATATCTAAGCAGAGAGAGAAACCACCACCAGCCAGCAAATACCAAAAGCAGCAAGCACACAACCAGGAGCAGTCAGGAGCCCCTCTCCCCCAGCTCAAACCTCCCTGTATAACTTTGGCCTGGAATTCAGATTCGTCCCCAAACACACCTGTGGTCTGGTCCCAGAATCCACCCCTAGTGACGCCTCCTCCAGCCAGGCCTGGAGAACCAAAGTACAAGCTTTAATAAAATCCCTGAGTCTATGGGGGACATACATTCAAACTTCCACAAGGAGAATTGAGTTTTCAACAGTATTGAGTCTTCTTGTCTGTGGACCACTTATTTCAACAGATGTTCTCCGTTTTCTGTCATTAAACTTCTTTATGCTACATAGAGACAGACAGGCTCTTGTGTAGCTCTTGTAGGTCATGGACTTATAACCAGCCTGATTCTGCCTCTCAGGTGTTAGGATTATAGTTCTGTATCATGATACCCAGCATATTCTCTAGCTTTCATTGTATGAATTTTGCTAAATTTATTCCTAGGTATTTTTGTTTTGGAGAAAATATTACAAATGAACTTCTAAATTTTTATCTACATCTAAGGAAGTACTTGCTTTTTCTGATTCTGTTAATTTTGTGATTATACTGATCAATTCTTAAATGTTAAGGTAAACTTGTTTTTGTTTTGTTTTGTTTTTTTCGAACTAGGGTTTTATTCTAGCCCAGACCGACCTGGAATTCACTATGTAGTCTCAGGTGACCTTGAATCCAAGGCAATCCTCCTACCTATGCCTCCCAAGTGCTAGGATTAAAGGCATGTGCCTCTGCGCCTCCAAGTCCAGCAAACTTATATTCTTGAGATAAAGTACTTCATCATAAATTATTGCCCATTTTTAATATATTGCTCATTCTGTTTCCAAATACGTGGTTAAGTACATTTATATCTTCATGCTAATAAGTGATATTAGTGAAAATATCTAAATGTAATGGCATATTTATTACTGAGAGGCCTTTCTCCTATATCAGTCAAAGATGCTTACTGTTTTTTATTTTTTGTTTTTTGGGGGTTTTTTTTTTGGTTTTTTTTGGTTTTTTCAAGTTAGGGTTTCACTCTAGCTCAGGCTGACCTGGAATTCACTATGTAGTCTCAGGGTGGCCTCGAACTCATGGTGATCCTCCTACCTCTGCCTCCCGAGGGCTGGGATTAAAGGTGTGCACCACCACGCCCAGCAGAGATGCTTACTCTTAATATCTCTGTTGAGCATTTTAATACAGTAAGCTAAAAAGAAAAAAGGCTTAAAATTTGAAAAAGAGTAAATAATTATTTTCTTTAGACATAATTAAAAAGTTTAACACAAAAGTTATTAAAACTAATAAGAGAATCTTACAAGATCACAAGATAATAGATAACCCCTTAAAGGTAATAATGTTAAAGTAGTAATTATAGTGTGTGTATTCATATGTGTGCAAGATACATGTGTGTTTACAGGTCTTTGTGCATGCCTATGGAGGCAAGAGGACAACACTGGATGTTATTCCTCAGGAATGCTCTCTACCTTTTTTTTCTTTGTTTATTTTGTTTTGGAGGTAGGGTCTTGCTATAGCCCGTGCTAACCTGGGATTCACTACGGAGTCCCATGCTGGCCTCAAACCCACAGCAGTCCCCCTGTCTCTGCCTCCTGAGTGCTGGGATTAAAAGCATGTGCCTCTATTCCTGGCTGCTAGCCACCATTTTGAATTTTTAAAAAAATTTTATTTATAATTACTTAGAGACAGAGAGGGCTGCCAGCCACTGCAAACAGTCTCCAGATGCATGTGCCTCCGTTTGCATCTGGCTTACATGGGTTCTGGGGAGATGAACCTGGGTTCTTAGTCTTTGCACGCAAGCACCTTAATCGCTAAGCCATCTCCAGCCTTTCATTTTATTTCTGTTCAGATCATGTCTTTTAGGTTATATGTGTGAATGAGATGATGCAGTATTTGTCTTTCTGTGACTGGCTTATTTCACTTAAAACAGTGTTCTTCAGTTTCATTGATGTTTTTCACAGGTGACAGAATTTTATTCTTTTAGTGTGGCTAAGCAGTATTTCATGATGTAACTTTCCTACATTTTCTTTATCCATCAGCTGGTAAACATAAGTTGATTTTGTATCCTGGCTATTGTGAACAGTGCTGAAATAAGCATAGAAGTATAGATATTTCTTTAACATATTGTCAGATACCTTTTTCACGTCTATTGATATAGCCATCGAATATTTACTCTTTATTGTGTAAATATTGATTTGCACATGTAGAACTATCCATGAATTTCTGTGATGAATCCCATTTGATCATGTTGAATTATCGTTTTAATACCATGTTCAATTCAGCTTGGTAGTGTTTTCTTAAGAAGATCTTGAGATTGCTCAAGAATATCATTAAGGGTCTGGAGAGATGGCTTAGTGGTTAAGGCCCTTACCTCCATAGCTAAAGGACCCAGGACCCATGTAAGCCACTCACACATAGTGGCACATACGTCTGGAGTTTGTTGGCAGCAGCTGAAGGACCTGGCACACCCATTCATTCTCTCTAACTTTCTTAAATAAATAAAATTAAATTAAAAAATTACTGAAAAAATCATTTAAAATACTGACCTATCACTTGTTTTTGTTATGTACTTATCTGATTTAGATAGTCAGAATGATGTCTTTGTAAAATGTGCTTTGGAGAATATTTCTTTTCAAGTTTTTGAAATTGAGAAGAATTGATAGTTCTTTGAATATTTGCTAGAATGCAGAAGTGAGTTTTCAGGTCTTGGGATTTTCTTTGCACGCTTTATTCTCATTCACTCTAATTTGTTATTGGTCCACCCAGATGTTCTTGTTCTTCTTGGCCCAGTCTTGCTCAGGTGTGTGTGCGGACACTTGTCCATTTCCTCTAGGGTTTCCAACTTGATGGTGGGTATTTGTTCTTAACAGCCTCTTATGATCCATTGTTGCCGGTGATGTCAGTTGTAATGCTCATTTTCATGTATATATTTACACATTTGAATTTTTTTCTTAGTCTAGCTAATGCTTTGTCAGGATTTTGATTTACTTATGTACTTTTACATTTGGGGGGGTTTGTGTTGCATATGCCAAAATATTTGCTTAGCTGTCAGAAGACAATGTTGCGTTGTCAGTGTTCTCTCCACCTTCTTTGATACAGGGCCTTTCTTATTGTTCTGACATTGGAAAGGCCAGTCTAGCTGGTTCATGAGCTTCAGGATTCTCTTGGTTTCACCTTTCATTGCTATAGGCATGATGGATTACAGACAGGCACATGTGCCACTTTGTGTCTGGCTTTACATGGGTATTGGTGGTCAAACCCGGAATGGCAGGCTTGTGGAGTATGTGAGTTTAACCACTGAGAGGCCTCTCTGGCTCCACATTTTTCAGCTTTTTGTTTGTCTTTTCCAAAAAACCCAACTCTTGCTTTTGGGTATATGTCTCAGCAGTTAAAGGCAACTTGCTAACAAAGCTTCCAGGCCCAGGTTTAATTCCTCAGTATCCATTTAGAGCTGGATGCACAAAGTGCCACATATGTCTGGAACTCATTTGCAGTGGCAAGAGGCCCTGTCATGTCCATTCTCCCGCCCCGCCCACCTTCCCCCTCCCCCCCCCCTCACACACACACACACACAAATAAATTAATAAAATGTTTGTAAAAATTGGCTTTATTTTTTTTAATTTGATTTATTAGTTTTCTTTTCATCAAATATAGGCAGTTTGGTACCATTGTTTAGGCTCATGCATGACCTACCCCCTCCCATTGGACCCTCCTTGTTGATGTAAATGGGTCGTGCATTGTGGAGTTAGTTCCCAGTTATTGGTATGCTAAATGTCTCTGCAAATCATGACCCAACATGTGACTGACATTCTTTCCGCCCCCTCTTCTGCAAAATTTCCCTGAGCCATGTTGGGTTCATTTTTGGTCTGCTTCAGTGCTGAGGTGTTGGGGGCATCTGAGGCTCTGGCTCTCTGATTTGGTAGGAGTTGACTTTTCTCTGCGTTGGTCTCCTTCCCCTTTTTGCTGGTAACTGGTTCACAGGAAAACATCACCCTCGCTTGTTTCACCAATTATCCTTAGTTTCAGTTGGGCCCCTTATGAGGTGTGTTGGGGCAGCTCTCTCCATAGGATCTGCATCTATCTGAAAAAGAGAAGCAGATTCTCCAACGGAGAGTAAGTTACCACCCAGAAAATTGAAATAACACTTACTTTTTGATAGACAGATTGATAGGTGTAGGCCCTCTTGTTCCCTATGATTGATGATAGCTTGATATTGTAGAGTGGGCTTGTGTTTGGGTATGGTTCTGACTTGTTTCCCAGCTCCAGCTATGGGTCTAGTACCACTGAGTGGATCAGTTAGCCAAATCAAGAGTAGTTGGTTCCTCACCATGGCTGTGTGCCACTATTGCACTTGTGTGGGCATCACATCAGGTTATTTGTTGCTAATTAGATTAGACAATGAGTTGCTTGGACAGATATTGGTCGTTTCCCCCAGTCACCCATGTAGCGCCTTCTGGCACTAGACATGTTGACTGTCTGGGGACTTACTCTCTCCTGGCTTCCAGCCATGTCATTCCATTTTACGTGTCAGCTGCGTATGGAGTCTTCAGCAATAGGGTCTTACCACTGGCCTTAGGTGGGTCATCAAGTACTCTGACAGAAGTCTGTCATTGTTTTGGGAAACCTTGTAGGTTTCTCTGATCAAAAGCTCATTGTGTATGATAGCCCCAAGCTGGAAGTGGGGGTTACAGGCCAGTGCCCACTAATAAATTGAGGAAAAACATAACTAATATACAAGAGTTAGAGAGGAGAGAGATAGAGGGGGAGAGGGAGGGAGGGAAGATGTAGAAGATTTAGGTTAGTTTTGCTCCTACCCTCTCCAGTGTCTTGTGGTTCAGGTGTTTCCTGTAAAGGTCTAGTGAAGGTTCAGCCATTTGGTCTGTCTTTTAGGAAGTAGAATTTTATGGTACCAATGCCGTTTGGGTCCAGATTACTGTTTTCCACCCTTCGATGCCCTCCCCACCCTCCCTTCCATCCTATTGTCTAGTCCATGCGGTGCTTGCTGAGTATATAAGGTATCTTGGGTAGATTCAGGTTAGGTGTTGTAGATGAGTGAGACTATGTGTCGATTTTTTTTCTGTGATTGGGTAAGTTCACTGAGAATGATCTCTTTCAGGTTCAACCATTTTTCCTCAAGTTTCTTTGTGTTGTTTTTTCTTACTGCTGTATAGAATTCCATTGTGTAGATATACCACATCTTTGTTATCCATTCTTCTAATGATGGACATCTGGGTTGATTCCAGCTTTTAGCTATTACGAATTGAGCCGCTACAAACATGGTTGAGCAAATCTCTCTGGCCTTTGGTTTGAAGGTTTTAGGGTAGATGCTCAGTAAGGGTCACCGTGCACTACACTCAAATCCAAATGGATCAAAGACCTCAACATAAGTCCAGAAACTCGAATACTACTGGAAGAAAATTTAGGAAGTATTTTCCATGATATAGGAATGGAAAAAGACTTCCTGAACAAAACCCCAGTGGCTCAAGTTCTTAAACAGTCACTCAACCAATGGGATCATATGAAACTGAAGAGTTTCTTTACAGACAAGCATATAACAAGCAAAGCCAATAGAATACCCACAGAGTGAGAGAAAATATTTGCAGGTTATCCAACTGATAGAGGCCTTATCTCTAGAATTTACAAAGAACTCAAAAGTCTAAACAATAAGAAGACAAATACTCCACTCACAAAATGGGGTGCAGAGTTGAACAGGCAATTCACAGAGGAAGAAGTACAAATGCCAAACACACACTTAAGAAAATGTTCATCATCCCTAATCATCAGAGAAATGCAAATTAAAACAACTATGAGATTCCACCTTACCCCATTAAGGATAGCCAACATCAAAAAGTCAAATGAAAATAAATGCTGGCGAGGAAGTGGAGAAGCAGGGACACTCATTCACTGTTGGTGGGAATGCAGGATGGTACAACCACTCTGGAAAGCAATATGGAGACTCCTAAAAAAGCTGACTATAGAAAAATTGGCTTTAAAACAAACCAAAGCAGTCTTGGTTCCATAGATTGTTTTCTGTTTTTTAATAGTCTCCATTTTTATTTTTGTTTCTGATACAGACTGTGTGTAACCAAAGTTGGCCTTGTAAGCTTGATCCTCCTGCCTTATCTTCCTGAAAAGTGTTCCGTAACATCCAGCAATTTATCTGTGTTTCAGTAATTTTTGCTTTGATCTTTATTATTCTCTTCTCATAAACTTAGGTTGGTTTTTTTTCTGGTTCCATAAAATAAAACTGTAAGTTTACTTGAAAATTTTTTATTTCATTTATGTTGTTTGAGAGAGAGCACATGAGAGAAAACTGGTGCGCCTGGACCTCTAGCCACTGCGGTCAGACTCCAGACTCGTGCACCATCCTGTGCCCATGTGTCACCTTGTGCATCTGGCTTGTGTGGGTTCTGAGGAGCCAAACCTGGGTTCTTAGACAAATGCCTTAACTGCTAAGCCATCTCTCCAGCCTTCTTTTTTTGTTTTTGTATTCGTTTTTCTTGTCATTCTGACAAAAATGCCTATCAGAACCAGTATAAGGAATGAGGGTTATTTTGGTCTATGTTTTAGGATACTGTCCATCGTAGTAGAGAAGGAAGGACAAGGGTGCTTACAGGACACTTGCTCACGTCTGAGCAGATGAGGAAAGGGAGAGCTTGCCTTGAGCAAGGCTGTTGTGTCCCTCAACCGCCTACCCCTTGAAACCTGCCTCCACTAATCATGTCTCCACTCTAGAAATTCCCTATCTTGTAAAGTAAAAGTCACAGGCTGGGAACTAAATGTTCAAGTACACAAGCCAGCAGGGAACAGTTCACTTTAAAACCATTTTGCACTTATTGCTATAAATTTTTTCCTGTTACTGGATTCTACAAATTTTAGTATGCTGTGTTTCCATTATTGTTTGTCCCTAGGTGTTTGTTTTGGTGGTGGTTTTACAGTGCTAGGATTGACCTCACACTGTTTTTGATTTTTTCAATCAGTTGTTGTACTGGAATATGTTGTTTACATTTCATTGATTTTTGGATTTTCTTATAATTTTATACTATTGTAGTACTTAGAAAATATAGTTGATATAATTTTAGCCTTTTTAAATTTGTTCAGACTTGTTTTGTGGTCTGACAATCTGCACTGGATAATTTTCTTAGTGTACCTTAGTACTTTTGTGGGTAGAATGTTCTATGTATGTCTTAGGTCTATTTTTTCCTCTGGATTATCTGTCCTTTGACAAAAGTGGCATATTGAAGTCTCCTGGGTTTTTTTGTAATATGTTTCTTCATTTAGATCCCTTAATATTTGTCTTATGCACATATTACAGTTTTGACTTTAAGCCTCTTTTGTTGATAAGACAATAGCTAGCTCACTTTCTTTTAGCATCTTTGCACCAGGTATTCATTCCTTTTCCTTTCTTTTTATTTGAGAGTGACAGACAGGGAAAGAGTCAGAGAGAGAGAGAGAATGGGCACACCAGGGCTTCCAGCCACTGCAAATGAACTCCAGACGTGTGCGCCCCCTTGTGCATCTGGCTAATGTGGGTCCTGGGGAATCGAGCTTCAAACCAGGATCCTTAGGCTTCAGAGGCAAGCGCTTAACCACTAAGCCATCTCTCCAGCCCTATACCTGGTATTCTTTTCTTTGTACCTGCAGTGTATATGCTTGCATTCTTTTTTTTTTAAAAAATTATTTATTTATTTAGAGAGAAAGAGGGGGAGAGAGAGAGAAATGGGCGTGCCAGGGCCATCCAGATTCATGCACCACCTTGTGCATCTGGCTTACATGGGTCCTAGAGAATTGAACCCGGATCCTTTGAATTTGCATGCAAGTGCCTTAACTACTAAGTCATCTCTCCAGCACTGTGCATGCATATTATGTATATATTTTTTATTATTGACAACTTCTATACAACATACCATGGTTTTTCCCTCCCCTCCCCCACTTTCTCCTTCATAACTCTGCTGTCCATCAGATCCTCCCCCTCTCTCCATTAGTCTCTCTTTTAATTTGATGCCATCATCTTTTTCTCCTATTAGGAGGCTCTTGTGTAGGTATTGCTAGGTACTGCAAGGTCTTGGATAACGAAGCCAAGTTCTGTCCGGACAGTTGTATGTAAGGAGTGGTACCCTTCCTTTGGCTCTTACATTCTTTCCTCCACCTTTTCCACAATGGACCCTAAGCCATGGAGGGTATATGATGTTTAAGTGCTGGACACTCCTCTGTCCCTTCTTCTCAGCACGATGATGTCTTTTGGGTCATCCCAGTGGTCATTGGCATCTGAAAAAGGAAGCTTCTCTAACCAGAAGTGAGAGTTGCATTAATATATGAGTATGAACATAAAGTGTAGTGCTTTCAGGGCAGTTTGGTGAGAGTAATATATGCATTTATCCAGAAGAGAGCAGGCTTATGACCTCCCTTGCCCTAGGCTTTTTTTTTTTTTTTTTTTTTTTTTTTTGGTTTTTCGAGGTAGGGTCTCACTCTAGCCCAGGGTGACCTGGAATTCACTATGGAGTCTCAGGGTGGCCTCAAACTCACAGCAATCCTCTTACCTCTCTGCCTCCCAAGTGCTGGGATTAAAGGTGTGCGCCACCACACCCAGCTCTGCCCTAAGCTTTTGATTAGGTTTTCAGTAGCAGGCATATATTCCCTCCCATAGAGTGGGCCTTCAGTCCAATTAGAGAGCAGCTGATTTCTCCCAGAGCTAACATGCCATTATTGCACTCGTTCAGTCATTTGGCCTGTTTGGCCAAATTGGTCCAGTGTCCACTGTTTTCACCGCTGATGATTTCTGACTCCCACAGGGCTGCATTCAGTGCAACTTTTTTCCAGCTTTCAGCTGGCTGATCTACAGAGAGAAGGTTTTCTGCTCAGTATCAGCTTGATTTCTCAGTGACTTTGATGCTCAGGCATGTGAAGTCTTCAGCAGTAGGGTCTTTACTATCTGTTTATCAAGGGAAAACAAGGGCCTTGGCAATAGCTTATAATGTTTTGGAGGCAACAGGGATCTCTCTGCCCAACAACTCACTGGAAGGTGTCCCATCCCTGGCACTGAAAATTTTCTAGTAACAATCCATGGCTTCTGGATGTGCTATTCAAAAAAGTAGGTTTTCATGTGTCTTATTCAAAATATCTTGACTTTTGATTGATCCCCACTCCCTCCCCTGCTCCCACCCTTTTACACAATATTGTCCCCTGGCCTCTCCCCTCCCTGTATACAATACAGAGCTGTGAGTTCCTATTTCTTTGTTTGGTGTGGGACCTTGAGTGATGGAAGGTTTTTAATCAGTATTCTTGCTTTACCTTTGCCTCTGAGCAAACCCTGGGGCACTGCTGGATCTTAGACTTTCTTTTATGTTCTTCTCTGTCTTTTCACTTATTTCTAGGCCAAGGTTTAGAATGGGTATATTCTAAATTCTGCTAGACAGGCCTCATCTTAAGTGTTCTCTGTGCATGTGGGCCTTTTCAGCATTTGCATATGAAGCCCCTCTGCACTCGACCCAACCGCAGGCAAATTCTTCCCCTATTTAGATCTCTACTTATGTACTGATGTGATATTCTGGACTTTTCCCTGGCTTTTGGTCCTTCCTTCAGGATAGGTGACTTTTGTTTCTCTTTCTCATTTTTAGAAAAGTGGATCTTTTTCTAGGCTGAGCAGCAGGAAGTTTTCTTACTCCTTCCCCAGAGGCAGATAGTAGGTTTTATATCCACCCCTCTTAGAAAAGCAGTGTAGTCTGTGTGTTGTCATTCTGCATGTATCTGAATGCTTTTTCTTTGTGTGAGAAAAAGAAAATCAAACTGCTATGTGTTATTTTTCCCCAGTCCCTGGTAGTCTTAAGCTTCCCAGGACAGTTTGTTTTCTCCTGGCTTGTTTTCATTAGCACTCAATGGAGCCCTGTGGCGAAGAGCTTATAAGCAAGGACATACTTTTCTTGTGGCAAGGGCTCCCATTTTACTAAGCTGTCATAGCTGTATTCTACCACTAAAGTCTGATTTTTATATCGCATGTTTTGATTATATGCAAAAAACAAGCTGGGTGTGGTGGTGCACGCCTTTAATCTCAGCAGTTGGGAGGCAGAGGTAGGAGGATTGCTGTGAATTTGAGGTCACCCTGAGACTACATCGTAAATTCCAGGTCCCTAGTGTGACCTTTCCTTGAGGAAAACAAAAGAAAAAAAAATACCTTGGGTGTTCAATCTTTTATAAAATAGTTTATCACCTTTGATTGACATTACCTTGATCATGTTAGGAACTCAAGGAAAGTTGTAATTTTATTGGTTATTGGGCTTTTATTACTCTCTAGATGCTAAATAAAAGCATAACTTCATGAAACTTTTATACATTTTTACCTATTTTATTTAGTTGTGTATTTAAGAGAGAAAAAGAAACAGATTTGTGCATAGCGAATGGGCACACCAGGGTCTCTAGCCACTGCAAACTCCAGATGCATGTTCCACCTTGTGCATCTGGATTACATGGGTACTGGGGAATCGAGCCTGAGTCCTTAGGTCTTGTATCCAAGCACCTTAACCACTAAGCCATCTTTCCAGCCCTCATGAAACATTTAGAATGTGTTTTTCTGTGTGTTTGTTTTCTAAAATCAAATGTGTAATTATTAATGTAGATCAAAGTTATTTCATTTTGAGACTAGGTCTTTTTTTTTTTTTTTTCCGAGGTAGGGTCTCACTCTAGCCCAGGCTGACCTGGAATTCACTATGGAGTCTCTCAGGGTGGCCTCGAACTCACGGCAATCCTCCTACCTCTGCCTCCCAAGTGCTGGGATTAAAGGCGTGCGCCACCACATCCGGCTTTGAGACTAGGTATTACTGCACAAACCCAGGTTGGTTTCAAACTAATAATGTATCCCTAAGATACCTTCAGACTCATGCTCCCCATTCTTCTGTTTCTTAAAATTCTGGTATTATAAGTATATGCCACCATACCAAGCCAAAGACTAAAACTTTTAAACATATTTTATTTATTAATTTGGGGGTGGGGGATTGGTGCACCAGGGCCTCAACAGCTACAATAGAACTTGAGAGGCTTGTGGCACCTATTGGGCATGTGTGACCTTGCACTTGCCTCACCTTTGTTTGGCACACATGGGATCTGGTGAGTCAAACATGGGTCCTTAGTCTTCATAGACAAGCACCTTAACTGCTAATCCATCTCTCTAGCCCTATTTGAGAAAGAGAAGAGACGCAGAGAAAGTTTGTGTGTGCGTCTCTCTCTATATGTGTTTGGGCCAGGGCCTTTTGCCACTGCAGACAACTTCCAGATGCATATGCCACTTTGTGCATTTGGCTTTGCGTGGGTGCTGGGCAATTGAACCTGAACTGTCAGGCTTTATAAGCAAGCTCCTTTAATCACTCAGCCAGCTCTCCAGACCCTAAAACTTTTGTATTTTAATTTTATATAAAACAGGTTATACTCTCATCCTTTCGCCTCTGTTCCTATTTCCCTGGGGCCTCTCAATCAGGTTATGATTTAGTGTTGAGTTCTCTGTAGCCTCTGGATTTCTGCTTTGGTGGGTTTTGTTTGATTGCTGTGTTTGTCACCATTGTCCTGGAGCTGGTTGTCAGGCGAGCAGTAAGAGTGGTATTCATGTTACTGCTTCCTCTGCAATTTCTCCTGCGTGCCCCGGCAGATGTGGTAAAGGTGGTACGTATTAGGGTGAGCAGTTGGCTCTCTTCTTGTGTTATTGATGGATCTTGGTTTCCCTCTGTTTTCTCTACCATCTATAAAATAAAATAGATCCTCTAGGGCTTAAGGGATGGCTCAGGAGTTGAGGTACCTGCCTGGGAAGCCTAAGGAACCCGGTTCGATTATCTAGGTCCCCTATAAGTCAGATGCGTGGCACACGTGTCTGGAGTTCGTTTGCAGTGGCTAAAGGCCCTGGTGTGCCTATTCGTCTCTTTCTCTCTCTCTCTCTTCCCCCCACCCCCATCTGTCTCTAATAAATTAATAAAAATATTATTTTAAGGTAGATATTTTTTTTTAACCAAATTAGACTTAGAGCAGCTTGGGTTAAAGAGTGTATGCAAAGTTATGTGAGAGACTTTTTGGTGTGCAAGCCTACTCTTCTCCAGAGAACAGTAGGAATTTCTCTCTGAAGTGTATGAGTTTTCAGACCATAGCATTCTGACTTGGTTTCCAGTACCAGATGTGAGTTGTCTCCCACTAAGAGGGCCTCATGTCAAAATAGAGAACAGTTGATTGCCCACAGGGGCTGTGTGCCACTATTACACAAGTGTGTGCTTCTTGTCTGGCAGGGTCCCTGCTTACTCATGCTGTTGGAGACCTTTGTCCTCCAGCAGGTTTCTATAGGGCTCTCCAGCACTATGAGTGCTAGCCAGGTGGAGCTAGTTCCCTTTCAGGTTAAGTGTGATATTCCAATGTCCTGTGACCACACTGCCTGTGACTTCAGCAATATAATCTTACCTATTAGGTCTGGAAGGGAATAAAGTGCTTTGACAACTGATCTATCCTTCCATTTGTCTGTCTCTAGTGGTCCAGAAAGTTTTCCTTCCAGTCTATTTCCCTAAACTTCTCCCATTCCTTTTTTGGCTATGAATTTTACACTGAAATACATTAATATTCATAGTTCAGAAGAGCATTCCTATATTAAGAAACGGATAGATAGGAACACTAGTAAGATTCTTAAATTTATGCTCTGGACAACTTAGAAATTACTGCTTAGTTCTTCTCTATGATCTTCTTGACTCAAAGGTACTAGTATGTTTCAGGAAATTTTACTCCTGTCTTTAAGAAAGTAATTCATTCACATACTTTTACTGGATATGCTTAATTTTTCTAATACAGATTTTACTATTTACATTTTTATTTAGAGTTTTGGAGGCTGGAAAGGCAAATGTTATTTTACCCAAAAGTTCACCAAGTGGAATAACTCATGTGATTGCAAGTAACGCAAGAATCAATGCTGAGAAAGAAAAGGATACCTTTAAGGCTCCTTTTTATCCAATTCAGTATTTAGGGGATTTTCTTTTAGAGGTAAGTAAAATAAATGTTAGACATTTTAAATGATTATTTTATAAAATGTTCCAATGGAGTGAAATGCAGTCATTTCTCTGTGACTCCAGGGCTGTCTCCTGTCTCAAGCCCCTTGTGTGAAATCTGTCTTCTAGCTGTGTTTGGTCAAATTCATAGATTTGGAATATACAGATGTGGAGGGCTTAAATTTTGAAAATTAGTAATTAGAAGTAATGAAATGGTATATTTTGTCATGTAAATTTGAAATAAGCTTTAAATTTGTCTTATTTTCTATTTCTACTTTTGATTTTAGTGCTTTAGTTATATATACTACAAAATAATTTAAGCATTTTAACATCAGTATGATAAGGGTGAATGTGTAACACTGTGTGACAATTTTGTATTTTCTCTTGGGAAGAGAGAGATTTCTGTGAATTTAGAAACATTTTCTAGTCCTATTCTTTTACTTCCCTTTTCTTACTTAGTATACAAATTCCCACTATGGATCAAACCCTACAGGAAGCCCTCTACTTAAGGAAAGAATGTATGTTATTACTCAAGGTATTAGAGAAGCCTTACTATCCAAAGATAGTCTTGATCTAGAAACCATCATTTACTTCACTGTATCCCATCTCAGTAGAGTCCATCACCTGTTAAATATTTCCTGATTGAACTGCATCTTTTCTTTTCTGTTAACATATTGCGTCCATCATCATTTCTTTGTGCTTCTCGACTAGACTTGTTATCATTCTTCCTTACTCTCCTTTGCATTCTTACTAATTTCCTAAATGCTCCTATCTTTTCCTCTTCTTTTACATTCTTCTTCATTCACAGTGGGCAACCAAAGCTGGGCATGACGGTACATGTGTTATAGGGTCTGGTACCGCACAAATAAGACCATTGACTCACAGAATGTGAGACAAAGTGTTATGGGGCAAAAAGAAGAAAGCTGATGCACCAGGTCTGCATCCCAGAGTTGTGGATCTCAGGATGTAGCTCTGACGCGCTGGGAGTGTTACCTTTTATTGGAGAAAACCACAAGATGTTCTTTTTAAAAAAGGATGGAAGTTAAAATACAAAGTTAGGCAGAACTGAGACAAGAAACATTCTATGCTATGTAATCATAAAGGTGTTTAGAAACAGAGAGGTACGGGAAGGTCAATGGTACATTGCACAGAGGGGTCATCCCATTTCTTAGATAACAGAAAACACCTGCATTTTGCAATATGGCCTGTGCTAACAATTCCTGAAACCTCTCCTTTATCTGTCAGGAAGATCAACTTGGGTGGTGGCCTCCATTAGGTGTGCCTAAAGGCAAGGGCTACACAGGATGATGTTTAACCAGATCTATTGTGTCCCTTTACATTCCATTTTCACATGCTGCTGTAATCTCTGCACTCTAGGGGCTACAGCAAAATCATAGTGAGATTGAAGCCAGCCTGGACTTCACAGGGAGACTTTGTCTCACCAAAACAAAGCAACACAGATAGTCTTTGTAAATGAATTCTGATCCTGTCACTTTCCTAGTTAAAACCCTTCAGTGGCTTCTCATTATCATAAATCTCTAACATGGTTCAGATGTTCCCATAAGATCCCTAGCACTCCTTTTCCATCTGTCTCCTGGCTCACTTTTTTCCTAGGCTTACTGGGCTATAAGAGAATTACTTTCTCCCAGTTTGTTACCAGGCTTTGCTACTTCCCAAAAAGTTGTTTTATCTGCCTGAGAAATTCTTCTGCTCTATTTCTTTATTCTCTACTATGCTTTCCTGTTTTCTGTTCATTGTTGGAGTTTCTTTTACAGTGCCACCACTTCAAGGAATCTTCCCTTATCACTTTAATAGGAAAGGTTTACCTGTAGTGTATTCTTATACAGTTATTTGTTTTATAGTAGTCACCATCATTATGATTAATTAATTGGCTGATTCATTTCTCCATCTAACCCAAAAAGGTCTTTGGCATAAAGGATTATATCTAATCACCTTTCATAGAGCTTGGCAAATGGAGTCTCATTTAATGCCTACATTAACAGAATTATGAAAGCCTTTTGAGTTTTCTAAAGACATGGGTAATACATCTTCCTAGAATTACTTTTCCCTGGTGACAAGCTGCAGTGTAGATAGGAAACTTGATATTAGTTAAAGGAATATACCTACTTGGACTTTGGAAAGTGTCATTGTCCTTGATAGTGGTTGATATAGGAATAAGAATGTGAGTTACTTCACATCAACAGGACATGATGAGAAGTATGTAACAGGATGTTTCTTCCTTCTTAAAAAATAAAGGTGCCAGGCGTGGTGGCATACACCTTTAATCCCAGCACTCAAGAGGTAAAGGTAGGAGGATCGCTATGAGTTCAAGGCCACCCTGAGACTACATAGTGCATTCCAGGTCAGCCTGAGCTACAGCTAGTCTCTACCTCGAAGGAAAAAAAAAAAAAAAAAAAAGGCAATGAGCATGGAAGAGTGTAACCTGAATTTTTACTAGTAATCATACTAGCTTTGACATGAAGGGTAGCTTTATAGGTAGTAGAAGGGTGAGATAGGATCTGAACCCATATGGCTGTAATTTCAGCATTTTTTGTGGTGGCTTATGCAGTAGGATTGTAAGTTCCACCCTAGCCTAGGCTTTATAGCATAGCAAAAACCTATCATTCAAGAAAAAGGAGAACATATGAAACTGATACTTGAGAGTCTGGCTTATTGAATCCCAAAACCTGTCCTAACATTGGTCTACTTGGCCATTCTGTGAAATACACATTTTCATGTTAGTTTGCTTTCCTTTGTTTGCAACTAGCAGATTACAAATCATTCTTAACTCTATTAATGTATATATCCAGGTGTAGTAGTCAGCCTCGTTGCTGGGATGAGCTTCCAGACCTGGCAGTTATAGAGGAAGAGATTTATTGAAGATAGAGGGAAGTTCCATCATGGCAGAAGAAGCTGGCCCGCTTTCACAGGTCCAAGCAGAGAGAGAAAAGCCCCAAGCCACCACAAGCAGGCAAGCACACTTAGGAACTCCAGGCAAAGCTTGACACTCTGTATCTCTTTACACTGGAATTCCAGTCCACCCCCACACCTTAGGGCTAGACCCTTGGATCCACCCACAGTGACCTGTCCTCCAGCCAGGTGGCTATATATCTAAATTATAGACTTTTAATAAAATCCTGAATATTTGGGAGAACATCCATTCAGACTACCACACCAGGTTATCCATTTTTCTGTGAAAATACATGGCTGGGGTATAATATATAATATACATTATATACAGTTAGCATGTAATAAGTAATTTAGCTGCTGAAATATTAGAGGACCACAATAGTTTATCGACCAAAACTAGCAGATAATATCTAGTTCGTATTGAAAAAGAAGATTGAAAGTCATCCTTTATTATATTAATAAATATATCTAAATTGTCTATTTTCTTTTTCTTTCTTTCTTTTTTGGATTTTGGAGGTAGGGTTGCACTGTAGTCCAGGTTGACTGGGAATTTACTATGTAGTCTTAGGGTGGCCTTGAGCTCATGGTGATCCTCCTACCTCTGTGTGCCACCACACCCAGCCCAAATTGTCTATTTTCAATGAAGACAAATACAATGCAATGTGCAGTGATTATAGACAGTCTTAATATATGTTAAGATTTTGCTGCTAAAATAATAACAGCAATAGTATATCAAACAAAAATAGGAGATAATATCTAGCTTATATTCTTTTACAGTATACTATTTTAGTTCTAAATCGGAAGATTTAATAACTAGTCCAAATATAAAGGCTTTTTTAATTACTTCTAAGGAGTTAATAGAAAATTTCTTGCTTTTCATACTAGTTTTTGTGGTAGAAAACACAGTATATTCAGTTTGTCTCCTCAGAAATGTCAATTAGTCATTACCATGTAAGTTGACAGAGTTAAAAGTAAACAATCATTAAAAAATAGTTTGGTTTAACCTGCTTAATCCTTTTGGAAAACCAAGGAAAAGAATCACAAATGTAGTTTGGGTTTACAGGTGTTTGGAAAACTTGCTATACCCAGCCATTATGAAATGCATTTGAGATGGAATGGGTAAGACCACATGTTAGTCTTTGAGGTACTTTCCTACTTAGTGATGGAAACTTTCATTTATACTCAGTGTAAATTATGGGTTAGTAAAACTGCAAAATGTTCGAACACAGAAAGACAAAGTGATAAATATGTCTGAAGTGACCTAAGGAAGACTTCACAGGGAGGAGAAACTACCTTGTAACACTTAAATTTCTTTTCACTGTCTGTTTAAGAAAGAAGTTAAAATGGACTATGGAAAAGTCATGGTGAAATATGCTAGGAATAACATAAAAAATAAGACTTCTAAGCTAACTTAACTAATTGATGACCCAGTTTTATAACTTACTAGTTCTCTAAACATAGCGAAGTCATTTCCATTACTTAGTTTCTCCCTTTGTATGGGAAAGTTAATATTATTTGAGAGAGAGACATAGCAAGTGAGAAAGAGAGAGAGAGACAGACAGACAGACAGAGAATGGGCATGCCAGGGCCTTCAGCCACTGCAAATGAGCTGCAGGTGCATGTGCCACCTTATACATCTGGCTTACTTGGATCCTAGAGAACTGACTGTGGGTTCTTAGGCTTCCCAAGTAAATGCCATAACTATCAAGCCATCTCTCCAGTCCAAATGTTACGATTTCTACTTTAATATTTATTGAATAACTACTATTGAACACTATGTTAAGCATTTTATCCTTTGTCTTATTAAGCCTTACATTTGTATGTGGTGTGTGTTATGTCCCTCTACTTATAGTTAGGGAAATTGAAGTGCAATGAATTACCCCATACGTGTCATATATCAGGGTTTTTTGTTTGTTTGTTTGTTTGTTTGTTTTGTTTCGTTTCGTTTTGAGGTATAGTCTCTCCCTAGTCCAGGCTGACCTGGAATTCACTCTATAGTTCCAGACTGGCCTCAAACTCACAGTGACTTCCCCCAACCTCTTGCCTCCCAAATGCTGAGATTAAAGACATGGGCCACCATACCCAGCTCAGAATAAAAATTTAGCAATCAGTAAAGTTTAAGCCATCTTTCCTCAAATCTCCTTTCCCAACCACTTTACATCTTGTTTTGGGCATCTGTAGGTTTTCTTAATATTCACACATTTTCTTTGTTGATAGTTAAAAACATTTGTAAGTAGTCATAAGGCACTCATTTTCTCTGTAGGTAATTATTAAGCAATTTAATGGTTGTACTGTAAGGTAGTGGTTAACTATAGAATTAGAAATTCTTTTTAAAAGCCAAGTGTGTTTTTCATGCCTTTAACATCGCAGCACTCAGGAGGCTAAGGTAGGCTAATTGCTGTGAGTTTGAGGCCAACGTGGCCTATAGAACAAGACCTGCTTTGAGAAAGGAAGGAGGAGAGTGAGAAAAGGAAGGGAGAAAAAGAGGAAGAAAGGAGGAAAGGTGAGAAAAAGGAAGGAAGGAAAGGTAGGTAGACCATTTAATATAAAGGTATAGCCAGGTATTGTGTCACACATTTATTTATAATCCAGCACTTGAAAGACTGAAGTGGGAGATCACAAACACAAGGCTAGTCAGGCTTACATAGCTGAGTGCAGTCCTTAGCTACATAGGGAGACCATGTGTCAAAAATAAAATAAAACAAAAATCTAAGTTCAGTTTAAGAACCAAGTAGAATTCAAAACACTGGTTTGAATCTTGATTTCTCCAGCTATTCGTCTTGTTATGTATCCTATCATCCAGCCTCTTGAATTCTTTCAAAATATGTGAGGAATGCTTTGGCTGGATATTGGAATATAATCTTAAGTAAATAGCATTTCTTGCCTACCTGCAAATGATAATTGTATGTTTGTTCTTTCACACTCGGTGTCACTAGAATCAATGTCAAATTAACTAATTCTGATTTTAGCCATTTCTTGGTGTGGTCTTGGAGATTTATCTTCTTTTTTTCTCAAATTTTTTTAAAATTTTATTTATTTTTTTATTTATTTGAGAGCGACAGACACAGAGAGAAAGACAGATAGAGGGAGAGAGAGAGAATGGGCACGCCAGGGCTTCCAGCCTCTGCAAACGAACTCCAGACGCGTGCTCCCCCTTGTGCATCTGGCTAACGTGGGACCTGGGGAACCGAGCCTCGAACCGGGGTCCTTAGGCTTCACAGGCAAGCGCTTATCCGCTAAGCCATCTCTCCAGCCCTTTTCTCAAATTTTTATTAACAACTTCCATAATTATAAAAAATATCACATGGTAATGCCCTCCCTACCCCCTCCCACCACTTTCCCCTTTGAAACTCCATTCTCTATCATATCCCCTCCCCGTCTCAATCTTTCTCTTTTATTTTGATGTCATGATCTTTTCCTCCTCTTATGATGGTCTTGTGTAGGTAGTGTCAGACACTGTGAGGTCATGGATATACAGGCCATTTTGTGTCTGGGGGGAGCACATTGTAAGGGTTCCTACCCTACCTTTGGCTCTTACATCCTTTCCGCCACCTCTTCTGCATTAGACCCTGAGCCTTGGAAGGTGTGATAGAGATATTGCAGTACTGAGCACTCCAGTCACTTCTTTCCAGCACCATGATAACTTCTGAGTCGTCCCAAGGTCACTGCCATCTGAAAAGAAAAGATTCTATATCAAAAGTGAGAGTAGGCCGGGTGTGGTGGTGCATGCCTTTAATCCCAGCACTGGGAGGCAGAGGTGGTAGGATCACCCTGAGACTCCATAGTGAATTCCAGGTCAGCGTGGGCGAGAGTGAGACTCTACCTTGAAAAACCAAAAAAAAAAAAAAAAAGTAGCATTACTATAAGGGTATGAACATTAAGAGTCTTATTGTCAATTACATAAAGTACAAACTCACTTTTCTTTCCTCTTGTAAATTGTCCTTAACTCTCTGGGTAGTTATTTTCTGATAGGCAGGAAGGGAAGCTCTTATTTCTCTTAGTTTTTTATTTCATTTTTCTGAGTTGCTGAATAAGAAATTCAATCAGCTGCTCTCAGGAAGGATTCTGTGGTTGCAGATTATTGCCTCTTATACCCACACAGAAACCCACTACAAGATAGAAGGTCCTGAAGATTACCCTAGAAGCTTTATCACTCTTAAACTTTTATCATAATCATCTCCTAAGAGGCATTGATCCTCTAACCTCTTTGTTTAATCTCTACACCCCCTTTCAGAAGTAATTTGGGGAATTGTCATGAAGTCACTCGTAGTTCTTTATCTTACTTATCTTCTAGAAGATTTGTATAGTTACATGTTTATGTTTTAAGTAGATAGAAGGTGGTTTATGAATTCAATTTAGATTCTGTGGCAAATGAAATGTATATGAGATAGACCCAGGTGATGATAGTTATTCTTTGTTGCTGTTCTGGTAAAATAGAAGCTGTGATATACTTGTAAATGAGAATTCTTATCAGTTAAAAGATGAAGAAAAGTAATCCATAAAACAATATCCATATATCTGACAATTTTTAGAATCCATGCTGTAACCAGAACTTGGATAAGGGCTATATAAAATATCATCGTCCTTGATTATTCATAAGTAGGATTTTTTTAAAAAAAGAACTCTATTTATTTGTAAGCAGAGAGAATGTGTGTGTATGGGTGTGCCAGGGCCTCTTGCTACTACAAGGGAACTCCATACATATTCACCACTTTATGCATCTGGCTTTATGTGGGAACTGGAGAATTGAACCCATACCAGCAGACTTTGTAAGCAAGTTCCTTTAACCGCTGAACCATCTTCCAGCCCATAAATAGGATTTTTACTACAGCAAAGCATGAGCTTTCTTGAGACATACAAAATCTACTTTAGCATCAGGCGTGGTGGCGCATGCCTTTAATCCCAACACTTGGGAAGCAGAGGTAGGAGGATTGCTGTGAGTTCGAGCCCACCCTGAGACTACATGGAGAATTCCAGGTTAGCCTGGGCAAGAGTAAGACCCTACCTCAAAAAAACAAAAAAAGAAAAAAAAAATCCACTTTACTAGTTGGAATTTTGCTATAATAATTGCTTGTTAATTTTTAACATTGTCTAATAACCTTTGTTTTAGGTAGTTTTATTTGACTTTACAAAGCATTACACAATTACAAATTAAGTTGTATACCATAAAATGTATATAATGTTAATATTACAGTTAGTTAATGGCCTTTAAAATATTTTTGTGTACATACAGAAAGAAATTCAGAATGAAGAATTCCAAGCTAGTTCTGGTTGGGCCAAACACAGAAATCAAGAAAAAAACAAATATTTCAGGAAAGATTCTGGAATTCTTAAGATGAAAGGTGCTGTAAGAGAGACCATGTATAGAACCCAGGTAAAGAGTCTTATATGCTAAAAGATACATTCTGGTTTTCCCTACAAAATTATTTGAGATACATTCTTGGTAGAAATAATACAAAACTTGGAATCTAAGAGTTGGCATTTGAACCCTGGTGTTTAGCTTGTGATTGAGAATATTAGAAAATTTATCATATGTTTATGTTTTGTAACACTTGTTGAAATGATGTATATTTGCATATAGAAACATAGAGATCCTCATGTGTAGTATGTTTTCAACATTTGTTAGTCCTTTGCATGTTTAACATAATGTGTTCCTTACCAGCACATCTTCCTCCCCTATACACTATTATTCTAAAGTCAAATATGTACCTACATGCACAGAATAGAAATTTTTAAACGTGTATTTTCATTAGCATGGAAAACCAGACAAACAAAAAAAAAAATGAAGACTGTGACTCCTAAATGCAATTTTTCAACTGTAACAATAACCAAAAAGTTTATTGGTTCTGTTGTAAAAAAGCTAAGGTTCCATTCCATATTTTGTTTTGTAAGTTTTTTGTCTGTTTTGTTAACTTATCAAATTATTAGAATAGTAATTACTAGTCTAAATGAAAATATTTTATGAGAATTTAGAAACTCATTGCTTGCACTCTCTTTTTTTGATATTTGTTTATTTCAAAGAGAGAGGAAGAGGCAGATACAAAGACAATGGATGCTTCAGGTCCTTTGGCATTGCAAACAAGTTCCTTTACTGCTAAAACTTCTCTCCAGCCTCATTCTTACATATTTAAAAAGAATTCCAGGGGGCTGGAGTGATGGCCTAGAAATTAAACACATGCTTACAAAGACTTAGGACCCAGGTTTGATTCCCTATTTTCCAGGACCCACATAAGCCAGATGCACAACTTGGCATATGTATCTTGGAATTTGTTTGCAGTTGCTGGAGGCCCTGGAGTGCCCATTCTCTGTCTCTCTTCCCCTCCCCCCCACACTTACTTGACTGAGGCCTTCAGGATTCACAGGGAATACAGATAACCCCACTAGCAGGAACTCTGTGGAATGTGGGCAAGGAGAGGGGATAGGAATATATTAAATTTAAAAGTAAAAGAATTCCAAGAAGAATGTAGAAAATTTGAAATTGCATAATTTCTTAAGAAATCACTTATATCAAGTTTAGCTAAAGCTTTCCAAGCATTTTTTTTCCTGGTTTTTACTAAATGCACTGGTATTTGTATACTTTATGAGATTGCTTTCTTTTAAAAGATTTTTTTTGTTTTGTTTATTTACGAGATAAAGAGGCACATAGAGGATGGGTGTGTCATGGCCTTTAGCCACTGCAAGTGAACTCCAGACATATATGCCACCTTGTGCATCTGGCTTATGTGGATACTGGGGAATCGAACCTGGGTTCTCAGGCTTCACATGCAAACCCTAAGCCATCTTTCCAGCTCCCTAATGAGACTACATTCTGTGATCACATGTACATGTGTCAGTACGAGGCTCTTTTGAGTTGATGTGTCTATTGAAATATGAATCATAACTTAATATTTTACATACAGAAACTACAAAGTAATGAAGTTAATTAAAAATTTTGCTTTGTTATATAAATGAGAAAGAATAGAGGTTTTTAAAAATATATATTTTTTAATTTTGGGGCTGGGGAAATGGCTTAGTGGTTAAGGCATTTGCCTGCAAATCTTAAGGACCCTGATTCAATTCCCAAGGACCCACGTAAGCCAGATGCACAAGGGGGCACATGTGTCTGGAGTTAGTTTGCAGTGGCAGAGGCCCTAGCATGCCCATTCTCTCTCTGCACCCCCCCCCATAAATAAATAAAAAATTTTTAAATGTATTTTTAATTTTTATTTACTTGAGAGACACCAACAGACAGAGAATGGGCATGCCAGAGCCTTCAGCCACTACAGCAAACACCAAATGGCTGTGCCACCTTGTGCATCTGGCTTATGTGGATCTTGGCGGAATCGAACCTAGGTCCTTTGGCTTTGTAGGCAAGCACCTTAACCACTAAACCATCCCTCGAGCCCAAGAGTAGAGATTTTATACAAAGACAGAAATTATTAAATTATATTTAGGAGGATGTATATAAATTTTAAGTATATTTTTCTCATTTCTAGAACAGATTTCTTATATTAAACAAAATGGATTAATAATATGCTTTACTTTGAATTATGTAGATTAAGCGATCTGGAAACTTAGTAAAGGAAAACATCTGTTTCCCAGTTTTCTCTTAATAACTAATATATACTATAATCTACTTTTTGTATTTAGTCTCATGTGATACTTTACAAAGCCACCTTCCTGAAATTTTCTGTTACAACTTGTATTAGTTGTGTAGAGGTTATATTAAACCTAGTCTAATCAATTTTAAAAATATGCAGAAAGAAATGAAAAATCATGATGAAGATGTTAACAGTAGATTTATTTTGAGTGAACATCACAAAAAAGAAAAATTCAGAGATTCCAGTAAAGATGTGAAATTTGTTAAAATGAGAAATACTTTCAGAAGACATACATATGGAAATCAGGTAAAACAACTTACAATTTTTTATTTTTTATTTATTTTTATCCACCTGCTTCTGCCTCCCAAGTGCTGGGCTTAAAGGCATGTGCCACCACACCCAGCAATAAGCACTTTTTAATATACATTTCACAAGAAATTTTAAGAGTCATAGTACATTTAGTAGGATTTATATTATTTTTAGAAATACTTTTGCTGAGTTCGAGGCCACCCTGAGACTACATAGTGAGTTCCAGGTCAACCTGGGCTGGAGCAAGACCCTATCTTGAAAAACCAAAAAGAAAAAAAAGTGTTTATAAGTCATTTATGTAGAATTTTAGAACGCATACATGTTTTGTGCACATTAGCCATTGTAAAGAATTAACATTACTGGTTGTTAAACCACTGCTGTGTCATTTGCTCCTTTCCCTTTTACCTAGTTCTCTTACTTTAGAATTTAAGTCATTCCCATGTATTTCTTTTTTCCTATTGATGAGCTTTTTGTAATTCATACTATTCAGACATTTCTTTGCTCAAACTTATATTTTATTGGCTTTGCTGTAACCACATTCTTTATCTGTTATATTGTTAATAAGCTCTTGGGTTTCTTTTTCTACTGTATGTGATTGATTGGTTGTTGTGAGATTATGAGCAATTCAGCCATGAGAGGTGAATACATTCAGGGACTTCTCAAATTAAGAGTAGATTTCTAAGAATGGAAACTTGTCATAAGGATAATGTGTGTTCAGTTATACTCGGAAATGCCCAATTGTTTTCCCAAATGTTGCTAATTTATACTCGTTCCACAAGTGGATGAGATTTTTCTGCTGTATAGATCTCTGTTTTTTAAATGTAGTATATTTGAGTTGTAAGTCACTTTTCTTGACATTATTTGGATTTTGTAACATGCAATTTATATTATGATTTGTTTGATTGTGGTCAAAATACACGTAGAAGGAAACTAAGAAAAAAGATAAAGATATTCAAAGGAGTTATACGTTGAGGAAAAAACGCAGAAAAGAAAGTGATTGCAAGAATAATGATGAACATGCCACTATTAAAAATACTTTAAGAAAACACATATATTACAGAGATCAGGTAAGATTGTACAATAAACTATAATCTGCTTCTTACAGTTGTTTTCTATTTTAAATGTAACCTAGTGACTATGAAAAATCCAAGTTGATAATGGTACAATTATTTGTAGATAATGTTATAATTAACTTTGGGTCACATTAAAAATATTTTCCATAAATATACAAGAAAATTTGAATTAATAGTCATAATATTCTAGTTCATTTTATTTATCATAAATGTATGAAAAAGAATTAAAGGTCTGAAAGATAGATTAAATTTCTTAAAATGAGTCTTTAAGAATGTATCTGTATAGAAAGTTTTGATAATATACTCTGATGTACATTTTATTTTCAGTCTCTGGTATAATACAGACCGTTTATAATAAAAATAGGGTAGTTTGTGGATCATTTATTTTTAGACTATTACATTATTTTATATTCTAAGCCATAGCAGGTTTATACAGGTTAAGCATTCCTAATCCAGAAATCCAAAGCCTGAAATATATCTAACTGAAAATATCTAACATGAAGTGGAAAATTCCATACCAGACTTTATGTTGTGGATTACAAGCAAAACACAAACCAGGTGTGGCAGACAGCTTCCAGGTTGCTGAGATGAACTTCCAAACCAGGCACAATTATGGAAGAAGGGATATTTATTGAAACTTACAGATCCACGGGAAGTTTTGTAATGACAGAAGACGTTAGCCCCCTTTTAAAGAACCAGAGAGAGAGAAGCTGCAAGCCAAAAAATACTAAAAACTACACCACACAGTACACTTAGGAATTCCAGGCAGAACTCAGACATTTTGCCTATCTTTAGACTGGAATTCCAAATCCACCACAGCACCTTAGGGCTGGACCCTAAGATGTACCCAATAACACCTCTCCAACCAGTCGGCTGGAAATTCACGAGGTTTTAATAAACTCTTGTATCTATTGAGGGTGCATTTGTTCAAATTACCACATTCCACCCCTGGCTCTCAATAGATGCAAAACCATCTGACATTGTAAATTGCATTCAGTCTAATTTCAAAGGTCCTAACAGTCGTTACCAACTTAAAATAGTTCCAAAGTTCTAAGTCTCATCTGAGATTTAAGATTCTCTCTTAGCTATGAGTCTTGTAAAATCAAACAAGTTACATACTTTCAACACATAAAGGCACAGAGTAACCATTTTCAACTAGTACAGGGAAAAACAGGAAGAGACTGGAATAATGCAAATTCAACAACCATCAAGCAAATATTCAAATTCTACAGTTCAAGTCCAAAATCATAACCAGTGACTGACATTCTCCGGATTTTCCAGTTCTGCCCCTCTATCTTTGCTGAGCAGCCAGGGAAAACTTCCATCACTAGCCAAAAGCCTCCATAGTTGGTCTTGCACAGTCCTGGTATGTCCAAAACATCTTTGGGTCTCCATGATCACTGTCCATCTTCCATTCATGAGCATGATTACACCATGCCTATATGTCACATCTCAGCAGTGGCTCTTGAAACTATGCATTTCATGACCATTCCACGCATTGTTCATGCTTCTGAAACCAATACCAGGTGTACAGGACACAGCCATATCTTTAATTCAGGGAGAAAATAAATCATGACCATGAAAAGCAGGTTCCTTCTCCAGTCAACTCTTCCATTTACATGTCTATCATAGTCCTTACTCAGGCATCCTCTATATTGTTTTAATGTAAAGCAGTTGGGTCAACTTCCTTAAGATTGCTAATGTGTTGACAATAGCAGTTTCAGTAACCTGAAACCAGTCTCAGTGCCTGTAATTTTCACTTGGCTTGAGTTTTTCTTAACTTAAAATCATAAATTTCTCAGTCCTATATCTTTAGCCAAGCACATCAGTCTATTACAAATTTAACCTTACTCAAACTTCCTGGTCATAGACAGCAAATGCAGTCAGCCATTATCCCAGTTGCACAGTTCCAACCTAGTCCTCTGCAGTCTTTCCTAACCCTTGGAAAGTTCATAAGCCAAGCCTCCAAGTTCAACTCTCTCTGTTCTTAGCATTTTCATACTCTCATAAGGATAATCCATAATACTTGCCTTACCAGTCCAGAAGGCATCTTCACTTGCAAGTACCAAGTTGATGCCTGTTCCTCCAAAACAGAAGTTCCAAATGACCAAAATCTATATGGTCAGATTCACTCACCCCCACATCCTGGTACTAATTTCTATAGTAGACAGTTTAAGGTCTCTGTGATGAACTTCCAAACCAGGCATAGTCATGAAAGAAGGGATATTTACCAAAGCTTGCAGATCCAGGGGCAGTTTCACAATGGCTGAAGAAGCTGGCCTGCTTTCCTGGGTTCTAAGCAGGGTGGGTGGGCTGCAGGGAGGGAGAGAGAGAAGCTTCTGGCCAAAAAGCCACACTACACAGCACACTTAAGAACTCCAGGTGGTAGACTAGAGTGAAACCCTACTTCGAAAAAAAAAAAAAATCCAGGTGAAACTCAGGCATAAACTCCTGAATCTGTTAGGGGGCATCTATTCAAAATCTATTCAAACTATCACACCAGGTGTATTAAAAAGTTCTATAAATTTATTTCAGCCTATGTCTTTAAGAGGTATATAAAGCATACATTAATTATGTGTTTAAACTTTAGTGCTCTTCCTGAGATCCCTCATGAATATAAAAGCACTTCAGAATATGCAAACAATCTAAATCTGGAACACTTCTGGTCTCAACATGTTTACACATATTCAGAAAGACTACTGCTCCCACAAAGCATAAACCACAACCCCATGGGGAAGACCTGCAATCCCACAGAGGAGCATCCCCAATGGAATGGGGACAGGGATGAAGGAAAAAAGGATAATGACACATAATGGATCCAAATTAAACATGTTAATGTTAATAATAAATATTTTATATATATATATATATATATATATATATAAAGATAACATTTCTTTAATAGCTGAAGATTTCATTCAGTGGTCCAAGCCCTTGTCTGTCATACACACTAAAGCTCACATTTGATACCTAGATCTTCAGAAAAATAAAAAGAAAAGAGAAAAGCTAAGAAATTACATATGTAAATACTAGTTTCTAAAATTGAAATGGTTGCTTTTTAAAGTTTTTATTTTATAGTATTAATTGTGAGTAACTCTAAGATAGCTGTCATTTTATGATTATGCTCTTACATTGTCTATTGCATGTATTATCATCTGGGTTGATACTGCCTTTGTACACATTGTCTAAAGTCCTCTTACATGTACACAGAAAGAAGTGAAGAATTCAATTCTTACTGATTATGCCAAAGAATCAAAAACTAAGGATATCAGGACAAATGTGGATATCACCGAAAAAAAAAATACTTTAAGGAAGCATATATATAGAGATATATACAGAGCTCAGGTAAAAGCACAATAAATTTTTTGTTAAATTTTACTTTCTCCTTGTGAAAAAATTTACACACACACACAGATACATGATTTATTAGTATATTTGATATGTGAAAGTAATTTTCTTAGTTGATCTTCTATGAACAATAAAGTATTTGGCCATCTAGTAGATATATTGAATTATCTCCTGCTGATACACCTTAGTAATGTTGCACCTATATTGTGTTCAGACACTGCTGTAAATTTGGCTAGGTGCTTGGTAGTCTGATCTTTCAGTCTAGCTCCTTATACTACAGCCTTTGCATCCCTGAGGAGTTCAAGAAACATTAAGGCTTGTCAGATTATTCACATTTTTCTTTTCAATGTGGAGATGCTTTTCAAATTTCCAAAGTAGAAGCCAAGGACTTACTATTTAGTTTATATTTCTTCTTAAGCATATTATATAACTTTCACTTGTAATTTGTGTATTTTTCCTCTAACCAAGTACTTATTCATTTTCCCATTTTTTTATTGCCTTATTTAGTATCTTTCTGGAATCAGTATGTTATGTTTTATTATACTTGTATGGCTATTTTTCTGGGATAACCTTTCCTAAAATTTATAACAACAGATATTTTAACACAACACAGGAAGTTTTTACATGTGGTTATGTAGGAAATGTGAGTCACTTTTTCCTCCCCTTTGACTCTTAGAAATAAAATTTTCTTCTTATTTATATTTTATTAAAATACTAAGTACAATAGGCATCTTGAGACATCTGAAGTGAAAATGACCTTATGATATTTTAATTTCAAAGGTGAAAACAGAATTATGCTTCCTCAAGAGAGTGCTACTACCCTAAAATGATTAATATTACTAATTTGAGTTAATATGACTATCAGATTATATATAGCTGTTAATATGTTCCTGAATCTGTTTTGTATGTTTGGCCAAGGTTCTGTGCTTTGTAACCGGGGGCAAATTTTTCAACTAAAATGTTAAATTTTAGTTATGTGGTTGTTGTTTTGTAGGCTATCAGATACAACTGCATAAGAAGAGATAAGCAACCAGTATACACCACAGAGGTGAGGTGCTTGTAAGGGTGCTGGTGGAGCAGCAGAGAAGCTCTGTTATTTGTTGCACTTAGTTATGTTCATGAAGGGAATATATAACTTCTGTGACCATGTTTCTTGTGAAATTTAAGTGTAATTTTTATGGTTGTTTGTTTCTTCTAGGCAGACATAGCAACTAGCACCCCTCCATGGGAGGAGAGGTGGTTTGAGTCGAGCCTTGAAGTGTAATTTCTATAGTTAGAAATGAAAAGCAGCTTTTTCAAAATTAACAAAAAGCGAAAATTTTCCATATGATTGTAAATGATGAGAAAATTAAAAATTTAACCTGTGCTCACGACATTGAAAAATATATCCTTAACCCTCATAAGTCGTAATATTAATAGCTCCTGCTTTATATTAAATTCTTGATATAACACTTCCAAAATATATTTTTCTTTGTATCACTGTACATTTCTTGAAAACCAATTGCTTTATTCTATAAAACATTTTGACTTAAGTAATTCAGAGTCATTAAAAAGTTATCATTATAAAAGAATCATTTTATAGGCTGTGCATGGTGGCACATGCCTTTAATCCCAGCACTCTGGAGGCAGAGGTAGGAGGATTGCCAAGAGTTCAAGCCCACCCTGGAACTACAGAGTGAATTCCAGATCAGCCTGAGCCGGAGTGAAACCCTGCCTTGGAAGGGGAAAAAAAAAGAATTTTTTAAGAAAAGAAAGAAAAGCAAAAAAAAAAAAAAAAAAACTGGTTGCCTGAAGAACTCCATAGCCATAGTCCTATGACCTTTGGGTTATAGAAAATAGTAAATATAACATTTTTGCATTGCCTTCTAGTTGTAAAACATAGTCAAATATATTGTTTTGTAGTCACGTAACTACTCTGTTAAGTAGTTAGGTCAGGAATTGCTTTTGTTTTATAAATAAGGATATCAAAGCTCCTAACTACTTCAAGATATCCCAGAGTGCAACCTTTTCTTCTGAGTCATGGACTTCTTTTTCCTTAGGTTAAAAATGCTGAATGTCCCAGAGGAGTATTAAATTTAATTGAAAGCCTTATAGAAGGACAGTTTTTTAAAGAAGCAATTGAAGAACTTTCCTCTTTGCAAGCACATTATGTTCCTCCTGTATGCCTTCTCCATGCTCTTCTGGAAAATGTTCTCCAGGTAAAAACAGCCCCAAGAGTTTACAATCAGTTTTTAAAGAAAGCTAAAATATACATGTTTTATTATCTTTTTCTATCTCATTTTACTAGGAAATCCCTTTTTCTATTTTTAAACTGTATTCAAGTACTTCTTGACTTATTTTCTCAGAAATTCTAAGGTAATTTTCTCTTGGGAAAAGATTGACAGTACCTTTTTTCCTATGACAGTAAACCTAATATAAGTGTTAGATGATGATGATCCGGAATGCATTTGGTAAACTACTTTGCACGTTGGTAACCGTTTTGTTCATGGTGTGCAGATGGAATGAGTATAGTCCTTAAGACCCTTGAGAAGCAGATGTTGGAAGTCACTTTACAATGGCATGCTTCATCAATGTGCTGGTTTTAAAACAACAGGTAGAAGTGATATCAGACTAATGCTGAAGACAAGGAAAACATGACATGAAAAGCTTCTTAATCTTAGTTCCTTTTGGGTGACATTTGGGAATTCTTTTTTGGTTTTTCAAGGTAGGGTCTCGCTCTAGCCCAGGCTGACCTGGAATTCACTATGTAGTTTCAGGGTGGCCTCAAACTCATGGCCATCCTCCTACCTCTGTCTCCGGAGTGCTGGGATTAAAGGCATGTGCCACTGTGCCCAGCTGGGAATTTTTAATCTTACTGTAATTATGAATTGACAAAAATGGGCATTTAATATAGCCTGTTCCTCATAGTTACTATTATCTATTGTGCAGACATATACAGCACTCCCTCATGATATTTCCATCTGATCTTCTGTGTACAAACACAATATTCATCAAAAACAAAAAGTTGGCCCATAGTTATTTCTCTAGTTTTTGGCAAAATTAGCTGATGAGACTGTACTTGTAGCTATAGTGTTTTATTTGTTTGTTTATTTTTAAACAATAGGATAACATAGATACGTTTTCTGGTCGCTACTTTCATATATTGTCAGCTCTTCTTCATTTGCATCCTCCCTGGAAGTCACCAGCCATGTCAGGATATTATTTAGAACTTTTTCAGTGTCCTACTTGTATGAAAGGAGCCTGGTCACTAGTAGAAGTGCTTATCAGGTAAGGATTTTTACATCTTTGAATGGTAAATTTTGTCTAATAGTTGTTTTACAGTGCATTTAAAAAAACTTGGTAATGTATTTTTTTTAAGTTTGACTGCAGTTGACTTGTGTTTATGGCAAATTTTATAAAAGAGCAAGTCCACATTAGTCATATTTCTAAGTTGTATTAAGAAAATCAGTAAATATATGAAATAAACTCACTAAAAAGCCAAATGTCAATTTTTTAATCAAATTATGAATTTGTGTTATTTTGAAAGAAAATTTGTGCATACATATATTATACCTATCAAAAGCAAGCATGTTTGTAACAATATACACTATCTGTTTTAGGTGTTTTGTAATGTTAGATAGAAGTTTGAATCTTTAAACCCAAAGAGGTAATGACTGCACATACTGTCACTCCCCTTGGCCTTTCTTTATCTTCTGAATGTTTCTGCTCTCTCTCTCTCTTTTTTTTTTTTTTTTTTCTGAAAAACTCAACACTTCACTATTTCTACTATATTACTCTGTATTTGATAGTCATTAGTCTAGGAAGATTTTTTTTTTTTCCCAATAGATATGCCCAAAGAGGTCCATAGTATGAAAAGTAAAGGACACTTGACTAGCCAGGCAAAGACTGGACTTTTGTTAGCTCCTTGAGACCATAGATTCACTTACCATCTTGGTTAAGTGAACTCATCGGCCAGCTCCATGCATTTACTCTTTCAACAAATGTTTCTTGTATACTTACTGGCAAAGAGGCACTAGACTCAGTAAAATTATAGTTCCTGAACCTTGAAGGTGACCAGTAAGCAAACCAAACATAATCACATTATTTAGCCCCACATAAGAATAAGATGGAACACAGTGTGATTGATATGGCTGGCATTTTCCCTAATTTCTAAACATGTTTCTTTACTGTCATTATTTTAAATAAAGCCACCATTATTCTTTTTACTTTGTCATGGCTACTTCATTAATTTGTTTCAACTTTGTTACTTTGTCTTCAAATATGCCTCAAAGTACTCTTTCCAAAGGGATCTTGTTATTTCTCAGGTTAGAGTTCCTTATTAATTCATGTACATCTGTAGATGAGCATTCAAATTCCTTAAGAAAACATATAATACAAAGTATGATTGTACACTACTGTGTTGCCTTTTTCTATGAGGCTGAAGCAGGATGAGTGAATTGGAGCTGCCTATCTGATATCTGGGCTCCAAAACAAAATAAAAACCTTGAAGCATGTGAGGTCCTTGAGGACTTAAGTCCTTGCATGCAAGTGCATTCTCGACTTGACCTGCCAAAATGTGCATTCACCATTTCCCACTTCCAGTTCCTTTACTCAGATGTTTTCTCTGCCTGTGAGTTTACCTCCTTTCCTCACAGTTGTCTGGCCTTTATCTAATTACCTTTTTTTTTTTTTTTTTTGACAGAGAGAGAATAGGCACCAGAGCCTCCAGCCACTGCAAACAAACTCCAGATGCATGTGCCCTTTGTGTATCTGGATAATGTGGGTCCTGGGGGATTGAACCTGGGTCCTTTAGTTTTGCAGGCAAGCACCTTAACCACTAACCCATCTCTCCAGCCCCCTAATTACCTTTTAAATCTCAGCTCAAATATCACTTCCAAACTTCTACCTTTTCTTTTCAGTTTTCCACCTCTGCCTGTGACTTATTAAGAGCAGGTGCACCCTCATTCTTAGCATCTTCATCCTTCATCTGATATGATGCCCAGAACATAAAACATAACATGCTCAATAAGTATGAGGATAAATTAATTGACACTGCAGAGATTGGAATTAGGGCATCTTAAAAGTATGCTTTCTCTTCTTTTTCTTTTTCAATTTTTTTTTTCTGGTTTGTTTTGTGGCAAGTTCTCTATAACTCATAATGTAGACTAGTCTGTTCTTGAACTCATGGCATCCTTCCCGTCATAGCCTCCTAAGTGCCAAGGTGAACAGTGTTTTGAGGTACCACACTGTGCTACTTCCTTTCTGTTATAAGCAGAAACATTCAGGTTTTGTTATAAAATAATGAGGAACTTTGTGAGTTGAAGAAAAAGACTACCTGGATGCATGATAAATGTAAATGAGCTCAGTAATATCTGACCCTCTGCTTTTGTATCCTTGAAAATTTCATGATAGCTATATGTGTTGCCCTTTTCAGGCAGACTAAGAAACTTATTAAATTGAGAGATTGTAATAAGCATTCCTTAACCTCTGCCTTCATCACTAGTAAGAAGGATTTTAGCTGCCATGAAAGCATAGCTTGTCAATTGGTTTAAAAGGACTTTATGAAATTCCCTAATCTATTTATCTCAAGATACAAAGTATATGGGTAGGTGTTCAGTATTACATTGTAAAGTAAATTAGATCTGTTTTATTAAGAATTAAATCGTGTGCTGGAGAGATGGTCTAGTGGTTAAGGTGCTTGCCTGCAGAGCCTAAGGATCCAGGTTCAATTCCCCATTACCCACATAAGCCAGATGCACAAGGTAGCGCATCTATCTAGAGTTGGATTGCAGTGGCTAGAGACCCTGGCATGCCCATTCTGTCTCTCTCTCTCTCTCATATAAGTAAATAATGTTGTTTGTTTAAAAATAAAAATTGGTTGCCGGGCGCGGTGGTGCACGCCTTTAATCCCAGCACTCGGGAGGTAGGAGGATCGCCATAAGTTCGAGGCCACCCTGAGACTACATAGTGAATTCCAGGTCAGCCTGGGCCAGAGTGAGACCCTACCTCGAAAAACCAAAACAAATAAAAAATAAATTAAAAAAAATTAGGTCTTCATGAGATTTTACACAATTTAATTTTTAAAGGAAGATAATACTAATACAATTTTGTTGAATTTGCTTTATATTCTGTTGGAGATTTCATTAAACTTTTAATAGTCTAAAAAAACAAAATTCTTTATCTACAAGTTACTCACTGAGTTTGCTTCTATGTGATAGATTGTTGGATTGGTGTTTTTTAGGTCTTGCCTTTTCAATGAAAGCTTTTGTCATCGAATTTCAGAAAATATTGGTTCTAAGGTACTCCACCTTACACTGCTCAAATTTTTCTTCAGTTTAGTTGAAAGTGAAGTACGGCATTTGAGTCAAAAGTAAGTATTGGTCACAGGAAACACATTTGACAAAGCCTCTCTTTAGTTGTTTTCTTCTGGGAAAGACTGGCTAGGCTGCAAGTTTTTAGATTCTCTTGACTTCACTTATCATCATCATAGTCATTTTGGGATTACAGATGCCTTTGCCATTTTACTTCCAGCTTTACGTAAGTGGTGATGTCCTAACCAGTCAGCAGGCTTACAGAACATGCTAGCCCATCGAGCACATGCCACCAGCACTAGGCCCTATTGCATGTTTTAAATTTTTTTTTTTTCAGATGCATTCTAGTAGCAGTGAAAGTTTGTGTATATATCCTTTTTCCACAGTTCACATTTTTATTTATTTCTTTTATGGTTTTGGTTTTGTTTTTTTGAGGTAGGGTCTCACTCTAGCCCAGGCTGACTTGAATTCACTATGTTTTCTCAGGGTGGCTTTGAACTCATGGCGATCCTCCTACCTCTGCCTCCCTAGTGCTGGGGTTAAAGGCATGCACCACCATGCCTGGCATTATTTCTTAATCTATATTTGGATGGAGAAGTTTGTTTTATGTTTTTAAGTTATTTACTAATTGAATGTTCATTGAAAAACACTGTACCATGTTTAAATACTGAGTCTGTAACCCAAGATAGGTTTTGCTTGTGCTCTAAAATTATAGATGTTACTGTACTTTGTTAAACGGAATCTGAATCCATTATTTGTGTTGCATCCTGTATTATAATTTTACGTTTCAAATCACGTTTTTCCATGTGTATAGTGTATGTGGTGTATGACACGTGTATGCATGTAGATCCCTGTGAGTGTGTGGAAGCTACGGGCAAACACTGGACCTCCTCTTTCACACTTCTGCTTGCGTCCTTGAGATAGAGTCGCTGCCGTGTTCTTCTGTTCAGCAAACCCTGATGATTCTCCTCTTTCTACTCCCCCCACAGCACTTGGGGTGCAGGCTTGTGTACCCACATCCAACTTTTTATGCAGGTTCTGAGGATCAAACTTAGGCATCTAAGGCCCACTCAGACCCTCATGCTTGCTTGGCAGACGTGCTCTTTACCTCTGAGGCATTTCCCCAACCCTAAGTTATGTATAATCTTTATATATATTATCCCCTTTTCTGTATTCAAAAGTTGGCAGCCTTTTTTGTTACATAGGTAGGTCTAATAATTGTCATGGTTAAACTGAGACTGATGATTTAATTTTTGTTCATATTTTCATTAGGTTGTATGACTGGTCAGATTCTCAGAGTCTGAAAATAACAGGAAAGGCAATTCTTCTCGAAATTTTTTGGTCGGGAAGTGAGACCTCAGGACTTTTGACAAAACCAGTAAATATGCTTTTGGAGTGGACTATCTATTCTCACAAGGAAAAATGCAAGTCTAATGACGTAAGTGCAGTTAATTTACAAATGAATATGGTTAAGAGAAAAAGTACTGTTGATCCTCTTTTACATACATGGATTCAACTAACCATGCATCAGAAACATTCATAGTTATACTGTGCATGTGTTGACTTCTTTTCTTGTCATTGTTACCTAAGCAGTACACTATAACAGTTGTTTGTGTAGCATTTGGATTATATTAGGCACTACAAGTAATCTCCAATTGATCTAAAGTATATGGGAGGGGATAAATTATATGCAAATACTATACCATTTTTACATAAGAAAATTGAGCTCCCTTAGATTTTGGGTGCCTTTGTGTGCTGGTAGCATTCCCCTGAAGTAACCTAGGGATCCCTGTGCTTTGAATTTAAATATCATTTCCTCTTCCCTGTGTACTTTGAAAAAACTAAGATGAACCCAAGTATATTTCTATTTTCTATATGGCTTATCTAGTGCTGTGGTAAAAATCTTTATATGTCAGTTTCTTCATGTTCTCTTATTTGGATATGTATGTGACTAGAATACTTATTTGATCAATACGGCAATGAAATTCCTAGTTATTAGCTATTGTAAATTACTTCTGTACATTTCCATTTGCAAGGGAAGTACAGTTTGAAAATATGAGTCAAGGCTAAGGAAAATGACTTAGTAGTTAAAAGTATTTGTTCTCTGAGCTGCTAACTTAGAGTTCAAATCCCCAGCACCCATGTAAAGCTGATGAAAAATTGCACACACATTTTTAATCCTGATATTCCTACTGCAATGGGAGAGGGAGACAGGAAAGTCACCAAAATTTCAAGACAGCTAGTATAGCCCTCTCAGTGGTAAACGAGAGTCTTGCCACAAAGCCAAAGAGAGGACCAACACCCCAAAGTTATTCTTTGACCCCCATGTGCATGTTATCACATGTGCATGCACGCATGCGCGCGCGCACGCGCACACACACACACACACACACACACTCACACTCACAAAATGAGCTGAGTCAGTAGTTAAGAGCACTTGTTTCTTAAGCAGTAGGGCTTTGATGGCCAGAGACTCCCAAATTCCACTCTCCAGAGCCCACATAAATGGCCTCAGACATCTGTAACCCTGGCCTGTGGGCAGTAAAGGCCAAAGAATTGCTGCGGCTTGCCAACCTAAAGCAGCATCTGTAGGTTGAAGGAGAGCTTTCATCTCAAGGATATATGTAGTTAAGTAATAGAGAAGTACACACAAAGGTTTCCTCTGGTCTCCACACACACATGTATGGTGGACATATTGCGCACACACATGTATGCACACACAAAAAACTGAATCCAACAGTTGCAGTTTATAATCAACTTTTGCTTGTTGTGAAAACTTTCTGGATATTATTGAAGTATTTCTTTTTTTGTTTGTTTGTTTGTTTTGGTTTTGTTTTTGGTTTTTCGAAATGGGGTGTCACTCTAGCCCAGGCTGACCTGGAATTCACTATGGAGTCTCAGGGTACCCTCGAACTCACGGCAATCCTATCGCTGCCTCCCGAGTGCTGGGATTGAAGGCGTGCGCCAACCACGCCCAGCTCAGAAGTATTTCTTCATAAGTGGATCGTGCCTTTCAGAAATTTAATGCACATTGATTTTATCTGTATTATCTATCTATAGACTACTATGACTATTAAATGAAGTAAAACAATTGTAAAATATTAAGCTGTGTGTCATCATAAATATAAATGGTTATATAAAATTAAAATGTGAAGTGAAGCATATTGAAGATGAAAAGGTTGAGAATTCATGATTGACTATATAGTATTTTTTGGTTGAACCAAATATATAATCACCTTTCTCCTTCCAAAATAATCTACCTCTGGAGCTTTATTGTCCACTTGTTTGCATAGTATTCTGAATTTCTTCTCTTTTTAGTTTTTTCCTCTCACTTTTTATTCTATGTTGAGTGTTTGGAATTTTTTTCTTTTTAGTCTTTGTTTCTAATACTTGCATTCAATATAGATTATCTTTGGAAAACAGCTTGGCCTTCAAGCCACATATTTAATACTTTAATGCAGGGTATGATTATATTTTAAAGAATCTTCCATTGTCAAGTTTGATTTCTCTTTCAAATAAAGTTATATAGATGCCCATACATATGTTACAAAGGACTTGGACCTTAGGTTTCTCATAGACAAGTGAAGCACTCTACCACTAATACTTCAATAATCTTGTAAAAACTACTTGGCTATTTGAAAGAGACACAGAAGGAGGCAGATATATATGAAAGATAGAGGGAAGAGAATGGGTGCACCAGAACCTTCTTCCAGTACAACAAACTCCAGGCACATGAGCCACTTTTGTATCTAGCTTTACATGGGTACTGGGGAGTAGAACCCAGGTCAATCATGCTTTGCAAGCAAGCGCCTGTAGCTGCTGAGCCAACTCTCTAGCCCTCATTAATCTTTACTTTTATTTATTTATTTATTTATTGAGGTAGGGTCTTACTCATACTGGCTGACCTGGAATTCACTATGGAGTTTTCAGAGTGTCCTCGGACTCACAGCAATTCTTCCATCTCTGCCTCCCTAGTGCTGGGATTACAGGCATGCACCACCATGCCCGTCTCCCTCAATAATCTTTTAAAGCATGTTTCAAAATTTGCAAATGGATGTGTTTTTGTAGTTGTGAATAGGTTTATTAGGCTATACTTCTTAGTTTATTTGCAGTATTAAGTTATAGTTTAATAGTGTGCTTTCTATGATTCCTGGGCCTTTCTTGATCTTGCTGAGCTCTTCTTTTTTGGCCATGTATGAGTTGAAGGGCCAGAGTGTACATTTTTTTTGTTTGTTGGTTTTCTGTAACTTATAGTGTTCTCTGTCTCCTGCTGGTTCAAGCTTGCTTTTAACTGTTCTGACTCTACTTGGTATAGTTTTTTTTTTTTATGTGTATACATGAATTGGTGAGGGAGGCACATTTGTATGGAGTCTGAGAATAAACCCAGGTGTCATCCTCAGAAATGTCTTCCTCCTTTGAGACAGAGTCTGACATAGGCCGAATCTCACCCATTAGACTAGACCACAGAGCCCAGCAATCCTCCTGTCTGCCTCTTGAGCACTGGGAACACAAACGTCCATCACCATTCCCCACATTTTCATGTGCTCTGGGATCATACGAAATCCTTAGTTTTGCAAGACTAGCACTGTCAGTTCCTACTGACCTCCCCCGTCTCTCGTAGATGTTTTAGCAATTTTGCATTATATATAGCAACATTGTCCTATCTCCTATGATTGTTAGGTGATCTTAGCTGGCAGTTATGGTGCCATAGCTAGCAGTTGGGTAATATTTTCTTCATGGCCAGTAAACATAATAGTTGCAGTTAGACTGCTTTGATGTCAAACTAGCATAAAGCCTGTTAAAAGAAAAAAAAAATCCAGTTCAGTTTATTTTTAAATATTACCTCACTTATCTAAATTATGATTAAACTTACATTGCACTTAGTTTTCCTGTATTTCTTTAAAGATTTATTTTTATTTATTTAGTAGAGAGAGAGAGAGAATAGTCACTCCAGGGCCTCTAGCCATTGCAAATGAACTCCAGATGCATGTGCCACCAGGTGCATCTGGTTTACGTGGGACGTGGAGAATCAGACCTGGATTCTTAGGCTTCACAGACATGTGCCTTAACCACTAAGCTATCTCTCCAGCCCATTGTTTTTTTAATCCATGTGTATATTTATGTTTGGGGATGGTATGTTTTTTTTATATACTTATAGAATTCTGGATAGGTTTGTTTTTTTTTGGTTTCCCAAGGTGAGAGTCTCAATCTAGCTCAGGCTGACCTGGAATTCACAATGGAGTCTCAGGGTGGTCTCAGACTCATGGCAATCCTTCTACTTGTGCCTCCCAAGTGCTGGGATTAAAGGTGTGCACCACCACAACCAGCTTTGGATAGGATCTTCTGATTGAATTTTTAGTTTGCTAATTTTTCTTCAGCTGTTCCCAATATGTTATTAAACAGTATCGCATTTTAGGCTGTTGCAGTTTTGTTTTTTTTTTTCCTGCTTCTAGACTTAGCAGCCATTAAGCACTTACATACCCTGGGGAGGGTAGGCCCCTGTGAGGCCCTCTTGTATCACCTCATGAGCTCCCCTCTCCTCTGTGACATAATGGTAAAGAGCTCAGTCTTGTGAGGATCTGGTGTGCGTGATCATAGCTGCAGTGATTTCAAGATGACTGTGGCCATGACATGTCCCGAAACACCCTGTCTTGGAAAGAAAAGAAAAATAGCAAGATTGCTTCTGTGGATAGCTAGAGTTCTTTGTGGTCAGATAGCCCACTTATGTGACTGTAACTTGATGAGTTGGCCGTTCTTGTATGTTTCCCACTTTAAAGGAAGTTTGACCATGTAAATGTATAGAAATTCAAAATATTCAACCAAAATTGAGCTGTCTATACCTCACTGCTACTTCAGTATAGAACTTTTAACCTATAGTTTGTGATATTTTTTAAATTACAATTTATCTGCCATTTATTTACTTTTGTATAATATGATTAGGATAGAAACTGTTTCTTCCTTATAGAGCCCTTTTCTTTCATTCATTTGATTACATAAATGAAATTTCTCATCTAAAACTGAGAAATCCCGATGTTTTCATAATTTCACTAAATAATCAAATGACAACTAGAAGTAAGAAATTGCTCAAGAGACACTAATGTAAATAGTAACATTTATAGATTTAACTCTAAATATTTGCTCAAAATTCTAAATAAAGCAACATTTAAGAAGCAATCTTCAATAAATTGCATCAATTGTGGTATGAAAACTGGTTTAAATTTTATAAATTAATATTTTTCACATTTAATTTGCTTAAATTCACATAAACTACTACTACCTTTTTTTCCCATTTTTTTCGAGGTAGGGTCTCCCTCTAGCTCAGGCTGACCTGGAATTCACTATGTAGTCCCAGGGTGGCCTTGAACTTGTGGCAGTCCTCCTACCTCTGCCTCCCGAATGCTGGGATTAAAGTCATGTGCCACCACACCCAACCTATTTCTTTATTATAATACCTTCTTCTTAGAATTCATTCTTATACTTAAATCTTTTTTGGCAGTTTGCGGTTTCAAGAATTCCATGCATGTTCACAGACATCACTTTCTGTACTGTAAAGCATTTGTTTCTTGATTTCCTGAGTTGAAGCATTCAATTTAAGTCATTAACTAAACAGAAGTCCTCAGTTTATGCTAATACTGTTTTGTCATAATGTCAGTCAGTGAGTATTGCAGAGTGACACAATGGCAGTGAATTTCATTGTCATTAATCTGAGAAAGCTTTGGGTTTTCCTTGGCAAAAGCAGAGATTAGCCATGTCAAGCCATGGAGGAGGTGCAGATCTTAAGCTTTGTTGCTTAGTCCCACTTTTTGTTGAGATGTCCTTAAGCACTATGTAAGCATAACCCTAGAAGTGTAGGTAGAAATGGCAGCTAGTTTGTATTTAAAGATAAAAATCTTGAAGCTAAAGATTTTAAGTCACTAGTGGCATCACTGCTTGTCTGCTTCACGTGCTCCCCGTTTCCTGTGCCGGCATGGAAGCAGGAGCGGCTCCGTGTCTGCGCTACGTTCGCTTCGTGGGTCGGGGGAGGTGCAGGTGGCCTTTGTTGTGCCTTACAGTGTAGTCAGCTTTTGGAAGCGAGCCACATTTATAGTGATTACTTGCATTGGCAGATAGTAAAGAATTATTGGGCTAGAGAGATGGCTTAGCAGTTAAGCACTTGCCTGTGAAGGCTACATACCCCAGTTCAAGGCTCAGTTCCCCAAGACCCACGTAAGCCAGTTGCACAAGGGGGCACACGCAACTGGAGTTCGTTTGCAGTGGCTGGAGGCCCTGGGGCACCCATTGTCTATCTGCCTCTTTCTCTCTGTCACTCTGAGTAATTCATGTTGTCTTCTTTCAACTTTGGAGTCATTTCAATATTCCACCTAGGCTTTTGTTCCTCTGGTGGTTCATATGCCCTTCTGCGCATACAAGTGACAGCAAGTATACTCCCATAGTACAGTGTCTTGAGCCAGGAGCCACAGTGAGCTTCATAGTTAAGAATACAGTGAGCTGGGCGGTGGTGGCCCACACCTTTAATCTCAGCACTTGAGAAGCAGAGGAAGGAGGATTGTCACAAGTTTGAGGCCACCCTGAGACTACATAGTGCATTCCAGGTCAGCCTGAACTGCAGTGAAACCCTACCTCAAAGAAAGAAAGGAAGAATACAGTCTGCGGGTGGGGGCTGGGAGATGGCTCAGTCAATTAAGTGCATGTTGTGTAATGTGGAGGGCCTCAGTTCAGATCCCCCTCACCCACGTGAAAAGCTGGGGATGGTGGTGTGTCCTTGTAATTGTAGTACTAGAGAGGTGTAAACAGGAGGATTTCTAGGACTTTGTGAGTTCTAGTACAGTGAGTGGCCCTGTCTCAAAAAATAATTAAAGAAGTCACTCTGCTTCAACCTCTGTCCTCCACACATGCACATTCCTGTGCACCTGCACACATACAAACACACATATACACATGGAAAAACATATAGCATGAACGAACCTGGAAATCCAGCTTTGAAATTGTCTTTTTATGTAGAAATTTGTCATTGTGCATACATAGTAATGGGTACATTTAGCTAATGACATACACATAACAACTTTGGTAAGATATTTTTCATCATGGTGAAAAGTGCTACAGTCTTTGACCAAAATCACTGTGAGACCTTTTACCTATCTCAAGCTGCTTAATAACACTAATTTCAAGGTAAATTTAATATCAAGAAATGATAATTATTGGCACAAGGTGATACAAGCGTGCAAGGTGGCGCACACACACACACACACACACACACACACACACACGGAGCATTCTGGAGTTTTGATTGCAGTGACTGGAGGCCCTGATGTGCCAATTCTGTCTCTCCCTTACGCTTGTAAAAATCTATACATGTAAAAACGTCAAAAATAGGAAAAAAATTAAAAATGATTTTTACATCTCCAAATTACTTGGACTATTTATTATAATTAACATTTGGATTAGGGACTGGAGAAATGTCTTAGTCAGTGAAGAGCTTGCTGTGCAGGCTTGAGGCCCTGAGTCAAGACGCTCAGCACCTACCGAAATGCCAGCTGGGCGTACTGGCACACCTGTAACCACAGCCTCTGGGTGGCAGAGAGGAGATCCTTGGGGCAAGCTGTCTAGCTAGACAAGTCAAATTGACAAGCTTAAGTTCAAGGAAAGATTGTGTGGTAATAAATAAAATAGAGTGATCAAGGAGGATACACAGTGTTGAACTTCTTGATTCATTATGTACTTGTGCATGAGTACACACACACAAAATAATTGGATTGCTCTGCTTCTTTACATCATATTTTGGGGGAAATGCCAGTCAGAGAAATGTAAAGAGTACTTATATATTTGAATGATAAAGACAGTAAATCTGTCTTCATTTTATGGTCACATACATTCCTGTCAATAGACATCCGCAGAAGCCAGCTATTTTCTCATAGTTTCTATAGAATATGACTTAACTCAGATGAAATTTTTTTAATTTTGATATAAGATGTTCTTATATGTCCGTAGAGCACTTGTTTTATTAAGTGTTTTGTCATATCCAGGTTGAACATCCCTAAATCTGAATCCTAAATGCTTCCAAATCCTAAAGTTTTTGAGCACTAACATGAGAGCATTATAGGCAATTTTTATCTTCATTTGTCACTTCATTTTGACATTTGCACTAGTCACACCTGGCCTCAGGTGTTGGGTCTCCATCAACACATGATTCCACTAAAAAATAATGAGCAAATGACTTACTTCCAGAGTAGGTGCATAAAGTATGTGTGAAACAAATGAATTCTTTGTTTGGATTTGAATACAATCTCCAGAATAACTTAATATGTACATTCAGACGATTTCAAAATAAAAGAAATCTGAAACACTTAGGGTCACAGCTATTTCAAATAATGTGTGGCCAGAATTTTTGAGGGAGGGAGAAAGGCGTGTGTGTTAGTTTTGAGAGGGAGCAACATGGGCAGGAAGGGAAAAGGAGTTAATTTCCTAAGATTCTTAACATCATTAACATACTGCTAGGCAACTTTGGCAAGTACTAAAAGTAAACACTGAAAAATCCTGTAGTTTAGTAAATTTCACTAATATTTTCCCCATCTTACTGTTAGGTCTTCAAACATGAACTAGCTTACTTACTGACTGGAATTCTTGGAGCAGCAATAGATTATTGGATCTTTCTTGGTCTTCAGATGGGTAGAAATGTGATGCGACACATGTCTGATGACTTAGGAAGTTATATTTCCCTGTCATGTGATGGTAAGTGTCATATTTTTCAAAAAAGGAATTATTGAAAATTAGTCTTGGTTTCTTTTAAACAGTATGTATTTCTTAATGTGTATTCATATGAAGCTTTCTTTAAATTTTATATGTGTGTGTGTGTATGTATATACACACACATACATACCTGCATATATTTATACACAAATAATGTGAAAAGGAAGATAAAAATTGCCTATAATGCTCTCACAGAAAAAGTCATTGTGAACTTTTCTTTTTTCTTTTTTTTTTTTTACTTTTTAAGTATTTTATTTATTTATCGGAGGGAGGCAGATAGAGAGAATGGGCACACTAGGGACTCTGGCCACACTGCAAACAAACTCCAGACACATGCGCAGCCTTGTGCATCTGTCTTACGTGGGTACTGGGGAATTGAACTGGGTTCTTAGGCTTTGCAGGCAAGCACCTTAACCACTCAGCCATCTCTCCAGCCCCATTTTTAACTTTTAATGTCTTTCTAAGCAGTTGTATGTAGTTAAGCTTGTACTGTATATGCACTTTTGTGTGCTTGTTTTCTTCTGAATATTACAGGAGCCTTCCTGTATATATATTATTATCTAAAATAATATTTTAAATTTTAATGCTTTGTTTTCATGCATTTGTTTATGAGAGAGAGAGCACGACTGGGCATACCAAGTACTCTAGTCTCTGCAAATTTCGGATGCATGTGCCACCATGTGCAGCTGTCTTTCATGAGTTCTGGGCAATCAAACCTGGGTCCTTAGGCGTCACAGGCAAGCGCCTTAAAGGCTAAGCTATCTCTCCAGCCCTAAAATAATAATTTGATGAGTTAATAAAATGTGAATATTTAAATGATAGTATAGAAAATATTGCCAGAAAATAAGTTCTTACATAGTTTTATATATTATTTATGTTTTACGAATCCTAGAACTAAAAATTACCAGCTGTCTTATGCTGTTAACAAACCTATTTTATCCCCATTTTGTTAATGTGATACAATGCTGCAAGGCTAAGACAGGAGGATTGTGAGTTCATGGCATGTCAGCCTGGGCTGCATAATGAGAACCTGTCACACACACACAGGAACAGTAAACAGAGGCAAGAATCTTGCATGTAAAGAAGTGTTTTCAGTCTTTGACATTTCTAATGATTTCAAGTACAGTAGAAACTTTGACCACCTGGTCCTTGCCCTGAGGACCATTGCTTTCTTTTTCCTGTGTGAATACTTCATGGTCGATCCCAGCACTTGGGAGGCAGAGGTAGGAGGATTGCCTTGACTTCAAGGCCACCCCGAGACTACATAGTGAATTCCAGGTCAGCCTGGGCTAAAATGATACCCTACCTCACTAAACCAAAAAAAGAAAAAAAAGAAAGCAAAGGACAGAAGAGATTCACTGAATCACAATACTTACCATAAATTCCTTCTACCTGGTTTATATCCCCGGTTAATAGCATTTTCCACCATTTATCTTTTGCTGCGTAAGTTTTCTTAGTATAATTTTTTTTAAAACCTCCTACTTTTTTATTGAGTAACATCCATCAGTGAAAATAGATGAAGCAAATATAAGTTGTTTATGTCATAATTTTACCTTTCTGTTCTTACATTATTTACTTTACTTTTGAAGTTTCCTCTAAAATGGAAGGGGGAGTTATATAGAATATGGTAACAGAATGCATTTTACAATACTCTCCTTGTGAAAGTTCTTCCCAGTTTTTTGGCTGTCCAGACTGCAGGCTTCCTTAAGACCTTCTGATGAACATTCACAAACTTCACAGCAGTTCAGGAAGAGTCTGTTTTCCTCCCTTTGTCCCTCTCTCCCTCCCTTTCCATCTTAGCTTTCAATTTCTAAAACAAACATATTTTACAAGTGAGCTTTCTGCAGTTCTCAAATACAAAAGTTTTGTACATACTATTAATATTTTGAACTGACAAATACTTTTGCTGCACATGTGTTTCAGTACATCTTGGTTTTATACTAAAAAGTCTATGAAATCTATTACCAATTACTTAAATACTTTGAAAGAGATTTCAGAATAGGACTCCAGGTTATAACTGAGTTTAGGGTTTTCAATGATACCTTGTGCTAAGAGAGGTTTCTTTTTAAACTACCAAAGTTAGATTTTTATCTAGAGCATTTTATCTCCTTTCTTTTTTCTCTTTTTCATTGAATTGAGGGGGTGATTACTATTCCTTTTGTAGACCTGATGTCTTTTGTAGAGTGGCTTTTCAACATTTCTTAGCTCAAATTCAGGCTTCGCGCAGAACCCTTATTGTTTCTTTCTCACCTTTTCCTACTCTAGGTAGTCTTAATTTTTTTAATCCCTTTCAGAAACAGGAATTCTGTCATTATTTGTTAAAATGCATCAGAATTGAGCTAGTAGAATTTCTTATTTTTGTCAGACAATGATATATCTTTGAGTTTGTGGACCTATAAAAGGATTAGCAGTGGCTTTTAGTGATTTTTGATATAGTTACACGTGCTATTTCTAATAGGTAGTAATCGCCATGAATGAAGTATGGTGTATGCATGAAATAAGGAGCCTGGCATTAATCGAGTTCTACATATTGTGCCTCCACATCAGTGTTTTCACATTCTGTATTGTCCTCACTTTCAAGCAAGGGATTTGTCACCCTTAGTTACTCGGTTTTCACCTAATTCAAATCCTAGAAGCTTGAGCCTCGAACCAGGGTCCTTAGGCTTCACAGGCAAGCGCTTAACCGCTAAGCCATCTCTCCAGCCCTTATTTTGCTTTTTAATTTATTCTAAGATCCCTTTAAAGTCAGACTTCTTCCATAAATATAGTATTTTGTATTTTTTATTAGATAGAGGTAGAGAACAGTGTGCCAGTGCCTCTAGCCATTACAAATGAACTCCAAATGCATGCACCACCGTGTATATCTGGCTTACATGGATACTAGGGAATAGGACCTGAGTCCTTTGGATTCACAGGCGAACTGCTAAGACATCTCTCCAGCTCTTATTTTGTGTTTACTCACTATCTCTTAATCACACTATTTCCATTCAGTTCATCCAACAAATTTTTGTTGGCCTTTCACCAGGCATTTGGCTAACCAGAAAAACTAGGTGCCAAGAGTGCAGGAATTGCTTTATCATTACCCTAAAGTACAGAATCTGAAGGATAACTAGAAGTTGGGGGAATGAAGACCGCATTTTCCCAAATTGTAAGGTAGTAAAGATCTAGGTCTTCAGGAATCTGTCAGTTGGAGGAATGATCAGAATAAGGACAAAGAACAGGTAGGGGGCGTTGTATAGGAATGTGCAAGCCCCTGGGAGTGATGTAACCTGATCAGTTTTGGTTGGTTGGTTTTGGTTTTTCGAGGTAGTGTTTCACTGTAGCCCAGGCTGACCTGGAATCCACTGTGTAGTCTCAGAGTGGCCTCAAACTCACAGCAATCCTCCTACCTCTGTGTCCTCAGTGCTGGGATTCAAGGTGTGTGCCACTACACCCGGCCCTGATTAGTTTTTAAAAGCTTGTCAGGTCTTTGTTCTGTTATTCTTTCATTCATTTAAGTGCTGAATATTGATTATGTGCTAGTTAACAGCAAAAGCCTATGAGGACTACAAAACAACCCTTTTCTTCAAGGTTTAATAGTCCAGGGCTAACTTTCCCATGTTCTCTTATTCATCTGTTATTTATCATGCCCTCCGTTATTAGTGTATATGGGAATCCATTATTGTTGTTTCTTTTTTTTTAATAATTTTTTTTAATTTTTTTAATTTATTTTATTTGAGAGCGACAGACACAGAAAGGAAGACAGATAGAGGGAGAGAGAGAGAGAATGGGCGCGCCAGGGCTTCCAGCCTCTGCAAACAAACTCCAGACGCGTGCGCCCCCTTGTGCATCTGTCTAATGTGGGACCTGGGGAACCTAGCCTTGAACCGGGGTCCTTAGGCTTCACAGGCAAGCACTTAACCGCTAAGCCATCTCTCCAGCCCTATTGTTTCTTTTTTCTGTAAACCTGTGTGTGCTGCTTCTTGGCTTAGTAACTTGAAGTTCAAATCAGAGCTCATCTCCTTCAAGTAGTATTGTACATGCTGTTTCTGCCTTTAGTTCATTCACTAAGAGATTAGTTCTTTCAGTAGATGCTGATGAAGGAGATGAGTTTTATTTATATACTTCAGTTTACTTCTTGCACATTTTTACAGAATACTAACAGTAATATGCAAAGGAATACCTTCTAACTCTTGGACATTATGTCTCTGTTGAGCTTACAAGTTCAATAATCATCTTTGGTGGGCTGGGTGAATCTGGCTAAACTCTGACTGAAATCACATGCCCAAAGGTTTAAAGACTCCCCTATGACAGTCTGCCACAGGATAAAAGCCTAGTCTCTTTAGTCTCAGCAAAGTTGCTCAACCTGGGCACTGATGATTTATCTGGGTAATTATTTGAAGTAGCAGGTTGTCTTGCCCATTGTAAGATAACTAGTGGCCTTCTTAGCTTTTGCCCATTAGGTGCCAGTGGCATCCTCTTCCCCCTTTGTGACGACAACCAAATTGTTCTTGGAGCAAAAACTGTCTTCTTGTCTTCTTAAAGTACTGCAAGGATGTCTTACCATCAGCCTTTGTGAAGGCATCTGAGCAAGGTAGTCACTGGGTATCTGGGATCGTCTCAGTCTTTAGGAACTTCACTCCTGAAGGAAGGATCTTTATTTTTTTATTTATTTTCAAAGAAAGAGAAAAGGGGAGAAGAAGGAGAAAGAGAGAGAGAATGGGCTTGCCAGGCCTGTTGTTGCTGAAAATGTACTCCATATATATATGTTTGTGTATGTCACTTTGTGCATCTGGCTCTACGTGAGTACTAGGGCATCCAGTTGTGCAAGCCAAGTCCTTAACCCCCGAACCATCTCTCCAGCCCAGGAAAAGTAGCTTTATACTTAAAGAAAAGCTTTATACTCGAGATTGTTGCTAAGTTTATTCTTCAGTCTCAGCTTAAAATTAGTTTTGACTTAATGAACTTAGTTTTAATTCTATCTTCACTTTATTAAGCTTATGTTGCCAATTTTATTGACTCTTTAATTCTTCCAGGGTTTATAGTTTATCTGCCTTATAATATCACATTTAAAAAAATGATTTGCAAGCAGACAGAGAGATACAGAGAAAGAGATAGAGAGTTGGGTACACCAGGGCCTCCAGCCACTACAAACAAACCTCAGGGGTATGCACCTCTCTGCATCTGTCTTTATGTGGGTACTGGGGAATGGAACTAGTATTGTTAGGATATGCAGGCAGGTGCCTTAACCACTGAGCCATGTCTCCAATCTCACATATCTTTTTATTGTGTTATTTTTGTTTAATTTTGGCTCCTAGCATCCTGTGGTTTGGTCTCATCCTTTATCATTCCATTGTGTTATTTTGCTACCACAGAATATTTTAGTAAAATTAATAACATAAAATAAATAACATCGGAAACAATCACTCTTGTGCTTTATAACTGTTGACTTATATCTGTCATTATACATTTCATCTTATTGAACTACTTGAGGTTTTAGATAAAAGATTTGAGGATGTTGCTAGTTTTGTTTTTTATATAATATTACCTCATAGTAGAGTGGGTGTAAAATTCTGATGGAATATTTGCATACTTTTTGTTTCATACTTCCCTTAAAAAAAAAAAAAAATACCTCATACCTTTCCCCCTACTCTTAAGTGATAGGATTCTTGATTCCTATCAGCTCAAAGCTGAGCATTGCAAGTTAAATACATATGTGCTCTCTAGATAAAACAAAGCACTCATGCCCTCTGCCTGTAATCTCAGCATTTGGGAGTTGGAGACAGGAGGTCCTTCTCACCTGCATAGGGAGATCAAGGCCAGTCTGGACTTTCTGAGACCCTGTCTCAGACAATCAAAAACAAAATGAAAAATTAACAAACAGATAATACAAACTAAGTATTCTGGAACCAGTCTTGGCACTGACCTGTGTACCAGCACTCAAGAGACAAGAGGATCAAGAGATCAGGGCCAGTCTCAGCTAAGTAATGCCCTGTCACAAAAATAAGTTGATAAGGGCTGTGGAGATGGCTCATGGATAAAACATTTGCTGTTCAAACATGAGGTACTGAGTCTAGATTTCCAGAACCAGAGATGGAAGCAGGCATTTCTAATCTCTGAAAGGAGGTGGTGACAGGGGAATCCTAACAGCTCAAAGGCCAGCTTGACTGGCCTGTGTTGTGGAAGACAACAAAAGTCCTGTGTCAACGTGGAAGGAGAGGACTAATACCCAGAGTTGTCCTTCCATGTTCACACCTGTTCCGCGACACACACACAAACATTATGCACACACAGATTAAAAACAACAACAAAAACAGTAACCACAATACTACTACTAATAATCATACAATAAATAAAAACAAAGTAGAATGTAACAATAACTACATTTTCTTGTTTTTTACAGACTTTTCTTCACAGGAATTAGAGATTTTCATATGTTCCTTTTCATCTTCCTGGCTTCAAATGTTTGTTGCAGAGGCAGTCTTTAAGAAGTTGTGCTTACAACACTCCACCAGTCCTTCTTCTGAGCCACTCTCTCTCCAGAAAATAGTGAGCACTGCTCTGTTCTAGTTCTTCTAAGTTCTAAGAAGGAAGTTTATAAATTCAATTTAAAATATTTTTGGCTCGTTCTCAAAAGCGAATAGAATATAAGTCATGACTCTTTCCTAACCACTAAAGAGTTGGTATTTCTCTGCCTCAAAAGTAAATTATGTAAGGATCTTTATTTCATAGTTATTATCATAATATACGAGAATATTTTGATCTACATCTAAAAAGTTCTATGTGATATTTTATAGTATTTAAAAAGCAGCATTTGCAAATAATATATTCTGTATACTCATACATACAAGCTGTATTTGAGACCATATTTTCCATTTTGTCTTGTTCATCTTTTAGATACTAAGATCTAATAACTATGCCTTTTCAGCAAATGAAAAATGTTTGTTTATTGGTAAAATTGGGCAAATTGCTTTGCAACAATACTTGCTCATAAGGATATTTTTACTCCTCATTCTATTTATTCTGGATTTACTTTCTTTTGAAAAAAAGCCATTAGCAAAAGTCGAATTGACAAAATTCCCATTGTGCATAAGTAAAACATAAGGCATAAATATATAAATTATAAATAAAAGAACTTTCCTAGATGAGTATCAAAAATGATTTAAAACCATTTTCCAGGCTGGAGAGATAGCTCAGTGATTGAGGCATTTGCCTGAAAAGCCTAATAGCCTGGGTTCAGTTCCCCAGGACCCACATAAAGCCAGATGCACAAAGTGGTACATGCATCTTGAGTTCATTTACCATGGCTAGAGGCCCTGATGTGCCCATTCTCTCACCACCCAAAAAACAACAAAAAAAAAAAAAAAATTAAGTAGATGTATTTTCCAAAAGGTATTTTCTTTCTTGTCTGACATAGTATCACCAGCTTCAGAATTTTATCATGTCCACGCAAGATAGTATGGCAACCTACTGATGATATCATGAAAATAGAACCAAATTCAATGGTGTAGCAATGAAGTAATTTCTTTTTACTGTTGTCTTTGTAGTTGAGAAAGTGATATAATATTATTTTGCAACAGGTATATTCCTATTTGCCAGCTTTGGGGAAAGCTGGCATGCACGGGCCTGGTAAAATACAGATTTCAAAGAAAATAGGTCAGCGGCCCTGCCCCGAATCTCAGAGAGCATTACTAATGCTGAATGGCGCTAAGCAGAAGCGAGTGGAGGGACTGCCTGAGATACCGTAAGTGATGTTGTTACTCCAGCTGTGCTGTTTTTTGAGTGCAGCTTTTTTTCTGAGCCTTTCCTGAACCTGGCATTACCAAGGGTATTGTCTCTATTATGTTGATTAGAAGAAATCTGTTTTAGGCCTATAACCACACATGATCAGCATTTTCCTCTTTTTACTAAATTCTTCCCAAAAGAAATAAAGAGTTGTCAAACTGTTGCTTAATACAAATTTTGCTCTATGATTTGGATTTCTACTTTTTTCTAATATAAATGAGATTTTAGAATGCATGGTATTGAGATACTCCAAATTGTTATACTAGCTTTTCCAGGGTGAAAACTTTCTTGAATGTGGAATGGAAGCCTACATTCTAATCTTAGCTTTCAGCTTTATTTTCCTGACAAAAATATGGTTTACTTGGTCCCCTGTTAATCTCCATATTCTATATTCATTACCTTCTTAGTGAGCAGTTGGGGGCATAGATTAATAAAATGAAAAAGCATCAAAATTAGTTTTTGTATAGTTGATATCAGTTTCAAAATTGGAAGGCACTATGATTGAATGAATAAGTAGGTTTAAATTAAAAGAAGGCTACATTAAAAAGAAAAAATTAAGCCGGGCGGGGTGGCGCACACCTTTAATCCCAGCACTTGGGAGGCAGAGGTAGGAGAATCGCTGTGAGTTCGAGGTCACCCTGAGACTACAGAGTGAGTTCCAGGACAGCCTGAGCTAGAGTGAGACCCTGCCAAAAAAAAAAAAAAAAAATCTAATGTATGCTGGTATGTCTTACTTAAAAATGGGCTTTCATTAATTTTCTTTACTTTCAGAGAACTGAACCTTGCTAAATGTTCTTCATCATTGAAGAAGTTGAAAAAGAAATCAGAAGGAGAATTGTCATGTTCCAAGGAGAACTGCCCCTCTTTACTTACAAAGATGAATTTTCATAAGACTAATCTAAAAGGTATCCAAGTATCTGAATTAATGTATGCTTAGCACTTTTCACAGTTGCAGTCAGTACTTACATACTTCACACAGTTGCCCTGGTGAATGCGTAAACTTCAATATTGGAACAGGTCCAGGAAATACCTTCTTGGGTAACATATTATTTTCTTTTTTTTTTTTTAACATATTATTTTCTTGAGCTGTCATTTATACAAGGAAAATGATGATTTAATACTTGGTGTAATAGAGTATTCCTCCCTTTCTTTTCTCTGCTACCTTTCCCAGTATTCAGTAGTATGTAGCTCTCACTGAGCTCATTGTAGACTTGCCCGCCTTACTGTTCTGTTCCACCTGCACCTGTGCATCTTAAGGTTGGTGTCTTGTGATTTGAAAGTCTAATTCATGCTAGACGTTTTGTGAACAAAGAATGAGAAGTAGGCTATATTACATCGCTGCGTTAAGCATATGGGCTCTTTTCTTCTAGGCACTGAGCCCAGACTATGAAATGTGTTTGGCTTTTGGTTCTAACTGTCCTGGAACCTAAGTACCTAAAAGGATAGGGTAACCAGAATAGCACTGTGATTCACTCTAGCACCTCTCACTTAGGTGTTTCTGTACTTGCAAATATAAGTCATTTCCACAGTCATTACCTGGCTAAATATCCGTATCTCTTATTTCTGAGCTTTGTCATGTTTTTAATTCAAGAACCAGCATAACACCCGTGGAAACAGTAACAGTGAAGCTCTCTTACAGTGTTTCAAGTTCACCATTGCATATCACAGATTCAAAGTAACTGCTCATTTGGTTCAAAATATGAAAAAATATATTAGCTAGAAACTCAGATATTAACTTCATAAGTCAATATCTTTTTCTTTGTTTTATTGTTTCAGTAAAATGAATATGAATGACTTTAGGCTGAACAACAGAAGGAGCTGGGAGAGAGGAAGAAAAATTGTACAGCAAAACCTGAAAAGCTTTCCTATACATGTAAAAGAACTGTTTTGGTAGAAGTTACAGTGATTAGCTATAAAACTGAGTACTATAAAATTTCCTACAAGTATTTTATAAAGAATGATTCAGTATTTCAGTGTTACTTCCTAAGCAGTTACAAGTTTTCAACAATTTTTCTTCTCATCTAGTTATCACTTACATGTCACAAATCTTGGTAATAAAGGAGATGGGAATAAGTAATTTTGGCCAGCAGCTAATTGCATTCCTCCTAGCAAAAATTTTTGTCATTCTCTTTGCTACTGTTGTTCAGCTTTAAATGGTACTAGGGAGAGAGAGAAAGAAGGAGTGAGTGTGTGTGTGTGTATGTGTGGTGTTTATATTAACATTCTTCCATTTCTCCCTCTCTGAGCTGCTGTAGCCAAGCCAGACAGCCTATTGAGAAGCAGCAAACCATCTGTTAATGGATTTGAAGTTCTGAATTATACTTGAGTGTGTAGAGGCACTCGTGCTTAGCCAGAAACATTCATTTGAATTAAGCTATAAATGCTGTATAAGAGAGAGCCATACATTTAACATAGGTTCATGAATAAATTTAAGAGAGGGCAATTGCACTCTAAACTTTTATTGCTGCAAAACCCAGTATTTTTGGTGCTCTCTGATCATTTGGGGGTTTTATAGCAGGATTGAAGCTTTAAACCTTGAGCTAGAGGGAGACAGTGCTTTTGTTAAACCTTTTGCTGTAGAATTTCATTGCCGAATTGTAGATAGAACAGAAGCTCTATGGATGAGAGGGTCCTCCCACCCCCCTCTTTTTTTTTTTTAATACAATAGGCGTTTAAACCAGGCAGAAGGAAAACTCAAATAATTTTTTGGCGTGGAGCCAGATCTCCTAGTTCATGCCCTTTGATTATTTTCTTTAGTTGATATCTTGTCTTCTCTGGAATAATCTATTAATTTTTTATGGCAGGAGAAACAGCCCTGCATAGAGCTTGCATAAATAACCAAGTGGAGAAATTGATTATTCTTCTCTCTTTGCCAGGAATAGACATCAATGTAAAAGGTAAGTTCTGAGTCTTTGTGGTGGTGTCATCCATTGTCTTAGAATTTGTAATACAAAATTATCTTAAATCACATTAAGAAAAATGATTTAAGTATATTTACTTGAGATACCTTTAAAATGCTGCTCTTTACAAAATTAAAAAATTCTTATGTGATCATTTATATTGCTAAAGGTATAGAACCATTTCTAATAATATTTTGGTCATATCTATAAATAAATGTTTTAAAGTTTTAATTTACATTTTAAAGCTGAAATGTGATTACTCTTCAGTCATTTTTATCAAAACTGGATTTTTATCTGTGTTTGGTTTTTGTATATGAGGCTCCTGTAGAATAATTCTAATGGGAGAAGTTGAGCATCAGTACTTTGCAACCAAAAGTCCTACTTCTGCTGCTTTAAAACTTGCCTTGATTTCTAATTTAGACAATGCTGGCTGGACGCCTTTGCATGAAGCCTGTAACTATGGCAACACAGTGTGTGTCCAGGAAATTTTGCAACGTTGTCCAGAGGTAGATCTGCTCACTCAAGTGGACGGGGTGACCCCTTTGCATGATGCGCTGTCAAACGGACATGTAGAAATTGGCAAGCTGCTCCTTCAGCACGGGGGTGAGTGCAGTGATGCTAAGAGGGTTTGAGAAATTATCCATCTTTTGATGAATCCCTTGGAGGTAGATAGCACTTTACATTTAAAATCTGCAAGCAAAGATGCTTTTATTTCATAGGAAGGGAAAAGTAAGACAAAAAGTCTTCTAGGGTACAACTACCTTGTATCAGTTGTGATAAGAACCCTTTCTTAACATGTGTATACATATGTGTCATTTAATCTTTTGAGGCTCATAAGTGATAGTATATCTTAATTGAATAGGTTTGTTTTAAATATTAATATTTGCAGTATCTTTGTGAACTCTAGTCACTTCTGAAATTTATTAGTAAGTGTATATAAATGTTCCTTCTGATTACTTGGATTCTTCCATTCTTATTTTATTTCTTACCTGTAGAAGGTACTTTTTAATATGTTATTAAAAAGATATTCTACAGTGTTTTTCTTGATCCACATTTTACAGTCAATTAAGTTGAAATAGTAAGATTTCCAAATGGTAAATTTGTGTGCAGTGGTTTTGTGAAGAAGGTAACTTAAGCTTTATATTCATGTATGGCTTTTCTTTGATTTTTGCCTTCAGCAAGTCTTTCTTTTCAGTCACATACCAATATATGAACTGAATATGGTAAATTTTACAGCAAAATAATTCCAACTAATTTGAATTTTCTTTAAATAAAAACCTAATGACTATCTGTAATACAAATAGAAAGATTGTATAAACCTGCTGTTGGGTTTTATTCATGCTAATTTTATCTTAGAAATGACATGATTTTATCTTCTAGTTGAAGCATTCCATTCTGCATAAAAACAAAAGGCATATTCTCCACATGCTTTTTTTTTCTGTATATGCATTTAAGAAAGGCTGTATAGCATGATGGCTTGAGACACTTGGTGATTTATAGACTTCTCCTGCCCCCTAAAGGCCTAAGTGTGCCTGTTTTACTAATGCCATTTCTTACTAATTTTTTTCAGTTCTTGTCTTCTTATGTAATAATTGTTTACTAAACATGCTCTGTTTTTCTACCCAATGTATCTGACAGTGAAGCCAGTATTTGTTCTTATATCAGTTACTGTGTTAAATCTCGCTCATCTAGAGTGTACTATTAAAATTACCAGTGAAGAGTAGTCAGTGAATGAAGTGCAGATTGCAGAAGTAGTCAGTGAGTGAAGGAGAGGAAATCTACTTGCACTGGTATTTGTCAAGATCTTTTGGCAACCATACCTATTTTTGTCTTATCCAGTCATATTCTGGGTTTGGACCTGTCACATGGGTTCACATTATCCCTATCATAGCTATATTATCTATTCATTGTGAGTCACTCACTCAGTCTTCAGAGTAGTAATTTCAAGATTATATTTCTAAAACCTCTGTTTACTTTTGATGACAATTGTATCTTTTTAAAGACAGTAATAACTTAGAGCACTTTTCTTTTTGTTTTGGAATATTCATGCAGACATAGCCTAATTTTGATTTAGAATTCTTTTTCCAAAAAATATGATATCAGTCACATGTCATCAGTGTTTGTTTACATTCAATATACTTTTTATATAGGCCATGGTATATGTCTAGTCACAGATATCGTTAAGAATTTTAGTATTTATAATTGTTTTCTTTCTGATAATATGGCCTGTGTTATAATGATTTTTGTATTGTCTCTGCTAGTACTAAAGCTCCATATTTCATTTAACAATTTTATGGTCAAGTGCTGAAAGAATTAGAAGATTTGATTGGCAAAGGTTTGATTCAGAGTTACTAGTAAGATTTTTGTGAATCACTTACTTATAGTAACATTAAATATAAGCTAGAATAAAATGAAAATTGCACTGTATCTCTTAGCAAAGTTTTTCAGGTCTTCATACTGTCAGATTACTTCTCAGCAATGGAAAGGGAAATGTTTCCTTTTTTTTTTTTAATTATTTATTTATTTATTTGAGAGCGACAGACACAGAGAGAAAGACAGATAGAGGGAGAGAGAGAGAATGGGCGCGCCAGGGCTTCCAGCCTCTGCAAACGAACTCCAGACGCGTGCGCCCCCTTGTGCATCTGGCTAACGTGGGACTTGGGGAACCGAGCCTTGAACCGGGGTCCTTAGGCTTCACAGGCAAGCGCTTAACCGCTAAGCCACCTCTCCAGCCCGAAATGTTTCCTTTTGATGATATGATAACCTTAAGACTCTTTCATAGAGTTTAAGATAAATGCATTAATTTCTTCTGGGAGAACTGAAATTCTTACTTTAAGATAACTGCTCGTGTTTTATAAAAGCCTTTGCCATTTATCACCATATATGTTACTTATTTAACTAGACCATGACTGGCCAACCTCATTAGGCAGTTGATTAGGATTTTAGGTTTTGTAACTGCCCTGTGTCAATATGTATATAGCCACAAATTACATCAATAAGAATTAATAACAAATATGAATATGATATAAACTGCACTGTGTGGTTGGGGGGTGGGGATGAAATCAACAGTTAAGCTGGCAAAATTAAAATGCTTTCCTATTGATGTTTTGTGATTTCATTTTTCACAGGCCCAGTGCTTTTGCAGCAGAGAAACTCTAAGGGGGAATTGCCCCTGGATTACGTAGTTTCACCTCAAATCAAGGAAGAACTGTTTGCTATAACCAATATAGAAGATACAGTGGACAATTTTTATGCTCAGACAGAGAAACATTTTTATCACCAGCAACTTGAATTTGGTTCATTTTTACTTAGTAGGATGTTGCTAAATTTTTGTTCCATTTTTGATTTATCTTCAGAGTTAATCTTAGCTTTCAAAGGGTTAACTCACTTAAATGAGCTGCTTGTAGCTTGTAAAAGTTATAAAGATACCACGAGTGTTCATACTGATTGGTTATTGGATCTTTATGCTAGAAATATAAAGACACTGCAGAAGCTCCCAAATATTCTTAAGGAACTACCTGAGAATTTGAAAGTGTGTCACGGAGTACATACTGAGGCCTTATTGGTGACACTGGAAATGATGTGTCGGTCAGTCACAGAGTTTTCATGATGATGCCAAGATATATGAGTCATACATATAAACATGTTCCTTTCATTTTGTCAAATAGTATAGGCATTGTAGATCACTGACAAGTATTAACTGTTTTATTCACCAACAGACTTTGCAGCCTTACACTCAAAAGCACTTAAGAGAACTTCTGCAGAACTCAAGTATGGTCTTCTGCCTGTGTGTACAACTTGACTCAGAAGTTAAAACTACTTTTTTGTTTAGATACAACTCCTTTTATTAATCTTGAATGTTTTGTTCTAAAAATTATTTATTTATGTTGTATATGTAAAAAAATAATTTAAATATTTTTTCAAATCAAAATGTTATGTTCTCTATTCTAAGGTGTTTCAGGTCTTAAATCATGGCAAAGATACTCTTACAAATGTGCAACTTTACACTTGTAACTCCTATTTCTTCTTTATATGTTAATGACTAAAAATGCATTTTAGATTTTGTCTTTCTAAAATAAACATTTCTAAAATTTAAAGTAATATTTAATATTCTGTGTTTTTAAATTCAGTTATTATCAAAATCTGACAATTCTGTTCAGTTTTAGCAGCTCATGTGTAAAGTGTATTACTGCTCCATGAAATCAGTATTCTAAGTGAAACCATTTTGTTGCATAATAAGTTTGATTAAATGTTACGATTACATGTGGCACCTGAGTAATAGATTTGAGACTATCTAAAATTTTAATGTGCACTATAAGTTTTCAGAATAATAATGTTTCAATTTTCAGTTTTATCAATTTATAGTTAACCTAAAAGACAGTGTGGATAATAGCTACTTTTGAAATTGGAGTTGCTTCACTGGTGGGAATAAGTTACATTGTGATATAGCTGGGAAAGAAATGCTAAAACTTCATTTAGCTCTTATGTAACTAGAGTTCTAATCTCATAGCACTTAATCTGCTAAAGACTTCAACTGTATCCTACAAATGAGTCTTTTAACAAGTTGCAAATGCTCAGTATCTTATTACTGATATATAATCTAAATTGAAAACTGCTACATTACTATATTAGCTCTGAATAAAACTGCTATGCCCTTTCTATGTCATTATTTTTTTATATACTATAAGAATTGTTAGTGTTTGTTTAACACTTCAAATACGACATTATGCAAGTCTGTTATTTACTTATCTGCCAAAGTATCAAAAGACATGATATAGTGGAGATTAAGGATACTAAGATATCCATAGGAAATAATGTGCTGCCCCAATGATCATTAAAAAATGCTTCCATTATCAGGAGTTAGTTGCCTACATGCAAAGCTGATACAGCAGATTGTTGTGAGTTTGAGTTCAGCCTGGACTATAACATAAGACCCTGTCTAGGGAAAAGAATAGAAAAAGGGAAGGGAAGGGAAAGGAGAGAAACAAAGCCAAAGGGAAGTCGCTTTATCTCACTTGTGAAGACACCTGGGGTAATGTCACTGGGTAAACTAACAGAAACTTCAGCCTGGGTTTTCCTATCAGAAACAAATTTAACTCTTCCCAGGGTGTTAACAGCTAAATTGTTTTCTGAGTTTGTTTTTCTTGTCAAATGGAAAGAATGTAAGGTTTCTCTTTCATGAAAAGGAAAGCTAACCTGTCACTTTGACATCTAATAAACTCTAATTCCTACCTCCTCTTATGGTTATAATGAATTGCTTAAGTATAAAGAAACATGGCAACTACTTGTTGGTTCTAATTCTAAAATTTAAAAATAATATATCATGAGATAGTATTTTGTACTTTTAAGAACAATAATTTTGTAAATTAGGTATCCATTAAGAAGTATTCTTTTGATTGTAACTATTAGTGATATTTCATAACAGACTGTTCTTTCTCCCACTTTCTACGAGCTCTGCTGACATGTACTGTGAAGCATTCAGGTGCCATTGAAATTCTGCCTGTTCACACATTGAAGTCCAGCATGGCAAATATAGGTCACTTTGTTCTGTGGCCTCTTTAACAATACTAGCATATGAAATGCATTTAAACCTGCAGTGAAACACTTAATATTTCAATAGTGTTTTTTATATTCTTGTATTGATGTATTAGAAAACTGTTGCCTTAAATCTGTCTTGAAAGTAAAGGAAGAAGTTGTTCTAAAAGTTAAAAAGTTCTGTGTCTCTAGCTGGAGACTTCTCAAAGTTGTTCCTGAAGATGAAGCTCAGAGTCTTCATCACGATGCACATGAATTCTGAAAGCAGTTTTCTGAGCTGTGATTTATTTTGTTGTTGTTTGCTGGTAATTCCTTAGAAAGTAAAGAAAAAAATGTTGATGTTTCCTAATAAATTCTTAGCTTTATTGTGCAGAATAAAATGGACCAAGTGTATATATTTTATTGCTCACTCATTTGAAGAAGACCAGAAACCCATTTCCTTTTATAAATCAAATGTGAAATTCATTATTGTTTTACATTAAGTCAACATATCTTGAACTCCTAAAAATAAAACTGCAAGGTGTAGTGCTTCATGGGAGCTGACTTCAGAGAATGGATAAAAGCTTGCAGTCTGAGAAGGTAAACGAGACTTGAATATTTTAAGTGTTGTACCATATAATGTGCTTTTGAAAATAATGTGTTTCTAAAGTTTGTACTCTGTTGTAGTTTTTGAATGGGTAATGTTGATTCTGGTACTATAGTTTTTTGACAAGTACTAGTTTAGCAATTTAGAATAGGTAGAAAGTAGGTATGCTTTTTCAGTCTTCGTCTTTGGCAAATCCAAATGAATTAGTGCTGGTGTATTTCATATATACCTAGAAAAGTATTTATTCTTTTTCTTATACTGGTATAGAAAGCTAAATGAATAAATTTACATGAGGGTAATATGTAGTACTCATATACTTTGCAGTTACATGATGAAATGAGAAGAGCCTTAATCAGTAGACAGGGTTTATCCTTGAGTAACATGAGGCACTCATTGCCTCAGGCATTTATTATATAGCTTTCTGTGCCAACCTGTCACACCTCCTGGTAGTTTCCACGCCAATTGCACCTCCTGCTGACAGACCTTACAAAAGTCTAGAATGATAATCATTTTTATATCAAATGTGGATTAAGTTAGAAAGATTAGTGACAACATTATCAGAACATGCCTTCTTGTCTGGTGATGTCAAAACAGGAGACACATAATAGTTTGCTGTTCCTTGTAAATTGCATCATATCAAATATTCCTCTCAGATTAAAATACATTCTGGTAGAAGGATATATTTGATGATCATTAATTATGATACCAACTTAGAAAATAATAAGTTAGAAAAGGCTGTACTTGGTTTTAAGCATACATTTTTATGTACATTGCATATCCTACTGAAAGACCCTTTCGGTATGTTACAAGATTTTATTAATCGCTGATCATTAGGCATTTGGAGTTTTCCTTTTTAGAGTTAATTCTGATCTTTTAACATCCCAAATCTGTTTAATACATGATCTCAATTTCTGAAAACACCATTCAGCTTAGACCTATATTTTTGTTTCTTGAGACACATGAGCTAAAGTGAATTGTAAGAGAGGGGAAAAAAAAATTCCATTAATATATTCGAAAAGCAACCTTTTGTTAGGTTTATACACCTAAGCAATTGGCTTTTTTTAATAGAATGATCTTTTGGGGAGTATTTTTATGTTACAAGCTTTTTCTAATAGTATATAGTGTATAGCTGTTTTTAGTGTAGGTATGTAGTTTTGATTATAAACTCATTAAAAAAAAACTTGAACTACAACTCTTAGAACTAAGTACATGTGATTTTTAATAATATTTTACTGTTAGAAATATATATTTACACACATATATCTTTAAGACAAGTACAACGATCTCTTTTGGAGTTTTAAAGGTATTGCTGAACTCAAATCCATCAGTTAGGTTAGCAAAGTATCATGATCAGTTGTATAGTAATCCTAATAAAAAGCTACATATTTTTATTTATATAGGAACATATTGCCCTTAAGCACAGACCCAAGAGACACGCTCATTTAAGCTTCTAGGAATACTCATCTAAATAAAATGAAAACTTTTTTTTTTCCAGGTTTGGTTTATCTAATCACCCTCCTTCCCAAATTATCTTAAACATTAAGTTAACATTAGTGGACTATGGGTATTAATCATTACTAGAAAATGTATCACTATTCTGGAATATGTGTTATACTTCTGTCCAAACAAAACAAGTTTAAAAACACGTTTAACACTTCTAGAGAAAGCAAGATTTAGTGAACAGAAAATTTGGAATTCAGCATTGAGTTTACATCTTTCATGCCATCATTTGTCTTGGTGGTGAACTGAAATTGTCATTGCTCTCCATTCTTTTGTTCCCAAGTAAAATAGTCATGTTTAAAAACAAAAATCATTAATTGCCAGGCATGGTGGCACATATCTTTAATCCCAGCACTCAGGAGGTAGGAGGAGCACTGTGAGTTTGAAGCCACCCTGAAACTACATAGTGAATTCCAGGTCAGCCTGGGCTAGAGTGAGACCCTACATCTAAAAAACAACAACAACAAAAATCATAACGTGGCAAGAAAGAAAAGAAATAACGTCAACTTCAGCATTAGGCTAATACTTGTTCAATTCTAGACTCATGATAAATTTTTCTACTGACCAGGATGATTTGATTTATAGTAGGTATTTGGTTTTGTTTTAGGGTTTGCACATCTTGGGGTATCTGACTTTAAACATGCTCTTCTGTTTTCCTTTGTTTCTTTTACAGTATAGAGATGAAATTACTGAGTAAGTAGAATTTTGGCAAAATTAAAAATGAATAATATTGTTAGAAACAGGCTATTTTCACTAATATTACTTAATCCTTTCCTCAAGATTAAGTAATCTTAATTTCTCAAGTACAGTGATATATATATGTATTAAAATATCAGAATGAATCCTAGTCTAACTAAAAAAATTACTAAGCCATTTTACTTTTTTAAAAAATCCAGTCTCATTTCATATTTCCTGTCTCTTCAGTTCTTTTTAATTTGTTTCCTGAACACTGTTGATGCATACTCAAGCATATCATTGGAGGAAACAAATTTAAAGAGTTCAAAAGCCATTTATTTTGATTCTTCTACGTACCATTTTTTCTTGACTAATTTTAGTTATATGAAAAATATTACAGCTATTTAAGTGGAAACTTTTCCCAGAAATAAATTGCACAGGGAAAAGATTAAAAGAAAACCCTTGCCAATGGTAGTTATGTGTATATAACAAACTTTTGAGATTTTTTTCACTTTTTTAAGCTTTTTTTTGTAACATGATTCATATTTCTTTAAAACACCAGTAACTTACTGATTTTTAAAGTAATGCTCCCAGTACAAATATCCTGTCCTGAAATGTACTTGCAGGTGACTATTTTTCTTTAGTAGTGATCATAACTTGATGAAGCTCACACTTTTTGTGTGGAGTCACGGTATAAAATATTTTTACTTTGTGATTTTAGAAGTATTAAAGGCGCTTGGGAAGTTAAATGCTCCCTAAGGAGTCTTTCTCAGATTTAACTCAGAAAAGGAGGAAGTGGTAAGATTAGATGAAAACTATATTTCTTAAAGGTTGTATTTTAAATGCATTTGAAAGGCATTCTCTACGATGTTACTAACATTTCTTTCTTCATTTGTCATTGACTTAGAAAGAATCAACAACCTACAAGCTGATAGAATCAGCATGATTGAGAAAAGTCTGAGATTCACCAGTAGTATGAAGGCCACAAAATTAGCTTCTTGAGTTAGGTAATGGTTTAAGGTAGTTCAACTCAATATTTTTGCAGTTGATTTATATGTGCACCCATATACATACTCAAACACACAGAATTCCTATATTGTAACTATTATGCAGGGAAGTGTTTTGGTGGGAAGATTTCTCAGCATCTTGTCTGAGTTTTCACACTGACAGGAAGCCACCACGTCTCTGTGCATTCTTGCAGTAACCTCATAATGCACAATGATGAAGAATGACACACCTCTCTACCCACAAGAGTCTGGGTAAATTAGAAATGCAATGTCTTTCACATTTCCCCCTCACAAAAACACTTGTTTTGTTTCCCATTTATTGTTTCTGAAAATGTATTTTTTTTCTTGTGCATCCTAAATAGAAAATTTACATGTTCAGGAATTACAAACAAAATGCACACCTACATTGTTCTATTGAAAATCTCTTTCAAATGTGCATAGTATTTAACTTTCTTGAAGGGGCTTTTGTATGTTTCAGAACTGTTCTTATTAGTTAAAGCTAAAAATTGTAAGAGTTCTAGGACAAAGGAAGGGATCAATATATCACTGTATAAAGTTGGTCAGAAAATGATGTCAGTTACCTCTCCAGTTACACAACAGAAATGACAGAATCACCAATACATCCTGTTTTGTTGTTGTTGTTGTTTGTTTTTTGGTTTTTCGAGATGGGGTCTCACTAGCCCAGGCTGACCTTGATTTCACTCTGTATTTTCAAGGTGGCCTTGAATTCATGGCATCCTCTTACCTCTGCTTCTCAAGTGCTGGGATTAAAGACATGTGGCACCACACTCAGCTAACATATCCTTTTGTATAATAAATGGAGGGGCTGAAGAGATGGCTTGGCCGTTAAGGCGCTTGCCTGAAAAGCCAAAGGACCCAGGTTCAATTCCCCAGGACCTACGTCAGCCAGATGCACAAGGGAGCACAAGCATCTGGAGTTCATTTGCAGAGGCTAGAGGTCCTGGTGCGCCCACCCTCCCTCTCTCTCTCTCTACCTGCCTATTTCTCTATCTCTCAAATAAATAATAAAATATTTTTTTATAAAAGGAAATGGAAACTTGTGACTGCAGTTTTTTCTGAGACAAATCATATAATTTTTGACTTATAATCACTGTTGCATAAGGAAGTACAGTTTTTGTGGACTAATACTCCTGTTTTTCTTCCAGATGATAAAGGGAATCTTGCACTTGAGACATACATTGGCATTTCCTTCTCCTTCCTCTGTTCAGCTGTCTTTTCTATGGCTGAATATTGCGTCAGGTATCTTCAGTAAAGCAAAACAAATTTAAAAACTGTTGAGCCACATGTGCTTCTTTCTGTACATATTTCTTCCAAAAATGTCATGATGTGAACTCTAGCAAAATAACATCTTTCAACTTGAAATAAGCCACTTTGAAGCTAATCTTTGGCAAGAAAGTAAAATTGAGCCTGTATTATCATTTTCCTCACATTTCATCTCAAATGCAGTTTTAAGAGAAAATACAGTGGTTTCAGGGTTTCTCTGAGCCTTAGGTTGGTCACTTGTTTTCTCTTTGAAGGAACATTGAAAACTCTGTTGTAGGGAGAATTATATTGCAGTTTTAATTTTGCTGCATACTGGGAAAAAAATTGACAATTCTTTCCCTAAAGCTCTCTGCCCAAAACAACCGTATTTATTGACAAGAGCAGAACGTAGTGTCATTTCATTACTTTTTTAAAGAATCATCATAATTATGCAAAAGACATAATTCAGAGTGCACTTTGAGGAATGTAGAGCCATCAAGTAATTTTAAAGCCATCTTTACCAAAATACTGTTTATAGTACAATCTTTTTTTTAATAATTGCTTTTAACTTAGAATGTGAAAATACTGTGATTCTAATAATTGAAATTCACTTGGGATCAAATATTTAGTTGTTTTGTGACTTTGTTTATGGGTTTTTTTTTTGTTCTTAACTCAGATCCCTTTGGAAAAGCACAAATAGAATCTTGAATTCCAGAAATAACTTGTGCTTCACGTAAACACTTTGTATATTTGATGTTTATGTGGACAGTTTTCTTAGATGGTGAGACTTTTATTTATATATCTTACTTAGTGATTCAGCTAGTAGATCTGCTACTTTGCCAATGCAGAAACCAGATATATAAAGTGTTTTCATCAAAAAAAGGAAGTACTTTGCTTTCTCTTTCAGTGGTTTATGCCAGGCATCCCTGGAAGGAGAATTACAAAGGAAAGATGCTGTTATTGGTATTGATTACATTTTTAAGTGCTTTTTAACATGTACTCCACTGAGCAGTTTAAAAAGGCTGGCTCTTGATACGCTAAGCAAACCAATGAATAGGCATCTCTGCATATGTGTACACACATGCACATAGGTGCGCGCATGCATACACACATTTTAAATCTTACCACCTAAGTATGTATTCATTTAATAATGCTTGCTTTCTCTGGTACAATACTGGCTCTCTGCTCATATTTCTTTTTGTTTGTTTTTGTTTTTTGAAGTAGGGCTTCACTCTCACTCTGGTCCGGGTTGACCTGGAATTCACTGTAGTCTCAGGGTGGCCTTGAACTCACTGTGATCCTCCTACCTTTGCCTCCCAAGTGCTGGGATTAAAGGCGTGCATCACCACGCCCAGCACTGCTTATATTTCTACCACATCAAATGCCTTATACTTTTTGTTTTTAGTGCTGAATACAAAAGCTTAAGTATTTAGGCTTATTTTAAAAGTTTATAAATGAAATAATAGCCTTTGACTTTAGACATAGCAGTACAAAATTGACTCCTTTCAGTATTGTTGATCTTTATATATTGAGATGAAAGTGAAAAGGGAAGAAGAAAACTACTCTGTTGTCCCTGGATAAAGAGCTTGCTGCTGCCGGGCATGGTGGCACATGCCTTTAATCCCAGCACTCGGAGGCAGAGGTAGGAGGAGCGCCGAGAGTTTGAAGCCACCCTGAGACTACATAGTAAATTCCAGGTCAGCCTGAGCTAGAGTGAGACCCTATCTTGTGGTGGGGGGGAGGAAGCTTACTGCTGAATTTTTCTGTACTTTTAAAGGCAGAATAAAAATATCTTACAGAAGTTAATTTTAAGCTGGTGTAGTAGTACAAATCTGTGATCACTTGGGAGGCTGAGGCAGAAGGGTTGCAGGTTGGAGGCCAGCCTGAGCAACATAGCAAAACCCTGCCTTAAGTTACTTTAAGTAGCTTATTAAATTTGGCTTTTACTGCACTAACTCAATTTGATTTTAATATACTATAGCTGATTTGACATGCCTTTTCAGGGATTTACAGCAGTTCTCAATAAATACGTTGCCAAGTAAACTCATTTCTAAAGCTCTCCTAACTCCCATTGTCCTGGTTCATAGAATGGCTCAAAAATATCTTAGAATGCCTAAAGCCTGTCTGAAAATGTACCGAAATGAACTAGTAGCACTATGGTTTTTTTTATAGGTGGAGGAAAGTTAAAATATGTCTGCCTTATGAATTTTCTCATATTAATGGCTACACTTTGGAATATAAATATAGATACCTTTTAATGGATTTACTAAGACTTGGGGAACTATTTAGCAGTTCACAGTATCTAATCTGTTAGTACTCCAAATCCGTATTGGGACAATAATCAATCTCTCCAGGTACTATGGAATATTTGCATAAAAAAATCTGAAAAACCAAGGCAAAAGTGCACCTGTATGAAGAAGCTAAAAGTTTTACTAGACATAGTCCATTTTCAGCCTATAAATGCAACAGTTGCTAAAAGCAGCAAGGACCTGCCCCAGGGTCACTTTCATGACTCAAGCTACATCTTACTGCTTTGTTTCATTGGATGCCCACCATTCCAGAGGCACTGTGTGCTTTGCAATAATTAAGAAAAAGACTGGTTTATTCAAACGAAATATGTGTTTTCCCAGGAGACGTATCATTTATAAACACCCAGAAAAAAGGAACAGTACTGATGATACATAGAAAAGATTTTCTTTTTTATTTAATGCAGTGAATATGTAGTGAAAGTTATCACTGAACTAAACACCTGAAGTTTGATACAATGAAATGAATTAGTCATCTGTTAATGGTTACTGTGCACTAGATACATCTGAGGTTATAGAGAATACCAGGCGGATAGACATCTTAGTAGACACTGTCAGCAGAGAACGTAAATCACACACAAAGATAGAATCAGAACTTAACTCCAGACAGATGATCTCATCAATAAGGTTTATGCAGTAACATCAGCTTCATAAAGTAGTATGCTTTTGCAACAAACAGTGATCGTACGTAGGTGTGTAAGCATGTCATTTTTAACATGATGCACTAAATAGAGCATAATGAGGTCAAAGCCTTTCTGTAGAAAGGGAATTTAATTGACATTCTTTCAAGCATAGTGTATAAACAGATCAAAATAGTTTTATTATAAGAAATAGTATTTAACAACATATTTCTAAAATAAAAATACTTTACAAATCAGCTTTGATGAGATTTAAAGAATCTTTCTTGAGAGTGAAATATATCTTGCTTTTTGACATTTTCCAATAAACCCCCACTTTCACCCCATCCCACCCTGTTATTAATAAAGTAGTGCAAAACATTGTCTGCAGCAATTTCAACTGAGGTTTTAATTCCTAGCAAGTCAGTGAAGACATTCTCACTGACCAAATTATTTCTTTCTCCAGAGGTATGTTCCCTTGGTATACCTAGGGGTTAGGTACAAAAGCTACCATAAGTCTTGGGATTGCAACTGTTTTAAGCATGGGGTCTGTAGTTACTGAAACACTTTTAAAGGTAATTCCCTTATAAGCAGTTTATTTTATAAAACAGATTTTCATGCATTTATATTATCAAGTATGAATTTTTTCCTTGAATGAATGTTAAACTCTGGCCTATCACCTACCACAGTGCTGTTCTACATGAAAACTCACTAGTAACAAAATCAGTATGCATTAAAGCATTTCAGTAACCTAATGAGGAAGCAGATACTTTGTTTCTGTGAGAATATTTGAGTGTTAAATATTTTTGATGCATAAAGTATAACCTGACACCAAATACAGTATGAATTTAGTTTTTTAGGATTTTTGACAACTAAGTCAGCATTAATTAACTTAGTGGTAGATACAAAAGTTCAGATATGCAATTATTTATAAACCTGGCAGTATTTATGTTATGTAGTCTGGAGAGATTTTAAAGTTTTAGATGGAATGATAGAAGACTCACAAATTTATAGTATCTCACATTCTCTTCAAGGGGAGTGAGTGTATCTTCACTCATTAGCTTACAATCTGCCTAGTCATACCTAAATAATTTGCCCAAGAGTGAAAGTCAAGATCTATGTTAAATTCAAATTTGTCCTTTCTATTATTCAGGCTTTGGGATTTCTCCCTTTTTGAAATGTATAAACATAGAAAACCAATAGATTACTTTTCAGATAAAAAGTCACATTAAAAAAAAAACTTTAAAAGCAAATTAATACATTTTATGTAGATTTAATTGGAACACTTTTGAACATTTAATCTGATGTTTTGGTTCTTTTATTTGTAATTAGAATGTGTGTCTTCTAGTTTTTTAACCCTCACTTCATTCTTTCATTATGTTATTTTATTACCCAGAGCAAACGAAGCTTCCACATAGCACTAGCCGGAACCTTATAAAGTTCAGTCTGTACAATGGAAGTATGTTTTCAAAGATGTATGCCTTTTGTAAACTATTTACAAATTCTCTCGATCATGATAAAAATGCAAAACAAATAAAAAGCAGAAAGACAGGAAATGCTTCTGAGGCTGAAGGCTTTTTCTTTTTATCTTCCCAAACAGATGCTGTTCTCAGTTCTGGGAGCTGGCTAGCCAAGATTGTTTTTCTTCCTTTTACAGGGGCTATGAGAAGGATCTGGTTTCAGTTCTTGGTATTGCACCTGTTTAAACAGAGTTCAGAGAAAGACTGGTCAGGTGGCCACTTTCTGGCAGAGGAAGGACAAGCAAGAAATGAGAGAGTGCTTTGAGGGAAAAGGACTAACTACTCTAGAGGCTGAATGGGATTCCCCAGCTGGAATGCAGGAAACAGTACAATGATAGAGCAAAAGTGAGAAGGAAATCTGCCAGAAATTTCTTGAAGCCCTGATGTGAACTTTGGTAATGGGCTAGGAGGATCATCCCTGACCATAACATTTTCTTGAAGGACTGGGTAAAAGTTCTTTGCAAGTGGTTGTTAATACAGTCTCAGTCTCTACTCAGCACACTACGTCATGTACAAAATGAAAAACTCAACTGAAGCAAATGGAAAAATGGTAGCACTTCATCCTACCTTTTGAGATTTTGATAAAATCCTTTATTTTACTCTGAAAAGAGTTGACGGTTAGCTACTTCTAATCCCAAGGGATTTTTGAGCTGTGCCACAGTCTTTTGAAGGTACATTTCCCCCTCCCATTTCTAAACATACCTTAATATACCTTTTTTTTTTTTCCCCTGAGGAAGGGTCTCACTCTGGTCCAAGCTGACCTGGAATTAACTATGTAGTCCCAGGGTGGCCTCGAACTCATGGCGCTCGAGTGCTGGGATTAAAGGCATGTGCCACCACACCCGGCAGTGTGCATTCTTAAATTATTATGTGAATTAACCACAAACTAAGTGCTCACTAGTACATTTTGCTTTTATTTGCTTGTATTTTATATAAATCTGTAGAGGTCCTTTCACAAACACTAGGTGGATTCTCTCTGATGATTATAGTAGGTTCTTTATGCAGTGACCTTGACTCTCCTGTTCCCCATCCTTCTCTGTAAGGTTTTCTTGATTGACACCCAATTGAGCTAACTTTCTGCTTGGTAATATCTGCTGTGGGGGCTGGAGAGATGCCTTAGCAGTTAAGGCACTTGCCTGCAAAGCCTAAGGACCCAGGTTTGACTCCCCAGAGCACATGTAAGCCAGATGCACATGGTGGTGCATGTTTCTGGAGGGGTTTTTTTGTTTGTTTATTTGTTTTTTGAGGTAGGGTCACACTGTAGCCCAGGCTGACCTGGAATTCACTATGGAGTCTCAGGGTGGCCTTGAACTCACAGCCATCCTACCTCTGCCTCCCAAGTGCTACGATTAAAGTCATGTTCCACCACACCGGCTTCTTTCTCAAGTAAATAAAAATAAAATATTTTTTAATCTGCTGTGGGCTTTGTTTACTTTGCTCTTCTAAAACCTTTGACATTCAAAGAATATAAAAATTAAAATCCAAGGGCTAGGGAGATGTCTCAGTAAAAACTAGCCTTGCATTAAATACCTGGACTCCATTCCTTGTCTAGGGACATAGAGATAGGCTCAATGGCCAGCCAGCCTAGGCTTATTGGCAAGCTCTAGGCCAATGAGAGACCTTGTGTCAAAAAAAAAAAAAACAGGTGGACAGCATCCCTGATGAAAACTATCTGAGGTGGTCCTTAGCTATACACACATTTGCATATACATGAACTTGAACACACATGAACACAATTTAAAAATTATATCAGTTCCATACTGCATCAAAATAATAACATTAATGATACTGAAGCCTACATACCACTTGTACATCTGAAGGGACTCTGGAAAGGAAGTCAAGTAGTTCATTGTTATCAATTGCATATGGACTCCGAAGTTTTTTTGTAAATTTATTGATGCCTAAAAAGGTGAGATATCAAACATTGAAATCTTCAACATTTGGACTTGGACAAAGCACAATTCTGGCAAAAGTCTTGCAGCAGTTTGAAAATCTAGCTTGTATGCTAAGCCCTCACCCTTGGCTGAATGAATCAATATGCTAACCACCTGTAACAGGGTGCTAACAGTCCAGGAAAGTCCTTGATCCTTGAACTCTAGGGTTGTTTCTAATTTTAACCAAATTAAAAAAAAAACACAGAAGGGTATTTATTAGATTATTTTTGAGGGAAGTACAGAACCAAGGAAAGGCACCCATGTGGCTAGAGATCCCACATGGAGGGCCTAGAAAAAACAAAAAATTTTAAGGAGCTGCCATGTGTGTGGGGACAGGAGCTGGAGAGGATAATGCAGCCCTGTGGAGAGTAAGGGCCAAAGTAGCACTGTTCTTGTTTTATTTTGAAAAGAGGCACAAACACATTCTCTAAAATTTGTTTGTTTTGTTTTTGAAGGTAGGGTTTCAGTAGCTCAGGCTGACCTGGAATTCACTATGTAGTCTCAAGACAGCTTCGAACTCACAGCAATCCTCCTACCTCTTGCCTCCCAATTCCTGGGATTAAAGGTGTGCGCCACCACACACCTAACTAAAATTACTTTTAAGACAGCTAATCAGAGGCCACTACAGGTTACATGGGCATCTATAGGTCTGCCATAGGCATCTGAAAACCTGGGAGAATAAGTTGGTAGGGGACAGGTACTTCGCCACCTATAGTGAGTCTGACCCTAAGTAGGTGATACTGGGCTCACATTTCTTCATTAAATAGTATCTGCTTTTAATATCAGAAAAAGGAGTGTAAGATTGGAGCGTAGTATACAATAAGAAACACAAATACGGAGAAATACCCTATATTTTACTTAAATGGTGAAAATGCTGTCTTAATTTCTGTAAATGGTAGAATTTAGGAAAGGAAAAACAGAATCACCACTTCCCCTCTGCCAGCCATGGTCTGAAGGTATGATAGTTGTTGTAAAGGGTAAAAGGTTCTGCTCAGGATGACAAGGTGGGCCAAAAACAAAAAAGGAACTAAGATTCTTAAAACTAGAGGGCTTGGAGACATCAGATTCAACTCGCTTTATTCTAATATGTTTCTTTAAAAGCCTTGAAAAGAACAAAAATTTCTCTCTGATCCCTGTTTACAAGTGTAGGCACAAGTTTTCTGAAGTTAAATAGATGAAGTGTTGGCATTTGGCAAAATTATGTTAAAAATTAAGACAAGTCGTTAAAGTAGGTTTTTATAGAAATATCCTTATCGAATAACTTCTGTTTCTAAGGAATCTATGAAAGTTAACAGTTGTCTTCCTGAGTCCGAAAGGTAACCTCTTAATCAGGCAGCCCTGTATAATACGATTACATATACTTCCACAAGCTAGAGCACCACAACAAAGACGCATGCTGTCCTAAGTGGATCACAACGCCTCTGTTGGCGTGTAAGTGGTGAAAATAAATCAGCAGCATCTAGACACAGCTACGCTTCGATACTTGATGAATCTGCACAACTCCATGTTTATAGTATGATATAGTATGAGGCCTTGGTGCCAGTTAAGAAAAATGCATTTTACAGGTAGACCTAAATCTTTACACTTTTGTGATTTTTTAACTGACCTGTCTCCTTTCATCATGGAGAACCTGCATGACCATAAATATAGAGAAACACTGGTGGTGTAACTCGTGCCTTAGTAACAGTTTGTTCTTAGCAGTGAAGGCAGATTTGTTGTCCTTAGAGCCCTGTTTTGTTCTCAAGCTTTACTTACCCCAGAGCAGCACAATGTACCTCAGTGGAATGAAGTACAGGATTACTGTGAACACACAGAGGGCTACGATGGCCAGCCAGCTTAAAAATGGAACCGTCCAGTTGAAAGTGCTAAAGGACAGACGGACACATTAGCAGCCTGCACGTCACACCTTGTTCAAACAATGATTAAGATAAATGTGATTCTGACTGAGTTATCTTGTATCTCTCTGCAGGAGAAACCAATTACAGTTGACTATCAGATTAGTCGTAATCTCTTCAATTCTGTGAACAAAGTTCCCCAGTGAAGGGTCTTGACATCTACCCCACTGGACTGTGCTGTGTGATTTCAGAGTCTAAAACCATTGCACTACCTGGGTGCCTCAACACATAGTAAAATTGTTTTTGTTTGTCTATAGCTAGAACTAATAACCAGACTTGCTTTCTTTAAAATGTGGTACAATAGAAACCTCGGGGTTTATCATTCATCCTTCTACCAGCTCTCAGCATTCTTCATGCTGGGAATAAAATGCTTCCTGTGGACACAACTACTCCAGCACTGTGTAAGAGTCTGAATTTTAGAATTCCTTTGACAAATACTGTCTAGTCAGCCTTGTTTCAAATGGAACTGGAAATCAGAAAAGGAAGACAAAACAGCTTTGTAAAATTTCGCTTACTTTCATTGGTCTTCTAGAAACATGAGTGGTTATGAACTAAAGTGTTGCCTGCCATTCTCCTTCCAGAATATTCTGGCTCGGAGTGCCTGCTATGGAGCAGATGTGTGGGCTAAGCTACTGAGAGATCGTAAGCTGGGAAAATGATTTATAGCAGGGCAGGGCTGAAGAGACTTCATCGTTGCTGTGCTTCTAGCGATAATGTGGAGGGTGGGTCCGTGAGGGCTGCAAGACCATATTTTTTTGTAGGATGATAGTAACAGGAACAAAAGCACAGTCACTGGAGAAGAGGGAGGGGAAGCTACGAAAAGATAGTACTGTGGAAATGAAACTTCGTGGGACACAAAAGGCAAAAAAGTGACAAAAAAAAACTTTATAAGACAATGCAGTTTCTAATATAGACAATTGGGGAAATAAGCAATGGAAGGATGATAGTCATTTTGTGGTCATTGTTTTTTAGGACAGGTTCTCACACTGTAGTCTTTAGTGTGGGTTACAAATCACTAGCCCAGGTGGTTCTTAAACTTGTGGTAAACCTCTTGCCTCATCCTCCCAAATACTGGGATTACAGGCATAAGCCACCATGTTCAGTCATTTGAGGCTTTGCATGTAGACATTCTGTGGTAAATTTGATACTTTTTAAAAGACACCATTATTTACAGTAAAGAGAAACATTACATGGAGCCTCTGAGACTGGATATATGAATAAATCATTGCTTATAGATACAGCACTGTAGTCTTTGCAATCTCCATGTTTAACTACCAAAGAGGAACTGATATACCATGTTCACTGCCTTTTAGCTTGACAATGTAATAAAGAGATATAAAAAAAGGTAGCAGGCTTTGAATCTGTGTTCAAAGCTTGGACATCTTGCATGTTGTTTTTTTTTAGAAGAGTCAATCTCTCTACCCCTGGTTTCCTGTTTATTATATGAGGATGTCTCTTCTTGTATCAAGGAGAACTACTTGTGATGATAACATGCTTATGTGAACCATGAGGTTAGTACTAGAACTAATTGACTATAGCTGTCTAAAGTAAGGCGTTTTTTTCCTAAGGCAGTGAGAAAAGCTCTGAAGACACATCAGATATACATGAAATTGCATGATGTCAAAAAATTATGTTTACCTTCTGAATTCTTGACAATGAATGTTACAGGCATTTAGAATTGGATTTTTGTTCAGGGAAATTTTGAATCCATTAAAGCATGATTTCTAAGTTTTCTCTTATTCTGTTTCTCATAAATAATTCCTTAGCTTTGTAACATGGAATTTTTTGTGTCTCTCTAGGTCACATATTTCCTACAATTACTGTTTTCTTTTCAATTCAGAGATCCAAAGTTGAATGAAATCCTTGTGTTCTGGTTTGAGTAACCCTTGGATTCAGATCTTTGTTTTTTGTTGCTGTTGTTTTGTTTTTTTGATTTTTAGAGGTAGGGTCTCACTCAGCTCAGGCTGACCTGGATCTCAGGGTGGTCTGGAACTCATGGTGATCCTCTGGAATTAGAGGCTTATGCTACCACGCCCAGCTTTGTTGTGTTTGTTTTTATTGAAACAGGGTCTTGTGATGTAGTCCTGGCTGATCTCAAGCCATACTCCCACTACCTCAGGCTCCCAAGAACCAGGATTACAGGTATGTACCATCACTCCTAGCTTTTCTGTCTTTGCTCCTTCCCTCTGGTGGACACCTGTGTTTCTCTTCTTCTGCCTGCTTATGAAGAGAACAGAAGGCTGTGGGTCTGCTTACTTTCCTGCGGCTTGTTTCGTAGCCATCCATCCCACACTCCAGGTGTGAGGGCACTGGCATGTCACTTAGAAAATCTGCCACTTGGGCAGCCCAACTGAAGGGCTCTTTGTGTTCTCACAGAGAATTGCTGGAAGGACAAGTGGCAAAGAATTCTTAGTAGTGTATCTAATGCTAGGAGAGAAAGCTTGCCCTTTTCTATTTCTACACCCTGCATTATGGAATCTAAATCTAGAATGTGATACCCAAGAAGAGTTGCAATTCAAGAAAGTTCTGAAATGACTTATAACAAAATGTATTCATGTGGGCTTTTTATTTTGCCCTTAAAGATGGATTCTGGGTATTCTTTCTTGACAAATGCTTTTAATCCCACCTGACCCCAGGGGAATTCCACGTTTATCAGATCCTGAACATTATTGTGCAGAAGGGATCACCACGGGAAGACTCACTGTACCCTGTGCCATATTCCTGTACCTAAGTATTGGCAAGCTCTACAAAGCTCTCATTTTCCCAAGGCTGACCCACCACCAGGACAATCATATCCTTCAGGTGGCCAACTCTCCAGTCAAGCCTGTTCTAAGGCCTCCAACCACCCCACAGTCTTCTGTTCCCTTCAGGCCTTCCTAGCCTGGCCACAGAGGTAGAGACCAAGGGTCTCCTGGTATAAGTGAAGGTGTTCATCATGGATCAACACAGTGTGACACAGTACTCAGCAGGGAAATGCCCAAAGTTGGGGGCTTCACACTGTGCTTTAGAGGATAGAGTTTGGAGGGACAAGGGAACATTCTTAGAAATAAAAGAGGTAGTGGAAGGAGGAAGAATGATGTAGGAATGAGTTTTTAGAATTCTAAGACTGAATGTTGCTTAGAGACACGTTTAGAGTGAGAAGGAGGTTCTTTGGGTATGATATAGATAAGTTGAAACTTGGCACCTATGTATATATGGAAATGCATTAAATAAAAATCATAAAAAATAAAATGCATTGTCCCTTGCAACATGAGAGGCACTGGATGATGACTCCTACCTTTGGTTTAAATAAGTTACTACTTTTCTGTGTATATCCAAGGATCTAAGTCTGTAGAACACTTTTGGTTATGAATAATAAGCAATGAATACATATAAATGAAACTAGGCAAATATAGGCTTGTCCAGATACATAGCACACTTACTTGAATAGTTGGCCATTGTTACATATGCCAGCATTCATATAATTTACTAGTGTGTGGCCTTAGTGTATCTTTAACTCATAGCCTGTTATTGTACTTGTAAGTAAACAATCATTCTTATAATGCATTAGTAAAGAAAAATACAATATTAGGAATGAGAATTCTTTGATTTTACATTGGATTTCAGGCTATATTTTCTTCATCTTAAAAAATTAAAGGAAATTCTATTTTATATTCAGAAAAGACTGTGATTCTCTAAATGATGAAATATTATTTTATTTCACTGATAAGATCCCAGTAAGCAAACAAATCTGAAAGGATTTAGGGATGTGTTTGTCCATTGCTATATATAGTACTAAATTTAGAGAAACTTGAGAAAATATAACTAGACCAATAATACAGTGCAGGTGTCTTGATTACCTGAAATCTTCCATTACTTGTTTTTTTTTTTTCTACCAGGATTTTATATTCCATTTCAGAACAAAGTCTTTCACTGTGAAAAATGTGCAAAAATTTGGGACAGCGTTTTATCTTCAAAGCTACAAGTATGACTTCTTTCCAACCAATATGTTCTAAATTTCAGGGAGGAAATTGACAGAACTTTCATAAAACCTAAGACTAGTAGAAACAAAGTAAATGAGGAAACTGAGCAACAAATCGCCCAGAAGTATCTCCTGCCAGAAAGAACGTGGCATATCACCCTCACAGAATCAAGTGGACACCCTGACCCACAGACGGCCACATCAGCATCACTTACTTCTTTATCCTTTCACCAAAGGAGGCCACTTCATCTAGGACGTTCTGGACACTGATACATACTTCCTGGATGGCATAGATTTTATTTATAAATCCCTTTTTTTCACTATCCTATAGTGCAATAAAAAAAAGAAATTCTGTGTGAGTAAAGAGCATTCTTTTTTTTTTTCTAAAATTTTATTTATTTATTTGCGGACAGAGAGAGAGAAGAGAGACAGACAAAGAGAGAATGGGCACATGAGGGCCTCCAGTCACTGCAAACAAACTCCAGACACATGTCCCCTTGTGCATCTGGCTTACATGGGTCATGGGGAATAGAACTTGGGTCCTTTGGCTTCGCAGGCAAGCACCTTAACTGCTAAACCATTTCTCCAGCCCAAGAGTATTCTTTTTTAATGTTTTTTTTTAAATTTATTTATTATTTGCAAGGACAGACAGAGGATGGGCACACCATGGCCTCTTGCCACTCCAAACAAACTACAGACGTGTGCCACTTTGTGCATCTGGCTTTCACATGGGTACTGGGGCATCAAACCTGGGCCGTCAGGCTTTACAAGTAAGCACTTTTAACCACTGAGCCACCTCTCCAGCCCAGAGTTATTCTTTAGTGTTTGAATTCTTTGGGTTTCCTTCCCCTTTCTTGCCTTTTGTTGTTATTGTTTTTGGTTTGTTTGTTTTGTTTTGTTTTTCAAGGTAGGATCTCTCTGTAGCCCAAGCTGGCCTGGAATTCACTATATAGTATCAGGCTGGCCTTGAACACACAATAATTCTCTGACCTCCCCCTCCTGAATGCTGGAATTAAAGGTGTGTGCCACCATGCCCAGTGCTCTCTAGCATTTTTAATTTAAATCTCATGTCAGTGTGTGTGTAAAAGGATGTTAATGACTGGTGAACTCTTTGGGATACTAAGGGAAGTGAGGAAGGATACTCAGCCTCATGGACCCATGTGCATCAGGAGGGTTGCAAAGCAAGAGTCTTGAATCCTGTTGCTCTTCTCCTAGTGAACAGAGACTTCAGTGGGTGTGAGGGCTGGACAAGTGTTTGAGAGCAGATCTCAGAATCACCAAACCGAGTTTGCACTAACCCAGAACCCACTTAGCAAACTTGGTTTTTTGACTCCCTACCCACAGACCTAAACACAGTTGTGGCTACAGATGCTTCCCATCCTGATGATTTCTTTTGGTGCTGGGAATCCTAGGCAAGCACTGGATTTCTGAGGTATATCCCCAGACTTCCCCAAGTATGTCAACAGCAGAAAAGCGGAGTGAAAATGAAAATACCTGTGAACAATGAACATTTAAAACAAAATTACAGAGAAAACACTCTTGGTCAGCATACACTAATCTTAGAAACAACAGTTATAGGCATAGGTGGCAGTCAAGGTTTCTAACCAAGCACTTTCCTTTTCGTACTTCATTTTCAAACCAATTTAAGCAAAGATTATGTACTCCAGGGAATGGGTGGGAGAGGATTAAGCATAAAGCATCCAGAGAGTGGTGTGAACCTAGGAGAAATGTGCAGGCCTTGTAATTTTAGACACAGGAAGAAATGGTGGTGACCTTTCACGATTGAATTCCGCTTAGTAGGCTGGCATCACAGGCACTTGCCTAGGTTGTTTGGTGGAGACCATCCAACCCTGATTCCATGCCTCCATTCCCCCATGCCAGCTTGAATATCTATGGAAATGTAGATCCAATTTCATTACTTTAACTTCTTTTGAACACTTGCATACTATGCCAAAACACTTGAGACCTCATGTGGCAGTGAGTGCTTGCTGAAAGCAGCCAGGAAGCTAGGATAATAATGTCATGTTGCACATTTACATACTGACTTTCATTTTAGAAAAGTCTACACACTTTACTGTGAACACTTGGCCAGGGCTGGCATTCTGCCACCCAGAAACCAAGGGCAAGTGAATCGCAGGTGCACGTGTATCCTCCAAGAACAGTGTGGTACCCTGGGCCCACAGACAGTCATGTATGGCAATTTTAGAAGTTGATCTTTGCTGTAGAAAACCAGGTATTTAGAGCTTTCATTTTAAGTTTAATTTCCATAGGAGAAATTGTTTCCATTATTCATCTTATGCCAAAACAGATTGTCAAACTATGTAGGTGAGACGTGCAAAGCTCTGCCACAGTCTAGGAAGCAAGTGGCTGCTCAGTATTCCCTGTCATCTTCAAAAGTCACCCTTTATTTGTCACCATAGACTCTGATACATCAATTTCTTAATTTTATTCGTTTATTTTGAGAAGGAGGGAGGGAGAGGCAGATAGAATGAGCATGCCTGGGGCCTCCAGCCATTGCAAACAAACTCCAGACACATGTGCCACCTTGTGCATCTGGCTTACGTGGGTCCTGGGGAATCAAACCTGGGTTCTTAGGCTTCTCAGGCAAATGCCTTGACCACTAAACCATCTATCTAGCCCTCATCAATTTTTTAATTCTTTCCCTCTCCATTTGACCAAAGAAAATTTATTAATCTTGCTCATTCAATACCATAGAATTGTAGATGTTAGAATAAAACTAATAACCAGTGGCTCTTTCTAGTTGCTGTTGTGGCTACAAAGTTGAGCTGACCTTGACCTTTCCATTCTAAGTACCAGCTAAGTTACTTTGTGTTTTTGAAACAGTGTGCTCTTATACATTACCATGTACCTAACGAAGTAAACTGGAGGCTAGAAATATATGTCAGTGGTAGACTGTGTGTTCAGCATGCCCAAGGCCCTAGATTCAATCTCCAGTACCAAGAAAACAAGTCCATGTATGCTGACAGTACATTGAACTTCCATTTAGAATAAAGTCTTGTTCAGAATTCAGAAATAAGTAAATAAAATATTTTTTAAAAAAGAGAGAAATGGGCTGGAGAGATGGCTTAGCGGTTAAGTGCTTGCCTATGAAGCCTAAGGACCACGGTTCGAGGCTCAGTTCCCCAGGTCCCACGTTAGCCAGATGCACAAGGGGGCGCACGCATCTGGAGTTCGTTTGCAGAGGCTGGAAGCCCTGGCGCGCCCATTGTCTCTCTCTCCCTCTATCTGTCTTTCCCTCTGTGTCTGTCTCTCTCAAATAAATAAATTAAAAAATAAAATAAAATAAAAAAGAGAGAAATGAATTGGAGCTATTTATTGGGCATGTTTTTATTTTATTTTGAAGTAGTGTCTCACTCTAACTCAGGCTCACCTGGAATTCACTATGGAGTCTCAGGGTCGCCTTGGACTCATGGTGATCCTTCTACCTCTGTGTCCCAAGTGCTGGGATTAAAGGCATGCACTCCCTCACCCAGCAGTTTTGTTTTTTATTTCAGCTTTTACGTCTATCTTTTGTATTTCAGTAAGCTTTCTTAGGTAACTTTTGGGAAAAAAAATCTATAAGTAGAACTCACTTATAACTCTGAAGTATTCTTCAATGCCTTACTCAATCCTTACCGCCACACTACCACACACACCGTGCTTTCCCTGCTGCAGGAGAAACAGGCACAGTGACCTTGACAACTTTGAGTACAACTGTTAATGGCCAAGAAATCTAGAAATGTGATTTCAAAGTGAAAAGTGAAGATGTTTTAAACTATCATATTTAATGTCCATGATGCAATGCTCAAACATTAAATATGGGACTTTAATTAACAGAATGTTTCACTAAAGCCAGCACAGAGACAATTAGGAGTACATCCTTTGAAATTCAAGTTTTGATGTATGATTTTTGGCTAAAATTCTTTAAGAAAACGACCTGACAATTTCCTTTGTCTAGTACCGCTCTCCTAGTATCACTCCATCCACTGCCACCAGAAGACAAAAGAAAATGGCTTGGCTATAAGGTTGGTAATGTTTTGGGAAGTAAGTGCTTTAGGATAAAAATCTTTGTTGTAAAGTCTCTTTGATGAGATTCTATATTCCTCCACTGCAATCTCCAGCCAATGAAGTAATTACTCTTTACATATAGTATATGACCCAAAACTGCAATGGGTAATGAAATTGTTTCATACTTTTCCCCTAATATTCAATATTTTATTAGTAGAGAATAAATTGGTACATTTCCTTTATCTTTTTTGCTTTCCTTTATAAGCCAATGTAGATGAAAGAAATACCACAGGGCAGTTAATCATTTGATGGTTTGTTGGTAACATTGAATTCTTAAAGAAATGCATGATTAAGATTTCTTTTGAAGATATCAAAAATGTTATAACAGGTATAACTGTAAATATGAAAACATGTATGATTTTTACTGAAAAACTACTTCAATAATTCCACACAACAAAAAAGTTTGCACACAAGATTTAAATAGTCCAAACCATCAACAACTGAAAGAAATTGAATTTCAGGGGTTCTCTAATATTTACCTGTTTTACAATCACAAATCAAAACAGAAAGTTCATTAAGATGCTTCCAAAGAAGCAGCTACTTTCTAGCTTTGATCTCTCAAAACCCTAAAGGTCTATCAGAGAATCTCCATGAGTCCCTTACATACATGAAGAATCCTATCCGTTGGCTTTGAAGCCAGAGGGACAAACAGACTGCCCCTTTCATTTGACTTGCTATGAATTGGAACGGGAAGCAAAAAAGAGAACAAAACAGCAGCAAGGACATGTGCTCTGGGTCTTTTTCTTTCGGAACTACATCTTGCTCCAGTCATTAATGCATTTAAGGGCCTGCTTAGCATGGTCATTGTCAACCCTGTTGACATAGAAAGTAAATCTGCTCAACACCTGTGCTGTGCTGACCACAGCGGGAAGGGAGAATGGATTTGCTCCAAATGATTATAAAATTGTATTTCAGTTGGGCATGGTGGCACATGCTTTTAATCCCAGCACTCTGGAGGCAGAGGTAGGAGGAAGTTCGAGGCCACCCTGAGGCTACATAGTGAATTCCAGGCCTTAGCTATAGTGAGACCCTACCTCAAAAAGCCAAAAAAAAAAAAAAAAAAAAAAAAAAAAAGATTGTATTTCACCTTCTAGACTTGAGAGAATATCTACCTTGAGTTGAAAATGGGGAGCTATTAAATCTTATGCCAGGATAACAAACATAAAACAGAACTGTGCCAACAAACCAAGGCATATGGTTACATTATTTCCCAAGGGAGTATTCAGATGTGAGATGCCATCTATTGCAAAGAGCTATTATTAATCATAGTTTTGCTTCTCCTTTAAAGTTTTGCTATAGAACCTATAGCAAAAGGTCACTGATAAGGTTTATATTTGCTAAAACAATTAGTTTACCACGGACTTCATATAGCTCTTTTGTAGACAACTATGGCTTTGCAGAGCATGAAGTCTATACGTAAATTTAGAATATATTTGTGTTTTCTAAGATTCATTTTCCATACTACAGGTGACCTGGCCCTCCTCTTTATCAACCAACAATGTGAAATGTCACTCTGTTATATATCTCTAATCTATGGGATTATATATGACATGACAACTGAGTAGAGGCACAAAGAAGTGATCAAATGTTTTCTCTGTGCCAACATTTCTTTTTTTTTCAGATATAGAAAAAAACTGTATTTCAGTCTGAAATCCAGGATACTAAAATTTTCACAGAGAGCAGCTTGGCAGTTCAGAGTCCCTTGGCTACTGAATCTTACCTAAGTGTCTCACTCAGTTCCTACTACATCAAATCTTATCCAGTTTTCTTGGTACCTTGGCTCTTTTCCTGCTACTAGCCTTAAAAAAAAAAATAGGAACTCTCCACTGGGACACTGAAAGAGTCTGAGAGAGATTTAAAGTAAGGAGCATGGACAGACATGACTTAATGTGAGAGCATATTTTTCTCTTAAAAATTATAGCACATGGGGAGTACTCTTGTTACCTGCCCCTTGCAGTGTGCTCAATAAACTTGTAGTTTTCTCCCTCAAAAATGAAAAATCAGTTCTCAAAATGTATTTCAAGGTTTTAAGGAAGACTAAATTGAATAAGATGTATAAAGTTCCTAGTATAATCAGTGATTGATACAAATACTTGTGATTACTAGGATAATAAAATTATGGATACAAATACTTGGCGAAAGTAACTCAAATATTTTTATTCATTTTTACTCATGTTAAAAAGAGCAGTTTTGAAATATTGCAGGGAATTCCTGACTACATGGAGCTTTGTATTCATGGTTAGTTTTTTTCTATTTTTATTTGTGAGTGACAGACAGAGAGAGAAAGAGCCGGCCACTGCAGACGAACTCCAGACGCGTATGGCCCCTTGTGCATCTTGCTATCCTGGGTCCTGGGGAATTGAGCCTCGAACCGGGGTCCTTGAGCTTCGCAGGCAAGCGCTTAACCGCTAAGCCATCTCTTCAGCCCTCATGGTTAGTTTTTTGATCCACATGACTAAGTGTTAACCTGTTATATTCTATTACAGGCTGTGATGGTATGTCACTTATAATGTTATATTGAAAAGATCTTTTCTTCCCCTTCTAACTTGATAGAGGCTATATATGCTGTTTTTGTTGTCTTGCTTTGTTTTTTACTTTCCCAAATAAGCATTTGCCTATATATTTTTTTGTATTTTATCTCTTTATTTGAGAGTGACAGAGAAACAGATAGAGAAAGAGAGAGAGAGAGAGAGAAAGAATGGGCATACCAGGGCATCCAACTACTGCAAGTAAACTCTAGACCCATGTGCTACCTTGTGCATCTGGCTTACGTGGGTCCTGAGGAATTGAACCTGAGTCCTTTGGCTTTGCAGGCAAATGCCTTAACCACTAAGCCATCTCTCCAGCCCACATTTACCTATTTTTAATTCTTTTGTTTCCTCTGCTGGAAGCTAGCCTTATGCTTTTCAGTGCACATTTCATATAATACAATTTAATTATACTCCATTATTTATTTGCATATTATGTTAAAGATATTTATAAAGCAACAAGAATTTGGAAAGAAATATCTCTTCATCTGGGTGTTGAAAGACGTAGGCACTTTTAAAAATTAAATGTACCCCAAGAGTTATGGCGAAAGCCAGGAAAGAAAGAATGGGAGTGAAAGGGAACAGGAAAGAAAAGGGAAAGAGAGGGGGAAAAGGAGAGAGAGAAGGAGGAAGGAAAGAAGGAGGAAGAGAAAAAAATGGAAAGGAAGACACCAAAGGGAAAGAAAGGAGAAGGGTGAAGGAGGAAATTTGGCAAAGAGATACTCTGAACAGAATGAACAGAAACTGAATAGAGGACCTCACAAGGTGGGGGTGAGATGAGAATGGAAAGAAAATGTTTTGGATCAATAACAAAAATTATATAATGTCAAGACCAAAAGAAAACTACCTAACCATGTGACTTCCATTTAAACAAAAGTTCTTTATAAAGGTCTGAGAGCTGGAGGGGAAGTGACTCAGCAATCAAAGGCACTTGCTTGCAAGACTATAGTCCTGAATTCAATTCCCCAGCACCCACATAAAGTTAGATGCAAAGTGGCACATGCACCTGTAATCCAGTATGCATATAGCAGTGGGAATAAAAGAATCTAGATGCTCCTGGACCAGCCAGATTGGCAAAGAACCCATGCAAGAATGTCAGGCTTTGTGATGCACATCTTTAATCCCAGTTTCGGTGAAGCAGAGATGGGGAATCCCAGGAAGTCATTGGTTCGCCAGTCAACCCAAATTGATATGGTCAATGAGACATCCCATCTAAAAACATAGTAAAGTGGAGAGTGATTGAGGAATACACTCAGTGTCGACCTCTGGCCTCCACTCACACACGTGTTCAGGTATACTCACATACACCCACATACATGCAGACATGCACATACAAAAATTACTTGTAGGGCTGGGGAAGATAGCTCAGTGAATAAAGCTCTTATTACACAAGGGTGAGCCCACAGAACTAGAAGAACCTACAGTCCCAGTGCATCTACAATGAGGTAGGCGGCAGAGCTATGATTAACCACCCCCTCCCCAAGCATGCCATGGCATAAGTGTGCCTTTACACACACACACACACACACACACACACACACACGCACACACAATATTTGTAAAGTCTGGATATAAAGTGGTTCTTCTCTGGAAAATGTAAATAAATCTTACAGAAAGTACCCAGGCATGTAGAATACCTGTTGTGAGAGAGGAGAGTTCCCTGGAGCCAGATTTCTTATTGTTCAGACTTCTCATAATGTAGAGCCTAAGGGGGTTACCAATTTCCCTAGCCCTAATGATTTAAGAAAGCCCCCTCTAACTGATCTGCAAGTACTTGAAAGCTCTCTGAGATGAGATGAGATGAGATGAGATGAAATGAGATGAGAACCATCTATCAACCTCAAAGTCTTTGATTTCATCCCCTTGCCAGCAGGCAGGAAACATATCTTTCTAAAGAAGGGCCTTCTAGAGTATTCCATCTGGCAAGGGCTTCCTCCCAGAGGCTCTGCCTTCTGAGGCACTCAAGCGTAAAAGGACCAAGAAGCCTATCTCCAGTCTAGCCTTGATAAAGGACAAATTACCAGGGAGGAAAACAAGTCCCATGGGGTGCTCTCTTAAAGTCAAAATGAGCAGATTGAGGAAAGGTTTTCAAATTGTGAAAGAACAGGATTACCACAGCCTGGAACAAGTCGCTACCTGGCCCTGAGAGCTCCTTGAGGACAAAAGAAAGAAGAGGATTAAAATCCCTTTTGGTTGGATGTTGTCATTTTTTAGATAAGATAGAGAGGGTTGGAGATATAACTCAGTGATAGGGTATTTGCCTACTGTATTCGGGACCCTAAGTTCAATCCCTTGTACTACAAAAAAAGTGAAACAGTAAAGTCTCTATAATTGCAAGAAGATAAGACAACAAGGATCATGGATAGCCTCTGTTCCTCATAGTTAAGTAAGCTTTCTTTGAGGATTTTGCTGTGGGTAGAGATTCTTGTTTTTTGTTTTTTTTTTTTTCTACTGGCTCAGTGATGAAGATGTAGAGACTGTGTCTGAATTCAAATAGGAAATGCTGACTAGGCTTTCTTCATCCCACCCTCTGCTAACAAACATCATGATTGCATATGTTTATAAAATGCCTCTTTGACATGGGTTTTGTTGTTTTCAAACGTGGGTCTCAATACGGTTAATGTCCACATGCAGAGCTGATGGGGCAACTGAATTTAGAGAAGGCTGTGGGCACATTATCATTCTAGATGACTGTGATCTTATTTTAAAGGTGCCTGGATTTCTGAACAAAAGGCTGTTGCTAAGTATCATTTAATGTTCCTTCCATTTTTACCTCAGCAACATGATTCTGAGAAATTTATTTTACTTGTCTGTAAAATGGCGATAATAATGGGACATACCTTTGTTGTTATTATAAAATTAAATTAGTTTAATACATATGAAATACCACAAACATGTGGAACATTGAAAGTACTCAGTAACTATTAGCAATATCAACAATTTTAAGAGACTAAAACTGGAAATGCTATAAAACTTAAGTGTTGTCTTTATTAAATTTTCTTTAGGGCTGGAGAGATGGCTTAGTGGTTAAGCGCTTGCCTGTGAGGTCTAAGGACCTCGGTTCAAGGCTCGATTTCCCAGGACCCACGTTACCCAGATGCACAAGGGGGCACACATGTCTGGAGTTTGTTTGCAGTGGCTGGAGGCCCTGGCGCACCCATTCTCTCTCTCCCTCTCTATCTGCCTCTTTCTCTCTCTGTCTGTCACTCTCAAATAAATAAATAAAAATAACAAAAAAATTAATTTCCTTTAAAGGAGCAGAATTTTCCTTCTTGTTTATGATGTAACTCAGGACTGTTATTTTGTGTGTATAACTTGTAATAGGTATTATTCTACTCTTACAACAGTCATACAAGGGCAACAAGAATTATTCTCTACTTGCAGAGAATAAAGAACAGTTGCCTAACATGGCAGATCACACATTTCTCACACAATTTTGGGTGTTTCCAGCTGCATTTGTTCTCACCTAAGATAAGGTTTGAAAAATGGCTTCCATGCAGAAAGTTCATGTGTTTAGAATATTCCTCACCCACCGAAAGTTGTATTTCTCTTTGGTTATAATCACGCAAGCCACATACCATTGATCACGTGTATCATATGGTTTTTTTTCTGTCAGTGTTTATGCAAGTGGAACACCTCATTAGACTAGTGACTGAGCTAGGACCCAGATTATCTAACCTCAAAACACCACAAGCTGTATAACTAATCTACTAGCAGTTTTGATGTTGCTTCATTTTTGTGGTGCTGAAGATGGAACCCAAGACCTCAAGCATGCTAAGTAGGAAATCTACCAGTGAAATATATCCTGCCTGTGACTCTCCTCAGTGGGGTTTTACTATGGGGTCAGGAAGGCCTCAGTCAGTGCTATGGGGTAGTGGGGGAACCGTGCCCCAGGGTATTCCTACCCACACTGAGGCTCTTAACAATCTTTCTGCCCCTCTTCTGCAATGTTTCCTGAGCCATGGCAGGCCTATTGGCGGTCTAATTTAGTGTTGAGTTCTGTGTAGCCTTTGTATTTCTACACTGGTAGGTTTCTATGGATCATCGTGTCTGCCACCCTCACCCTGGCACTGGTTGTCAGGTTAGCAGTAAGAGCAGCGGTCATGGTGCTGCTTCCATTGCAAGTTCTCCTGGGCCCTGGCAGGCGTGGAAGAGGTAGCAAGTCTCATGATGGGCAAGTTGATTATTTTCTTGTCTTATTGATGGATCTTGGCTCTCCTACATTTTCTCTGTCATCTGGAAAATACAGCAGATTCTCCAAGCAAGAGTGAGAGAAGCTTGGGCTGAAGGGAGTATGCAAAGCTATTTGAGGGATTTTTGGTGTGAAAGCCCACTCTTCTCCAGAGAGCAGGAGGGTCTTCCCTCTGAAGTCTGAGTTTCCTGATTATGAGATTCTGACTTGATTTCCAGTACCAGATATGAGTCCTCTGCCTCTGAGAAGGCCTGTGTCTGGTCGAAGTTGTTTACCTGCAGAGGCTGTGTGACGCTGTTGCACAAGCATGTACTTCTTGTCCAGCTGTTGATTTCATAGTCTGCAGGGTCCCCTGCTTATTCATGCTATTGTTGACTACTGTCCTTCATAGCGGACACTTTCCAGCATTATGGGGACTAACCAGGAAGGAGCTAGTTTCCTTTTTGGTCCAAGCATGGTATTACAATATCCTGTGACCACAGCCTGTGGTGTCTTCAGCAATAAGGTCTTACCTTTTAGCCCTGGCAGGTGATCACGTGTTTTGGCAGTGGCCTACATTGTACCTAAAGTTTGTTAAAAAGTACTTCCTTTTTATTTATTTTTTTATTTGACAGAAAGAGGGAGGGAGAGAGAGAGGAAGAGAGAGAGAGAGAGAGAGAGAGAGAGAGAGAGAGGGAAAGAACAGGCAGACTAGAGCTTCTAGTTGCTGCAAATGAACTCCAGACACATGTGCCACCTTGTGCATCTGGCTTACATGGGTCCTAGGGAATCAAGGTCCTGGGCCCTTTGGCTTGTAGGCAAGCACCTTAACTGCTAAGCCCACCCTGCATCCCTACCTAAATCGTGTTTTTCAAGGTAGGGTCTCACTCTGGCTCAGGCTGACCTGAAATTCACTATGTAGTCTCAGGGTGGCCTCGAACTCACATCAATCGTCCTACCACCATGCCCGGCTCCTACCTAAATTTTTTTAAAAGACAAATTTTTAGAGAGGATTTAGCAACTGGTCTGTGTGTCTGTCCTAGTGGTCCAGAATGTTCTCCTTCCAGGATAACTGTTTCCTGAAACTTCCCCCATTGCCACATAATTGTGAGGTGTGATGTGCTGAAGGTCTGTGGAGTTTGGTGCTTTCTTGGTTTTTGACTGTGTTTATGTACACTCTAGTTTTGATTTCCTTTTTCTCCCCTCTTGTGAATGTTGGTTCATCTCCTGAGTATGGAGTGTTCCATGCAGTGTTCTCTGTCGAGCTGGCCTGGTGCTCATGTAATCATACAGCTGGTTTATACTGTGAAAGGTTTTCCCTTCACCTTCTATTATGAGGGATAATTTACTGGGTACATTAGTTTAGGTTGGCAGTCATGCTCATTTATCTTTCGAAATACTCCATTCCAAGCTCTTCTGCCTTTAAGTTTCCAGTGAAAAATTTGACGTAATTCTGATGGGCTTAATCTGTATGTTATGAGGTGTTTTTCTCTATCAGTTTTTAGTACTCTTTCCTTGTTTTCTATGTTTAATGTTTTCTTAATTATTTTTTATTTTTATTTATTTATTTGAGAGCAACACACACATAGAGAAAGAGGCAGAAAGAGAGAGGGGAGAGAGAGAGAGAGAGAGAGGGAGAGAGAGAGGGAGAGAATGGGTGCGCCAGGACCTCCAGCCACTGCAAACGAACTCCAGATGCGTGCGCCCCCTTGTGCATCTTGCTAATGTGGGTCCCGGGGAATCGAGCCTCAAACTGGGGTCCTTAGGCTTCACAGGCAAGTGCTTAACCACTATGCCATCTCTCCAGCCCTTAATGTTTTGATATTATATGACATGTGAGGTGTCTCTTCTCTGTACCAGGATCCATCTCTCTTTTGTAAGGATGGGAAAACTTTCTTTAATAATGTTGTTGAAGATACTCTCTATGCTCTTGCTCTTTATTTCTTCCCCTTATTGCATGCCTATGATCTGAACATTTGGTCTTTTTAAGGTGTTCAAAAGTTCTCTCATGTTCTGTTGGCACATGTTTTTGAACTTGACAATGATTTTGGAGTCCTGGTTTAATTCCTCTGCCATGTCCTTGAGTTCCAAAAATCTGTCTTCCATGTGGTTGATTCTGTTGGTGAGCCTTTCTTGGGAACCTTCAAAGAGGGTCATTGCATTTCTGGTTTCTGTTATGCTTTTCTTCATCATTTCCATCTCTTGCTTGAATTCCATCGACCTTTGTATTGTCCCCCGGAGTTTGTTCCTTCATTTGGATATATCCTCACTGAGCTTGTTCCATTAGCCCATGAGCTCTTTTATTTGTTGATCTCCTCAAATTCATTTAGCCTTCTGTTGCTCTCATTTTGTCCTCAATTTCATTAAGTGGTCTATGGAGAAGCTTCCTGGTTCTCTTTGGTTTCCTTCAGTAATCTCTTTTAAAAAAAAGTTTTATTTATTTATCTGAGAGAGAGAGGGAAAAAAAAGACAGAGAGAGGAAGAGAGAGAGAGAGTGTGTGGGCACATCAGGGCCTCTATCCACTACAAACCAACTCCAGATGCATGCACCACCTTGTGCATCTGGCTTACATGGGTCCTAGGGAATCAAACTGGGGTCCTTAGGCTTCTCAGGCAAACACCTTAACCCTTAAGTCATCCATCCAGCCCTTCAGTCATCTCTTGAGTTCTTCTTGTTGATTGTCTTTCATTTCCTTCATCTGTCCTTTAAGTTTTTGTTGTCTTTCTTCTAATTTCATTGAGTCAAGTTTTGATTTGTAATGTGAATTCTTTTTGCCAATTTGCTTTCATTTCCTTCAGCTATTCTTGTAGCTCCTGTTTGATTACTGCTGTTCAGTTTCTTTCTATTCAACAAGCTGTTTGTTCATGATCTCATTAAGTTCATTTAATATGCTTATTGAGATTTCACTCTGGGCTTCTATGTCTTGGGTTTCCTCTAAGCTTTCATTGGAGGTTTCCATTGTGGGAGTTAATCTTGGTGAGGATCCTTTTGCAGGATGTTATTTGATTTGCCTGGGGGTCTACGCATCTTGAGTTCAGTTGTCTCTCTGAGGATGCAGCCATAGCAGCTCTTACATAGCCATTGTTGGGTGGCCAGGTCTAAATTGATCGTAGTGGGTATGGGACTGAATACTATCCACTGGGTTGGGGTGGGCATACTTGAGCCTGAGCAGAATCCACTTTGGGTGTACCATCTCTGGGCATCTCAGGAGAAGACTTTAGGAGAACTAGTTTTCAGGTGTCTAAGCTGGGTGCTTTATAACCAGTTTTATTTACTTTCTGCCTTTTTGGAGTGAGATCAGCTCCAAGCTTCTCCTGGGGACTGGGGATAGCACACAGCTGCCCTCTGCCTCAGCCCATCTTCAGATAATGTTTTGCGGGGATGGGTTTGAAAGTGAGTGTGAGCCGGGCGTGGTGCTGCATGTCTTTAATCCCAGAACTCGGGAGGCAGAGGTAGGAGGATCACCATGAGTTCAAGGCCACCCTGAGACTCCATAGTGAATTCCAGGTCAGCCTGGACTAGAGTGACACCCTACCTTGAAAAAAAAAAAAAAAAAACAAAGAAAGAAAGAAAGAAAGTGAGTGTGATCAGTAAATCCAAGTTGGTCAGCTGCTCTCAGCTGACCTTCGCAGGTTTTGCCCTCCCGGGCAGCCACCCCAGGAATGGCATCCAGCCTTGGAGTGTAATGCCCCCCCATTAGCACAATTTTTTTTTTAATATTTTAATTTTATTTATTTATTTATTTGAGAGCAACAGACACAGAGAGAAAGACAGATAGAGGGAGAGAGAGAGAATGGGCGCGCCAGGGCCTCCAGCCTCTGCAAACGAACTCCAGACACGTGCGCCCCCTTGTGTATCTGGCTAACGTGGGACCTGGGGAACCGAGCCTCGAACCGGGGTCCTTAGGCTTCACAGGCAAGCGCTCAACCGCTAAGCCATCTCTCCAGCCCTAGCACAATTTTTAATAAAAAAGATTTCTCTTCAGATGATAGATAGGTAGACTGATTGACAGATGATAAATGGGTAGATAGATACAGATACACATAAGATGTGGGGTACTATGTTTTTCTTAAATAGAAATAATCACTTAATCTTAAATAGAAATAATCATTTACCTTTTTAAAACTTAGTAACTTATAAAATATTTGAAATCCATCTTCCCACTTAGACAGGGGCAGGTGGTTGCCCCACTTTAGTGATAAGGAAATTGAGGTTTAGAGAAGTTAAGATGCTGTTATTAGTTAAAATGAATTTCAGACACTATTATCCATGTTCATGATTCAAATAAGGCTTCTTGTAGGTCCCTGTTAAAACACCATGAGTCACATATGATATATGTATTTTTTTTACTGTATTGTTTTAGATATTGAAACTTGGTTCTTCCCTTAAACTAATCTTGAGTTATAATCAAATTATGTGAGAAAAGAATCATATTAGTATTATAAAAACAAAGCTCTCTGTGACATCTCCAAAACGAAGTAAGAATTACTCTGTCAAATCCAGCGGCTATTTTTCTTTACAAATATTTTATAAAGCAAACTTGTACCTTTTTGAAAAAGCACATCTGTTATAAATTACTCCCTTACAGAAAGAGAAAGAATCAGCATCCTTTCTCCCATCTAAGCTTAAAAGAGATTTGTTGACATATTCTCAAGCCGGCATAGACAAAACAGCCCAGGAAAGAGGAGGCGGCCAGCAGGACCAGGGCTCAGCTTTGCTTAAACTAAGTCCACATGCCCGTGAACCATTAGCTGCTTTTTATTTCCTGCTCTAAAGATCTGTAGTAAAAATAATCTTGGGTAGGGAAAAGCTGCACTTATTATCCCCCACCCCCAACAAGATGCTGTGTTAGCAAATAGAACCCATGAGCCACCTTCAGCAAACCAAGGTCTTCAATAATCCATTTTTCAAGCACTACCGGTATTTCCTTTCCAAACAAAGATGGAGTGCGACTGGAATCAATTTCATCATTTGTATGGTTACAATCGCCAAATTTCTGGAAATAATCACCATTTAAGTACTGGCTAATATTTTTTATATGAAGCCAACAGCAGTTTTATTGCTGTTTAATTTCCATGGTTTGCTTGTTTGCTGTACGTTTTCAGTGTTCTGAGAACATGATGTTTGGAGTTGGAAGAAATCTCTAGAACAACTCGGGCAAAAAGCAATGCTGACGTTGTGTTAATCGTTGAACTTGAATCCACCAAGTGAGGGAAATAAAGATCAGGAAAAATGATTTGTTCCACTATTTGGGGCTTTTTCTTGCCTGTGTTCTCCATAACAGCCTATTAATAGCATTTGTCCACAATTTTCAGACCTTGGAATCATGTTGAAAATATAGAATTTAACTGAGAAGTCAACTGCCCTCCTTAGGAAGGTAATAGGATTTTTCGGTGACTGTTCGACAAAATGGAAATAAAGTTGGTACGGAGGGCTTGGCACATCTGGAGGGAATGAGGGCGTGGTTCTCTACTGGGGCCATATATAGAACACACCTGAGTAACAACTTGTGCTCTGTGGATGCTACTGATTTTTAGGGCAGGCCTATCCTCCAAACCCATTCCTACTGATTAAAAGGCTTATGCTGGTGCCAATGTACAGGAAAAGACCAAAGCCTTTGTTTATCTCATGGAAACACTACTGTTTACTCAGTTGTGTGAATAATGTTTTTTCAGTTAATCAGTGAGTGAGTGAGGTGAAGAGAGCTGGGAAGGACAAGATAAGATGGCAATCAATTTGAGATAGACTGCAAACTTCTCTCTCTGGATAGCTACTGGTTTAACAGAGTCCTTTAGAAATTATTATGGCTTGACTATTAAGTGTACCCCAAAGGACTTGTGTTGAAGGCTTGGTGGGTCTCATCATCGAGAGGAGCTTTGATCTTGAGGGCTGCCACTTCACCAATCTAAGGATGGGTTCATAACTTGGTGACATTTTGGCAGGTGGTGGGAAGCCGAGTTGGGATAAAGGAAGGATATATTATTTCTGAAGTCGGCTTCTCTCCCTCTCCTCTTTTCTTCTCTTCCTGTTTTCTGGCTGCCGTGAGGTGTGGGCAGCTTTGTTGTGCTATGCCCTTCTGTCATGATTTTCTCATTTAACCTGGGAACAAGAGGCCACCTATCACAAACTGACACCTCTGAAACTGTGACCCAAAGTACAACTTTCCTCCTGTCTCAGATATTTGTCACTGAGATGAAACACTAGTACAGGAATGGTAGCACATGTGTCTTCACTGAAAATTCCTATATTTAAAACAGGAGTAGGATGGTTCTAATGTACTCTCCTGGGCATGCCCTTGCCAGCAAATGGTTGTTGACCTTAAATCCTCCTGTGCTGTTATAAACTGTGTGGCCCTGTGTAAATTATACAACTTCCCACATGCACAGTTTCCCCATGAGTTAGAAACAATGTCTACCTAATAGTGTTAACAATATAAATTGTGTATAAAGCAAGTGGCAAATTTAGTTGATATTATATAAATTTTCTTTTTTACCCATAGTTATTCATCCCAAAGGGTAACATTTTTTTATTTATTTCTCTCTCTCTCTTCCTCTCTTTCTTTTCCTAGAAATTTGTATTTAAGAGTACTGCTTATCACATAATTTTTATCACCTCCCCATTTGAGAAGTACTTTGTTTAGCCAAATCTTTTTTTCATTTATTTGATAAATACTATCAACTACATAGTATTTGTTAATATCTTCAAAGCAAGGTAAACTATGCAGTCTAAGAACAAAATTGCTTTTTTTTTGCTGTTTGTTTGTTGTTTGAAGAAAGGTCTCACTCTAGGTTAGGCTGACCTGGGATTCACTATGTAGTCTCAGGGTGGCCTCAAACTCATGGCAGTCCTCCTACTTCTGCCTCCCAAGTGCTGGGATCAAAGGCATGCACCATCACCATCATGCCTAGATTTTACATTAAATATATATATATATTCTGCCAGGTGATCTTGATCTATATCTATATCTATATCTATATCTATATCTATATCTATATCTATATCTATATCTATATCTATATCTATATCTATATCTATATCTATATATCATAAAGGAAAAGCAAGAGAAGCTTTTGTAGTAGTCTGCAAATGGATCATAGCTTAGAGTAGGTACACAGGGTATAAATAAAGACTTGCTACTAGACTGAACCTAGAAGGTTACACAACTTCTCCAATAATTAGATACATTTTTTTTTTGTTTGAACAATTGGATGAAGGTGCCAGATTTTGAGTCAAGGAAGAGTAGAAAAAGAGTACACTTGGGAAAAGGTAAGACAAAGAGTTGCTTGGGGAAAAAAAAAAAGTTGTTTGGGGGACATAAAAAAGTTGTGAAATGCCTTCTGGATAATCAGGAGTTAATATGTCCAAGTATATGTGAGTCTGGGCAGGAGATATAGGTTTGAGATCTTAATGTAGGAGTGGAAGGAGGTAGCTAGAAAAGAGCCCTCGGGCCCAACAATATTTAGCTGTTAAGCCTAGAAGACAGCAAAAAGAGAATGAAAAACAGTGAGGAAAAACTTAGGAGGCACCATGAGAATCAAAAGGAAGGAAACATTTCAAGAAAGAACACAAAGAAGATGACCAAGAAAAGTGCCAAAGGATCTGGCAAGTGGACGCTGTAACCTTGACAAAAGCCGTCTCAGGCACTGGCAGTGAAGAAAGGGTTTCTCTCTCTCTCTCTTTTCCTCTCTCCCTCTATCTCGATATTTTATTTATTTATTTGAGAGAGAGAGAGGAAGAAACAGATAGAGAGAAAGGGAGAATGGGCACATTGGGTCCGCCAGCCACTGCAAACGAAGTCCAGATGCCTGCGCCCCCTTGTGCATCTGGCTTACATGGGTTCTGGGGAATCTAACCAAGGTCATTTGGCTTTGCAGGCAAACACCTTCACATCTAAGCCATTTCTCCAGGCCTCTTTCTTTTAGCCACAAAGCAAAAAGGAATGAAGAAGGAAAAGAAAGGAGATATCAGATTCTTACAACTCCAATCATCATCTCCATTTTACCAAAATTCTTGGTGATTCATATACACATTAAATTTTGTAAAGGGATATCTAGAGCATATATACTTGCAGTTGGAATGATCTAACATAGAGGAGAAAGATTGTTGCAGAAGAGAGGCATGAACTATAACTGCCGTGTGTTTGAAAAGGGATGGGACAGAGGGGAGAAGCTGGGTTACCTCTCAGACATTGATGGGGCCGGGGGAGGGGAGAGGAGAGTAGAGGTGATTAAGTAAGTCTTTGGTGATAAGAAGCTGCCAAGACCTGGAGTTTCTAATTGCTTCTGATTGTCTCAGTGATGCAGGAGGAAAATCATTAGGACAGTGGCTGGTGACAAGTTTTGTGGAGATAGCAGCAGGTGTGAAACTGTTCACTGGAGGATACCATTTTTCTTCTCAGGCTGTTTACACTCCCAGGAGGATGACGTTATAGCAAGTACTGCACTTCCCTATTCACTATTGATTATGCTTTTTCGGTGTCTTTGACTGCCACAATAACATTATGTTTTGTCCATCTTACCTATCCAGCTTGTCACTTAACCTCCTTCTATAAGGCTTAAAAAGTGTCACACACTTTATTGTTAAAAGTCTAAATCAGTGTTGTGTTCCATTATTCAACAGCCAGTGGCTATGGAAGAAGACCTGTCTAGTGGATGAAGATACCTTGCTTTCCTGGCCCTGCCCTAGCAGAGCAGAGGCAACGTCATTGTTACTGATAAGAGGACCAGACTCAGCAGCTGTCAAATAAGAACATGAAAGGAGGACTGGAGGGGTGGCTTAGCAGTTAAGGCATTTGTGTGCAAAGCCAAAGGACCCCGGTCCTATTCCTCAGGACCCGTATAAGCCAGATGCACAAGGTGGCATGTGTGTCTGGAGTTCATTGGCAGTGGCTAGAGGCCCTGGCTATCCCCATTCTCTCTGTCTCTCTCTCTCTCTCTTTCTTTCTCTCTCTGTCTCTGATTCTTTCAAGTAAAGAAAACTTCCAAAAAATTAAAGAACATGAAATAAAATATGGTTCTGTTTTTCTCTCATGCTTACCACTTTTTTTTTTTTTTGCTTTTTATTCTTGGCTTTTTTGATTTTTAAGGAGAAAGGTCATAGCAGCAGCCAACTCCCAAATAGGCAACATCAGTCTAATGTGCTGCTTATTAACTTTAGGGCTTGATGTTCCATCTGCGTAATGAAACAGGCTCAGGTCACCTGTGACCCCACCAAGTCTAGATTGTTCATCCAGTTCCTTAAATAAGAGCTGTCTTTGTGGACTTCTGGAAACATTGGTCATATACTGGGAGGGGCGGGGAAGCGCCTGTGGCCTCACCCGAGCTGCTTCAGGGTTTGTAAAGCACATTGTCCTTGTCCTGGGTTTACAAGTAGACAAGCATTTTTCAAGTATATCATGTATATTATGGACTTTTTACCCCTGACTTGCTGTGTAGGTGATTTCAGCATCAAATGAGGAAGGGGCCTTGTTTTATAGGCATAAAGAAGGATTTGGGGACAGAAACGGCTCTGCCGCAGAGGTGGTCACCCAAACCAAATTTTAAAGACTTGCCTTGTAGACGGCAGAGCTCACAGAGCATCACGGAAATCACCTGACAGCTGTCTGTAACTCGCATGCTTCTCATGGTGTGACACCCATCCTTTTGCTAAGCCCTCAACTCCCAGAAACTTCATGAGGGAATGTGGAATAGATATGTCACCACTTTGGAACCTCTACAAAAAAGTAAACAAACCCTTTGAGTTCTGAATCATTGTTAATTTTAGCATCTCTAGTCCCTACATGTGGGGTAACATAACTGAATGTGAGGATCATGAAAAAGATGACAATACTAAAAGATTTCAGAAAGTACAAAATGAAATGTGTAATGAATTCTAGGTATTTCTGGAACCATGTGACTCAACTGCCACCTTGGTTCTGAAGACACAACATGCACATTGCACTGTGCATACTGTCATACCATACAACATCAGTGAATGCTGCCCACACCATTTCAGATCAGGCCCAATTTCAAAGTGAATGGATTTTATGAATTGCAGTGTTTTTACTGTAGCAACAAAGTTCTCTGCTCTTAGAGAAACATCATGGTTTAATCACAGAAATCAAAGGCATTTTTTCCTCCTGTCATTTATTTAGCATGCAAGTATCAGACTAATATACCTTTAGATTGTATGATGTTAGACTGTTTGATTTTAATAATTTCTATTTGAGTTGCTCACTTCAGTTTCATTAAAAAATCATTAAATGCAAATGGCAAAATTAACTTGAGTAGCAGCTATGCTTAGTGATCTCCTGAGACTGTTAATTGACATTTTTGGGGTCATTGATCTCTCTGTTTTCAGCTCAAAGAGGGTAGTACAATTCACCAGAGTTCAGACTTGGGAGTCACACTTCCAGAACTCACAGAAGGTTCTACCACCTGTTAAAACTGTGACCTTGTGCAAGTTAAGTTACTTAACAGTCTTAAGATTTTTCATCTGTAAAATGGTTATGAAAACAATACCAGAACCTCACAAAGATATGAATTCAGCAAAATAATCTATGCAAAGTGGAATATGACAAAGTCTCAATGAACAAAGTTATCCCTAGTAATGCCTAACTTATTTACCTTTTCCTTTCATAAGCAGTAAGTGAATATGACTCTATTAAATGAGCACATCTTCCTTGATGCTCTCTGATTATTCTCCAGCAAAATAATACAGCCATTCCCAAAACATGAAATAAATTGTAGCTTTAGATTAGGACTAAACTCCAGCAATTTCTAAGATGGCCCTAAATATTCTTCTGTAATTTTATACTACATATTTATGTGAAGTTTTATTCTTTGCAATAACAATGACAAACATCAAAGTATCCGTCAATTCTGAAAAACACTGAAGATGCTTTCTCTTGCAGTATGCATCAAATGTCCAGCCAAGATTTAGTTCTTTATATAAATATCAATAAGCACATCCATCTCATTAATACATATATTAATTTGCTTTTGTGTGTAATAAATAGTAAAATTATATATATAGTATATTTCTTTAAAATAAATTTATTTATCATTTATTATCATTAAATATTTGACTTGTATACCTATTTTTATATACCTATCTGCCCAGGGTTGCATAAAATATTCTTGTGCACAAAGGAGTTGTGAGTGGAAAAAGTTTAAGAAAACCCTGATCTGGTCAAGTGCACACATACACAAGACACATGACAAAAAGTGAAAGAGAAATTGACTAATGTAAAAATCAAGTATCTATGTTAAAAAAAAATGTAAGGAAAAATAAATACCTTTAATAGGAAAGTACCATATACACAGTAAAATTCTGCTCAGCAAAAGCAGTGATACCCAGGAAGAACCAAGCTCCATCAATAGAAGAAAAAAAAAAAAACAACAGATGAGTGCCTAGAGTGCCTGGCATGAGACAAGCTACCTCTAACACATCTGCTAGGGACCAAGACACATTACAGAGGACGTGGGAATTTAAACACAAGTGCTGCTCTCACTGTGAGCCTGACAACCTCCTCCAGGGAGACAGCCATAAACACTGGGGACACTTAAAACTCATTAAAGCAGAAATCTGGAGGGCAGAGAACTCAGAAGTAGACTTATATAACACACCTGCCAAGGCTCAGGGAACATTGCAGAAGAGGTGGCAGGAATATTGCAAGAGCCACTGGGTAGAAAGGAGTATCCTGAGTTGTTGTCCACCCTTCCACACACAGAAATTGACTGATGTGCCCATGACCTCACAGTGAATGCCAATAACCCCACTGAGGAGGGCCCTCAGTGGAATGAAGGCGGGGGAGAGGAGATATAAGAGTCTAATCTGATGGGACCTGTGACCAATATTCAATTTGTTCATTCAGTAAATTTCATAATATATATATTTAAAATTGTAGGAAAGCAATGGGAAATAGAGGCACTCTTAAGAGGGAAGATACTACTTCTACTTCTTTTCTTTCATAATACATTCCAGAATTTTTTTGGTAAAGCCATCCAGATAAACTACTATATGGTTAGAATAATTTATGATTATTCTGAATATTATATGGTAGATTAATCTCAAATTTATAAAACTTTTAGCCCACTGCCTCGCTTATAGAAAACCCTAAGAATGTTACTTATGACTATTTTGTTTGTATTATTATTGTTGCTATAATTAAAATTGAGTGCTAGAAGATAAAATACAATACATGTTAACTTCTCCTACCTGATTTTTGGATGTATAAACGTTTAAATGTCTCTTTTGATGAGTGCTCCCTGATTATAAGCAGGAAACTTACAACAATCTGCTCTTTCTCAAAAATACTGTGCAGAGTTGATAGAAATTATTTTGAACCTTCTGCTTTGTGTGACTTTTTGGCACATTTACTAGTATTATGAATTAGATATTTTATCTGAGCCAAACTACTGCTATGCAGAAATACAAATAGAAGTACCATTCTCTAGACAGGCAGATAGCTGACGGAAACAGAGACAATGCTATGAAGTAACATGAATGTTTTCATTACTCACTTTATTGAACCAAATATATAAATTGTCCTTCCAATTTTTGCATTATTTTTATTTCTCTTACTGCGAGTCATTTAAAATATGTTAGCAAATAGCATATTTATTTTAACTTGGCTGAGATGATAGATAAAATTCCACTAAAACTGTAACATCCATGTAATGTTATTTAAGAGCCACTTAATAGAAAACCTCCCTGTGATTTTTATCAGTAAAAACTTGACAGTGAGCTGGAGAAATGGCTTAGTGGTTAAGGTGCTTGTCTGCAAAGCCAAAGGACCCAGGTTCAATTCCCCAGTACCCACGTAAGGCAGATGCAAAAGGTGAAACATGCATCTGGAGTTTATTTGCAGTAGCTGGAGGCCCTGGTGCTCCCATTCTCTATCAATCTGCCTCTATCCCTCTCTCTCTCACTCTCTCTTAAAATAAAACTTATTAAAATATTTTTTAAAAACTTGACAAATTTTTAGGAAATATTAAAAGACAGTTGTGATGGCTAATACTGATCGTCAACTTGACAGAATCCACTGTCATTTAGGAGCTCAGGTTCCGTACATTGTCTGTGAGGGATTTTCTAAAATGGATTAATTGAGATGGGAAGACCCACTGTAAATGGGAGAGACACGATTTCATATGCTGGGGGCCCTGACTGAATACAAAGGAGAAAGTGAGCTGAGCACCAGCATTCATCACTCTCCGCTTCTGGACTGTGGGTGCAATGCGACCTTTTGCTTTATCCTCCTGCTGGGGTGATGGATGGTACCCTCAACCTGTGAGCTAAAATCAAGCCTTCCTTGAGTTACTTTTGCCCAGTGTTTAATCACAGCAACAAGAAAAGTAACTAAGACAACAGTCCTGCTACATTACCAAAAGAAAGCAAGAAATCCTTTAGTGCTAGTTGTCATGATTTTACTTTTCCATCCGTTTGAAGGTTTACATACTTCTTAGCATGCCATTGATTTAGGAAATTTAGCTGACTTTAGTTGCCTAGAAGAGTAATCAAATACTTAATACAAACTGTTATAGAATGAAGGTATCCTCCCATGTATACATTAAAATCTAATCTCCGATATGGTCATATTTGGAGTTAGAGCCATTGAGAAGTGATGAGGTCATCAGGGTAGAATGCTCATAACTTGGATCAGGGTCATTAAAAGAAAGACTCACACAGCTCCTTGCTCTATTCTACCACGTGAGGGCACAGAAAAATAAATTTAAAATTAAAAACAACATTATTGATGAGTCAGGATACAGACTTTCATAAGACACTTAATCTTGCACTACCTTGATCTTGGACTTCCCAGTGTCCAGAACTGTGAGAAATAATTTTCTATTTATGTCACCCAACTCATGACATTTGTTACAGAAGCCTAAATGGACTAAACTTTTAAAATATTAGTCAACTCACTCAAGCATGGCATATATATATATATATATATATATATATATATATATATATATATATATATATATATATATATATATATTTGGATATGTAACTCAAGCTGGCATCAAATTCATCTCAAATTCATGATCTTCCTGCTGCCTCAGCCTCCTGAGTACTAACATTACAGCCTTATACCATCACGTTCAGCTATAGAGTTATTGCTTTACATTAAAATTTCATGTGTAAATTATTTAAGGTTGGATTTATAAAATTGATTATCTTATCCACTCCATATATGACAAATTTGGCCATGCACTGTTGTTTTAGGCAGCTAAAACTTATTGAGAATACATATTAGAAAAGTACTCAATCATTTTCTGAAATTAGTATCTCAAAAAAATTGTAATGTGGGCTGGAGAGATGATTTAGCAGTTAAGGCGCTTGCCTGCAAAACCAAAGGACCATGGTTGATTCCCCAGGACCCATGTAAACCAGATACACAAAGTGGCACATGCATCTGGAGTTCATTTGCAGCAGCTAGAGGCCCTGGCTCATCCATTCTCTCATTCTTCCTCTCTGCCTCTCTCTCAAATAAATAAAAAAAAGTAAGATATTAAAAAATTGTAATGCATCTGTAGTCAGAGCAAGGCAGAACAGAGAGTTCCTTATTAAAGATCGTGCCATCCTTATGTGTAGGAATTATGAGTGAGGAGGAATTTCTTAGGCTAAAGAGTAGTCATCAAAAGGTTGTGTCTATACACACACATCCTACTGGCATCCTTCACAATACAACTGAAAGGCTTTCTTAGTGCCTTAGAACAAAATTTGAGAGGCCACCAAGCAGTGTGGCACAGGGCAGTGAATTGGCACAGTCTAGGAGTCAACCATTGGGGTGGATGGCAGGATGGTTGTAGATCCAGGTTAACACTCTCTTCCCACATTAGTCAAGTGGGATCATCCTTTCGTAAAGGAACACTGGTAGAATTAAGCTAAGTGCTTGATTAGATGCATTTTCCCCTTTTACTTCTGTAAGCGCACTCAGGACACAGTGACAGATACGGGAAAAGCAGAGAGGAGGGCAAAGCCGTCCTGATGCACCTCACACAGCAGGCACTGTGCTTACACCTGTCCCTTGTGTCAGGAACACTTTCCAGAAGCAACCTCCAAAGGCCACACTGTTAGCATCACTTTGAAGATGGAGAAATAGGATTTCCAAAAGGTCACACAGCGTGTAAGAGTGAGTAAGAATCAGAATCTAGATCTGTCTGTAGTCAAAAACTTGTGTGTGTGTGTGTGGGGGGGGGGAAACACAGCATCTAATTTTATAGAAAAGGTCTCAATGTTTACATAACTGCTCAAATAAATCCAAGACTAGTTCTACAATCTCTCCTAAGTGTAGAGTAATATTGTAATCAACATTCAAATTATCCCCTCATGTCCCTCCAATGCTCACTAAACGTACCAGCTGCTGCTAACACACACCATCTCCATCCTTTTCAGAATTTTTGTCAGCACTGCTCATCCAATACAAATGCTCACTGGTATTCATTAAAATAGCTTTTCATCCCACTATAGATAGACCTGGCACAAAGATTATAAATTTTTTAGAATGCAGTCTTGGTAACACTCATTGTTCCTCTTCCTAATCATAAAATAATAACTTGATTGTGGAAAATGTAGTAAATAAAAATAAACAGAAGTAAAAAAAAAATCAATGTAAACATTGGTAACATTTTAGGATATACCACTCCGGTAACTTTTTATTTATTCATTTTATGTATTTTTAATGGTATGATGACTGTGTCAAGCACAATGTCAGATGGTATGGATTCAGTGACTGTGCTAGGCTTTACTTGGAAATCTTGATACTGAACTTAGCCATCTGTTGTGTTTATGAAGGAGATTGTCATACACACACATCTTAACTTCCATATTTCAAATGCTAAACAATTTGTTGATTTTCTTTTCTATCATTTTAAATAATGATGCAAACAGCATGTTTGTACATACATGCTTGGTATATTTTATAATGTCATCAAGCCAAAAATCTCAGAACTTGGAATGTGAGGTTTAAGGGTTTTGATTCGTTTTGTCTTTTTTTTTTTTTTTTCGAGGTAGGGTCTCACTCTAGTTCAGGCTAGTCCAGACCTGGAATTCACTATGTCATCTCAGGGGTCCTCAAGTTCATGGCCATCCTCCTACCTCTGTCGCCTGAGTGCTGGGATTAAAGGTGGGCGCCGCCACGCCCAGCTGAGATTTAAGGTTTTTCAAAGCAAAACAAAAGATTAAAAAAAATTAGATAATCTATGTTTTGATTAGAATGGAAAAGTCTATGCTTCATTCCCTGGTTCCCAAGTTGTTTCCCTTCCTGGATATAATGAATATCATTCTATTTCATATACATTCTTGCAAAGATTGTTCTGTGCATAGTCACACAAATATGGAGCATATGAACAGATGTCCTATTTTATTTTCCTTTTTTTCTTGAGGCACTCATGGTATATTATAATTTTCCATGCCTTTTTTTCCCCCTACTTTACTACATATTTTGCAAATTGTTCACATTAATGTTAGGAATCTACTCATTCTTTCAGCTACACAATGGTCCCCGGTATGGATGCACTATGATTTATTCCATCATTTTTTCCCTTAAATTGATGCTTAGTTTCTTTAATAATTACAAAATGTTGAAGCAAAGAATATCCTGGGTATTTGATGGCTCACACATGGGTGCGTGTATTTGTAGAATAAACTTCTGGAAGCAGAATTATTTGGTCAAAGGAGCTGTGTTTTTATAACTTGGATACATACTGCCAAATTGCCTTCCAAGAGAGCTTGTACAGTTTCCAGTCCTGCTGGGAGCACATGGAGGTACCCACGTTCTCGCCAGGCTCTCTCACAGATGTGCCTCCACTCTTCTGTGCATTTTCAGTAACATTTGGGGGTCCAGACTAGTTGCTTGAGGAGTCCATAGGGCCAGTTTTTATACTTTTTAAAAAATATATATATTTTTTAATTTACTTATGTGAAAGAGAGAGGGAGAGGCAGAGAAAGAAGGGCAGAATGACTATGGGAATGTCAGGGCATCCTGCTACTGCAAACAAACTCCAGACACACGTGCCATCTTGTGCATCTGGCTTATGTGGGTCCTGGGGAATCAAACCTGGGTCCTTTGGCTTTGCAGGAAAGAGCCTTAACCACTAATCCATCTCTCTAGCCCTGGTTTTTATGCTTTTAACTGTATTTGTCTGCATGATATTCTGAAATAAATGATGTTTGTTTTGATTAATAGGATTGAGTACATAACAACCTCTGGCAATAGGAATGGCCTGTAGAATATTTTATAGTATAGTGAGATCATGAGTAATTTCCAATTTGATAGACTAAGCTGCATTTTCCTTGTTCAGTGCCAATTTTCACTAAAACTAAATGACTGGAAGAAATGGTTTATGTTATTTGTGTGTTATACCCAAGGTCCAGTTCTATTAAGTATACCTGAGCAAATGTTTCTATTTTTCTGCTTTGGAGGACATTTCAGGCAAGAAAAGCCAACAGAGTGGTAGAGAAGGGAGAATCGCATTCCAGTGACGCACACCGACTTCACAGACAAGTAGTCCTCTATTCAGATCTTGCTTTCAGCCTTTTGCCCAAAGCTTGGCTTTCGCTAACCATGCGCCTCATGTACTCATTCATTCCATCTAAAATTCAACCCTAGCCTCAATGCTGGCGTTTGAACTCAGAGCCTTGTACACTCTGGACAAAAATGTTTTGTCACTGAGCTACACCCCAAACTAAACTTCAGCGTCTTGATCCTTAGCAGAACTTGGCTATGGAAAGATTCAATTACGTGTAGTAGTAACTTCTAACACTCACATCACTACGGCAGCACAAGCCCGAATTCAAATGGCTTATGTGATTGTAAGATAGACGCATTACTAGGTTTGTGTAGGCAGGTGCAAGCAATATCAATATAGCGCAACCCTAAAGCTTAGCACCATACAAATCAAAATCTTATAGAATATATGAACATGAATACCAAATGTAAAGGCCTTCTAACTGCACACACACACTTTCAATGTGAGACCACCAAAACAGCACATTAGTTTGTCTCAGAAGCTAACAGGACTAAACTCTCATGCCTGGAAAACAAACAAACAAACAAACAAACAAACAAAAACAACAATGCAATCATACCTGATTTACCGAGAATGCATGGAAAGAACACTGAATTTTTTTCTGACCAGAAGAAAACAGTTCACTAAATCATTGTGGGCCTACCAGTCACAGGCGTGGACAGAGTACTTTCAGCCCAATGACATGGAGCCTGCCTTTAACCAGTCACAGGCGTGGACAGAGTACTTTCAGCCCAATGACATGGAGCCTGCCTTTAACCAGTCACAGGCGTGGACAGAGTACTTTCAGCCCAATGACATGGAGCCTGCCTTTAACCAGTCACAGGCGTGGACAGAGTACTTTCAGCCCAATGACATGGAGCCTGCCTTTAACCAGTCACAGGTGTGGACAGAGTACTTTCAGCCCAATGACATGGAGCCTGCCTTTATGATGCCTGGGGGTCAGGTAAAGCATTTTTGGGGAGACAGCACAGGTAGCCTGCTTTCACCAGGCTCCTCATGGCAGAAGAGGCTCTGGCACAGGATCTAACCTGCCCAGTAGAGGAAACCCCTAACTCGAAGAAGCAGTCTCCAACGTAGAGACGTCAACTCTGATATAAGGATATAACACAATTTCCAACTCCAAGCACCCACGTTACTTGATGTCACTGATTATCAAAGACACTTGTCACTGTTTGAATACTAAAATGTTTCATGAGTGTGTACCAAAGAGGAAATAAAATAGAATAGAATCTAATGCGGGTTTTACTTAGATAGCTCCTATTTTGAATGTGACTAGAATTTAAGCTTCTTCTATGAATAAGTTATAAAGCTATATTTCATATTATATGCAAAATCTGTTTTATTTTAATTAGAACTTGAAAATAACCTATATCCATCCCATTTACCAGAAGAGAAAACAGCTAATCTCAAACTATAAATAATGCACGTTCGCCACCTAGTGGCACTTGTGACAAACTATCAGGTACATTGCACAGTAATTCTGATAATTAAATTCATGTTATCATCACAAACTTTGTGGATAATTGTATTTTAAAGATAATCTTTGAGGCTTTAGCACCTATAAATGTATCAGTATGACCTCTCTTCTTGCTGTTTTCAATTCCCACTGTGCTATCTGATCTAAATATCATGTCACCTTATCTTAGCATGGCTGGTACTTGACTTCTGATGGAATTCTCTAACACCTCTAGAACACTACAATTAATGTTACTAACTTACTTAAAAGTATGAAATAAGTTTGTTTGTAGCACATTCAGGAGGAGCACCTGGTCCCAATGCAAGGTGCTTGCTGCTGAGCTTGCTGGACAGGCTGAAGGCTTCCAAGAAGAGCAAGCTGACTACCCTCTGAGCGCACAAACGCATTTCCTAGGCTGGCTCAGGATGAGCGCTCTGCCTGAAGTGTAGGGCGCCCCCTCCTGCCTCAGCTCTGCTCTGCATGGGCCGCTCCTAGGTATCCTTCCAAACTTCGCTCAAAGTCCACTGCTCCTGCCTGAGATGGGCCCCTGACTTACATTTGCTGTCCTGTTACTATTGGCTATTCTGTCTTCACACTAGCAGATTGTCTTTCTGTGATGAGAAAAGAGGCATGGGTGGGAAGCCCCTTGAAAACAGTGACTGTTCTTTTATGTTTGAGATTATCCCCTCTTCACCGTTCCCAGCTCAGCAATGAGCAAGAAGTTCAGTTGTATCCTCCACTAGTCCTTATTAGCCTTTCAGTATTCTGCTCTTTGAGTCCACAGATGTCTTGCAGGTGTGGCTGCTGATCATCCTGTCACCCTTCCCTCGTTAAAACACATGTGACCTTTTCAACAGCCGCGACAGCTTCTTGTCCATGTATCTGCATAATCAACGTGGAGGGAAACCACCATGATACTTCCTGGCAATTTAGGTCCGAAGCACAGTTGTTCTTTGATCGCCTAGGCATTCTAGGTGAGAATTGGGGTTAAAATTTGGCAATGGTTTGTTGCATTTTTTTAATTTCATTTTACATTTGCAAGTCAGTTGTGATTAATGAATGCCTCTCAGAGGTCACTATCCATCTTCAAAATGCATCACTCCTAAGCAGGCTACCCTCCATCTTTGACGAGACAGACTTATACTGTGTCACAAGCGAATTACAGAGGAACATAGTTTGATCATCAGGGCATAGGATTCATCAGATCATTGTTCACATAGGAGCCCTCACCTTTTTGGTTCTGACTAAAACTACTGAAGCAATAACTGATAGATCTAGGAGAAGGCATTGTTCTTAACAGCAAAAGGGACACGCTTCTCCACATGGGTCCCCAAGTGTGTGGCATTCTAATAGGAACACATGTCTACCTTAACAGAAAAGGTAATCCAAGGAGTTTATACCCAACCAGTTGGTATTGCACTTTGATCTTAACCCCATAGTTTTATGTCTATGATGAGCTCTTAATAGTCTTTCATTTGAAATAACATTAAAGATAGTTTTGAAGAAATTTTTATAAGCACATGGAGTGCTACAGCAATTACTTTGCCAGACACAATATTTTTTGAATCTTACACATATTCAAACTATATGTATATATACATTTCAAAAAGAAAATCCATGTTTACTTATCATTCTTAAAATAACTTCCTCTACACATACCCATTTATCTCTCTAGACAACATTCATTGAAAATGTGGTTTGCTAAGGATCTGCATTTGTGTATCTGCAGGCTACATAATCTTACAATAAAAAGTGGGGAAAATACACTCATGTGCCTTCAGTTATCTATGTTGAATTTGGTTTCTTAGACACAAATAACCAGACTCCTTCAGTGTAAGCCTGACACTGATAATGAATATGTTTCAGATGCCAACAGGAAAACATACTACTGTTGCAATTAAATGCAAATGTTTTCAGTGTATGCAGTATTAAAGTCGAGTTTAAGCCACTAAATGAGGAAATTCAGAAGTTAAGAGGCTCAAAAGAAGTAATTTAAACCTGTCGAGTCAGGTTTCCCCACTGAACAATCTGCCTCCTTGGGAACAAATCTGGCTGGGCTGTAAGTGATGGAAACTCGGTCTGTTGGATTTTATAATTTCAGTGTGAATGGGAATAATATTCCTGATGCTGGCAATTTTATGCAGGCTACATGGAGCTTCATTTTGAGAGAGGCCCTGCTAATGGTTACTCAGCCAGTAACCTCATGTTGCCCGAGAACCCACTGCGTGCAGACTGTACTAGGCCACGCTTGAGGGGTGCTGGAGTGTTATATCATGAAGTTGCTGAACAGACCTGACAGGAAAACACTTCCCAGTGCTTGAGACCCCTAAATCTATTAATTCAGAGAACTATCCCAAAAAGTGACTAATTAGGAAGACAGGACTAATCAAAGAAGACTTCCTGAAGAAGATGAGGACCCAGGATGGAGACCCACATAAGTGACTACGTGAGGATGAGAAATCAATGTGCTGGATTAAAGCCAAGAATCCACATCGAGGAGAAATGAAAGAAGCCAATGGAGAAGGTTTCAAAAGTCTTGATGACCCAGGACACCTGCTCAGGCACCTAGGTACCATCTCCTTCTCTCTGCAGGGTAAAATGTTCACCGTTTATTTTAAGGGTATGAGTGTCATGAAAGAATGTCAAGAAGCACGTTAATTGCAGCCTTATTTACAACTCTTGTCAAGACAACAATGTCACAGATACAGGACAGAAAATACTTGGCTCCGGAAGATACTATCACATAGTGACCCTCATAAATAAAAACCTCAAGGGAGAAAGGAAGTGGCGGAGCATCACAGAGAGAGCTCAAAGGCTGAGCATAGGTGTACTTGGGACACATGGGTCCTCATCTTATTTCAAGAGTGTTGAAACTACATCACATGAACTATGAGGTTTAAGGTGAAGTACTGAGTATTAATAAGGCAAGGGCTTATTAGGACAAAATTCCAAGAAAGTGAAAAGCTACAGGAAGAAATGAATCTACTACAGCTCAAACAGCAGAATGAGATAGAAGAGAACTTCCTTTTATAGACTACATCTCTACCACCGGTCTCAAGTGTTCCTGCTGATTTTCCCCTTGAGGAATAAACACCATGACTGACATCATTTTGGTTAAGAAGCTCAGAATTTTGAGGCAGGAACTGTAATACTTGACAGTCTTAGTTCAAACTCCTGAACTGCCTACGGAGTTTTAAAGCTTGCCTGCAAAGACCAGGGGAAAGAGAACTGAGAATTGTCAGTTTATGAACCAAATTACCATCGCCCGTTAAGCCGGCTGAAAATAAAAGCATAAGGAACTGCTGAAGCCTCTTGGTTTTGACAAGAATTTGGCAACAAAACATCTCTGGATGTTTAAATTTTAACATTGGGGCTTTGGAGATGGCTCAGGGAATAAAGTGCTTGCCACACAAGTACGAGTACTTGAACTCAGCTCTCCAGACCCCCATGTAACACTTGGAAGCTGTAGTGGGCTTCTGTAATCCCAGCATACCTATGGGGAGATGGGAAGCAGAGACAGGAGAATTTCTTGGAAGCCCCCCTGACTGGCTGGCCTGATGAACAGAGCATTGAATAAATATCTCTGCCTCTAACAAGCTGGAAAGCAAGCACTGACTCCAACAGCTGTCTTCTGACGTCCACTCACAAAATGTATCATGTGCACACCCCCCCACACACAAACACGAATATGCATGCACATACACACATCATATGTACACATCAAATATTCAACATTACATGTTTAACTAAAACAAATGGAAAAGATACTGTATTAAACTATCAATACCATCGATTGACTTGAGGAAGTAATATTTCTGTTTATGTCAAACTAAAGAACCTTGGATAGAGATTATCTTTATTATTGTGCATTTACTTCAGGCAATAATTCTATCACTGAAACCACATTGAACATCTGCTTTCCAATGCCCAGATCTGTTATTAAGGGGATCAGATGAGTAATAGATGCCTAGGACCCTATCTGGTAGGTTCCACAACAGAGGCCTGGAAGGCAGGAGGAGAAACACAGCAGAGGTGGTAGAAATCAAGTAGGAACAGAGTTGCAGGCACAGTCAGGTGAGATAAGACTGAGAAGGCGAGAACTGCTTTATGACAGGGTGCCAGCAAGGGGCTATGGGGTACAGTCTCAAATGCCTGTGCGGGCCAGGCTGTGGGAGGATGCAGGCATCATCCGTAACCCAGTTCTGCTGGGGGTTGCCACGTGGGAGTCCAGACATGCTTGTTACTACAAATTCCTACATGTCTCCAGGTATTCTCAAAGTGTGTGTGTGTGTGTGTGCGTGTGTGTGTGTGTGTGTACAAGATATGCTTGCTTTTGAAAACTGCGTTCAAGTCCTGTTCCAGCTAAATTCTGTTCCTTGGCTATCAGTTTGAAGCCTCTACGTTTTCCACACACAGAAGGGGTAATTTTGGTGGATTCAAATGAATAACAGGATTATGGGGCTAAGGGGAAGGGCTTGGGCATTGTTTTTAAATATCACCCCACGTAAGCTATGCAGTCTTGGTCAGATCCTTAAAATGGATTGGAATATTGGTTTGACAATCTTTTTATTTTGGTGCACACGGCGTGTATGTGCACATATGGTGTATATGTGTACGCGTGCAGATGTACAAATATGTAGAGACCAGAGGAACACATCCAGTGTCCTCCTTTATTGCTCTTCTGCCTTATTTCCCTGGACAGAGTCTCGCTGACCTTGGATCTCCTTGCTTTTCAGTTAGACTGGCTGACCACGGAGCCCCAGTGACCCTCCTGTCTTTCCCTCCCTCAGAGCCGGAATTACAGGCAGGCAAGCACATGCGTGGCCTGGGTGCTGGGGACAGGGCTGGGGTCCTCATGCTCATGCAAGTTCTTTTACGCACTGTACTATCTCCCCAGCCCTAGTTTCATGACCTTTACATTGGGAATAAACAGATCGGCCTCACAAAGGTTTTATGAGAAAATGTGTGCTAGCATGTAGTAAGCTCTTTGTCAAATAACATTTTTATTATCCTAAAGCCAACTCTTTTTTAATATTTTATATTTATTTATTTATTTGTGTGAGAGAGAGGAAGAGAGAGAGAGAGAGAGAGAGAAGGAGAGAGATTATGCTAGGGCCTCCAGCCACTACAAACTCCACATGTATGTACCACCATATGCATCTGGCTTACATGCTTGCAATAATAGGGAATTGAACCTGGGTCCTTAGGCTTCACAGGCAAATGCCCCTAAGCCATCTTTCAGACCCTTAAAGCCAACTCTTATGAAGGAGAATAGAAGAGGACTTCAGGGCTGGAGAGATGGCTTAGCGGTTAAGCGTTTGCCTGTGAAGCCTAAGGACCCCGGTTCGAGGCTCGGTTCCCCAGGTCCCACGTTAGCCAGATGCACAAGGGGGCGCACACGTCTGGAGTTCGTTTGCAGAGGCTGGAAGCCCTGGCGCGCCCATTCTCTCTCTCTCTCTCTCTCTATCTGTCTTTCTCTCTGTGTCTGTCGCTCTCAAATAAATAAATAAATAATTTAAAAAAAAAAAAGAATAGGACTTCAAATGTTCTCAACACAGAGGTGATCAATGTTTTAAGTGACTAATATGCCAGTTACTCTGATCTGATTACGTACTGAACACACATATTCAAAATATCACAGTATACCCCATAAAAATACACAATTATTATGTGTTCCTAATTTAAACATTAATTTGAAAGGTCATCATCAATTATTCTTGCAGAGAAGTGAGCAAAGTGTATTCCCAGCATCTACCATAGTACCTGACACACAAGTTTTTAACAGACACTTATTGAAGAACCAGATAGTTGAATAAATATTTATTTGAACAGATGAATAACACAGGTTCAACTTTACTCAGTGAATCTTTGAGCATTTTGTTACAAAGAGCCGACTATTTCATGAACAGAGCTTATGTAACAGAGCTCTTCTCCTATAAGAAGTTCCAAAGTTGGTGGTCTAGATCCAGATAGTGAGAGCCTATTATTGAAGACAGTCTGTGCTTTCATTTCAGGACACACAGAAATCAAGCTGGAACTGAACTGGAAGCTTCCTGAAGCTTCGATTTCATAGGGCCCAAAGGTGCTGTGGAGGCTGCTGGGGGAGAAACGTCGTCATCAGCCTCTCTTGGCTGTGGACTTTGCATGCTCCAATACTGAGCTGCCGGATAAGACTCGTCCACTGCGGTAGATGTGGCGTGGCTCTCATGGAGGTAACCACCAGCTTGCTCTCTGCTTGGATTTGAGGCCTAGCACACAGGCAAGAATTAATGCCTGGCACCATAAACCTGGTCAAAAGCCCTCGGCTGTGGGGAAGCTACTACTACTGTTGTCCAGTTAAATGGGTGTGTCGTGGCAGGGAAACTGCATTCTAAGTCCTTACGTTTGTGGGTGTAGATTAATGCTGCTCTCAGCTTTGGTCATAGAAGCTTCTTGTTGCAAATGGGGAGAGGATACTGCAGAGACTCACAGCTGCTTGCAGTGCCAGAGTAATTACGGTTGAGTAATGAGCCCTTGAATGACACAGCCCTTGTACATCAGCATCTGTTCCTCCTTGCTCAAGATTGCCCCCCCACCCACATAATATTCATAAGGTCTCACCCCTCCCTAAGGAGTTATTTACAGTTGTTGTCATGGGAACGGGGGGGGGAGGCCGGGAGGCATGTTTTTCACTGGTGTTGCCACTGGCAAGTTGCATGTGTTATTCTAAATAACTTCCTACCCATGCTAGTGAGAGCCACCCTAATTTAAAAATAAAATAAAAAGAATGAAAGCCAACCTTTAACCCCGGCACTCTGGGAGGCAGAGGTAGGAGGATTGCTGTGAGTTCAAGGCCACCCTGAGACCACCTAGTGAATTCCAGGTCAGTCTGGGCTAAAGTGAGACCCTGCCTCAGAAAAACAAAATCAATAAATAAATAAAATTTAAAAATGAATGAAAGCAGGAGAGAACTAGTTGGACAGAGAAAGGAATTGAGTTATCAGTGGGAATGGGAGGGGACAGGAATATGATCAAAATATATATGCATGCAATTTTCAACTAATGTTTGTGCTTACTGATACTGCTTGATATTTTTTTTTATTTGAAAAGGAAGGGTAGGGCAGAGGGATTGAGGGAAGGAGAGAGAAAGAAAGAGGCAGAGACAGGGAGAATGGCCTCCAGCCACTGCAAACGAACTCTGAACTCCAGATGCATGAACCACCTTGCACATCTGCTAAGTCGTCCCTCCAGCCCTTGATATTGTTTTAGATGTTCCAGATCATTTGGGCTCCAAGAACTTTCCACTTATTTTTTCATGAAACTTCCATTCATTGTTCGTGATGGCGATATAACTACTCCAGCTGCAGACACCATATCCACATTTAAGAGTAGATGGAAGAAGAAAGAATAGAGCCAAAAATATCTACCATTTTTTGTTTTCAAGGTAGGGTCTCTCTCTGGTCCAGGCTGACCTAGAATTCTCTCTGCATTGTGTGTGGCCTTGAACTCAAGGCGCTCTTCCTACCTCTTCCTCCCCAGTGCTAGGATTAAAGGCGTGTGCCACCACGCCTGGCTCTACCATTTTTTTTGAATCAAGAAAGCAAAAAGCTCTTTTAGAATCTCTCCACTTCCCCGCCCCCAAGCAAACATTCTCTTCCAGCTCTTCGTTCAGCAACATATTAGGTAATCGACAGACATGAAGAAATTTTAGGAAATGAATAGTTAGGGCAGCTCCTGTGCCACTGTGTACAAAAATCAGTCTTCCATGAGCAAGAAATGAAAAAAATATGAACAAATAGACAACGCTATCAAGTCACATTGTTAAAGTCTCTCCTCAATATGCAAATTACTTATAGCTTTGTATTAATTTGTGACTTATTTCCCTTCCAGATTAAAGGCAGAACTTACATTTACTCATTTCTCCTTTTGTTTTACAGCGTCCCCAATAAGCATTATTGAACATATTGACAATGTTAGAATTTCTTAAAGTACATGGAAAATGATGCTTTTAAAGCAGTTATAGAAAGAAAAAAGCATGAGCTCATTTTTACGCGGGCACATTTGCTACTCCTTATTTTACACACAGTAAGTAAAATAGGCTTAATGAAGTTTCAGGAAGGAGAATGAGAGCAAATATAAACAATAACAAAAGCATGTTCAAAATTACAACAGTGCAGACAACACTAAAATTCCTCTCGATAAAATGAAGTTAATTTCCTGTTCTTTTCGTCCACTAGTGCATTGTGTACCGTCAAGTTATGAAAATTCTTCTAGTCATACTAATTCTTTTAAGCCTAAGAATCTTGAGTGTATCTCAGAGCACCTGAGACTCCACACAACCTGAATTCAATTAACTTATTAACTTGTTGGTTTTTAAAAATTTTTTTTTATGTATTTGAGAGTGACAGAGGAGGAAGAGGAGGAGGAGGAGGAGGAGGAGGAGGAGAGAGAGAATCCAGACATGTGTGTCCCTTTTGTGCATCTGGCTAACGTGGATCCTGGGGAGTCGAGCCTTGAACCGGGGTCCTTAGGCTTCACAGACAAGCACTTAACTGCTAAGCCATCTCTCCAGCCCTCGTTGGTTTTCTTTTGAGACATGGTCTCACCATGTAGCCCAGGCTGCCTAGGGCCTATCACAATCCTCTTGCCTCAGTCTTCTGATAGAATCGCAGACTTACGCCATGAAACCTGGCTCCCAACCAACCTTGCTACCTCTGTCACTCATGACTCTTGATTCATAATGTTTTTCTCTGGCCAAATTTTACTACCCTGTGCCCACTCAGCGTCTCTCGGGAATTCCCTCTCCTTTGACCTAAAATCCCTCATCTTTTTTTTACTTGGCTTATTTGAATCTGACTTCATCACAGCCTGGCTCGATATCAATTTGTTAATTAGACAATAAAGCGACCAGCATTCTTTAGCCAGCAGTATAGCTTGCCTTTGGCAAGCTGTGTGTTAATGTTGAATGTTATTACTATAGCTGTTCACAAGTCACACGAACGGCCGTCCTTTCCTTCCCACGCAATGTCTCACCTTGCAGCAGACTGCAGCACCAAGCAGTTCTTCCATGAGGGGACACAGGGTTCGAGCTCATCATTCAATGAACAGTTTCACATACTTGCTAACATTTACTTCTTATGAATTAAGAGCTACCATTTGATCCTTATACTCTTATAGTAATATCTTATTCATTATTTTACACATGAGAAAACACAGGAGATTTCTTACACAGCTTCTGAGGAGTTAGTGACTTTTATTCCATGAAGGGCTAGCTGATCTGTTTAAGTTCTCATAGGCCATGCAGTTTCTGCTGCACATACTCTACTCTGCCACCCATCACATGAAAGACGTCACAGATCCTCAGTAAAATCTGGGTGCAGTTGTGTTTGAATGAAATGATTTATGAAAACATAAACTCAGTTGGCTGAATTGGTTCATGTGCCATAGGTTCATGTACCGTAGTTTGCTGACCTTTGTTGTAGGGAAAAGTTATTCATTACTTCGTAAGACGTAGTAAAGTCACTTGATCCAGACTGCAACAGAGGTAGGTCTGGAATCCAAGTCGTTGACTTTGTAGTTGATGGTTTCTAGCTGCTAACTGGATTGAGATCATTATTCTGTAATAACTGAATGTTTAAATGCTTAAAAATGGGATGGACACTTGGCTCAGTGGTTAAAGGCACTTGCTTGCAAAGCCTGACGGCCTGAGTTTGATCCCCCAGTACCCACGTTAGAGCCAGAGGCACAAAGTAGCAATGCATCTGGAGCGTGTGTGCAGTGGCAAGAGGCCCTGGGGTGCCCCTCACCTCCCTTCTTGCAAATAAATAAGAATATTAAAAAAAACTCAAGGCAGATCTGATATTCTTGACATCTTACACTATTTGGGCCCAGAAGATTACATTCATGCAATTTAATGTGGGTTTTATTGTATTTTATTTATGTGATTGTATGTATTTAGAGAGAGAGAGAGAATTGGTGTGCCCAGGTCTCAGCCATTGCAATTGAACTGCAGATGCTTTTGCCACCTAGCGGGCATGTGAGACTTTGTGCTTGCCTCACCTTTGTGCATCTGGCTAAAGTGGGATTTAGAGAGTAGAACATGGGTCCTTAGGCTTCACAGGCAATCTCCATCTCTCCACCCATATTGTATTTTCTCCGTCTGAGAGTAAGTGGACTTCTGAATTTGGCTCCTTTAACTTTCTTGTGAACATTTCCTAGACTAGACAATCACCTGCCATGACTACATGCATAATTCTTACTCAGTGCTGAGGAAGAGCTGCAAAGTTTGGTGTTATGTAACTATTAACACCTTATCAGGGTTGTAGTGCCCTGGCAAGACTTCCTGGGGTTGTTCTGGGTATTCGTGGCTCTCTGCCAGCTTTCTAAAGTGGCTTTCTGTTTTATGGTTAGAAGAGTATAGAACTAAAGCCTATGATTACTTGATCCTCTTAGATCCACGCTCTGAAACATTAGGTGTGCATTGTTAATTCAACAGAATTGCATTGCTCTTTGAATAGATATAAAATTCCATGATGTTTGTTCTTCCTATTAATAGCCTTGAGATGTCACGGAAAATTTGCTTCTCACACATTGTTATGAGCACCCTAAGTTTTTCTATGCTCATCTCTGAACTCTGCATGGATACTAATAACCTCAAGAATAATTTCTTGAGTTAAAAGTACTACAATACTACATTTTTAGTTTGCTGTTGGGTACTGAAAGGAACAAGAAAGTCACAGAGTCAAAATGAACCTAATTTACTCTCATGGGTAAAGACAACGTGCTATTACCTTGTCTGTGTGAACCCAGTGGACAAACCACAGAAGGTTCGTCAACCTATGCATTAGTGCTCACCACAGTTGGAAGGCTGAGAGATGATGCTAAAAGGTCAAGAAATATAGCTCTCTTCCACGTCTCTGCTGTAATTGTGGCCCCAGAGCATTCTTGTCCTTGACTTATGTTGTGACCCAGGGTTATGTTTTGATTCTGAGTGTCCATGACTTATTAGGTTATGTGCATTATATTTAAATACTGAGATCAACCTTGAAAGAAGTCCAAAATCCTCACTACCCTGCATATTTTTTGACAATGTAATCTCCACCAAGGAAATAAAAGAAGACTGTATTTTCTTCGAGCAGACAGGAGTATTATTTGCTGTGGATGGCTGGGTGTCTTATAAGTGGTACTTCCTAGAATTTAAGATATATGTACCCTTGTGTCTTGAAATATATACATATATTTGTTTTGAGTTTAAAACATCTTTGTAAGAGGTGAGGGTAGGAGGGAGAGAGGCAGAGGGGTTAGAGAAAGAGTGAGTGAGAGAGTGAGAGCAAGAGAGCGAGAGAGAGAGAAAGGGTGAAAAAGAGAAGGAATAAGCACCAGGAAAAGAGAAATAAGGCCAGAGGAAGAATATGAAAAAGACAATACGGAGGAAGATGAGGAGGAAGAAGGGGGGAGGGGGTACACGAACCAGGGAGCAGGAGAGCCAAAGATAAGTTGCAATGTACTTTTTCTAAAAAACTATTTTATTTATTTCTTTATTTGACAGAGAAAGAGGGAGAGACAGAAAGAGAGAATGGACGTGCCAGGGCCTTCAGCCACTGCAAACAAACTCTAGATGTGTGCCTCCTTGTGCATCTGGCTAACATGGGTCCTGGGGAATCGAACCTGGGTCCTTTGGCTTTGCAGGCAAACACCTTAACTTCTAAACCATACCTCCAGCCCTGCAATGTAGTTTTAAAATTTTTATTCATTTATTTATTTGAGAGAAAGAGGCACATAAAGAGAGAGAGAGAGAGAGAAAGGGAAGAAGGGAGGAGGGAGAAGAGGCACAACAGAACCTCCAGCCACTGCAAACAAACTCCAGATGCATGCACCACCTTGTGCATCTAGCTTCTATGATACTGGGGAAATCGAACCTGGGTCCTTAGGCTTTGCAGGTAAATGCCTTAACCACTAAGCCATTTCTCCAGCCCAGCTGTGTAGTTTTGAAGGGTGTAAAAAGTATTTACCTTATTCATGCAGTAGAATAAGAGCTTTCTCCTCTAACTTTCAGAATAAGAAAATCAGCAATGATCTAATCTATACGTAATATCTAGGAAACTTTTGGCCAGAAGTTATAAGTACATTTTATCAATGCTGCTCAGTAAGTAAAGGTGTTATATCCATTACACAGTTGAGAAACTGTGCATATAGAGAGGTAAAACAATTTATCTAAAGTAAGTTACCTAGAAAATGACCGAGCTGGGATATAAAACAAAATAATTAACTCTGTTGTCTAAATGAAGCATTTCTGTAGTCTGGCTAATACCCATTAAAAATTCTACATTCAGCAGAGAATTGCTAAATGAGGAAGAGACAGAAGAAATAGCATATCTCAGTCTCCTGTTCCCCACATCATTGCTGTGACCGAGAACATTCCACCCTGTGCTACCATCTACACATAAGCGGTGACAGAGGAGATGCAAGCTACAGAGCCTGTGAATGGCTCTCATTGCTCTTCTTCTATGGGAGTCACTGGAGTCTTTGCCTTGCTTTTGTAACACTACATGAGTAAAGCAGGAAGCATTGCTTTATTAATGGGTTGAATTATTTTGAGGAAAAAGCAGCTTGATTTTTACATTCACTCACATTTCCTGGCTTTGTTTTACTTTTAAATATTTTGTGCTTTATTTTTATTTATTTATTTATTTGGGAGAGAGAGAGGGAGAGAATGGGCATGCCAGGGACTCCAGCCACTACAAGCAAACTCTAGATGCATTTGCTGCCTTGTGCATCTGGCTTTCATGGGTCCTGGGGAATCAAACTTGGGTCTTGTGACATTGTAGGCAAGTGCCTTAAACTGGTTAGGATATCTCTGAAAATAAGTGTAGAATTTCTAATTCTTGCAACTGATCCAAAACGTTGGGAAGCCCTAGCTTTATCTTTCCCACACACTTTTAGACATGTACTCAGAGGCCTTCAAAGTAATGTTGAGGTTTTTGCCTACTTTGGCCAATCTGAAGTTACCAGCCAGATACATAATATCTTGACTTTTCTAGAAAGGATAAGTCAGGAGAGCAACCAAGGGCTTTCTTTCCTCCTTTTTCCTTTTCGTAATAATAAAAAAGAGTGGATGCTGTGTATTAGAGGCTTTAGCAGAAATCAAAATCCCTGACAGTGATGACTTAATAATATTGCAAATTATAGTTTTTAGCTCAGGTAATTTGGCATACCAAATCACAGTTTAATTTCTTTCTACAGAACCCGGGCATGCAAGATACTGCATGGGATAAGAGCAAAGCAGGATGGAGGGGGTGAGGATGGACATGAGGAGAAAAGGAAAAAAAGTAAGACCCCTCAAATGCAGGCGTTCTGGAAAGACTAACAGAAGTGACCTGGAGGACGTAAATGACAGCCCATTAATCTGCGCAGGCCCTGCAGCCCTGGACTTCAGGAGGCCAAGAGTCCTCCCTTGCTTTTGTTCAGGTGCCTGTTTCTCCAGCCTGGTGGAATGCAGGGATCAAGACCCAGACGGAACGTGTAATGTGTGCAGAGCACTGACAGCTGGAAAAGAATGACTTTGAGGGTTTCAGCCAAGGCAAGCTGCTACTGAATGGCGTGTGTCCTTGATCGTGCCCAAAGCGGCATGGAGCGAGGGAGACAGTGGGCTGAATCACTTAACGACTTGTCTTTTGTTCTAGGATCAGCCTTCCAAATAAAATAAGCTACTATCCCATTCATATTCACAACTGTCCTTGCGAAATATTCAAAATAGCTCTCTCAGGTAAGTTAATTAATTCACCTGGCTGAAGCAATGTTGAACAGAAGCGCTGATGAGCGATTATTCTGACTGCATTCCACCCAAAACCATTACCTGAGTTCCAGCCTCGACAAGGTGGTGATGCTGAGACTTCCATGCTAGCTTGGGAAATCTTAGTCACACAAGCCAGTCACTCTCACCCAGCCAGATTGCTGCTAACCAGCTTGACCCCAATATTCAGAGTACTCTGGGATATCCCATATGTGTGCATGAGTGCAGAGGTTAAGGATCAGAGATAAGCTGAATTCACATGCGCACAAAACTAAAATGTCAATGTGTTTACAATCCAACTTGGTTAAAGATGCACCTATTAAAAATAATTTCTGGGTTCTATGCCATCTTAAATCAGAATGGAGTAGAATAAAGAATGTGTATTTACATGGTTCATACATTATTCTGGAAACTGCGGTGTGTGTGTGTGTGTGTGTGTATGTGTGTGTGTGTGTATTGTTCTTGATTTTTGTGCCAACCTGTCACGCAGTCCAGGCCTCAAGAACTCACTAGCTGAGGCTGGCTTTGAGCTCCTATTCTTCCTGCTTCCACCTCCCAGGTGTTGGAATTAGAGGCATGTGCCACCAATGCTGGCTTTTTCTTTTTCTTCTAATTTTCTAAAACTTATCTGAGCGAGTAAAAAGAAAATGCAGCCCTTCATAAATATAAAAAGAATATCAACACTGGGCTGGAGAGATGGCTTAGCAGTTAAGGGGCTTGCCTGCAAAGCCTAAGAACGCATGTTGAAATCTCCAGGTCCCATGTAGCCAGGGAAGAGACCAGTAGGAACCTTGACCCCACCACAGAACAGTGCACAGCAATGACCTTTACTTACAGCACGTACAGAAGTCCTCATAAAATGCAAAAGATGGCTTCTCAGAGACCAAGACTTGAGGAAACAATCAGGCATTCTTTTGTTCCATATACTCACCTTTCAATGTCTAGCAAATATAAGTTCACAAACTGGTAGTTCTATTCTCATGCAGTGCATGAAAACCACCAATGACTGCTTTCTTACTGGGGAAAAAATTGTAATACCTTTGTAGGGAGAATGGAACATGCATTTTCACTATTCAGTGCATGCAAAGAAATCCGTTTGGAAAAGTGTTTTAAACATGCATAGTAGCTCAATGTCTGGGAAATTCCATTTGTTTCTCTGTTAATAATGCTTATGGTAGATTGTTGCATGTGCACATAAGTACTGAGATACAATTATTACAAACTTACCTTCAAATATCATTTCTGTTTTTACATAATCTCAAAATATAGTGTTCATTCAATTAAGCATCTGAATACATAATCTCTATCCTTAGCTCTTTAAAAGTCCCAACATTGGAAATGTCTTAAAAAATGAAGACAAATGAACTGGATCATCACAAAGTAACTTCTAGAAACCATATATTGGGTAGGCTATGTCTCTTCTGTGTACTACTGCCTGGGCATGGAAGGGGAAGAAAGCATAATTGGTAGTCAGGCCCTCAAGAGAAAAGCAGTATCGGAGGAAACATTGAAATAATTACTAAGTATGTGTAAAAAAGATATGGTGATAGTTATAGGGAAGGGAAAGAGAAGAAGTAAAGGAAGAAAGAAATCGGTCTTAGATGATTATAAAATATATCCTATTTACCTGAGAGAGTTAAAGTTTATTGGCTACGCTTTTTAAAAACTGCTCTTAATTACCCTGGAGAGCAGAATTCCGTATGAGATAAATATGTTTTTAGATAGTTTCCTAAAATATGTATAATTTACTCAAGGAAAAAAGGGACTGTGTCCTCTGGAGCCAATCTAACCTCACAGGTAAATACAAATTTAAGTAGATTCCTAAGCAGCATATTATGCATAGTCGCTGGTGGAGTGGAATGCCTATGAAGAAGCTGCGAAGGTCCACCAGGTAAGTACATAATGAAAATGTATTGAAAAAACACGTCATTTTCTCAGTGGACTATAATTGACTATGCATAGTAAAAGAGTCTTATTTTCAAAACCGTATTCTGCATCCACAGAGTTTTAGGTTTTGATAATGGTGTTATTTTTAAAACTCAGAGTGCTCAGCAACATTAGTGAGGGTGACAGAGAAGTGAATGATAGGTGTCATTCTACAATTTACAGCTCTCTTTGACATTTGCCCCCGCCATTTTCTTTTAAGCAGACATCCGCTAAAGCCATGGGTGAAAAGTTAAGAAGATGGTCAACAAAATCCAGCTCTCCTTCCTCATTTCATTGAAGCCCTCAGACATGTGAACGTACCATTAACTCTAAAAGTATTTCCTTTGTTATCCAAGCCCAACCTTTCTAATGTAGCAAAGATAATAAAGGACAGAAAGACAGAGTCATGTGAAATTTAAAGGTCTATAATTATCTATTTCTACTGTTCATAGTCGATTTGGCTGGAGTTCGTCCCTATCCCACTGATTTTGAGGCTTCTTCTGCCAAACACCTCATCAGTCTCTAAGCTAGTTCACTCAGTTTGGCCTCGGTTTCACCTATGTGCTCCCATCACATAAAGCTACATAGGAGAGACTCACTTTCCTAAGAACAAGCATGGACTGAATGTGAAGAGATGGAAAAAGACAGCCCATGAAAATGGAAGCCAAAAGGAGGCAAGAATCACTCTACATATGTGAGTCAAATGGACTATCTAAGTCAAGATCCGCAAAAAGACAAAAAAAAGGAGTTATGGAATGCCAACGAGATCAATTTTTCAGGAGCATATGAAACTTGTAAATATATGCACCCGATGTCACAGCCCCCCCAGTATATAAAGCAAAAGTTAGGCATAAAGGGAAAGGAGGCATGGGTGCATTGATAGCAGAGGACTTGAGTACTGGCTTTCAACAATGGATAGATCATCCAGACAGAAAATCAACTCAGAAGCATGAGCTCTCAACCAAATGGACATGGCAGGCACGCAGAGAACATTCCATGTCTTTCTCTTGTAACCTGCATAGGATTTTCTTGCATCTACCTTGCTGTTCCAGTTGCGCGAGCCTGTTTCTACGCATAAAGCATTGGCGGCCGGAAGTGCTGGACCACTTGTGACGTCATCAGCCTGTAAGCCTCGCAGGCACCTCAAGATCTACGCATGCACCTCAAGATCTACGCATGCCTCTTGTGCTATCCCCTTCTCCCGCGTGCTCTTTCCATCCTCTTCCCTTCTCGAGCGTCTCTCATCCTCACTCTTATACTCACGGTGGCAGTGGGGAGCGCTTTCTCTACACCCCTACTCTCTATCCAAGACATCCCCGCAGGGCCATCCCTTGTGCTCTTCCTTCCAGCCTCTCCTCCTTCTTCTGAGAGCTTCACCCCCTCACTTTCCCTCCGTCCCTGAATCCCACTTTCTCCACTGGTGACCGTCTATAACAGGGAGAGCGCTCAGCTTCCAAAACACATGCCAAGATCTTGGGAACTTCTTGCGCTCCCATCGCCCCCTCCTTCTTGACTCAAGCAGAGGAAATCAGTTCTGAAGGTGGTGCCGAATGCGGCCTCTTGCTTACCTTTCTGCTCTTAGGGCTCTAAGACAGTAACAAGCACCAAGGGCATGACTCATCTACTCACCACTGTTCGTGAGATTTCTTCTCAGTGCTCGTCTTTCAAGACCCTTTGCCTTATTTTTAATAATATGTTGTTTTTATTCATTTATTTGACAGAGAAAGAGGGAGAAAGAGTGGGCATGCCAGGGCCTCCAGCCACTGCAAACGAACTCCAGCGCACCCCCTTGTGCAGTTGGCTAATGTAGGTCCTGGGGAATCGAACCGAGGTCCTTTGGCTTTGCAGGCAAATGCCTTCACCGCTGAGCCATCCCTCCAGCCTCCCTTTGTCTTATTTAATTCTAGTGATATGTTTCTCAGAATTCTTGGTTTCCATGACAGTCATCCTTCTTACTCCCCCCTATCACCCTGAAGGTCCCTTTTCAGCAGAATGCTCTGTCTTTATCCTCTGTTTGTCCCTTAAACGTAAGCATTCTCCATAGGACTGTCCTTGGCCCCCTTCCTTTCACTCTCAACACGTTCTGCTTCAGTAAGCACTTTTTATCTATAAAGGGAAACTTTCACATTCAACCCTCTGCTTATGGGCTGGAGAGATGGCTTAGCGGTTAAGCGCTTGCCTGTGAAGCCTAAGGACCCTGGTTCGAGGCTCGATTCCCCAGGACCCACGTTAGCCAGATGCATAAGGGGGCGCACGCGTCTGGAGTTCGTTTGCAGTGGCTGGAGGCCCTGGCGTGCCCCTTCTCTCTCTCTCTCTCTCTCTCTCTCTCTCTCTCTCTCTCTCTCTGCCTCTTTCTCTATCACTCTCAAATAAATAAATAAAAATAATAAATAAAATTTAAACCTCTGCTTATAACCTCTTCTTCATAGTCTAGATTTCTATTTCTCACATCTGATAGAATACCCAGTTTGATGGCCGGTGAAATTCAAGCTCAACACCTTAGAAACAAAGGTAATGTTTTTCCTTTCTAAAACCTACCCCTATTTAGAATTGTTGCTCCGTTTAATGGCAAAATATTTTCATGGATATCTATGGCTGATAATGCTGCTGCTGCGAACAGTCACTACAACAGTGACCTTACTACTGCTAATATTATACTCAGAAAATTCTTACTATATGTTAGACCTTATTCCTATCTTCTCACTTATTTAATCTTTCAATTCTGACAACAAATTTATTAACATAACTTTGCTAATGAGGAAACGGGGTTAGAGGTGCAGTCTCTTGCTCAACATCATGCCCAGTCTGGTTCCAGAAGCCAATGCCTTTAACTACTGTGCCAGAATGCTAAAGAGTCACTGCAGACAGCGTTTTTATGTTGTCTCGAAGCTGAGAATAGCTGAGAGGTGGTGTAATAGGAGGTGTAGAGGAATTGACCTTGAGTGGTAGTTGTGGGAATGAAAAGAAGAGGGGCTAAAAGAGACCCTGGAGCTCAGTGCGGAGCTCCGAAGGGCAGAACTGCACACCCTTCTCTCTCCGGTAGCACTGGTGACAGGGCTGGAGCTCAAAGACCGGTGAACAGGGGTCGGAATGCGTCATGCAGTTAGGAGCGGGGAAGTTCCATTTTCAGCCTATTGGCAATGCTATGTGCAATTACACTTAAAGGAGGTGTATATATTGGAGAGGAGACCAGAAAGATATTGGCAGAATGAAGATCATTTGACAGCCAATATTCTTTTGCTAAGGAATAGCCAGGAAACAACAAGGGTGGTTTCAGTGATTATGGGACTATGATGCCTCAATCACTGTTTTCCATTCTTTTATATCTTTCCACTCACTTGACCAAGCAACTCAATGTTTACTTTTTTTGTGTGCAATATTGTGTATCATATACTTAGCTCTGGTCACCCAAGTTTATGTTTGTGTGAAGATGATGTATAATATGTAACTGTTATAAGGTAATAAGGCAAATAAAGTATTGGCTTCCGAGGTTTCGTAAAACGGTGCTCTAATTTCAGCCTTTCTTTATGATCTTGAACAAATTACTCTGTCATTTGTAAAATATGACTGATAAACCCTATCCAATACAACTGTCATAAAGAAGAAATGAGACACCATATGTGAAGGGTTCAGCATAGTACCTGGCATATAATTACACACTGCTCACATATACAAACAGGTGGAAGGGGAGAAGGAACAAAAATGTCAAGTGAGTAGAAGAAATGCAATACACACACACACACACACACACACACACACACACGCACACACACACATTCCATGGGTGAGCTCTTTATTGGTGAGAGTTCACTATATGGCACGGGACATATTCCTGCTGGGTCTTAAAGGGAAGATGACTCTTGAATGGACAGAACAAACATTTCATATAGATATCAAGTCAGAATTCGTAGACATGAAGAGCGTTTACAAAGTAGGGAATACTGCAGCAACAAATATACAGAATACATCTGACCCAAAGAGAATGCACAAAGATGATTTGAATTTTTCAGTCATCATGGGTAAAATGATTGTAATACTGGTAGAAATCTATGAAAGGGAGATAGTGTTAAAGGAAGAATACAAGTGCATGTCGAGCCGAATTTGCTGTGATGGTGGGACAACTTTCATAGTCTACGAGGGTAGAAAGAAACAACAGACCTGGGACAAACGGAAAAACAGATTTTTAGCTCCTTGAAAAAAAGTGTATTATATCATTTATCTTTACATATCTCCGAGCATCTAGCATCATGCTTTGTTCATCAAACGTGTACAATATATTGAGTAAAGAATGAGAAAAAGTATCTTTCCAAAAATATTATTCAATATTTATTTTTTTTATTTGAGAGCAAGAGAGAGGGGTGGGGGAGAATGGGCATGCCAGGGTCTCCAGCCACTGCAAATGAATTCTAGATGCATGTGCCCCCTTGTGCATCTGGATAACATGGGTCCTGGGGAATTGAGCCTCGAACTGGGGTCTTTAGGCTTCACAGGCAAGCGCTTAACCACTAAGCCATCTCTCCAGCCCAAAAATATTATTTAAAATTGTGAGCATAGATTAGTTTCTAAGAAGGAACAAAGCTGGGACATATAATTCATGCTGGGCACAAGAAGAGAAAATTGAGGTGTTACGGCGCATTGGTGCAAACGAGGGTGGGTTTAGGGAAATGGCTCAGCTGTGAAAAGCACTTGCCGCACAATCCTGATGACTGGAGTGTTTGGATTCTCCGAATCCATGTAAAGCTGCGAGCAAGTAGCCCACTTTGCACACTCCCCTGTAATCCCAGTGCATGTGGGGTGATGGGAGGCAGAATCAGAACGCTGAAGCCCATGGCCCAGAGAGTCTGATGTTTGCAGTGGCCTAACAGGAGAACTTGTCTCAGAGGAGAGGTGAGTGCCGACCCCTCGAGGCCGCTCTGACCTCCCCATGTGCATGTCCATCCATGCACACACATACATTCGTCCCGCCACCCATCCATGTGCAAACAAGCACACAGGGGAACAGAAAGAGCTGGTCAGTTGTAGTCAGAGGGGGATGCAGTCGCTGGAAAGGATGGGGTCACGGAAGGTTGTTAACATGTCAGCAAAAAACGTACTGAAATGTTACACATGGAAGTCACGAAAGAAAGGACTAAGATTTAAAGACAAATAGAAAGTCAATTATGGCAAAACTTGTGGTTGTCTGAGATTGATAAGGAAGGAAGGAAAAGAACCCCACGTCTTTATTAAAAATGTGTTAGTTCACGAAGTACAGAATTGACATTGCTCCTCAAATATTTCTGTATGCAAAAAGTATGCATGTGTGTGGATATATGAACAAATAAATGAGCTGAATGAATCACTCCCATTAAAAATGATAAGGACACACATTTATACAATGGAGTTCTACTCAGCAGTAAATAAAAATGAAGTTATAAAATTTGCAGAAAAATGGATGGACCTGGAAAGGATTATACTAAGTGAGGTAACTCAGGCCCAGAAAGCCAAGCGCCACATGTTCTCTCTCATATGTGGATACTAGCTACAGATGACTGGGCTTCTGAGTGAGAATGAAAATACTTAGTGGCAGAGGCCAGTAAGTTAAAAAGGAGACATAAAGAGAAGAGAAAGGAAGGGAGGAGGGTACTTAATAGGTTGATATTGTATATATGTAAGTACAATGATTGAGATGGGGAGGTAATATGATGGAGAATGGAATTTCAAAGGGGAAAGTGTGTGTGGGGGGGAGGGAATTTCCATGGGATTTTTTTTTATAATCATGGAAAATGCTAATAAAAATTTTAAAAAATAAAATAAAATAAAAAAACATTTAAAAATGATAAGGACATTTTATCCTGATTTTACATGCCTTTAATTCTAGTACTCAGGAGTCTCAGATGGGTGATCCTTGAATGTGAGGCCAGTTTTGGGTATATAGAAAATTCTAGTCCCACCTGGACCATCAGGCAGACTTTCTTCTTCTTTCCCTTTTTTTTTTTTAAGGATTTCCACCTTCATTCATTCTGTGCTATGTGGATTTAAACCCAGAGGTAACAGTTGATCAACTGTTAAAATAAAAACTGATATCTTTGAAACATATCATTATTTACCCAGATGCTATGAAAAAATACCCATGTAGGATGCAATAGCACTCTCATGTAGGCTGTATAAATATGAATATTTATCAGTGGATATTATTTTTTAAAATTTGGTTTTCATGATGGAGTGTGGGTTTGTGAAGGGGAAAGTGGGGGAAAGGAGGGAATTATCATGGTTTACTGCCTGTAAATATAGAAACTGTCAATAAAAATGTTTTAAAAGTTTGGTTTTCATATCAAAATAAATTACTCCTACCTAGGTAGCTCCTTTCATTTAACTGTTTTACATATTTGGAAAATGCACAATGTCATCAGAACACATAAAGCATAAGTGGCTTGTGAAAACAGAAACAAAACCCTGAATCAAATAAACATCTACTTCTCTTTCCTCACATAAATTAAAAGCAGATATCAATAAAATATTTCAGCTATGGGTTTGTCTTTCCATAACGTAGAGGGATTCACACCAAACGAAAAAACCCCATTCGATACATTCGAGCACATTATGCTTTCAAGGTGAATTATTAAATCTCTAAAGCCTGACCTTCTAATGAAGACACTGATGCAAGCAGGAAAATAGCAAAGAAAAAAAAAAAAAACCATATACCACTACATCTGTACAGAGAAGGTCTTTCTCCCAAGCTTGCCTGCTATAAGTAAGCTTTCATTCAGCTAACTCCCTAAGAAAAGACACCAGGTAGAGTTCTGGAAAGCAGGTGTGTAAACACTTCAAGATACTGATATCATGGTATCTTTCATGTAGAAACCCGAACGCAACCCTCTGCCAGATGTGGAAACTGAAGCTGGTCTCCACTGGGAATGCACCTCCCCTTTCACTACAGACGTCATGATTTAAATGCTTAGTGTAGGAGAAACTGAAGGCCGAAAAAGAACATGCCTGCACTTAATTTCAAGTGACAGCTAATATAGTACATTAAAGGTTTAATATTATACACATGGTAGTTATGTATAAATAGTACTGTTAAAAGGGGTTACAACATCCCTAAGATATCCTAAGCCTAAAACACTTAAAAAGCACACTTGCAGTATGAGTTATCTTACATTATTTTAATTGGTTTCAAGAAGACTTCAGATTAGTGATGGGCTTTGACTTTTTGTGATTATAAAAGAGAAACCCAGATGAGTGCTTTCCAGGCAGCTTAACACCACTTCCAGGCAGGTTACCACATTACCTGTGCTACTTAAATGCCATTAGCTACCAGCGAATGTTATTTTCATGGAAGTGCTTTTATGTAAAGTTTGTTTTCCTAAAGTTTTTAGTTCTAATAAATACAGTTGTTATAAAAATGTCTCTCTTTTTGGTTTCTACTTTGCATTCATTACCAAGGAACTTTTTCAAAGAGGAAAACAAGAAAGAAAAGTGAGCTGACAGACTTAGCAGCCATTTTACTGTTAAAGATTTTTTTTTTTTTTTAGTGATATGAAAATAATCCAGTTACATTCCTTAGCTCAATTGCTTACATATAACTTATCTGAAAAAACATCAAGTCCATCTGTCAGCTGTGGAAGTTTATTTTTCCATGTGTTATCTAGAGATAAGCCAGCCTGTACTATTAGGTTTCCAGTGACATAATTGTGCATGAATTCTGATCTGAATTGGTATTACATGGTGTAAAAGGTGACACATTTTCTCTAATATAGCCCATTAGAAGGGAAAGAAATTGCCAAGTATGAAATCTGAGGACCTTGATTCATAAACTCTGTGACTTTGAGGTTTGCTCAATGGGGAAAAAAGAAACTTGTTCAACGTCCCCAGGTGCTGAAGGTTATGACAAGTAAACCTAATCCCCAGTGTAGTTACTCTGTTTGATAATCAATAAAATCTTATATTATCAGACTGCCCCAGCTGTATATTTGTTTATCACATTGCCTTGTAAGTCTCCAAAATATTCAAGTGCAGAATCACAAAGAGAATACAGATGTTGTCCTTATTCCCAAGTCATAGCTGATAGAATACTTGGCTGGGACATGAGAGTCAGTAGAGGTGTTTCTGTCCCCAACATGTTCAAAGTTTGTTTTAACATCCACACATCAACACCGTGCTACTTCAGGTAGCAGAGAAATACTAACCTTACCAGTCATGGAAAGGGGTCTTGACAAACCCAGTTAGAGTTCTTACAGCAAAAATTTCAGAGATACTACAGATCTGTTAAATCCCATAAAAATGTTCTTGAAAAAAAAAAAATTAGTAAGCTGTCAGGGCAAACTGTTGTTAATTTCCAAATTACATTTTCAAAATTTTGAAATAATTATGCTTTAAGTGGAAAGTATTCTGCAATTTCCCGCCCTCATTTGCATTTTTAGTTTGGTAGCCAGTACTGGCAGGTTAAAAACCTGACTTCTTCCAGAACACAGGGCAGTGGTATTTTCTTCCCCTTTGTCAGTAGAGGACAGTGAACGTTCATTAAAATTTGTATAGGACATGTGTAAAAGATCCTTTGTAACACCTTTGTAATTTCCAGCTAACTTCCGGGGACAGCTTAGCCAGAGGATAGAATTTTTGGATGGAAGCCTTATCTATAGGCTGGATAAAAGAATAATTACGCATTGTTTTTGTATTTCACTGGAGCAGTAGAGAATGACAATTTAATCAGTCCTTTGTTGCGTGTTGTAAGTCAAAACCATCATGATAAAACTTGAACATAGCTGGGTGTGGTGGCGCACGCCTTTAATCCCAGCACTCAGGAGGCAGAGGTAGGAGGATCGCCGTGAGTTCGAGGCCACCCTGAGACTATAGTGAATTCCAGGTCAGCCTGGGCTAGAGCGAGTTCCTACCTCAAAAAACTAATTGAAGGAAAAGAAAATCCAAAAACCTTGAACGTGGTCATTTGAAGGTTCGGTGTCTTTGTCTGATGTTTGAGGTAACCTCACTTAGCTCTGACACAAAGTCTCCTGCTAGGCAATAGGCTCCACGTTCCTTAATGCTTTATGACAACTATTAGAAAACCCTTTGCCTTTTGGAAACTGTGGCTTATTTTATTTTGTAAAGATGGTCCTAAGTCTCTCCTGTCCCTTAGGTTCTTGTGTAGTATACTCTTGACATTCTCCATCAAGAGGTTCACTTGAACTTCCTTCTGGAAGCTGGGCTGGCCTTAGTGTCTTGCCTGCTCAACAGAATCTGACAGAAGTGACATTCTGAGTCATAAGCAGCTTCCATTTGGGTGCCTTGAAACACTCACTTTTTTTTTTTTTTTAAATTTATTTATTTATTTATTTATTTACTTGAGAGTGACAGACAGAGAGAAAGACAGATAGAGGCAGAGAGGGAGAATGGGCGCGCCAGGGCTTCCAGCCTCTGCAAACGAACTCCAGACACGTGCGCCCCCTTGTGCATCTGGCTAACGTGGGACCTGGGGAACTGGGCCTCGAACCGGGGTCCTTAGGCTTCACAGGCAAAAGCTTAACCGCTAAGCCATCTCTCCTGCCCGAAACACTCACTTTTGAATTTGCCTCTCTTACAGCCAAGCTCACAGCATGAGAAGCCAGCTCTGACCATGCGACTTTGCACGGCTGCAGCCTAGGCACTAGATGCGTGGGTTCTACATGAACTGTGGGGGTAACGAGGGTCACCTCCCTGAGGGACAGAGAACAGTCAGTTATTATATTGGGTTAGTAACTTTGGGTGGGGGAATTGTTACGGGGGAAAAAAAAGTGGGCTTGGGAGACTAGAGTTTTAAGTTGGTTTTTACTTGAGCTTTTTAGGGAGGTGCTTATGTGTCAGAGGAGTTCATCTTTTTTTTTTTTTTGGTCTTTTGAGGTAGGGTCTCGCTCTAGCTCAGGTTGACTTAGAATTCACCATGGAGTCTCAGGATGGCCTCGAACCCTTGGTGATCTTCTTACATCTGCCTCCTGAGTGCTGGGATTAAAGGTGTGTGCCACCATGCCTGGCTTGAAAACTATTTTTGACAGATAAATATTGGACTTTTTTTTTGTTTTTTGAGATGGTATCTCACTCTGTAGCTCAAGTTGGCCTATAACTCACTATGTAACCCAAGGTGGCTTCAAATTTATGATAATCCTCCTGTTTCAGCCTCCCAAGAGCTTGGATAATAGGCAAGAAGACCAGGCTAATAATTACATGTCTTTACAGGGTAACATGTGATGTTTGGGTAGCTTTACCCTCCTGTTTTCCCACCAAAGTTGTTCATGACTTTACCTTAACATTTTATTTCCTGTCTTATATTTTTGGTTTTACTTCAAGGGCCCTTTTGCACGATGATTCCCCAAAGGCTCATGTTATGCCATATATTTAGTTTACCTCATCACTTGTCAGTCAGTAGGTATTTATGGAACAAGAGTATGTTTTTCAATAAGAGGTATCCAATAGCATAAACTGTTCAAACTTTTATCCCAGGACAGGAAGGAGGAACAGGACTCAAGTTTGAGGTCAGCCTTGGATATAAATAGGATCCAGGCCAGCCAGCCTAGGCTATATAGTGGGACCCAGGCCATCTTAGACAGAAGAGTGAGACCTTATAGCTTAGACACACACACACACACACACACACACACACACACACACACACACACGAGAGAGAGAGAGAGAGAGAGAGAGAGGGAGGGAGGGAGAGAGAGAGAGAGAGAGAGAGAGAGATATCATTAATCTTTATCTGAAATTCTGTTTAGAGAGTTGGGAAAAGGGAAATGTCTATGAATACCTAAGTTTTTTCTGAGACTTTGTCTTAAAACATTCCATGTTCTGTGTCAAACTATAGTATTCAATCATTGATTGACAGAGAGTGCTATGGGATAGGATGCTGGGATCTGCTTGGACTACATTGCTGTAGTAGACCTCAAAAATCGTAGGCTTGAGCCAGGCGTGGTGGCACATGCCTTTAATCCCAGCACTTGGGAGGCAGAGGTAGGAGGATTGCCATGAGTTTGAGGCCACCCTGAGACTACATAGTGAATTCCAGGTCAGCCCGGACTAGAGTGAAACCCTACCTTGGAAAACCAAAAATTAATAAATAAAATAAATAAATAAAATAAAATAAAATAAATCTTAGGCTTATGAAATAAAAAGAACATTTTTTTTCATTCACATCACATGTTCATGAGAGTTGGTACACCAGGGCCTTCAGCCACTGCAAAAAAACTACAGATGCATGCGACCCCTTGTGCATCTGGCTTACATGGGTCCTGGGGAATTGAACCGGGGTCTTTAGGCTTCACAGGCAAGCATCTTTACTGCTAAGCCGTTTCACCAGCCCACATGATGAGAATCTTTAGAAAACATGCTTCTCACATGATTATAAGCCATCAGTCTTTATTTGCTTTGAGGCTACTTTAATTTGGAAATTTTCTTTTTTAAAAATATTTTTACTTATTTATTTACTTGACAGAGAAAGAAGGAAGGAAGGAGGGAGGGAAGGAGAAAGAGAGAGAGAGAGAGAGAGAGAAAGAGAGACAGAGAGAGAGAGAGAAGGGGCATGCTAGCGCCTTTAGCTACTGCAAACGAACTCCAGACACATGCGCCCCCTTGTGCATATGGCTAACGTGGGTCCTGGGGAATTGAACCTGGGTCCTTTGGCTTTGCAGGCAAATGCCTCAACCTCTAAGCCATCCCTCCAGCCCATTAATTTGGAAATTTTCTAAGAAAAGTAATTGAACAATGAAAATTTCACATGTATCAGTTTGATATGAATCATAAAGTGTGATAGACAATAAATATTGCAATTCTAGGGCTAGAGTAGATAGCTTAATGGTTAAGGTGCTTGCCTGCAGAGCCGAAGGACTCAGGTTTGATTCCCCAGCACCCATGTAAGCCAGATGCACAAAGTGGTGCATGCATCTGGAGTTTGTTTGCAGCAGCTGAAGGCCCTGGTGTACCCATTCCCCCCAACCTCTCTCTTTCTCTCAAATAAATTATATATATATATATATATATATATATATATATATATATATATATTTTTTTTTTTTTTTGGTTTTTTGAGGTAGGGTCTCACTGTAGCCCAGGCTGACCTGGAATTCACTATGGAATCTCAGGGTGGCCTCAAACTCATGGCAATCCTCTTACCTCTGCATCCCAAGTGCTGGGATTAAAGGTGTGCGTCACCACACCCTGCTAAATAAATACAGTTTTTAAAAGATTGTAAATCTTCTTTTGTGTGACAGAATTCTGGCCCAGGAGAGCATGGGCTCAATGAATTAAGGGAGTTTATCAGACTGCTGGCTTGAAAATCTAGCCGACCTCATTTTCTTTCCATAAAGCCATGCCAACTTTTGAAAAGCTGGAGATGGTTTCATGCAGCTCAGGTTGGCCTCAACCTCTATGTGGCTGAGGATGACCTTGAACTGATGATCCTCATCTCCATTTCCTGATGACTGGGATTGCAGGTGTATACCACAACACCTAGTTTTACGAGGTGCTGGGAATCAACTCGAGTGCATGCTAGGCAAACACTTTACCATCTAGGCTACCTACACACCAGTTCCAATCATGCCAAATTTTAAAGACTGGGACTCTACTTTAACTGGCTTCAGAGTTGTATTCAGGCGAAAAAGACTTACATTCTTTTTTTCTTTATAATTTATTTGATAGAGAAAGAGGAAGAAAGGGAAGAGGGAGGGAGAGAGGGAAAGAGAGAGAATATGGGCGCGCCAGGGCCTCCAGCCACTGCAAACGAACTCCAGATGCATGCACCCCCTTGTGCATCTGGCTAATGTGGGTCCTGGGGAATTGAACCTGGGTCCTTTGGCTTTGCGGGAAAATGCCTTAACCACTAATTTGTCCATCCATCCACAAAAAATGTTTATTGAAATACATTTTTTTTAAATGAAATCACTAAGAAAAATAGCTCACATTTCACTGGAAATATTTTGGTGCAGCCAAACATTTCCTGCAGTTGTGTCCTCGTCAAATTTCATCAACAATATAGAATCTTTAACATTTCTTTCATTATTTCCTCCCCCCCCCCCATAAACAGTGGGGACAGACAGCTCTATTTGCAAAACTAACTTGTGCTGGCAAGTTGTATAGTTAGAGAAGAATTACTTTTTTGGAAGAATTCTTTCTAGAATCTGCAGAGTCAGTGTCGTCAACATGGTGAAGAATTTCTTTTGCCAAACAAACTTTCAGGCAGAATGAAAATCTTGGCACTCGGGGCTCCGTTGGAGCATCTGTGATGCTTGGCCACACATCTGGTTCTGTTGCGCTGGTGAGGAAACTTTCTTCTCATCTCCACACGCGGTGGTGTCAGCCAGTGTCAACAACTCCGCCAGCGATCCTGAGAAAATCCTGTCTGTTTCTCTGTACGTTGTCAACCTCCTGAGAGCCAGGGCTGACACACTGCTATTTCAAGAGTGGCTTTTTCTTTTTTTTTTTTTTGTCGTTGTCGTCGTTGTTGTTGTTTGTCAAGAAATAAGAGTAGAAGAAGTTCATTGCTGCAATATAGATGTTAACTAGCTTTCCTGAAGACCTGTCTTGAAGCATTTGATTGGACTTCAAATGAAAGCTCTGCTTTTTTTTTTTTTGAGGCAAAAGAAATCTAGCCATCAGAATAAGCCCAACTAGATAGTTCCATTCGTACTTTGCTTTCCTTGATGCATTTATCTTGACCAAACTCCCAGGTAAAAGTTTCCATTTCAATTCTTTTTGCCCACCCACCACTCTAGGAGGGCACAGAAGGGGCAGATATGTAGGTAACTCTTTCAGGACCAGAGAAGTTGCCAGCTTGTTTATAAGTGGAAGGCCATAGACAGCAGTCATTGCTAGATAACACTTAGAAAGCTAATTATGCCTTCATAAATATTTTATTTTTTTTAAAAGATAGGGGCATTAATGATGTAGGTTTTCAGAAGACAACTGCATTGAACACACTATAAATTCAATAGGCTTATGGAAAAACCCTAGGAAGCCTACCTATTCCTATTATGTGGGTAATAAACTGCAGCCCCTCCATTTTTTAAGTTATTAAACTTTCTGTTGTCAAGTCAGTGTTTTTAGCACCTATTTCCATGAACCCGAAAAGCAGTAATCAAATGAATGTCAGTGTCAATAACAAGTTTGTTGCTGCCTCAAAGACCCCTCTATGATATCAGAATCAAGGCAAACATTAGCCTTTTGGCAAAAACTTAGTTTGAATATAAATATTATTTTTACTAGAAAAATTTGTATTACTTTAATATAAATTAATGTCAAGGAGAAGTTGGTAAGAATAATAGATATGAGACTTTAAGGAAAATTTATAGTCTATAAAATAATTCCATGGTAAAAGTGGCATGATGGCATTAAAGCTCTCTCTAATTATTTCTCTCTTCAGTGTATTGTAGTGTGTGGTGTGTGTTTTCTTCTGGAAAGAAAGTCTATATTTTTTGCGAGGTTTTTTTTGTGTGAAGGATTTGTTGCCTAGATATGGTTGCTACCCACTTCCCTGGAGGTTTGTAGGATAAAATACTTAAACAAATGGAATGAATGTTGCACAGAGGTGTAATTCTTCTGTTAAAAAGTGAAATTCACTGCTCCATTCACCAGTTCATTATGTAAGCTCCTAAACCAGGAAGCACATGACTGCATAGCGGGCAATAACTCACTCTCATTTTTGGATAATTTTTTTTTCTAAAATAAAATTTAAAGTAATTTGGAAAAAATATTGTCTTTGTTCCACATGGTTTCTAGTTTCTATATTGATGAACTGTATCGCCTATTTATATAGAAGAATGGAATCCAGTTAATAAAGAAAAACTCAGAGCTTGCATTTAGTACTTTAAAATATAGTGTTCTTAGAGAAATATAGAAAATGCAGTTGGGAGGTACCTTACTATTGCTACTGTAATGAATTACCATAAGCCTAGTAGCTAAGCACAAATTTATTGCCTTAAACTTCTGTAGTTCAGAAGTCCGAAATGAGTCTCCCTGGGTTAAAGTCAAGACATGGGCAGGGCTACATTTCCTTTTGGAGGCTCCAGGGGAAGATATGTTTTCTTGCTCTTTTCAGCTTCTGGAGGCCGCTTACATTTTCTTGGCTTGCAGTACCCTTCTCCATCTTCAGATCCAACCCCAACAGTGCCTCCATTCCCTGCTCCAGGCAGCTCGCGTGTGTCCCTGATGCTGGGGTGCTCGGATCCTAGCCACTTACATCCCCCACTGGGAAGCAGCTGGTCCGTCCACAGCTGTTTCTTGGTCTGCAGAGCCTCCCTGTGCTGGCTGATCCGGTAGTAGAGCCATGTGCTTTCTTTAGCCTATACTTGCCTTTGTGAGACATCCCGAGGATCTCTGATTCTGGCTAGTGACAGTGAGGACACAGAGGGTGAGTGGCCGACAGCTTGGCCCTTAGGAGAGCTTGAATCTGGGCCACCTGTCATGCAGCTGGGAGATCTCTGCTCTCAGGTGGTCCAACTGTTTCAGCAGTTCTTCCCTCTTTCTGGGAAGGTCTTGCTATTGATTATGGCCATCCTTACACAAGTGGCTTCCAGCTGCCAACTGCTCTGATGGTCTCTCTCTCTCCCTCTCTCTCTCTCTTTTTTTCCTTTGACTTTCCAGGACACTTGTGATTACATTGGGCCTGCTCAAATAATCCAGGATAATGTCTCTCATTTAAGGTCAACTGATTGGCAGCCCTCATCCTATCTGCTACCCTAATTCCCTTTAGTCATGTAGCAGACACAATCATAGTTCCCAGAGATTAGGGCATGGACACTTTGGGTCTCTTTTCACCTACCCCATGCTCCCTTAGCTAGAAAGATCTGGGAGGGCTGGGTGTGCAAGCGTTGAGAAGTTGGAAACCCAGAGGCAGACACCGTCTAGCTGGAACAGAAGGTCCATTCCCTGCCGTACAAACTAAACATTGAAGATCATGTCTGACGTAATCTGCATCTATACTATAATCCTCTCTCTTCCCTGGAAAGCTTAGTCTTGAGGTATGCTAAGGATGCCAATGTCAGAGGGAGAAAAATATGAGCCTTGGCACTGCTCTGCCATTGATCATTGGGGTCAACTGTGATGCCCGCTTCAGTTTGGTTGAGCCACTTTCACCACTTTCCTCTTGATACTGTGTGGTGCTGGAGATTGGACCTTGGGTCTTGTGTTCACTGAGCTACAACCCCCAAACTTTGCCATTCTGCTTTCAAGTCAAGGTGATTGAGCCAGATTGCTTCTTGGGTCCCTCAAGTTTCAATGTCACCATGTCTCTTGGTGAAGTAGAAAGTACTATGGCCTTGTTATCAGCTCAGTGGGTTTACATACCAGGTACCCCCCCCCCAAAAAAAAAGAAAATTCAATAGGCCTTACTTGCTTTTTTTTTTTATAATTTTTTTTTAATTTTATTTATTTATTTGAGAGTGACAGAGTCAGAGAGAAAGACAGATAGAGGGAGAGAGAGAGAGAGAATGGGCGCGCCAGGGCTTCCAGCCTCTGCAAACGAACTCCAGACGCGTGCGCCCCCTTGTGCATCTGGCTAACGTGGGACCTGGGGAACCGAGCCTCGAACCGGGGTCCTTAGGCTTCACAGGCAAGCGCTTAACCGCTAAGCCATCTCTCCAGCCTGCCTTACTTGCTTTTTGGTAATTTTACTATGATTTGCTTTTCCCCAGAAGGAGGCAAGAAGAGAAAAGTGATCCATTGTGATCACTCCTTGCCCACAATCTGGATTAGATAATCGGAATGTAGTTTCCATATGTATTGTGACTGATTTTGTTTTGAGTGTGTGTGTGTGTGTGTGTGTGTGTGTGTGTGTATGTGTATGGTATGTGTGTGTGTGCGTACAGCTGAGCATAAACTTGGGGTATCTGTCCTTTCCTTCAACCCTGTTAGAGACAGCGTCTCCCTTGTTTTTCGTTAGTTGTTTTTGTTGTTCTATATGTGCCATTTTAGCTTCTGGATTTTCTGGGCTCTGCCTCCCAGTGCTGTAGGTATGCTGGGATTTTAGGTGCATGTTCCACTGGCTGTCAAGTTTTGCTTAGATGTTAGGGAGCCATACTCATGATGGCAAACTTGCTGAGCCATCTTCCTGTTCCCTACCTTGACCGATTTTGATAATCAATACATATCTAAATACTTTAGATTCTATCTCTGGTATAAGATCTTCTGATAATCTTTGAAAGACTTAGGCAGACATGTTTTTCTTATTATTGCAAGATAGTTGGAGTATAGTCTAGCAACAGATAATCATCAAAGAACATAAAGATTGTTTCAGTCTCACTAAAGAGCACAGTCAGGCCTACGGGCTATAGCAGAATTCCAAGATGGAAGCCGCGATTCCCATCTCTCATTCTGCACATAAGTATAGTTCTCTCTTGTGCACATGGGCAGAGGTTTAAGAATATGTTAAGATAATCATTTCCATGAATATATTACTTTTTTAAAAATTATTTATTTGAGAGCAACAGACACAGAGAGAAAGACAGATAGAGGGAGAGAGAGAGAATGGGCGCGCCAGGGCTTCCAGCCTCTGCAAACGAACTCCAGATGCGTGTGCCCCCTTGTGCATCTGGGTAACATGGGACCTGGGGAACTGAGCCTCGAACCGGGGTCCTTAGGCTTCACAGGCAAGCGCTTAACCGCTAAGCCATCTCTCCAGCCCCGATATATTACTTTTCATAGTTTTTCTTTCTTCTCTTTCTTTCTTTTTTGGTATTTTTAGTGTTAGCACCTGGAACTCAGTCTTTAGTCTCACGCTGGTCTTGAACTCAGTGATTCTCCTACCTCTGTCTCCCGTGTTGGGGTTAAAGGCGTGCGCCACCATGCCCAGCAGCATAGAAAGGAACATTATCTTTCATGAGCCTTATGTAATCATGTGAGCTTTTGCACAAGGCTAGCCTCTTTCTGAAGGACATTTGAAATGTGGAAGAAACCAACAAAGATTCTCCGTTGGTAAATTTCAAGATGAAAAGGTCCATTGAAAGTGGCCACTAGGAGCAAAATGCTAAAGACAAAACAGACTTTAGTCCTCCAACTATAAGGAACTGAATTCTACCAATAATCTCAATAAATCTGGGAGCTTATTCTGATTATTCTCCACACTGCCCCCTGCCCCCCGATGACAACAGACTGGCTGGCTTGTGGGGGTGAGATCTGGGACAGAGAGCACAGTTGCCTGTGCTTGATCTTCTCACCTACTGAACTGATAGCTGGTAAAAGCAACTTCTTTTATGTCTCTAAGTTTGTGCTAATTTATTATATAGCTATAAAAATGCATAAATGAATACAACAGTATTCCAGTTGAATGTGTTTTAGGATTTTGCAAAATTTTCTTTTCTCCCCTCTCATTCTGACTTTCTCTACAGTCTTGATGGCTTTTTCTGCCACACAGTGACTTCACTGACTAACTGCAAAGTGCAGGTTGGTCAGATCAAAATCTTCTTTTATATCGCTTAGAATTATCTTCCTTTCCTCCTTCATAGCTGATTCAACATGCAGAGACGTACGAATCTCCATGCAGTATATGCATGCTTGGACTGCAGAATCAAACCAGAACACACAGACTTCAAGAACTAAAGCAAACAATCTGTACATTTTGAAGTGGCTCACATATGTTTCGTTCGTTGCATCTAGTTATCTCAAAACACAGTAACCTTGACAGGGCAGTTGAGGAAAAAGGAGAAGCAATGTAAGCATAAATGCCTGAGCATCTTGATATCTTTTGTCAATAAACATTACTAGAATGTCATGCATTTGAATCCATGCTTTTCCTGAGGGAGGCCTGCACTTTGTCTTCTGCTTCCTGACACTGCAGCTGGATCTCATTTCAAGGGTAGGACACACCATGGGAAGCAAGCTCAAGCTTTTAAAAACTACACAAGAAGGCGGATCTTCACTAACTAGATGTCTAGGCTGTGCAGATTGGCCACTGTCTGCTTACCTATAACACTCTATGGCTGTCGAGAGCTTCACCTTGGTAATTTAGTTAAGCCTTATTTGCTTATATTCTATGAGCCACAGAATCATGACGTAGTGTCAGGTCAGTAATTAGATCAGAGTACGTGACTCTGGCCAATGCCTGAGAGAAGACTACAACAAAGGGAACTGACCACACAGTAGGAGGTCTCACATCTAATCCAGAAAAAAAAAAGTCATCTCTGGGATTGTTTAACAAAGTGCTCCTACATAATGCAGATAAGTGAAAACTATCAGCAAGTCAGGGATTCACATGTGAGATCCACGATTTAAAACTCATGTGCTCTGCTTTTCTGAAAATCATGGAATTGGATTAAGAAAGAAGACACCTAATTTTAGATTTAAGCAAACGTGGACAATGGGTTTTATAATGAAGGATAGGTTTGTGGCTATCAACTCTATGCTGAATAATGATGAGTCTCTTTAATAAAAAGGAAGAACTAAAGACATACTTAAAAGGCCATAATCTGGAGAAACTTCAAAATCCAGGGATCCAGGTAAATCATGATTTCACTTCTCCTGACCTTAGCCAGTCTTCCCAGGTGCTAGCATCAACACAGAGGAAAAATCTTTTCAAGGATTTTGTTCAGGATTTTAGCATCTAAGTTCATATATAGGATGTAGGGATATAGGCCTATAATTTTCTTTCCTTGTTGCATCTCTGTCTGGTTTGGGTACTAGGGTGATGCTAGCTTCATAAAAGGAGTCAGGGAGGATTCCCTGGTCTCTGATACCAGCCATCTAGATGCTCCTAAGAGGCCATCACTGAAGTAGACTTAAACTGCTCCCAGCATGGCTCAGAGAATCTTGTGGAAGAGGGGTGCAAAGATTGTTAGAGCCACAAGTTGGGACATTTTGCACAGAGACATTGCGTCTCCCCCATAACTGACTGCTGCCCCCATAATGCATGACCCACAATCCCCATGGGGTTGACCTACACTCCCAATGAGGAAGGCCTCTTCAGAGAAGGAGCAGGGAGGAGGGAAAGGATGGTACCAACACGTGATGTTTACATACAAATATGTCCATATCTAATGATAAAAAAGTCTTTACAATGCTACTATGTGGAGTAATTAGAATCATATCTGCTTCAACTGCTTATGCTGATGTCTTTCCTGTACATAGAATTATGCTGAGGGAAACACTCCAAGCTCAAATGAAACAAAGGACTGTGGTTTATGCCCACGCGGACCTTGTCAAGTAGCCAACGACTTGCCCTTGCTGTGAGTGACTGATATCAATGCTGGCTCTAAAGAAAGACACTTTTCATAATCGCCCAACAATCTGCTAAGTGAAAACATATGGATGGGCTTAGGCAAAGCCTGCCAGGGGTCTTTGCTGAATGGAAAACAGGTGCTCTCGCTCTGTGCCACGTAATACCCCCATTTACCCCCAAGTCCAAAGGTTACAGGACTAATAGCTGCCTTGTGGTAATCAGGAAGAGCCAAGACGCTAGCGCTGGTGAAACATCTGGGACATATTTTACATACTTGCAACATATGCTTCAGGTTCAATTAAAGTGAGGCTTTGGCACATTTATTAATCTTTTTTACTTTTATCCTATAAGAGGACCCACTGACCTGACCCCACTGTTATGCCATAGGAGAAAACAGAGAAATAATGAGAGCTAGAGGTCAGTACCTGCTTGTATGGTGAGAAACACATTTGTTTTTTCATGAAATTCCATTACACATGACTCTATACACAAACTCTAAACACAGGAACCAATGAATTTTTTTTTTTTTTTAAGTAGGAAATTATCTGTCTCCCATTCAGACACACTTAGAGCCAAGACTTACAACACTTACTGCTGTGAGAACCAGTCAAAGGTCCAAAACTGGGAAGTGGGAACTTGAAGGATTCTTTCATATTTTCATTTCTTATGGTTAAAAGTTTATACTTCGAAACATTAACTCTACGAGATTTTAAAAGCTTTTTTTTTTTTTTTTTTTTACTACACTTGAGATTTGTCTTTTGGGTTCAGACATGATTTTCAGGTTATCTATTGCATTATAGTAAAAAAGAATAACCAAATACATACATATGTCAATACATGCACACACATTCAAGTAAAGGACCAGGGTTATGAAAAGCTCAGCTCGCAAAATTATCACAGGGAAAACTCATGGCCCATATCCGGGAAAAGGAATCCAGTTGAACTCAGACCGTAATTTCAGCACTCACATGCAGTCAACTTTGGTGACTAGATCTGAAACTATCTTAGAACTAGAGGGTCAGTGTCACACAGCAAACCACTTGATCACAACAGGTGTTGCAGAGGGAATAACTAAATGGGCCCACCTGGTTAACCACCTCAGGTGAGCGCAGGTGAGTTGTTCACCAGGTATGTCTATTTGTCTACTCTGCCTCACATTCTCTCTATTAAAAAAAAGGATGACTGTAAAAAACAAGATTAGAGGTATAGAACACCAGCAAACTGGCTAAAATATATATGGGTTGACTTCAAGCAGGGACACTGAAGTCGTAGACTTCACTGAGGGTTTCCATTTATTAACATTGCTGGGGAAAGGCCTGCTGCTAGGATGGATCTTTATGGTGGCTTTAATAATAAAGCAGCAACAAGCGAGGGGAAATGGCCATAAATGGATGGCAGCTCAGTGTTTATCAGCAGAGAAATGATGATTCCGAGCTGGCACGTTGAGTTAACATACAAGCTCTCTACAGCCCTGCAACTGACCTTAACAATAAATCATGTCACTTATTGCCAGAAGTGTATGCTCAGGTTATTTAACATTAAGAACAAGCACATATGTATTTATTCATTTTTTTTGGAGAAAGGTGATTTCCTTGGCTGATTTTTAATGCTTCTAATAATGATTGGATGATATACAGCAGGAGACTTTCATATAAAAGCCAGAGCAGTTTAGAGATGTTTGACATGACTTGAGAAAATAGAGAAGGCAGAAAGTATGTGTGTTTTTATTTTCCTTTAAGCATCAAACATTAAGAAAAAGAAAGATTATTGTGAGGCTGTCATTGTGATTTTTTTAAAAACATTTCTAATGCTTTCAACACAAATTCTTACAGTGAGATATAACTGTACATCTTACACTGTAATCAAAGGTCCAGGACATAAATTAAGACACAATGCTTTTCTTCCTTTAAGTCGGATTCTGGAAGCTAATATCTGGTTTTATATACCAAACAAATTGCAAATAATTCTGTCCTCCTCGTCTCCCCTTAGGACACCTTAGATTTTTGGTCTAGAAATGACCAGAGATCACAGTGTCACAGAATCACTATGCTGCTTGCCATAGAAAGCTATTCTGCCAATGCCAGCCACAGCTGCAGTGGTGCAAGGTCATGCTAAAATCTTCCCTCTAGTTGTCCCTTTTCCCCAGGGCACAACCAACTCAAACAGTCCCAGAAACTAGCTGCTATTTACTGTGGTCACCATCCTCAAGCCAACCAGAAATCAAAGTACGAGTCTCTGTGACAGATTTTGTTGAGGAAGGAGGCATGGGGCCATTCCAAATCTAGGCCAGGGTAGTAAACACAGGGTTCATTTAAATGTCCTTCAGATCATGTCACACGTATGTGCTGAGCAATCCTCTGAAAATTATAGATGACAATATCCATGTTCAACTCATGCAGGCTACTATTTTTTTTTCCACTCCTCTCTCCCCCAAAGCATAGATTGATTTGTAATACTCAAGATAGGACACATTTTTGCCCTTCAAAAACAGTTGTCACCGCTGTTATCTTCGCAAGAGCTATCAAGTTCCAGACAAGCTGAATTATTATTATTTTTTTGTTCCTGGCAGAAAAATATTTGACCCAGCTCTGGACAAAAGCAAGGAGAATTTATAGCTCTCTCTCCGTCTTTGCAACATGCGGTGGCATTGTTAGGATGATAAACAGCACTGCCCAATTTTCTGGACTCAAACACTTCAACTCCTTTTTTCACTGTCTGTGAAAACAGTGTCATGTCTACATTTCCCGTCCCCAGGTACCCAAGTGCTGGGAAAGATAATTACCTTGTCATCTTTGTCATCTTCTTCTTCCTCGTCCTCTAGCATGTCTTCCATGACCTGCAGACAGAAACAGAAGTCGCTTTCATGCTCTTAAAGACGAGAATTTTGTCCTGTCATTTTGAACCTTTTGCAGATGAAAACTTTATTAACATTTGAAACACATGCTCTGAGCACTGATGTTTGATCTAGGGATGAAGATTAGGAAAATACTCTGCCTTTAATTGATTAAAGGCAGGGAACTGAAGCCCAGTCAGGGGAATCCTGCTCACATGAAATGTTTTATGTCAAAGAATTTGAAATATGCATAAGGTAAACCAACAATTTGGGAGTTGCTTTAAATCAAGAAATTTCCTTTCGGCCTATTCTGCTGTCTATATTAATCAGGCATTTTAAACGTACAGCCAGATAACTAAGCATGAAACAACTCTGCTATTTCTAATTTACTTTTTGCCTAACTCTAAGATAAAAAAATTATCTCTGCTAATTGATTCATGCTGGTGGTCTATAGCATAAAACTAACAATGTCTTCTATGGCTAAAATTTAATTCTTATGTGTAAAATCAACTCTCTATGATCTCCGTCCTTCTTTCTGATTTTGTGGGTTACCTGAAACTCTCATGTTAATTCTTTGTAATTTTTTTCACAAGGACTACGAGGAAGAAGATTAGAAATGTATTTGATAATCAAATGAGATAATGTATGTATAACTCATATAGGTGAATATTCCTAATATTTTAGAATAGAAAAGTCATTTTTATTAACAGACTGCTTTTTTTCTTCCTTGGTCCACACAGGCATTGAAAATGGAACTTCATGAGACAGAAATGTGAGGCTAGGATGGGCTACATAGTGAATTTTACCAAGCTTGGATTACAGAGTAAGCCCTTGTTTCAAAAAAAAAAAAAAAAAGGAAAAAAAAAGAATTTTATTCACTAATGGTTTTATCCACAATAACATGCACACCTGCATTCTATGGAAACCAAAAATACAAAAATCCTCCAGGGCAGGGTTATTTTTCAGGTAAGTCTCAGCTGACTGTAATTATGACAGTCTATATAATTTCTAATTGTTTTGCTACTTTTAAAACCAGCCTGAATATCTGTCTCTACATAAACTCAAGAGATCCATGGTTATCAAAATTTTGAAATCTTTCCCTCAAAGCTCATAACTCTTGAAGATAGAGACACTTATGCCTGCTTTCATGTATGTGACTTTTTGGTACAAAAGAAATAGCTTGTGAGTGAAAATTTTAATAACCAAAACGGTTGTGCAACGAGCTGTATAAACTGAGGCAACATGTCAAGATTCTCCGTTGTCATTTTTTTTTTTCCCTCTGAGGTATTCTAAGAGTATTACATGATTTAAAAGAATATCCCAAACATAAATGTTCAGGTCTTGTGAACAAAGGCATAACCCAAAGCATGTGAAACCTGCAAGACGTAATACCCTACTTTACATCTTCTCTTAAATAGGACTTTGTGGTCTTTTACTTGGACATTCAGCACTCAAAGGAATCACATTACCACACTATGTTGTTTCCAATATGTGATGCAGATTTATGCCACTTTGGGGCCATGCATGCAACTCAAACCCAGTGAGACGGTTTCACCCTTTATACTCTCCCTTAACTATCATGAGCTGTCTGTAAGTGTTTATTTTAAACACGCTGCTCAACATGTATGGTACCAGGTGATGCAGGTGTATTCACTTTAGCCCTGCAAGGTAAGTAGGCACACTCAGGTAAGCCTTCCTGTTAACCATTAGTTTTCTCAAATTTGAAGTATCCATATCAAAATAGACCACAGCAATGACGATGTGTACTTGTGGTGATAGATGACAGGCCACTCCAAGCTGGACTAGTTGTGATGGAGATTTAAAAAGGGAACGAGGGGCTGGAGAGATGTCTTAGCAGTGAAGGTGCTTGTCTGCAAAGCCAAAGGACCCAGGGTTGATTCCCCAGGACCTACGTAAAGCCCGATGCACAAGGGGATGCACACATCTGGAGTTTGCTTGCAGTGGGTGGAGGCCCTGGTGCATCCATTCCCTCTCTCTCTCTCTCTCTCTCTCTCTCTCTCTACCTGAATATTTCTCTATCTCTTTCTCTCTCTTGCTGAAATAAATAAATACAAAAATAAAAAAGGGAAAGCAGTCACAGTACGCATTATGTTGCACCAGAAGAATGCATCATCTTTCATACCATTTTAGAAATGGTTTTATACTGATAACAAAATCACCTACACAAATTCAGATTTATATGAGGTATTTTTCCCTCTTTAGCTATAATTGCCCATGAAATATCATATCAAATATGTGAAAAATTAAATTGTATTATAGCTAGTCAATGTTCAAGGGCATCATAGGGCTGGAGTATCTCCCAAGAAGAATATGTATGTACATCCTTTCACAGTACTTAGCATCGTCCTGCACTTTCTATGAGGGAAAAGCGGGGTCAGATTGTGCCTAGAAGATTGGAAAATACACTGTTGTTCAAGAAACACTTGGTTGACTAGGCAAGTGCACCATCTTCCTACCCTTTTGCTTGCTTGTTTTTGTTTTATGAAGTCTTTTCACTGTGGCCCCTCTTGCCTCAGCCTCCCAAATGTTGATATTCTGAGTGTCCGCCACCACAAATTACTCTTCAAATCTCTGAACACCCTTTAGGAGAGTGCCCATCCTTTATTTCTCAAACCTGAGTTAGCTCACTTGAAAAGGTTTATATCCTAGCCCGTGGGGCAGACGAACGAAGTAATCCAAACGCATCCCTACAGTTGCATGGGAAAGGAACCCACAAATACTTGAACTTTAAGATCAGGGGATCACCACTGTCAAATTACCATCCAAAGTTCAAAAAAACATTTGAACCTTAAAACATAACAGTAGACTAATTTACACATTCCCCAAACCATCTGTGGATCACGTACTGCAGTGTGAGTCAAAGAGGTCTACAGAGTCAGGCTCCTTGTGCGCGGATCCTACGCTGTTCTTACTCCGCACAAGTGGGTCATTTGCTACGCGCAATTTCACCACAATGTGCAGCCACGACCCCCCAGCGCAAGCATTTGCTTCTATATTTGGCAGAAGAGTGTTGTGCTGGTGAGAGGCCTTTGCATTGAGAGCTAGCTAGTGTAGTGTTCTAGTGGGCACTTTCCAGCGCCTTTTTTTTTAAATGCAAGAGAGAGAGAGAGCAAGAGCTATGGGGAGAGAGAGAGGAGAGAGAGAGAGACAACTGGCAAGCCAGGGCCTCCAGCCACTGTAATCAAACTTCAGATGTGTGTGCCACCTTATGCACATGTGTGACCTTGTGTACTTGTGTGACCTTGTGCGCCTGGCTCACGTGGATCCTGGAGAGTTGAACATGGGTCCTTAGGCTTTTCAGGCAAGTGCCTTAACCACTAAGCCATCTCTCCAGCCCTCTGGTGCCTTTTAAACATCACATCACAAAATTTACACATTTTTTTTTACAACTATTTTTTTAATACTAATGGCTTCCTAATGATGTCTTCATGCCGTTCTGAAATGTACTCCACTTATTACATATTGAGGTAAAACTTAAGGATGTAGCCTTTGAAAATAGAGTCAATAGTAGCCCCTACCCTACACTGCTAATCAAGAAGCTCATGAGATAATATACGCAACGTGCTTACTACAGTTCTGTATCAAAATAAATTTTCAAAAATATTAGGTAGTAATAAAAACATTAACAGTATTTTTAATATTGATTTTTGGAAAACCAATTATGTCTTTTTGGATAAAATAATTTTATATTCTTTAAATATTTTATTTTTATTTATGAGAGAGATAGAGAAAGAATGGTCATGCCAGGACCTCCAGCCATTGCAAACGAACTCCAGACGCATGTGCCACCTTGTGCATCTGGGTAATGTGGGTCCTGGGGAACTGAACTGAGGCCCTTTGGTTTTTCAGGCAAATGCCTTAACTGCTAAGCCATCTCTCCAGCCCTAATTCTATGTTCTTAAAGACACAAGTTTTTGATTCATGTTTTCACTGCCATGAAGAAACATTGATTGAGGCACACATAGAGGTTTGGGTAAAGATCCTGAATGTGAACAGTGCTTTCACCACCGATCTTCAGGCCTTAGTGGTCTGGTGAAATGGGTGGCTTTGGGGGCATGCATGACTCATGAACTGAGCTGTGCTTAAGACATGACATGAGGTCCAGCCAAATGTAATGCACACAGAAATCGCAAACGGAGCTTTTAAAAACAAACTGTGTGTATCACTAAAGTGCATTTAATGACGGCACAAAATTGCAACCTTCCCAGAGAACTCCAACAACACCTGCTATTTAAAAAGAGAGGGCTGGAGTTTAACACTTAGCTCAGGAAAATAAATAAAGTACAGGAGAACTAGTCTCAAATTCCACCTCTTTCCTTTTTAAACAAAACAAAATAAGCACTATCTAGTTTTGTTTTCAAGTATCCAAAGTCCAGTTGTCCAGATATTTGTCAGCAATAATTTAAACACACACACACACACACACACACACACACACACACACACGATTTCCTTGGATGTGTGTGTGTGTGGGGGGAAGTGACAAAAAAATCCATTTGTTAGAACAGATACATTTACAAAGTTGCTCTTTTTTGTCTTTTTCTTAAGGGGGAATCTCTCAGATTGGCTTTAGGATTCTTTTTTTCCAAATTATGCTTTCTGATACCTTGCTTGAAAGCAAGCAGTATTAATCAAACAAAGGAAGGGCACTAGGGAAATCAGAAAGATGTAATGCAAGCAGTTAGAAGTGACATGACCTTCTGTAATGTCGCTCGTCACAGACTTATATGCCATACGCTGGAGGAAGGTCTTGAAAGAAACTGATTCTTGGTACTATTCCTTGAATGTAACACTAATAAAGATGACATTTTAAAAAACACCCATAGACAGCCCCAAACGAAGTGCAGCCAGCTACATGACAGCAAAGAAGCACACAACATTATTTCTAAAAGGATAATATTTCTCTTTCCATATTCAATATTTGTCGAACATTTGTCATTAGCATATAAAATGCGGCACGTGGCTGTACATTTTAAAAATCCCTTTACAAAATGGAACAAAGTTGCATCTATAGAATCTACATGCCTTAAATAGTTGGTGAGGAGTTCTTTTAATATTTTGAGACTCGTAATTGTAACCCAATACAATAGGATAGTTTGTAAATTAAGTGGAAATAAATTTTATTTGACTGAAAATGTTAATAATTCTGGCAATATGAATAAAATATAACATATTTAGAATTATTCTACCAGAACTGTATAAGGAAGGTGAACAGAAGGATACAATGAAAGGAAAAAATGGGAAATAATGAAAAAAAAATGCATCCACTGTTGATACCTTCACGGGATAATGGCTACTAATTATTGATTTTTAATACAAATTTAAGATGCATATTTAAATCCAAAGTAGCAGCTAGATGTTAAAATGTCCTTGAACAATTTTTTAAACACTTTATGTTTTGATTTTTCTCAGGAATGATGTCTTCCACTTATTAAAAATTCTTTAAATAAACAGAAAAGAACCAAAAGAGTCTTGGTGATACTAACCTTATTAGTATTAGGCACAATGAAACCAAATCCTCTCAAAACTCAATGTTGACCAAAATGGTTTCTTTTGTCTGCTCATTCCCCCACCCCCTTGGAAAATGATCTTAGAATTACTTTTTTTTTTGGCTATGTTCAGAAAGAATAGTTACACAACTCAAGTTGCCTAACTCAAACACACTACATAAAAAGCACATTTAAAGAAACCACTGCAGGCCATATGTACAACTGCAATGTTAAAATACTAAAGGAAGTAATCACAAAAGAAACTTCATATTTAATTTCATATTCTTGAATATCCAACATATACAGATGCTCTGTTCTGATACATCACAAACCATATGCCCACTTCTACCCCAGAGATGGAGGAATTGAAACAGTGGTATTCTTTAACATTGCCTGAAGTTAATTTATATCATCATATAAATGCATAAACCAAGCATGGCCTACATTTGTGTGTCAATTGATTTATTGCAGATGTAAGTACGATATGAAATTATGAAATGTCTATGGGTTGAGAAAATATATGTAACCACTTAAATGATTTGGGAGCATTTGTAAGTCCTTTAGGTCTGGCTGAAGGTTTTTGTCATCAATGAGATCATTATAGGTATGCTTGGACAGGCATTTTTATAACAGGCCTCCTGTTCCTCACAAGATTTTTTGAGAAGAAACTTGCAAAATGAATGTCATGATTAAACTGTGCATATAATTTATTCCCTATTTGTTAGAATAAAAAGACTCATAAACAGGTCTAAAATGTACTTTCACCCATATAACTGAAAGCCACTGAATTATGATGGCCTCCTAGTTTGATTCCCACTATTAAGCATTTGACCTTGAAGTATCTCAGCTACAGTAGTCATCAAGACAACTGAGCCCCTAGATGCAATAATAATTAGTGTGATAGGCTTGCCAGTGAAGCTGAATATATTGTGATACAAAAGAAGGCAGACTAAGAAGAAAAGCATTAGTGCTTATTGCTAAAAGACTTCCTGATTTTTACAGAGACACTCAAATACAATTATTTCTTTGAGCATGCATTTCCTTGGCTCATTCTGGGAAGTGCCATATTGTAATTTAGTCTGATTCTTAATAGAAAATGTGGCTTTAATGTGGCTATCAGATGACTTTTGATTCATGCCACTGAGCACAGTGCTGTATTCCGCGTCATCAGCGGCACCCTTATTTGCAGCCTAAGATGCTTCCCTGTGAGGTGCAGGGACAGTAAATGACGGCACTGGCTAAGAGGATGGGACGTTTTATTTCCTTACGTGTCAGCTTAATATGCAGAAACCCGTCCATTAAGAAAAGCTAGACAATAACTACCACGCGTTCTGTAATCAGCATAAGCATCTTAACCGCATTTCATTTCATATTCCCTTCTTAGTTTCTTATGTGTTTGTTCTTACACAAAGCACCGTGAACGGAAATCTAGGGTTTATTTGAACTATGTCTCCATCTAAAGGCGTCACAATGTATTGTACTTTTTTGTTTGAGGGAAAACTCCAGTGCTGGTCTCTTTAGGATATTGTATGTTAATCCAGCTGAACAGGGATAGTAGGTCAACTATTAACCTACAACATGCTTTTAAAAAAATAATGTTTTCTTGAAACTGTATTACTTGTCAGGTTAAAACCAAGTATGGAAAAGGCCCCAAAACAGAATTGTTTCATGTGTTTTGGAAAGAATATTAAAAAAAAAAAACAAAACTAGACTCAACACTACTGTTATATTTTTATAAAATTTAGTATTTCAAGGTAAAATAGTTTTGTTCATTAATAATACAGCGTAAATGAAGAGAAAGTTATTTCCTTAAGTCTTTATGCTGAAAGCCAATGCTCCATTCTAGAACTGCAACTTTGTAACAAAAAAGTCACAATTTCTGATCTTTCAAACTTAAAACAACCCGAGGAGGAAAAAACAACAACAACTTTTTTTTGAGCTGCCTAACGTAGGGTCCACATTATCTATTTAACATAGTTCCTCCAATGCAAGAAGAGGGCGCTGTCCTGACCATCTGCTCATAAAGGCCCCTTCTCTAGCTGCATCACACATACTTGGGAACATTAAAGCTGCAATCATCCAGTTCTTTTTGAGGTAAATGCATAGTTGAATGCATTGTATTAAGGTAAATACTACACTTTTGAAACTTTGAGGTTTTGTAAAGACTAGAACTTGTAAACAGTACATTTATTCTAGAGCTAATGTTGGTAACATTTTGGAATGATTGACTGTAGTTTTTTGTTAAAATATTGTTCTTAGCATATATTAATTATACATAATAATGGGTTTTGCTTTTCAAATTAGAAAGTCTATCTTAAAGCAATGTGGTGAGGGAAATGGAGGGAGAGAGTGAAATGGGATGTATATGTGTGAGGAAAATATTCTGACATTAATCTGAGCCTTATCTTTTTGTATTTTTCACCTAGGATGTTCAAAATACTGTACTCCATGTTAGCATATTTAACCTAAAAGTGAAGTATGTTGATGTAAAAAGATATCATAATTTCAATTCTTTGCTTATGTTGTGCTTCTATAAGCAATGATAAAATGTTTTTAATCTCTTTTTATAAAGAATAATATTCACAAGAGGATAGTGGACTTGAATGAACACTTGGCTTGGAAAGAATGTCTACGGTGAGTGGTGAAGTAACGCATTGAAACCCCTGGGTAAACAGAACATTCAGGAAACCTCGCATGATATCCCATCATGCTTATATCAAGAGCTTCCTGCAATAGAACACAACTCTTTCTATAGTCTTCCAAAAGCCTGTCTGGTCCACTTCACTTCTGCTTCATGTAGTGTACTGTGTGATTGCTAAATTAGTGCATAATGCATTTATAATATTTATTGTACCAACATTTAGTTAAGTAACCTTTACGTAAGATTTATGTTGATTTTTTTTTATTTCTCATTTAATGGCAAATTATGAAGAGCATGTTTCATAAAGATAATTCTCCATTTAAATTCAGCAGTCCATTAAATATTAAAATTATGTTTCTGATGCAATCGAGAACAAATTTGTCCAGCTTCAGTGATTATTTGCACTCATAAAAATTAGGCTTGATTAATAAAATTTAAATGCTTGATTAAGTTGACATTTTCATGTTCCATTTGATTTATTAAAATTAGTCCCTGTCTCCAGGCATGGTAAGCTCACAGAGGTTTACCTTTTCCTGTCTCTTGCCCGCTCCATTCTGAGTGAGGCTGCGAGGAGAGACAGTATGTGGTTTCTAGACCTGATGATGATCTCAGGGACATCTTGCCCTTTGTCCTCATGCACGGTAGAGATGCAGAGAGAATGTTCTCCATGGATCTATGGACATGACCCGCAATGGGACCTACATTTAGACTATTTCTGTAAAACTCCATTTCTGAGAAGCTTTCACCTGCTGATAGTTTCACTTGTGTGTGTGTGTGTGTGTGAGAGAGAGAGAGAGAGAGGAGAGAGAGAGAGAGAGAGAGAGAGAGAGAGAGAGAGACAGAGGGAGAGAGGGAGGGAGAGAGATGAGTGTATGGGCATGTACTTGCCATGACACGCTGTGAGGGTCAACCTTGGGGTGGTCTTCCTCATAGTCTACCTTTAGACATTTTCCCCTAATTGTTTGCCACTGCGAATGCCAGACTAGCTGGCCAGGGAACTTTGGGGTTCTCCTGACTCCACTCTCCTAAGCCATATGTGCTGCTGGCTTCAACATGGGTTCTGGGGATCCGAACGCTGGTTGTCAGACTTGCACAGCAAATATTGTTGACAACCGAGTTATCCTCCCCGGCCCTGTGGATGGTTTCTTGGCTCCATTTCCTTCACTTGCTTTTTTTATTGATATCATAATGGATTTTTGCTTTCATGATCCTTCTATGTACATAACAGTAGTATGGATAATATAGTCTTTGTCTGTATACACTCAACTGCAGAATAACCAATGGTTGTGGAAAATACTTCTTACTTTATTTATTTGTTTTTTTTTTTTTTTCAAGATAGGATCTCATTCTAGCCCAAGCTGACCTGGAATTCACTAAGTAGTCCCAGGCTAGCCTTGAACTCACAACAATCCTTCTATCTCAGGCTCCAAAGTGCTGGGATTAAAGGTGTGTGCCACCACACCTGGTTTGTTTTTTTTTAGGCAGGACCTTGCTATGTAGTCCTGGTAGACCTGGAACTATGTAGCCCAGGCTGGCCATGAACCAGAGGCAATCCTGTCTCAGTTCTGAGATTATGGGTGAATAGCACAAGCTTGAAGAAAGTCATTCTTTTATTTTTGTTTATTTTTATTTATTTATTTGAGAGCGACAGACAGAGAGAAAGAGGGGGGAAGAGAGAGAGAGAGGGAGAGAGAATGGGTGCACCAGGGTCTCTAGCCACTGCAAATGAACTCCAGACGTGTGCGTCCCCTTGTGCATCTGGCTAATGTGGGTCCTGGGGAATTGAGCCTCGAACCAGGGTCCTTAGGCTTCACAGGCAAGGGCTTAACCGCTAAGCCATCTCTCCAGCCTGTCATTCTTTTTAATAGACAAACTTAGAAGATAACACTTCACAGGAGGCAGTGACTTATGTGACATCTTGCCAGTCCTCCGGGATTGTACACAGTAAGATGCTGGTTGTTGTTTATTGAGCACTTACTAGACAATTGATACATTGTATTGTCTTTAAAAAATACTTATTTATTTATAAGGGAGAGAGAGAGAGAGAGAGAATAAATGAATGTGGGTGCATTGTCTTTTAAGTCCCCCAGATGAATATACCAAAGTAGCATTTATCTTCTTGTGAGACAAGAGACCTGACCAGAAACAGCTCGGGGAAGGAAACAGTTCATTTTAGCTTATTATACAGCTTGGTGGAAAATTCAATATGGCAGGGAAGCATGTCAAAAGCAAACAGACAGCGGGCGTCAAAGCTCCACAGCAACTCCTGGCCCTGGCAAGGAGCACTACAGAACCCTGAGGCCCACCCCCCAAGACAGACCTTCTCCAAGAAAGCTTTACCTCCCAAAGGCTCCACCGGGTGATGACCGAGCGTCATCTGAAACGCCTAAGGTTGTGGGTCCACTTTACATCTGAACCAGCACATTCACCCAACACTTAACAAGTACAAGACTCAAGGCTGTTGGACTCCTAATGATAGTTCTGATCTATAAACACTTTCTACAAGCTGATAGATGTATCATTTCCTTCTTTTTATTTATTTATTTATTTGTTTGCTTTTTTGAGGTAGGCTCTCACTCTAGCTCAGGCTGACCTGGAATTCACTCTGTAGTCTCAGGGTGGCCTTGAACTAACAGTGATCCTCTTACCTCTGCCTCCCAAGTGCTGGCATTAAAGGTGTATGCCACCATGCTGGGCTTCTTTTAATTTTTTTTTGGTTTTATTTATTTATTTATTTAAGAGTGACAGACAGAGAGAGAAAGAGGCAGAAAGAGAGAGAGAGAGAGAAAGGGAGGGAGAATGGGCATGCCAGGGTCTCCAGCCTCTGCAAATGAACTCCAGATGCATGTGCCCCCTTGTGCATCTGGCTAACATGGGTCCTGGGGAATCGAGCCTTGAACCAGGGTCCTTAGGTTTCACAGGCAAGCGCTTAACCGCTAAGCCATCTCTCCAGCACTTCTTTTAATTTTTTAATGGAGGTCTTAACTATTTTTTTTGTCACCTCTCTGAAGTAGAGATAAGAACTGTCCACATGGGGCATGAAGGCCCAGGTTAGCAACATGAACTCGTCATGGATCATGAATTAACAGCTGCCCAGAAGATGTTGCTGTTGGCCCTTCATTGTATCTTCCCCATTTTTCTAGTAGTTTGGCTGCTTATGAAAAGGATAGGGCAAAATAATCCAGAGAGAATTTGAGCAGGTCAATATAAGTAGGAAAACACACCTGTCCTGACACCTGAGACCAAACTAATAGGTATCCTTCCCTTCTCCTCTCTGATGTCTCAGTCCTCAATGAGAAATAAGACAGAACTACAGGGCACATCTTTTAGAACAGAGGTTATAAAATCATCTGGTTGCTTTGAGCAAAGACATTTGACTTGGGCACTCTGAAGAACCATCAAGATGGTGCAGTCATTGGGCCCATAGGAGGTTTTGAGGGGACTGACATTGTAATGACTATCTGGGAGTTGTGGAGGTTAATTGGTTCAAGAGAAAAATCAGCTATTTATGGGAGAATATCTTCAGGATTCTTCAGTGGCCAAGATAATTCATTTGATAAAAAAAAAAAAAAAAGGAGAGGCTTAGTGGGTAAGGCACTTGTTTGCAAAGCCTAAGGACCCAGGTTTGATCCCCTAGTACCCATGTAAGCCAGATGTAACAGGTGGCATGTGTGTCTCATTAGCCAGATGCACAAGGGGGCGCATACATCTCGAGTTTGTTTGCCATGGCTAGAGGCCCTGGTGTGCCCATTCTCTCTCAAATTAATTATTTAATTAATTTTAAAAGGAGTGAGCCTTCCAGAAAAACTCTTAAGAAGTAAGAGTAGTTCTTTGCATTGCTATATTCTCATATGCATCTTGGGAGAATCTGAGTGTAGTGGGAAGAGTTCTGAAAAGTAGGGCTCAAATAGGAGAGAAACTGTAAGCAGTTTCTCAGGCAACTACACTAACTTTAAACTCTAAGTCTCTCTTGCGAGTCCTGATAAATTCTAAAGCCAGAATTGTGCCTTCCAATGAGGAGATCTTTAGAAAATTGGCTGTTAAAAATAGAAGTATTTCCCTTACATGTTTTTTTTTTCTGTATGATCTAACATGTCACGTACAAGTAGCACCCATCTTCTACCATCCTACAATTTTATCCTTCTAATTTTAAGTTTAGCAGCAGTTTGAGAACAGAGTCAAAAGATAGCCTCTAAACTCCAGAAGTATTAAAGGTAAACATGGCATTACTAAGCGAGAGAGAAGACTGAGCAGTGGGGCAGGAGTTGTGGTGATGTAGAGAGTTTTAGCCCTCCCCCACTTTTTTGGGGGGTGGGGGAGGATTTCAAGGTAGGGTCTCACTCTAGCCCAGGCTGACCTGGAATTCACTATGGAGTCTCAGGGTGGCCTCGAACTCACGGCAATCCTCCTACCTCTGCCTCCCGGGTGCTGGGATTAAAGGCGTGCGCCACCACGCCCGGCAGCCCTCCCTTTCTTTACATGTGATGCACATGCGCATCTATTCCAGGTGAGTTGTGCTTTGACTAAATGTTCTGCTTACTACATACAGACCTCTATCTCTGTTCCTAATATAGTCGAGTATTTAATTTGGTTGTTTTTTCTCTTCACTAAGTCACAAGCTGTCCTGGGAAGGGAGCTCGCTTCAACTACTAGGACTGTAATTCTTCTAAATGTTTGATTTTTTTTTTTTTGACTAGAAATAAATCAATAGAAATTGGACAATTTTTGACTGGGAAGGAAAGATTAAACTAAAATTTCTTCTCTCATCAAAAATTTTTGTTTTGAGATAAAATTGTGTTATGCATCTAGGTTGACCCTGAACTCATGATATAGCAGCCTCCTGAGTGCTAGGGTCATAGGTGTGTGTCACCAAGCCTGATGCCATCAAATTGAAAAAAAAAAATTTATTTATTTGTTTATTTGACAGAGAAAGAGGGAAAGAGAGAATGGGCACGCCAGGGCCTCCAGCCACTGCAAATGAACTCCAGATGTATGCGCCCCCTTGTGCATCTGGCTAACGTGGGTTCTGGGGAATCAAACCTGGGTCCTTTGGCTTTTCAGGCAAATGCCTTAACTGCTAAGCCATCCCTCCAGCCTCATCAAATATTTTTTGAGTAATTATCATTGCATTGTACCTGAGAGATCTTGCTCTGTGCTTGAATTAGATACAATAATCACAGGCTATGGATCCACAATAATCCTGATCCCACGTAAGCCAGACGCACAAAGGTGAGGCAAGCACAAGGTCGCACATGCCCACTAGGTGGGGCAAGTGTCTGGGGTTTGATTTGCCCTGACATGCCAATTCTCTCTTCTCTCTCTCTCTCTGTCTCTCACTCTATAAAAAACAATTGCCAGCTGGGCATGGTGGCACATGCCTTTAATTCTAGCACTCGGGAGGCAGAGATAGGAAGATTGCTGTGAGTTCAAGGCCACTCTGAGACTCCATAGTGAATTCTAGGTCAGCCTGGGCTAGAGCGAGACACTATGTCAGCCACCTCCAAAAAAAAAAAAAAAAAAAAAAAAATTGCCAGATAACCATAGAATATTCAGTTAAGTTGGGATTTCAAATACATAGTGGATATATTTAATGTAAGTAGTTTGTAACTTAACTGGCCATGTTTTTATTTGCTAAATATGAGGTCATAAGTTGGGGTTGAATTCATTAAGTCTCAATGACAAGGGAATTTGCATGGTAGAAGGCCTAGTCATGTTCTGAAAAGAAGGGAATGTTAGGGCCGGGTGTGGCGGCGCACGCCTTTAATCCCAGCACTTGTAAGGCAGAGGTAGGAGGATCACCGTGAGTTCGAGGCCACCCTGAAACTTCATAGTGAATTCCAGGTCAGCGTGAGCTAGAGTGAGACCCTACCTCGAAAAACAAAACAAAACAAAAGAAGGGAATGATAATTTGATGGTGAGGGTAGAAGAGGGTTGACATGTGTGGAGAAAATGTGGAACTCCTGCTGGTCCATATTCAGGTCCTGAGGTGGTGATGGTTTTGGGATTCCACTGTGTATCATGAGTGACTAGCAAGCAAGTCTAAGCAGTTCCTGAACATTCTAAGGGGAGCCCTGGGGAACTCCGTTTTCTACCGACATCGAATTGCTTTCAACTTCGTTACGTTAGCAATTGCATTGGAAAACAAAAGGTCTGGTCTAGTTCTTTTCACGGTCTCCTTAGATCTTTGCAAGCTGGTGACCTTCTGAAAAATAGTGAAAAAAAAAAAAGTTGAGAAAACTGTGGTTGGAATAAGCATGAGGAAGAAAAGAGAGACGATCCATTTTTAGATGTGTTTACAGGCTGTGTGACTCAGTGCTGCTTCTGCTAAGGGCACCGAGGATGTGATCTTTTCTGCTTCCGAGAAGCAAACCCGGGAGACTTGTGTCTGTGTCCTCTCGATGAGAGATAAAAAAAAAAAAAACCCTTTCTGAAGTGGAGAGAGTCTAACTTTACCTTCAAAATGCTTTGGCTGATGGAGTCCTTTCCTCTCTCAGCTTGGTGCTGGCCAGACTCTTTAAACTCTCCCAGGACTAACCCCCTTGCTCACTGCTCCCTCCATATGTCCCACACATACATCCCGAGTATTTCACCATGGACTAGTTCATAACAAAGAGCACTAGCTAACAAAAACCAAAACAAAACAAAAAAAGTGTAACAGGAATGCAGACTAAATACCAAATGCTCCTTTGGTAGTCTCTCCCAAATTTTCCAACACCATTACGGTTGCGTGGAATTTTTTTTTCCCCCTTATAAGCTTTGTCCATAGAGATAAGTGCTTGGATCTTAATTGGATCAGAGCCAATAAGGAAAATATTTGGCTCTATTCTAGAAGGGAAAAGAAGAATGTAATGTCTTGTCATTAGGAAGAGCTAACTGAACATTCCAGTGTTTACTAATGTATCTTCACAAGGCAGAGTTTGTCTCAATTTGTGTCATCATCATGCCATGAGTCAGTGAGTGATTTCATTGATCGGCCCCACTCAGTCTTTCTCATGCCACCATTGATTAGCAGCTGAGGTTGCTGTGTAGGAGGCATATCATGACAGTAGGGATGAATGTTCTTTTAAACTGTAATTAAAAAATCCTACTTGAGGGCTGGAGAAATGGCTCAGCAGTTAAGTGCTTGCCTGTGAAGCCTAAGGGCCCCAGTTTGAGGCTTGATTCCCCAGGACCCATGTTAGCCAGATGCACAAGTGGGCACACATGTCTGGAGTTCGTTTGCAGTGGCTGGAAGCCCTGGCATGCCCATTCTCTCTCTCTGTGTAGCTCTCAAATAAATAAATAAAATAAAAAAATTTTTTTAAATCCTACTTGAAGAATTTCTAGATATCAAAGAGATGCAAAGACTTTCTCCACATCCATGGAGGGACCTCAGCTTTGACTGACTCCTCCTGTGCTCACCTGGATGAAGGGGAAGCTATTTTTCCAGGTTAAAAATGCTGTCAAAATTAATGGGAGCACCTAGCCAGAGCAGCTGGCCAGTATGGTCTCTTGAGCAATAAGCATATAAGAAAATTCTTTCCTGTTGTGGTATTAATGTCAACTATCAATCCCCCCATGTTTAAGACAGAGTTTTCATCCATGCACTTCCATCTTTCACTGTGTTTATATTCTGTTGTCTTTGAAGTTCTTATGTCATAGAACTATTAGTTCCTTTCCTCTCTTTTCTACACAGACCTGAAGGCAAATTTGGTTTGTTATTCTTTTATACTTTTCATCCTAATTAAATTTTCTCAGCTAAATATACAGATTGTTTTCTCCTCTCCTCTCCTCTCCTCTCCTCACCTCTTTTCTCTTCCTTTCCCTTTTCCTCTCCTCTCCTCCTCTTTCCACTCTTCTCCTCTCCTCTTTCTCCTTTCCCCTCCCCTCCCCTCCCTTCTCCTCCCCTCCTCTCAACTCCTCTCCTAAACAAAGTTTCCTAGTTTAGAGTCAGACAACAGTATGATGCTTTTACCTCAGAGATCCTGTGTAGTTTTCACAGATTCTGAAAGCTTCTGTAGAGTCTCAGGCTTGCCAATACAAGCTCAGCTCACAACACTGTGGTCCCAGGTACATGCACCATGCACAAGAGGCATTTAGTCACACCATAGTAACCCCTATAAGTACTTTTAATTTGCTTATGTGTGAACACACACTCACATATCCACACACATAATATGTAACCAGCAAAGTATAATCCAGGTTTCTTTTCAAAAGGAGCGACCAGTTAAAATGCACAGCTGGGTATGCCAGAAAACACATAATTAGACAAATTGGATTTAAGAGTTACGTAAGGTCTCAACTGAGCCAGTGAATGAGAAGCTGAATGAAACACTGTGATTGCTGCTCTGGTGCAGGGAAAGAACAGAATATGTGGATATGTGTGTTTTGGGCAAATAAAAGGCAATTACTGGGCGTTAAGGAGTGTAGTTGGCATTCCATGGGAGCAAAACTATAGAATGTCTCACAGTGGGATATGCTGGGGATAAAATGTTGTCCAGGGCTAAAAGGCAAACTCTGTTGGAAGAGATGTGCTTGAAAAAAAAATGTGGCAAATTCTATTTTAGAGTTGTATTTTGTAAAAGGAAAAGGGCAGTTCAAAAATTATGTTATATAATTTTAATTATATGTTACATAAAATTTTCTACAGGCTTATAAAAAGTCTTATGGTATTTTAAGTATCAAGAATATACTATATGTTATTATTTCCCCTCTAAAGTGCTCTTTTCTTCCTTCCTTCCTTCCTTCCTTCCTTCCTTCCTTCCTTCCTTCCTTCCTTCCTTCCTTCCCTTCCCTTCCCTTCCCTTCCCTTCCCTTCCCTTCCCTTCCCTTCCCTTCCCTTCCCTTCCCTTCCCTTCCCTTCCCTTCCCTTCCCTTCCCTTCCCTTCCCTTCCCTTCCCTTCCCTTCCCTTTTTTCTTTTCTTTTCTTTTCTTTTCTTTTCTTTTCTTTTCTTTTCTTTTCTTTTCTTTTCTTTTCTTTTCTTTGTTTTTTGATTTTTGGGTTTTTCGAGGTAGGGTCTCACTCTAGCTCAGGCTGACCTGGAACTCACTATGGAGTCTCAGGGTGGCCTCGAACTCATGGTGATCCTTCTACCTCTGCCTCCTGAGTGCTGGGATTAAAGGCGTGTGCCACCACGCCCGGCTTAAAGTGATCTTTTCTAGGCAAGGCAGGTACATTATGAGAAAGGTAACAGGCAAAGTCTACAGTTTCAGAATTTTTCACTAAGAATTCTCAAACCAATGACTACATATTGAAGATAAGCCCCCCCCCACAGAATACAAAGCTAAAACTAAACCACTACCTTTTCCTACTTGCACATTATCCTGTTTGCAAATTTGTCTCAAGGCAACTGACTGAAAATTAGATATTCTTCTCTTGACAATCTCCCTCAAATAAATGGGACCAAAAAAAAAAAAAAAAGGAATTGTCTAAGAGGATCTTATTTTCTTAAAGAACATATTCTGGACTAATTGACAAAAATACCTATTCTTCCCCATGACACTTAAGCTTATAGCATGTGGAGATTGTCTCTCCATGTTGCCATAAATATATATCCACAAACTCTTCACCAGTAATAATTTCTTGTCTGTTATGTTGCCTCACCATTAAAATCTCTATGAGCAACCTCATATTTGCTTTGGTATAATGTGCAAAGATGTTAGAAACATCTCCAATTTGCAAGGCACATGCCAGAGACAGTGGCAAATACAAAGCTGAACAAAAAGTCTGTTCCCTCAACATTATCTAGCGAGATAATTACATGCATATTGGGGAGTTAACAATTCTGCCACACATGGGGTATTTGTGCATTGGGACTTATCTTTTATATTAATCATAAAGAGAATTATTTTGAAGAAATATGGTTTGCTCATGTTGCCACCTGAAATAAACATTGCTTCAAAGGAAGTCACAGGTAAGTCTGTGCTTGTATTATGATATTTAGCATCAGGCTGAGTTATGTATAATATTTTAAGAGATTAAGATATGACTTAATTGGTGAGCTGAGTGCCTGTCTAGTATCATATTTTAAACTAAAGATCAAATACCTTTGCATTATTTTGAGGATAATACTACAGTCTTGATTACCAAGCAAATGGTTAATTACAAAGAAAAATGTACTCTGATGACAACATATAGCTACCAAGTAGATTCTCAGGTTTTATAATCTTGTTTTCTAAAGCTGTTTCTCAATTTACCCAATTGCAACTGTCACATTTGGAGAAGACCGCCCTGATTCACTTATGGGTGTGTGGGGGGGGGGCACTTACTTGGGTGAATCAAGCGAAACAATCCACGAGGAACAAAACGGGTGGAAGGAGGAAAGTGACTCTAGTGAGGCAAGCTTCTGCCTTTTAACGAGAAACTCTTTTTCTTAAAAAATACTTTCATTGGGCTGGAGAGATGGCTTAGCAGTCAACGTACTTGCCTACAAAGCCTAAGGACCCAGGTTTGATTCCCCAGTACCCACGTAAGCAAGATGCCCAAGGTGGCGCATGTATTGACAGTGGCTGGACGCCCTGGCGTGCCCATTCTCTCCCTCCTTCTATCTGCATTTTCCTATCAAATCAATAAAAGATTTAAAAAAATACTTTTACTCATGAGAGAGAGAGGAGAGAGAGAACATGAACAATATGGGCATGCCAGGGCCTCTGGCCACTACAAAGAAACTCCAGACACAGGCACAATTTGGTACATCTGGCTTTATATACGTACTGGAGAATTGAACTCCGGCAAGGCCATAAGGCTTTGCATGCAAGCACCTTGAACTGCTGAGCCATCTTCCCAGCCCCACGTAAAATGCTCTTGAGAAGAGGAGAGAAGGTTGTTTCACAGTTCCAAAATGTTCCAAACATGCCAAGGGAGGCGTGTGGATTGAGTGTAACCTTGCCTAGGATACTTGAAAATTCTTTGTTTAGATCAGCAACTCCCTGTCCTCCTGACACAGCCACATCCTGGCCTTTTCTCAGTGAAGGTGAGCTGAACTAAGGTACTTTAATACACTTTTTCAGACCAACAGCTCTCAAGTCTTTCTTTCAATCATAGTCCACAGATAACGGTGTTAAGTACAATACCTTAACTTAGTTTAGCCATTAATAATTTTGTAAAGTTATATCTTAAGTAAGAATTCATTAGAGAGAGAAAAAAAAATAGAATTAAAGAAACAACACTTTGAAACTGCCATTTTGTTTTAAATATCAGGGCCCGCTCTTTGATGTGTTCCCTGCTTCAGTTTCGACCAAGATTCGTAATGTCAGAAAGATGCATGTTGTCTATTGTGTTAAGAACAAAGAGTTCCTTGATTTGGTTTGACAAAACTTTCCTCCAAACTTGAGTATTTATAGACATGGTTTCTGGGTTGTAAAAACCAAATTCAATGTTGATCTTGTCAGAGGGACCAGGAATGTGAACAAAAAGACAGAAGTAAGAAAGTAGAGACTTACTGTATCACGTTGCCTGTTATCTTTCCCTGATATTATCAAGAAGTACTGCCATGTCAATAGTAACAACAAAACCAGTGGTATCATGTAGAGTTCAAAGTTCCAGACAACAAAGAGGAAGAGCTGGAGGAGAGAGAGAAGAGAAAAGGAGGTGAGTCAACTCTGAATTTCATTAGGTGGGCTCTTATTCATACTGCGCTTCAAAACCCACAGAAGTAAATGCTTCTGAGAGGAAGATGTGTCTTGAAAACAAAGCCTTAAGAACTTGTTAGGCATTTTTTTTTTTTCCTGAAAGTACAACTGACCCCTGGAAAGTCAGTGTTAAGATTTTTACTTTGTTTAATTTCTATGAAGAAAATCCTGATATCATTACATTGTCAAAGAGGCAATTTTAATTTTTCTCCTCCAGTGAAATTATTGTTAGGTGAGACAAAATAAAGTAAAATAATGAAAGGCAGCTAAATGAGCTTCACTTCATTGTTGCAAGCGCTTGGTCTGTCGGCCTTAAGGACAAAGAATGAATTGACTATTTAACACCAGGGACATGCTTGTTAAAACTCTCACTTGGAAAACACAATGTAAGAAGTATAATAGGCAGATGAAAATACCACATCTACACCAGAGAGCCCCAAAGATTTCACATCATGACAAAAAAAAAAAAAAAAGACACTGCTTCTAACAAATGTTAAAAAAATAAAGTTGTTTTACCATTTCTTATTACAGAGAAACCAAACAGATATTAAATGAAAAATAAAGAGTAATTTTGTCAAAGGAAAAAATTTAATGCCTGTTTCTATTAGGTTTTAACACCACCTATTTCTCTAAGTAAACTATTTTTAATTGCAAGATAAATGTCAGACTAAGAACTCAACTCGGGGTGGCAGATGGAACCATTCTAAGAGCATTTACATTGTAAAACAACAGTATTTGAGACATAAAGTATGACTCACCCACCCCCTCACCAGACTTGAGCTTCTGGACAGATCATCGAAATGATCTAAATCCCCTGGGTCTGTGGCTCCTCTTGGCAAGCCAAGGTAAAGCTAGAGCATTAAGAGCTGGGTTCCCACTGATTCTGATGCCAAAGGCTCCTGTAACCTTTCTGCAACTTCCAGACCCTCTTTCATTTCTTCCTCAGGAAAAAAAGGGGTTGTCCCCATTTTTTGAAGTATCACTTCATCGTTGGGAAAAACAGGTAAAATGTGTGTTAAGGATATAACACATTATTTGGAACCTGCCTGGTAAGTGGGTAAAAACAAAACAATAAAACAAATACAAAGCCAACTGTTGTGTCCCTTCTAGTGCTGTTCAGAAAGTTAACTAAGTACTGACTAGGCTCTTCAGATTCTAGTAAGTACCGAGCTCTGGAGTGTTGTCTGCCTGCTAAAATTTAGATGGAGAGCAGAATAACTGGGAACTTCAGTTGTTTGGTCAGGTAACGACCACATCTTGCATTTCACACGGGTTAGGAGAGTTAAGAGCAGACTTCCTCAAGCATCTGGTCAATTTGCAGCCTTTGTAGGAAATTCATCCGGCCTGGGGCTTTTTCAACTGGCAGAGAACATGAAACTGTGGAGGGGCGGAGGGAATGCCTGCCAAGTCAAGGTATAGACCTTATGAATTTCTGTTACTTTGTCTATTTGTTTTCATATCTGAATAGAGGCTTATAAACCCAGTCTTCTCTAATATCCCTTCTCTAGTATTGAAAATGATTTCATGACATTACTGTATAGTTTTGGAACATGAAAAACTAAAACTTGGCAGGTGTGGTGGTGCACGCCTTTAATCCCAGCACTTGGAAGGCAGAGGTAGGAGGATCGCTGTGAGTTCGAGGCCATCCTGAGACTACAAAGTGAATTCCAGGTCAGCCTGGGCTACAGTGAAACCCTACCTGGGTGGGGGGGGGGGAACTAAAACTTGTGTAATTTATTTCATTCCTAATATTCATAAAGCAAACAGGCTCTAAAACCATAAATAATTGGTAACCTAAGAAACAAACTGTATAGAATTCTATGGCAACCATAGATTCAAGCAAAAAAAAAAAAAAAAAAATCCAAATATTGCCATGCATGAAATGTGAGTCATATCTCTTCTTCTTCCACCAGAAAAGTAGAAAATTTGTAGAAAAATAAATATTTCCATTTAATTCTGGATGATGGCTTTTATAAAGAATTTCTTTTCTCAGGAAATTAAATGAGGTAAATTTGTTATACAATCACATGTAAAAAGACCAGTTATTTTTCATGACAGTCCATATTAATTGCTTATACATTTATTTGTAGTAGGTGATCACTAGAATGCAAGTTCCTTTGGAAAGTATGCTCCAAAAGCAGGAGACCTTTGATTTTTTTTTTTCACTGTGTTATAGTCAGAGCTTGGAACAGCCTTTGGGGTATAGTACATGCTCAACAAGTAAACATTCATTGTTTATTAAGGTAAAGGGACACTAGATTCTCACATTATTAAACAGAAGTTTATTTAATTATGCTACGAGCAAGTCCTACAGAACCACTGCAAACATACAACTGAAAAAATACACACAACAACCAGTCAATTTAAACATCCACTTGGTTTTCTTTTTTTTGTTTTTGTTTTTGTTTTTTGTTTTCTGAGGTAGGGTCTTGCTCTAGCCCAGGCTGACCTGGAATTCACTCTGTAGTCTCAGGGTGGCCTGAACTCAAGGCGATCCTCCTACCTCTGCCTCCCGAGTGCTAGGATTAAAGGTGTGAGCCACTTGGGGACCAGAGGGATGGCTTTGCAGTTAAGGCACTTGCCTGTAAAGCCAAAGGACCCAGGCTCAATTCTCCAGGACCCACGTAAGCCAGATTCACAGGGTGGCACATGTGTTTGGAGTTTGTTTGCAGTGGCTAGGGGCCTTAGTGCTCCAATTCTCTCTTTCTAGTGAGTGAATTAAAAAGTTAAAAAAGAAAAATCTACTTACAATTATAAGCTGGGTGCTAGTAGCAAATTTCTCTGTATGGTAAATAAGTCTACCTTTGTATTTCTTATTTTAATTTATTTTTATTTGTGACAGAGAAAGAAGGAGAAAGAGAGAATGGGCACACCAGGGCCTCTAGCCACTGCAAGCACACTCCTCCAGACACCTGAACCATCTTGTCTGTCTGGCTAACATGGGTTCTAGAGAACAGCACATGGGTCCTTAGGCTTCACAGGCAAGAGCCTTAACCACTGAGCCATCTCTCCAGCCTCCTACCTTAGCATTTTTTCCAGATAAGATCCTCTTTCCCCACTGGCTATGCTGTCAGGGACTGTTTTGTGTATCATGAACTGATCTCATCCTTCTATCTGGACCTTTTCTAAGGTCATTCATTCACTGTGCTTTGCCCTCATGGGTGGGACAACTGTAACCGTTCTTTTTTTTTATTTTTTTAAAAAATTCTTTTAAATTTTAATTGCTTTTTTTTTTTTAAGGTAGGGTCTCACTGTAGCTCAGGCTGATCTGGAATTCACTGTGTAGTCTCAGGGTGGTCTCAAACTCACAGCGATCCTCCTACCTCTGCCTCCCACATGCTGGGATTAAACGCATGTGCCACTATACCTGGCTTAACTTTTTTTTTTTTAATTAATTAAGTCTTATTTGAGACAGAGAGAGGGAGGGAGGGAGGGAGGAAGGGAGGGAGGGAGAGAGAGAGAGCGAGAGCGAGAGAGAGAGAGAGAGAATGGGTGTGCCAGGCCCTCTAGCCACTGCAAATGAATTCCAGACACATGCGCCACATTGTGCATCTGGTTTATGTGGGTCTTGAGGAATTGAACATGGGTCCTCAGGCTTCACAGACAAACTCCTTACCCATTAAGCAATCTCTCCAGCCCTGTGATCATTCTTAACCTACTGAGAAGACCTATTTTCTCTTGCGATGTCTACTCATTAATATCAAAGTCCTGGTTTTATCCAGAATTAACTCATATGTCCCTGTATTTGTGTTAATTACAGGACTGGTATTGCAATAGAAAATGACTTTCTAGGCAGTAATCCTTCAGGTCATAACGACATCATGGGCTGCTTCAAGCAGCTTTCAACATCACCATTACCATTCAACACCACCAGCTGTTTCAAGCCACAGAGGAAAACACACTTTCTGTGAATGTTATCATTGCCAACATCTTCTTTCCCTCACCTCTAAATTAACACATGTGGTTGTCTTAAAATAAAGGCGTGGTGGCGCACGCCTTTAATCCCAGCACTCGGGAGGCAGAGGTAGGAGGATCGCTGTAAGGTCGAGGCCACCCTGAGACAACATAGTGAATTCCAGGTTAGCCTGGGCTAGAGTGAGACCCTACCTCGAAAAAACAAAAAACGTAAAAAAATAAAAAGAACTTGGGACTGATACACCACTACTCATGAGTACTCAAGGTATTCACGACACTCTACAAAGGCAAGGAGAAGGCATAGAAAAGTGAAACTGAGGAAAAGGTTACACTAGCTTAAGCATTCCTGGCAATGGAAAAACAATCTTATTTCCTACTGTATGCTCTTTAGGCAGCTGCCACTTGAGTAATTGATACACACAACACACACACTAGATGTATCTTTAAAAAACAAGAAATGGGCCAGGTGTGGTGGCGCACACCTTTAATCCCAGCACTTGGCAGGCAGAGGTAGGTGGATCTTTGTGAGTTTGAGGCCACCCTGAGACTACATAGTGAGTCCCAGGTCAGCCTGGACTAGTGTGAGACCCTACCTCAAAATACCAAAAAAAACCCAAAAATCCCCCAAACAAACCAAAAACAAGAAATGGCAGAGCTTTGAGCAAACCCTAAATAAAAAAAGGTTGTATGTTTTCTTTTCCAACCCTCACACATTACCAAGGCTTAGAAATGAACATGGACACCGGTGAACAGTCATAGGGGCTGACAGGATGGCTCAGTGGCTAACGGCGCTCTCTTGCAGGTTCAGTTCCCCAGTATTCACGTAAAGCCAGATGCACAAGCCATCTCATCCATCTGCTGTTTCTCTGTAGCCCCCCCAACAGCACGTGCATATGCAAACAAAAACAAATATAACTTTGAACATTTTTGTTATGTCATACTGAGTGTTCAAAAGTAGGCCAAAGTGAATTTTGGATTCAGACTATTAAGAATCACTGAGAAAAAGCAAACATGCATTATCATATTACTGATGCTTCCAGTTTTTGTTAGCTGGCAAGGAGGCCCCTCTGATAAAAAGAGCCCTTGGAGAAAGAACACTTTTTTCTGCTCCTTCTCTCTCCACTGAAGGCTCTTCGTCCTCCCTGGGGCTCGTCTGCACTGGTTGTCCCAATCTTCATAACTGACATGATACAAAAAACTGGCATAATACAAAAAAATTAGACTTCAGGGTTCCAGTAAGGCCATAGTGAGAAAGGAAAAGGCAGCTGGCAGAAATCCAAGGATGGCCAAGGTAACACAAGATAGGTCCTTGGTCCTGGCCTTATGTTTTCATGGGTTTGGGAGGGGGGAGAAGGCTTTAATATTGGTTAAAATGGGTCAGACAGGAAATTCAGAAAAAAAGAGCATGTCCCCAACACATTCACAGAATACAAATATAAACCATGAAGGGTCTCACCAGTGTTCTGAACACACTCCAGAACTACTTTTGCCTATGTGGCCCACAGAAGACAGACAAAAGGATTCTAGAATTTTTCAACATAAGGTGAGTAAAGAAATTTATGCAGTATTTGCTTTCATTCAACTTCATTACTATGGCTCTTTTTTTTCTTTTATCAGAGGACCCTCCTTACCAGCTAACAAACATTGGACTATTTTTTAAATGATTTTTATGGGAAGCAAATGAGATACATGATACATGGGATGATTAATCTTGACGGTCAACTTGATGGGATTAAGAATTAACCAGGAGACGAACCTGTGAGTGTGTCTGTGAGAGCTTTTCAAGGGAGGTTTAAGTGAGGAAGAAAGACCCACCCTTGGCTATGGAAGTGAGCAAGAGGAGAAAGCAGATGAGCATCATGGGTGTTCATCCCTCTGATTTCTGACTCAGATGCAATGGTCCTAGTCCTCCACCATGCCTTCTTCCTCATGACGGACTGACTGTGCCCTCAAACCGTGAGACAACAAATGCTTCTTCCTTTAAGTTGGGTTTTGGCTTGGTATTTTGTCATAGAAACAAGAAAAGAACAATACAACTAGCATAGTATTTTAAAGTACACTAAGGGGCTGGAGAGATGGCTTAGTGGTTAAGCACTTGCCTGTGAAGCCTAAGGACCCTGGTATGAGGCTCGGTTCCCCAGGACCCACGTTAGCCAGATGCACAAGGGGGTGCACGTGTCAGGAGTTCGTTTGCAGTGGCTGGAGGCCCTGGCACGCCCATTCCCTCTCTGTCTCTCTATCTGCCTCTCTCTCTGTCACTCTCAAATAAATAAAATGAACAAAAAAATTAAAAAATAAAAATAAAAGTAAAAGTACACCAAAGCCTGGAGAGTTGGCTTAATGGTTACAGCGCTTGTCTGTAAATCCAAAGGACCCACGTTCAGTTTCCTAGGACTCAGGTAAACCAGATGCACAAAATGGCACCTGCATCTGGAGTTCATTTGCAGAGGCTGAAGGCCCTGTCCTCCCATTCTCTCTCTCTCTCTCAAATAAACAAAATTGTCAACAATGTCTTTTTTTTAAAAAGTGGATTTAAAAGTCCTATGTGAATGCTACAAATACAACTATTATCAATTTAATGTTTTTCAGGCTTAAATTTTTTTTTTTTTTTTTTTTTGGATTTTCGAGGTAGGGTCTCACTCTGGCTCATGCTGACGTGGAATTAACTATTTAGTCTCAGGGTGGCCTTGAACTCATGGCGATCCTCCTACCTCTGCCTCCTGAGTGCTGGGATTAAAAGCGTGCGCCACCATGCCCGGCTAAAATTATTTTTGAGAAATCCCATGAATTTTATGAACAAATACTGTAAGTAGCAGTTACAGCTCAGAGCTTGTGTGGGAGAAGAGAAAGGGTTTTGCTGGGGTTGGAGGGTTGTGTTAAACAAAAGCATTGCAGTTAAAACATACACTAGTAATTACAAGAAAAATCTAGTGCTTCAAAGAAACTTCTTATTAGCAAATGTCATTAGTGTACATTGATGATTTTGTGAATTCTGTATTTGAAAAAAAATTAGGTTTCAAAATTTTAACTTTTTAAAGTAATATATATGTACACACACACACATATATACATACATACACACATATATACATACATAATATACATACATATGAGAGAGAAAGTATTTGGTTGGTACTTGCATTTTAATGAATGTCAGCTTCTGACAATAATGCTTTCTTCATTTGAAATTCAAATATCATTTACTTAAGTCACAATTATCTTGCCTGTAGTAGCATCAATATCACAAAGTACAGCCCCTCAATTTCTATTTGGGTTAGGCTTTAAAAGCACTCTAAGGGATGGAGAGATGGCTTAGCTGTTAAGGCATTTGCCTGAAAAGGCAAAAGACCCAGGTTCAATTTCCCAGAACTCATGTAAGCCAGATGTACTGGGGCACATGCATCTGGAGTATGTTTGCAGTGGCTACAGGCACTGGCATGCCCATTCTCTTTCTGTCTGTCTCTCTTCTCTCTCTCTCTCTCTGCTTGTAACTAAATAAAAATTAAAATTATAAAAGCTCTCTAAGTAGACATTTATCATACCAATAACTGTGGGCCACCTACACAATGCAAGACCCATATACCTCAACAAGGAGGGGCCAATGGAGAGGGGGTAGGTCACGGATGAACCTAATAATGGTACCAAACTGACTGTATATGCTGAATACAAAACTAATTTTAAAAAAGCTCTCTAAGTCTTAATCATAAATATTGTTTTGATAATTTTTAACTTACTGGAAGGCAAATGGTACAATTTGTTCTAACAATTATTTTATACCACGTGGAGGAGAATGAACTTCTGGGAAAATGTCGAGATGGAGACTGCAAAGATGACAAATCAGAAGACTCCATTTGACAAATGAGGAAACTGAGGCTTGGAAGAACTTTGAGATTTTTTCAAAAGACACTTTCTACTGAGCGGTGGAGCCAGGTCTCCCGATGCCTGACCTAATGTGCTTTTCCCACCGAGTTGCGCTGACGCTCGGTCACAGACTCCACGGTAACCGTGTGCTTTGAAGGCGTCAGTCATTGAGGGACTGATTATTCAGCATTCACACTTCCTATGCCTCTCTCTCCTCTCCTTGCCTTTGTTCCAGCACAACTACTTTTGCATTGGTGCAAAGAAAAGGGGTGACATGTGGTGTTGTGGGAAGGTTTGGTATGGTGGACAGGTCAGAAACTAATGGCGGAAATCAGTTTTGTGGGTCCCATTTCGTTCTTCCTTTTTCTCCCTCTCGCCTATGGCTCCACATAATCAAAAGTTGGCTCTTCACCAGGCCTCCATCAAATGGGCTTTCGTCTGTCCAAAATGTTTAGATGAAGTTAGCAAGGTGGCAGCAGTGGCAAGGATTGAAAACTGAATGAGCCAATTACATATTTTACAGACAAAAAGAGTCCCACTTTTTCAATGAAGATTAAACAAACAAAAAATCCCTGTTATACTAAGATTCTAACAGAAGGCGGGCTAAAACTTTTCACTCCTATTAAACAAGTCCAATGATATAAAGTCGAGTTAACGGTTCAAAATATTAAGATTTTATGGCAACACTATTTCTTTGGAGGTGCAAGACATGTCTGATTTTTATGTCTTTGAGCTTGGGGGTTTAAGACTCCTAGAAAGGACTAAGCCATTCACATCCTGCCTCCGGTGGATGCCCTTATTAAAGTGCGGTGGAAGATGCCTGCATTCAGTACCACACAGGACAGTATCCCTGGGGGAGCCCACTTCAAAAAAAATCACTTAAGTTGGAATATTGAATATCCTATTCTTTGCAAACTACAGTATATTTTAAAAAGAAATCTCATCCAAAATGATTAACACTTCCTACTGTTCAGAAAAAAAAAAAAGCCTGCCCTTTCAGACGAACAGCTGTGGGTCATTAACTCTCCAGCGATGAGATGTATTTGATGAGTATTTTTCTTTCTAATTAAGAGATGAGATTCTCTATTTGACTGTCTCTTTAGAAAGAAGTGAAGAAAAAAAATTCTGCCTATATGGAAAGGCCATCTCCTACAAAACAATTAATTATTTCAGGGTCCTTTTAGAAAATCCCTTCCCTCCCTAATTTCAATTCATTTTCCCCTTGAACTTACTACACATTTACACTCAAGGCTTCAGAATATTAACCCATTTTTCACTTATCCTTCAACTCCTAATATCTTCCTATTTGTTTTATCACTCCATATTATTTATTTCAGGTAAAACATATGGAAGGAATGTGCCAAAAGCAGATACATACTTACAAGAATCAACCCAGAGAAATATTTTTTTTTTTTAACAGAGTAGATTTTCCATGAGAATATTCCCTGATGTGAGAAAAGTATCAAATTAAAAAGATACATATGTCGGAGATGCCTTTTGAATCAATGATTAAAAAAAAAAAACCCTTCAAGGTGCTTAGAAATATATAAAAAAATTACTATGGCAATGAATCATTAAAAGGAAACTATTTCACCTCTACCCATAGTTCTGGCCTTAAACAAGAAAGTAACAGAATGAATGTCAAGTGGGATCTAAAATATTTTGCTTTTCTTTTGGAAAAAGCTTTCATCAAAGTTTGCAAGGAGGTAAAATTCCTGGATTAAAAGCTCAACTGAAGAGGGTAGTTAGAAGCCAATGAAAGCACTGTTGGTGAATTAGTCCTTCAATTGCCTCCTTCAATTCTTTGGCATTGGAGAAGAAAAAAAGAAAGGAAGGAGGGTTGACTTTCAAACATTCAGGTGCTCTGCTACAACTTTCTTCCCTCAGGGTACCTTTGGAAATATATAGGGTGTTTTTAGTTGTCACAATGATTAGGGCTGAAGAGAGACAGTTATATAAGTGTTTAGTGGGTGCAGACAGGCCTGTGGTCACTGGGAAAATAGTGGGAGTATTCTCACCCAATGGAGAATTTTCTTGCCTCAAAATATTAAGAAATTTGCTGTTGAGAAAGATTGCCAGTTTTCACACAGACAACAGAATAATCTTCAATCAATTTAGAACACAAATATTCTCATTCACACACATGTATACACACACATGTGCACACACGTGTGTGCGCACACACATGCAGAGAAAGAGAGAGAGAAGAAAAGTTCATTTTGAAGGTGATGCTATGACTTAGGATTTAAGGAGTGTGAATACATCAGTAGTAGAGAAAAAAATGCACTCACTCATAAGGATTTGCAATAAAATCTATTTTTACCTATTAGTGCTCAGTATTTCTTAAAACTATGTCTAAAGAAAAGCTGGAGGTGAGCCCCCAGGGCTCACTGACTCTCCCATAAGTCTAAGGCAGGCTTCAGCACATAATCAGTGTCTTCTGGGAAGAGGGTGGTTTTGCTTTAAGTAGCCAGATGGAGACACCACCTGTTCTAAGAGCCTTATGTCTAGTTGATTCCACTGAAGTTTGCTGCACCACTTCCATTGATCAAGGGAGACAAGATAGGCAAAGAGCCTGGGGAATCCAAATCACAATCATAGACTTTAACCTGGGGCTTTGAGGTCTAATGTACTGCTTTTTTATTTAAAAATATTAGATTTATATATTTGACAAAGAGAGAGAGAGAGGAGGGAGGGAGGGAGGGAGGGAGGGAGAAAGAGAGAGAGAGAGAGAGAGAGAGAGAGAGAGAGAGAGAGAGAGAGAGAAACAGAGAGAATGGGTGTGCCAGGGCCTCTAGCCACTGCCAGCTAACACCAAATGCATGTGCCACCTTGTGCATCTGGCTTTACGTGGGTACTGGGGAATTACCCTGGGTCCTTAGGCTTTCTGGGCAAGTGCCTTAACCACTGAGCCATCTGTCTGGTCCATGCTCTTTTAAAGAGAAGCTTTACCTTTTTTATGGACAATCCCCTAACATGAATGGTATCTAGGAATTGCTGACTACCTTAGGGGTGCAGGATCTCTCTGCCTTGCTGCTTCCTGTGATCATGCCCCAACAACACAGGGGGCCTTGGCATGCTCAAATGAATCCCATGCAGAGCTGCTTCTCTGCCCTCCCTATTGTAGTGATTGCTTTTGCTGTTGTTGTTGTTAGTGGTTGTTGTTCTTTCAAGGGAGAGTTCCCAGATCACCCTAGAACTCACTCTATCCCCCAAGTTGGTCTCATACTCATGTGGATCCTTTGATCTCTGTCTCCCGAGCATGTGCAATCAGACCTTGCCTGATTAGAATGAGAACTGCTTTCTGACTAGTTTCAACCTGGTATCAAACTAATGAGACTTCTGTTGTGTTTTAAAAGGTACATGTTTTTTATGTGTTTAGAGAAAATGCCAAGTTCCCTATCTACAAAATTAGTTCTAATGTTGACTGGGCAAAATATGTCAGGAGAGATCATTCTTCAGGTTTTGGTGACAGATGAAGTAGGGAACTTGTCGTAGGAAAAAAAAAAAAAGAGAGAAATTGGTTGGCTTCTTGGCAAGCTATGAATCAAATATATCTGCCTTCATTTACTTACTGATTGTGTTGAAAAAAATAACATTGTTCAGGTTTGTTTTGTTTACTTAGACATATCTTATAGAAAGCTCCAATCCCTTATTTGGTGAAATTGAGCCCTGGATTTTTGACATTGCAATCTGAAACTTAATATCCATAATCTTGGAACATTCATGATTTAACAAACAAACAAACAAAAACAAAAGCTTGACTATCTATTAAACAAACAAGCATGACAACTAGATAGGACTCATTTGAAGATTTGCTACAAACAATCCAATAGCTGCTGGGGAATTTCCACAATAAAACATATATATATATATATATATATATATATGTATATATATATATATATATACATTTTTATTTATTTATTTATATATATATATATATAGCCTCCAAGATGGTCCCATCAACTAATGACAGCAATAATGCACACTCTTTTTCCTGATGGAGATATTATCTCAATAGAGCTGCCAGACAGAAGGTTTGAGAGGTTGTTTATTTACAGTTTTTTTTTCTATTCAGCTTACAACTTGTACTGATTTTTGTGTCATTTTATCAAAGTCAGAGATGAAAGGCTGTGTCTTTGCTTTGAGAACATTGACACCTCCAATTGTAAAGCCCAGAGTATGTCCAGTTGGAAATTCATATCAACCTCGTGTGAATAACAGAATGCTGTGAGCTTAATGTTGGTCAAGATTTGGATATGGAATGGAAGTAACCTATGCTTGCCTGGAGAATGGTGATACTCAGAGGTCCCTTTCTTTTCTTTTCTTTCTTCTTTTCTTTTTGTTTTTTTGAGGTAGGGTTTCACTGTAGCTCAGGCTGACCTGGAATTCACTGTAGCTCAGGCTGACCTGGAATTCACTATGTAGTCTCAGGGTGGCCTTGAACTCATGGCGATCCTCCTACCTCTGTCTCCTGAGTGCTGGGATTAAAGGCATGTGCCACCATGCCTGGCTCCCTTTCTTAAGAAGTGAGCCCTTTACTTACTGGATTGTAGTGTCTGCCATGGCATCAAACAAGGTTGATGTTTTAATCTTTGTTAGCCACAGAAGTCTGGATCACTCAGGCTTTGGGAAAATCACTGTTTTGGATTCCAGAGCAAGACATCTGCATGTTTTTGTAAATGATCAAACATGGGCAGGTAGGAGGAATTGGTATTATTTTATCTATGGGGATTCACAATCACTCTAAACACTAAAACAAATCGAAAACAAATATAGATACACTCTTTCACATTACTTAGAAATAGTTAAATCCAGGCTGAAGAGATGGCTCAGTGGTGAAGATACTTGCCTGCAAAGCCAAAGGACCTGGGTTCGATTCCCCAGGACCCACATAAGCCAGATGCACAAGGAGGCACAGGTATCTAGAGTTTGTTTGCAGTGGCTAGAGTTCCTTGAGTGCCCATTCTATCTCTTTCTGTCTACCTCTTTCTCTCTCCATCTCTTTCAAATAAATAAATATAAATCAAATATATCTTTTAAAAAAGAAATAGTTAAATCCTATAATGTTCTTTATTTATGCTACCTAGACAGTCATAGGTCCTTCCAGAAATAGTTGGATCTAGAAGAAATGGCATTCCAGAGAAAGACAAGCTTCAAAGAACTTAATTTCCTAAAACACTCTTAAATATTTCTTTGAAGTAGCTCTTGAGTATTTTAGAGTGATTTTTTAAAAGTGTTTTTAAGGGCTGGAGAGATGGCTTAGTGGTTAAAGATGCTTGTCTGTAAGGCCAAAGGACCCAGGTTCAATTCCCCAGGACCTACATAAACAAGATGCACAAGGGGATATATGCATTGGAGTTTGTTTCCAGTGGCTGGAGGCCCTGGTATGCACATTTTCTCTCTCTCTCTCTTTTAATAATTAATAAAATTATTATTTTTTTAAAGTTTTATACATTTTTATTTATTTATTAAAGACAGAGAGAGGGAGGGAGGGAAAGAGAGAGAGAGAGAATGGGCACACCAGGGCCTCCAGCCACTGAAAACAAACTTTAGACACATGTGCCACTTTGTGCATCCAGCTTATGTGTGACCTGGAGAATAAAACCTGAGTCCTTAGGCTTTGCAGGCAAGTACCTTAATCACTAAACCATCTCTCCAGCTCCTAGACTGATTTTTAATTGTCCTCTAGTACCAGTGATTTTTAGTTATACCTGTAGTACCAATGAAAAAGTCATTATTCAATAATGCTCTGAAATCCTTATTAACCTGTTAATAGATTAAAAAAAATTGTGTTGAATATTCTCACTTATTTTAACACAACTTTACCAGTTCTACATATTTTCTTGTGTCTCAGAAGGGCTATGAAGATTTACAAATATTATTACACAAAATTACCTTTTATATTTTGAAAGAAAAGGTTCTGTTCCCATTACAGTTTTTGAAATAAATTGTTGCTCAATTTGTCTCCTTGTGTATATAAATGCTATACCCAGGTATACGCATTTTACAGCAATGTTTGCTGATGTACAAAATGTTCAATTTTTCTTAAGCTTGAAATTTGGCTTTGGAGCTACCTCCATCATGAACAGGTACAATATTTAGGGCAACAGCTGGCATTTCAGTTGCTCATGGGGGGAAACTCCCTCTGTTCTATATACTGTGCCAGAAAATAGGATACTCTGCTATCTAACGAGCCAAACACATGTTAGAGAAGTCTGTGATTACAAGTTACTTTAAAAATTAGACCTGCAGGCTTTATCTTCTCAGTTCTAACTCACTGAGCAGGAAGGCCTTTCAAAAAGCAGGTATCAATTGTGGCGATTCCCCTTTGCACAGGAGCTGCTTGCAGAGGGGTACACTCTGCCAAATTCTGTGATGTTCAGTACCATTCAGACACATTTCAATTCAAATTATTTTCACTCAGACTTATTCAACTTATCATGAATATCTTTCCTAGACTACTAGGCATTCTGATCTTTTTAATCCTCCACAATATAATCTTCCATTAACTGTTGATTACTCCTTGTCCAGATGTAACCTCTTCATTTCACTGTTAAAGCCATGCAGCCCAAATCAGAAAGCGTGTTGTTAAGTTTCCACCGCTCTCCCCCACCAAATAGACTTAAGAGCTAATAATATCATATATTTCTGCTACCTTACAGCTTCCGAAGCTTCGTCTTCCTTTCTGTCTTATAATTTTCTAATTTTCTCCTTCACTGGTCCCATTCCCCCAGCCCCTCTGTTCTGGAAACACTTCAAGAGTTATGTTTAGCAGCTCTAGCTATGTCTGAACATTTCTCTTTGCAATTCAAATAATCATCTTAGGCTGATTTTAACAGCCTTCTTTACTCCATTCCATCTTTTACCCTTGCTGCGTAATGTTTACTGATGAATGCCTCTCTTCCATTTCTTCTTGACAGACCTAAGTGGTCTTATTACTGCATGGGAAGCCCACAGGTTTGAGCACGAAGGCTACATTTCTTTTGGCCATTTTCCACCCCTCTCAACATTCTCTTAAATGCAACAGGACTTGCATTTCAATGGCAACAGAAGTTATCAGAGAACACTAGTTTAGACAGCAAGCAAGCTGAACCCCAACTGTTCAAACAGCCTGACTTTTACAGTATAAGGAAAGGCCCCCGCCAAGACCGCTGAGACGAGCAGGTATTTTTAGTTCACTTGCAGGCCAGCTCTCATGGAATTCTGAAATGTTTTCTTCAAGCCCAACCCAACCCAACTTTTTCAGGGCTGTCCAAATCTGTTTTCTTTTATAGCAAGTACAAATTCTTGGAGCAAGGGAAGCATGCGTATCATTTGCAATGCTGCTGCATGTCTGTGGTGTTGATGCCTGATGGCTCAAATTAGTGCTCAAAACACATGAGTGCATTGTAATTAGCTCTTGTCAAAGTGTTAGAAATACAAAATGATTTCCAGTGTAATAAAAATTATGAGCAAGAAAAATTCCTCATATCAGTTTCAGCCAAAATAGTTATTGTAATACCCTTTTAGCGAAGGATTCCAGAGTTCTAAGAGCAGGCCATTTTGTTTTCAGACAGCTTCCATTTCATTGACATGGGATACTGACATACATTATCTTCCAGGTATTTTTCCTGTTGCATTTCTAAAAGTGAACTGCCAGAGATGTACGTACTTTGGGGAAGGGCTGAGTGCTGCTATATGATTCCTTTTAATAAAAACTTTCTAGATTTTCTGTATTATTAGATCAACTTTTCTGAGTAAGTAAATATTACATAAAATTTGGCCTAAAGAGAACCATTAGCAGGTGGCAAGTATTGATTCAGATGGGTTGTTTTTGGTGCCCAACTCTGACCTGAGGGTCATCAACTTTTTGGTGATTTGCTTTGACTATTCATTATCAAGACAGTGACTCAACTCAAAAGACTACTTTGCTCAATCTTACAAAAAAGTTACAAGGAGGGCATGCTAGCTCTCTGGAATTTTATGTTTATCAATGAAAAGTACAGGCTGATAATAGATAGCTATTTTAAAAATCAAGTTTAAATACTAGTCCAAAGATGGAAGGTGGTGCACTTTGAGATTACATTTTATTACCCTCCAAATTACCCCTTTTGTATGTCTTTGAGACCTACCCAGCAATGTTTTTATATTTATTTATAGGAATGAGCAGGATGGGATGAACGAATCTACTCATAAAAAATAACAAAATGCAAAAGTTAATACAAATGGATGACAGAATTGCAATAATAAAACCTCTCAAAGAAAATCACAGAGGCAACTATTTGTGGCCTTTTGGGTAGGGAAGTGCATCAATTTATAGATATAATACTGAAAATATTTTATATCTGTCTCTTCTTCTCTCTCTCCTTACCATCAATTTGTATATGTGCATATATGTATGTAACTATATACATATAACTTGAATTTCATTAAAATTAGAACCTTTATACTCCAAAAATTCAATTAAGGAAATGAAAACATAGGACCTACGTTGGGAAAAAGTAATTGCAAATGATATAACTGATAAAGGACTTATCTTCAAAGTATATAAAGATACTCAAAACTCAATAATACAATGATGAAAATCTAATTAAAAATAATCAAATTATTTAAACAAACATTTTATAGGGCAGCATAGGAAAGAATGGCTAAAAAGCACCTGAGCTGGTGCCTACCTTTAATCCCAGCACTTAGGAGGGTGAAGTAGGTGGATTGCTATGAGTTCAGGGCCACCCTACGACTACACAATGAATTCCAGGTTAGTATGGACTACATAGAGTAAGACCCAACCTCAAAATAAATAAATAAATAAATAAATAAATAAATAAATAAATAAATAAATAAATAAATGAAAGAAAGAAAGAAAGAAAGAAAAAGAAATATGCACATGAAAAGACACCAATATCATTAGTTACTACAGAAATCTAAGTGAGGTAGTATTTCATACTTACTAGTGTGGCTATAATCAAAACAAAAAATAGGCACACAGAATAAGTAGGCTAGATCTCCCCGACTCCCCACCTCTGGCCATGATCAGTCCTCTGGTCCCATTTCCTCTGATGCTGGCTTGAGGCTACCTGGACCCTGTGAGCTTGCAGCTGAAGCAAGTCCCTTGCTCTGCCTTCCTAACTGAATGGCCCCTGAGTCCCAACTCCTGGATCCCCTTCTCCAGAGGTGCACCCACAGAGTGAGTAGGCCAGAGCACTCAGTTCCTTCCCCACCACTCACTTCCCAGGTGCTGGTAGCCCTGCTACTGCCTTGGGGCAGCCTGGTCCCTGAGCCGGCTGTGGATGCAGGCCTTTTGCTCTGGTTTCCTGGCTGACTGGTTCCTGGTACCCAAACCCCTATTCCCCTGAGCCAGAGCATGCACAGGTCATTGTAGGAGCTGGTGTCTCGCCCCTGGCTCTGCAGCTTCTTGGCTCCTGGTTCCACAACCACTGATCCCTGTCCCTGTGTGCTGAAGAGTATGTGCAAGTGGAGTGAGTAGACCAGAGCTCCCAGTTCCCAGGTACTTTTGATGAACTTGCACTCTCCACAATCTGCACACATATACTTATAACCCCATTGTACTCCAGTCTGGCTCACATTTCAAACAGAACACCCACTGAAGATCCTACAAGAACAAATGCTCGTTTCTCACTCAATAGAATAAAATGCTTCCCCAAGATGGGTAGGCCACAACTCAAAAAAAAAAAAACAATGAAATTCAGAAAACAGAGATCTCCACCAAGCATGCCTAGTCCCACAGTGGAAACCTCCAACAAAGTCATAGAGAAATCAACAGAAATTGAAGCCCAAAATGAAAATACAACAACCAGTGTGACCCTGATCAAAAGAATTGCTGAACTGTAATCAAACCATCAGAAAGTCATCAGCAATTTTATCAATTAAATTGAGCAGAATTGGCTCTTAGAGCACTCAGCTTTTGATACTAGGCTTAACTTAATTAAAGAAAATCTTAGAAACCTCAAAAGAGATATATGAATTGAAGGTGAGTCAACAAATGGAAGATCTCAATAACTAGTTGATTAAGCTTAATGAAGACCTGATAAAATGAAAAAATGAATTCCAGGAAGAGCAGTTAAGATGTTTACCTGCAAAGCCAAAGGACCCAGGTTTGATTCCCCAGGATCCATGCTAGCCAGATTCACAAGGGATTTTTTTTTTCCCTATTTATGTAGAAATACCCTGAGTTGCTTTCAGAGCATGATTGAAGCTCACTAGTGTAAATAGCAGTATAACTGAAATGAAAGGTGAAGGTTCAATGCCTCACTCTCTTTTGTAGCTCATGACCTGAAGTAAATAATTCAATTTTCTAAGTTCTGCTGTGCCAGAGACTTGACAAATGAGAACAGAAGATGGCATCATCTTCTAGGTCCCTTATGGTTTTGATATGTTATAATCCTATTACAAATCACTCCAAATTACAGAGGTCCCTTGGAATTAAGTTTATTTTAGCTTTTATTTTTGTTGACTTTCTCTTTGTCTGTGTTTATTACTATAACCACTGTGATTGGCAGGAGTCCTTTCATCTTTCTTCGCAATGTCAAGCAATCATTCAAACAAAAACAAAAATCAAATAGAGCTCTTAAAAACCTCACTAGAACCCATCACTAACAGAGTTATTATGTGAAATACAGAACCTCTGAGCTGGAAGACAAGGCAGAAGAAACTGATCAGGAGGCCAAAAACTTTGCTAAGTTCAAAAAAAAATCATGCAAACAGAACATGAGGGAACTGTGGGATACCCTAAAACAACGAAGCACCCCGATCATGGGTATACCAGGAGAGGAAATCCAGGGCAGAGGCATACAGAACATATTCCATAAAATTATTGCAGAAAATTTTCCAAATCTCTCAAAAGAGAGGATCATCAGATACAAGAAGCCCACAGAACACCAAACAGACAGGACCAAAGAAGAAACTCTCCAAGGCACATCATAGATAAACTTCTGAACAATGATAACTAAGAGTGCTAAAAACAGCAAGGGAGAAACAACTCACTATATACAAAGGCAATACCATCAGAATTACCTCAGATTTCTCAATGGAAATCCTGAAAGCTAGAAGGGCCTGGAATGGAACACTTCAGAATCTAAAACACTATGGCTTCCAACCCCAGCTACTGTACCCAGTGAAAGTATACCTCTTAATATATGGTGAAAGGAAAACTTTCCATGAAAAATCAATTCTATGACTATATGAACACAAAGACAAACCTACAGAGAATACTTCAGGGAATACCCCACACAGAAGAGTCAAACAACTAATCTCAAGAGCCAATAGGAAGGTCACAATAACTGAAACTAGACCAGGTTCAAAAAATTACAAAACGCTAGAAAGCACCAAACCCCATAAAGCACTCCATTTTGTCAGGGATTAAATCAAACCTCACAATTATAACCTTAAATATTAATAGTCTTAACTCACCCATCAAAAGACACAAGTTAACAGGGTGGACTAAAAAACAAAAAGGACCCTTCTATATACTGTCTTCAAGAAACAACCCACCTCATCACTAAAGACAGACATGTCCTCAGGGTAAAAGGATGGAAAATGATATTACAAGCAAATGGAAATAAAAAACCAACAGGTGTTGCTATATTAATAGCTAATAAAATAGACTTCAAACCAAAAGTAAACAAAAAGAATAAAGAAAGCCACTTCTTACTCATCAAGGGAATGATCCAACATGAGGACATCACAATCATAAATCTCTATATGCCAAACACATGTGTCCCACATTTTACAAAACAAAACCTACTTGACAACAAGACAAATAAATACCAACACCATCTTAGTCAGAGACTTCAATAGTCCATTATCATAAATAGACAGATCATCCAAGCAGAAAATCTACAGGAAAATATGGAGCTCAACAATACCATAGATCAACTAGACCTAACAGAGGTCTATAGCTCTTTCCACCCCAATTGTACAGAATACACCTTCTTCTCAGCAGCCTATGAAACCTTCTCTAAAATAGGCCATATATTAGGCCATGAAGTGTGCCTCCATAAATTCAGGAAAACTGAAGTAGCTTCTTGCATCATATCAGATCACAATGCTTTGAAGCTAGAAATCAGCAACAAGAGACACATCAGGAACTCCACCAGCTCCCATAGACTGAACAGCACAGGTTTAAACAATCAGTGGGTTGTGGAACAAATCAAAAAAGAAATTGTAAAATTCCCAGAAGTGAATGATAATGAAAATACAATTTACCAAAACATATGGGACCCAATGAAGGGTCCTAAGGGAAGAATTCATAGCCCTAAGTGCCTTCATAGAAGAGACAGAGAGATTCCAAATTTATAACCTCAGTGTCTACCTAAAGGCATTGGATAAACAAGAAGAATCCAACCATAAGGGTTCCAGACAGAAAGAAATAAGATCAGAGCAGAAATAATAAACTGGAAACCAAGAAAAAGGTTTTAAAAATAGATGAAATGAAGAGCTGGTTCTTTGACAAAATAAAGAAGATTGATAAACCCCTGGCCAACCTTATCAAGCAAATGAGAGGGTGGAGGGGGAGAGAGATCTCAAATTAACAGAAATGAAAAAGGAGAGGTCACAACAGACATCAATACAATTGGAAGAATCATTAGAACATACTTTCAAAACCTCTACTCCATAAAATTGGATAAAGTCAAAGAAATGGATGAATCCTAACCACATACCACCTACCAAAACTAAGCTCAGGGAAGATTAATCTCCTAAACAAACCTATCACATTCATGGAGATTGAAAAGGTAATGATAAAAAAAAACTCCAAAAGAAACATTCAGGACTAGATAGATTCTCAACCAATAGGTCTATATCCCTGATGAATTTAGATGCAAAGATCCTGAACGAAATCCTCACAAACCAAATTCAACAACATATCAAAAGCATTATCCACCTTGATCAAGTAGGCTCCATCCCAGGGACACAGGGATGGTTCAGCATATGGAAATTGGTTAACGTAATACACCACATAAATAAACTTAATCATAAGAACTTAATCATTTCAATTGATGCAGAGAAGGTCTTTGACAAAATACAACACCACTTCATGATCAACACACTAGAGACAATGGCATGGAGGGTTTATATTTCAACACAAGAAAGGCTATATATAAAGCCCTTAAAGCCCAAATAATACTTAAAGGGCAAAGACTTAAGGAGTTCCCATTGAGACTGGGAATAAGACAGGGGTGACTACTCTCACTGCTGCTCTTCAATATAGAACTATATGCAGAGATATTTGCCCAATCATGTGTATAGCTGTTCAATTCATTATAGCTAAGAACTGGAATCAACCCAGGTGCCCATCATTGGATGAATGGATTATGAAGTTACGGCACATTTACACAATGTAATTCTACTCCACAGTAAGAGAAAAGAATGACACAATGAAATTTGTAGAAAAGTGGACAGATTTGGAACAGACCATACTCAGCGAGCTTACACAGTCATAGAAAGACAAACACTGTATGGTCCCGCTTATCTGTGGTACCTAACCTGGACCAGCTCGAGTTCCGAACATACCTGATAGGCAAGTCGAGGCCCAGACAATAGGGATGGAAGGTTTGGGAGGAGGGGGAAGGGAGGGTGGGGAAAAACAAGCACAAAACTAAATCCAAAATGAACTGGTACCATAGAAACTTTTATCTTTGGACATACACTAAAAGATATAACCCTCAACAGAAGTAGGTGTGGGGGAGGGGGTTGGCACATGAAAAAAAAGGGCTCTGGAGAGTGTGAGATGAATTCTAAGCTTATAAAAATAATTTTTGTTTCTGGTCTGTAACTCCCAGTACCAGAAATTGGTTGCTACCCATAATGAGCTGTTGATTGGAGAGACCTGAGAGGTCCCCAGATCAAGACAGGTTTCTGTCAAAGCACTAGATTACCCACTTGAGGCAAAAATCCAAGACCCTATTGCTGAGGAGACCACAGGCTGCTGACACAGAGCATGGAGAGACCTGGCTGGTACCTAAAGAGAGCCTGTCCCCACACAGTCTGTCTGGTGCTGGAAAGCACTACATGAGCTCCTGGCGGAAAGTGGCCAGCAATGGTCTGAGCAACCAGAGGTCTAAGCTACTCAGGAGAAAACACCCTGGAAGATGTACATGCCAGTGCCATAGTGGCACACAGTCTTGATGGGTAACTGATAGCTTGCTGATTGGCTAAGGGATCAGCTCAGTGTAAAGGAACCCTTATCTGGAATTGAGAGCAAGATCAGAATCCTATGGAGACAAGGATTGTGCTCTCCAGTGTCAAGTTCTCACTAGCCTTTGGCTAAAATCATATTCTCCCTAATTTAATCATGTTTATCCCATTAGACTAGGCTGACTTCACTCTCCATTGGATAATCTGTTCTTCTTTCTCAGAAGGGAGCGGGAATGAAGGAGATAAATGACCCCTCGTGCTTCAGCCAAGCCACATCTGAATCCACAGAGTAACTGGGGAGATGAGCAAGAGTGCTGCTTCCATGCTGAACCCGATAATCAGTGCCAGGGTGAAGGAGAGAGATGCTGGCTGAGGATACTCAACACCTACCAAAGGTTCCTAAGAGCTCACCACTGAACACTTACCTCCCATGGCTCAAGGAATTTTACAGAAGAAGGGGCAGAAAGATTATAAGAGCCACAGGCTGAGACATCATGCCCAGAGGCATTCCCTGCCCCCCCTTAAAAAAAATAACTGACTGCTGTTCCCATAAGGCATAACCCACAACCCCATAGGGAACACCTGTAACCCCACTGAGGTCCTCGTGCTGAATGGAGACAAGCAAGAGGGAAAAGAGGGTACCAACATATGATGCGCCCATACAAACTATGTTAATAATAATAAAAAATGATAAACAAGAGAGAGGAAAAAATAAATAAATACATAAAACGCTGGTGAACATCTGAAGAAATACTTTTAGTGGACTCAGCTAATCTGGGGAACGATTTCATAATTTCTTAAAAAGGCAAATGTAGGGCTGGGGAAACGGCTTGGTGGGTGAAGTACTTACTGTGCAAGCATAAGCTAGAACCCATGTAAAATTCCAGAACACCTGGGGCTTACATGCTAGCTAATCTAGAAGCATCATTGAGCTCCAGGTTGAGGGAGAGACCCCGTCTCAAATATGATGCCGACAGCCACTGGAAACAATTCTTAATGTTGACCTCTGGCCACCAAGCACGTGTGCATAGAAGTGCCCGTGCATCCTCACATATACAAATATTCATATGCAATATCCATAAAAGTGCAATATTATTCAGTGATTAAAAGAAGCTACTACTGATACTGTCTGTGTCATATACTCAGAAACATTATGCCAAATAAAGGAAGTTAGATATAAAGGACATACTACATGGCTCCCTTTATAAGAAATATACAGAAAGGTCACATTACTAGCAATAGGAAACAGAAGAGTGGTTACCAAGGATGGGAGGTGGGAATTAGGGTGTAACTGTAATCAGGCGAGTGGTATCTTTTGGAAATAATTATATGGAATCACATTACAATGCAAATAATTGAGAAAAAACAGGTTGAGGTAATGAATTATCATGAATCCTGGGTATATCTTGCCAACATGGTCAAGATATTTAAAATTCTAGTTTATGACACAATCCTTGTGTTAATTCTTCAGATAATTGCTGCTCACTTAAGTTCAGGGAAGTCACAAAAAGGCCACTGAAAAATAGCTACAGCAAATGTGGACAAGTCATCACCGATTACAGCTCTAAAATCAAAGTCCTAAACCGGGTGTGGTGGCGCACGCCTTGAATCCCAGCACTCAGGAGGCAGAGGTAGGAGGATCGCTGTGATGTTGAGGCCACCGTGAGACTCCATAGTGAGTTCCAGGTCAGCCTTGGCTAAAGCGAGACCCTACCTCGAAAAACAAATTCCTAAGCATAGGAGATGAAAAGTAGTGATGAAATGCTACTACCCTCAGAAAAGTGAGACATTCATGATTAGTTCCACATGCCTATGCAAAACAGGATCATTTTGGAAGAAATAAAAAAGGAATGGCAGGCAGCTTAGGCCAACATTTTGAAAGAAAATAGGTCAAGTAAAAGCAACGAAACAAATGGTGTCACAAGGGAATGAGGACCGAGTCTACAAGGTCATCTTCCCTACTCAGAAGAAAGCACTCCTGATGACTACCACGATGCTTTGATGTCTTCTTACTGGGTAATCATGCTGGGGAGCTCGTTTAATTGGGGTCTACACTTAGGTTTTCATTGCATTCCTCTGCGATCTCTATTACTCAGTCTCCCATAGTACTACCTGTCAGGAGGAAATAAAACACCTCACTCCCACATTCATCCACAAAAATAGCAGGAGAACATGTTCGGGGGTTTATTTTATTTTTCTGGTCAGTGATAGTCAGCGACTCCCATTGGTGGGTCGGGTTTGTTTTTCTCAGTATATTACATCAAGAAACTAGAAATGAAAACTGCTGAACACAGCAGGGCAATGAAATAAATCTGAAAACCACTTCCAACTGTTTCACGTGAACACTTCTAAACCTCTAGGATAAGCACGACTCTAATGGCCACAAACATTTATGTTTCTTTCATGATAAAGCCTAATGCATGCGTTTGTAAGTTAGCTAAATTATATCAAGCATGGCAAAGTAGTTGAGCCCTGGCGGATTTCCAATGTTATAGCCATTTCTCTGTGAATTGCTATACTCCACAGTGGCTGGCTGTTCTATCTCCCAGGCCATCAGGTGTGGCTTTATCTTTTAAGAGCACCATTTCCCCGTTCACTAGCTCCCTGTGGTGCCAACATCACCCTGCTTTCATTTATGTCATTGCTATTCAGACATGGTGACCACCCTTCTGGCCAGAAGTGTTCAACATAGTTCCCCGCCCCCTCATGAAGACAGTGACTTGGGGCAAAGCTAGACACATTGTTTACTAGTGTGACAAAAGGTAGTGATGTGTCTTTCTAATTTGAGCCAAGTCTGGGAGGCATGGAGAGCATGGAGAGGTGTATGGGCTTTCCATATCAGAAGACTCTAGATCTTGGTCTAATTGAAAATCAAAATAACATAAAATAAATTACACCCACTTTATTTCTTCTGAAGTAACTGATGAAGAGGAAAACTCTAAAAAGCATGTTATGAAAAACATTAAATAAGTCTCAGTGATACTTTTTATGATTTTCCCCATCAAACAAGGAAGCTTATTTTTGGCTCTTCTATGTAGAAATAGTTCATCAATAATAACAGTACCAATTCAGATACAATAGGTATGTATAAATAAGTTTATCAAGTGTGCATATGGATTTTGCACTTTTGTGTACATGGATATAAGGTGCATGTATATAAATTCATATCATATATACAAACGATTTATTTTTCCTTAGAAAAGTAAATAAGTATATTCACGGACTCCTTGTCTTCAACTGTAGAATGGAACTGTCAATTGACTTAAAATGCAAAAGTTTTGCTGGGCATGGTGGTGCACGCCTTTAATTCCAGCACTGGGGAGGCAGAGGTAGGAGGATTGCTGTGAATTCAAGGCCACCCTGACACTACATAGTGAATTCCAGATCAGCCTGGGCTACAGTGAAGCCCTACCTTAAAAAAAAAAAAGATGCAAAAGTTCATAAATATTACAACACTATAGTTTGTCTCAATTTTAGGGAAATAATCCTATGCAGGATTAATGCAGCACTACTATTGTATTTTAGAAATTTTATTACTTTGAATGGGACTAATGCAGTACTATTAAAATATTTAAAATTTTTATATTTTAAAATCTATAAAGCATTTGAATATGACATGTAAATACAAATGATATTAATTAAGTAAAGTTATTATTAGACGACATTTTCTTGTGTGGCAATGAACAACCCCAGGAAGCAGGCTGAGCAAAGGACTGTTCCATTCCGGCAGCACTGATGACGTCACCCACTTCTTTCCTAGTCAGGAAAAGGAAGGAGCCCGGCACTTCCCATGACTTGGGAGGCTGAGGAAGGAGGAGCTCAAGTTTGAGGTCAGCCTCTGAAAATTAGTAAGACAGTGTCTCAAAATACAATTAAACAAGGGCTGGAGATGTAGCTTAGTGGTAGAGTAATTGGAGAGAGAGAGAGAGATGATAGTTGGAAGAGGTGGGAGGAAGAGATTACAATTACATGAGGGAAATTTTAATAAAAGAGGCCATCTTTCTTCCCCCTTTTAAATTTTATTTATTTATTTATTTGAGAGCGACAGACACAGAGAGAAAGACAGACAGAGGGAGAGAGAGAGAATGGGCGCGCCAGGGCTTCCAGCCTCTGCAAATGAACTCCAGATGCGTGCGCCCCCTTGTGCATCTGGCTAATGTGGGACCTGGGGAACCGAGCCTCGAACCGGGGTCCTTAGGCTTCACAGGCAAGTGCTTAACTGCTAAGCCATCTCTCCAGCCCTCTTTCCCCCCCCCTTTTTTTTAAAGATCTTGTTTGTTTTTATTTACTTATTTGAGAGCGACAGAGAGAGAAAGAGGCAGATATAGAGAAAGAGACAGAATGGGCGCGCCAAGGCCTCCAGCCACTGCAAATGAACTCCAGGTGCGTGCGCTCCCTTGTGCATCTGGCTAACGTGGGTCCTGGGGAATCGAGCCTCGAACCAGGTCCTTAGGCTTCACAGGCAAGCGCTTAACCGCTATGCCATCTCTCTAGCCCCTTTCTTCCTTTTTAAGTGTCTTATGGCAAGCTGAAACTGTTTCTAATCCTATGGGTTTTCTGGGAAAAAAAAGTAGGGCTATCTTTTTTTGTTACCTGTCTAACTTAAGATTGACTGGAACAGTAGGGTAACCAGATAACATTTAATTTTGAGGAGAACCCCAAAGATCTTCCCAAATTGAATTTTATTACCGTCTTAGCACATTCAGAGGAGATTGGGTACATTCGGGGTGGTGTGGCTGTAGACTGTCATGGAACCTGCAGATAACATGGAAGGAACTGGGTATATCTGTTCTGTCTTCAAACTTAGGGCAATGTGTTATTTTGGGGACATGATTCCTAAAGTTTAATAAACAGAGTGAGGTCTGATTTCTGGATCTCAACTAGCTGGTTTCTTTTCCCCAATTTTATAAAGCAAGAGAATTTACTCTCCTGTGTTTGCAGTAGACTTCCAACATTTTCTTTACCAGGCAATTGTAAAGAAGACATTTACTTAGAAAGGTTTCTATAGCAAACTTCTGGAAGGAGTTCTTGCTTTCTGACCTACCCAAAGGTGGATTCCAATCCTTACAGATGTGTTCATGTATGTAAACTTTAAGAGCAGATAGTAAGGCCAGCATGGAAATCCCATTCAAAAAAGATGACTGTTTATTTTTTTAAAAGCATCAATCTTTTTGTATCATTAGACAATTAGGCTAGTTTTCCCTAAAAGAGGTCAACCTTCCGAGTTGGACTGGAAACAGTCAGTATTTCACCACTTATTGCTTACAGATGCTTCATTTAGGGGATCCCCCAAGGGGACAGAAACTCATTATGCAGGAGTTGCATGAGGTCTTATGGGTGTTTAGCAGGTAACGATCTTACTGAACTATCCTGTCCTGACATCTTGAGTTTTGTGGGAAGGTTCTCTTGCTGGATAAGATTTCCTACTGAGTTGAAAAGGGATATATTCTACCCTCTTTCACCCCATCCCACACTTTTTTCTTTTTAACTTGTACATTAGTGACTTGTCACTGTTCACTGAACTAGATATATAGCAAAAAAGAAATCAGGATATAAAAAATAAATAATAAGGATGTAATAATAATAATAAATAAGGATAAATAAGGATGTCCTACTGTATTAACATTAAGGCTTCATCCTTACAAAATAGGCGTGAGTTTAAACACCAAGTATCTTGCTACTTAATGAGTATTAAAAAAAAAATCAAGATTAACACTGATCATCTCAAAACCCAAATAATTAATTTGAGCAGGGCTCAAACAGCTGGCTTAAAGGTAACTTACTCAGAGCAGACTATTGTCACTTAAGGGGTAGCATGCTTGGGTAGAGGACCTTTGTTAGGCTGATCCCAGTGGCAGTGGGGGTTTCATAACTCCATCCTTAACAGGGTTTTTTTTTTTCCAGTTAAAATAATCACAGTCATGCTCTTTGGCATGGAATTTTGAGGTTTGTGAGAAAAATCTTGGTCCCATTCTCAGCCCATGTCCATGTGGAGGCGAGGTGGCATTTTACAGGCTTATGTTTTGGTTAGGCTTCTCAACTTTTTAAAAGAGTTGTCAACTACATTCCCATCTCGGCAGAGACGAAAGCATGGTCTGTCCTTAATTGGCAACAGGCTATTTGCACTCCAAGTACTTGTCAAAAGAGGATAACACTGAACGCTGGCTGCCCATTGCCTATCAAAAATCATTTGAGAGAAATCGTATTTATGGAAGGGTGCCTGAAGGACATACATTCCTTTTTAGGTCTTCTAAATTTTATTTGGGGTTTTAGCCAAATCAGTTGAGAGAAAATTGCTCAGCTCCAATGGCTTATGTCACCTTCAAATAATATGTGCCTGTGACCTAGTGCTGAGGTCTTTTTTGAATCTTGAGTAACAACCTCTACAGCAGTTATGCACACTAGGCATTAGTAACTCTGCTTTTCAGATGAGAACACTTCTGGCACCATCAAGTCACTTGTTCAAGACCAGCCAGTAAGCCAACGGCATTTCGCACAGTACAGACTAAAGTTTGGTCAGGCCTCGAATTCCAGGCTCTGTAAATGGAGCTAGAGTTGCTTGTTTAAAAAAAAAAAACAAAAACAACTTATGTTATTTTTTATTTATTTCATGTTTATTTATTTATTTGAGAGCAACAGACAGAGAGATAAAGAGAGAGGGAGGGATGGAGGGAAGGAGGAAGGGAGAGAGAGAGAGAGAGAGAGAGAGAGAGAATGGGTGCACCAGGGCTTCCAGCCACTGCAAATGAACTGCAGATGCATGTGTTCCCTTGTGCATCTGGCTTTTGTGGGTCTTGGGGAATTGAACCGGGGTTCTTAGGCTTCACAGGCAAGCGCTTAACTGCTAAGTCATCTCTCCAGCCCAACCTTATTTTATTTATGTGTGTGTGTGTGTGTGTGTGTGTGTGTGTGTGTGTAAGGTGTGCCAGGGTCCCTTGCCACTAGAAATGAGCTCCAGAGTGCATTTTGTTGTGGCACTAGACCCTATTGGGGGAGTCAAAAGAAAGACTTGTGAGAAACATATTGAACTCTGGAGGTTTTGTTCACATGATCTAGCATCGATTTATAGAAGCTCTTGAATAAGAGTTTTTGAGGTCTTAGTGCTACAGATAGTGGGCTTTCCCTGAGCCACTAATGACTTTAATATAAAAGCATTAAGAAGATCATGAATCATGTCACTGGTGGTATTTCCCCACATTGACTCTCGGGGAAGCCTGAATCCCAAAATTTGACTTTTAAGTCCAGGTTCAACCGCCTGTTATTTTATGAGCTACGTTCACTATTATTTATCTTCCTAGTCTCTATATTCTGGATATATTGCATGCATTTCTGCAATCATTCTCATTGTTTTCAAATAAAATATGCCCAAATAAGAATCCTGCGAATAGTAAGCCTTTAATTAAGACACTGTGTCTAGTGTCACGAAAGTGTATTTTCTTATTTAATATTTCTAGATGATAGTTATGTGTATTTGGTCATGGGAGCCCTGTATTTAGAGGCAAAAAGTGGAATTCAGAAAAACTTGGATGTTAATTAAAATTCTCAAGCTCACAGAGCAGAGCTGGGTTTCTGGCCGACTCCAGAAGCAGTACACTTAATATGACTGTGTCTCTTCAGCTCCCCGTCATGGTCGCTCATAAAAACAGGTAGACACAACACAATGGGCATAAAAGGAGATATGGGTGAGAGAACAAAGGAAAGACATCCTAAAAGGAATAATGGGAGCAAACAAGAATAGATGAAAGAAAAGTTCAAAGAGAAAGGGCCTGAAAGACGACAGGAAGAGAAGAACAAAGGGCACAGCTGAAACATGGTCACGACTTCACCACAGAAGTGCATACTTGTCTGAAGTCTCTAGAACGATTGTTTTGGAGTCTTCCCTTTTAGTACTGTTTACACTAAATATCATCTCGTCACCATACATTTCTGGATCTCCTTTTATCTGACTTACTCTTTTGTGTAAGCTTGTGCTGCTCTGAATATCTGTCCTGTTTTGTGTTTGTGGTCTCAACCAGAGAAGCTTCTATCACATGACAGAAAACAGACCGACGCTCTGTTATATTCACCCCAGCAGAGATGGTACGCACCATGTTTCACGTGAACTTACAGCAAAGAACCTGTTTGCTTTTTCAATTCAAATACACCTGCTACCATATGTAGGAGTAAGAAGAAAGGAGTGCCAATCAACAACTAAAAACAACCTCGTTGTTTTTCTACCACCAGTCCAAGAAAATATCACCTCTTAGTATCTTTATACGGATGGGTACAGAAAAGACAAATGCAAGAAAAAAATTTTTTTTTTTTTTTTTTTTTTTTGAGAGAGAGAAAGTGACAGAGAGACAGACAGAGACCGAGAATGGCCACACCAGGGCTTTTCAGCCACTGTAAACAAAGTCCAGATGTGTGCACCCCATTGGTACACATGTGTGACATTGCACACTTGTGTCACTGTGTGTCTGGCTATGTGGGACCTGGAGATTTGAACATATATTCTTAGGCTTCTCAGGCAAATGCCTTAACCACTAAGCCATCTATCCAACCCAAGAAAACATCCTTGACAAGTGTAGTTATTTCTATGGTTGCATATTTCAGAGTAAGTTGTCCTTGGACTTGGAATTTATAATTATTTATCCAAAGACTTTCTTTCTTTTTTTAATTAGTTTTGTACTCAGTGAATACAGTCAAGTTGGCACCATTGTTAGCCTCTTCCCTGTCCTCCCATCTCCTTAGGGATCCTCCTAGTTGGGGTATATATGGGTCATGCATTGTGGGGTTAGCCATCAGTTATGGGTAGGAGGAAATGTCTCTGTGTGTCATGACCCAAAGTGTGGCTCTGACATTCTTTCTGCCCTTCTTCTGCAAAATTTCCCTGAGCCATGTTGGGTTCATTTTAAGTGTGCTTCAGTGATGAGGTCTCCAAAGACTTTCAAGTAGCTTGCAATTTCTACTTTAACATGTATTTTTTTTTTAAACAATGAAGCTTCCTTTCTCCATGGATGTTTTAGGGATCTGCTATAGAATAAAGGATGATAAAGATTTTCTTTTTTTAAAAAGTTCACACTACTGCTACTTAAACAACTGAAAACATCTTTCATAGCAATGGTTTTTGAAAAAAAATTATGTCATGCAATTGCCTATTTCTGTAGATAATATACAACAACCCAAATAGTAGAGTTGTCTTTGAGTTTTTTTTTTTTTTTAAAGATCAAATCGAGTTTTTGGTTCCTCATGGAGAAACTATGTGTGTTCGGATGAGGTCTTAATGTTTCTGTTGGGGGATACCTTATGGTTACTCTACTTTTCTCTGCAGTAGTAGAAAGGGGGGGGGGAGAGAGAGGGAGGGAGAGAGAGAGAAAGAGAATGGGTGCACCAGAGCCTCTAGCCATTGAAACCAGCCTCAGTAGCATGTGCCACCTGAGTATCTGGCTTATGTGGATATTGGGGAATTGAACCTGGGTCGTTAGGCTTTGCAGGTAAGGGCCTTAACTGCTAAGCCATATCTCCAGCCCCCAACAGTTGTTTTTATGATGCAGTCTTTCCTCCCATATGTCATTTGTTCCAAACCAGATTAAGAGAAGAAACAATGAGAAGCTACTGCCACTGCCAAGGGAATTAGAAATTATATATATATATTTTACAAATAATGATTACATCTTCTCCATGAGGATAGGACTATTTCTTCTCTAACTTTTAAAGCTTCATTTCTACCTAAGACTTCTTTTGCTGAGGAAATATGTCTGTGCTTTCTTTGATTGACAACTTAAACATTTATATTTCCTTCCATAAACTGCTTCCAAAAAGTGCGTTTGGCTTCTTTGACTCATAGCCCACAAGTGATCGTTTGATTTCATTCCTCAGTCATTTTGACATGCACCCTTTTCTCTTGCTTTGGCTATCTGAACACACATAGCCTTACATGTCCACACCTTCATTCAGAATGACTTTATGACAAGTCGTCTCATTCTGAACACCACCTTCAATTTAAGCTGCCCCGTTGGTTCGAGTACTTACAAAGTCTGACTTTATTGTGGGCCCTCAAAGTGCAATTTTTGACACATCATTAAGCTCCCTTTTCATTGGCAGCCTAAGGGCATAGTTGGGCTTACTGTGAAGAACACGCCTAGATAACAGTTAAAAACACGTGGCATGAGCTGCACGGGGCTTGTTTGCCAGCAGGGCGAACATTTCACTGCAGCTCAAGCGATGCCCTGTAACAGGGTGGGTAGAGATAATGAGATAACCACACACAAGTGAGTTGTTCATCTTTGCCATCGAGTGTCTAAGAACACAGTTATCTCAGTAGGATGGTGCACCCCAAAGAGATATAAATATTTTTCAGAAAGGTAAAGCAAAACAGTCAAAGAAAACAGCCCCCCCCCCCACAAAAAAAAAGAGCTGGGAACCATTTTTTAAAAGCAAAATTTCAGCTGTCCCAGAACTTATTGAATCAGTTCTCTGTGCCTTTCTTGGCAATATGTTTTATATTAATTGTATGCAGATTTATTCTGCTGTTATGATGCTAATAAACTTGTGTAGCTATAATAAAATAAAGGCAATGTCAACACCTCATCAACTAGTCACACTGTTTCTTTCATCCCAGATACAGGATCCTCCTTACATAACTCCAAAGTACTATGAAAATTATTTGCACAAATAAACTATTATCTAAAGACTGAAAAGGCATAAAAAATTATGTGTAATATGGCCCAATTATGTGGTAATTTCTTTGTTTTAATTATTTGTATAGTTTTAATAAAGGGCTTCCTAGAAGGTGGACCCATTTTTATTTGTAATGGAAAAAAAACCAAATTCGCTTTTAAGAATGAAAGCAAAGATAATTAGCTATTAAATTAGAGGCATGCTAATATATGCATGCTCCTAAATTATTACCAGTGTTATTACTTTGTTTGTGCTATCAAAACTTTCCACTCTGAAGCTCTCATGTTGGCTATTCAACTTATTTTCCCGTTTGTGTTAAGGGTATTAATATCTTGCTGTTCATCAAGTGCCAAAATAAAGGTTAAAAAAGTTCTCTAGATTATCTGCAGAAGAAAAATTGGGGTGGTTGATGACAACTATGATCTTTCAAGATGCAGTTTACGAATGCATAACAACTTAAGAAAGTGAGAAAAAAAACGTACTTATCAAGAAAAGAGAGAACTATCCTAAATTCAACATAGCAAATCAGCAAATTTCTTCAGGGTAAGACATCAAATTTGAAAGGCATCAATACTTTTCTGCTGTCACCAAACTGTTATTTATGCCCCAGTACCAGCTGGATTTGTGTATGTGCGTGCATAATCTTTTTCTCACCACTGATGTCATCATTAAAGCTGTGCAAGAGTTTTGATTTTCTCTTTGCACAATCTTCAGGGGAGACTTGGACATGATGGTGAAAGTTTGTGACGAGTTTGCAAAAGTAAGAAATGCAGGCTTACAGCAGTCAGATTCCACCACTGTAAAACGGAGTAAGCCTCACGGTTTGCGGATTATGTCGCCTTTCCAGTCCACCTCGAAGACAGTACGTGGAGCAGTGATAGGGAAATAGTTATCCACATCCATGGATGATTGCAAGAGATTGGATATTATCCAAATCACACTCCGGATAACTAAGCCTTCCTTGGTGGATATGCTCACATGTTCTGGAGTTTCAAAACATACACGTTTTTTTGTATAATATTCAGACAGATACTAAGCCAATGGATCTGTTTCGTATCACTGTAAACCTTATTTATAATAAGGTTAAAGGCTTCAAAATACTAAAACTGTTCAGGAATTTTTGTCGATGAAATCTCAAAGCATCAGCGGATTCATCTGCAAGCCAGGAGGCAAGAAAATGAGGAGACATAGACAGGGACCCATCGTGACGACAACATTTTACATGGCAACATGGAGTTACCCAGGGCTTGTGGTCCAGATGCCAAGTTGCACCAGGCCAGTAGGGTAGTGGGCAGGGTTGAGCCGGAGGATGTGGTGCCTTCCCTCATCATTGTGTGGCCTCACTCAATGCTCATTTCTCAATGGCTAGACAAGTCCTTAGGCCAAGAAATGTCCACATTTCTCACTCTTGCCATGGTTTTCCAGTTGTCCAGAAATAATCTAACCTCACAACGAAATTATCTCTTTGGGAGACCTATCCACTTAATTAGGAAAAAAAAAAAAAAGACAGACATTTAACTAAGCTTAAGAATCTGAGTCCACGGGAGGGAATTTGTAAACCAGTTGCTCTTAAGTGTCACATATGGGACTGGCTTGGTGGTGGACTTTTAAAAATATGTTAAAAACTATCTATTTATTTATCTGAGAGAGACAGAGAGGCAGAGAGAGAAAGAGAATGGGTGCACCGGGGCCTCGAGTCACTGCAAACGAACTGAAGACTCGTGTACCATCTTGTGCCTCTGGCTTTAGTTAGGTACTGGGCAAGAGAACCTGAGTCCTTTGGCTTTGCTGGCAAGCGCCTTAACCACTAGGAAATCTCTTTATCCTGATCGACGCTTTTCTTGGTAATACTATGGACTGAACCCCACATTTTGTTCACTCCAGGAAAACTCTCTAACACCAAGCTAGATCTGCCTTTTTACATGGTTTCATTTATTCTCTTCCAATCACATCAGATGGGTATAAGTTCCCCTGTTCTGAAGAATGTGGCAGTTGAAGGCTATTGTATTTCTGCAGTATGTCAGTGAGAGGGGCCAAACCTATACAAACTGCTAATCAGTCCTCAAGGGGTTCCTGTCCAGCTGGCAAGAGAAAACACACACACAGGACCAATTTCATACATAAACTATGATGCAGTGTTGTAAGGTGGTAGAATAAATGTTAAAGGCAGAAAGCACTTTCAGAGGCGAGGGGTTTTCATTACTATATTTCATTACCTTCTCTGTCTCCTGTGCTTTTCTGGTTACCATGGAGGCTGAAATCAACTCAGATTCTTTATAAAAAAAAAAAAAAAAGCTCCTGGTTGAGATTTAGTGCTGGAAGGTTTATGCTATGAAATTCCCTTTCCCTGGTGATTTTATGATTTCACAGTCTGAGCCTTTGTCTTTGGAACAGATTTGAAAGACCAACTTGATTGCTCAGGGTTCTGTTCTGAGCTGCAATCTTAGTTTCTTACATAAACTGGATCTGATAAAAATTACAATTTCCAATTTGTAGCATCCTTGCTTTTCTGAGACAGAACGTGGAGATAAGGAGGTAATTATTGTGTCCTACTCTACAGTTTAAAAATCACAGACTTGAAAATTATGAGGCCTTTTGAGTCCTAGAAAAAAAAAAGAAGTCGTTCTGAGTAAGAATATATTTTTTTCTGAACATAAGATCATTAGTGATGCCAATCTTAGAGGCCTTTATTTCTTCTCAAAGCAAACCTTCTCTTATTGAAAACCTGACTTTTAATCTCCTTCCAGGAATAGTCTCTGGGTGCATCAAAGAGAAACGGTCCTGGTCTGGGTGGGTATCGGGCAGAGGTCAAGCACAGAGGTTGAGGACGGCGCGGTGCGCCCTGGCCTTCCACCCTGCACACACTCCCTTCTCTTCCTTGGTGGCTGCATCTACGAAGTAAAAGACATCATTGAACTTGTCATAAAGGTTATATTAGCTACTGTTTACGGTTTGTAGAACAAGACCAGACACAGGGTAAGAATCACTTAAATGTGGATGAAAGGAGCCAAGAGTTGTGCTGCAAATGCATTTCTGGAGCCGAGATTCTTTACGCACATCTCCTGTGAGAAGGAAGAAAAAGTAAATACCTGAAGTCTACAAGAGTTGGGTTTAAGGGTAGAGCTGAGTGACTGGTGCACTTACTCATTCTTAGGGTAGAATGTGCCTAAGGGCTCCCAAAATAATGATTCCCCCTCATGCTCATAAATAACACTATACTTGCAAGGAGTCAGAAAGCAGACATCCTGAGGCACAGCTCTTGGACAGGACTTTTGGCAACGATATTTAAACATTCCTTCCCATACCACCACTTGATGTCAGGCAGGGATTTGCTAACTGGGTCATCTGTAACACATATCCCTTCCTTTTTTTGGAAATACACCTGTTTCTGGGATTTGATTTGGCTCCTAATTCAAACAGACCTCCAAGTGCTCTGAAACAAAATCAACCTAAAATTATACACTTATCTAGAGTTACATGTGGGCCATATGGTTGAAGTTGTCCAAATGTCACAGAAGCAACAGCAGCAGTGATCATCAAACTTTACACTTAGCCAGCATCTCCTGAGCCAGGATATTATGTAAGTTATAAAAGTTTTATTAAGGCATAGGTGTAACCCTTAACTCCGAAAGGACAGTCACTTAACTGCTGCACTAGCTTAGCTCCATTTCATTGTGAAGTGCTCCATAAGAGTTGCCCAAAGTCCATGACAGTATTCTTAAAGCTGACATGTCTGGGGCTGGAGAGATGGCTTCGAGGTTAAGGCGTTTGCCTGCAAAGCCAAAGGATCCTGGTTTGACTCTCCAGGACCCACGTAAGCCAGATGCACAAGGGGGCGCAAGTGTCTGGAGTTCATTTGCAGTGGCTGGAGGTCCTGGTATGCCTATCCTCTCTCTCTCTCTTTTCTCTCTCTCAAATAAATAAGTAAATAAATAAAAAAACATGTTTTTTAAAAAACTGATGTGTCTAAACTGAGCTGCTTAGGATGTTAAAGGCAGGTTGAAAGCATGCAAGGCCAAAATTCTGGTGTTGGGACACTGAGGAGACTGAACTAAATTATTAGACTCATTGCACTGAAGTCATAGGAAAATGGCTGGGATGTCCTTTCTAGAAAATACTGCACCATGCATTGGAAGAGCCTGGGCAGTGAGGATATTTCTGTGCAGTGCCTTAAGTCTGAACTTGAAATCCGACTACCAGACCTTTTACCTAGTATCCAGTACTATGCCAGATGCACAGGAAATTCTCAATAAATAATCATCTTTGTGAGAAAATAAGAATACTAAATGCATGGTTATTGTTTTGCAAGTATAGTGGCCGAGTATTAGTGTGGATAGACATGGGGAATTTGGCATAGAGAACATAGGGAGAGGATGCTGGGCAAAAAAGACAACGGGTTGCCAATGGGAAGACATGGACGGGCTGGATTGAAGGGATCCTGCGGGGCATTTTGCAGCATTCTCTAAGTCGTTAAGTGTGATTCGTGGTAAGATCCCATCCTAATATCACCGAGCTGCTAATGTCTCTGAAACCGGCCCGGCATACTGCATAGAGGTATGCTCTCTTGCTCCCCATCCACCTAACCGTGAGTGAGCTGAGCGCCTGGGCCCTGTGCTCAGTGCTGAGGACACAGAAAAAGCCGTTCTCCTCAGATGCCACCCCCGGCAGTGAGCTCCAAATGAGGTGCAAAAATCTCAGAAGTCCATCTTTGGAAATGTGTTCCATAATTTGTCCAGCAATGGTTCTTTGTTACCTTCCTCTAGTTGAAGCCGTCACAGCTGAAAATCCAGAAAGTTCTCGGATCACACCCATTTGCAAATCCTGCCCTGCTGCCACGTTCCAATTCCAGGCTAACCCAGAGTGGGAAGACATTACACCAAATATGTAGTATTTGCCAGGAGTTAAATCTTCACACTGGGATTCTGAAAATCTCCAGGGTCTCCATGACAGTCAGAGAGGCCCAGAGGTTCTCTGGTTTCTTTCCCCCTTCAGCCTCTTCTCCCCCACAGACTGGGGTTACAGAGGTTTATGACCATGTGTGTTCTGGGGGTTCACAGTTGAGTGGGCCCAGGCCCTCATTCTTTAAAGGCAATCACTCTGAATACTGAGCAATCTCCCCAGCCTAGTAGTGATTTTTAAATGATTGTAAAGAAGCATCAAATAGTTTCAGGACAGAATGGCTGTATCTTTTTTTTTTTTTTTTTTTTTTTTTTTTTTGAGGTAGGGTCTCAGTCTGGTCCAGGCTGACCTGGAATTAACTCTGTCATCTCAGGGTGGCCGAGTGCTGGGATGTTGTTGTTTTTTTGAGGTAGAGTCTCACTCTAGCCCAGGCTGACCTGAAATTCACTATGTAGTCTCAGGGTGGCCTGGAACTCATGGCGATCCTCCTACCTGTACCTCCTGAGTGCTTGGGATTAAGGCGTGCGCCACCATGCCTGGTTTTCATGTGCACTTAAAAACAATAAAAGAGCCAGGCATGGTGGCGCACGCCTTTAATCCCTACACTCAGGAGGCAGAGGTAGGAGGATCGCCATGAGTTCAAGGCCACCCTGAGACTACATAGTGAGTTCCAGGTCAGAGTGAGACCCTACCTTGAAAACCTAATACTATTACTACTAGTACTACTACTAATAAAAAGGCTTCAAAATACATGTCTTGCCTATCATAATTCTGCCTCCTCACTGGTGTCCCTGAGGCGGGGGTGGGGTATCTCAGAAGCACTGAGAAACAATACCCAACCATGGGTTTGGACCTGGCTCTTGCCCTTCTTAACTCTGTGACCTCAAGCAAATTTCTCTTCCAGAGCTTCGATTCACGCTTCTATAAAATGCTAAAATAATTCCACCTCTTTCAAAGATTGTTACGCACTGTGTAGCATATAATATGTGTCAATAAATATTCATTCACCTTAATTGAAAGAAGCTAATTCATGAATCAAATTATAAGATTTCCATATTCTTTGTTCGGTATTTAATTATGTCCTCTGGTGATAATTAGAGATCTAGAGCAATGACCTCAGGCAAGTATTGGAACAATGGCTGCATGGGACGTCACAGGGCTCACAAAGCCCAAGCATTTGAATCAATATGGAATCATCATGAATGGATCCCATATGCTAAAGCCTGGTTGGGTCCAAAGTAACACCCATGTCAAGCTCAGAAAATGTTCCTGGGTTGGGGGTGGGACCTTGCTTTTTCAACTCTCAGGGGGATTTGTGGAGCCTTGTAAGTAAGGTTGACTTGACAGTGGAAGAAACAAAGAGGAGACAACCTCTTTCGTTTTCTTTGTTGTTGTTGTTTTTCCAGTATAGGGAATGTAGGGTCTCGCTCTAGTCTAGGCTGTCCTGGAATTCACTATGTAGTCTCAGGGTAGCCTTGAACTCACAGCAATCCTCCTACCTCTGCCTCCTGAATGCTGGGATTAGAGGTGTGTTCCACCATGCCTGGCTCTTTCTTTTCTTTTAGAGAAAGTGAGAGTGAGAGCGAGAGCGAGAGTGAGAGTGAGAGAGAGAGAACAAGCGAGCAAGCAAATTGGTGCATCTGAGCCTCAGCCACTGCAATCAAACTGAAGACACTTTCGCCACCTAGAGGGCATGTGCCACCTTGCACTTGCCTCACCGTTGTGCATCTGGTTTATATGGGATCTGTAGAGAAATGGAACATGGATCCTTAGGCTTTGCAAGCAAGTACCCTAACAGCTAAGCCATCTCTCCAGCCTGAGACAACTTCTTTTAAGAGTTAAAGCTGCGACTGCGTTTATGGAAACAAGATAAAATTAAGAAGACTGGGAAATACAGGAAGGACTAGAGAAATGACAGCTTCCCTTTATGTTTTTTCATTCCTTAGCTTTAGCAAAAATGACAGGGATGAAGAACCTGAGAGGGGTGTTGTTTAGATCTTCCAAGGGAAGAGCTTACAATGTGAGAGAGGTTCCAACTTCACTGGGTCCCCTTGCTTAAGACCCCAGCCACCTCCATTGCACAATGTCTTGCCTCCCTTATCCTTTCTATGTAATGCCTTTGCTCTCTTATTTTTTAAATTTTTATTTATTTACTTTTATTTATTTATACTTATTATTTATTTCATTTTATTTTAGTTATTTATTTGAAAGGAAAATAGCATCGCAATTAGTTCTAACACCTGGATGGATGAAGGCTTATGAGTATTAGCAATGATTTCAACTCACTAGATTCAGTTTCCATTCCTGAAAAGAAGTTCTCTCACAATCCCAACTGTTCTTGTCAGAACAAAATAGTATAATCATTGAAACCTAATCTAGGCAAGTGTCTCCTAGAGTCTATAGAAGTGATATTTCCATGTCAAAAGTGGCCATGCAAAGGGCGAGTTGCATTTCAATACAAACCAAGCTGGGTGTCTACATGTATTTCAGGTGGATGATTTGTCTTTCTAAGGGATGGAGAAGAATTATTGATGGAGAATGTGACCACCAAATGTGGGTCATTTCACATGAGATAGATAAACCCTTGGCACAGAATAGGTTGTCACTATGAGAAAGTTTGACACTGGAGTACCACAGGGGATAGGAAAGTGTCCATGATTTAATGGCAAGAAGTAAACAGGCCATTCCTATGTCCTAGGGTCGGCCAACCCAGTTCAACAAGGGATGGAGACAACGATGCAGATGCCACTGAGAATAAAGTGACATAAATGTGTTGGCCATCTTAGATATAATAATAGCAAATTGGAACATTAGTCACAAACCTATGGTCGGTCATAAAGACTGGTGCTTAGATTGGAAAACTGTTATGATAAATATTTTTCCTTTAAAAATAGCCAAAAAAAAACAAAACAAAACTGATTTTCTATGCTGCTATCATTGCACAGTGGCGCAACTCCCATCCCAAATGTTGTGAAATTCTTTTCAGTATGGATTCATCTGTTCTTCTACCCATCTATTTTTCAGCAGCTGATTAGTCTCCCTGGGATGTAGACACATCTCTTATCAAGAGCTACTTGATTCCTTCCTGTCTTCACATGCATCCCAATATACACATTATTTATAATAAATGTACTTATATGTATATAGGTAAATACATTTTAATGCATATATGTTCCTTGTATTATATTCAAAGGTACATTCCAAATGGTGTATACATGCACTTATATTCATATAGGAATCCAACTGGATTCCCAGAGGGAAATGTGGAACACATTGTTAAAATGTCTGTCATCCATGTAAAGAGAGACAGAAATGAGCTGGGCATTAAATTTGCATACAGCCCCAAGCACAGAGGTTCCTGTATATGCACCGTTCTACTGTTCTTGATGACGAGCGTATCTGACAGGAAGATTCTGTCAGGATTAACTCAGGAAAAACACCCCCAAGGAGATAATTTGAAGACATACTGAGAAGTTGCCTCGATACATGAAAATAAACATGAAATCCTCAGACTCTGCACACTGCAAAGTTCCCACCAACACCCCACCGCACACCAGGGGATAATCTACCCGAGCTAATTAGTACACAGCCATGTGCAGCGCGGCTAGAAGAGGTTGCCACTCAGGATGGATTTAGCTGCTGCAATGCTTAAAAGAGACTGGAGAAGGTTCATATGTAAGTGTGGGAGGAAAACAAGAGGAAATAAACGTATAAAAACAGGTGCAAATTTAAAAGGTGCTAAGGTCTTTTTTTTCCCCTCTCCTAAAGACATTAGGGAAACTTAGAAACATTAGTATTCTGGTACAGAAAGATCTTAATTTTGTTTCCTTTTATGTCAAAATATGCACATACTCAAGTAAGGCCTATAGATTGTGGCTGAGAAAGGGCATATTTTGCTTCAGAAGCAGGTAAGTTCTTTATAAAATGCTAGCATTTGATTATATCATCTAACAATAACAACCTTGACATGTCTACCTTCGTCTCCTATTTCTGATTTAGATACATTTTCAGCAAAGTTATTAATTGATAACATGTTTTGGGGCAAAGCAACAAGGAATAAAAGCCCACAAACAATCCATTTTAAATGATATTTACAAATGATAAGACTAAAACAAATATTTTTAAAAATTTCCTTACTCAAATTAAATGTTGTAGAGGCTACTTGATGAGTAAATAATACATCTAATGATCTTTATAGTAGAAGTTGATAAATAGATAAATAATGGTGTTATCAATGTTTTAATTTTGTTACTGACCCATGATGGAAACAATACAGAAAAGACCATTAGTAAAAATTTCATGAAATTAGACTTTGAAAATCTTGAGCTAAAATTGACTTTTTTTTTTGCCTTGATAACAGAGTTAAATAAAGAAAATTTAAAGAGTTTAAAAAGAGTTCCAGGCAACAATGGTATTGACTTTGGATTTGAGAACTCACTTTTTATTTGTATTATACTGTTTGCATCAAAAACAGTAATTGAGGATATTGTGCTTAGCTATTTTTACTGTTGAGACATCGTTTATTAAGAATAATAAGCTAGGCCTGGTGGCATTGACATGTGACCACAGATTGAGAGGCTGATGCAGGAGAGTCCCCAGTTCAAAGCAAGCCTGGGTAACTTAGTGAGACACTATTTCAAAATTAATAGTTAAGGGGCTGGCAAATGGCCCAGCAGGTAACAGTATTTGCCACATAAGTATGAGACAAGACAGGGTCTAAAACCATCTAAATTTAACCCCCAGTGAGGCAGTTAAGGGTAACAGGACCCCCAAAGTAGATGGCTTTCTCTTGGGCAAATATGGGAATTGTCCTTTGGTCTAAAGGAGGTGAATCTAGGTCATTTCTCTTTGCCTCATGTCTGAAGGGAGAATCTGGCTTTTTTCTTAATGCCTAAAGCCTCACCAGAGGCAGTGAATATGTACCACCACTTTTACCTCTTTCTTTCCTAACCACATAAGGAATGTAAAGGGATTAGCCCTTAAAAAACACAACACAATGGGCTGGAGAGATGGCATAGCGGTTAAGCGCTTGCCTGTGAAGCCTAAGGACCCCGGTTCGAGGCTCGGTTCCCCAGGTCCCACGTTAGCCAGATGCACAAGGGGGCGCACGCGTCTGGAGTTCGTTTGCAGAGGCTGGAAGCCCTGGCGCGCCCATTCTCTCTCTCCCCCTCTATCTGTCTTTCTCTCTGTGTCTGTCGCTCTCAATTAAATAAAATAAAAAAATAAAAATTTAAAAAAAAAAAAAAACCACAACACAAACCCTAATGTCATCCAGGCACCTGGTACAAGGAGGAAAGTGAGTAGACCAGCTGCCCATTCAGGGTGTTCACATCAAAGACCCCAACCTGAGTCTCAGGGTAGACCTCCCCATTTCTGGAAAGTCCTTGCCTTCTCAGGCAAGAGCTGTCTCTTCCTTCCTTCTCTTAAATTCTATTGATAATCCAATAAAACCTTTAAAGTTTACCCTCTGATCTGTGGATTTCAATTCTTTGAATTCATGAGACAAAAATCCAGAGGCTACTAATTCAGTTGGAAGTTTTGCATGACCATTGAGTTTTCTGGCACCCTAACTCCTAGATTACAGCCCAACCAAAGCCCTGAGAAAGGCTTCTGCACTCTCAAGTCACCCCCAAAATCCATTCATTATCAGCATCCGGGGAAAAAGCTGGTTATGGCCATAGATGCCTGTGACATCGGTTCTGTGAAGGGTGGAGACGGGAGAATAGCCATGTCTCACTGTCAGCCACTCTGGCTAGAAAAACAGCAGCTCCAGGTTCAGTGAGAGACTTGGTGTCAAGGAAATAAAGCCAAAGGGGAAAAGAAGGGGCTCACTCGACATTTTCCTGTGACCTCTGCATATGTGCAGACAGGTGCGCACACCTATAATCACACACATACACACGATATATACATATGCAGATCATACCACACACACTGTACACACAGGCACCAAAAATAAAAATAATTTTTTAAAAATATAGCACAGGGTCATGGATTCAATGCCCAGAACTCAAATCGATTAAGTAAATAAATAAATTCCACATGTAAAAATGGTAGGACTTGTCTTTTTACGTCTCCTCTAGGCTACAAGGAAAGAAACTATCGAGTGCATTGGCCGTGAGCATCTGCACTAAGCTCTTTACCACATCCTGAGTAGAATTAACAAAAGCAATCCCAACCTCTGCTTCATCTTTTACAGGCTCCAATTTGCAAGATGCCACAGTCACAGTCACACAAAGCATCATGGAATGGTGAATACATTCATCCAATCCACTCGAAATGATTGGTAGTGGATGAGTGGGTACTTTAGTGCGTGTGTGTGACCCATTGCTGGGATCAGTTGATGATGTCCACCATGAAAAGGGGCATCAGAGGGAATGGAATGCAGCGAGTGGTCTGTGAATTCTAACCCGGAAAATGGAATGTATGGGTGGGTTAGGGAAAGACTGAATACAGGAAATAAGGCTAGTATAAGAGGTTCAGACTAAATCATAGATTTCAAGTTTTCTTTCTGAGATTGGTCCAAATTAGCGGAAGTTTCATTTTAAGTATCTTTAACATAAAACAAATAGCTAACAGTGGTTTGTAAACAATTACCTGTACTTCCTTCTATGAATTTTAAATGGATTTATTCATAAAGCAAGAGTCCCAGCAAAATACCCAATGCTAAAGTGAAGATGGGATGGTTTAGAAGTGTCATGGAAATGCAAAGTAAGCGATTGTTTCCAAGTGGACACAATGGGAGAGGGGAGCTCATGCGTTCTGAGAATTTGCAATGTGAGAACAGTATATACGAGAGAAGAACACAGACTGATTTATTAGGCAGAGACAAAGGCCACCTTCTTATAAAAATGAAGAGGTTTTGCTGTTTCCTAATATTAAGAAAGATTAGCTGCAAGCGGCTGCTCAGTCTATTCTGAGTAGAGTCAATACTTAGTGCCAAAGGGACTAGGTCTGTTCACTGACCACCTTCTCCTACTTTTTGCTCCACTGACACTGCCATCTGTGATGTTGGGGACTGAAGAACTTTCTGCTCTTCATTTTTTTTTAAAATTAATTAGTTATTAGAGAGTGAGATAATGGGTGTGCCTGGGCCTCTAGTCACTTCAAATGAACTCCGGACGAATGATCCTCCTAGTGCATCTGGCTTTATGTGGGTACTTGGAAATGGAGCCCAGGTCTTTAGGCTTTGCAGGCACCTGTCTTAACCATGGAGCCATCTCTCCAGCCCTGTTCTTTATTCTTTCAGAGAAGGAGCTGGAGAGGTAAGACAATTTCTGAAATTTTCAACAAAATCTTGAAAATGAATGGGAGCATTTCATTTCTCCTCACCTCCCCGATTAACTTCCACAGCTATGTCTCTATCCCTTTGAAAAGCCTTAAAACCGAGGAGTGCCATGTCAAAAGCCCGCTTTTCCTGCTGAGGCTAACTAAGGTGGAAGAGAGGAATGCAGGAGACGCCAAGAGAGAAGAAGGGACTGAAAGCTGTTAGGAAGTCAGCTTCAGTAAAATCCTGGCAGCTCCCCAACTGCCCGTTGGAGGAACAATTCTGAACCACCTTCACTCCAGGCTTGCCTTTAATTTGTTGACTTAAAAGGTGGGTTTTAATGTACTCTTCCTCCCACATCAATTTTTCTTTCTTTCTTTTTTTTCCCAAGTTTTAAAACTCTAGCACTTTCTCATTTTTAATTTAATTCTTCCTTTTCCCATTTATTAAGTAGCATCTGGTGTGTGTGGAAGGAACCCACTTTAAGCTTGTTAGCCCCAATTTACATTAAAACAACAAGAGGGGAGTTGGGTTTTAGTTGTCACACCTCAGCCTTATCCAAGACAAAATGAGATCTTTGAATCGCTGTGTGTGTGTGTGTGTGTGTGTGTGTGTGTGTGTGTGTGTGTATGTATGTGTTCGTCTAACCTTATGGATTTTAATAAGCATTTAGGAGAGTCTATGAGAACAGTGATTTTCAAACTGTGACCCTCAGAGAGCAGCTCAAGCAACATCCCTGCAAGCCTGTTAGATAAACCACTGGTTGAGCCTCACGCCTTTCCCACCGCATTGGAGAACTCAGCAGCAAAGCGCAGATTTCTGGGTGTGTCCAGTGTTGCGTGTGTGCACGGTGGGTATGTCTGGGTGTGAGAGAGCAGGTACGCACATTCCATAGGGACCTGTGGAGGTCAGAGGACAGCCTGGGATGTGGGCCCTCACCTTCTGCCTCATTTGAGGCAGGGTCTCCTTGTTTGTCCCTGTGTTCCTTAAAGTACTTGACCCATGAACTTCTGGGAACTTCTTGTGTCTCTGTCTCCATCTCACAGTAGGAGCGCTGTGATTGCAGAGGATCCTGCTTCCACATCAGCTCTGCGTGGGTCGCAAGCTACTGCCCCAAGCCCAGATTTTTGAGTTTAAGAGCTTTCTGCATGGTTCTGAAGAACATGCTGGCATTTGACAATGTGTGTGTATATTAGCCCACTGGCATCTTTATTTGCTAAGTTCTCTTCTTTTGCTGCTCCCTTAGCCTTTGGAATTGCCTTCTGGGACTGGTGAGATGGCTGAGTAGTTAAGGCACTTGCCTGTGAAGCCTAAGGACCCAGGTTTGATGCTCCAGGTCCCACGTAAGCCAGATGCACAAGGTAGCACAGGTGTCTGGAATTCGTTTGCAATGGCTAGTGGCCCTGGTGTGCCCATTCTCTCTCTCTCTCTTTCTTTCTCTCCCCCTCTCTGTCTCTGATAAGTAAATAAAATATAAAAAAAAGAAGAAGAAGAATTGCATGCTGGCTTAGAGAATGACCAATGATGTTGACATACATCCAATGGTGAGAAGTCCTGTTCTAAAAACTTATTCAAAGTTATGTACTTGCCAAGTAGCTGGCTTTTATGACATTCATAATCAATGGAGTAATTATCCTTCTCCCCACAGCTGAGCCCATTTATAACTGTAGCTGTTATAAGATAAAAGTGTATTTTCCTATGTGGTTGGTACCTGCTATAGATCTTTTCTTATATTTTTATTTCTGTTATAATGGTATTTTCCTCTCCCCTAAGAAAGCGAAGAAATAAAAGGCCAAATTCCCAATGTTTTCCTTAGTTGCAAGATATATGTATGCTATCCCTCTGGATATGAGATTTCTGAGGCTTGACAGAGCCTCAGCACAAAAGTGGATTCTTTGCCTTTTTCCCATGCAGGAAGGGATATCTGGAGGCAAATAAATAAATAAATAAATAGAATAAAATCATTTCCTGACCACTATTAAGAGGTAGCAATGTGTGTACATACATTGGGGTGGTGTAATATCATCCTCACCAGGCCAAGTTCATCACCCCTCAGGGTCAGTCCTGGTTATGCGGGGGACCCGGTTGTGTCTGCAACAGAGGGAGCTCTGTTACTTCTTGCAATTATTCTAAAGCCACGAAAGGCAGCGTGTAATGGCCAGAGGTCACAAACCCACCTGCGGAAGCACCTGTTTTCCTACCCTTCTATTTTCATTGCAGCTTCACTTTCATCCAACTCAGAAAAGACTGGGCCCTTGAGAGGCAGGCCCTTCACCTGTTTGGTACCTTAGCCTAAGTCTGCATTTGGGGAGGGGGTTGAGAGAGGGCAGAGGGAAGGGTTTTAAGAAGATCTGCACTGGTAGCAAGGAGGAAGCACACTGTAAGGGTTGAAGAGCGCATACGAAATGCCTGATTGTTTGAGGAAAGGTCTGAATTTGAAAATAACCCACATGTGAATGAACTACTGAAGTAGCATCATTGAATTTTACAGCCAGGACGTCTTGGGCAGCTAAGGGTCTAATATCAAGAAGGTAGAATGAAGAGAGGAGAAAGTTCTCCACCACATGCTTAGATTCCTCTTGTCCGTTTGGCCGTTCTGTTCCAAACTTCTTAGTAACCAGAGTTACATCTCACTGTGTTGATCCGCCTCATGCCTTTTCTTGTCCGTGTGTGTGTGTGTGTGTGTGTGTGTGTGTGTGTGTGTGTGTGTATATATATATATATATATATATATATATATATATATATATTTACGAGAGAGAGAGATCTAGCACACCAGAGCCTCCAGCCACTGCAAATAAACTCCAGATGTGTGTGCCATCTTGTGTGCATGTGCGACCTTGTATGTGCAGCCCCATGTGTGCCTGGTTTACGTGGGACCTGGAGAATCAAACATGAGTCTTCACAGGCAAGTGCCTTAACCACTAAGTCATATCTTCAGCCCTCTTGTCGTTATTTATGACCAAACTTCTGTTCATCTTCTAAGACCCAACTCGAATGCTGACTCTTTGGTCTACCTTCAGCTCTGTTTCACAGAGATCAAGCCACACCAATTTGGAATCTCAGTGTACCAGGGACTTAGTGAGCACTTAGCCAATGTGGTGAAGGAGGAAGGAAGGGAAGGAAGTGGATCAAATATACCAAATAACTCTTTCTGAAAGATATCAGAAGTTATAATTGTAAAAACATCATGTACTGCTTTTAATTCATGAATTAGGAATAAAGGTACAAGGAACACATGCTCTGCAACTATTTGAATTAATACACTGCTGTCAATTATTCCCCAAAAAGTACTTCAAAGAAAAAAGGAAATTATCTTTATTGTCATTTAAAAAACATATATGTATATTATACACACGCACACACACATAATGGTACACTGCAGTATTTACTTAAAGATAACTGAGCACAATAATAATACATGTCCCTGAAGCTTTTCAGTATTCCTTCTAAAAATGGGATTGAGCAGGTCTAACCTGGTAAAGGTTGTGAAATGCTAACAGCGTTATTTCACTGCATGGGTGGGGGGGATGTGGATCTGACTTTGGGACTCTCCTGCCATCTTTGCCACACAAGTACTAACATGCTCTCCCACCAGCAGATTTATGGGTTTCTTTTTATCTGAGGGGCCATATGAGCAACTAAAGCTACATTTCAGATAAGAGGCCTCCTGCTTTTCAAGAGTCCAGTTTATGTACCAAGCCACTCTGCTGTCTCCTACATGGGGGGGGGGGTCAAGATGTTAAGTCACCTCTGAACAACATCAATGAACTTTAAAGCCAAACAACTGTATGCATAATCTGTAGGCCACTGTTTTAAGACTACAGACCATCACCAAAGTCTGGAATTTATGCAAATAACATTGCTCAGGTTTAAAAGAGCTGTTAACTTCCAAGCTTTTCCTGCTAGACTAGACATTTTTTGTGGTGCACGACTGCCACCTACCGTCAAAACTGCAGAATGACTTGTAATGCAATTGCAGCGTGTGGAGGGAGATGGTGGTGGCAAATTTTGTATATTAAAGTTCCTTGCTGACAGGAGGTAAGCTGAGGGCATACAAGGATTTTAATGCACACTTTGATATGGATCGATGCCTTTTAATTTGAGAGCGTAATCAAGTCTAAGTTTTAGTTTCTTTCTTTTCTTATGGAGATTTCTCATCAGATAAATGTATTTTTTTTTCTGATGGACTAAATGTTCTCTCTCAATAAAGCATTGTAATGTTATAAATCTATATGTATTATTAATATCGATTCAAGGTACAGTACATATCAATGTTTTAACTGTTTTTAGTCCAGTGATCAATCACAAAATTTAGAGTTTGTTTTCACGGTCTGAACAAATCTTGTGAGGCAGGGAGGAACAGTTTAAAACACTCTTATGACCCTGTATATCTTTAATATTTATGTGTGTGTGTGTGTGTGTGTGTGTGTGTGTATTCAATATTTGGAGTATTTTACCTATTATTTCTAAGCTGTATTTCTTCTTTAGGCAAATACCAGAATTTTTGGTTATAACACTCAGATAATTACCTGATAATAAAGGAACCAATTATCACTGGCAAAAATATCAAATTAACACTGAATTCTCAGTAATTTATGTAACATGCTACATTTTCTAAAGTGTGGAGAATTCCTCTAAAATGCAGATCTATAAAGCAGGTTATTAGAAATGCATTTCACTTCAATTATAAAGAAATTCCAAGTCTAAACAGGGTAGGTTTCAAAACTGAATAATATATTATGGCTAAAACACGTCAACAATCTGTCACTCCTTATGTGCAAATAAACATATCCCCTCTCACTGCACATGCAGTAGAGGAAGCCCAGGAAACATCCAAAAAGGTAGAATGTATTTTCCCTCATGGCGCTGTAGATGCTAAACAGCCCTGCCAGCATTGTCTAAGCTGTGACCAAGGGAAGTTATGCATCTTTAATACTGCTGCTCACGTAATTCAAGAATTCTGCTTGCCTACCCATGCACCCCTAATTTTAAACACAATTCTGAACATATGCTGGTTATGAGAAGAAAAAATACTATTCAAATATTTGATTTCATTCTGAATGATACATTTTTATTATATATTTGAAATATTTGGAGGAAATAATTTTAGACAAAATTCAGTGAGTAAGAGCTCAAACGAAACAAAAATCATTAAGGCAAAGTGATTTACTAGAAATAAGTGTGTTCGTGTAGCTCTGATTTGGAGACAACTGTATGTGGCAAACATCTCCCTTTAATGAAGCATGAACTGTGGGGAATTGGATAGTATAATCAATGTGTGTAACAGAATCTACAACTTTGAACATGCTAGTGGTGATGGTGTTAACTTATAGGGTTCGTATTAAAATCTCCTAAAGAGTAAACGGTTTATGTATTGCATTTAATTGTATGTAATCATAATATAATTTTATAATGATTAAATGCTCTCAATTTTATTTTAATTAAATAGATAATCTTTTTATTAGAAATAGATCTGTATAATTAAATTGTTCAGGAGAAGTTTTATAAAATCGAGAACAGAATCATATAATTTCCAAAAGCAGATTCATAACAGGTTTTCCATAAAATGAATATTTAATGCATCTAAAAATACTTTTAAATAGTTCTCTAAATTAGATTGTTACATTTTCAACTGATTCATACTGTGTTCGATCAGTAAAATGGTGAAGGAATTAGTGAGAATGTTCAGGATATATGAGAGAATTAGTAATTAAGAGTTAAAAAAAGTTTTAATATTGCCCTCTTAGGCAAACTAGATTTTAAAGGCTCTATTATTATTTACCTGGATCAAATAAATTAACAGGTAGAGCCTTACCTCTACCATGACATAATTAAAAATCACAATAAAGCTATGAGTTTCACTGTCATAGGCTTTAGTAACAAAATGCAAAACTAAATAATGCTGTATTATAATTGGTAGATCTTACCCTAAGGACATCTATCAAATAAAGTAAAATTATTGCTCGCTGGACATTCTTTTGTTGCTATCATTGTAATGCTGAAAGCAAGGCAGACTATTATGTTGTGTGTGGTCCTGACGTGGATCCTGGGAAAATTGCCCATGCATATAGCAAAACTATTTTCCTTAGTATACAAGCTCCTTTAATAGTTTTTTTTCTTGTGTATTTTCATGCAAAAGGAATAAATTCAAAAACTAAGTATATATCACCAAGATGAATTTTAGATCCATGAGGTATCTTCACAGCAAAGCATGTTTCTCTTATCTTGCCTTCCCTGAAAATCTTATCCACAGCATACTTTCAGAAAATGCCAGCCAATAAGCTACTCTAAAATAATTTCCTTTATAAAAGCTCTGTGATCTTTGGCCTTGTTCACTATTTTCAAAGCCATGAAAGAACAGATAACAAATATATGACTCACAAATTATCAATTATGAAAAGTAATCTGGTTCAGATCGCTGTACTAATGTAAAAAGATGGATCACTTGTCACAAACCAATAAAGGCTATTGTTTGTGAATCCAATATTTGATTTTTATCATTTGCGTTAGGCAACTTAAAATGATTTTTAAACCACATTACTTTTTGAAAAAAATGTTATAAAAGTAAACATAGAGGTTTGGGGGCCTGGAAAGAAACCCTATGTAATCTGTCATCCTTGAAACATTTTATATCCTTACATTGAATCCAGCTTCCAAATCTAAATTGCAAAGACTTGGTCAGTAAGGATGGATGCATTAAGAAGGGTCTCTACTGTGTTTCAGGGAATGGACCATATTAGGGACATTAGCGTGGCTTTGATTCTTTGCTGTTTTTTCCTCATGAACATCCTGATGGCTGAAAATTCACAGCTTGGGTGCTTCTTTGTGGAGAAAGGCTAAGTGCTGGGTTTCTCAGTGCACTACCTTCCTTGTCTTGTCAGGGTGGCTACATTGGCTGATTTTGTATTGTCCCAGAGAAATTCATGAGCAAGCTTCCAAGTTCAGAAAACCTCAGTGGCAAATTCTCTTCCTGAGTGTCTCATGTTTATCATTCTATAATGAAGGAAGAGACATAATTCTCACCAAGAAGGGTATCCCTGAGAGCGGTTAGGATCAGAAATCTCCTACCTGGTGTTATCCAAGGGCTACTCCAATACTCTGCTTGCTCTCTAACGTACCATCACAACCTCTTACATCTGCCTGTGAAAACGACTGGAACGCCTAAGAATGTCAAAAGAACAAGGTCAATGACAAATGTGTGTGTGTGTGGTATTTGGGGAGCCATAGTCCTACCCTTAGATAACAGATTTGATCATCGGATTATCTTGCTGACACCTCAAAAAATAATAGGGGAACAAGTCCATAGGGATGATTCCAGGCACAGGTGAGTTTCAGGGAATAAACTCTGGCAGATCCAGGCTGAGGGTAGTAGAGTGCATGGCGCAGGTAATGGTAACGACTATGGTAAGGCCACATCCTCATGGGTGTCTGGTGGGGTGAGGGAAGGTCTGGGAACAAAAGAAAGAGCTGTAAGGCAGGAAGGCTGTCACATCCTGGTCTCTTCACTTGCACAAAGGAACTTTCCCAAGGAAGTCATTCATCTTCTTCCTGCTTATACAGACACTGTGTAGTAAACAGGAAGAGGGAGAAAGCCTGCAGCCTCAATATGCTAAGACGTGGTAAGAGACACAGTAATAAACCCTGGCTGAATTTCCAACAGTTTGTTTTTGGAGGAAGGCATGAAACTTGCTGGAGGTGAATACTTGGACATATTCCTCCCTGGGCTCTGAGAAGAAGTGAAAGTGAAGTTGGAAGATGGAATAATTGAATTGCCACTTAGTTACAGCAAGTGCTAGCGAATGAGGACCTATTACACTAAATTCTTAATAGAAAATGTGCTCATTTCAGTTCAGGGCTTAGAACAAGCATACATACAGCTGAGCTATTTGATTACCTAGTTGGGTCCCACGTCTTCTGTGACCAACCATGATACTGCGGAATTAGATGCTTTTGTGACAGATACAGAACTTGCTCACCAAGGAGTGGTTTATCAACTTGAGGGATGAGTCTCTCCAAAACATCCCTAATCCATGGTGCCTACGCTCAGCAGGTGGAACATGTCCTTTCTCGTCTTTCTCTTGAAGATATTCACTTTACTCTCAGCCTTGGCAAAGCTAAACCAGACTTTTACGTGACAGATGTATGTGATTTACTTTCTTTATTGAGAAGCATATTAAGTTATGGATTTGATTTTCTCATATAAATGAGGCAGTCAACACATTTCAGGTAGGACTGCATCCAGAGTTCAGTTTCATAAAGAGACCAGTAATTTCTATGGTTTGGGGGGTAGGCCTCGTCTTGAAGTCATAACCTATATTGCAATTTTTAGGAGATGGGTGATTCATCAGCCACAATTTTAGAGAGAGAAAGAAATCGCATTCTTTTCCACTGTTACTTGAAGCTAAAATTCAAAACAGATGTTTGGTGCTAAGGCTGTAACCAAAATATTCTGATAAGACTTCCCTCGGAAATATAATGGTTACAGAGCCCTTGTATAGCTTTAACAAACCCCCATTTTCTTCTTTCTGCTCCATACAATGTGCAGTCTATTTGCACCCATTCAGGACTAAATTACAGATAAAGTTACAGCAAATTTGTTTTCTTAAAAAAGCAGTGAGCCCTAATATCCCTTGAGTAATAAAAGCCTTGTCTTTCATTCAGAACTAGAACTGGCATAATTTTCTCCAAGAAACAAACTCTACTTCCTGTGACAATGGACCTGTTCTTAAAATTCTGAATGGGATACGGCTCAATTTGCAGGTGTTCAGGTATAAAGGTAAAAGGGCATTTGACCCCCCAACTGGCAATCGTTACTGTGGTAGGTAACTTCAGTCTGCTCACTGTATCATTCTATTAGATAAGCTGCCAGAGTTTTCAGCTCTGAATTACCAGGTAGGTTCAGGTGAATCAATAATTTATACAGATATCTCTCATTCATTCTGATGGTATAGAGATACATGGTAACAGCCTGCTGCAGGCACGGAACAAAGCCAGAGACATTATGTAAAAAGAGCGAAGGAAAAAAAAAAGCTCATCTATCTATGTGACTGCATAATAATGGTTTATTAATTTGATTCTTCAACTGCTCTAACAAACAGTGCAAAGAGATGAGTGAGTTCCTCATAACCCTTAGTAAGGCTGCTCTGGCAAATGTCAAGACAACATTAAAAACTTCCACACTGATTTTATGATAGAATATTTTGCATAGCAACATGATACAAGCCACTGAAAAATTTCATGCACCTCACATTGAATTAAACAGCTTAGCTAAATTCCTAAACTTGTCCACATTGCATTCCTATATAAATTACTTTCTAAAAGATGGGACTCAGGTACATGTAAGGGCAACACACTAAGAGTATTGTGAATATAGCCATATGATGTTAATCATTATCTGGGGAAAATTATGTTGTGTTTTATACATTAATAGTGTGACATTTTTATTAACTCATAATCCCTGTGCTCACAGTTGTGCATTAAACAAGTAAAAATTAAGAGGGCAGTAAATATTAAAAATGCCTACTTTAAAATTCTTCAATCATGTTAAAGGGAATCCTCTAACACATGAATTCAGCTAATGGGAAGCAGTACCCAAAACAGTCTGGTTGCAACATAAGTTCATAATCAATACATTAGATCATTCAAGTATTTCCACAATTGTTAGTTATTGTTCTGAAGGTGACTGGAGTTTGTGATCTAAAAACATGCTAAAAAATATCTCTCAGTAACTTTAAATATAGTGACTGCTTCTTGACAGGTTTGAAAATGCATTTGCAGATGAGATACATTAGACTTTGGCCCTTTGCCCACTTTACCCCTTTCTGTTCAGGGCTGGACATGTGTTTGGCCTGCATGCACGAGCTGATTGCATCTAGACTCAAGAAGGCTGTGTGCAAAACTAACTGAGGCAACAGATTCAACAAATAGGATGATAGCAATTACAGGTAATGTTCAGGTATTCTATTTTGTTCCCCATGGAGAAACCATCTTCTTTCTTCTTTTCCATGAAATATCCCTTAGATATGTGGGAGATGATAAAAGTCAAAAAGAAAACAAAAGTACATGTGAGAGAGAAGAGAGAGAAATGGAAGGAGGGGGAAAGTGGGAGAGAAGGAGAGAAAGATAATCAGGCTAATGTCATTGTCCTTTACTGTAGTGTTTTGAGCTGACTGCAGTACTCAGTTAACAGCTCTGGCCTTCTAAGAAAATATAGAGGTAGGAGAGAGAGAGAGAGAGAGAGAGAGTGTGGGGGGGGGGAATGGAGTGCTCTCTTTCTGATAGTAAAGACATAGAAGAGAGGAATGTTCACATATTGATCTCATTAAGACGCTAAGAATCGTAAGTGTGAATCTTACATCCGGATCTCCTAGTAGACAGAGGAGGGGTAAATGTATCTCTCACTCACCCTTTTATTAGGCCAGTCATACTGCACTTATTCTCAGTGTCATGTGATGCCACTGTTGGGGTTTCTCTTTTGCTATTACAGCTTGAACTTTGAGTTTTGCCACTGAAGTCATCTGAGCCATTCTGCCGTAGCTTTTACTGAGTGTGCCTGAGAACGGGGGAAGACCTGCTAATGGTAACTGAAATCCATCTCAGGCAGAACAGCCTGAATTTATTTCCTGTCACTGGTCTCAGTAATGGATTAAAAATACTGACAAATGGCATTTTTCAGCCTACAACCTATTTTACATCCTAGTTCCTTACACTTAGGTTAAACATTCTCGTCAATTAGAAGTAGAACTCAAGGTGTTCCTATACACATCACTGGTCTATTTTTATTTTTATTTTTATAGCAAAAGTCATGCATTTGTGACAGACACTGGTAGGATATTTTTCCTTGTGAACCCTCCTCTACTTCTAGGCCCAGTGTAGAGAACTTTCCCTTAATAACTTTAAATTAAATACCTTTCCACAGTGTTACAAAATTTGAAAGACTATCAGTCTCAGAGACAAAAACATCCACTGTGGTCATGAATATAACTCAAGTCTAAATTATCCACAGGCTCTCTACTTAAAAACTTCAAAGCATTTCCTACAGACAGTTTAATTTCGCTTTCTTCACTCCAGTAACTCCAATAACTTGGTGGGCCAAGTTTATAACAAACTGTACCTCACATGATCTGGATCATGAAGCGGCAACACCCTATAAATTCAAATAGAGCTTAAAATGTACCCAAATTGTTGTCTCAGTCCTGCCATTGCTTTATAAAGGAATCTAGTATTATATTCTGCTGTTTAATTCTGTGCTGGAGAAATTTGGATATATTTTGTTTTTATAGTGCCAGGGATTAAACCCAGGGCTTTGCACATGTTAACCAAATGCTTTACTATTGAGTGACATCCCTAGTACAACCAATTATTATAAGTGATTAAAATACACACGCCTTCTCTCTGGCATTTATTTAGTCTAATGGAAATTTAGGACATGGAAAAGTTCATTTTAGCTACCATTAAATCAATGTGGATCAATAGAAGCAGTTTAAACTGCTTAAGCAAATCAGTTAAAATACATGCTTGAAACCTGGGAAATATATTCTTAATGAATCAACCTTTGCTTTGGGGGAACAAGTCATTTTGATTACTTAGAGGAAAAATAATATTTCTTGTCTAGAGTGTGCCTCAAACAGAAAATAAACTCTAAGGGTTCTTTTCTTACTAATCTTACATCCCCACCCAGTGGTTTGGAGAGTTATAGTGTGACACATTCTCAATTAATAAAAATGTTCACCAAAGCACTGCAGAAACAACACTAAGCCGAGCGAGCACACATTTGAACCTCACAAAGTAGGCAATCCCCTCCCATAGGCACCTTCCTTAGCAGGGAAACACCGTGGGTCATGAGTGCCATTTTGCACTTTCAGAATTTTGCAGGACAATGTCAAACATCAGATTTCCCTTAATTTGGGACAATTTAAGTGGTAAGCCTCCCTTTTCTTATCTTCTCATTGTTGTTGTCTTTGAGATTCCAATGACCAGCAACTAGGGTAGAAGTAGGTAATTTGCTCAGTAGGTCATTTGCTTCCTGACATCTCTACTTCCTTCCTGTCCTATGAAATCATCTCGCAGCCCCTTTGTAGGTAGATCACTGCGAGCGTGTGCAGTCTTTACTTCATAAAGCTCCTAGTCCTTGGCTGGAGGAAGGGGCACAGTTCTGAAGCTGGGGCGGGGACAGATGTGTTCTTGGTATCTTGCAAACCAAGCATCGAGTACATTGACTGTACTTTCTTCAGGTCCTTTTACCATTACAGTTGCTATTCTAGGAAGGGACCCCTGAGCTGGCTGTGGGGTTCCATGCCATTGCCTATGGCATCACTATAACGGAGAAATGTGTTCCAAGTCCAAACCTTTCCCTTTCTCTCTCTCTCACACACACACACAACAAACAAACAAACAAACAAACAAAAAAACAAGACAAAAAAAGCAGACTTTTCCATCTAGTTTGGAAGTAGGGAGCCTACATAAAATGTGTTCCACTTTTACTCACATCTAAGCTAAAATTTAGGGCTTAGCAATGAAATGGTGGTGCAAGGCTTATGCTCTGAGTATTTAGTAGGAAAGAGAGCACAATCAGTTACGAGTAGAGCACAGGACAAAGAGCTTTCTACAGATATCAGCACCCTGGCTGGAGAATGTAGTCAGTTTATGGAGTGGAAGAACCAAACTCTAAAAGAATTGAAAGCAACATATATTGACTCATGTATTCAGTACCGTCACCTACCTTAAAAAATGGACTTGGCTATCTAAACGTCCTTTATTTTCTCTGAGTAGTAGCCATCACTTTACTATTACCACCTCAATATAAATCACTTCTTTTTTTAAAAAAAAATATTTATTTATTACAGAGAGAGGGAGAGAAGGGGGCACATAGAGAATGGGCACACCAGGGCCTGCATCCACTGCAAAAGAACTCCAGACACATGTGCCACCTTATGCATCTGGTTTATATGGGCACCGGGGAATTGAACCTGGGTCCTTATGCTTTGGAGGCAAGCACCTTAACTGCTAAGCCATCTCTCCAGCTCCTCAAAACATTTCTTTCATACAACCTTATTGTAATAATTTTTTGGATAATTAGTGGGCCCCATTTATCCATGGTAATCTATTATATTAAATTTCATGAAAAAGGTCTCTTCAAGTGACTGAGAAATATTGTTAAATTCACCAACATTATATGGCAAAACTGGATCAAATATACTAGTTTCACACATTTAAGCCCTGCTTCCTGACTACTTTTAGGAGACACACAGAACTGTGGAGAATGAAGAATTATGTTTTAATCAAAGACCACATCTTTTATACTGTTAATAAATTGCATCAATAAAATGTTTTATTTCAATGGTAAGCAAGGTAACTTCCCATGTAGAAAAGCCCAGAGAAAAGTATCTTAGCTATTTTTAAATAACTTTCCTATTTCTTTTTTTTAAAAAATTTTATTTATTTATTTGCGAGTGACAGAGAGAGAGAGAGAGAGGCAGTTAGAGAGAGAGAGAGAGAGAGAGAATGGGTGCGCCAGTGCCTCCAGCCACTGCAAACGAATTCCAGACACATGCGCCCCCTTGTGCATCTGGCTAACGTGGGACCTGGGGAACCGAGCCTCGAACCGGGGTCCTTAGGCTTAACAGGCAAGCACTTAACTGCTAAGCCATCTCTCCAGCCCAACTTTCCTATTTCTTAACTGTTCCTCCCACCTTTCCAATGGAGAATGTAATTAGGTAATCAAGCCTAATGAAGCATTTTTTTCAAATTTATTTTTATTTATTTATTTGCAAGGAGGGGGGGGGAGAGAGAGACAGAGAAAGAGAGAGAGAGAGAGAGAGAGAGAGAGAGAGAGAGAGAGAGAGAGAAGGTAGTGGCATGCCAGGGCCTCCAGCCCTGCAAATGGACTCTAGATGCATGCCCCACTTTGTGCGTCTAGCTCCATGTGGGTACTGAACTTGGGTCTGTAGGCTCTGAAGGCAAATTCCTTAACCACTGAGCCATCTCTCCAGCCCAAGCTTGTTTTTAAAATGTTGTATATATTATGTTTACTTCAGAATATAAAGATTCTCTATTACTCATAAATATGTAGGGCAATGTGTGGACATCACTCACGACACCTTCCTAATGAGAGAGGATGCATTACTGAGGGCAGCATTTGTGCTCACTCGCTTCTCCATGTGGGAGAAGCACAGCAGAGCGTCCTCAGAATTGGGATAGGGAAGAAAACCCTTATGTGAGCTTCCAGAAGGAGGATGACCAAAAATCTCAGTGCCTACCAAACCGAGCAAAGTCTTTCCTAGATATGGACTCTAATGTTGTCAATAATTGAGTATAGTCATCAACAATTCTTTCCCTAGACCAATTTGCATCTTGTGTACACTACAGAAATTCCAAGATAGATTTTACCACCATGAACATATAGGAAGCCCTATTTGGAGGATATATTTTCAATGGGCCAATATGACTGCCAATGTGGCAAAGATGGTTCTAAGTAGGGCCAGTGAAGCAATCTTACATACTACAACTATCTGTGATGTCCCAAAAGTCAATACTCCCAGATAAAATACTTTCTGTTTATTTTGTCTTACAAAATCAAGTGTATTTTTCTCCTTTAGGATGATACAAAAAAGTTAAGGGCCTTGATTTAGGAACAAATATAAACCATGTTTTGCTACTGAAAAGAAAGGTTTCAGGCTGCAGAGATGGCTTAGTGGTTAAGGCACTTGCCTGCAAAGCCAAAGGACTCAGGTTCAATTCCTCAGTGCCCACATAAGCCAAATGCCCAAGATGGCACATGCATCTGGAATTCATTTACAGCTGCTGGAGACCTTGCAGTGCCCATTCTTCCTCTCTCTATCTGCCTCTTTTTCTCCATTTTTCTCAAAATCAATGAATACAAATCTTAAAAAGAACTCTTCCTTTAAAATCAGAGCTTACTTTTATTTTGACCCAAGTATCTGTTTACACTTTGATGTGCTTCCCCATCAGTGCTTCCTAGCTCTTCTCTGGTTTTCTCTGCATTGTTTTCCCTCTGAGACACTTGCTGCTGATGACTGGTGTGGACATCTTTACTCTGCTATTGATTTCTAAATGTTACTGCTTGCTGAGTGTTGGACCTCTGTCATCGCAAGAGAAACCAAAGATGCCATGCAGTCTTAACTCATAGCACTCCTGTGGCACAGGCTGACCCCTGGGTTCCAAAATTTATGTTCAGTGTGATAAAATGATGGCCAGACTTTGACAGGACAATTGAAAAAGGAACAAGTTCATTAACAACACTTTACATTAGGTTTTCACTTGATAAGTTAAGTGTAGTGCAATCACTAAGGTATAGCCTCACAACTAGTTAAAAGAGAACAATAAGAGAAGACCTTCTCCTGTTTCTTAATGTTTGCTTGATGCAGAAGGGCATGAAATCACATGGACAGTGAGCTCATGACTACAGTACATTGACTAATTCATAGCACATCAGAAAAGTTATTTCACTAAGGAACTCCACAATAATCTCATTCCTTTAAACTTTTACAAAGTACTTTACATAATAACATGTTGCAATGAAAATGGTTTTCTGTTCTCAGCAGGCATGTCCCTTATAATTTAAATTGAAATTTGAAGGTAGAAAAGCCTTCATAGGGCAAGAACATTGGCTTAGGAATCTGAGTACAGGCAGATATACCTCAGATCCATTATTTAAAATTATTTTCTGATCCTTAGCTCTTTTGTGAAATATGGTCTGGACAGCATGTCTTTGCAAGACCTCACAACTAATGCAAAGTTGAGTAGGGCAAAATAGGACAATACCCGGACAACCACAGGGGGAAAAAAAACACCGGGCCTAAGGCTTTGATGCACTCTACCACCCCGACTGTCACTGTGTTCATTAAAGCTCATGTAAAGGTTAATTCCTGGATTCAGTGTGGCGGTGATGGTGATATTTGTGACTTGTGTTTTGCTATAATACACACATCCACACATAGCTTGAAAACATTAAAATAGTTGTATTGTCAGTCACTCACAAAGGAATTGCCTCTAGGTGATAGCTACTAATCCCCACACTAGAAGACAAAAGAGGTAGTGCCAAGATCACAGAGAACTCCGAGTCATCAAGATGAAAGTCTTCTTGTTGTAAATACAAAATAAAATTAGGAGGAATATATTGTTCAGAGAGTGACAGACCCTGAGGCTTTATACGATTATTCCCCTCCAGACACTACTTAAAACAAACATCTACTAAATAAGCATTTAATAAACATCTATTAAAGTAAACAAAAAAAAGGGGGCATTGGCATCGCTCAGAGAAGGAAGTTGTTGTTTAAGGACGGGCTGTATTGCATTATATACCTGGTACAAAACCAAAGGAAAACCGACAATTCATGAAAATCAGTCTTCAATCTAAAGTATGGCATCACTCTTGGAAAGGAACTGAGGAAACATTTTGTTCTCTTACTATGTGATTTTTTACAGGTCTCAGGCTTGAGGGCTGATTTTTAGCTAACAGCGATCATTCCTCAAACCCTACCTACTTCTAAAATAATGACTTTGGGGACTTTTTTTTTTTTTTTACGATTGGAAGAATTTATATGCAATGTTTTGTGAAAAGCAGTTCTTAACATAATTTATAACTTTTGGGGTAATTGAGGACAATATTTGAAAATAATTTCTTTCTGGGAATTGAGATAAGTGAAATTTGAGAAAAAGAGGTATATTTTGAGTACTAATTTGATTTGCCAGAATGCTTGTATGCAATATACATGCAAGAACATTATAGCACTAAAAACCTACTGTCAATATTCCTGACTCTATAAAAGGAATTGTAGGTGACCGTTGAGGGCTATCATCTTTTAAACCAATGGAATTCTCCATGCAGTTGTTTTCCTTTCCTTACTTGCTCATTTGTGAAGGGACTATATACTGAAGCTTAAATGTGTATAAATTAAATAAAAAATATTGTTTCCTAAACTTAGAAAATATTTATTTCAGGGGTAACCATAAGTGAAGAAAGGTAACTATAAAAGCTTGGAATTTATATTTATATAATTATATATATATATATATATATAATTTATATAATTATATTATTTATGTAATTTTTAGGAAAATTCATGAGTATAAAGACAGCACCATCCATAGTAGATAATGTTTCTTTCTTTCTTTTTTTTTTTTTTTGAGGTAGGGTCTCACTCTAGCTCAGACTGACCTGGAATTCACTATGTACTCTCAGTGTGGCCTTGAACTCACAGTGATCCTCTTACCTCTGCCTCCCAAGTGCTAGGATTAAAGGTGTGCGCCTTAGTACTTATCTCTTTGATTTTCAGTGGTCCCTCTAATTCATTGTTATGGAGAAAGTAAAAACAGTGTATCTGGCACATTTCCAACGTTTTTGTTAGGTCTAAGAAAAAAATTGTGGCAATCAAAATTAAAAGCAAAAGCTCCTACAAAAATATATTCAAAATTGTTGTACTTAACATGGTGTGGTATTACTGGTATTTGGTAAGATTCTCCAATGAAAGGCCAGTTGATTTTCAATATGTCTAGCACAATGACCCATCATTTCATTAGTCAGTAATATTAAAGGTAAGATTTTAAGACAGGTGATGTCTTTGTTTGCACACTGATATTTCTGTTTTATGCAATGTTCACCTTTTAGTCACTAGTCATAAAGACCACTTAAAATGTCTTTATGTCTGTACTAACTTTTAGAAAAACTCTGATGGTGTTTAATGGGAGTGGAGTTTTTCCATAGGAGGTTCAGAGTCAAGTCCACTGACATGTCTGTTGTCTTCCTTCAGGGCACTGAATTACAGATCCACCACCCGACTGATTCGCTTCCTTCTCTTTGGCCTGCGGTTCCTCCATTTATTTTAAGACATTTGGCTACACAGACCTCCTTCATGTCACTCTTTGCATGCATCACCCTTGCTTTTTGTCATTTTTTCTAGCATTTTTGAGGGTAGTTGAGATCCCACGTGTAACGTTGTACTAAAACGGGGACTGAATAAAGAGGGAAGACAAATTATCTGGAGGCAGCAGAAAACCAAGCTTCTGATAAGGACCCAGAAAGGAATGAGGAATGAACTAGAGTATCCTCAATGATTTAGTGTTTTTACACACACACACACACACACACACACACACACACACACACACACACACACCAAGACAGATGGACACCAAGGGAAACCTAGGACAGAACCTCAGTAGGAAGCTTGCCTCTGGCTGGTCAGAACAGAGGGCTGAATCCAGTAGCTCTCCAGATATGAATAGAAACCAATGTGTTTTATGACTAACAGTCATGCATTCAAACATGCCATTTTGGAACACAAGGTACTTTGAGGAGTTGACATCTCTTCATAATTCATGTTCATTGTTCCTCTAAGTAAAAGACGTGTGTCTCCTTTTAGTTATTCTGTTAGAAAGTGTGCTTTAAAGGCAAGAGGACATTTTTGATAATGCACATCTTAAGACTTTTCATTAAAGTACCAAATTTAAATTCTACCTTTTTGTGCACTCTGACATTTTTGTCTGGCATTTTCATTAATTTTGCGACATACATAAATGTAGCTGAAATGTTAACTGATCAATACTTTGTCTCTCTCATGTAGCAGTAGCACTCCATTCCCCAAGGACCACACAGCAGAACAGAAATTAAATGTGTAAAATATCAAATGTTAATGTTAAACACAGCGGCACTTACTGTATAATGACAGAAAAGGCTAAAACAATTCCAAATGGACAGATGGTACCACAAATTATCTACAATCACATTTAAAGATTAAAGTTTGTCCTGTAAAATAATTCTTTGATGCACACTGAAGTGTGTCCTTTTACTGATAGCTCAGTTGTCCAATTATTTTTGTGCTCATTACAGTGAGAAATGACAGTACCAGAAAGAGAGAATGTGTTCTCGCTCTCTCTTTTTCTTTTTCCATTTCTTTCTTTTTACCGAGTGATATCCATAAGAACACAAATGTCTGGTCAAGAGCCTGATGGAAATTAGGCTCAATTTATGAGACATTTTCAGGTCCACAATAAGATGATTCCCTAAGACAAGCAACACCTTCTGCACTATACATGCATGACTTTGCTCTTAGATAAATAATATTCATCTCAAAATTTAAAAATCGGATTCACAGCACTCAAAAACAAGGCCATTCTCAGAAACATGTTTGCTTACTTTTTGCCCTACCCCTGCCTCTGTTGTCAGCTGCCCGTGAGCCTCCGCAGCACACAGGTGGGGTTGTGCCCGCACCCGAACTGCTGCGGTCCCCTGCTCCCTGAGTTCAGAGACACCAACATGCAAAAATGACTCGTGTTTTTGTTCCTTTTGATTTCAGGATTCTTCTACATTTACTCTTGAAGAATAAATCAGAAAAGAAAACCAAGATGGAATAGACAAAAAATTCACTTAAACGTTATAAAGTTTCTTGATCTGGGCCTAAAACCAAGCCACATAATGGTACAAATGCATGTCCTCCACGAGGCAGCTGCAGTTTTGAAAAAGTGGGCCAAGTGGAACCAATATTATAATAATAGACCCATGAACCATCGACAGGGCATGATGGGAACAATATGTCTTTGACAATGGGTGCTGCTCATTCTCTCCTAATGGAAAGCAGTTCTTTTCGATGTATTGCACTGAAAAGGCTCTGGCTCTGCAACGAGATATTTGAATCATTTCATATTTAAATCCTCATTTAGTATCTATAAGAAGAATAAAAATCATACAAAGTTTTTCCTTCTGAATTATGACATTACAGTGAAAAAGTATCTATTTTGAATTCACCCATGAAAAGAAAACCTACTGTCTGAGTTGAAAGTTTCTTAACTTTTTGTGCCTCAGTTTCTTACTCTGTACACTATACAAATAACAGTACATACCAAAGAAGTTATTGGGAATATTAAATTCATAAATGCACAAAAGCATTTTTCACTAATTCATATGTGAACAACAGTTCTTTGGCACAAAGGGAGTACTTATTATTACTTCTTACTATGGACATCTGAATCTTTTTATATCAGAATTTAAACCGGGATTAAATGGATGTTGAAAGGGATGATGGAATAGTTTACATTAAAATGGAAACTACAGGGAAAATTGCTACAACAGTCTCCATCCATTTCTATCATGAATTAATACCTAGCTTTATTAGACCAAGACCTTATTTATCTCATGTTATTGAAGAACAAGTTCTATACTAAAAGAAAAATATATCAGAGTGACCGACTGGGTAACTGACTTAATGACTGATTTAGTCACCCCTTTCTACCAGGTGCTTAGTCACGCCTCCCTTTCTCCAGGTGATGCAGGAGCGCAGCATGAAAAAGGAACGGTTCTTAGCCAAAGGACCTCCCAGTTCAAGTCGCTATAACTGAGTTTGGTTTTGTGATTCATTATTTCAGTCACCTTTAACAGAATGTAATTTAGCACTTCTTTTTTTTTTCCACCAGTGGAACAGTTATTATTATTATTTCTTGAAAGTAGTCTTAACACGTATTTACATTGTGGTACATGGCTATCTTCATTATGCTTGGTCTCCTTTCTGTGCAAGCCTATCGAGTTCATCTTGTGTTTCCTGGGACTGAATCTGTTCTAAGCTGGCCACCAGCTAAGGGAGATATTATTACATTTCTTTCCAGTGATTTGCTCCCTTCCAGTGAAGTCACAGGAAGTTAACATGGGCATGGACCTATGTTTCTCAGAATTCTGGTGGCATTAAAATAGAGTCAGAGGAGAGGGTGAGAAGGCGCTGCCATCTTGAATTCGTTTTGCAAGTGACTTCTGGAAGCCAGGAGTGTATACAGACTTATCTAACACTCTGCAATGAATGTTCCTGAGCAAACAATATAATTATATACATTTTGTTTTTGTTTTCAAGTTTCAACAACTGCTGTGGAAAATGGCTTTCAAAGCAGTGAATCAAAAAGGGCTGCTTACCTTTCCACTAGAATTTTACTGCAATTATAAGGCCTTAGAGAGTTCAGAAGCAATGCAAGGAATATACAGAAATGCAATATTATTTTTTCTTAGCCTCAGAATACCCTGCGCTAGTGAAAACTCAGAATGAAGTTTGTTCAACAGTACCACAATATATTTATTATACCAGAGAACTACTAAGTGAGAAATGACAGAGGGAGAGATTTTTTTTAACTTAATGATGATTATAATTACTTTTTTTTTTTTTTTTTAAGAAGACAACAATATGTCAATGGGTAGCAGACTGCCTAACTTTCTGGTTACCTAAAAACAAAGGGACATGCGTCATTTTTGTCTTGTGTTCAGACATTATGAAAGTCCCATGCAAGGCCTAAGAGGATAGGGCACAAAGTACTGAGCGCATGTGCAAACACTCATTTGAGTGGTGAGACGAAAGTCTTGGTTTGCTACTATAATTAAGGCTCTTCTTGTGCAATCTCATAATAAAGTCCTATTTTGCAAAAACTGGCAACTATAAGAAAGCATAAGGTACTTATATTCTAACAAACATGAAAATAAAGCATTTCAAAAGACGAAGTCCACTTAAGCTTCAACTCAAATACCGAACAGGCAAAAATAACACGAGAACAGAAAATCCCAGCTCTCGCTCAGGGGAAGTATCTTTTTGGGTTTTTCTAGCTCTGCCAGTTGGTCTCATCAGCAGTTTTTAAATAATCAGAGTAAAAGGGTGCACGATGAACCTTGTTAGAGGACGATTTGGGTCGATCCGATTCTCACTTGTGACTTTTTAAAAGCTGGAAACCTCAGACACAATAAAACACTTCTTAAATAGGTCGCATCTACTTCCAATTGACTCATGTATTAAAGTATCACCAACCAGCATTCTACTGCCAATGATGTTCATAGCTTGTAAAAAAAAAAAAAAAAAAAAAAAAAAAGCCCTTAGGGAATGAATAAAATCAAAGCAAGGATGGTCAAGACTGTTACTATTATTATTTTTTCACACTGAGGACTTTTCTTGGCTCTTCTATTGAGATCTGGAATTATGCAATATGCAAAATTATACTTTTGAAGTGTCACAAGGAAAATTATACATTGGCTGAGATGCCTTACATTCCGGAAATTTGGGGAGGGGGGAGGATATATTCTTGGATTCAGACCTTGAACAATCCATCAGGTTCCTGCCCACAGCAAATCTGTCCAGTTAAGTCTTAAAATAGGAGTTTTAAAATGGCCTTATCAACACAACTGTTACTATAGTCACAGAAACATGGAGCTGTGGTTACTGAACTTAATGAACAACAGTGTAAGTAACCCAGGCTTGAACGTACCACAAAAGCAGCAAGACTCCTTGGGGGTGACTCCCAGTCAAAGCAACTGTTCACATAGTATGCCGCGCTCACAAGCACCATGACACACCGCTTCGTTCTGATGAAGTTTCTCAGGAGTAGCTGTCCGGAGAACAAAAATACTATTAGCTTATTGTAAATTTCAAAATTCCAAATGTTCAAAGCCACAAGAAGATATGAGGCAATTTGACTCACAAATGGAAAAAAAAAAAAAAAAAAAAGAAGAAGAAGAAGAAGAACCTCTGGAGAAAGTGGAAAAGACTGACTTCTAAGAACAACTACTTAGCTAACTTGATTTTTTAAAAATAATGTTGTTATGTAAGTTGGACACCTTTACTCAGAAGGGAAAAATTGTTTTTTATACTGTGTGGACTTTAAAAATCTTTGAGCTCTAATCTCCTTATGTTTTTACAATTAAATATCTTAATTTCAAGATATTTCAGAGTAAATTGGATACCTTGGAATGTTTTGATTTAGTCAGAGAAAAACCCATTAAGTATTGCTCCCTAAAATGTTATTTCTTCCTTTCTTATAATAATTATTCTCTCTCCATTTTTCTATCTCTTCTACATTCAGTATAACTAAATTTTCTAATTGCTTTGCTATCATTTTACTATTATGAAAAAGTTTATAGTAACAAAGTGCCTTACAAAATCTATAATTAAAAAAAGACATATGAGAACTAATATGGTTTAAATTTAAAACAAACCCTGCCTTTGACTTCGACAATAAGAATAGTCAATGCATTCATGTGGTTCAAAAACAATTATAGTCAGATACATTAATAGTTAGAATAATCCTATATCTGTAGGTTAATATTTTGCTAACTCAAATATACTTCAATGCTTGTGTGGCATTTCAAAGAAGTGATTATATAAGTTACTGAGTTGTATGGTAAACAGTCCACGCTTGTTAGGTAGATGCACATATGTACATACTAGTTATAACAAGTTCCTAAAACTGAAATCCCATTTAGGCAAAACCAAGAGTCTTCCCGTAGGTTTTCCTTTTTGGCTCCTATCAGCTTTCAAGAGCAAATTTTATAATTTTTATATATAATTGGGGATAAATAAATGTGTATTTCTATTGAGATATTTCATTTGTAATATACATGCTGTCTCTAAACACTGAAAAATTCCCCTGTTTGTGGTGAATTTATTAAATTAAAAATAAAAATATTTTCAGGTTTCTAATGGCACAGAAAATTGTCAAATATTCCCATGTTCAGTACATTTTATAGCACATTTAATGTTGTAATTCACTTTTGTTTAACTCTGTACATTGGATGAAATGTTTTTTAAGAGAGATAGGTAGCACTTTTTTTCCTAACTAGATAGCAACTATTTTTAAAATTATAATTGGTAGAGATAAAGCTTAACTTAAAACTCCTTCATGACAGGAAAAAAAAAAATTTCGATTTTTCTTTGACTTTTTTATTTCCTGAGTAAAGAATGTCATGAATGTTCTTTTCTAACAGATTACAGTTAAAAATCTAATTAGCAGGAAGGTTTTCCTTAAAAGATGGAGCCCCTTTCAGTGGATTAGAGGGAAGACCATTATTTGTTTCACACACACCTGCATATCATACCTGTGGGTGGTCTGCAAATATATTTAACCTCAGGTTTTGGTGTTCTCACTTACACACTCTATGACAATGAAATCGTATTTTATGTTCAAAATGATCATTCTTTCAGTAATGCATGTCTACGTATCCATTAGATGCTGCATCTGCAGTATCCCCTTTCTTCTCTGACCACCCCCATCCAATTTATTAGTTTGGTATTGTCCTTGTTTGATCTTTTCAAGAAAGGAAGAGAGGAAAAGAAAGAAAGGGAAAACAACAAGCCATTTCAATAAGTAGATGATCCAAAATTCCATCCTTTGCCCTCCCTCCACACCTCCAAGATTTATTTGAATTTACTCAGATGTTTCACAGGCATAATAAAGCCTTCCCGGAGGGATTAATCTTTCCTTGCTTTTTACCTGTTTAGAGAGTCTGTTTTCCTCTTCAATGTACTTCTGTTCTTTGGGTATTAATGTTCGTAAGCTGGCTTTCACCTATATACATCAACATATGTGTCTGTTATGGATTCATATATTACAAATGTTTACAAGTTTTTCACGCAGTTCAATTTTCAGTAATTTCTAAAACTTTCCAGGGCCTGGCTGCGGCGCTGATAAGATATAAATGTATACAGTTGCATATGCATGCCCTTCCCTCTCGCAGGCAGGCGGGCAGTGGCCAGAGCCCGCCCGTAGCCGCAGCCAGTCGCCCACTAGCACAGCAAGTGAGGGTGTGCCAGGCAGGGGCAGAAGCGTATTCTCCAGGACACATCAAGGTTTAGAGAAAATGAGGAATGACAGAAATTCTCTACAAATCAGGAACAAAAGCTTTCATGAAACTGAACTCTTTAGCAGTACAAAAAAAGCCAAAGTTAAGACTTACAGCATTAAAAATCACATCTATTTCAAGATAGATGACGCCCTTTGTTGGCCCTGTCAGCTGCTTGTTTTTCAAGACGTAGGCTTTCTGTTCACCATTTTGAATCTGTGGGAAAAGGACATGACAGCCGTCTGTCTCGCGGTCTCCACTGAATACACTCCCTCGGTGACCTTTGACCCCCAGCTGCTGAAACTGACAGAGAACCCAAAACAACTGTGGCAATTCTGACAAGTACCTGTTCATTACCAGGATCAAGTCTGTCAGGAAAAATTAACTATCATGGGATTCAACATGGCCGTGAATTGAGTATGTTAAAATTTTTAGTGTTCTTATTACAGACCTTGGTTGAGAAATGACAGACATAACGCTGAGTTTTTTTTTTTTTTTTTCCTTCCTTCTTCTCTTTTTCCTTGAGCAAAAGCAACACAGACCGGTGTGTCAGGTGAATTAAACTTACAGACAGCAGTGGTATAGCAACTTTGCCCAGAAAGTCAGCGCTTCGATCACGGTCTTCATCATAAACCGTCACCTCGAGAACGGAATGGATGTCTTTAATGTTGCTGCATAACAAACACACACAAGGAGAAATATTTCATCAGTAGGATGCAAGTGCTAGAATGTCTTTGAAATCTGAGATGGCTCCCGTTGATTGTGTACGTTTATGCTTGATTTTTGCAACCACATATTTGGGTAGCTTGATGTCTGACAGAATTTCCCATAATGCACCTTAGAATACAAAAGTGAGGCTGCTATTTTCCTAAATCATTATAATTTCAAGTGTTTTTGTTTTTTTTTTGTTAAGTTAAATATCATTTTCCATCAGGGTGGGCAAAGAGTAAGTTACTGACAGAACATCAGTAAGTAACCTTGGTAAGTTTTAGGTGTTTCTATCATCTTATTATGACAATAAATTATGGCATTCTCATAGTACCCACATCAAACATTAACAGGTTTGATATCTGCAAGTCTCTGTATATTTTGGTAAGTATTATTAGTTTTTTGATAATAACAAGACATCTCCTTTTTATTTAATGCTCTCACCAGATAGGGTCTTGGTTTCTGTTAGGTTTTATAGTGAGAATGCTCAAACCCAGGAAGCAGGATGGAGAACATGTAGCATTTACAGCTATTGTACCACCCTGAGACTCAGAAATTAAGTAACGTCCCCTTACATTACAAAGACAACATGTAGTAATAATAATAAAAAAAATGTGTGTGAGCTCTTTATATATTTTTTGCTTCTGGAAGAATAAATGCGAATTATTGGCAACATTTGTTTTCTGATCAAATTATTTATCAAGGAAACATGAATTAGGAGAAAACAAAAAAATGAATATGTTCATTACTGAAAAAAATCACAACTCCATGAGAGAAAGGGCTTTATTAAGGCACAATCAATTAATCGCTTTGATAATAATCAAACCTATTCATTCAATTATGTATTCTAGAGAAAAACACTCTCCACAACCTTCTTAGGACAGCATGTCTCCTGACTGGGCTTTCATCTCATAAAAATGTGGAATTCCTTAAAAATAAATTGGTTAGATAATTAAGGCTGATTAGTTACTGGCTCTTAAGCAGAGACATTACAAGGAATTAATGAGGAATTTAGCAGTTTTTCATGTACAAAAAATAAAACTATGTTAGAAAACTGTTAAGGACTTCTTTTGGAGAGTTCTCCTTTGTTGAGTTCATTTTCTACAGCCCAGTTTTATTTAAAAAAGGGGGAACTTAGGAGGCACTATAGTGTAGCATCGACAGCTTTCACAGAGCATGATTGAAAAGATTTACAAACCTTTTAAAACAAGAGGAAAACTAACTCAAAGGTTGTTGTGGGATCTAGGACAATACTTTATATTCTTATTGTGCTAAAATGAAACAAACCCATACTGAAGCATCTGCCGAATTTGAGACTGGATTGTTTGCTGATTTCAGTAATGGAACAAATAGAGCTTTGTCCTCTTTGGTGTCAATGCAATTGGGAAGAATTTCAATAGCACGTAGAAAAGGAAGAAGCAGTATGGAGATTCCGTTGATGGGAGCAAAACCCTTAGTCACCTCACATGAAAAGCACAGTTAAAAAACAAATGTCTGTGAACAAGGAGAAATGGCCTACTCTTTCCCCAGGTTTCACTCTCCAGGAAGGTAGGGTTGTGAAATTCAGGGCTGTTGGCAAAGGCATGACAGATGTGCTGTGGATGTTCATTCAGTGAAGCACACACACACACACACGCACATCTGAAAATAAAATATAATTTCACGCCAGTTCTAAAATAAGCTCAAGGCCATAGCTACTTACAACGTGAAGACTTTGTTCCACTCAGGATTAAGATTTTTGTAGACAGTGTGTGTTAGCAGCCTATCATTGTTCACTTCTATGACGCAAAATGGGTCACTTTTGCCTACAAAAGATTTAGGGAGAACGTTTTTAGTATATATAACACCCATGTTCGCATTATCATGATCACAACCATATCTCCTTTCCAAAAAAAGTTATAGTAAACAAAAAGTAAAAGCCTAAAAAGTAAATTAAATAGCAATCTCAGCAAACCAGTTAGATGTCACTGGATGAGATTCGTAACTGGTGTGGCTTGGGGTGACTTAGAACCTAAGACCAAACGATAGAACTGGAATTTCTGTTTTTTTTTTTTTTTAAAAAAAACCAGAAATAATACTATGGCTGTCAATCATGCAGATGTGCCTAGATCAGTTTTTATTTAATTCTAGTATGGCCATTTGAAACATACAGGCACTTGATCTGTTTTCTGTATGTATACTAGTACATTGAAATAGGGATTTTTTTAAAGCAAGTTTATTCTGAGAAAATTTTGCTTATTAAAGAATTATAACATTTTGAGCTGACTGTTGTTGAGTTGCCTTTTCTGAGATAGCTGTAGACTCATGAGAAGGAAAAGGAGACCTTCAGAGGTTGAAAAATTCTGCCATTTGAAGCTTAACACCACAACTAATCTGCATTGTAATGAGCTGTGTTTTTTCATAGTCACTGCAAAGAAAAGATTTGGAAGTTGTCATCTGTTTACAGTGACTCCTCAATGCCACAGTCCTGTCTTGTCCATTCGGCAAATTATGTTTCCTGATGTTCTCAAGATATCTTTTTCTTTTAATGTCGTGTCCTGTATCATAAGACCCCATAAAGTGAGAGGCTCTGTGGGGCCAGCATTAATGATATTAGTGCAGCATGTAATTTGTTTGATACCTTATACAAATGACAATGAAATCAATATTTAGACAAAGCTGTCCAGAGGTCATATCTTTTAAACTACAATATTGATTTAGACTACATAAGAGGTTAATGTGCATATTATTAACTTTAATGATAAAGAATAATTGTTTTAAATGCATTGTGAATTGTAGTCACAGTGGTTTACACTCATGGGAAAGCATAAATATCATTGAAAATTTCAATTAAATTTTAATGGGGAGGAATTTATTAGCTATCGGTGACAGATAAACAATGTATTCACATGCAGCAGTGTATTTACTTTCTATAGTATAATATTTCAGATGAGCTATGCAGACTCTGACTCACTTTTAACTTATTAATCTTATGTTTAGCAAGCTTTAATATATGTATATCAGTTCAATAGTAATAGAATCCAAGATAACAGCAAAATTTAACATTATGATAGTTTTCCCAATGTAGTCTTGAGAATCATTTTCAGCAAATAGTTGAGAACTGGGAATCTTCAAGCTATGGTGAAAACTTTACTACTAATACTACTGCTATTGTATTTTCTCCCAACTTTACTGAATCTCTCTACTTTTACTTACCTTTATTACCCTCAGTTCCATGCATACCATGGAAGATCATACGGAAAAGATTTTGTTCATTAAAACACATTGCAATGCTTTACTGACACATCAATAACTTTCACAAAATTTTGATACCAGAATAACAGCACAGGTAGAAACAGCACTTGATGTGTATTTATAGTCAAGCTTCTAGCCAAGATCTCCTCTTGTAACATGGCCATATTGTAGCAGTCAGCAGGCAACAAATGTGGAAAAAAGCAGTTACTTCTAATTGTAGATTAATATACGTAACAAACTTTCCTTGCCTTAGCGTGTACCTGACAATGTTTTATAATTCGGAGAAATAGCAGTGTATAAAACAGTAAACAAATGATTGTTATCTTCAATACACTGAGGAGGAAGATAAGGACATTCCACACTGCCACCAGTTACAAGTACTATGGTAGAAAGTGATGGGAAAGGTGATGGAGAACATTGGTGTGTACACAGAATTTTCAGATGGGCTACAGAAAAGGTCTTGGTAGCCAAGTGGCATAAAGATAAGGTACAGAAAGAGCAAAGCAGTGAACCTTGGTTTACTAGGAAGAACACATCCTGTAGAGGCCAGAAAAGCCACTGTACCTGGTACTTCCAGAAATATCCAGAAAGCCAATGATCTGGAGGAATGCCTTGAGGGCGTGTGCACAGATGACAGGCAGCGATGAGGATGGGATAGGGCTGTGAAAAACTTGGCTTCACTCTCAAAGGAACAAGGAAACTGTGGAGGAATTTGAGTTGCGGAATGATATAAGATAACCTTTTTGTTTGTTTGTTTTTGTGAGGTAGGGCTTCACTTTAGCCCAGACTGACTTGGAATTCACTATGACATCTCAGGGTGGCTTTGAACTTACATTAATCTTCCTACCTCTGCCTCCCAAGTGCTATGATTAAAGGTATGTGCCACCATGCCTGGCAAGATAGTTTTTGAGTTGGGTTGTGATATGACATGATAGCTTTTTTTTTTTTTTTTAAAGAATAAAGGAGGAATGAGGGAGAGGAGAGGAGGGAGGGAGGGAAGGAAAGAGAGAGTGAGCGAGAGAGAATATGCAATGCACAAGGTAGAGAAAAAAAGTCAAAGCTGTTCTAATAATACAGGAAGTGGAAAGTGGTTCAACTCTGGGTATATTTAAAGGTAGAATCTTCGCGATTTATGGATATTAATGTTGAATAAGCTAACATGCTCTGATAGTATTTAAAGATGGAAAACAATTCACTGAACTTAGACCTTATTTCATTTGGGAACAGGAGTGAGGAAGACAAAACATTCAGCAAGGGATGCAATCTGTTTATCTCTAGAATCTGACAAGAAGACAATTTAAGCAGAGAGAGAACAGGAAAGTTTATGTTTAGTTTATATTCACCTTTCTTTTCTAAAAAGTTATCCTTTTGTAGTATGAGAAGTAGATGTCAATACCAGGTCACATTTCACATCATTTTTTATTAATTTTGAAGGTATTCTGTTGCTGCTGTGTGATCACAGGCAATTAAAAACCATCAGCAATTTCTAACAAAATAATAGCAAAGTAGAATATCAAATTCTATAAATTTAGCACTAGAATGCATACACTGCAGTTTTATTTTGAAGGAAGTGCCTCCACATAATGTGTTTACTTGGCTTGCTAAATGATGCTTTAAGTGACTGGCTTTCCAGTTTCTAAATTTTTCAGGCTTGATTATCTGCCACTTAAACAGAAACAATCAGAGAAATACTAGTGATGGGCCTCGCCATAAATTATCTCCTAATTATTCTCCCGTCTCATCCTTCTATCATTCCACTTAGATTTTGTGATATGTCTCTCTGCTTGCTGAGACCACCTGAGCTGCTTATGGAATGGAATGCTGATAGCTTACGTGTACTATATTCTGCAAGATGCTTGGAAGTGACACCAGCCGTTCTCTGTGATGTTCTCATTCAATACCAAGTGGCTAGAGGTACAAGAAATGAGGACAGTGCCCAGTGTTGATGCATAGTTTATTTCTGATCATTTTTGACAAATTATAATATAAATGGATAAGTTATATAATCGCTTAACTTCTTCTCACTCACTTTCTTTTTTTTTTTTTTTTTTTTGCCATAACATCAGTGCACACCTGTGGATAACAATGGGTTTTTCCGCCATGACCAGTCATTGTGGTGATAGTGTCTATTTTTCTCCACAGCAATGCATGATACCAGAGAATTTGGTTTGGAAGAAAGACAGACACTGCTGCTGGGCTGAGGGAAGGTTGGAGCCCTAGTGCAGATTGCTTTAACTGCCATGACAGCTAGGAGAGAATCTTAGCCTTCCTTGAGAATATAGCAATTTTCAATGTTGACACTTTTCTAGAGAGAAATAGGAAGGCCTTTTGAAGCATTCATTACTTATTGAATGCCAGCTCTGCTCACCCCAGAATTGTAAGTATGATTAAGACATAGTTGAGCTCTCAAGGCACGCACAATTTAGTGGGCACGATAGGCATGCAAATATACATTTATAATGCAGGCTTGTAAGTACGGTAATAAAGGGGAGTGAAAAGTGCAAAGGGAGAGAGGAGAAGGGAGCGCATGCTTGTATAATTTTAAGACAGAAAAGGGAAAGGAAGCAGGGAGCTTTTCTCCCTAGATGACCCTTGAGACATACAGCAACTGCACATCTCTCGTCAACAGCGTGGAGAGTGACACACAAATTGTGGACTTCGACAATTTGTATTCGGAAATACTTAGTTCAAATCTACTCGTTTATCTCTTTGAAATGGTCTATGCAAAACAAACAAACAAAAATCTAGAAAGGTGTGACCTAAGTGCTACAAATAGATACTTAAAACTGTTATCTTAGGACTGAGGTGTTTACCCATCATCTAGTTAAACACTGCAGGCTTTCACTTCCTGTGCACTTTTGATGGGGGAGGAGAAGTCTCCCAAGGCAGTTGACAGTGATTCTTTCACCCTATATCATAAAACCAAATATACAACTAATATCAAAGCATATAACCTATTACTTTATTATTTTCTAGTAAATCCATTTTTACAATAATAAGACAAATATTAGAATTGTTTCTAATGGGCATTTAAAAAATTATTGAAAACAGCCCCATCGATTCAATAGGGGGTCGAGAATGTCTACTCCTCTCCTCTTCGTCCCTGTTCTTTGGGGTCACAACACTGACATATTGATAGAGAGCTGTGGGAAAATCTGCACGTCCCTCCATCCCTCATAAACTTTCTACCTGATTTGTGGCAGATGGATGACTTCAGTTTGTTCCAACTACTAGCTGGAGTATGAAAGTCACCCAAATGATACGGAATGATGCTCTTCCTCCTGGAATGGAGAGCTAATCCTGATCCATCAAGAGTAGGCTTTGTCTAGGGCCGTTCTGCTGCTGACAGGTGGCATAGATTGTTGGATGTGGTGTGTAATAAAAATGTGGGAGGTGAGAGGGACCTACTGATCATCTCTTTGTTGACACATCTCTGCAAACGCAGAAGGCTTTCAGTAGCGTGGAGAGCAATCCACACCCAGGGAGGCCTTTCATTTGGAATGACCTTGCACAAATTATTCTCTTTGGTTTATTTTCCTCAGTTGCCCCTACTTGAAGTGACTATATTTTAATCTTTTTAAAAATTGTAATTGAGGTTGCCATCTGTCCTTTATGCAAAGCAGAATTTCAATTATGACATGTAACAATGCTTCAGCTGTGTTAATTCTATAGGGTTGATCAGAGCGAAAGTCAACAGACATTTAAGACATGTTCCAATTTTCCTTACCACTGGAGATGGGGCTTTGACCTTAGGGTTCTCACTCACTGACCTAAACATTTTAAACACCTGATTGGTCGAATTACATTAATTGACACTCTTTCCACTAAGTCCCCATTGGGTCTGAGTCTGAGCTGAGTAATAATAATGGGGCTTCTCTATTCTCACTAAGTCATGAAGCAGGTTTTGTGATGGAGGAAAATTCGACGCTTTGAAAATCATGACTCAACCTCCTAAATCTAATTTTTCATTTGAGAATTTTCATATTCATATTCATATTTCATATTCATTTTTCATATTGAGAATTTTATCTTGCTTCCTTAGCACCTTAAAATTTAAAAAAAGTTGACCACATATGTCACTGTAAATTTTAATATAAATATGGAAATTCTGCAATAAAGGAAGACTGAATAGGAAATTATTTATACTACAACCACACATTGTATTATTAAGCAAATACTTATCGGATGCCAACAATGTGTCAGACCACATCTCCTCCCTCACTCACTTGCATAGGCTTCATTGTGGGGAAGAGGTCTAGGCAAATGACTGAAGGAAGTGGAGCGGTAACCAAAAAGATATCCAGGGAAAATAGATCCTGAAAGTGGGGCAAAGTAGACTAAAAGTTCAGAGAACTCAGAGAACTCAGGGACTCTGATACCTGAGCACAATGAGCAGTGGGCGGTTAGTATACAATTTCAGAGAAGTGACAGGACCAGGTCATGGAATGCCTGGACGTTACCTGGAGGTCTTTAGTATGCAGTCTGCAAAAATGGCTGCCATTGCCAAGACCTGAATAAATCACATGTGATTTTAGATTTCATCCAAGTCTTGAGTCAAGTTTCATTATATAAGATTGTCTAATTCTTAGTAGGGTATTTAGTATACCCAACTCCCAGCTACAAACACTAGAAGGGCTCCCTAATGACAGTGGCAAGAAAAATACCCTCAAAAAATGATTTGAACACTCAAGAGGCAACATCACCTTTTCCTTGGCTGAGAACCACAGCCCTTCAGTAGCAGTTCTTACACATTTATAAAATATAAATTGCTTAAAAAGTTGTAGATCTCAAGAGCTTTTATGTGTGTTATAACACAATTGCCATTTTAGAAATTTAGAAAAGGACTATTAAAATGTTATCAGTGTACGATCAATTATAATAATAAATCTACATGATGTTAACATGAGAGAGATAAACATTATCACTCTATCATATGGTTGTGAAAGAATAAGAGTGAAAAATACATTATATCAATATTATTATAAGACAGTTTTGGCTTCACAAATCTCTGAAACTGTCTTGGGGGTCTTCAGAGATATGTGTGTCACACTTTAAGAACTAAGAGCCATGTAAACTTGGAGTCTTGAAATAGATACAAAATAGTATTTATAAGATTGCATATAATAGATATGTTGCTGGTTTCTAGAACTGAACCATTATGGTACAGTATTAGGAGAGAAAACAATGAAACACACACACACACACTTTTTTTTTTAAAGAACAAAAAGTATTGTTGTCTTCCTTTGGAATTATGTTTTTGTATTTTTTTCTTCCATGAAATATTTCATTCAGGACAATTTTATTTGCCTTGTTGCATAGTACAGTGTCTCAGGATCAGAGGGTTTCAAAGGAAGACTTAAAGCCGTGTTGAAAAGCTCATTAGGGTGACTAGGTGGACATTCAGACTGCTACAACTATTTCAATGAAGAAGAAATTATCTTTTCCACTAAAATTTTCTGATTAATCTTCTAGAAAGACATTCTTTCTATGGATCACAAAATCATTTCTATGACTCATCTTATATTAGATTTCTCTTCTGTTGTAATGTAAAATCCTGACTGAGTTCATCAATGAAAAATGAAGGAACAGCTTCCATCACGCAATACGAAATCAAGGTTCACTACTTGTATATGTGTGATGGTTATTGTGATTGACTTCTTGAGCAATATTCTAGCCACCCTTATCTTTTCTTTAAAACTCTTTTCATGGGCTGAAGAGATAGCTTAGCACTTAAGACTTGTCTGTAAACCCGAAGGACTCAGGTTAGATTCCCCAGGACCCATGTAAGCCAGATGTACAAGGTGGCACATGTGTCTGGAGTTCATTTGCAGTGGCTGGAGGCCCTGGTGCACCCATTCTCTCTCTCCCCCCTCAAATAAATAAATAATACAATTCTTTTTATTATTTGTGAAGACACACACACACACACACACAGAGCGAGAGTGAGAGCAAGACAGACAAACAGACAGAGAGAGAGAGAGAGAGGGAGAGAGCTATGAATCAGGGCCTCTTGCCATTGCAAAGAAAGTCAGATGCATACAACACTTTATGTACCAAACAAATGTTTTTAAGTGTCAAGCCATCTTCCTAGCCCCCTATCTCCTCCTAGTGTCTCTTCCTGAAGTACACAGTGTCAAGAAATCCTAAGTGACATTTATAGGCTCCTTTGCAGCTAGGGATATGCAGGTGGCTGAGGCAGAATGAACAAGCTATATTGGCCTAAAGCTTGGCATTAGAATCAAGTTAATTGTGGACATGAGGAGGTCACTTTGTGGCCTCTGACTGTGTGCGTGAGTTGTGTAAGATGCTACCACATGTCTTCTCAATTTCCTAATGTGGCAAGGGCAACTACTTCTCTTCCCATATGGCTTTCATGTTAACCTCTGGGAAAAAGAGATTAGAATATGTTTTCTTAGGCTCTTTCTGCCAACAGAGTCTCTGTGACCCATTTAATACTCTAAATAAATACCTTTCTGATTAAGTTTGCTAGAAAGAAGTTGGCTCTCTGAACATGAACCTTGGTTACTACTCTCCTTGCCAGCTCTTATCAACACCTTCCCTGTACAGACCTTGGAAAAACTGGCAAAGTAAATCATATCCCTTCAATGTCCACCTTTGGGAGAAGTTAGTTGGTGGCTTCAAAAGAAGGATTTAGATCAGCATGACTATTCTGCTGATCATGAGCTGTTGTGCATGCATGTGCACATGCACATACATACATGTATGCACATGTGTGTATGTACTTAGATCACATATCATTTTGACTACAGTTTTCTGAGCTATAAAGTGAAGATAAGAACAGTATTTAACCAAGTTGTGCAATTAGCTGAGATGGTTATTGTGCCAAGTTCTAGGCAGTATCTGATGTGCTAGGGGCTCAATAAATGTCTGTTGTCATTATTGGTAGTATTAACAGTATCATTATTCTCAAGTTATTTTCAATTTGATTTTAATACCCCAGATTTCTCAGTTGAAATATGTTTGTTTGCATTCAATGATATTTTTATTTCAATTGAAATATGTTTTTTTTATTCTCCGTTTTTTTATTTTAATTTAATTTTTATTAACATTTTCCATGGTTACAAAAAAATATCCCATGGTAATACCCTCCCTCCCCGCCTTACTTTCCCCTTTGAAATTCCATTCTCCATCATATTACCCCCATCTCAATCACTGTACTTACATATATACAATAACAACCTAAAAAATATGGAACGCTTCACGAATTTGTGTGTCATCCTTGCGCAGGGGCCATGCTAATCTTCTCTGTATCATTCCAATTTTAGTATATGTGCTGCCGAAGTGAGCACTGAAATATGTTTTGGTTAGTTCACCAGTATCCTTCTTGAAGAGTAGCTTCCAAAGCTGGATTCCTACCCTAGAAGTAAATCTTCATCTACAATAAAGTAGCATTTTCCACATTACACTTTTATTCAGCTAACAAGACGGTGTAGGTATAGTTCAATTTCACAAAGCTTAAATTCAGCTCAGAACCTAAGGCCTCCTCTATAATTTCTACCATTAAAGAAAACCATCTCTGTTTTTACCCAGGAAAGATTTAAAATTTTTATTTATTTCAGGTAGGAGTGTGTGTGTGTGTGTGTGTACACCAGGGTCTCTTGCCACTGCAAATGAAAGCTTGTCTGGCTTTACATGGGTGACTCAGAAGTTGAACCCAAGCTGGTAGGTTTAGATACAAGCACTTTTCACCACTGAGCAACCTCCTCAGCTCTAGGCAAGAGTTTAAATTCATGTAATTGATGTTTATTTTGTTAAATAAAGGCAATTATTTTAGTCCATACATATATACACTTTAACAGACTGAAATAATAGTCATATATATATGTATATGTATGTATGTATGTGTATATATATATCCAATTTATATATATATATATATATATATATATATATATATAAATATATATAATGTTTATGGTATTGCATGCATATATTAGTCTCAGATAAATGAATCAATTAGCTCTCCTGGCAAGTCTGATAAGGAAGCAGTTGATTATCTTTTCATAGTCATTAGTAAATGAACAATTTGGAACAAGGACAAAGCCCTGTATCCTTCACTTAGTATCCCATTGACATCAATCTTTTAATCACTCCTTGGGCTTGACTCTTCAGCCATTTATAATTCTAGGTATATGATTAAATAACTCAAATATTCTAGCAAGTAAGCTTTTTTCTTTATTTTTTTTCAAAAAACCTATATAAACTCAGATGGCCTCTATAGCATTTCTCTCATTGTTCCAGGGAATGAACTGCTCATTTAAAAAGGTATATTATAATATAGCAAAATATAAATATAGTTTAAAGTGATTGTAGCATCTGAAAGCATTTCTTTAGCCCTGAGTGAGATCCTGAAGCAAGCCTTCCAAACCAAATCAGCAATTCTCTATTTCTTTACTCAAAGGATCATTCTGTAATCTTAGTTCCACAGAACCTGATTAATTATTTTACAGTATTTCTCTTTCTTTTATTTCCTATTGATAGTGGGACCACCACTTTCTGAGCCTATAGCCCTTCACCTCTAGAGTATATCAAACCCAATTATTAATCTCTTTTGTCATCCACTTATTCTTCCAGGGCAGTCTCTCCTACCCATGTGACTTGCATCTGAATCCTACATGATTTCTGCAGTTCTGTTTAAAACACTGTTTCAGATGCAGGCCACACCAGCACTTGTGCTAAAATCATAATTTTCATTCCTGTTTTCGTATATATTTGATATGAATTGTTCAGTTTTAAAAGAATCCCTTTGTGTGTCTATAGTTAGTGTTTTATAATGAAATTACTAAGTAAAGAAAATTTTATTTCTAGGTAAGATGTGCCATAAAAGAGGAATAGTGTTTTGCCATGCTATTTTTGTTTAGTCTTAATCTTAACAAAGAGATTTATAGAATAAATCACCATGCATGCCTACATGTATGTGTACAATGTTGATTACTAAACTACATTCATTATCATGATAAGGTGGTCAGATGTTTGTTTTTTTTTGTTGTATTACAAATTGGATAAAATGTTCTCTCAACACATACTACTTAAAAGTCTTCTATGGTATCGTTAAATAGCAAAAGGGACATCACTAAATATCATGGAAATAAAACATGCATTGAGAAATTTTCAATATACTTTGTGTTGATATTTAGTTTTTTTTGGGGGGGGGCTTGACCAATATAATATTAAGATGTTAAAATAATCAAACTTAAGTACACATATTTCTTTAATCTGTAAACTATTTTGCCCCTGGTAACCCACAAATATGAAGGACTTCCACTATCATTTAAACAAGCTATTCAGTGGAATTATCTAGAGTTTAAAGGTTGTATATGTTCTCTTCAATCTTACTAAATATGATAATAGCCACTATAGGCCCAAACTATTAAAAATTCAAACTGCTACCATCCTATAGAAAAACAACTCTACCACTTCTCCTGATGGAACAATTGTATTCTGCAGGACACTTGAAGCACCCACCACACATATCTTATGCATCTGCTAAAGGAACCTATTGAGGGTTTTATTTTATTTTATTTTGGATAATATCTTGTCTAGGTTATGTGTATGTGCTTGGGATTTCTCCAACTTTATATAACACTTTCCAGGAGCAGACTTGCCTTTTTCTGTACAGCTGCCTTTTCATTTTCTGTTTCTGAATAGACCCATAATGTTCAGGGGAAATGCCAAGAATAATACATCCCCATCTCTGTATAAAATATACCTTCATGACACACTCAAGCTGGAAATCACAGGAACCAATAAAAATGCAGGCAGCCTACTGATAATGAGGTCAGAAATACAAATAAATTTACTTTTAATGAAGACTGGAGGCACAGTAATCAAAGTGTTAAAATTCATTTCATGCATACCTCATTTGCTTCTTAGCTGATATTTACCACGCGGTTCTGTGAGAGAGATGCTCCAGATAAATGGCTCAATTAATTGTACGAGGTAGACCTCTTTGAGCCTAGCCGGAGCTGTGAGCTCTTTATTAAAAGCACTGTTCTGTAGCCCCTAACCTTGTTCCTTGACTCCTCTCTGGTTTCCAATTTAAACAAGTCCCCATGCGGCCCGCTCTAAAGGGCTTTGTCTCCCTGTCATTGTTAAGAGAGCTGAGGCATCCTGGAAGTGTGAAATCAGACCTCATGAGTTGAACGGTTCCCCAGGGAACGCTGGACTGCGCAGAAGGTCAAAGTCATGGGCCGGACCATCTAAAAGTGTCTGATCGCCCGTCTGTGACACAGCAAGTTGGGTGGGGGCTGGACTGAAGAGGACTGAAATTGAACACATCTTAATTAAAGCCCACAGACAGCAAAACAAAATGTTTTCTAGGCAGCCTGTCAAATGGGGCTTAAATTTAGCTCTGCTAATGAATCTGAGCTGCTAACTGTTATTTCTTAAGATAATAAGACTCTCACGGAAGCTGATAAAAAAAAAAAAACAAAACTGTAGCATGTCTTTTTCTGCTGTTTTGTTACTTAAATATTTTCCAACAATGTAGACAGTTATCCAAAAGGAAAACATGGGAAAAGTCTATGCAAATAAAAGGGTAGGTAGTAAACATCTCTCTTAATAACTACTTGGTTTCCAGACTATGGAGCTGGTGAGTCACATGTCTTGAGGTGAACTCTAGTTTTAGAAAAACTACATGCTCATTTAATGGGCCAGTTTCAGCACCAGATTCTGTATGTTGTAAAGATCTCTCTCCCCCTCTTTTTCTCTGTCTCTCTTTCTTTCCTCTTCCTCTCCCTTGTATTATTTTCTCTCTTGAAAGATACAGCATATCAATTTGCTTGGGATGAAACAGTATTAGCATTAGTATTAATATTAGTATTAGTGCACCTTTTAAAGCAGTGAAAAGATAAGACATCTTTTGAAGGGTTTCACAGATCTCCCCTCTCACTGTTTCTGAAGGCAAGTGGCTGGTCTCCCTGGGGAGGCTATGACCTCTTCCTCAGGAGGAGGAGGAAGAAGAGGAAGAGGAAGAGGAAGAAGAAGAAGAAGAAGGAGAAGGAGAAGGAGGAGAAGGAGAAGGAGAAGGAGAAGGGAGAAAAAAAGAAAAGCCACAATCCAGGGGAAAATGAAGGGGAGGGACTGAGGAGAAGAAATCTTTTATTGTCTTAGCACTTGAAAGAACTAATAAATAGACCAGGTCTAAATACTCTGCAATGAAAGCCTCCCTCAATATAGAAGACCTGAAATGTTCTGTTGAAACTGAAATTAGGCCCTGCTTAAGGAAAACGAATAATCAGAAGTAGAAAAGACAAACTAAAACATGAATCATTTCCCCCAACCCCCACCTGCAATAAAAAAAATCCTGGGTTGGCCTTTCTCTTCTCACAGTCTGTCCAGTTGTAAAGAACATGTGATTTAGCATTGGAGAGAAGCTTCCCCAGTGCACACAGCGGACAGGCTCTAGGCTTTGCTTTGATGGCACGGAAAAGCATCCACCTTTCATGGCTTAGTTGAAAGGTAAGTAAGTTGTACTGAGTGGTATTTTTCAGTTACTCCAGTTTTTCTTTTTCCCCCTGATGAAGAATTTAGCCGACCAACTTTCCAAACCCGAGTGCCACTTTCTCAGGCTGTGAAAGGCTGCCCACCATTTGACTGAAATTTCAATCCACTCTTGTGCCCTGCTCAATGCATGTGTATGTGTGGGAGTTGTAAATTGAGGCCTTAACCACCAGAGTTAATCTCTTTTTTTAAATCTGTATTAACCTTAATGATTTGAAGTGCACTGTCCAACACTGGGCCATTGAGAAGGAAGAAAAAACTACCCTTGACTATCAATAGTTTATTAGGGGCTTAACTGAAGTGACCCACGGTAGTAGTGTTCAGCTGAACAAGGCTGTGGGCTTTTTGTGGAAAGGAAAAGAATTGAGGGTTTCATTAAAAAGTAATTTGTGCCTTATACTCACTCATTGAAAGAGAGTCTCAATTGCTCTTTATTCACCCAGAGTTAATACAGTATCACAATGTTTCTCAATGAATGTGTTGTAACAAAAGAAAAATTTTACATTTTGAAAGGAAAAAAAAAATTCTTTGCAACTGCACTAGGATTGACGGCTACTTAAAAGATTATAGGATCTCTTTCCTATGCTCATATTTAATGATGGAATATTAAAATTTAAAATTTGTTGATTAAGCTGTGAAACATTACATTGAGATCATTAGAAGCATTTAAACAGTAGATGTAAGTTGGTTAAAAACGTTTGCTTCGTTAGATTTGTTTAGTAAGAGTATTCTTAAGCCAAATACTTTATAACAATAGTTTCATTTGTACAAAGAAAATACTCTTGGCTCAGTACAGAGAATTATCCATGATTTAAAAATCTCTCTTCTCTATTCAAAACACTTCTAGATATATGCTTATTCAAAGATTTGAAGACAACACAATTCACTCAGTCCCTCTCCTGGTGTTTTTGATCAATATTATGGAGAGTTCAACTATTATGAACCACTGAGATGTATAATAAATCTTTAATGCTCTTCTGTGAATAAGAGATACAGTATATAAAGTATTTGTGCCACTAATTAGCCATCAAGATCCAGGAAGCACTAACAAATTATACACACACACACACACACACACACACACACACACACACGTATATATGTGTGTGTGTGATCTTTCCAAAAGCAAAGATTATTTTTAAAATTGATGGTATATTTAGTTATTTCTAACTTAAATACATGGTGCTCAATTTTTGCCACCATCACAAATGTCATAAAAACCACAAAAGGTGAAAGAATGAACAAGGTCAAAGACTGAATTATCTTCTTGCCCCTGAATAGTTCAACATCTCTCTCGTTCAACTCAGAGCCCATTAGATTATAAGGTCAGCATGAAACCATGAATCATTGGAATTATATCCCTAAAACTGAAGTGGAAAAACACCCCGAGACTCAAGTTACTCAGTATTCTCCAAATTAATGTTCATTTTATCAAATTAAAATTATGTCTCATTGAATACCCAGGGGAAAGGCTATTGTTAGTCACATCAATTTACATAGAACCATTAAGAAAGAAATATCTTTATTTTTTCCTGCTTTGAAAGTACATTTAACTTCCATGGTGGCATACAGGCCGACTAGGTTAATGTAGTTTGTGTATTCATGAAGTTTTTCTTTGTTTTTTTTTTTTTTTTTTTTGCTGTTGTTTTCAACAGGGTCTCACTCTGGCCCAGGCTGACCTGGAATTCACTATGGAGTCTCAGGGTGGCCTTGAACTCATAGCAATCCTCCCTCTGCCTCCCAAGTCTGGGATTAAAGGTGTGTATGTAGTGAATTCCAGGTCAGCCTGGGCTAGAGTGAGACCCTACCTCGAAAAACCAAAAAAAAAAAAAAAGAAAAGACAAATTTATGCAAGTGTACTCAGCTTGAATGATGGGCAGGTAGCTGAGCTTCTGAAGTAAATAGTACTTGAATTTTTCCACAAGAAATTATTGTAGCCAGATTAACTTGATAACTGTGCATGATCAAATATTCATTAAAAGTGAATAAACTGGACTGGCTGTGGTGGCGCACGCCTTTATTCCCAGCACTCGGGAGGCAGAGGTAGGAGAATTGCCGTGAGTTTGAGGCCATCCTGAGACTCTATAGTGAATTCCAGGTCAACCTGAGCTAGAGTGAAACCCTACCTTGAGAAACCAAAAAAAAAGTGAATAAACTGAATATTCAGTTAATAGTTTAGTATAAGAAGCTAAATTAATATACTTGCAAAGAGATTGCAAGCCACACTTTCTCCTATACTTCTGGGTATATGTATTTTCCAAAAATGACAGTTATCCTCTCAGTTTCAAAATGAATTGATAATTACCTCTTTAAAGAAACTATAAGCCCAAAACATTTTCACTTTTATCACATATTATAGTCACCTTATATGCAAATATTAAAATTTAAAGAATTGTTATATTGGAACAAACATCTGCAATTTTTGTTTTAGAGAGTTACCTTTTTTAATTTTTTTTGTCTTAGATTCTACTAAAGGAATTATAGAGGGAACATACATTTACAGACTCTTGGATGGAAGGAAGAGTAAAGTTTTTTCCTTCAAATAAGGCCATTACTTCTTTAGTATTATTTTGCTAAGCATTCCAATGGTAAGCACATTTCCACACATAATAAGTGGATACTTTCTAGAACAGTGAAAGTTGCACAGAGATGGTTAAGCCAGTCCCATACATTAACCAACTTGAGATAATTTAATGCACAGTGTAAGCATCTTTCAATTTTCTTTGTGAAATCAAGTATTACATATTCACAGCTACATACTTAAAATAATAATTTAATTCTGGAAAGTTATGAAATAACCACCATCAGATCATTTGTTAATATGGCAAAGAAAGAGTAATGTCAAAGTCAAGGAAGTGGCAAGACTAAGTTTAACATTTTTACAAGCATGTATCCTGGTTGAAAACCTTCAAGTAATGCCTCATTTATATCTATAATTATCTCAGTGATACGCTGAAGAATTTTTACAGCTATGGGATTGGAGCAACAACCAAACAATGAAGAATTCATATTAATAGCATGGGTAGCATTATTACTACTGATGGTGCAAACTGATCTGCTATTGTACATCTGAGCTTCTCAGAGCACAATGCCACATGTTTCTTGAGTGTCTGAATTGCTGTTGCTCCTGGCATAAGAGCTGCTACTGTTTGAAAGATGGCAACATACCATCTCCTCAACATGCCAAATGAACATACCTGGAAAACTGTGCTCACTTCATTGATTAACTTGAGGGAGGGCAATCATTCAAAAGTTATTTTGATTTGTATTATTTATTTTTAATATACTGCCCAGCCTTCAAAAGACCAGAGCTATGTAAACACCTGGGGGCTAACATGTCTTTGGAAGTTCTACTCTGACTTCATGTTTCAGCCATTTTATTTGCTGATGCCCTGAAGTGCAATGGAGCGCTGCATGGGTGGGTGATGTAGATCCTGCATGTCTGACACGTGCAAGAGGGGAATTGCATCATTTCTCACCTGTGACGTCAGCAGCCATCAAACCTTCGGCCTTAATGACTTTCACCTGGAGGAATCCCACATCTTTTAGGTTGTGAAATATCCGCAGTGGGCTCTGAAGAAAAAAAAAAAAATCCAAGTATGAATATTAGAAAGAAGCTCTAAGGAGTCCCAGAGTGCTGAGAAAACACGAGTTTTCAGGATGCTGCTGTGGTGGTGGGTGGGGTTGGTCAAAAGGTTAGCTGTGCTTCTCCAGTACAAAGTACACTTCACAACTGTATACACATGCATTTGTTACATGATTATTGCTAAATGATTTTCTGAAAGAAAAATACAATGCTTGGGCTGGAGAGATGGCTTAGTAGTTACGCGCTTGCCTGTGAAGCCTAAGGAACCCGGTTTGAGGCTCCATTCCCCAGGACCCACGTTAGCCAGATGCACAAGGGGGCGCACGAGTCTGGAGTTCATTTGGAGTGGCTGGAGGCCCTGGCACTCCCATTCTCTCTGTTTCTTTCTATTTACCTCTTTCTCTCTCTGTCGCTCTCAAATAAATAAAGAGAAACACAAAAAATTAAAAAATACAATGCTTTCCCATAAATAATTTTAAGTAGATGTTGAACAATAAATTATAGAACATACATGTTTACTTATTTATTTCAATGTGTTCCATTAAATTGCTTCACGGAATTTTTCTTTCTTCTGTGAAAATGATGGTTCTGAGACCACTGTCCCCCTAATATTGACTCTGAATGTTGGTTATGTAACACTTTTCAGACATAGAAGAAAGTCAACACTAAGCTAATCACTTTTTTTCTGTTATTTTCTTCTTGGCATGGATTAGAAATTGCATGAACTTAGATAATCGATAAATTATTAAACACTTGCCACTGTACCCAACATGTAGCTCTATAAAACATTACAGAAAAGACATAATCTGTTAAAAATAAAACAAACTGTGACTTAAAGTAAGTTCAAGAGCAGTAAGAAACTTTTCTTAATTTTATGGTTTTATTTGCTGTAATGTATAGAAGCATGGAGATTTTACTAGAAGAACCAAGATGGTAAAAGCTGTTTTGATTCATACATTGGCGGTAATATTTTTTTTTAATTATTTAAAAAAAACTTATTTTTTTTAATTTTTTTGTTCATTTTTTATTTATTTATTTAAGAGCGACAGACATAGAGAGAAAGACAGATAGAGGGAGAGAGAGAGAATGGGCGCGCCAGGGCTTCCAGCCACTGCAAATGAACTCCAGAGGTGTGCGCCCCCTTCTGCATCTGGTTTACGTGGGTCCTGGGGAACTTAGCCTCGAACTGGGGTCCTTAGGCTTCACAGGCAAGCGCTTAACCTCTAAGCCATCTCTCCAGCCCAAAAAACCTTATTTTTATTTATGAGAACCAGAGAGAGAGAGAGAGCCTGAGAGAGGGGGAGAGAGAATGGGTACTCCAGGGCCTCAAGCCACTGCAAATGAACTCCAGAGGTGTGCGCCCCCTTCTGCATCTGGTTTACGTGGGTCCTGGGGAATCGAACCTGGGTCCTTTGACTTTGCAAGCAAATGCCTTAACCGCTAAGCCATCCCTCCATCCCCAGTGGTAGTGTTTTTGAAGGGTTGAGCACTATAACACCGAAGTCTCATTAATGGGGGAATAACATGACGCTCTAGAACTTTAGTTTGTTTATAGTTTGTAACAGTCTTCTTATGGTGAGGTCAGATCTATGGAGACAACGAAAGACACTTCACTTATCATCATGTTAACGTGTTTTGTGATCAGGTACATAATGTTCCTATACACAATGACGCCCACCATCGTATCACCAGGGCAGGAATACAGAGCAGCCAGGGCTTCTTGCAGTATGAACTCCATCAGCCCTGTATCACTAGCCATTGTTCATACAGAAGCTATGACCTTGATACGCTGAGAGCAGTAAATACAGATATAATCTGTAATCTCATAGGCTAATTTTTTTTTTTAACAAAAAGATTATTTAGCACAAAGATTTACTCTGGATCTTTTATGTCTTTAAATAATTGTTTATCCCCAAGGAAATATTTGTAAAATATTCAGATGACAGGGTTTAGGAAGAATGTACTTCCCTGTCCATATAAATGTCCTACAAATGAGGAGTTTAACAGTGAGGTCATTAGACAGCAGCATCAAGACCCTGAGGTTTATAGACAGGCTGTGTTGCTACAGTGCTGGTCAAGTTTAGGAAAGGTCTAATCAGAGTTTCCCCCATGTAATAAGATAGATAGCACGACCCATATACCTCAACAAGGAGGGGCCAATGGGGAGGGGGTAGGTCACGGATGAGCCTAAGAATGGTACCAAACTGCCTGTACTTGCAGAATAGAAAACTAATAAAAAAAAAAGAAAATAAAAATAAACTAAGCCACAAAACAAAACAAAAAACAAACAGAAAAGATAGATAGGTTTTTCTATCCTTAGATGAACAATAGTTTCATCAAAAGGTTCCAGGACTTTAATTTTTCCAGGAGCAATTTAAACCAAGTTTCACTGTGACTAAAACAAATATCATCAGTCTAAGAATCGTTTCCTTCTGGTGAGCTCATCCCACAGCCCACACTGTCTTCTGGGGGCTCTGATGTTCTGCTTCGCATTTGGAGGGAGTAATTACAGTTTGAAGGGTTCCTTTCTCCAAGTCAGCTGACAATCAGCAATTTATTGTAAATTTTAACTGTTTAGGCCAGTGGCGTGTAATTATAATAAGGACTTAAAGAAGAAGCAGATAAATATACCAGTTTAGAAATATAACTCTCTGCAATGTTTCATCAAGAGGTGCCTCTGCCTTGTTATTATTTATGGTTATTTTAGAGGGTCTCAAAACCTGGATGGCTTCTGAAGCCAAAAATTTCCATAGCAGAGGAATCTATGATTTGCTGTGAATCCTTTCAGCCCTCAATAGATGGGAAGAGATTGAAATGCTCTGGAGAGGAGTCCTCTTTATTTTTTTAATGAAAGGCTGTATAATATATTTTCTCTATGGCTGCAGCAGCTGTCAGGGAGAGCAGCTCCGTTCAGCTCTATTACGGGAGAGGCAATACCCCATCTTACGGCATCAAGATGCTCTGAGGGGCCAGAGCTGATTGACAGCTTGTCACCGTGACGTCTTATTCCATCTCTGTTATGGAGAAAATTAATGTCACACCACCAGCCTTATGACTTGCTGTCATCTTAGAACCGCTCACCTTTTATCAATGCTCTAAATAACATTTCAAGCCCATCGTCTCACGGTGGACAATCCGGTCAAGGGACATTAAATCAGATGACTGTGAAATGTCATAATAAAAATGGAATGCTAACAACTTCTTCTCTAAACTAGCTCCTCTGGTTTTTAAACTGAGACAAGGGGAGCAAGGGTTCAGCATACCCGTTCTGAAAAGGTCACACAATCGTTCTTGGTCTACTACCCATTACTACTCGCCCCCTGTTGACCTTCCCTCCTTTCCTCCCCCTAAAGAAGGAAAAAAACCCACAAAAATGGAATTAGCCATCTCTTTTAGAATGTAGTGATCAAATAATAGCTCACAGAAGAATGTCTGTTTAATTTGTAGGGATTCAGTGTTTAGCAATGAAGGGATGTTCGGTTTCTTTCCTATCAGAGTTGGGCAATTTGTTTGCCTTCCTCACATGACCAGGACCAAGTCAACACCTTTAGTTTAACCTCAACTTTAATACGTATGTTCTTAAAGGAAACCACGGAAATTATTCTCTTAACAAGTAACCACATTTTGTAGATTTCTCCAAAACAAAGGATAGTTCAGGCATGGCACTGTTGGAATCCGCTCATTTTATAATACATAACATCAAAGGAAACATAGCAAAGCCCTAAAATATAGCTCATTGTCCTTGAACTGCCAGGAGTAAATATAACATGTGATACTCTGCACATTATCGTTTCTTAGCATGTGTGTCTCCAGAGGGAGGGAGAGGCCTAGGCCTGAAATTCAGGGCTACATAAAAGCCTATTTAAACATGACTCACCTTTAAATATGTTGAGCACAATATAATCTCAGAGTTAGCTAGGAAGTCTTACATAATACTTTACATTTCATTGAATTAACTATTATTTGGAAAGAGAAGGTGGTGAACAAATTATTCAAATTCTGAATGGAAGTCCATTCAGTAAAAAAAAAAAAAAATTAAATCAATAATAGGTGGATTACTTCTAATTACCTGGGTAGTAGTATCATCTTCATATATAGGCTATTATCAAAATAGTAATCTATTAACTACAGTGTAGTAATACCCAGATGAATTTTCATGTTAATATAGCAATTAATTCCTTTAGAGTAGTTTCAATTCATGGGCTTCGTTTCTAGTAGCCAGACAATATACTTTTGTGGGCTACCAAAATGTGAAATAATCTTCATAATTGCAATTATATATTAGGAGATACCACACAATACACTGGGCTCTTAGGCGGTTTAAAAATATATCCTATTTAGCCTTGCTAAGTCACCTCTATTAAACTGTTTATGATAACACCATTGGCGGATGAGTTGTACAGGCATTAGCAGACAGCTGATTCAGTAGAGATAGCCAGAGTAAATTTGCTGAAGCGTACATCCGGCTAATCTATTTGAAGAATATTGTAGAGCATTAGTACCAGCACTTCATGTTATCTGCACAGCCTGATAAGGTACATCTTTATTAAATTCGGTTATTGAAAGCATGTCAGTCAGCAAATAGGAATATTTTTTTAAAAAGCCATTCTTTGTTAGTCAGAGCTTGGTTTCATGGCTGAGTGTCTAGAGGAGCCTTCTAAACACCTGGCAGCATTGTACAATCCAAGCTTTGTGATTTTAAGTGGAAAGTCCCTCCGCCCTCCCCACCAGCTTCATTTACTTTTCCAAGCCGCCACTGGAGCAGTGGGAACGGTGGAGTAAGAGCTCCCCTCTCTGCTGACTCAAGGACACTACATGGTGGGAAATGCAGTGTGGGAGGTTTCTGGGAAACAGGACAATTTATTTGGCTGTGAACGTTTGTACTTAAATACATGTTTCATACATTTGTGAAAAAACCAAAAAAGAGCCAACACAAAAGTGGAGTCAAAATGCTTAGAGCTAAGAAGGGTGGACAAATACACAATCATAGCTGAGGTTCTGACTCTCCTCTCTCAATAATGGCAGAACCAGAGATAGATTTGTTGAAAGACATGATCTGAGCAAAGTTGATCTGACTGACATTTCTAGAATACTTTTAGTCAACAATTTCACAGTATAGCAATGCCAAGTGCACACACTCTGCTCGCTAAGATAAATTATGTCCTGTTGTAAAAATTAAGTCTCAATAACTTTGAGTAATTAGTGAAAATATTTTGAGGAGGACAGTTGTTTCAGTAATTCCTATCCCACCCTCTCACCCCCATCCTGTCAGAAGAACAGAGGCTACCTTTGAATGGCATTTCACATTCAATTTTTAAAAATTAAAAGAATAAAGTAAGGCTTTTTTTTTTTCTTGGTAATTGAAAGAAAAAGTCAGTTCTGTGCATATTCTCTAGTTAACCAAACTTTCAACTATATACAAGAACCCACTCCACATTTGGAAACACAATCTTACTTGCACTGTAGAATCATGAACTGGTTTCCAAGGAATGTCGTGTAAACTCGACTTTCCTTTATGGGAAGTTTCTGTGCATGGTATCAACCTCCCAGTATGATCTCAGTATGCAGAATGTGCTCTGGAACTGGTGCTGAAAACTGGCAATCTAGACCTCAGCGGACAATGCAAATGCTCCCTCAATGGCTGCACAGCACCTGCTCAGGCCCACACACTGCTCCTGCTGTCTCCTCTCAGTGTCCTCAAAAATCCACCTGCCATTTGGAGTACTTTTAAAAATTTTGTTAATTTTTATTTATTTATTTAAGAGAGAGCTCTAGAGAGAGGGAGAGAATGGGTACACCAGGGCCTCCGGCCACTGCAAATGAACTCCAGATGCATGCGCCACCTTGTGCATCTGGCTTACGTGGGTTTTGGGGAATGGAGCCTCGAACCGGGGTCCTTAGGCTTCACAGGCAAGCGCTTAACCGCTAAGCCAACTCTCCAACCCAGGAGCCCATTGTTTTCAAGTTCACAAGTTCACAAAGTCACACACTGATCTGAAAGGAGGGGACTTTCATACTTACATATCTCTTTAGTATCTCCTCCCGCTCCTTCTGGTCCTCCAGGGAGTTGACAGCGAGGTCAGAGATACTGACCGTAGCCGAGGCCGTCAGGGTGACGAGCAGCACCAGGTGACCCTCACCCTCTTCCAGCTGCAACTCCAGCTTGTGCGTCTGTTCCCTGCTGAGGGATGACAGGTCGACCTGGCACCTAGGAACAAATGTTTTGAATCAGCAAGTTTTTTTTTTTTTTTTGGCTATGTCCAGCAGAAGTAAGGGTGATATATGAAAAGGTACATCAAATAGGAACATTATTTCAGCTGGGGTTGGGGGATGGCTTTACATCAGCTGACTTTATGTGCAAAATTCTGACTATCATCCGGGTCTGTAATTGGTTATTTCTTGTAAGACACAAACTAATGTGAATTTTTTTTTCTTTTCCTTTTTATTTTTCAAAGTAGGGTTCTCACTCTAGCCCAGGATGATCTGGAATTTACTATGTAGTCTCAGGGTGGCCTCAAACTCAGGGTGATCCTCCTACCTCTGCATACTGAGGGCTGGGATTAAAGGTGTGCACCACCATGCCTGGCATAATGTGAAATTCATCATGAACATTACCAAAGTATTCATGACTGGGTAGTATTTCCCATCCCTAGGTGTTCTGAAGAACAAGGTCCTCAGAGCTTTGCTTCTGGAAAGACTGGTGGGATCTTAGGCCAACTACTAAGGGTCATGTGTTTCTTCAATGCTGCAGGAGTTTCCTTCTCATTCATGCATGTGGTTAAATAGCAAGTTACATGTGTATGATGAGGGTGCCATAAATTTACATGTTAAAAACCAGGTCAATTACTCAGTCAACTCCCTAATCATGACTATGTCAACAGGAGGACTTCATAACTCTTTTCATAAATATGTCAATTGAATTTGAAGATAAACAATATGGTAACCACAAGGTTACTAACCATAGAGAAAGGTGGTAGCCCCCTCCAAAAGACATCTTAAATAGGAAATGACCAATTGCAAGAATAAATATGCTTAATGTATCAATGTGTCATAAATGGGATTGTTAGCTATCAAGGAGAGAATAAATCGTTGCTCCTTTTTTTTTTGCCTCACTCTGTCATTTAAAACATTTTTGTTTTGGTGTGTGCATGTGATGTGTGTGTGCATGTATGTGAGTATAGATGAATGTTCGCCGTGGCCCAGAGCATATAGAGGCCAGAAGATGACATCGGTTACTGGTCCTCGTTTTTGGCTGGGTCTCTTGTTATTGTCTCTGCTGCATTTGTTAAGCTAGCTGGCCCAAGAGCACCGGGGACATTCTCCTGTCTCTGCCTGTCTTCTTAACCTAGATGCGTGCTGGGATTTCAGACACTGGCATTACAGTGTCTGGCTTTTTACATGGGTTCTGGAGGCCCGAATTCAGGTACTCAATTTGTGTAACAAGTGCTTGATCCACTGATTCATCTGCCCAGAGCTATAGTTGTGCATTTTGGTGAAATGCCTGTGAACTTGTTTTTTTTTTTTTCTGAAGTGATTTTTAGAAACTGAATCAAAGCCTGACATTTCTTTTCACTTATTAGTTTATTAGCATGTATGGTGGCTGTATACACAAGGTATGTGCTAAGTGGTATTACTAAAAATGTCAGAAGTTAGTTTGTGTCTGGAAAGCTCCTAAAGCTAGAATAGGATTCAGAACTTCATTTTTTTTTTTTTTGATACAACATTCATTTCAAAATAAAATCATTCATTTTCCCAAAGGTGGAAAAAAAAAACATCAAATAACTTATTTAATAGCTAATTTCAATTTAAAAATTAAATTCTTATCAATGACACCTGGAATAAATCAAAGGTTAAAAAACCACAACAGTGAAAAACAACCAGTGAAAGTATTCTCGAATGAGAAGGAAAAGCATGACTATGATTTTAGAGATCTTTCCAGAACTGGGCACAATGCCTGCCCACGGTAATTTGTTGAATGTGAAGGAATCTTTGGCTTGATCGGGAATGTAATACTAGAGAGCTGGATGGGGACCGTGATCCAAGCACAATGTCATCTGGGTATCACTGGGATCAACAAGGGTCTTTTACCCAAGTTGTTTTTCTTTTTGATTCATCCTCCACTCATCTGGGTCATGAATTTCCTGATCCCTTCCTTACTTCATTCTTCCATATGATGCTGCATCAGGCTTGACACTCTGGAGCGCACCCGAGTCTCCTGGTGGGCTCCCTTCCACGCTGATGGCCACTCTGGGTGGGTTGTCAGACAGCGCCATCTTTCCCTTGTGTCACAGTTATTGCACGCAAAGCTTTAGAGCTGGGGATGGCTGCACCTAAGACTGTTTGCTCTGGGAGTTGCAAGTGGGCAACTGTTGGATGGAATTGGATTCACAGACTTCATCATTTGGCACATCATTTTAAATAGGAGTTTTGACTCTAAATACAGTAATTTTATGTGCAGGGCAGATGACCCCTGATTTAGTGAGTGTCCTCAATGTTACCTGTTAGTCAGTGTCTGGCCTATTTCATTTAATTACTCTACCTGTTCCAGTAGACATAAAGATTTGTGAACATTATGCTCTTGAATTTGCCATGAAAGAAACCAAGGATCACAGACATTACATGACTTAACAGTCACACACAGTTATGGACGGAGCCAGAACCAGAACCTGGGACTCTGGAATTCAAGATTTAGACATCCCCCCCCCTCCAGTGCCCATGAGGCTGCCATTAAACAACTGCATCCTAAGAGGAGGGCATGTTGTTAGAACTGATCCTCAAAGTGGGTGATATCTAGACATGCTTGTAGTAGGAAACATTATCTCAATGTCTGAGCATAGAATTAAGCTGTTTTTATTTTAATGCTCTTAAAAGTGCACATAAGCCAGAGAAGTGGCTACGAAGTGAGTAATAGATCCTAGTCTGTCCCAAATATCCACAGAAAATGTTCTGCCTGGATTACAATCCCTGTTCAGCTCTCTAGTATTACACTGTATAAGAACATTAAACAAATTAAAATTTAAAACCATGAAACTAATAAAATTTAAGCTAACAATATAAATTTATAGGGAAGATTATGGTTTTCTATTTCAAGTAAAACTTTAATATTGAGTCATAGAAATGGCTAATCTCAGGTATTATGGTTAGTGTTTCAGAATTTTGGCATTAATAATTCTATGTCAAGAATAATGCTCAAACAAATGGGTTAGACACAAGAATATTATATGACTTTCAGGTTGTAGTTGTGGTGATTCAGGCTTCAATTTTTCTAAATTGTTTTGAGGAGTATTTAAAAAAATATATATATATTTAATAAAGAGCGAGAGAGAAAGGAGAGCGGGGGAGACAGAGAGAGAATAGGCACACCAGGGCCTCCTGCAACTACAAACACGCTCCAGATACATGCACCACATTGCACAGCTGGCTTTACCTGTGTACTGGGGACTTGAACTTGGGTCCTTTGGCTTTGCAAGCATATGTCTTTACCACTGAGCAATCTCTCCAGCTCTTTAGAACCATTTTTTATTTTTTAAATTTCACTTATTTATTTATTTGAAGGAGTGAAAGATAGATAGATAGGTGGAGAGAGAGAGAGAGAGAGAGAGAGAGAGAGAGAGAGGGAGAGAATGGGTGCGCCAGGGGCTCCAGCCACTGCAAACCAACTCTAGACGCATGAACCACCTTGTGCACCTGGCTTACGTGGGTTCTGGGAAATTGAACTGAGGTCCTTTGGCTTTACAGGCAAGCCCCTTACCTCTAAGCCATCTCTCCAGTCCTATGGTGCCATGTTTAAACATAAATTTTGTTATAACTAAGAAAAAAATGTCTTGTTAATTTGAAGATAAGGTTTGCATAACAGCTTCACAGGTGAGCATCACCTCGAAGTTTTGCTGGGGCTTGACACAGGAAAGGCATTTGCTATTCCCTTTCAGCTTTTGAACAAAGCTGTACAAAGCCGGAACCCCAGTGACACAGTCTGCTGCTGTGTGGACACAGCACTCACTGCTGTGGGGCCGAGTCTCCCTCATTTGGCTCCCCCGCACTGTTGGGTCCTGCACAATGGAATGACTTGCTATAGTTTGACTCTAAACGTACCAGGTGGATATCTGGGTAGCACAGGTATATGTTAATAGTTTTGCATGATAACCAAAATGAAAATGTAGCATTAATAAAGCATGGATGCAAATTCATCCACCACCCCCCCCCAAAATACATTCACAGAGCAAAGAGCCTACAGTCAGATCTCTTTCATTCTGTCCCCTTATTTCCCACTAATTGGTTGTGTGACCTTTTCCAAGACAACTTTTCCACTTGAGTTTCCCTTTTCCCATCTGAAATTATGAGCTAACTGAACTAGATGAATTTTGAATTTTCAAAAATCCTCATTCCAAGCCGGCCATGGTGGCACACACCTTTAATCCTAGCACTCGGGAAGCAGAGGTAGTAGGATCGCCATGAGTTCGAGGCCACCCTGAGACTACATAGTGAGTTCCAGGTCAGCCTGGACTAGAGTGAGATGCAACCTCGAAAAAACAAAAACAAAAAAATCCTCATTCCACAACTTGCTATTATATAACTCTACCCATGTTTATACTTGCTATGACTTCTTTCCTTGCAATTTCACAAACTAAAACCTTAAGAGAACAAATTTACCCTTTAGATAATGAAATATTAGTTACCACATGTATTACCAGAACAATCTGTATGTTGGTGTAATTAAAAATCTAATCTAATCTAATTTCAGATTACATTGTGAGAAGCAACAGTATGTGTTTTCAATATCACACGGAGTGCCTGTGGACGCTGGTTCAAAGAGCAATTTATCTTACATCTGTTTTCTATGATGCAGTCATATATAAGGTTTGAAAACTCATATGTCATATCTTAAGGCATTTCCCTATGTTATCCTGGAACCTTGGTCTCCTGCCCCTTGAGCCCGTTAGTTACTTGCTTGATTGCTACATTGACCCGGGCTGCCACCCTAACGGGCCTGTTTCTACTCTTCCACCATGACTCGTTGACTGTGCTCAGATTCTCACAAGTCTCACGTGGTCCATTTTTTCACTTGTCCAAACGGGCTGGGCCCTCCCTCTTGAGGCTGCTGTATGTCCAGGTGCAGCTGTCACACACGCGCTTCATGGGTTCTGAGGCCGCTTCTGCATTCGGCTGCACAAACACACTTTGGGATGGAATTTGTCTCCCCCATCACCGGTCAGTGAAGCTTCATGAAACACTAAAGGGATTGTCTTCATATGGAATGAGCTTTGATCAGTGGAATGGGAGGTGAGTCCGAAATATGATTCTCTGCAGCTTGACTATAGGTGGCCAAGTGCTTGTCCCTGCTCAGCCACCTGCTATGACTACGAACCACAGAAAATAGTGACTGTAGGTGGCCAAGTGCTTCATGCTCTTCATCTTTTCAAGTGGGTGTGCATGTGTATGCACGTGCATGTGTGTGGAGGTCACAGGACAACATTGGGTGTCTTTAATAGGAAGGACATCCATTCATCCCTCGAGACAGGATCTCTTATTGACCTGGAGCTGACCTATTAGATTAGACCAGCTGGACAGTAAACCCCAGAGATCCTCCTGTATGCCTATACAGGACTGGGGTTATAGTCATGTCACCCCATTCCCAGCATTTTATGTGAATATTGGGGATGAAACTCTGGTCTTCATACTTGAGAGGCCAGCACTTTAAAGACTGAGATTTCTCCCCAGCCCCTTTCCTCTTTTTCTCTCTTACCTCCCTCTGCAATTACACCTTCCATCAAAGCACCAGCACCTACTTGTTGCCTCAAGCTCTGTTTGTAGAGAACTTGATTTAAGGTAAAAATTTCCGATATATTTTGCACCTTCAGTTGAAGGTAATTACAGACCTGACTGTATCCCTCGTCGGGCTCGCTGCCCCCTCTTTCACCGCACACAGCTAAGAAACACCCTTACGGGCTGGAGAGATGGCTTAGCGGTTAAGCGCTTGCCTGTGAAGCCTAAGGACCCCGGTTCGAGGCTCGGTTCCCCAGGTCCCACGTTAGCCAGATGCACAAGGGGGCGCACGCGTCTGGAGTTCGTTTGCAGAGGCTGGAAGCCCTGGCGCGCCCATTCTCCCTCTCCCCCTCTATCTGTCTTTCTCTCTGTCTCTGTCGCTCTCAAATAAATAAATAAATAATTTAAAAAAAAAAAAAGAAACACCCTCACATGTCAAGAGTGCCCTTCCCAAGCTACCATCATGCAATGTATCACTTGGTGATGCATCTATTTTAGTCATCTTTACATTGTTTGGAGAAAGTACCCTACCCAAAGCAGCCAGTGGGAGGAAAGGATTTAGTTAGGCTACAGTCTCAAGGGGAAGTCTCATCATGGCAGGGAATCAACAGCTGGCACAGCTGAGGCTGGGCATTGGTCCTTGCCACCATAGCCGACAGAAGGCAGCAAGGAAGTGGCCATAACACCCCAAATGCAACCACAGCCACACACATCTTTCCAGGAAGTTGATTCTCAGAGAAATAAAGTGAGGGCAAGAGCTTGAATCCTTTTTCCTGACTTGTACATGAGAACTCAGATTAACATGGATTATTGAACCATTTGAAAGAAATATGACTCATTTTTATTAGGTAACATTTTCACCAAGAGTTGAAACTTATGAGTTCTTATCACTTTCTCTTCTCCCTATCTTTCCATCTGCCAACTTTGAACCAGTGGCCAGCAGCATTTCTTCCTAGGCAAACAGTCTTATGAGTAGCACTCTTGGTGTGTATGAATCAATTCCCTGGGCACACAGGAAGCAGGCATTAGGGAATTTGAAATTATTTCCATCCAAGCACAAGACATCAAGATTCACTGATAGTTACCATACACATAGGCACGGGCAGCCTCGACACCAAGTATGCCACATGTGACCTACAAGGAGTTTGAGGGAACAGTAAGAGGTGCCTAGCACCAAGGGGTTGACAGTGGCACCTTTTGTGTGCACTTTTGTGTGCTCACTGAATTGCAGTTCATATTCGGCCTGTTCAGTGGATTAATGGAATATATATTTTAGTTTTAGCTAGCCTAATCCTTGCAAAATACACAGTTGGCTATGAATATTGTAAAACATTATGAATTGAAGATAATGCTCACTGAAGACTTAGGAGTGAACAGCCTTATAAACAAATATTGGAGAACTGGCTCTTCTACGCTTGCACCACAGTGCTCCAGTCTATCAAGCAGAGTATTTGCAGATGAATCTTATACTTATTTTCTTCAGCAACAAAATTTTAAGTGCAGTTTATGCCAAAGACATTACCTACAATAGTTTGAAGCCACCGTGGTTAGTAACAACAAAAATAACAAGAAAAACTAGCTGCCTTGTGTTTTCAAGTTCTTTTCTTCTTACTATGCAGGGAATAAAAGAATCACTGTAGTTTTAGCAGCATGGATAAGAAATGTCCCAAATGAGATTCGTTAAGTATTAAATACCCAAGTGCATTGATTGACCTTCAACCTTGATAAAGGTGCAGTTTGATTAGGATTCAAGGTCCAAGGCTGCTTTCTTCATTTGCCATACCAGACTCAAACACATATGTGTGTACTTGTACACAATCTTCTCTTCCCTGAGGCCTTAAGTACAAAATCATAGGTTTATTTTATGGTTGCAGAGTTGGTAAGCATGCATTATTCACCAAGAACTCAACAATTTTGATTAAGTTTTCCTCATTATAATAAAACTTTTGTTGAAATGAAGCTCCATCTTCTACTTTGTTGTACCAGGCAGTGCTAACATAGAGGACCTGATAACAACCCAACGAACCCACCAACCTAAAATACATGTGTCCCCCAATCAGCACCGCTTTAAATATAAACAAGCATTTTGCACACTAATAGATAATGCTATAAAATTTGCCATATTGGATAGCAAATAACTCCAACTGAATAAAATTGCATGACATAGGATTTAGTTATCCTGCACGTCCATAAAAACAACTTGTTCTCTGACAGCACTCATTCTTGGCAATTTACCACAGCTGTCAGCAACCAATTTGTTCAGATTACTGCTCTGCATAAAAGTGTAACAGTCACGAGGATTTATTAGCCGATTATCGTCAAGGTGGCAGTCCATCTTGCCTGCCAACATGCAGGTGATCCGCAAGTTAAATAATGACATGCAGATTAACATTACTCCCCTCCGCTTGGAGCTTGCAGCTCAGCAACAGGTAAGATTTGTTGTTCAAACTCACAGTGTGGTACACATCACCCAAACTGGTTTACTGGCTACTCGGCATTTTATTAAGCACTTAACGGCTTCAAGAAAACATGCTGACTGTGCTGAACTCAAAGTGAACTTCAGAGTCAAGAGACCTGGGTTTGTGTCTCAGATCAATCACTCCCCTCGCATAATAGCCGAGCAGCCTCTTCGCCAACTTTGGCTTTCCTGTTTTCACCTGCAAAATTGGCATGCTATATGAACCAGTTTTGAATTGCTGGTAATAATGCCTTAACAGATTGTCCATAAATCACCTTTACTATCTTTTGTTTCTACTCATGGTAAATATATTTTTGTGTGGAAATTAACAACAGAAAGTATTCAGTCCTAGGCATCATGATGTTGAAAGCTCTGAACTAATTAGGTAGAGAAGGAACATACTGTAACATAACAAAGGCCATAGCCTGTAGCCAACAGCATGAGGAATGGGGTAAAGCCAAGAGGTAATTCTATAGGATCTAGAACAAGACAAGGGGTGTCCAATTAAAAAAACTACAACTATAGTCCAAGCTAAAACAATCAGGCAAAAGAAAGAAATGGTGGTATTGTCACTGTTTGCAGGTGAGGTGTTTTATGTGTAGAAAACCCCAAAGATTCAATCAAAACAACTATTAGAACCACTAAATGAATTTAGCAAGATTGAAGGATACAAAAATCAATAGACAAACATCAGTCATGTTGCTATCCATCAACGGCAAACTATCTGAAAAAGTATCAGGAAAACAATCCAATTTACAATAGCTACAAAAATAAAATACTTAGGAATAAAATACTTAGGATTAAAAAAAATATCCTGTGTTCATAGATTAGAAGAATCAATACTGTTAAAATGTCCAGGCTACCCAAAATTCTTTACAGATTCAATATAATCACTATTAAAATACTGACAATGTTCTTCACAGAACTGCTATTCTTGAGCAAACCAATGGAAGAGCTACCTGACTTCCAAATGTACTACAAAGCTAACGATAACAGTTGGGCCCTGGCATAAACACTGGAGCAGAATACAGAACCTAGGGATACAATGACACAGCTATAACCAAGGATTATCAACAAAGGGCTATGAACACAATAGAGAAAGAATGCTCTCTTCAGTGAATGGTTATCCATGTGCAGCAAACAGACCACTATCTTTTCCTATGAATGAAAACCTATTCAAAATGGACTGAAGACTTACATTTATGACCATAAGCCATGAAAAATGCCAAAAGAAAATGCACACGGAAAATTTCAGAGTATTGTGATGGTCAAAGAATTTTTGGATAAGACCCCAAAACAAAATGAAACTAGGCAATGAGATTCCATCATACTAAAAGCTTCTGAACAGAAAAAGAAGCAATGAACAGAGTGACGAGACAGCCTTCATCAATGGTAAAAGATATTGGACATTTCTGTAGGTGATGAGTTTAACAATCAGACTTACATAAGGAACTGAAAAAAACAATCAATAGCAACCCCTTTAAATAAATCACCTAAAATGGGTAACCGATCTAAATAGACCTTCCTCAAAATAAGACAAATGGTCAACAATATAAGAAACTGATCAACACCACTAATCGAGGAACTATAATCAAAACCCACAATGGAATATCATGTCACCTGTAACAATGGCCATTGTCCAAAAGACCACAGAGAGCAAGCATTGATGAGGATATGAAAGAAAAGAAACCCTTATACACAATAGCAGAAGGAAAATTAGCAAAGTCCTTGTGGCAAACAGTAAGGGGTTTCCTGAAAAAATTTTAAAAAAGGCTGGAGAGATGGCTTACGGGTTAAACCCTTGCTTGTGAAGCCGAAGGACCCCGGTTTGAGGCTCCATTCCCTAGGACCCATGTTAGCCAGATGCGCAAGGGGGCGCACACATCTGGAATTTGTTTGCAGTGGCTGGAGGCCCTGGCGCACCCATTCTCTCTCTATCTGCCTCTTTCTCTCTCTGTCTGTCACTCTCAAATAAATAACTAAAAATTAAAAAAGTTTAAAACATGTAATTATGTGATCTGGCTACCATCCTGCTGGGTATATGTTCAAAGGAAATGAAACCCATGTGTCAAAGATGTCTACATGTCTGAATTCCCATGTTATTTGCACTACTGTTCACAGCATCCAAGACATGGATGAACAATAGAGCTCCACAATTGATGAAAAAAGACAGTATGATATATATGTAATGAGCTGCTATTGGGTCATAAAATGATGAAACTGTCTTTTATCTTTGATCTTTCCAAAAGACAAAGGAGCAATGAACTTCTATCATTTTATGCTAGGAAGATGGAACAGGAGGTCGTTAAGTTAAAGGAAATCACCCATGCATAGAAAGGTATTTGGGGCCGGGCGTGGTGTTGAACGCCTTTAATCCCAGCACTTGGGAGGCAGAGGTAGGAGGATCGCCGTGAGTTCAAAGCCACCCTGAGACTCCATAGTGAATTCCAGGTCAGCCTGGGCTAGAGTGAGACCCTACCTTGAAAACACAAAAAAACAAACAACAAAAAAAGGTAGTGCTGCAATATTGCTGATGATGTAGAATCTAGAAAGGTTGACCTCATAGAACTCAAGAGTGGACTAAAGGTCTCAAGGAAGGTAGTGCGTATTTTGAAAATGTCACAAGAAAGGAGCAGCAGACTCTTCATGATGGAGAAATCAGCATTGAGGAGATAGAGATGGTTACCTCAACATAACTATTGCACAGGGCTGGAGAGATGGCACGGCAGTTCAGCACGCTTCCTGTACAAGCAGGAGGGCCCGAGGGGATGTGAGATCACCAAGGTTCAAATATTCAGTAAACAGCGAGGCCGGGCCATGTGTGTCCATATCCCCAGCCCCTCGGAGGTGCAGAGACAAGAGTGGTCAGAGCTGTGCGAGCTCTGGAATTAGTAAACAGAATGTGGATCAAAACAAGGGTGGATAGAGCCAGGCGTGGTGGTGCACGCCTTTAATCCCAGCACTTGGGAGGCAGAGGTAGGAGGATCACCGTGAGTTCAAGGCCACCCTGAGACTCCATAGTGAATTCCAGGTCAGCCTGGGCTAGAGTGAGACCCTACCTTGAAAAGCCAAAAAACAAAACAAAAAACCAAGGATGGATGAAAGAGCAATGGGGAAGGATCACAAAAGTTCTGCTCTAGATCCCGTAGATGAGTGGCTCCTGCTACAGGCAAGCATATGGGGCGCTACACCACACCCCCCACCCTCTACACACAAGGCAAATGATTAAAAAATAAAAATAAGTACTATACAATGTACACCTGGAATGACCACATGGAGCCCATACATATGTATATTTTATGTCAGTGTTATGATAGAAACATCTTGTTACTTGTTTTCTTGAATACAATAACTTTACTATTTTAAATATAAACACTACTCTGACCCTTGTATGCTTTAACTTTTTTTCGTATTCCACTCATACATCTTTCCATACTTATACTGAACATTTGTATCTTTTACTATCATATGTTCTTACTGAATTTTATGAACACCTAGTGATAGCTTAGTCTATTTAAATAATGAATAGTCATCATTTATGGGATTAAATCATTTCAAGGACTTGAGCTGAAATCCAGAAAATACTTATTGAGCACCTATTATGTGCCAGATATTTACCTAGGTATTAAGAGCGACATAGTGAACATTCAAATATCCTTCTCATCATGAAGCTTTTGTGCTAGGAGCTTCATTTGTAGTGAGATGAAATGAGTTATATGACAAATAAGGAAGATGTCCAGCATGCCAAGTGGTGGTTATTTCTATGGGAAGCAAAAGCACAGCAGGAGAAAGGGAATGCTAGGGAAGGGCTTAGCTTGGTTTCCTCCCGGCATGGTGCTTATGTACAGACCTAAAGAAGATAAAGAAGGGCTGGAGAAATGGGTTAGTGGTTAAGGCACTTGCCTATGAAACCTAAGGACCCAGGTTTGATTCCCTAGTACCCATATAAGCCAGATGCACATAGTGTCACATGTATCTGGAGTTTGTTTGCAGTGGTTGGAGGCCCTGGTATGCCCATTCTCTCTCTCTCTTTCTGTGAAGTAATAAACAAGGAAAATTTAAAATTAAAAAATAAAAGAAGATGAAAAGGCAAGACAGGCAGGTGACTACCTGAAGAAAGAGTGTTGCAGACATAGAGAAAATCTGCAAGAGGGAGGGTTTCTGTTGTGTCTGGGAACAGCCCAGTGCTCACTGCGGCCAGAGGGCAGAAGAAGAAGAATGGCAGAATCCCAGGCAGCAGAATAAGAGGACAAGATCGTTTAGAACATCATAGACCTTGGCAAAGACTTTGGTTTTTGTGCAGACCATAAAGGAGAATAAAGGAAGGGTGTAAGAGAGGAGCTAAGTTATTTTGTGCCTTAACAAATATCACTCCCCAAAAGGAAAGGTTCCAAGGCAGAGTTTGGGGCAAGTTCAACAATCTAGTCTGACTAAGCTACTTATGACAAATGCTGTAAGGACATTCCCAAGTGTGAGCTTATTCTCCGACCCCTGTTATAGACTCTGAGAGAATAAAGATTCACAATTTTCTTGCCAGGGCAGACCTCAAGAGCTCCTTAGTAAAAGACGTTTCAAACTGGTTTCCAATAACAGAGATGAAGTCATTTACACAAGAAATAATGAGGGGAAAGAGATACCCTGGCTCCTGGAGAAGATGCACAGACAGGGTTCAACCAACTGAGCACTTGGACAAACAAAACTGTATTAAATCAAAACAATCATTACATTAGCTACTGTATTAGAAATAGACTGTTACAGGAGGAGAAGGGCTGCCCAACAATGACAGGGTTCCTGTCCCATGGAGGCGGATGCTGGCCTCCCCTGCAGTGAGTAGAGTTTACATCTTGAGTATCCTCTAAGGGCCACGTGAAAGGCCCTTCCAGGGCGCGGTGTCAGTGGCTTTCTCCACAGGCATCTTCTCCACCACGCATTGCCTCCTCATGGCCACGAAGCACTGGGGTTGACCCGTCTTCATGGACTCAAAGCTCTAAAGCCGTGATGTAAAACAAGCAAGCAAGCAGACAAACAAACTCCTGATCCTGTAGGAGATGACTGTATCTAGGATTTGTCCAATGAACACAGTTGTGGATTCTGGATGCTCTGGAGAAAACATCGGGGTGGTGCTTGGTACCAGCCAAGAACACAGCAAAAGCCTGAAGGAAGAGTGTATTGGACGATGGGGGTTGTAAGTTAAGAGTTGAGTTCTGGAAAAAGTTAAATTGCAGAAACTTGTTAATTACTCAAGTGGCAAATCAGCTAGGGAGGTGTACATGGGAACCTGAGGCTTGGCATGGGTGTCTTTGGATGACCATGTTGGTAACTGTTGGGTCAGGTGGAAAGCACAGGCATGGATCAAGTCACTACAGGAGCAATACAGACAGAGAAGGTGTGCCGAGGATGAGCTCTGAAGGCGTCCAAGAATTATAGTCTGAGCAAGATGAGGGTAAGATGTACGAAGGAGACCACAAAGAAACACGTGAAGAGGTAGGAGGAAAACAAGGCAAGAGAATGGTGTCTGGAAACCAGGTAAGATATATTTCAAGGTAAGGAAGCCAGAAGCTAGTTCTAGCTCTGCTTCTGGGTCAGGTAAAGTGAAAGATAAAAAGTGGAAATGAGCGGGGGGGGGGGGGGGCTAGAGAGATGGTGCAGTGGTTAAAGCACTTGCTTGAAAAGCTTGATGGCCTGGGTTCAGTTCACCAGTACCCATGTAAGGTCAGTTGTTACCAGGTACAGCATGTGTCTAGAGTTTGTCTACAGTGGCAAGAGGCCCTGGCACTCTCATTGTCTCTCTCTCTTTCTCTCTTTGCAGATGAATAAATTTAAATAAATGAGTAAAGTGGAAATTGGACTATATGACTTGTGAGTCATAAGAGACCTGACAGAGCAGTTGATGGTTCAAGGCAGAGACCTGTCTTCACTGGATCAAGTGAGGATGGAATTGGCGATGTTCATTGCTAAAATACTTCTACTTCAACACGATAAAGTTCACGTGTGTCTCCTTAATGACAATCAGTCTTATTTTTATTATGAATAAATCATGAATGAGTATGCATTTACAAAACATATTTTCAGGGGCTAGAGAGATGCTCAGTGGTTAAGGTATTTGCCTGCAAAGCCTAAGGACCTGAGTTTGATTCCCCAGCCCCCACATAAAGCCAGATTCACAATGTGATGCATGACAGCCTTTTGTTACCTGATTGCCAAACAGGACTAAGGTTGCTACAAACTATGAAAATGAATTAATCATTCAAGTAATAGCTTGATCAAACGTCATGAAAGAGCTCATGGCCTAATGAGGGCGATACCATCCTCACTATGCAATCACAGGGAAGTGCTAGATATACCATTACTTAAACTAGTGATATGTATCAATGACAACAGAGAACTCAGAAGACACTGCTTTACCCTGTGGCAATCTGCCTCTGTTTTTTTTTTTTTTTTAAGCACTGAAATGTAACAGTACTGGATTATAGTGTTTTCCCTGGTTTCATTAAGTTAAATATTAGGGGGCTGGAGAAATGGCTTAGCGGTTAAGGCACTTGCCTGCGAACCCTAAGGACCCAAGTTCAATTTTCCAAGTCCCATGTAAGCCATATGACATGGTGATGCATGTGTCTGGAGTTTGTTTGCAGTGGCCAGAGGTCTTGGCGTGCCCATTCTCACTCACTCTTTCTCTCTCTCTTTCTTTCTCTATCTCATATAAATAAATAAAATGCCTTTATAAATAAAGTAAAATATTAGGGCTGTGGCGATTGCTCAGAGGATAAAGTGCTTGTTGCACAAGGATGAGGACTTGGGTTAGGGTTCCCAGCACCCATGAAAACGCTGGGCATGCGTGGTGGCATACCTGTAATCCCTACATTTGGAAGGTGGAGGTTGGGGAATTCCCTGGCTAGTGTGATAGGCTGAGCTATTGAGCACTGGCTACAAGAGGGAGATCCTGCCCCAAGAAGGTGGAGAGTGATAGGAGACAATTGATGTCCAAGTCTGGCTTTCACACGCACACACATACACACCCGTGCACAGGTGAACACAATCACTTACGTACACACCACGCAGGCATGCACATGCAAACAAATAAAATGTTACAGGCTAATTGAAGTTAGTGTTTTATCTCTCATTTTGTAAACATATGGTGAAAACTATCATTTAAAACATATGCACACACATATATATGTCACAGTCATTAAAAACAAAACAAAACGGACAGCTGGAGAGATGGCTCAGTGGTTAAGTGCTTGCCTGTGAAGCCTAAGAACCCTGGTTCGAGGCTCAATTCCTTGGGACCCACATTAGCCAGATGCACAAGGGGGTGCACGTGTCTGGAGTTTGCAGTGGCTGGAGGCCCTGGTGCACCCATTTTCTCTCTCCCTCTCTATCTGCCTCTTTCCGTCTGTCGCTCTCAAATAAATAAATAAAAATTAAAAAAAAAATGGATACAAGTATGTTAGTTTGACCTCTTTTTCACTTTCTTATAGTAAAATTCTCTTTACTTTTAGTGCCTACACACTTTCTTCAGATTGTATGTTGGAGGATTTGGAATTCATATGAAGAGTTTCTTAAGCTAAGAATTTCTTCCTTACACCATGCTTTGTTTCAGTGTTGGTGTGTTTCCATGTAGTTTGCTACGAAGCACACATACAAGCATCAAAATAAAAAAAAAAAACCTAGGCTTCTTAATCTGAAAACAATTCATATGATTCAAACAGTCATTCCAAACAACCTTGACTTTGTAGAGAAATGTCATGTAAGCCTCAGAATACATTTTTTGCTGTATTATCAGATTAACATGGATCTGCCTCCCTTATGTGCTTCTTTTACTAAAAATTGGGAACTATTTACAGATTTATGAACTCCTAGGAGATTATATAGATTCTCTATTTCTGTAGGGAGTTGTAGGAAATAATGCATTTTACAGTCACAATATGTTTTATGAAAATAAATATTGTCTCAGATTCCTTTTCGGACTGTGAATATGCTCTTTGTTCCCTTAAGTGTCCCATATCAGATGGAATTCCTCTTTTTCAACTCCCATAACTTTTGGTGCACAATAATTTTGACATCTGGAGAAAATTTCTAGATATCAAATTGAAATAGCCTGTGTCCATCAACTAGGCAAAACTGCCACCTACTGGTCGCTGTTTGGATCTGTTTTCAGTTCATCTACAGCTTAACAATGGGGGGAGGGGGAAATCTCTTCTTTAAGAACAGTAAATGTGCTAATAAAAATGAATAAATAAACAAAGATCAGTAAAGATATTTTCAACAGCCATATATATAAAGGAAAATCCCTTCAATTAAACTTTACCCTTCCTAAGTGTCATGTATCAATTTCCTCCCTTGAAAACATTCCCTCCTGAAGGGAGGAGGGAGTGAGGCTCAAGAAGATTCAGGAACTCAACAAGGCCCCCCAAAGCAGAAACAAAGATCCACAAGGCCCCTCCTCAAGGTTCAGAAACAACTTCTGGAGAGACAGACTCTCCTATCAGCCAAGGATGCAGCTTCTGTGTGTCCTGAGTCATCACCTGGGCCGGGGTGGGCATTCAGAGACACAGCCACCTTTGGGGTCAATCATCCTCCTGTAAATTACTCCCCATCCAGACCCCTTTAAGTAACCGCAATAAACTCTTTGGTCCACCAAGTTGGTCTTTGGTGGAATTGCTTCTGTTGTGTGTTGTCAGTGCCCTTGCTGGCGTTGAACAGATGTTTCTCCCGTCTCTGTAGAAGTTAATAAAACACTAAGGTAAACCCCAAACAGCGAATGGCACAAACCTGCCAATAAAATCATCCCTTTTGCCAGCATCTTTGTCCCACGCAGTAATATCAATGATTCCTCCTCTTTCTTCATACAGATGAAAATCAAATTGCTCCCTCCACTGAGGATTCAAAGTTTTTGGCATAATCTGGAAAAACAAAAAGTCATTGTGTTTCGTCAATAGCAAGCTTTAAAAATTAATTTTGAGACAGTAAATTAAATTTTAGATATCATCTGAGAAGTCATAGAAATGTTCTAATTGAACCAAAGATTACAGGAAACTAGAATACAAGGAAATTAGTCACTGATTCTCTGCCATCTCCACTGTGGTCCTAAAGGATGTGTCCAGAAACAATCAAGAGTGACCTCTTTTTATATTTTTTTTTAAGATTAAGTATTTGTTTATATTCACAAGCATAGAAAGAGAGAGAGAGAGAGGGAGAGAGAGAGAGAGAGAGAGAGAGAGAGAGAGAGAGAGAGAGAGAAAGAGAGAGAGAGAGAGAGAAAGAGGGATATGAATGGGTATAGCAGGCATCCTGTCACTGCAAACTAGACACAGGCGCCACTTTGCGTATCTGACTTTATGTGGATACTGGAGAATCAAACCCAGGCTGTCAGGTTTTGCAAGCACTTTTAACTGCTGAGAAATCTCTCCAGTACCTAAAGTTACCTCCTGATTATCTTATATAACAAATGAGAAATAAAATGAGGTAGAAAAGATACTCTGTACATGGAATAACTCACTGAGATCCTCACATGCATTATGCTTGTTTGTTGCTAAGGGAACAATTTATTACTGAGCGGCCACCCCGAGCCTTCTCGTCATTCTACACAATCATCGTTACGCATGGAGATATCATTCATAGTTGGTAATCTTACAGTAAAGGCAGCTGAGGACTCCCAGAATTTTTTTTTAATCATTTACTCTCCTTGATCATTGGTGCTTTGAACTAAGTCAATGAAAAATAGACAGTGAAGGTCTGTGGGACCAGGGGTGGGCGGGGCGGGAAGCAGATGGCCTGGGGGTGATCAGACAAACTTTTACTTTAGTAAAATAGCACTGATGTGCTATCTGCCTTTATTATATAAGGAGGCAAGAGATCATGGACAGAGAGAGTAAAGAGAGGCGCATCTCCATGGTAGGGCTTCATTTTCCTATCTAAAGAGCAGAACTATGAAATAAGCAATCTTTTAAGTATATCAGCCTATGCAAATGGTGTTCAGTGAGAGAAGACAGAAGGGATCACAGATACTTATTGTTGGAAATAGTTATTGCTTTGAAATTTGTTAATAAGCCCTTGGCAGAAAAAATGTGGCATTGGGTGAATGTTATGATAACTCAAATGCCTTACATACACCTGCAGTGTTTTGGGGTGAGGTCTGTTTTACTTATTTGGTCATACAGTGACTGACTGACTTCCCACTTCACATTTAGGACAGGCTTTCCTGTGTGATTTTCTCCAGGTGAGAAATGATGCCTCACTCTTCTGTGTGGTCCTCAGTCGGCTAGCAGTACTCACGACTGAAAAGGAATCAGTTGTGAGATAATTTGAACCACCTTGTGTACTGAAGAAAACTTTCTAGGCTAGAGTGGAACTAGGCAGGGTGTGAACAACAACAACAAAACATGAATATAATGACACCAAGGCAAAGAATTTCCCACTAAAATGGGATGTGGGGCTGGGGGGAGGGGAACGATTCAGCAGGTTTATCTTCTTGTGGGATGAACATATGGGCCAGAGTTTGAGCCCCAGCACCCAGATAAAAATCCAGGGTTGGCGATATTGTGCCGGTAACTCTAGCAATGAGGAGGGTACAGACAGACGGATTGCCAGGGGTCCCTGGCCAGCCATTCTCACCCCAAATCAGTGAGCTTTAGGTTTAATAAGACACTGTGTCTTAGGGAAATAAGATGTAAGAACCCTACATAAGGACACCCAATGTCATCCTCTGGCCACCCACAGACTTGCACATAAGACACTTGTGCACCTGTTCCCACATATATGCATACACTACACACACACACACACACACACACACACACACACACACAGTGAGTATGATCTTTGATTCAGGATGGATAGGATTCTTGTCCCAAGATGTCTATTAACACCAGCTGTAAAAGCATAGCTCAGAATAGTCATCATTGGATATAATACAAATAAATCTGTGCCCAAAATATTGCTGGGGCTACTTTGAATTTTCCTTTTATTACTATTATAAATAACATACTACTTATCTGTGTTCTTATGAAGAAAGCGAGGCGTTCCTCCACAGCCATCACTACGGCTCTGATTCTTCATCCCCTCCTTTCAGCATTTACTGGGTACTTATGGGCCAGGCAGCATTATCTGCCCTTTGTGTGTGCAGCACACATTCATTTCCTGTCAATTACTTGTCTGGGCAGCCATTGCTTTGATTGCCGTTTCTATAGTTGGGTATGTTAAGACATGGAAACAGCACTAAGCATCTTGTGCTATGACACATCCCAGGAACTTGACCTTTGGTTTCCTAAGTAAATTTAGAAACTTACCATTTCTGCTGGTGCCAGAGGAGTAGGACAAAATGACTGAGACTATCATTTAGAGTCTCCGACGGCAGGTGAGGTTACGTGCGTGCATTGCGGACTCTAGCATTGCCGGTGCACGCGCGGAGCACCTCACGTGCAGGCATCCCCCGGGCTCGTTGTGGGTTATTACCTGCTGTTTCCCTTTGGATCCCCACAAGTGTGGTGAGAGACAGTTCCCACGTTACGGATGGAGACATCGAGGCGCAGGACAATAAGATAGGCTGCTCGAGGTCACCAGGTCCGGACACTAACCAACCAACACATTCCCGACAGCGACAGGCGCACAGCAGAGGTACCTTGCTCTTGTACTTCTGATGCCCGAGCCGGAACTTCACGTAGGGGTCGCTCAGCCCATTGGAGTCCATGGCTTTGAGGTCGCGCCCCTCGATCAAGGTGATGCTGACGATTCCTCTCCACAGATGGGACTTTCTGTGCTGGTCTGACAGACGTAAACTTTGGGTCTGAAACTTTGGCAAAGAAAAGATCATTAGGTTATATCTTGAAGTTCCATCCATCTCTCATTTGGACATGTCCTTCTGCCCGCCCCCCCCCCCCCAGTTAATACTTTTGGCAAAGAATAAAAATCAGGGAATTCACGTTTTAAAAAGATAAAAATAATTTATGGAATATTATGATTTAATGATAAAGTGTTTAAAAAAGTTACAAAGTTATCATCTTACAATAAAGTTATGTTAAAAAAGTGATAGTTTTTCTAGTCCTAAAATTATAAGCTGTACTGCCAGAATATTTCAGTCTTTGTATTTCTGCCAAACATGCCTGTATCAACACATATCTAAAAGAAGTATGAATACCAAAAACAACATATAGATTGTGACACTTACTTTTTGATTATTTGAGGTTTATGAAATATTTTTCATGTTATAATGGATTTTATAGATGGCTTTTAGTTGTAAGATTAGTTGCAAGTGCAGATAATTAAAAATCGTTCTTGTCACATTAGGAGATAAATGAGTTTCAGTCATTAAAAAACTATTTAAGGTATCAGAGAACACAAAACCAAACCATATGCTCACCCACAGTACTTTGCTAATGCCTGAAACTAGCATCACAGATATTTTAGATTATTTTTAAGTTAAAAGAAGCCAAGTATGCTTCTTGACTTTTTCTAATTTGTGTATTTTGAACATTTTCTTTAATGTTTTTATTATGATCAATTTTAAATCACGATGTTCAAGCTAGTAACAAAATCAGAATATTTTGAAATTAACCAGTCTACTAAAATATCCATATTTTAAAAAAATTAAATGATAAGTGAAACAAATCAGAGCAAGTGCAGTAAAATATTTTAAAATCTTGATTCAGCCTCAAGTAGCACCTAATCCTATCCATCATGACTTTATAAAGTTACAGTCCTTTTTGGATATCTCCCACCCATATGGATCTACTATTTTTTTTCCATTGCATAAAGCCATGCATTTCAGGGTATTTTTACTAGGTTAGTAAAACACTATGTTCTTCAAAAGACAATATGTAGCTCTGCCATATGAATATCTCAATATATGTGAAGTCTTTCTTAATCACATTGTATGTTTTCCTGGTTTGTTGAACAGCATATTTTGTACATTGTTGGTGTCTTTCTTATGAATATAACACATGTGTCACTTCTGTGAGCCTCCAAAGCAGAGTTTGGTGGGGTTCTGGAGGGCAAGAGATGGTACGTACACAGAGCACCCTGATCTTACCCAGAACTCTGTTCACTTCAGATAGATTGCTCTGCCTATACACAGCCCCCTGGTTTTCTACATGGGACTTGTTTGAACAAAGGGTTTCTAAGATTCAAATAATTGTTTAGAATTTGTCACACCAAGCAATAGCTAAGCTTTACTTGTTTGTTCTTAGATTGTATGCTGTTTATTGACTTGCCAGTGGATTGTGGTGGTTGATTGATTGATATTGGTTGATACCCCCCTCTGCTGCTGTAGACACTGCCTCTAATAGCAGAGTCTAGAGGAGGTTTTAAATTTTGATTCTGAAACTTGTCAAGGAATAGGAGTGACAAAGGAGAAATGAACGAAAAGAAATATTATAGCAAGAAGGAAGAAATAGTTATCGTAGCAAAGGCTAGTGAGTTAGTAGCTGTACATTATACATAGCTTTAGAATTTAAATGCGTGGCTACATTCATTAGCGCATCTGGCTTCCTTCCACCAAACCGTAACTAGGAAGGCAAGGCGTGGGCCTCATTTAGCAGGCAAGGAATTCAAGGTACAGAATAGCTGAGCTAATAAACAGTGGGTATGGCTATAAGCCAGAATTTCTGGCTTTTTCCTTGAGCTTTTACCAAAATAAGTCATAAAGGTTTAAATGTGATTGTGATTTAAATATAAGAGCCCCAGATGATACTTTTAAAGAGATGATATTTTTAAAGAGGAGTTCACTTAATGCCTTCCTTTACACATTTTCTAGAACCAGGAACTCATATCTGATAGTCATATAATAGTTTGGTAAAATCTACACTGCATGTCTTCAATTTCTTTAGTAGTAATATACATGAAACCTTAATTCCTTAATTTGTTTGCTCCCCCCCTTTTTTTTTGTTCAAGTGAGAACATGAATAAGGGAAGAGGAAAAAAAAAATACTTTACCCATGGGATCTTGCATGCCTTTTCAGGAATGATAAGAACTAAAGGGAATCTCTCTACCAATTGCCTTGGGTCATGATGACATATACTTCTACAATCTAAAGGACATTTCCCAAACCACACAGGAAACAAAGGGGGAGCAGGAAGAAGATTTCTTCACAAAAACATGGCTAGTGAGTGGGGAGTTAATAACCTCTATGATGGTCTAACAGGAAGAACACAAAGGGCTCTGAAAACATACTGATCAGATATTTCAGAGGATTTTTTTTTTTCTTAACCAACTTTTGTTAAAAATGGCATACTTGGGCTGGAGAGAGATGGCTTAGCTGTTAAGCTTTTGCCTGTGAAGCCTAAGGACCCTGGTTCAAGGTTCGGTTCCCCAGGACCCACGTTAACCAGATGCACAAGGGGGCGCATGTGTCTGGAGTTTGTTTACAGTGGCTGGAGGCCCTGGCGCACCCATTCTCTCTCTATCTCTATCTGCCTCTTTCTCTCTCTGTTGCTCTCAAATACATAAATAAAGGGCATACTTGTAAAAAGAAACTATAACTCACCCAAAGATTTAATTGGGTAAATGTTTAGTCCTTAAACTGGCGTATATTTTGATTAGATCACAACGAATAAAAAAAATTGAGATAAAATAAAATTATAAGGTAAACAAGGAACATGCAAATGTGGGCAATCAATTTCAGAATCGTTCTTAGTCTGTATTTGATTCACTATGTTTAGGAAAGACAGACACTTAAGTACATTTGTCCTTCTAGGCCCTCTACATCCATATAGTCAACCAGTCACTGAGTTAAGATATTTTCAGACCCACCAATTAAGCAGATCAACTTCTCAAATTTCAGAACTACCTATTACCTTTAAAGTTCAAAAATATTTAAGCAGACTTGTCATTATTCTCTGAAAATACAGAATAACTGCTAGCTAAATAGCATTCTAAATTAAATGCATTAAGTTAAAGGCATTACAAATGCATTGGTCATTGTACAAAAGCCAGGCACAAGTTAAAGTGTCTGAGCACATCTGCTAGGTTATATGCAAGTAATGGGTCAGTTTCTATAAGGGTATCCTCGCAGGAAGATGGAATAGTTTCCTTATCCTGTCAACTCACATCTTTCTAGCGATTTCCATGTGATTTGGGCATGCTGGTACCTTTTCTTTTTTAAAATTTTTTTTAATTTTAATTTATTTGAGAACGACAGGCACAGAGAGAAAGACAGATAGAGGGAGAGAGAGAGAATGGGCGCGCCAGGGCTTCCAGCCTCTGCAAACGAACTCCAGACACGTGCGCCCCCTTGTGCATCTGGCTAACGTGGGACCTGGGGAACCGAGCCTCGAACCGGGGTCCTTAGGCTTCACAGGCAAGCGCTTAACCGCTAAGCCATCTCTCCAGCCCACCTTTTTTTTTTTTTTTTAACCTTTGGTTTTCCAGACTTTTATCTTTGGCCCTGTATCTGTGAAAAACACCCTTCCATTTACACATAGATGGATCTGTGTGTTGGAGGACATGAACGGGCAAAAGTATATTCCATAGACGTGACAACTTCAATTGTGTGAAATAATCATAGTATTACTTGTTTTTAAGACCAAAGTTATAGGGTGTAGTGCTGCAGCTAAAACCCTTTGAAAACCACCAATTTTCATGTTCTTTATGGTGCCTTCAGAGAACTTGCTGCTCTACTTAAAACGTTTGCCTCCTCTGTATAGAAAATTTAGGAATGTGTGGCCCACAGGCCAGTGGCATCATTGCCCCTTGAGAACTTGTCAGAAATTCAAAGTCTCTGGACCCATCGCAGACTCTTACCACCAGGCCCTCTATCTACTCAGCCTTCCCGGAGGTTCTGATTTCAACTCCAGTGCAAGTCCCTGTGCCTACTGGCTCTTTCCTGTTTTAATCTTAGTACTAGTTACTACGGTCATAAATGTTACTCATGCTCTGGCATGACTGTTACTTATGTATTTAAAGTCCTTCCTTCGCTGCACTTCTAAATGTTCTGATCAGGAAAGCAGCTTAATCTGGATACGTGGGGAATTTAAACAGAGAAGTAGGAGCCTACTGAATAATTATGAAATTTAATTGGTTATTTCCCTTTCTTCATGTTTTCTCATTGGATGTATCTAAATAATATGTATTTACTGAACAGTCAACCAACAGGACTTATTGACCACTGAAGGGCAAGCAGCCTTAAACACATCTTCAACAGCCCTCAGCACATTAGTGTATTACACCTGGCCTTCTCTTAGATAGTGTTCTCGGAGAGCAATTGTTAAATTAGACTTCTATTTTATGGGAAAAGGAAAGAAGAAGGAAGAATAAAAATATAATCCAGTCCAACTTGAAAGCAATCAACCAGCCTACAGATGAAATTAAAAAAAAAAATCTTGGAACTTTAAAGGTAGTAGCTCTTCAATTTTAGCAGTCAATGTACTTAAATTGGTGGATTTGACTCTTACTATGTGTCAGTTTTTGTTGAGAAGCTCCCAGTCTTTCTCACATGCACTCCACACGGTTCTCCTGCACATCAAAATTTGAGATCCACTTTAAAAATGAACATACAGCCAACTTGAGAACTAATGTAAAAGTCTAGAGCTAGACCACCCTGAATGTGCCTGATTTCATCTGATCTTGGAAGCTCATCAGGGTCAGGTCCGGCTAGTACTTGGACGGGAGACTATCAACATACACGTTAACAGTATGGATTTCAGTGTCTGATGCAATTAGTCAACAACACATATCTTTAGTGAGGTTTTAGAATTAGTTAGTTGGGACTTTCAAGAGAATATCAGTTTCTTTATACTATTTCTTGAAAAAAATAATTTTAAGATTAGGATGCTTTTCATGTGTTTAATAAAATCAGTTAGGGTTGGGAGTGGTTTTCAGTACAGTAAGTCAGCACTCAGAATACGAAGCTCATGCAAGCTCTGAGGAAAGTAATGAATGGAACGGTTGAACTTACTTGTGCATTCTGACAAAAGGGTTCTGCAGCTCTGCTCTGCTGAAGGCCAGGACGGGAAGAACAGGCCTGCCACATGTTGGGATGGAAATGAATGATCAGAACTGTATGGGAAAGCTGTGTTGCCAGCCTCAAGCCCTCATTTTGTCATGATGTAGAATTATTTTTAAAAAAGTTTGAAAAAATATGCTTTTGTTTCAAAGCTCACTCTCACAAAATTCCTTACAGTACAATAAGGATAAATGCCAATGTAACTGGATGGCTTCCAAGCACCACTTTGCTTTTAGTTGGAAGATGCTGTACCCCAGAGGTTATAGGGTGATGGATCCTGTTTAAGGGACTGTAAGTTTTTGTCAGCAGATGATCAGAGAAAATAAACACAATAAGAGCAATCATGGAAAGAATAATTTTGTCAAGTCTGATGCTATGATCTGGGCATGGTGGCACATGCCTTTAATCCCAGCCCTCGGGAGGCAGAGATAGGAGGACCACCTTGAGTTTGAGGCCACCCTGAGACTCCCTAGTGAATTCTAAGTCAGCCTGGGCTACAGCGAGACTCTACCTCGGAAAACCACACACAGAAGAATTTGGAGATTCTTTTCCAGGGTCAGAACAGTGATGGAGCTCAAGAAAATTACATGTGACAGGTGCAAGCATGACAATGACCACACTGACTCTATACCCCACCTGTGATTCTTTAAAGATGGGAGGAATGCCTCTAAGGTAGTGGAGAGAATTTGTCCCACCCAAAACTACTTGTTGCCTTTGCTGTTACAAGAAAATGAACCTCAAACCAAACCAAAACAACAATAAGAAAGAAAATCCATAAAAGATCTTTTCTCTACTGAAGCCAAGAACAGGAAGAGGCAGATCAATAAAGAAATAGCTGAACATGAAATCCTGGAGAGAAATTGTCATGGTGGAGCCACAAGTTTGTATTAAGGACTTGGAGAATGGCTAGAAAATTCCGAGTGACAGCACTGTGAAGAGATGCGCAGCCTTGACCTCAACAACCTCAATAGGATAAGGACAGTCCGAAAGTTGGGTTGTGTCACATAGAAGGACACATTGTTGGGAATCTGTGATATACTAAAGTTTTCCCATTCCTGTGTTTTGCATGACAAGCATCTCTTTTTAAGGTAAAGCAACTGAGGCCCAGAGAGGATAAAAGCTAAACTTAAGGAGAATTGTATGATGATTGACAAGACTGACATTTGAATCTGATCCTAATTTGTGGTTTTTCTTACTATATATTGTCATTTTCTTTTTATATTTCTTTCTTTTTTTTGTGCAGAACCAAAGAAATTTATGATACCAAAAAAAGGAATTGGTTGCTACAGGTTTTTCTATTGGCTTTGACTTTCATTTAGATGAAATATATACTGGCTATAGATTACTCAGAAATACTAATTAGGGGTTTACAGGAAGTCAAAGAAGCCTGGTGATAATTGCCCTGGCATATATTAGTCAGTGAAGCATGAGAGCTAACTGTTTTCAGTGTTATAACTATCAATAAAGTGACCTAGCAAATAGATTAGGAATACTTCAGTTCTCTAATCCTAGTAAAGAAAATTTACTCATTCATTTGTTTTTTTACAAAATTTTAGCCATTTTATTCTTATTTATTTGAGAGAGAGAGAGAGAGAGAGAAAGAGAGAGAGAATGGGCACACCAGGACCTCCAGCCACTGCAACTGAACTCCAGACATATATGCCACCTTGTGCCTCTTGCTTACATGGGTCCTGGGGAATTGAACCTGGATCCTTTGGCTTTGCAGGCAAGTGCCTTAACTGCTGAGCCATCGCTCCAGCCCTCGTTCATTTTTTTTTTTTTGTGAAAAACTGAATAATAAGAAAATATATTCTATTCATTTAGATCCAGATTTGAAATACATAAAGGGAAAATATGTATTTTTAGATATTTACACTTAGTATTTGGCTAAGGAAACAGGCACACCAGTCTTCTCCCTGGTATGTGCCAATAATCTTTGCCTCCTGGTATCCTTTTACTACCTGCGTACAGCCTAATCCTCTGCAATGAGACCCATCACTGTAAGACTGGAATGAAAGGTTTCTGTGCTTAAAATGAGCAATGTGTGGAGTCAACTTTTTCTCTATTTTCAGCACCGAGGTGGCATGGGCTTTTCTTTAATCAAATGCTCCACAGGCCACTACAAAGAAAAGATAATAATAGCCTAGAATGACTGTTTTGTGCTGTAAAAACTAGAGTGTGGAGCAATTATTAACTTAATCCCAGACACCAGCGTGTCCTGTCTTTTCCTTTTCCTGCAGTTTATTCCGGTGAATTGCACCTCGATGATCCAGTCCAACAAGTAAATTTGTTCTGCAGTCCTTCATCATCTTAAAGCAGGATTGCTTACAGAAAGACTTCCCAGGGCTTTGTGCAAACTGCTATGGTGTCTCCCCTAATAATACAGCTCCACATTCTTTTTTTTTTTTCCTTAGAAGACAGTAAACTCTCATCTCCTAGTTCTCCTAGTTTTTATCCTTAAAATTTCCTTTATATTTCTTATTGCTTCATGATACAATTTGTGGCATAAAGAAGTTATTTGTTTGTTGAAAATGTTTAAAAATATTTTATTTATTTATTTGAGAGAGAGAGAGAATGGGCATACCAGGGCCTCTAGCCGCTGCAAAGGAACTCCAGATGTTTGTGCCACCTTGTGCCTCTGGCTTTACATGGCTTCCAGAAAATCAAACCTATGTCCCTTGGCTTTGTAGGCAAATGCCTTAACCACTAAGCCATCACTGAAGCTCTACTGAAGGTGTTTTAACTATGTTCTTAACTTTGTGGCCAAATGAAAGCTCTTAGGCTTTTATTATGCTGTTCAAAGTATATTCTAGTAGAAAGTCATCATATATATTATAATCTAGTTACATTATAAAATAATCTGCAAAGATTTACTAATTGCACAGAAAAGTAATTTGTGTCCTTAGTTTGACTTACAGAGAACTTTATTTAGAAACTTTTAATTAAAAGTTATTGGTAAGTTTGACATTCTTGCTTTTAAACTTACAAATAGAAATGATTTCTGATCTTTATGGGAAGACACTTAATATATTCTTGAGTTATCCAAGGATGTAAGTCTTTTGGCTTAGGATCACATTCTTGCTTTACAAAGTCAATTACTCTTCACAGTCTAAAATTTGGAAAACTAAACGACTTCCAAGCATACGTTCTCTTGATTCAACCCCAGGCTTATCCAAGCATAACTCCTCGTGGCTCTGAGTTTGTTGTGTGTACCCCTCTTTGCCTGTCATAATCCCTTTCTCCATTTTTAGATGAAGTTGCCTTGGCATAGCCCAGAAATTTCCATTTAAAAAATATTACAATTTCTTTTTAACTCACAACAATTTTTTTTTTATAGGATGGTTTCTTCAGTTAACTCTGTTGTCAGTGTCAAGATACACACTCAGTGCGCAGCACGAGGAAGACACGTGTGCGTGCGGAATATTTGAAAGAACTGCTGTGCGGCCCTGTTTCAACTGGAAGTTCAAAGTCTTTAAAAATTTCTGATTTAGAGTAACCTGATTTGATTTCACATGATTTTTATTGTTTTCGTGAAAAACCTTGTAATTTTTATAAACATTGCTTAATGCTTTGTGTCCTCAAATATGGCATTCACATGAATCATACATGTTATGCTTTAAAAATTAGCATATCACCGTATCACTTTAGTCTTTCATTTTCATTATCTTAATCTTCAAAAAATTAAGATATAGTAAGAATGATATTATCACTCAGCAAATTCTCACTAGGATTTAACTTGACTCAATATACTCAGTCATTACCTCTTGAACACAGGGATCAATCCTTATATATTACGATGATAAATTTCATCACATATATGATATATATACATATGCATATATATTATATATATATATATGTGTGTGTGTGTGTGTGTGTGTGTGTTCTTTTTTCTTTTTAGGTTAAATATTTTGAAGCAATTCCAACAAACTTGCCTTTTTTATTAGTGTGATAGAGTGAGAGCAAGAATAAGAGACAGAGAGACAAAGAGAGAGAGAGAGTGAGAGTGAGAGCGAGAGCGAGAGAGAGAGAGAGTGAGAGCGAGAGCGAGAGAGCGAGAGAGCGAGAGAGCGAGAGAGAGAGAGAGAGAGAGAGGGAGGGAGAATTGGTGCCCCAATGTCTGCAGCCACTGTAATTGAACTCCAGACCATGTGCCACCTTGTGTACATGAGCAGCCTTGCACACTTGTGTCGCTGTACATTTGGCTAACATGGGACCTGTTTTCTTAAGTTAGTTTATGAAATGATAGAATAGGTTTCACTGTGACAGTTTCATACTGTACACCAAGATTTCAAATGAGCTATTTTGCTGTCTCCTCCCCACGGGAAAGCTCCTTTCTTCACTCACCCCTTTAACTGCTCATCAACGTTCCAGGGCTGCTTGGCAAAGGACTGTGGGATCAGTTGTTAGACTTTTGACTATAAGTATGAGAGAGAATACTCATTCGAAGCAGACTGGTCACTGCTTACCTGATTTGTAAATGGGACGTCAAACCCAGTGATTCCTTATTAGAGTAGCAGCTCTATTTATACATGGCTTTTCTTTGGATTAGCAACACAAGCAGTGCACTGATGCTGTCTGCTCTTTGAAACATTTATTTCTATGGCATTATCTGGGTACTTCAGGGCAAGGGTAGTTCTCTGGGCCTCAGTTTCCTCATTAGTTCTGTCTTTGGCTCATCTCATTTCTCACTCATTTCTTATAGTGTTTCCAGCAAAAGACACCCCTCTGCTTTGGGTACCAAACACACTTATCCTTAATCTTGTGTGTTAGTTTCTCAAGATCAGATACTTCAACACTGAGAAAGATCATGAAGGAACTTTGCCCCACGATTAACACCAAAGAGAAAGCCCTGAGGAGTGGATGGCTAACTTAGAAACAAGTGAGAAAAGACGTTGAAAGAGCTCCATCTAGCGGGAGAGCTGGAAAAAGCAGGCAGAAATTACAGAGCTGGCCCTGGTGGCCAATCTTGACTTACAAGGACTCACACCTGCATGCTTGCTGCACAGGGAACAAACTCGACACAAAACACCCCCACGTGCTGTTCTCTTGTAAGGAAGCAAAGGGTCATGTCAGGTTCTATGTGAGGTCATGGAAAGACCCAAATGCAATCAGCCTGTACGTTCACGGACACTAAGTGAGCATATAAGATGAACTACTATTATATCAGCAGAGGTACAGGGTAACCACAGTAAAGACAACCGTGGAGGCAGTGGATAGAGGGGGATGAAGAGGCTCCCAGCATTTGAGCTCACAACAATGAAACGCTGCAAAGCTGTGTGTGTGTTGGAAAGGCAGGGAAGAATGGTTATAGTTTATACTAGCTCACTGGTCAGGGACTAGTTTCATATAGAACCCAACAATATGCTCAGGGAAACTGACAAATCTTTAAAATCTCAAATCTTAAAATAAAAATGTGACTTTCGATCATGAGTTGTTGAGAACAAGAAAGGACAACAGAGAAGCCCTCCAATACAGCAGCTGCCCGGCAGTGTCTATGACTGCGAGACTGTGAGCCAAGTTCGAGTTTTCAAAGCGAGAGCGACTCTCTTAATGGCAAAGTGCTGAAGCTCATTAGTAATAAATTAGTAAATCAGTGCTGCGGACCGTGCAGAATTATAGAAGGGGAAGAAGGGATAACCGCTGGTGGCGCTTCAGTCACCAAAATTTAAATTAAATTGCAATGGCATTGCAAACAAATCCTGTGGAATTTTTATGTTCTCTTTATTAATTTCAAAAGCATCATTTATGTTTACTAAAACATACTTTTACTTTCAAAGAAAAGGCACTGAATATCTAGTGTAGATCTAATATATATATATATGTATATGTATATATTGTTTAAGATCACTATAACAAGTTGGGTGTGGTGACGCATGCCTTTAATCCCAGCACTTGGGAGGAAGAGGTAGGAGGATTGCTATGACTTGAAGGCCATCCTGAGACTACATAGTAAATTCCGGACACCCTGGGCTAGAGTGAGACCCTATCTTAAAAAAAAGAGAGACAGAGAGAGAAAGAGAGAGAGAGACAGAGAGAGAGAGAGAGAGAGAGAGAGTGCTCACTATAACAGGAGTGAATTTTTCTTGAATGCAAATGGAATAGAAAAGATTCCCCTTTTCCAGAGTTAAAAACAAGGAGCCTTAGTGTGCTTTTTATGCAAACTGTCATATTTCTGGAAGGTCTCAGTGGCTCTAGTGCTTCAAAGACTGGAATACATTTCTCCCCATAAAGAACTGCAAAGCCTCCGTTTTAAAAGATGCAAGGCCTTAATGTCTTTAAATGAGGAAATGGAAGCCGGAGAGAAAGCCAAGATGACACAGAATAAAAGTCAACGAGAAGACAAGTGGGAACGTCTCTCTGGGAGACCACTTCAGAACGTGGATTACTTAGTTGACCTTTCACTTTCAATATTATTATCCAGAACTCACAATCAAGAATATTATTATTAAAGGATTTAGACATTACCCTCCAAAAGAAAGACTTCACAGATAAATAAGATCCAAACACTTCATTTTCTGAGAGGTCCTAAAAACAAACAAATATTTAGCTAAACTTTGAAATGTTTTTTTAGAGTACTTAATTAATATTCAAAATCAAGACAAATAAAACAAAAGCAACTAAAAAGCAAAACTCATACACTTTAAGATTCTGAATATATAGAAACTATATTTTTTTGCCTGTAATAAATTAAATTTGTCATATTCATCTGACATTGATGATAATGCTTAGTGAGGATTATTTAAGTAATTTTAGAGTCCACTTACCTGTTTAGTTTTGATTATTCATAAATATATTGTGAAGTCTGATGGTTCATCTCAGAGAACAGAACTATTTAAGCATATTTTAATTTTTTTAAAAAAGCAAAGCAATGGATACTTATTCCTTTTAACAAAACAATGTGTTAACCATAGCCTCTGAGACTGTTTTAAAAGTAGTAGACCCCTTACTTATGAAGCACGTATTAATTAAAGTCCTTAGAAAAGTTCCTATTTTCCTGATGTGATACAATATGTAGACTAGATACAACATGAATGAATGACTTCATGAACTTGAATTTCCTCAAATAATTCTAAAAGAAACATGTACTGAAAGTGGTGGCTATTAAAAAATAGAGGGAGAGGGCTGGAGAGATGGCTTAGCGATTAAGTGCTGGCCTGTGAAGCCTAAGAACCCCAGTTCGAGGCTCGATTCCCCAGGACCCACGTTAGCCAGATGCACAGGGGGGTGCACGTGTCTGGAGTTCATTTTCAGTGGCTGGAGGCCCTGGCGTGCCCATTCTCTCTCTCTCTCTGCCTCTTTCTTTCTCTGTCACTCTCAAATAAAAAAAAATAGTGGAGTTACAGGCTTAGGCAGGGATAAGCATTGGGGGGATTAAGGAGGGATGGGTGTGGTGGAAAGAAGAGCCAATTCTAAGGATATGTGAATAAGCCATATGAAAACGTACTACTTGGTAAGTCAATTAATATATGAATTTAAAAAAAAGTGTTTGCACACAGGTTTCCTACATAGATGAATAAAGCTGTTCCCTGAAGCCCTAAGTTATTAACTGCAAATCCCCGTGCCAGGGATGACCTGTTGCTGAGGGAGGCTACTATTCCTTTGAGACAAGCCAGGCTCTGGGCTGCCCATCATCTAGTGCCAGCTGCTGAAGACACCACACATTTCAGTTTGCAGGAGGTAGAAGAACAAAACTGCAGCTGAGCTAGAAAGTTCCGCCCTGTCAGCCAGCTTTCTTTGTTCTAGAAGGTGCTAGGCAAGAGGCTGAGGAGAAAAGCCATCCATGGACAGTCCTGTCCAGATGTGTACCACGTGTACTCCATAGATTGGACGGGTGAAATGTGCCCACTGGTGGCATAGTGGCATGAATGCCAAGGGATTAACCGAGCACGTTCTGATTGGGTTTGAGTCTGACACTGCAAGAGGGAAGTCGTTTTTGTCACCATACACCTGACCCAAAGTCTATGTGGAGGTCGTAGGTTTAATGGCCAGCATGCCAAATTGTCTTTCAGATATCTGTATTTGTTTCCATAGAGGAGTACGGCTTGAAGCCGGGGTCAAAGAAGCTTCTTACTACAATGGGAAAGAGGTCAGTGCAGAGATGCACAGCTGGAAAAATTGCCAAGAATAAGCGACTACTGTGTGCTCAGCCTCCAACAAGCCTTCCCAAGCACTTCCTCCAAGGTTCCGGGAAGCTCCTGGAAGAGAGGGCCGAAGGAACGTCAGAGCATGAGGTTGGGGAAGAGGGCTGAGAAACACTGCTTTCTGGATATGACATGGTCGTTATGCTCACGAATTTACAACTACTGTGGATTCCCACTCATGATTGAGCCTGTCAATATTTCACTATCAAAGTGGGGATTCATGAGACCTCACACTTCCCAGAGTAACTAGATGCAGCTAGTGGTCGCTGGGAAAGTAGTTCATCAGTGGGGTAGAAACTGGTACAATGCTCATTCCACAGTCAATAACTTCCCACCCAGAATCGTCAGGCAATTCCAATTTACCTCAATGGGCAGAGAAAAGGCATGAAAGCCAGATAAGGAGTAATGGGGAAGAATTGACTAACGTGGGTCCTGGGGAATCCAGCCTCCAACTGGGGTCCTTAAGCTTCACAGGCAAGCGCTTAACTGCTAAGCCATGTCTCCAGCCCTACACCTATAGTTTTCATGGGATACTCCATCACATCAAATTCTAAATAACAACAAATCCCTTAAAAACACTACATTTTTGATGCTGAGGCAAGGGCCTTAAGTGGAATGGTTAAGATTATCTGTAATTACACTGAAAAAAAAAATCCTCTTCTAGAGTTCAGAGAAGTTGTGTTATCGGTTGTAATTTCTTTTAACTTTGATCTGAAAATATCTTAAAATTAATCAACATGTTTATTAAACTACAGAAAAAAATTAAAAATATATTTGAAAATTAGCTCTTGGAGTCTTCTTATACAAATAATTTCACTTTTTATCTAGAGGCAGTAATGCAAGTTATAAATACATACAAGTTTTATCTTAATGCAAAACAAAAACTTTACTTCTAGATTCAAGATAAACATTTGAAATTATTTTCAATCCACTTATAGCTTGAGGTGTTTTAAGGTGTCTGATATTGAGGCTGTACTAACCTTCCAATCTACATCAACTGAAGGCAGACGTTAGGGGCCTTACTGTATATCAAGTATACAAAGAAAAAAGGAGATTCATGAATTTGAGGACTGAAGGATGTTTATCAACACTTAGGACAAAAGTTTCTCAGTAAAAAATTGAGAAGAAAATATTAGTGACATTTGAATCCAATGAAGTCCCTTGGTGGTACTTTTTATGCCACATTTAATTACATCTGTAATTCACCAACTACAATTTATATTTCAGTGTGCAAACCACATTCTTATGTAAATTTAGGCTTTTATTTCAAATGAAACAATTTAATTTTCTTGTGAATTCCAGTGGCATTTATTGCTCTGCATGGGCATGAAATTTACAATAGAACAGCCAAGGCTTTCTTTTCACCAGACTTTATAATGATAACAAGACTACCAATAAAAACACCAATACTACAGTAATAAGTTCTAAACACAAGTGGTAATTTCAAGTGTGGAAAGCAAGAAAAGCAGTATGAATGGTCCATCAATTCTTGAGAGAACTTGGGCTAGACCATAATTTTACATACTCAGTACTACTTCAGTCCCCCTCAAGATAAAATACCAAGAAGTGAAGGAAAGCTCCACTGTAAGAATGCTCAAATTTAAAAGTAGCATTGCAAGAAAAATACAAAACAAAAACAAAAACAAAACAACAAAAAACAAAAACCAGCCCTGTGAAATCAATTTGGTAAAACAAAATCTTTAACATTTACTTGAATGATTTGTTGAACTGTTTCCACTGAGATTTTTTTTTAAAACTTCTTAAACCAATACAATCCCTTGATAGCATATTATTTAGATCAAATTTTGTCTTCAAAATTTTTTCCTACAAGATGAAAAATCAAAATATAAGCTTAACAACCACACACTTCTCCCAATTCAATTACTTGCTTTTCCATTTTAGAAATTAAAGCCATATCATTTTTTTTAAAATAGAAAGGTCTAAAAGTTAATACTTCTTTCCTCAGAGAAATAAAACTAAAGTGCAGAGCTTTTGCCCTAGCAAATGAATATGACAACAATTTTCAATTGTACATAAAATAAGTCAGAGAAATATCTTTTTCATTAGATGGAACAAGGCTTAGCCACTGTGGTAAGTTTGAATGTATGGATGCCAGTAGACTCAGATGTTTCATTAAAGCTTGTAACTTGGATTTCCAGCTGCCTGGCTGGAAGAGGTGTCACTGTGGGCAGAGCCTGCTGTCCAGCCCTAAGGTGTGTTTGGGGGAATTCCCAGTCCAAAGGCATGCAGAGCAGTCTGAGCTCTGTCTGGGTCCCTCTGTGATTGTGGTGCTGACTGGTGGTGTCTGCTTGGACTTATGAGTGAGACCCAGTTTCTTTCATCACTGATGGATGTTCCCCTCACATCTGTACACTGAAATAAACCCTTCCTTCTATAAACTGTGTCTGGTTTGGATGTTCATCCCAGCCATGTGGAGCTGATTGCAACAGCCATAGATATCTTATTAAAAGTAGTATTTTAGGGCTGGAGAGATGGCTAAGTGGTTAAGGCACTTGACTGCAAAGCCTAGGGACCCAGGTTCAATTCCTTACTACCCACATAAGCCAGATGCACATGAGGGCGCTTGGAATCTGGAATTCATTTGCAGTGGCTGGAGGTGCCTGTTCTCTATCTTTCTATCTAATAAAAAAGTGATATTTTAAAATTAGCTCAAAGTTGTACAGGCTTTTTAACTTAATGCATGTTATTTAATTCAGCATCCCCCCCCCAAATATCAGAACAATGCAATAGATTCGGAACTTTGACCCTTGAAATTTCAGTGTCAGAGTCAAGTTAGCTAACATATGTGGTTATGTGAACCTGATTTTACGTGAGCACAGTTTCATTTCTTTAGTGCCATTTGGGGCTTTTAAAAGATTGTAAAAATAACTAAATACATAAGTATATCAGTTACATGAAATTTCCAGGTCAAGACCGTATCATTGTGCAAGAACACCAGGGCTCTTGGACACTTCTATTCTTTTTTTTAAAAAATATTTTATTTGCTTACTTTTATGAGAAGAATGTCTTATGAGTCTGACCTCCTAGTAATGTTGTCAACTAGGATTTAGGCAGCAGAGTCATTACAAGACTATAAATTTTCATTCAAGAATTTAAAGTACATTAAAATGAATAAATCTCCTAATTGCATTTATCTTATCGACCATTCATTTATATCTATCTTTCTATTATCTATCTGCCTGTCTGTTTACATTTAAGACCATGCAAATCTATGGATCAGTCCTTTGTTCTGTTATCCTGGAGTCCCATTACATTAGTTCTCCCCAGTTGATCATCTAAGGAGGGATATTGGAAAACTAAGTGACACATTTTTAACACTTTCAAAAATGAAGGCCAGTCAAGGCTCACACAATAAGCACCCTAGACCTGAGTGGGGCACAACAAGCATTGTAGACTCTGGTACTTGGTACTACATTTTGCGCCAACTTCTCCTGATTTACTCCCAGACAAAATCATAACATTAAAAAAATTCACAAGAATAGTCAAATAAGCATAATGTCATGGTTATGGTAATCTCTATCATGAATCATAACGCATAAAATATAATTTTATGTCTATGGAGAAATATCATTAAAATAGCAAGGAAAATTCATTCCAATATAAAATTTAATTATGCCTTCATGTACTTTGCGGGATAATCAAATGTATATGTGTTCTCTAAATAAACAGTACAAATTTCAGAAGTTTGGTTAACTGGTGTCAAAATATATGCCTCATCACTGCATCATCATTTTTTTTTACCATTTATTCATTGTTGCATTTTGGAATCTCAGAACTTTTCAATATAAGGTGATTCTGAAGTATTTCCAAACAGGTCCAGGAGCAAAAAGATTGGCAATGTAAGGATTTTGCTTTTTCTGCGTGTGTTTGTATGTGATATGTGTGTGGCTCTGCATGTATGTGTGTGTGTGTGTGTATGTGCATGTGTATTTTTGAAGTGTGAGCATGTGTGTGTTGGAGGTCATAGGATGATCTTGTGTATCATCATTATGAATGCTGTTCATGTCTGGTTTTAGTCTATTTTGTTTTATCTTTCTGAGGCAGAGTCTCTCATTTACTGGCTTTGATTTCCACAGCTCGGCTAGGCTAGCTGAGTAGTGAGCCTCAGGGATCTTCCTGTCTTCACACTTCCAGGCCCAGCACTTCACACGGGTGCTGAGGGTCAAACATGGGCTCTCACTCATGCAAGGGAAGCACATCACTGACAGAACACTGTCCGCAATATAAAGTAGGGAATTTAAAATAAAATTGTGCTTACTTCTAAACATGAAGTTTGTTCAAAGACATATGCATAATGACTAGAAAAGGTGCATCAAAGCACAAGCAATTGACCTCTCACAGCTGAGGAGTTCTTTTACAAATCAAGTTTTCATTTTGTACAGCTTCTATTTTTTAAGTCACTTGTTTATCTGGATATGAAGACTTTATAGAAAGGACCTGATGATCATTAAATAGCATCTTTTCCATTATTTGCATGTGCTATACTTAAAGGGTTACTCTTTTCTTCCCCTTTATTTAAGTTATATCACGTACAAGCCACTGATGCATTTTTAATGTGTCGTCCAAGGTGTTAGGTTTAACTACGCCCTGCAGACTCACAGAGTTGAGTGTTCTCTACTTTAAATTAACGATATCTTTGCCCAAAGCCTTATTAAAATCGCATCATTCAACCAATGGATACAGTGTTTTACAGTTCATTATAATTATGAATAGTGATTATAATAAAATCTTTATACAAAGTTGTATTACTAAAAAGAGATAAGTTGTCAAGTGACAGAAGACATAGTCATAATAATAATACAGAGGTCTATATTATATTATTAAAGAACAAGCTTCTCCTTAAGAAAGCAATTATAAAAATGTTATCACTAAGTCTATAAATTCATATATACATATCTTTATTTTTCATTTAATTGAAATAGTAATTTATTGAAAATACATGTTTGTTTACATAGAAAAGGCTGACCTCAAACTTATGATCCTTCTAGATCATCTACTACCATGATTGGCATCATTTTTTTTATTACCTCACATAACACGTAGACAAACTTATTCTTGAGATAATGCACACACATATATACACACATGCTGCATAGTCTCCTAACTGCTTACTATCTGATAGCACCAAATTATTTCATTATTTTGTTTCCGTTTTTTGTTTGACCCATAAAATTTATTCACAAAAGACACATAAATTTTCTCTTTTGAGCTCATGAAACTTTCTTGATGAATAATTTAACCTTAGAATAAATTAGCAGTGATAAGTTACTTCTAAAGAATAAAATATTGCAATAACTCAAAGTGTAACCTGTTCTTTCCCAAAATGCATTTTGTATGCATACATTTTATTTTTTTCTCTTCATAGGTAGGTATATGTACACCTTTTCAGACTAGTTAAGCGTTGATGATCAACATGCCCACAATAACATAGATACTATTCTTGAGTAGGATTTATGCATTTTTTCTCCTCAGGGGAGTGATTCTCTTGGTTTTTATGGCAAATACTACTACACAGCATGTGAGTTCCACAAATAATATTTCTTTAAAAGCATTTGTTATTGGCAGTGTATGGTAATCAAGACATGATAAAAAGAACCCCATCACGCAAAAATCAGATGCTGAAAATGATGAGCCAATATTTAAGTAAAAGGAAATTCTGTGAGATGATTCACTTTGTATGGGGGGGGGGGGCGAGCATGTTAAGAAATAATGTCAATTCAGCATTTTCCTCTCTCTAGTTAGATTACTTCTGACAGAAACTCAGTAAAGGAAGGAAAACTCCAGGCTTAGGGAATCTTGAACAACACTATGTTTAAGTCTTTGCTACAAAGTATTGATTCTCAAAGACAGGTTGTATGGCAGAACACTGCCATGCAGAAGGATTCATTCTTGTACATGGAGGCTCCAGAGATAGGAAGATTTGAACCTTGAGAATAGGTACACTAAGTGTATATATGTGCATGTGCATATCTATATATATCTATATATATGTGTGTGCATGTATATATATATGATCTGTTAAAATATCAATATCTGTCTTTAAAAGTACTGCAAATACATTCATCTCAAAATTAAAGCAACAAAGTCCCTTGTAAGACAAGAATCTTTGAGAGGAAGAAGGAAATGAATGCAAAGGGGGCTGCAGTGCCACTAAACAGTGTAAGGTACATAAAGCCACTTCTCCTTTAGTGTCCAAAGAAGTACCATTTATTGGAGAAAAGGATTCAGAGAGCAGTTTCCACTTGGTGGTGTGTGAAGAATGCTAAACTAGCTAGTAATTGAAATGGCTACCTTTCCCTGAACTTTTGATTTAACACATGCTCTTGTATCACTAATAGGGTAAATGGGGTGAATGTTTCAGGGCATAGTGAAAATCTGAATGCATTAGCAGCTAGTCATGATGTTCATATAGACAAAAACAAAGTGAGTGAACTGATGCGAATTCACTCAGTGTTCAGTATCTACATGAGAATTTACCAAATTGAAGATCCATTAGAGTAATACTCTAAAGTAATATTAACACATATACTTAGAGTAATACTCTAAAGTAACATTAACACATACACTAAACATAATAATCTGTCAAGCACTCAAGTGTAAGAGAGTAAACCACAACCTAAGACACAAGCATTTTTGCATCTTTTGTTATAAGCTTGAAAACTAAACCAACCTAAATGCTTAATAATAATTACTCCAAGAATTTTAGATATTAATAAATAGTGAAAAGTAGATGTTCATTAATCATTATCTTTACTTACTTTTAAATTTTGTTTGTTATAGAAAGGGTTTTGTGTATCATAGCCTGGCCTCGAATTTGCTGTGTACTCAAGGGTAACCTCCCCTAGAATTAGGATTACAAGGGTGTGCTACCATGACCAGATTATATGGTGCTAGGGACTGAACAAACTTTTTGCTTACTAGTCAAGCAAGCACTCTTCACACTGGGATACAGTCTCAGTTTTTATGATTCATCCTAATTTTCTTGTGGACTCAAGAAAAATTATGCAGATTTCTTTACTTTATCATTAAGATTAAATTTAAACATAAATTAGATGCCATTTAAAAATTGACTATATATGTCTGTGTGTGTGTGTGTGTGTGTGTGTGTGTGTGTGTGTGTATCACAGTTTTACTATGGGCCCCAACATGGTCTTCAATTCCGATCTTTCTGCCTCATCCTCCTGTGATTACAGGTGTGAGTCAACATACCAATATACAAAGGTGCAAAGGATACTTCTATTTTTTTATACTACAAAGAAATGCATCGTTCCTACTAATTAATGCCAAATACCAGGTCATGTCCAATTTTATCATTACATGTTAAATTCTTCTGGAAGAGGGAATATTGCTCCATTATTACTGGATTAATAGGTTTATACACCAGTATATCACAACAGTGATACAGAATGGATCATCAAATTAAAAGTTAAAATCTAGACACTTTAATATAATGGTAATTGTAAAGTATAATTACAACATAGATAATAGAAATATGAAGAGTGAAAACTTTTCTGAAATGTTTTTAAACTTTATTATATGTAGTGAAAACACATTGAACACTCAGAAACATTCAGCAACTTTTCTAAATAAGTGATTTTGGGGGTCCTGATCTTTTAGTGTATCTTAATTATTACTTAATTATTAACCTTGTAGAAATTAAAGAAGAACTATACATAAGAAACACTTATTAAAAACAATTAAGACATTACCATAAATATTTTAAAACATTGAACGTAAGTATTTTGTTAATTCACAATAAAACAAATAATGAAGGAAAACTTAAGTAAAGAGCATGACTCAATCAGAATGGAAGAAGAAAGACTGTCAATGTTCCAGGGTCTAAAAAAATTAGTTTCTGTTAAAAAGAAATGCTGACTTTTTAAGTAAAATTCAAGCAAACACATTGTTTCTTTACAGATAAAATCCGTTTTATTCGTTTCAAGACATAGTCATATGAAAGTTTAGTTTCCATCTTGATATGTATCTATGTGCAAGAGTGGTGTCATCACAGAATACGCTAAAAGATGGTTCATATCTGATATATCTTACAAGTTACATGGAAAGTCAGGGCTCAGTACTCTACTGGAACCATAAGCTCCTCTCACTGCAGCGATCCAGTTATTTCTTGCAGTGAGATGAAGCACTGAGGGGGGATTGTTTCCATTATGTGTTCTAAGTTAATATGAGAAAGGGATTTTTGAGTTTAGAAAGCCTTCTACTCAATTTTCTGTGGATAAAAACAGTGAGCTTTGTTGATATTTCTTCAGTCTGGAGTTGTTCCTGTCCCAGCTCATCGATTTCATTCCTGGAGCAGAGTTACTTTTCTAGACCCTGTTGTACATGTAATAGAGATCAGATGCCGCAAATGAGGTTGAGAAGTGATCACAGATTAGCAAGAGGATGATTCGAGTGAACTGGATTGGTGTGATTTCCATTTCTTCAGAAAGCATTGCATGATTTGCTTAAAGTTTATGGAAAAAAAAAAACTGGACAGTGATGAAAGTCTATGGCATAAGCTTGGAAGGGTATGAGAGGGACTTGAGAAAACAGCTGAGAGTCCTCTCAATGAGGAAAGCTGAGAGATCACATGCTAAGAATTACCTTACTTGATCTTTTCCAACTCTTCCTCATTAGCATTGTCTGTAAATGAAATAGAGCATTTCATTATGTTTTTACTGCAGTACACAACAGGGCAGCCATTGTTCTCTAGGAGAAATGCAACATGGATAACCCCTTCAAACAGAAAACATTTCCAGCATCCACAAGACAAGGATCATTTTTTTCCCCCACACAAACACACAGCTAGAGAAACACCTTTAACATTCAAGCAGTCTTTCTGGTGAGAGTTCATCAGTTTTATTCTTTGCTATATGAAATGAGACAGTTTATTTTAATTACAATGGAAAACTTGGATCACTGTCATTGATTGTAAAGACATATTGGGTTTCTTGATTCACAACTGTCCCTTTTGGTTTTAGGGGTTGGAAAAATATTTGACCTTATTGAATATATAATTTTTTTTTCATCAAACACATGGAAAATCTGTTGTTTTGTAGCATCTTGGGATTATCTGTGCTTTTAGTTTAACTATACCTGGGTCTATAGCACTTGAGAAAAAGGCTGTACATTGTGATGCCTGATGGTGCATCTTCTTGGAAAATCTTTTGACAAAATATACCCCTTCAAGCTATTTTGTTTATGCCATAATATGTGCTATTTATGGCCAAATGTTTCAATAAAACTTGAGAGATTTATGACAAGTACCTGAGATTATCTTGCATAAAGTAAATAACAAAGCCCTCATATTAAAAAAAGTCCTTATTCTTACTTTCATGATTAACCTCTTTACACTGTCTTAGTTTTCCAATTGTCTTTAAGGCAGATCAAGTGGAAAGTAGGGAAAATTTGGGGTAAAAACTAAAGCATATAGAAATGCATGCCATAGTTGTATGTTAAGGAAGTGTGCTAATAGCTTTGAGCACTCCATGTTCTTAAACAGAATTTACCATAAAAATGTTTTAGAAACTAGTCATGGGTTAAAAAATACAAAACATGTAGATATAAGACTAAATAAATGTTGATTGAGCCAAGAGAATGGAATTATGAGGAGGTTCTAGTTAAAAACTAAGAGAAGTATAAAATTGTCAAAGATGAAAATACACAGCTTTAATTTTGCAGATATGTGGCCAAAAGATGGAAGAAGAATATATTTTATAAGATTGTAAGAATCCACATTTTTTCAAATGAAGCTAGAAAAGTATTTTCTTACAGAATTCTCTTACAGAGCCATTATGTAGTTTCTAAGTACTAAGGCCTAATTAATTTTGTAGCAACACACCCAACCCTGGGCTACAGAACTGGACATCTGATGGATATCTAAAAGATACTGGTTACTTATGTTAAATGAAACCAAGTATGGTATTCCATGTTCACAAAAACAAAAACAAAAAAAACCCAAAAAACCCTCTAAGTAGGAGCTAGAAAAAAAACTACCCAGCTTTGTTAGAAACGGTTTCAATGTACCAAGCATGACAATTCCCAAAGACGGTATTTGGTATCAAATCAAATCAAAAGTAGATAAAGAAATGAAAACTAAAATCTAACTCACAGTCATTTATTATCATCACTGAGAGCTAAGAATCATGTGAAGTTCCATTAAATAAGAAGTGCTCTGTATGAATAGTTCCTTTCATGTTGAGAAGAGTGGGCTGTCATGACAGTGCCCAGCAGTGGATAAGGACCCAGTGCTGCCGGTAGGAGCCATTCCTCTGACTCCGAAACATAATATACAATTAATTGATGAATTTCCTGCACCTAAGACAAAATGTATGTCTGGTATTTTTCATGTCTCTCAAAATAAGCCTTATAAAAAGGACAGAAGGCTTTATTTTTTTTTCATGTAGTGGAAATCTTTCATTTTTATTTTATTTTGTTTGTTATTATTATTAACAACATATTTCATACGGATACATCATGTGTTGGTACCCTCTTTTTCCTTGTTCCTGCCCCCATTCTGTGGGGGGCCCTCCTCAGTGAGGCTGCGGGTATTCTGCATGGGGTTGTAGTTTATGCACTGTGGGAGCAGTAATCAGTTATTTTTTTTTTGGGGGGGGGGAAATGCTTCTGGCATGATTTCTCAACCTGCGGCTCTTACAATCTTTCCATTCTCTCTTCTGCAAAATTCCTTGGGCCATGGCTTTATTTTTTTTTAAATAAGCAAAACATCCTTGACTTCCCTAAGTACAAATGCAGAACATTAGGCAGTTCTGTTACTTAGATCCAGCGATTCTGAAAATGGCTTCAAATTTTATCATAATTTCTTGATTTCTTAGCCAGAGTCATATTCAAGCTCCCCACCATTTTTGTTGTACGGTTCCTGCCTAAAGGAAGACTAAAAAACAACATCAAAACAAACAAACAAACAAATAAACAAACAAACCAAAACCTAAAACTAAAACAGTAGAACAGTTAAAAAGCAAATGAATGTAATAGATATATTATTAGTACTATTATCTTTGCTATCTGTAAGAGCTATTAAAGATGAAAGATTGTTCAGAGAATGTTAAAGACAGGAGATGAAGCAAATTCTAGAAAAATAAGATTAAATGCTGGCTCTGTGATCTTCACTTCAGCTGAGAAACATATGAAGTAGGTTTTGAAGGCGTCTGTGCCTAATATTATTATGATACAATTTGAATTTCTCTTTAACAGCTCTTCAACTTCCTTGAAACCAATACAAAGAATTTTATATAAGCATATGGCCTATTATTTAGCTGTGGAAGTAATGGAAATTTTAATCCATTTTTTTTTTGCTTCCATGTTTTGCTGTAGTAATTTCTAGGTGAATATACTGCTAATGTACATTCAACCCCCCTCCATAAAACAGTAACATTTTATAAAACATATATTCAATATTTTATAAATGGGCATCACATCAAACTTTGACTATGCAATAATTATGAATGATATGAAATTTACTAAGTTTTTCAACTCACAGGAGGCCACTTCATATCTATTCATATGTTTCTTTGGATCTTTAATTTCCAGCCTTATCCAAGCAATGTGTAGATCTAGGTTATCTAAAAGAGTGTGTAAGACAAATCAACTCACTTTTATTTCACATATTCTCCAGTGAAGAAAGCTGTGGATTGAACTCTGCTAGAAAAAGAGCCAGAAAAAAACTCAAACACACATTCAAATGAAAATACCATGCACAGGACACACATGTACGTGCTACACAGACATTTGCAGGTTCAAAACCAGGGCATGCAGTCAAAACGGATGTGATGGTTGAGCCATGCATAGCATCCGCATGCTGCTCGTGAAGGTTTTGATTTCTTGGACACACAATGCTGGAGACTTAAAAATAGATACACACACATCTGCTCACATCTGGAATTTTTTTTTTATTTAAGAATCAATGGAGGGGATTTTAATCCTGGCAACTATGTAATACATTTTCTATTACTCTTTGTATACTTTTTAAATTGCTGTAATTAGACATCGCATGTTCTCAAGGCTTTAGTAGATTCGGTGAGCTGATACATTTTTTAACTGATTCTTCAGTTTTACTGATTTCTAGAAGTGTCAATCTTCAGAAGAAGAATCCATGTCAACTGCATTATTCATGGAGTGCATTGTCAGTATTTAACACTGCACAAAGAACTCTCAAGAGAGCTGATTTAGAAATCTTAGCACTTTATAATACTAAGCACTCTGCATTTTTGGTTAATCTCTTCGTACTTTTGACTGCACCTTCTTATTGTTAATATTCTATTTCCTAAATGATAGCACTTATCTGCAAAAGGCTTTGGAAACTCATTTCCTACACTTTTATTTTACTTCATGTAAAATATTTTGCAAAGTTTTATAAACACGGAGATAAAAATAAACATATAGTTTTTATGGTTTTCTGTCCTAAAAGCCTAAAACACATTTCTGAACTAATACTGAGACGGGACAGTGCTGTGCACATAACTTAGTTGCATAAGGCTGAATGGATGATGCTCCTCGGTTTTCTCTCTACTCACAGCTCATATAAAATGGAACTGTGGAGCACTCAGCAACTGATTTTTGGTTTACTGAATTTTGAATTGTAATTTCTTTCTTAATAAGATTTGTGCCTGGATAATATGTTGAAAGTTCAGTATGCCATTTTCACTGAAGTAAGATATATGCTATATTTAAATCATAGGAAAACTTAATTTGAAGGTATATTGAACCTGATTATTTTTAATCAAGTAATTTCAAATGTCCCAGAAAATTACATTTAGCTAATAGTAGACATGTTACACAATGGAGAGATCAGTCACATGTCACCACTGCAAATACTGAGAAAAGCTTCACTTGAAGATTATCATTAGTATACTAACTTTAATAACTTATAAAAGGAAATGAAATCATTATTTACTCCCACTCAATGTTATTTGTGACAATCTCAGGGATTTAAACATTGACATAAGAATAAAACCAACTTTAAAATGCTTTCCCCTCATCCTTTGAAAAACATCCCTTTAGATTCTTATAGAATCTCGATAACATGTTTAACAACCTCTAAATGTAGGAAGCTACACTAGGTTTTAAGAGAAGTTGTCATAAGAAACTTTTATATGTTAATACATGTGATATTGTATAGAATAAATAATAGTAATATCCCAGCTGATAATACATAAGATAGAAATGAAGTATGGTATAGACATAATCTAGGCAAGTGAGGTGACATTGAAGATAGCTTGAACTTGAACTTGTAACAGAAGTTACAAGCGAGAAAACAATATTGCTGGTTGGACAGCCTGAAAATTGTTCACCACACAATTAGAAGAAGGAAAAGAGAGTTATGGAACCTGGCACAATCTCAGCGGATAAAGAATAACTTTAATTTTTTAATCCATACAATAAATCATATGTATTTGTGGTATCATGGGATGCATTTGCAACATGTGCACATAGTTGATTGTTCAAATTAGCAGAAACTTATCTATTTCCTCAAACACTTATTATTTGGTAGAAACATTCGAACTACTTTCTTTCAGATCTTTTGAAATATACCTTATTAGCATCTACACTCACTCTCTTGTACAACAGCACACCAGCAGAACTTAGTCCTCTCGAGTTGTAACTTGGTCCTCATTGGTTAATATGTGCCCATCCCTCCCCATCCTGTTCTCTCACCAGGCTCAGATAAGCGCCAATCCATTCTTAACCACTATGAAACGAACTGTTTCGATTGCAGATTGCAGTGAGATCATGTGATCCTTGTCCTTTTGTACCTGGCTTACAGCAAATGGCAGGCCCCGCCACTTTTGTAGCTGAACAGTATTTCACCGTAATGGAACTCCTGTTCGTGGTTATTGCTAAGTCTCAAAACGTAATAACTAGTGTTGACAAACATAACTAATTATAGGTAACTTTAAAAAGTAGCAATGCAATAACTATTCAGGCCAAATAAAGAAAAAGCAAAACTCCCACAAATATGTAAGCATTTAATTCGACTCTCATATTGTAAAGTAAATGCTTAGAAACTCAATGCGGTATTACTATAGCTGAGATTCTGAGTCCTGGTAGACTTCCCTATGGTGACTCTTTCAACTTTCCACCCTTCCCTCATCTTGGTTCTCTACCAAAGACATGCTCCAGTTACTGGTCACAACCATGAGGATGAGCCTGGGTGGTTGTAGTGGTCACTCCTCTCTCCTTCCTTTGCTGTGACTAAAGTCAGGAGGGGAAATGCTGAATTACTTCAGGTCAGAGGCTGACTCAGGTGCAGACTGAAGAAGAACTACAGGAGAATCAGCAGCAGGATGGGAGGAAAGAAAATGGCATTTCCCGCCCTGGGAACAAAACATCCAACTTTATTTGAGACTTTGAAAGTGGAGGGTATGAAGTAAAGCAGTGAATGAAGTGTATCTAGCAGTAAAGAAATTATTACAAAAAAAAAAATTGAGTTAGCCAAAGAACTTAAGGAAATGGCATGAATATTTTTTTAAATTTATTTTTACTTATTAGAGAGAGAGGGAGAGAGAGAGAGAGAGATTGAGAGATTGAGAATGGGTACTCCAGGGCCTGTAGGCACTGCAAACGAACCCCAGATGCATGAGCTGCCATGTGCATCTGGCTTACGTGGGACCTGGAGAATTGAAACTGGGTCCTTAGGCATCACAGACAAGTGCCTTAACTGCTAAGACACCTCTCCAGCACAGCATGAAGATTTGAAAACAAACAAACAAACAAAAACCTTGTGAAAAGGATAAGTGTGGCTGGAGAGATATAGAGAGAAGGGAGTGAAATGAGGAAGAGAAAATCAAATATTTCACTTGTTTCCTTCCAGATTTCTACATGTCAGCTCACTCATAATTAGCTCATGGTTACTGTCATAACTCTCTCTCTATATATTTTTTTCTAATTAGAAATACCTCGCATCTGAAATGTAAGTTTGAGAATCTATAGATATTCAAGACTTTAAAAGGATTAATAAAAAAATAATATTGAGGATAATCTCTACTGGTGCTGACTTTTTTTTTCTTTTTTCTTTTTGGTATAATTCTGTGTAAATCGGCAGCTTCTTTGTAAAGGCACTTGGTTCTAACTTCAGCCTGCAAGCCCTCATCTGGGTGTTAGGATATTTGATAAAGGCCTAGTTAATGTAAAAACTCAGCAGACTATCCACTGTCAAGTCACTATATCTTAGCAGCAGCCACCCCACAATCCCAATTGCTAGTGATGCAGCGCACTTGGGAAGGCTGGGGATCAAAGGACCTCTGCCCTTGCTGTTTTCATCGTGAGGTGCCATCCCTTATTAAACAGAGAATATCTCCAACACAGGAATAATCTGTCACCAAATTTTGTTGATTTTTTTCTTTATGGACAAGCCTGCCAATTTCTCTCCATCTCTACCTCTGAATGTTCTATTTCAAGTCTCATCATGTGTCATGTGAATTTTGCCATAGTGGCTGCTTTGGTCGCCAAACATCCTTACTTTTGCCTTCACTTTCTTTTACGATGTAGGTTCCATGATAAAAATTTTAACAGGTAACTGTGATCATATCCTTTCCTTTTTGCAGACCTTTAAATTACTCCTGTTCTTTGGGAAAAGGTCGCTAACATTAACATGGACAAGAAGCTCTAAGTCTGGTCATCTTACTTCCACTCTGTACACCACATAGTTTGTCCACATTTTCTTTGCTTCTATTTTCTCTAAGCTCCAATGTCTATTCAAATCTTGGAATACTATATGTTCCTCTAGCTACAGGGCCCTGCATGTGTTATTTCGTCAACCTTAAATGGTTTATTTCTTTTTTTAAAAGTCATTTAAACTCCTAATCACACTTCAGACCTCAGTTCCCATTTAACTTCCTTAAAAAATACCCTTTCTCTTATACTAAAACAAATTTCTTCACTTGTATTTTCAGAAACTTAAACCTCTCTTTCATGACACCTAACACAACTGTCATTGTATCTTTCATTGGTGATTCTCTGGACACAATTCTATTGTATCATAAGTACCCAATACAAGAATTGGCCTACAGAAGGCTCCTATTGAATTCCAGGATTACAAAATGAACATTTATATTTGTTCTCTGGTACAGATTAGCCATCTAGGTTTCACATCCTGGTTTCTGAATGGCTGAAATAGTGTCTTAATTGATTTCTAAAATGATAGGTTTTCATTTATGAATATTGTTTATAAAACTTTCACTTTCTTATACCTTCATCAGTGTAATTGTGAGTCTACCCACATACATACCCAATTACATTATGCCAAACACTCACAGCAAGTGGTATTTGGTAACATGTGGAAAATACCAATTTATTCCTCAGTGAATCAAGAATACCTACTTAACTCCCATGTATCAAATAGTACCCAGGGATTTGTATACTCATTTGTTTAATTTTTTAAAAGATGGAAAGAAATACTTCTTAAAGGAATACATTTTTCAATTCCTTTAAACACCTTCAATTATGAAGTTGGAATTCAGTGTTTTTACCTATATATTGGAGAAGATGTCAGTAATATCTTTTAGCAGATAATATATGCCCACTTGAGTCATGAATTATTTTAACACAGAAGTTATGCCTATTGCTTAAATAGAGTATTTAAGCTTCCATAAAAACCATAGCTACTACAAAAATGCATTGCATTATAGCTAGAATAGTTCTCAGGTACATGAATGCACATTGAGCCTAATAAATAATTTCTAGTCAACTGTGGAAGAATGTACTTGTGAACATACTGATGTAGGTCAAACCCGATATTTTTTCATGTCACTTGAATGGAAGGGGAGTCGCTGGCTCCCCTGTATCCCTTGTTAGTTTCTGATAGCAGCATGGTGTGCAAGGAAGTACAGATGGCTACTGCTGAGAAATGGGCAAGATCAATATGGAAGCCCATCCCAAAGATGGAGACTACCCACTTATTAGTCAGTAAACAACCACCAGAAAGCAGAAACTCTGTTATCACTTCACCTCATCTTCCTTGTTATGACACACTTGACCATGCAGTCAGAACTGCAGTCTCAAACACCTCAACGCAGAATCACAAATAGTCAATTCGCCAATAAATGCATTCCCCAAATGAACAGTAATATACACCTACGGCATAACAGATCTGAAATTGGGAAATAAACTTGTAAAAAGGCATAAATCTATTTCTTCGTTACAACGAGAGGTTCTGGTCTGGAGCATGGAACAGGACGTCAGAGCTGAGGAGCCGCAGTGAGTATGGACCAGCAATGCCTGAGGTACTCACAGTCACAAGGAGTAGGTCGGGTTTCCATCTGCGGCTTCTCTTCCTTATTGCCTCTGTGTCTAAGAAGGCTCACCACATCTGAACTAGTCAGAGCAAGAAAGAGCTCCTACGAGGCTGTGGAAAACTTACCACATCCCTGGGTTCTCCCTCCTTAGGAGTCAGCACAACTGAGAGCAAAATGTTTCCCAGGTCATGGTCAGGATAATGGGAATCTTTCAGAGTGAGGATCACATCTGTGGGTCTATGATATAAAATATTCAGAATTGGAGAGTTATTACATGGATAAGCCAAAATAGTTTTATCAATGATTTTTTTTTAAGAGGAAATTTTGCCCTTTTGTTTATTTGAGTACAGGTTTTGGCTTTTTTTTTTTTTTTTTTTGCTGCAAATTGGTACCAATGTGGTGTTATGCACTAAGTTGTGAATCAGTGGGGAAACCTGAATTCACTGGGTGAATTTATCTCCTTTTGTTAGGAAGGGGTCTTGAAAGTTTCTGAAGGGACAAATTATAACTCACTATTCAGTGACCTATGAATCCCTTTTCTGTAATATTGGAGACCTCATAGTCCAGTAACTAAAGGAGAGTCATTTATTGATCACAACTTTCTCACTTTTGGTTCTTTCAGAGATTTCATTTGACTAGGCATGTGGTATAAAATAAAAAGGTAAGTAATAATAGTTGTGATGCAAATTACTCCAACAAAGCAGCAATTTGTCATTCTAAACAAATGTATAACAAGCATTTAAAAAATATATGCACAATATGTACATATTTGGCCTTACAATTGGATTTGATTCTTTCTCTTATAATGAGTACATATACAAATTGATAATAAAATTTTGTTGTATTTTTAGAATTACATGTAGGAGATTTAAGAACATTTGCAATTGCTTTATAAGGTACTTATTAACTTCTTTCACAGACATACCATATTATATTATATTATATTATATTATATTATATTATATTATATTATATTGTGGAATAAATTTGTATGTGGCTATTGTTAATATTCATTTCTATGCCTAAATATTACTGGTTTATAAATAAGCTGGAATGGCATACTACAATAGGTACACTTAAAGAAGAATTTTGATGTGTTTATGGCATGAGATGAGTAAATGCTTAAGTCATTAAATAAGTACTACATCAAAATATGTGCTAAGGAGAGCTGGCTTAATGGTTAAGATGCTTGCCTGCAATGCTAAAGGACTCAGGTTCAATTCCCCAGGACCCATGGAAGCCAGATTGTTTGCAGTGACTGGTGCTCCAGTGTGCCCATTCTCTTTCTCTGTCTCTTCCTCTTTCTCTCAAACAAATAAATAAAATATTTAAAATATATGCTAAATGCTCATATGTAAGTCTATATGTTCTTTAATTATCCTATATTTTCCCACTTAAAATCATTTTTCACCCGTGGTTTATCTTTTATAAGGAATAAGTAAAATTTATGCTTTAGGGTTAAGTCTTGCATTCTGCATACCCTTAATTCAGAGGTCTACAGAGAAAGAAATTGTAGCCTTTTTTTTAGAAGAATCGTATGCTCTGTTCTAGTTTGTGCTCGTGACAATGGACCTCAGGCACCCATGCTTAGGGTACTTCCTCCCGAAGAGAAGGCCAGCTGTTCTCAGAGTGTGAGCTTTGGGCTAGACTGAGCATTGGGGTTTGGTTTGGAAAGGAGGACGTGTAGCAAGTCCTGCAAAAGCTGCTCTTTCATCCCTTCTGATGCAAAAATTAAAATAAATAACTGGAAGTCCAGAAAGCTGCCCTTGTGCTCAAGCTTGACTGTCACAGACAAGAGTGTGCTCTTATGAACCTATCTCCCATCCAAGTACTAACCAAGCCTGACCCTGCTTAGCTTCCAAGACCAGATGAGATCGGGCACATTCAGGGTGGTATGACCATAGACTTTTGTGCATGTCGCTATTAGAAATACATATAGACAAAAACCTAGCATTCTGGTCCATGATACTGCCTTTTTGATTTTGCTTCCCACTCTCTTTCCATTGTATGATATAACATGCACCTTCAAAACAGGATTCCTCCTATGTACTCATCAAAGACCTCACTGTTGCCTTTGTAACCCATTTCAGCTCCAGATGTTGTTAAGCCCATTCTTTTTCTTTCTATATTACAGTCAAGTCTTCATTCATATGTTCAAATGCATTTTAAAAACTATGTGCCCAATATAGGCATAGACAACGAATAATACTAGTAATCATGATGTAACTTTTCAACTACTCAACCAACAATAAATAATAAAATTGAGCAGGTATACCCAATCTACTTCTGTATTAGGAGCACTTACTAGTCACCCTAATGACAATAAACTGGTGATTGTAATGGGTGAAAAGAAAATCAGATTGTACCTTAGCTTAAATGTTGTGAAAAGAGTTGCTGTTATTGAAGCAAAGTGCATGTTTTATTTTATATATGGTACTTTGGTAATTAATATAGTCTTTATGTCTGTGGTAGTTTGAACGCAAAATGTCCCTCACAGCTTCATGTGTCTGTGATTAAGTCTTATACACAAATCCTAGCTGGTGGAAATTTGGGAGGGGAAGCTCTGATGTGGGTGGGATTTGGGGGTGTTATAACCTAGTTACCACTTGCTGGAACTCAGCTTGCTCTCTTGATGCTTCCTGCCAGCTGCTGGAGCAAGAAGGGATGCTCAGCCTTGGCTTTAATGCTTGTGTGGCCGAAATGAAACCTCCCCTCTCAACTGTAAGCTGACTTAAACTCTTTCCCACCATTAGCTTCTTTTGGTTGCATGTTCTGTCAGGGCAATGAGAAGATCACTTCAACAATGCCCCACCTCAGCCATCTGAGCAATGTGAGATTGAAAACTCTATCCTTTATGTCCAGTAAACATCCACTAGTTGTTCTAATGATTAATTGCTGTTGAATGTGGAGGTAATGGATGGTGCTATGTCTCCCACAAGGTGAGAAAGATGGATGTGCGAAAGGACAGCTAGGCAGCCTGCTCACAGCTGTAAATGATGGATGGTTACTATAACCTAGATTGGTGGATGCTGTATTCCACAAGCAGAAAGACAGAGCAGACTATGGCAATATTTACAATAGTATTTAAGAGCTACCTGTTTATCTCCAATTGTGTGAGATCCAGAAAGGCTGATCCCATGAAGTCATCCTGGAGTCCAAAATCATAGTCAAATACCTAATAAGCCAAAAGGACAAATAATTAAAAAAGTAATTCCAATAAAAGCTCTACATGAGAACATCTTCATTATAAAATACTGTTGATGTCACTCAAACTGCTTCCTGAAATTTTTTTTTTGTAAGTTGGTTTATAATTTGGAAAGTTAGGGTCTGAATCACAAAGCATTCAAAGTAAGTTTCATATATATATATATATATATATATAATATACACATATATATGTATATATGTATATAATTATTATTTTTTTTATTAACAACTTCCATGATTACAAACAATATCTCATGGTAATGCCCTCCCTCCCCCCCTACTTTCCCCTTTGAAACTCCACTCTCCATCATATCCCCTCCCCCTCTCAGTCAGTCTCTCTTTTATTTTGATGTCATGATATAAGTTATATTTTTACCTAATACAATTGATTTATATCAAATAGATTTTTAAAAATGTTTTCATTTATTTCAGAGGAGGATGAGTGTAAGTATGGATATACATACCAGGGTCTTTTGCCACTATAAACTAACAGTAGACACATCTGGTTTTAAGTAGGTGCTGAAGAATAGAAAACAGGCCTGTAGGCTTTGCAAACAAGTGCTTTTAACCATTGAGCCATCTCCCCAGTCCTTCAAATGGAATTTAAAAACAATGTTTATGTGTGTGTGAGAGAATTGGTGCACCAGGCCTCTAGCCACGGAACTCCAACTCCAGAGGTGTGCACCACCTTGTGTACATATACGACCTTGCATGCTTGTGTTACCTTGTGCAGCTGGCTTATGTGGGATGTGGAGAGTCAAACATGGATCCTTGGGCTTTTCTGGCAAGCATCTTAACCATAAACCATCTCTCAAGCCCAGAATTTTAAAGTAATTAATTAATTTGACAGAGAGATAGAGGTAGATAGAGAGAATGGGCATGACAGGGCCTTTAACCACTGCAGACCAACTCCAGATGCATGCCCTACCTTGTGCATCTTGCTTATGTTGGTACTGGGGAATTGAATATGGGTCTTTTGGTTCTTCAGGCACATGCCTTAACCACTAATCTATCTCTCCAGCCCTCAAGTAGAGTTTGTAAGGAAGACATAACACACGGAATTTAGTAACTACTGAAAAGAGTGGAGAACATAAGCTTAGAATATTTTTTCTCCTATTATAGAAAAGACCTTGTCAATCCTGGAACCTGGAGTTGGTATGAAACTCAACAATTATGTCTGCCATCTTGAGTTATAGGTGCTGGGAATATGATTGCCAGTCACTCATATGTTTTAGGTCACTGGCAATAAATTTTGTGATATTATAGAATACAGATAAACAACATTATAGATATTTTATTAAAGTACTTGGTGAAGTTATATTATGGATACATCAAGTTAAACTTTTGTTTTCATGGGCAATTATTGGGGATGACGCTAAAGTGACTAGCAATAAAAAAAAAATGGAAAAGAAAGAACACATTTCTTCTTTCAGTTGACACTCTTTATTCAATATCTTTGATCTCGCCTGGTTCCCACACATACTATATAAAGACATACAATATCTGCCGTTTTGGACCAAATAGCAGCTAAGAATAAATTACATATATGTATATCCATATATACACATATACATATAGAAACATTTCAATAATGAGCGCTATGAGAACAGACAGAATTCATAGGGGTCTGCAGGGTTACTTAGCTAGCACAGAAAGGCCTCTATGGAGGGATTTTGTGAAATGACCTGAATAATGGGAAGGATAAACGTTTGCCAGGCTCCTGTGAGGAAGAACTCTGCAGCGACAGGGAACAGACGCCCTGGAGAGGCCTGAAGGGTTCTACAACAGTGAGAAGCCAGTCTCATGAAGTTAAAGCAAGAAATATGGAAGGGATATCTCAAAGTTGGTAAGCCAGTACCCTTCCCAAGCCATTCTGGAAGTGGGAACATAGCTGGGTGTGGTGGCATACACCTTTAATCCCAGCACTTGGGAAGCTAGAATAGGAGGATCACTGTGAGTCTGTGGCCAGCCTGGAGGTATAGAATGAGATCCCGGTCCGTCTGGGCTAGAGTGAGACTCTGTTTTGCTTTTTTAAACAAATCAAACCAACCAAACCAAAAAAAAAAAAAATGCCATTGGGGCTTGGGAGATGGCTCAGCAGTTAAAAGACAGCCCTGGTTTGATCCACAGTACTGACATAAAGGCAAATGCACAAAGAGGCTATGTATCTGGAATTTGCTCACAGAGCAAGTGGCCCTGGCAACCCCTATCTCACTATCTTGCTCATAATCTTTTTTTGCTCACAAATAAATGAAAATCTTTTAAAAATAAGTGAAATTTGGGTTGGAGAGATGACAAGGCACCTGCCTGCAAAGCATAACGATCTGAGTTTTATCCCCGGTGCCCATATAAAGCCACATCCACAAGGTGGCACATATGTCTGGAGTTTGTTTGCAGTGGCTGGAGGCCCTGGCACACCCGTCCTGTCTCTATTGACCTTTTTTTCTCAAATAAAGAAATAAATAAAATCTTAAAAATATTAAAAAAAAAACAAGTGGGAAATAACTGACTTTCATTTATTCCCATTAACCATTTCCTCGCTCTTTATTAAGCAGTTGTGATGCAGCAGGAAATATGAAAGCACTGAGTTAAGAGTGCTGAGCAAAAATAACACCACCAATACCCACAGTTTAGAAAGGGAGAAGCAGGATAGGTCGTACGTTGTTCCAGATCTTAATGTGTTTCGAATAGGCTGGGAAAGAAGGAATCCGCAAACAGACAAGGAGGAGCTCTTACAATGAAAGCCCCCCACAACGTTTATGCTTTGGGTGCTGGAGTCAATAAGCGTAAGCAGACAGGACTCTCTAGGACATGAGGCTCTGAGCCTGAGTCACTAGCGCAGCCCTTCGGCACCCAGTTCTTGTCACAGCAGCTCGGGGCAAGGGAAACAATACACACAGCAGTCCTGAGTCTTCTAATGCTGTCGTCCTTCCCACTGCACAGGTGCGCTTCAATTAAAGAAATACATGTGCAAGAAATTGAATTTTGAACAAAAAGATAAACACTTTGCATTACAAAGGGATTTTTATATTTGAAGACTCAAGGGAATTTTTTAGTCATTAGCTCCCAGAACACCTTTTGTGTGATTCAATTTGCAGTCATTGGATTTACATACAACCTTTCAGGCGTACATTTATTGGAGAAAGCTCAGTACCCATGCAATAAACATTCTCCTTGATCAATGACTCTTTAGTTATCTGTTCTGTGGGATATCACATGCACATACTGTACACTTTAGGCAATAGATTTTCTGTACCTGCAAGTGGCCAGAGTAATGCATTTATAACAAAAAAAAAAAATTACACTAAAGCATTAGAAGTTTCTTGTGCAGTCGCTTCTAGCCATGCCAGTGTTAAGCTTGAATCCTTAGGGCCAAGATAGGTGACATATAATCATTGTGAACACCTTTGCATCACAAGAGCTAGAAAGCTGTGAATGAAGTGGATTGATCAGTACAGACTCCCACCCTCTAACTGGGTTATTCGGTATTCAAGCTCTCCTTAATGGTCAGTCTTTACATTGTCCCAGGGCTACATATTTACTTTAGTTCTCAATTCCTATTAATCAGCAAAGCAGAACGATGGGTAAAAATGGAAACACCGGAATCCATTCATTATTGAAATCATTAGCTATGCTACTTGGCTCCAAGCTACATAAATTATTTGTCAGAGGGAGGATTGCTCTAGGCGGATCTTCAGAAATACAGAGCATAGAAGAGAGAATAAAATAGGAAAACTGTCACAGCAACAAGCGCAATTAATGTTTATTCAGCCTTGACTATAAGTTATGTACAGTTCTAAACACATTATGTGGATTTAAAATTTAATTCTTTCACAACCCAGTTAACAAGATACTATTTCTTTTCTTTTCAGATGAAGAATCTGAAGCAGAAAAAAGTTTATTCATCAGAAAAATTTGAGGGCTAGAAAGAGGCAAGCTTCAAATCTTGTCTTGAATTTCGGAAACAGAGCCTGTTTAAATTTAACAAATATAACTTGGGCACACACCTTGGAGGAAGTGCTGGGAATTCAAACAGAAAATGATTTACAATGAGATCCTCGCTTTCATGGCCCCTCCGTTCTGTGCATTGGAAATATTAGGTACTATTAGGCAGAAGTCGGCTTGGTAATGCCTTTGTGGTTTTTTTTTTTTTAAGTTAATTTCATACACTAAATACAAGACATACAAGTCATCCCCTCCAGGGCTCAGTGAACATTATAACTTCACAAAACATGGGACAATGTGTAAGACCTGGAGACTGAGGCACAGGGCTATGGAACTCTGGTACGGGGCATGGCAAGGTCACTGCATTCATAAGCTCCCACCAGATGTGCTTAATTTTCCAAGACCTGCACATGATGGGGACATGGCGGAGGGGGGGCTTGGGATTAATGAGCTAATTCAGTTCAAGGTTGTTGGGGAGGGGGAGTCATTCTCATCCATGCATAGATCCTACTAAGAATACAGAAAAAGTACTACAGTAGACGGGGGGAGATACGAAAGGGCACTGTGGAGTACATATGATCAAAATGTAACATAAAGGTGTGAAAGTGTCAAAAAACAGATAAAATAATAAATATGTCATTTAAAAATATTTTATATTTTTATTCATTTGCAAGAAGAACGAGACACAGACAGAGGGTAATGGGCACACGAGGGTCTCTTGTCACTGAAAATGAACTCCAGACACATGCTCCACTTTGTGCAACTGGCTTTACATAGGTTCTGGGAAATTAAATTGGGGCCATTAGGCTTTGCAAGTAAGTGCCTTTAACTGATGAGCCATCTTTCCAGACCTCCTTTTGAATAATTTACTTAACATCATGATTTAATTATCTATCATGAAAAATCACTTAGTGAGTGCATCTGTGAAAACTCTTTCAGACATAAGTCATGAAGAACTCACTAGCTTTAACATGAATTAGAACTTGTTAGTTCAAGTGACAAAAGGTGCATCGGTAATTATAACTTCAGGGAGATTACACTCGAAAGTTCAAATTATTCATTCATTTGAAAAAAAAATATTGAGTGAACTCTTTCAATTGACCAGGCACTGTTGTAAGAACTTAGATTTTAGCTTCAAATTTTCAATTTATTTGAAGCTTACATAGAGGAGCAATACATGAAGGTGTAAAATACAGGGGTGATGAACAAAGCAGTCAATAAACAAATGCATATGTCAAGTATCTGTAGTTCCACTGAGGACCATATCTCAGGGCAGGAACTATAATTATATAGAATGTTTGGGAAGGAGAATGAGAGGGGAAAGCTTTTCCAGATATGGAGCCACCATGAGTAAAGTGTGTCCCACACTGAGGGAACAGCAACATGTGTTCCACACAGGGTAAGTACAGTGGGCTAACACATCAAAGCTGCTCTTACTCTTGGTTGGGGAATCCGTTTTATTTCACAGATCATGGGGGAATACTAGGGAGATCCAAGATCCATTGATACAATCAGAAAATACAGCTGGCTGTTCACTATGACATGTGCCGCCTCTACCACATATACTGGAGCCAAGCATAAGTTCCCCAGGAAGCAGACACATGGAGTACTGATCCCCACGCTAGTCTGACAACCAGCTCCAGGGAAGCAGCAACAAACACTGTGGTGAATCAAAACACGCCAAAGCAGAAACACAGAGGCCACGTAACTCAATGCTAAACCAAACTGCTAACAGGCAAACCAAGGCTCAGGGATTGTTTCACAAAACAGAATGGGAAGACTGTAAGCCATAGGGTGGGTAGAAATATCCTGAGCCACATTCCCCTTCAAGAGACTGACTGAGGCCCTAATTACCCTAGAGTGAATGCCAGTAACCCTACTGAGGAGGGCCCTCAGGGAGACGGGGCTGGGGAGAGGGGATATAAGACTACATAAGATTATATAAACAAAACATTTTTAAAAGAAAAAAAATAGTGAGATAAAGGAGCACTCTGGGACACTAGTTCCTACTTGTCCCATGGAGCCTACCTGCCACCGTTTCACTTTGGGTTTCGCTCTGAGTGTGGTGGAAGTATAGAACTGACCTAGTGGAATTTATGTCTTCAAACATTCACACCAAAACCACTTGGTGAATTACATCCTATGTGAAGAGAAGTAGTATAAGCAAGTAGATCAGTGGTCCTGGCACAACTAAATAACTTTGGATTAGTTGTCAAGGAGATGGGGGGTGGTCAGATTTAGGATGCACTCTGACCGCAGAGTTTACAGAACTTACTAATAGTTAAGTATTAACTAACCATGGAGAAACATAGGAGCTAGTGAGACATAGTCAAGACATCCATTCTGTTGCTCAGCACGGTCTCTTGGCTGGCATCTGGGAACTTAGCATTTGAAGCATTGAAAAGGCTGTTTTGCTGATCACATGCACCTACTTTCTTTATAGATTTCTAGACTTTTTTTGTTTTGTTTTTTTTGCGAGGTAGGGTCTCACTCTGGTCCAGGCTGACCTGTAATTAACTATGTAATCTCAGCGATCCTCCTACCTCTGCCTCCCGAGTGCTGGGATTAAAGGTGTGCGCCACCACGCCCGGCTGATTTGTAGAACTTTGAAGGTTGAAGCTAGCTGATCTTTGTGCCCAAGTGACCAGATCCCACTAAAACCTTCGGACTCTGACTCAGGGGTCCTTGTTGGGCAGAGACATTGCACATGTGTTGCTAGAATTCCTTGCCCAAGAAGCACTGCTGTGTACCCTTTCCTGATGGAAGCAAACAGGAAGGTCTTTGTCTGGATTCCTCCGGATTTTTCCTGATGGATATCTTCCTCTTGTGTGTCTGCGGCACACAACGACAAGCTCAGCTGCCTGTGAGTCCTCTGACTTCCAGTGTGGGGCACTGAGAATGTGGCACTGAGAATTCCAGCCTTCATGGCGACTCTTTGGTCCTGAACAATCACTGAACCATGGTAGCAATTGTTGAGATGGAGAATATGGGAATGGGCGGGTTTTGGTGGGAGCAGGAATGGAGAAGGATTACTACGAGCTTGATTTCGAATATGTTGAGTTGGAGATGACCAGCAGGCATCTACGAAACAGCTCAGCTTGTGCTTGGAAAGAAAGTGTTCAGGGTACTAATTCTGAGCTGATGACACACATATACTTAAAAATCATTAGGGAATATATTGTATTAAAGTTAAGTTACAAGCATGCATGAAACTACTTGGAGATAAAGTATACACGGAGAAGGCATCCACAGACTAATCACCGAGGAGCTCCAGGCTTTACAAATCTTAGGAAAGGGCCAGAAAGCTGGCTAGAGGTTAAGGTGCTTGCCTGCAAAGCCTAACGACCAGGGTTCAATTCCTTCGTACCGACCTAAAGTCGTATGTACGGTGGTACATGCAACTGGAGTTCCTTTGCAGTGGCTAGAGGCTCTGGCACAGCCTTTCTCTCTGTCTCTTTTCTCTCTGCTTGCAAAATAAATAAGTAAATCAACTTAAATAAATTCTTAGGAAAGTATTCAGAAAAGAACCAGAAAATGAGGGAGCAGTAAGGCCAGGAGATGTTGGAAGGCAACAGAAGGAAGTGTTTTCAAGCTGGAGAGAGTAAATGAACCCCAGCAAAAGCAAGAGATGTGGCCTAAATTCCATTTGTGTCTCTCCCAATCCCTTCAAAGTTTCCTCAGTGCTAATGCTTCAGCGAGCTAACACCCTCGTGCTTCGAGCACCTTCGAGGTGCCCTACGGTTGTGAGATTCTTCACTTACATCCAGTATGAGCTTCTCTGGATATTTTTATCGAGAGACCTGAATTCATACTAGATGAGCCAGCTCAGGTCATGTGCCTATTCTTGGCCAATGATACAGAATTGTTGAATAGCTAAGCTTAGGTTTTCTGATTTATTTTTTAAAGGTCATGTTGGAATCAACTTCCACGGACTACAGGGATAATTGTAGAGAAATTTGGAGCCCATATGAAAGGCAAAAGTAAGAAGATGACTTGGAAAATTCCCAAACAAGAACCTAAGCTTCTTTCTGGTGATTGCACACCTTCTCTTAACTTGCCTTGCTATCTATAGTAAGAGCCACTTGATGCCCAACTGTTCCTCCGTCCTAAAAGTACCTGGTATGATTCTTTCTAATTCAGTGCTCTTTGTCTAATCATCCAGCCTCCTCTGCCAAATATACCGCAGATAATGGGAGACATTGTTGATGCTACCCTATGCATTTGCTTTGGAATGTCACTAAGGTTCAGCTTTAACCATTTGTACATTCCTATAAGGGCATAATCCTACTAGGCATCCTTGCCCGCGTCTGCTGGCCAGGTAGATACAGGCCACCTCCTGGCTTATGTTATTAACTGCTCCATTATAATTTTTTATTAGTATATATTAGTTCTAAAAAGTGATAGGTTTCATTGAAGTATATCATATCCTTGACTCTATTCATGCCTCGTGTCTTTCTTATCTTCCCTTCAAACCAGTCCCCTTGCTCTTCACAAATGGTTCCCTGTCCAGTTTTATGCCGTATACAATCATATGTGTGTATACCTATCATATATGTAAAACATGAGTTCTATGTGAGAGAAAAATGACTGCTTTCTCTTTTTTCTTCTCTATGAGAAAGAGAGAGCCAGGACCTCTAGCCACTGAAATTGAACTACAGACATGTGCACCACCTTGTGCCCATGTGTGACCTTATGTGCTTGTCTCACCTTGTGTGGCCAGCTTTATGTGGGTTCTGGGGAGTCGAACCTTGGTCCTTAGGCTTTGCAGGCAAGCACCTTAACTGCTAAGCTATTCTCTAGCTCATGATTCCTTTTTCTTTTTCTTTTTAATTTTTTTGTTTATTTTTATTTATTTATTTATTTGAGAGTGACACAGAGAGAGAGAGAGAGAGAGAGAGAGAGAAAGAGGCAGATAGAGAGAGATAATGGGTGCGCCAGGGCCTCCAGTCACTGCAAACGAACTCCAGACATGTGCATCCCTTTGTGCATCTGGCTAACGTGGGTCCTGGGGAATCGAGCCTCGACCAAGGGTTCTTAGGCTTCACAGACAAGCATTTAACCACCAAGCCATCTCTCCAGCCCCCCAAATTGCTTTTTCTGAGGCTACCTTAATTTACTCAACACAATCATCCCTAATTCCATCCATTTTCCTGCAAATGAAATAATTTTATGCTGTATGGTGGAATAAAATGTCATTGTGTATATATAAATGCTTTTCCATCTATCATCTGTTGATGGGCAGCTAGGATGATACTACAATTTGACTAGTATGAACAGACAATAAAAATTGATGAAAATATATCTCTGTAGCACAGTGCCTTAGATTCTAAGGGCATTTGCCCAGGAGTGGTAGAGCTGTTTTATGGTAGTTCTACTTTTATTTATTTTGTTTTGAGGAATCTTCATACTAATTTCTGTTGTGGCTGTACCAGATTACATTCCTGCTAGTCATGTATAAGATAAGAATCTCTTTTTCCTTACATCCTTATCAGCATTTTTCTTTTTTTTTTAAGAAACTTTACTATGTGTCTGCTTCTTTTTTTCTTTCTTTTTTAAAAATTTTTATTTATTTATTTGAGATTGTCAGACAGAGAGAGAAAGGCATAGAGAGAGAGAGAGAGAGAATGGGCACGCCAGGGCCTCCAGCCACTGCAAATGAACTCCAGACGCGTGCGCCCCCTTGTGCATCTGGCTAACATGGGTCCTGGGGAAGGGAGCCTCGAACTGGGATCCTTAGGCTTCACAGGCAAGCACTTAACCACTAAGCCATCCCTCCAGCCCTGTTTGTTTGTTTTTAATGAGACATTCTGACTGGGGTGAGATGCATTCTCAATGATATGTTCCTTATGGTTATTGATGTTGAACATTTTTTCCATGTACTTAACGGAAATTTGTACTTCATCTTTTGAGAAATGTCTGTAATTTCATTTGTTCATTTACCTCTATGATTATTTGGAATTGTATGCAGTATTTTTTAAAACTTATTTTGTGTATTTTAATGTATTAATATCCTATGTGATGTATGAATGACAAGGATTTTTCTCCCATTCTGTAAACTGACTCTTCACTTGGCTAATTGTTTCAATTAACTGTTTAGATACTTCTAAATTTTATGTCATCTCATAATTTTTGCTATTATTTCTCAAATGATTTGAGTCCTTTTCAGAAAGTCTTGTCTATGGCTATCCCTGGAAGTGTTTTATTTGGTTTCCTGTAGTAGTTTCAAAGGTGTAGGTCTTAAGTTTAGGTCTTCAATCCAACACCATTTTCTTCTTGCCTCTGACGGGTTGTTGTTCGGATGAGTAATACGTCTGTAATTCAAGAAATCTGTGCCTGTGTCAAGTGGAAGAAGCACCTCGTTTCAGCTCCTGTGTTCACGGTCCTTTGCATTTTAGATTTGATTTATTTTCCTAGTCCCTATATATCCGTGATCCACATTGTTGCCTTGCCATTTTGCAATCTTGGCCTTTCATCACTGTCTGAAAATTGCAACCAGCCATCTCCTCCATGTGTCCCCCAACTATGGTTTTATGCAGACCCCAGCCAAGATGGTCAATGCTCCCATAGAATTTAGCACCAGTAATAGGACTATGGCCAATGCTCCAGGGATGCCTGCCCTATCAAGTCAGTCTGCCTTTCCTATTTCAGTTTACGGTGCCTTATTTGTCTTGAGTTATAAGAGTCATGGATTAGATAATGGGTATACATTAAATAATATCAAACGGGGCTGGCAAAAATGGCTCAGGGGGCAAGTCACTTGCTGCATGGACACGAAGACCTCCTGCACCCATGTAAAAGCTGGGCGTGGTGGTGTGTGCCAGTGCAGGGAAGGTGAGACAGGAGGATCCCTAAGGCTTGCTGGCTAGGTTGTGTAGGTAAATTGGTAAGGCTGCATTCAGTGAGAGACCCTGTCTCAAGAAAATAAGATGGTGGGCTGGTGAAATGGCTTAGTGGTTAAGGTGTTGGCCTGCGAAGCCTAATGACCCTGGTTCGATTCTGCAGGACCCACATAAGCCAGGTGCACAAGCGGGAATATGCGTCTGGAGTTCGTTTACAGTGGCTAAAGGCCCTGGCGCACCCATTCTTTCTTTCTCTCTATCTGCCTCTCTCTCTCAAATAAATAAATAAAATATTTTTAAAAAGGAAAATAAGATGGTGATAGAGGAAGACACACAACATCGGCCCTGGCTTCCATATGCACACACACACACACACACACACACACACACACACACACACATGCCTCTCATCTACACACACTCCCACCTACACACATATGATCACATGTACACAAATGAACACACACTACATACATACATACACACATGCAAAAAAAATGTGAATAATGTGAAATAACTCATAGAGTCATTCTATTATCTTGAGTGAATGGTAATTTCCAGCTGAAAGGATTTTGTTCCTTTTCTTTTAGAGAGGTACTAGGGATTGAACCTGGGGCCTTGCATATACTAGGCAAGCACTGTATCGACTGAGCTACATCCCAAGCCCACTGCATGGTAATTTCTAAGACTGAATTAGTGATAATATACATAAAATGAATACACAGCTTACAAAGCTGTGTATTCAAATTCAAAATAATCTGAAAACATTTAAATGTTGGTTAATTAACATTTCTACACAAATTGGCTTCTATAATAGCCCAACTTATCCCATAAGATCATAAAATCCAAGATACAAAATCCTATTCAGCAGCTGAGTCCATGACTCTTTGTCACACTAGGTCAGTTTCAAAGATGCCTTTGTTGCAGGACACTGAGAAATCAAGCTGGAACTAAACTAGAAGCTTCCTCTCTGCTGGCTAGCTGTCATAGTGCTGGAAAATGCTATGTCACAGTGCTGGAAAGTGCTGTGTCATAGTGCTGGAAAGTGCTATGTCATAGTGCTGGAAAGTGCTACATCATAGTGCTGGAAAGTGCTGTGTCCAAGTGCTGGAAAGTGCTACATCATAGTGCTGGAAAGTGCTGTGTCCAAGTGCTGGAAAGTGCTTTGTCATAGTGCTAGAAAATGCTGTGTCACAGTGCTGGAAAGTGCTGTGTCGTAGTGCTGGAAAGTGCTATGCATGTTACGAAGGGAAACATGTCATCAATGGTCTTACCCACCAGTGGATCCACTAGTAAACTACCCAACCAATCAGCCAGGCAAGATGTACCCAATGATGCATTAGTAGCATGCTTGTTGTGGGGGGAAACCAGCTGTTCTCTGATTGGATTTGAAGCATGCTCCGTGGGAGGGAATTAATACCTGGCACTGTAAACCTAGTCAAAAGCCTATGGCTGGGAAGGTCGTGAGTCGTAGGAGGTAAGCTATTACTGGTGTTTGGCTAAGTGGATATGTTAGTCCCATAAAATTGCCTCTAGATATTTATTCTTATTTTCTTTTTTTGTTTATTTTTAAAATTTATTTATTTGAGAGTAACAGACAGAGAGAGAAAGAGGCAGACAGAGAGAGAGAGAATGGGCATGCCAGGGCTTCCAGCCACTGCAAACAAACTCCAGACACATGTGCCCCCTTGTGCATCTGGCTAATGTGGGTCCTGGGGAATCAAGCCTTGAACTGGGGTCCTTAGGCTTCATAGGCAAGCGCTTAACCACTATGCCATCTCTCCAGCCCTATTTATTCTTATTTTCTCTTACCTTTGGTTAGATAAACTTTTTGCAGATGGTAGTGACCACCAAGGAGATTCAAAATAATAGTCAAAGTACTGAGAATAAGTGATGGTTTAGTTCCCAGCGCCACATGAGACATCTCTATCACATCCTCCAGGACTCAGCAAACATTGCAGAAGAGGTGGAAGCCAGACTCTAAGACCCGAGGATGGGGAGGAGTGCTTTGTAACACTGTCTTGAAGACATGAAATGGCCATTACATTCGTGACCCCACAGCAGCTATTGCCATCCGCACAATACAGGGTCCCTCAACATTTCAACATGGATGATAAAGGAGAGCCAAAAGAAAGACAGACTTCAAAATAGAAGAGGGACTAGTCAGAAGAAGGGGTCCAGTGAAGGGTAGATGAGGGCAAGGAGACAACAAGAGCAAGCGAGGGGAATATGATCAACATTCATTGTGTACGTTTGAAAATTATTAACAAAAATTTAAATAAATATTCAGTGCTCTAAAATACATCAAAGTGACATTGTAAAACAAATTAACAAGCCCAAACATAATCTACTTATGGCCATTGCAATTAGTCTCATTGATTCGAAAATAGTAGCTATGTTGTTTAATTTCTGGGAAGACTAAGCAAACGTGCTCTTTCTGAGTCTCACTGTCCTACAAAATAGGAATGAGCTCTATAAATGTACTGATGCCCACAGAGAATGCTCATCTCACCTGTGGTCAGAGAAGCTTCTTTTTGCAGATGGTGGCGACTATTGGGGAGACTCAAACCTCATCAAAGTGATGAGAATGATATGGAGTGCTTGATGCTAAGCGAGACATCTCTATCACACCATCTAAGACTCAAGCTGACATTGTAGAAGAAAGGGCAGAAAACGAGAAGATGGAGAAGAGTGCTTTGAAATGCTGTCTTCTGGACACGAGGTGGCCATTACAGTTATGACCTTATAATAGCTGTCATTACTTGCACAAGACCTGCATAACATCGGTCTCATTGATATTTTGTCATGGATGATGGGGGAAGGGAAAGGACAACAAACATAAAAAGAGAGACGAGCTAGAAAGAAGAGCCAGTAGAAGTGGGACAAGGGAAGGGAGACAAAAGAAGGTACTGGGAAGGGATTATGGTCAAAATACATTCTGTATGTGTGTGAAAATTGTCAATGAAAAGTTAGAAAAAAATCAGCACGAGGGTTGGAGAGATGGCTGATTAGTCAAAGGCACTGGCTTGCAAAACCTGCCAGCCCATGAGTGATTCCCCAGTTTCCATGTAAAGCCAGATGCACAAAGCGGCACATGTCTAGAGTTCATTTGCAGTGGCAATATGTCCAGGCACACCCATGCTCACTTTATGTCTCCCTCTGTCTCAAATAAAAACACTTAAAAAATCAGAATGAAAACTATTACTTGTAGGGTTACTGTGAGGCCATTGAGGTCACCTAAGCCTTCTGTCTAGCATAGTGCTTGATAAATGGCACACGCCACGGTGGAGATGTGTCAGTGTAGTTTAGCCTCTCAAGACTCAGTTACCTCACGTGTTATTTGCACATTAGTCAAAAATAAACACAACAATGAGTTTTTGTTTGATTCTTATTGGGTTTGATTGAAAATAGTTAAGATTCTTTATTCATGCACTTACGAAGTATTTTTGAACTATGGATTATACGATACCTCAGAAAATACAAACATCTTGTTTTGGAATAATCCTGTTTGGAGGTGCTATGGTTTATGACAGCAAATATATTTATCTTCCAAATATCAAGTTGTTTAGACTTAAAGTTCTATGAAAGTGTCTCCCAACCCAAATGGCATCCTAATAACCTAGTGAGGTATTTCTAAAAAGATTTGAAGTTTGAACTTTATCTCAGAGCATCTAATTTCTTTAAAGCTTTGCAGATAATTTTGATAACATGTTAAGGTTTGAGACTAATTTATATATATTTTAGATCTGTTGAATGCTTTTAGAAATCATTTTGGATTGAGTATTAAATTTGGTCCTTAATTTGAAGAGTTTAGCTTAAATCTTAACCTTGAATCACGAGTTATATAAAATTGTCAATTTTGTTAGAGTGACTGTCTTTAAAACAGTAATGTGGTTCCAATTTGACTTATTTACCTAATGTATCAAAATATATGGTTACAGCATGCTCACAATACACCACAGAACCTTAACAAAATACTTCTATGAAGAGTACTCTATTTTCTGCTTAATGAGATAAACCAAGCACAGAACGACAAGTACTACATAATACTACACATAATTGAATTTTATTTTTATTAGTTGTGGCCATACTCAGTATGTGAACAGCATATGTTGGTACCATCCTTACCGTCATCTCTGCCCCCTATCCAAAGGGCCCCTCCTCGTTAGGAGAGAAATGACCTATCGCACTTTACCAGGGCCTGAGCTGAAACCATAGAGGAGTTGGAGAAATTAGCAAGAGTGCTGCTTTCTTGGTGAACCTGATATCAGCACAAGGGAGAAGGAGATAGACACTGAGGACACTCAACACCTACCAAACCAGAGATCCAGAGGCTCCTAAGAGCCCAACACTGAAGTAGACTTACAACGAACCCAACATAGCTCAGGGAATTTTGTGGAAGGTGGGGTGGAAAGATTGTTAGAGCCACAAGTTGGGACATTACACTCAGAGACATTGCCTCTTCCCCATAACTGATGACTTCCCCTACAATGCACATGAAAGAATTTTTAAAATGTTGATCTCAAAGGATGGTAGTTACCAGAGGCTGGGAAGAGTAGAGGACATGGGAAGAGGCTGACTAATGAATTCAACGTTGTATGTGGGTAGGAGAGACAGGAGCTCTGGTGTATGATTGCATAGTAGGTTGACTATACAGACCAGTAATAGGCTGCATACTTGGAAAAGTTAGAAGACAGGAGTTTGAATGTCTTTACCATAAAGAAAATACGGATGCTTGAGGAGCTCTGTACACCTAACCTGATCTAAAAACGGCATGCTATATTCAGGTATAGAAAACATTTCATGGTGCTCCATTGACACATACAAGTCATGTATATTACACACACATACACATGCACACATTCAGTTCAAAATAAATTTACCTTAAAGCATACCCAGATCATCAAGTCATGATTGGGCTAAGCAGGCATCAATTTCATAAATAATATCCCATTGACATTATGCATATTTCTTCTGTAGATAGGAGTAGTCACTGGGAACAACTGAAATGGGTGCTGAGTTTTTCCTATTACTTACGGTGTGTGCTGAAGTGTGTGTACACAGCTAGCTTCTGAGATCCTGGTCCTAATTAAAAGTATTACATTTTAACTCTGAGCTTTCACTGCTCTTTTATTTAAAAAAAAATATTTCATTTAATTATTTATTTGAGAGAGAGAAAAACAAAAGAGGCATGGGGTGGGGGAAGGGAGAGAATGGGCATGCCGGGGCCTTCAGGTGCTGCAAATGAACTCCAGATGCATATGTCACCTTGTGCATCTGACTTATGAGGGGCTTGGGGAATTGAACTTGGGTCCTTTGGCTTTGCAGGCAAGTGCCTTAACAACTAAGCCACATCTCCAGCCCAACACTGCTTCCTTATTATAAATACTTTTTACAGCACATACCTTAAGTCTTCTTATCAGCCTTTACCATGAGGTCATTCAGAGCCAAAGAATGATCTCTTTCATCAATACTAAAAGCCATATAAATTCTAATTAATTCAACAGTATATTCCTGCTTATTTTGTATATACTATAACAAAATACAACAGCTCCACAGTGTTCTGTTTTTAAAATTTTGTTTTTACTAGTGGCCATGGAGATGGTTTGGTGAGTCAGAACACTTGCTATGCAAGCATAGGGCTCGGGCCTTGAGTTCAATCCCCAGCACTCACTTAAAACAGCTGAGGGCTGGAGAGATGGCCTAGCCATTAGCCATTATGACTGAATATGGCAGCTCAGTGTTCAGGGAGAGACTCCACCTCAGGGAACCCTTCAGATGATGACCGTGACGGACACTCAGTGTCCTCCTTCAGCTGCTGCATGTGTGCACATAGGGCCCTTGTCACACATTCACACACATGTGGTCAGGTAACACACACACCACATCAGATATACGTACAACCCATATCACATGCATGTACACACACAATGCTAGATATGACATGCAAGTCTGCAGCCCCAGCATTGAGGGTGGCAGAGGAAGGAAAATTGTTAGGGTACCTTTTTCATTCAGACTAGCAATAAAATAAATAAAATAAAACAAAAAATAAAATACCAGGGAGCTCTAGGTTCAGTGAGAGACTCTCAGGGAAATGGGAAGAAAGAACCGTGGAGGAGGACACATGATAGCTTCCTCTGGCTTCTACATGCATGCTCATAGTACATGCACATTAGCACACAAATGAGCATACAGACCACATACTACATGTGCACGCGCAAGTGCACACACACACACACGCACGCACACTCTGCTTTTCTTACTGCAAATATTGTAAGCACTATCACCTTAATGTGACTTTACAACCTTAGTTCAACACTGAATTTTTAACTTGACAATTTTGACATCGGTAGCAATCAAGTTACAAGAGGGTTATGGACTTGGTTTTCCTTGCACCGTAGACGGGAGGCTCATAGGCTTCATGTTTGCCAACCATTGCATTCTCAGATGCATTTCCACATCACCACTTGTATTAGTCAGGGTTCTCTAGAGGAGCAGAATCGATAGGATGAATTATATTAAAAGGGAATTTATTGGATTTGCTTTTGGCAGTCCAATAGCAGTTGCAGGCCCAAGAAGGAAGGCATCTGGTAGCTGCTCAGTGCACATGGCTAGATGCCTTAGCAGTCCCAACCCAGCACTGAAGGCAGCCAAGTCCATAAGTATCTTGTAATTTCATTGCTATCAATGTGAAAATTGTCAAGTTCATGAAAAATGACAAGATATACTTTGAATGCTCCTAAATGACCGCTCATGGAACTGTCCCAAAGAAACATGTCCTTGCTAGCTTACCCTCCTTTTCCTCTCATTTCTATCATATATCAAAGGATTGGAATTATGAATAGTAGAATGCATCTCTGTGGAGAATCTCACCAGCGACATGATAAACAACCATTAAGCACGGATCTCTATGTCACATCCCATTAGGGAAAAGCAAACAAATGGCTCACCTTTATATACAATGGCTCCCTGAGATGATCAACAAGAATGCAGGCCTTTTCCTCCCACACGGGATTGAGGTTCTTGTGTATTATCTTACTTCTAAACACTTCTTTTCTTCCAATTTTAAACTTCACGTATGGATCACTTGTCCCTGTTGAAGAGATGCAGATGGCCCACGTTAAGCACGTCTTTCTGTGGGAGCAACAACAGCTGCTCACGGGAACAGCAGAATGAATGCATTGATGTATCTTATGTGCATATGTAGGTATGTGCACACACCGGTGCACTTATGTGCCTTCCTGTGCACGTGCAGGTCAGAGGACAATCTTGGTGTCACTCCTTGCCTTTTACATAGTTTGAGGTAGGATCTCTCTCTCTCTCTTTTTTTTCTGCTATGAACTCTAGACCAGCTAGTCAGGGGCTTTGGCAGGTCTTGTTCTCCATCCCATTGCAGTAATGATTACAGATGCATGTGCCACCTGCACCATGCTTCAGGTTGTCCAGAGCCCAACTCTGGTCACTGACCTACAGTGAGATAGGAAAACAAGCAACTTTAACCGCTGATCCATTTTCTCAGAGCCTCTCTTCCCCTAGAAAGAATTCAAGGGAGAAAAGGTAATTGAGACTTACAATGTGGGAATACAAGGGTTGTATTTACCATAACTTTTTCTTAGTGTGTCAAAGGGAGAGCAGTTTCTCATCACTATTGTCATTCTATTATATTCTGGTCTTAATACTGTAAACTTGTCCTGGAATTTTAAGAACTACATGATTGCATTTTTTTTTTTAGTGACTTGACCAAGTTGGATTCTCACCAGCAGTTCTCCACCTCCTCACCAGCGTTTTCTGTTATTATTATTATTTGTAACGATAGCCATTTTAGCTAGGGAGTAATGGAATCTCAATGCTGTTTAGTTTGAACTTAGCTGATGATGACGGACATTGAATGTTTTTTCATATGCTGATTTATAAGTTGCATCTTTTTAGAACTGTCTGTACATTAACCCACATATTGCTTGGTTTGTTATTTAATTTTTGAGGGTTTTTTTTCTGTCTTTTTTTTTTTTTTTTGATGTAGGGTCTTGCTCTAGCCCAGGCTGAACTTGAATTCACTTGTATTCTCAGGGTGGCCTTTAATTCACAGCAAGCCTCCTACCTCTGCCTCTCGGGTGCTGGGATTAAAGATGTGTGCCACCACAACTGGCTCAATTTTTGAGTTCTTTATATATTCTGCATATTAATCCTAGGTCTGATGAATAGCTAGGAAAGACTTTCTCCTATTCTGTGTGTTGCCTCTCCAGTAAATTGTTTCCTGTACTGTGTAGCTGCATTATTTCATGAGATTCCATCTGTTGACTCTGGTTTTTATTTTTATTTTTTATTACTGAAGTTTCTCAAAATAACTAAAATTGGGATCTAGGAATACAGTTCAGTGGCAGAGTGCCTTTCTACCATATACAAGGTCCTAGGATCAATCCTAAGTACTGAAGAAAACACTACCTAAACCAGAATTACTAGATGACACAGTTATACCATAGCTCCTGGGTACACCCCCAAGGACTCCAAGTCAACCGTCACTGGAATACTTGCAGGTTTATCACAGCACTATTTACAAGAGCCAACTTATGGAATCAGTCTACAGTGTCTATCAACCAATGAATGGATAAAGAGAACTGGGGTATGTGTAAGTGGGGTTTTTATTCAGTCTTAATCACACATAACACAGATTCTGCTACAGCAGCAGCGCTGGCAAGACGGGGAAAAGAAGAGCCGTGTTGAGAGGGGAAGCCGACGTGATTATATGATGCAGGATCGCACGGAAATGCAGTTCTAGTCACGAGTCAGAGAGCTTACTCTAACTTTTTTTATTGGTAACTTCCAATTCACTATAAAATATGATCGATATTAACTGACCTAATCTGTTTGAAAGACATATATGCTGCCCAAATCTCATACTATCCTAATAGGCTTTGAGAAAGATAAATCTCAAAGTTGGCTTCAAGCCATCCTTGGCTCCACGTATTTTTATGCTGAGAAGTGTCAATTTTAGAATGTTAGGAAGAGATAGAAGTCTCAAGGGCAGGAAGCATTAAGGGGTGTTCTGATTTGGACATGAAATATGCCCCTAGAGTCTCATGTGCTGAAGGATTAGGCCCTTGCTGCTGGCACTACTGAGAGCTGTTGGATGAGCGGGGTACTAACTTCATCAGTGTTCGTCAATGGCTTAATTGGTGAGTTCATCCTAAATAGGCTATTAGGAGGTGGGATTTGGTTGCAGGGAGTAGATAACTGGAGGGGTACTTGGCCCCACCCTGTCTCTCTGCTTCAGATCTGAAATGAGGTAAGCATCTGCCCTCAACCATGCCCTTCCACCATTATGATTTTTTTTTCCCTTGATGTTAGGGGCCAAGAGCCATGGAGCCATATGGACATAAGTAATTTTCAAACTGTAAGCCCAAACAAATCTTCCATTCCTTTGTTTTCACAGTAACAAGTGACTAACACAGGTGGTTAAGGAAAAATGTCTCTTAGACAAAGTGGATATTTTGTATTATGCCTTGTCCCTCCCGAGTTCCCTATAATGATGATGAAATCAAAGATGTCAAGTCAAATTGGTTATAAATACACAATATGCAAGACATGATGTCAGGTTTCTACCAAGGCTGATTCTAATTGCCTGTGATTTTTCTACTATGTTTGCAAAAGAGAAAGGGCTTTATGTAATTACACATATGTTATACTTTTTATAATTTGGGGAAGAGTCTGACAAACTGGGTTTTGAAGTTTTTAAAGACTCCTGGAGTAGCTGAATCAGTGACATAGTAAATCAATGTTCTAATGCACAACAGTGTTCATAACCAGGAAATAATTCTTTCCAACTTGCTTCAGATAAAGTATCACTTAATTCTTGTTTTGCCCAAACTTAAGCTTCCCTGGACAATTACAGGAAAATGATTTAAAGAAAAAATATGAGTGAGGTTCTGAGGACTGTAAAGGGTCATATAACTGTTCAATGTTATAAAGCTTGGACTTTCCCTGTATATACCTTCTAGATTCTTACCTCACTTTAATGAACTGTAAATACTTATGCTAAATGCAAGAAGTGCTTTCTTTGATCTGTATTTCTTTATTTAATTATTTTAGGGTTCTCTCAAGACTTGTATGGTGGTGCACATCTACAATCTCAACACCCAGGAGATGAAAGCAGGAAGATTAGTAGACCAAGGCATCCTTGCTACATAGTGAGTATGAAGAGCAGCTTGGGTAACACGAGACATGTCTACATTCCACATGTATTCTTTTTGTTTTTAAGCTAAAGTATAATAATGATCCCACCTTCCCATAATGAAACTTCATTTCATTTTGAGAGTTTGATTTTCTTATACAAATGCAACTTTCAAATTGCTCATGAATTTTGATATGGTCTAGCACATGGTAAACTATTAAGGTATTTTCCTTTAAAAGTATTTTGATTCACTTGCACACACATGTGTGTGTACACCAAGGTCACTTCCTCCTGCAAATGGATGTCAGATGCACGCACCACTTTTTTTATCTGGCTTTACATGGGTGCTTTTGAGATTCAACTCAGATTGTCAGGTTTTGCAAGCCCCTAAAATATGTTCTCTAAGAGAGTCAATGGAGCCAAAATATTAAAAGTTAAAATGATTCTTGTTAATATAATGGTTTCCAACTACAGGCAGAGAATCCTGGGAGGTAGATGTATTATAGCACATATTCTAAGAAATACTGAAATCCATGTACCTAGGCTCAAGAGATGGCTCAGTTGGTAAGAGCACTTGCTGCTTAAGCATGAAGCCTAAGATGGCCTGAGGCTGTCCAAGTTTGATTCCCTAGCACCCACACAGAAAGCTGGGTGTGGCCATGCATGTCTGTAACCTCAGTCCTGTGGGGAGTGGAGAGGCAGCTCTGGGTTGAAGAAGAGGCTGCCTCCGGAAAATATGCCTATGAGTGAAAAATGAATGTGACTAATGTTCTCCTCTGGCTTCTGTGTGTGTGTGTGTGTGTGTGTGTGTGTGTGTGTGTGTGTGTGTTAAAATCATCTGCAACACAAGCATATGCCACACACAAAGCACACACTACACTACACATACTTTGTACAACCACAAGCAAAAAAATTCACATGCCTATTTCCTCAGTCATGCCTAACTAGGTCTTAAATAAGCAAAAGAAAAAAATCTTAAAAGTTAATAACAACAACAAAACATTGCACAGAGCAAGAAAGAGGGAGAGAGGGATTTGCATATAGTTAAGAATCTCGGTTCCCATCAGAATAGCATGGCTTTTACCTATACCCAGGAACTACAAGTTCATCTATTAAGAAATAGATAAAGATACCTACAGTATCTGCCAATAATTGGCTATAAGGCCCACGTTCAAGTCACCTATGAAAGAATCTAGTATTTGCATGTAACCTACATGCATCCTCACATATGCTGAAATCATCTCTGGAGTACTTAACTTAATATAAATAGTTGTGACACTGTAGCATTCAAGAATAAGAAGAATGGGCTGGAGAGATGGCTTACCGGTTAAGGCATTTGCCCGCAAAGCCAAAGACCTAGGTTCGATTACCCAGGATCCATGGCCAGTTGCACAGGGGAGCGCATGTTCTGGAGTTCGTTTGCAATGGCTGGAGGCCCTGGCGTGTCCCATTCTCTCTCACACACACACTCTCTCTCTGTCTGCCTCTTTCTCTTGCTCTTTCAAATAAATAAATAAATAAAATTTTAAGAAAAAAATGATAAGAAAGTGTATACATATTCAGTACAATTTATTCCAATAATGTTTGATCTGCTGTTAATCTGTAACACGACCTCCTTACCCACAGAGCCAACAGAGACAGAAGGCTGACTGCGGCACACAGGTTCATAGCCACATAGGCTAGGGTTCAAATGCAGACTTTTCTATTTGCTAGATAATAAGGTTATTTAAAATTTCTGTGCGTGAATAGTATGGAAATCAGATATCCTACCTCGGAAGGCTTCAGTGAGAATTAGATGTTACATAAAGCACTGCACTTAGAATAGTGCCTTAATGCTTGGTATGTGGTAAACTCTCAATTAATGCTAGTTGTTACTGCTATTTAATTAGCTGTCAAAACAGCAATGATAACGATAATTAACATTTGCCTTATGTGCCATTATAAAATGGAACTCAGTGCCTTTTTCTTGCACCTTTATTTTGCTTTATCCCTACTGCAAAGGAGTGAGCATTACCACTTCTGTCAAGATCCTGTTCTTGGGGTTGGAGATAAGGCTCAATAAGGTGCTTGCCTGCAAAACCTAAGGACCCAGGTTCAATTTCTCAGAATCCACATAAGCCAGATGCACAAGGTTGCATATGCAACTGGAGTTCATTTAGTTGTGAGAGGCCCTGATGCACCCATTCTCTCTCTGTCTGCCCCCCATCTCTCTCTGTCTCATATATGAAATTTAAAAACCCCAGGTACGCCAGGAAAAGGATGAGAGAAAGGCGTGACCTTGGGCACTACTCTCTTTCCAGACTCTCCTCGGATGGCAGCAGCAAAAGGGGCAACTGGAAGAACAGCACATTACTTGAAGTCATCCTCACTAAGCCACTGCAGACCTTCTCAGCGACCTGTGTCCTCTCCCCCTTCAGTTGCTCATAAACTCAAGTGTGCTCTGATGTCTTCTTCAGCACCTGGAACTTTGGATTATTTCCTGGTAGTCCCTCCTTGGCATTCAAACATGTTCCAGAATCCTCCGTCCCAAAATAACTCCAGGAACTACCCATCTTCAATGTCTACCAAACTTCTAAGGAGTTTCTAATGAGATCAACTTTTAATCTCCCATTCCCTCTGTAAGACCTGTCCTCAGGGCTCCTGTCCCTACTCTTTCTCTTGAAAAGATTTTCCCTAGCTTTCTGTGCTCCCAGAACCTTCTAGTGGTCTGTCTGAGCCATTGCACATGTGGACCAGTCCCTCCTCTGCCTTCTTCACTGCATTGCCCTCCTCTGAACCCCCAAACCCTCCATCCGCTCTTCTGAGTGTTCTTTCCGTAGTTCATGTGCACCTGTACTCCTCGTTACCCAGTGTTAGGGCTTCACACCCCAATTATGTGCGGGTCTCTCTCAGATTCAGAGCCCTCTGCCTTACTCCTCCTGTGGGCTCACCTGTCTCTGTGGTTCCATTACTTGACAGGTGCTCAAGTGAGAAATGATAATCATTCTCATTGTCTCTTCCAAGCGCTGGTTCCATACTCAGTATCACCACTTCTGGTTCCAGCTAGAACTTGACCAAGTCTGATTGATTCTCCTTCAAAATTCACCTTGGTCCTGTCTCTTCTGCTCCTACTCCGACTAAGAGACCACGGTTTCCTCTACAATGGTCGCCTACCACCAAATTAGGTGGCTTATAACCACCAAAATTTATTTCATACAGTTCTAGAGATTGAGAAGTCTAAGACTGGCTCAGTGTCTGGAGAAGGTTTGTTCTCTTATCCATTTATATGCAACCAAATGGTGGAGTCAAGGCGGCCCTGGAAGCTCGTGTTGACAGTGTTCGAATGCTATTCATGGGGACCCCACTTAGTCTCTTTCCAAAGGAATGTTCTCTTAATACTCTCCTACTAGAAATTCGGCTTCAACGCATGAATTGTGAAGGGACATAGACTCTTCATGGCTCCCTTGCAGTGAAACTCAAAATCTGTGACATGGTCTTCAGGTCTTGCTTCCAGTCTGTGAAATCTGGCAGCTTCTGTACCCAGGAAGTTTTGCCTGTTTCTTTCCTTTTTTGAAACTTTTAAATTGGTAATTTCCATGAGCAAACATCATGTAATTTAATCATATTTCTTCCCGATACGTTTTTGCTTGTTTGTTTGGAGGGAAGCTCTCACTTTAGCCCAGGCTGACCTGGAACTCCCTCTGTCGTCTTAGGCTGGTCTGAACTCACAGCGATCTTCTAACCTCTGTCTCCTGAGTGCTGGGACTGATGCCACCATGCCTGGCTTCTGCTACCTTGCTTTGCTTCCTCTTCCACGGAACTTCTTCCTATTAGTCTCTCTTTTATTTCGGTGACTTTTGGGCCATCCTCCATTGTTCATGCTGAAGTGTTGATGGGCCCAATATTGTGCATGTCTTCTGAATGTGATGGCACCTGCTTTGAGGTCACGAGCAATGGCTCCTCCATGTCAGGAAGGTAGGGCCCAAAGGTCCCATTCCATGCCCTCTTCACCTCCTCTTCTCCAAAGCTTCCAGAAACTTGGACCATGTGACAAAGATATCCCAGTTAGCCCTAAGCATTCAACTGTCATTTATTCTCAATAGTTTGATGAGCTTTGAGTCTCCCTAGTAGTCAATGCCACCTGCAAGAATAAGTTTCTCTGGCAAAAGGCAAGAACAGCACTAAAGTTATAAGCATCAATGTAGGATAAATATTTTGAGGGTAATTTTATGAACACATTACATCCATCTAAAAAACAGTAGTGGTGCCTTCTAGCTTACGGTCTATGACCTTCCTGCCATAGGCTATTGAATAGGTTTTGAATACTAGACATGTATTCCTTCCCATGGAATATGTGTATGTAGTAATATATATAAATGTAAATACATATATATATAAATAATGTAGTTAATAATACATACCTGAAAATGTCAATACAGTTGCTTTAAAGTCAAAATGATAAGAGTGTGAGGTGATGCATAAACTATGGCTAAATCAAGCTAATTAATACATACATATATACTTACTACATACATATAAAGTAGATTTCTTGACCTAATTGAAATCCATTAATTGAAACTTTGAGTTTGTTGAGCAATATCAGAAAGACTGTAAGACAAATATAGTGGAGAACCTCAGAAGCCCACCTCAGCAATGGACAAGTCATCTTCTGAATGACTGTTTGGTCTATTTGGTCTAGACAGAGGAGTGCAAGCCAAATGTTTATTATTGATTTTCTATCTGCATTATCTGGTCATTGCTGAAAGTGAGGTGATAAAGTCATCTGCTATTGTTTTAGTGTAGTATATTTCTCTTTCATATCTATTCATATGTTTTGTATGTTTAGGTGCTCCAATATTGAATGCATATGTATTTATTATATATATATTTATAAGTTTATCCTTTTGCCATCATATAATAACCTTTTCAGTTTGTTCTTGAAGTTTTACTTAAAGTCAGTTTTTCCTGACATGAGTGTATCTGACCTTTTGTTTTCTATTTTCATGGAATATCTTTTCACATTCCTTATATACTGTTGGTATATATGTTCATCAAGGTAGCATACACTTAGGTCTTATCCTTTATCCATTTGCTCGTATTTATTATCATTACTGTTATTATGATTACTATTGTATGAGACAGCCCAATCTTCCTGTTTCTGTGTTCCTATTATTGGGAATACAGGTGTGCTCCACCACAGTTGTGTGTGGTACTAGGGATTGAACCCAGGCCTTCGTTCGTGATAGGCAATCTACCAGCTGCTACCTTCCAGCTATTCAATCTGTGTTTGAATTTCAGACTTTTATATTTAAGATGGTCTTTGATAAAGACTACTGCCATTTTTTTAAAAATTTTATTTATTTATTTATTTATTTGAGAGTGACAGACACAGAGAGAAAGACAGATAGAGGGAGAGAGAGAGAATGGGTGCGCCAGGGCCTCCAGCCTCTGCAAACGAACTCCAGACGCGTGTGCCCCCTTGTGCATCTGGCTAATGTGGGACCTGGGAAACCGAGCCTCGAACCGGGGTCCTTAGGCTTCACAGGCAAGCACTTAACCGCTAAGCCATCTCTCCAGCCCACTACTGCCATTTTTATTCTCCCTTCACTTTTTTGCTCGTTTTACTTAAGTTATTGTTAATAGTTTTTATCTTTAACTGTTTTAAAATTATCACACATAGCATCAGATTCATTTTGGCATTTTCAACCCAAATTTGCTCTTTCTATTGTTGATTTTCCTTGTCTTTAACTTCTGTAGTACATGGAAGGTGATTTGCCCCACTGTCATAGCATGACTCCCAGTTTAGCAGCCCCCTGCCCTTGCCAGTGAGTCAGAATTTCACAGGGTTCATCATGTTGCATTTCTTTCACCTCCAAGAAGGTGGGTCTGCTGCCAATGAACTGCCTCTGCTGCTGCCTGTTTCATGGTATCTGCATCACCTTTGCTGATGAAAAACTACTTTGTGCTCTTGTCTGGCAGCATTGTATTCTAGGCTATGGGTTTTCCTCTCCAAGGGGCCTGCTGTGCTATGGTGGCCATAGAGGCTGGGTCTAAAGGGAAGTTAGTCTAGTCTTCCCAGAGAAGCTTTTGGTATAGGGGATTACTGTAGACCCTGTGCTGTGGGGACTTTGGGGAAAAGGGTGACTAGGGCAGCGTGAAACTGTCTTTCCATCCCCGTCACTACATCTGCTCACATTTCCCTGCTCTGTCTTCCAACGGGAATCCAGAGCTCTCACAAAGTTAATTGTGTGTGTGTTCATGTGCACACACATGCTACATCAGTGTTTCCTTTTCTAAAATAATTTTTATTTTTATTTATTTATTTGACCAAGAAGGAGAGAGAGAGAGAGAGAGAGAGAGAGAGAGAGAGAGAGAGAGAGAGAGAGAGAGAGAGAGAGAGAGAGATAGAGATTGAGAATGGGCGCTCCAGGGCCTCCAGCCACTGCAAATGAACTCCAGACACATGCGCCCCCTTGTGCATCTGGCTTACTTGGGTCCTAGGGAATCTAACTTGGGTCCTTTGGCTTTGCAGGCAAACGCCTTAATTGCTAAGCCATCCCTCCAGCACCTACATCAGTGTTTCTGTGACCATATATAAGATGGAACCTTCAATTCTGCCATCTTGCCAACATCAGTATTTGTTCAATCACTTTTATTCAATGATTGAGTAAATGAGTGAATAGATTAGTTACTATATATAGTGCTTACCAACACATTCTTGCTGTAGTTTGAATGTTTGTTTTCCCTCCAAAATTCATGTTGCAACCAAGTCCTCAATGCTATTGCATAAAGAGGCAGGGTTTTCCAGTGTTGATTGGGTCCTGAGCAATTGTCCCTCCTGAACAGACTGGTAGCTCATCAACAGGCTTGAGGGGGTGAGTTCACCCCATCCATCACCTCTACCAAGTGAAGACAGAGTGCTTGTCCTTCAAGAGGTCCCAGTCCGAAGGAGCAGCCTCACATTCACATTGGACTCTCTCATGGACTGAACTTCCAGACTCCAAAACTGAGGAATTAGTTCCTCCCTCCCTCCCTCCCTCCCTCCCTCCCTCCCTCCCTCCCTCCCTCCCTCCCTCCCTCCCTTCCTTCCTTCCTTCCTTCCTTTTTTGTAAATCACTCCAATATCAGCTACTTGGTTATAGTAGCACAAATAAGATAAGAAAAATCCCTATAATAACTCCATAAAGTTGAAAAACTCATATTACCTTTTCAAATAGTAAATACAAATCCCCTCGAGATTCAGTATTTCTCCAGAAACCCAAAACAAGCTAGCAACAAGAATGGGAAATGTATTTAGATTTTCAGGCTCCAAGTTTTTCTTCTATGTCACAATTTAAAGAAGATAAAATGTCAACTAACAAGGTCTGGTCTGATAGCTCAGTTAGGGTTGAAAGGCAGGATTATTTATTCATCCATTCATTTCAAGATATTTTTATTTATTTACATGCATGCAAGAAATAGAGTCAGAGAGATATAGAGTTATGGGAGTGCCAGTGCCTGTTACCAATGCAAACAAATTCCAGATGCAGGCATGACTTTGTGCATCTGGCTTTACATGGCCTGGGGAGTCAAGTCCAGGCTGGCTGGCTTTGCAAGCAAGCGCCTTTAACTGCTCAGCTGTCTCCCCCGCCCCATCTATTCATTTCTGACAGGGTCTTCCTATGCAGTCCTGCCTGGCCTCTAAGCTCACACTGGCTTCAAATTTGTTAAGCGCTGGGATGACAAACGTCTTGATTTCTGGTGTCAAGGAAAGAAATGTCAGTCTCTTTCTTTTTTTAAAAAAAATTGTCTCTGGAAACAATGGTAGGAAATTTGGAAAGGTATGGTTTTGGTCCCAGGGTAGCCTGGTTTGGAGATGGTAGATACATAATCAAATTTCAGTCATGGGTTGGAGAGATGGCTTAGCAGTTAAGGTGTTTGCTTGCAAAACCTAAGGACCCATGTTCAGCTCCCCAGATCCCACATAAGCCAGACACACAAGGTGACGCATGAGCTAGGTCACACATATGCACAAGATGGCCCACTGTCTGGACTTCAATTGAGTGGCTGGAGGCCCTAGCACACAGTTCTCTCTCTCTCTCTCTCTCTCTCTCTCTTGTTTCTCATAAAAAATTTCAGTCATAAATACAGGAGAAACAGATGCAATTATATAATCTGGGCAAGCCAACTTCTCACTATTTTGACATGTTAAGATAAACTTTACCACAATTCTATCCAAGCTGCACTTAAAGGCCTCTGAATATTATTAAAGTGTAATGATTTTTTTTTGACTGTGGGGAGTTGAACTCAGGCCATCACACACAGTAAACAAGCATTCTATTGCTAGAATATCTCTTCAGCCAATCAATTTAATACCTTCTAATAGCCAACTTTCTTTAATATATTTCTACATGTTTCAATACTTTAACTTAGGCAATCCTTAGTGGTTAAGTCATTAATATTTGAAGATTTTTCCGCTCACTGTGATTGCAATATGGAAGCCTGGAGACATGGCTTTATAAGTTCAGTAAAAGATTATTTTAAAACCCAATATGCTTATTTTCTATGCTTCAGCAAGATAACATTGCTGATAACAATATGTATTATTTGTTGTCTTATAAAAACAAATTCTATGTCATTATATATTTGTAATATGCTGACTTGCAGAGAAATTAATTACTCATGCTCTCTATACTTTAAATAAATGAATTTATACTGTAAACCTTCCAGAAGTGGTCAACATGCATCACTATGAGGTTTATTGGCAATGGGGCCCAACTTTTCATGGGTGCATCTTTTAGGACGAGTACTCTTTGGATAGTCCTTTAGAAAATGCTACCAGGAAAAGGAAAATCCACACATTTTGGAGGTCATTTTGCTGTGACTTTCCGGTGAACTTAATTCATGCTATAAACTTTGAAATTATAAGAAAATCCAATCCTCACATACATGGCTGGCTAACCCTCAATAAATACACACTACAAAAAAGTTTGTTTAAGTGGAGTTTCAAAGGGGAAAGTGGGGGTAGGGAGGGAATTACCATGGAATATTCTTTATAGTTCTGGAAGTTGTTAATAAAAATAAAATAAAATAAAAACAACAATAAATCCATATGCTAGTGCAGTTTTGCTGTAGTATTGCATCATACCACTAGATGGCAGTCATACTCATCAAATTGCTGCTCAGCCTGCGATGCATTTGAAACCTAAGAGCAGCTCTACAGCACACCCTGTAGTACCCAGGATTTTTCCAGCAATGTATGCTTAGCCGTTATCTGTATCAAAGCCCTTAGTAAAATGGCTTTTATGGTAATATGAAAAGGGGGCAGGAATGTACAATAAAATTTAGATCTTATTGCTATTTATATATCTTAGAAAAATTTCTCACATATTAATCAGAGTGCTTTCGAGATATATTTTGCAAAAACATCATTTCATCTTAAAATTATAGATCTGTGCTTTAAAAGTTGTAGAGTAGCCTAGACATAGAACATATCAGTTTTGTTTATTAACTCCAGGATTGATTTGTTTTCGAAAAACGAGGAATTGAATGATTTCTATAAGCTCTCCTCCTTTTCTCATGTTGTAAAGAAAGGGATACGTGTCTGTAGTGTTTTTACAAACAAAACAGGTATATTAAGCAATTGTTTACACTTTGGTGGTGTTTAAGTTCAAGTTATGTGAACTACCTCTGCAGAGCACAGAAGTACCACACATAAGATGGCAGCATCTCTCCCCGTACAAAGACTGGAGGTGTGTGTTTGTTTATTTATTTATTTATTTATTTTGGTTTTTCGAGGTAGGGTCTCACGCTGGTCCAGGCTGACCTGGAATTAACTCTGTCATCTGAGGGTGGCCTTGAACTCATGGCAATCCTCCTACCTCTGCCTCCCGAGTTTTGGGATTAAAGGCGTGCGCTACCACGCCCAGCTCAACTGGAGGTATTTAAAATGCAGACCACATCTAATCACGTGTCCCTCCCTTTATGTGCTCAGATACATGTCCGCCCTAGTTAAAAATTTAAATCCATCTGACACTGAACTTGGTATGCAATGAAATAGAAATTGCTACTGAGGTTGTTGAGCCGCCGAAGACTCCATAGTACTATGCGCCGATTTAGAATTATGACAACTGAGGGTCTGGAGAGATAGCTTGGTGGCTAATGCACGTGCTTCTTAAACTGGAGTATCAAGTTCGATTCTCAGGTCCTGTGTCAACACCCAGAAGCCATGCTTCTATTATCTCTGCACATTGCCATGGGAGGTGGGGGGCGGCGGGGGCAGAGAGGAGTTTTCCGTAATCTCAAGGTTAGGCCAGCGAAGAATTGCAGAGTGAAAAACCCTGCCTCAAGGGAGGTGGACAGGCGAGGACACACCCGAAAGTTGTCCTCTGGCCTTCCAATGTGTACCATGTCATGTGCACACCCAGACCGACACAAAAACGTGTGCATGTGCACACACACACACACAAGCACTGAAATAAGATAAAGTAAAATAACGCTGCTCTGTAACTCAGTTCCCGCATTTGAAGCAGGTAATAGAAAAGGAGGAGCAGGATAACAAAGATGTGGTATATCTACACAATGGAATTCTATACAGCAGTAAGAAAAAACGACATAAAGAAATTTGAGGAAAAATGGTTGAACCTGGAACAGATCATTCTCAGTGAACTTACCCAATCACAGAAAAAAAATCGACACATAGTCTCATTCATCTGCAACACCTAAACTGAATCTGCCCAAGATGCCTTACATACCCAGCAAGCACCTCATGGACTAGACAATAAGATGGATGGGAGGGCAGGGAGGGAATCAAAGGGTGGAAAACAGTAATCCGGACCCAAACGGCAATGGTACCATAAAATTCTACTTCCTAAAAGACAGACCAAATGGCTGAACCTTCACTAGACCCTTACAGGAAACACCTGAACCACAAGACACTGGAGAGGGTAGGATCAAGACTGACCTAAATCTCCTACATCTTCCCTCCCTCCCTCTCCCCCTCTCCCCTCTATCTCTCTCCTCTCTAACTCTTGTATATTAGTTATCTTTTTCCTCAATTTCTTAGTGGACACTGACCTGTAACCCCCACTTCCAGCTTGGGCCTACCATCCACAATGAGCTTTTGATCAGAGAAACCTACAAGGTTTCCCAAAACAATGACAGACTTCTGTCAGAGTACTTGATGACCCACCAAAGGCCAGTGATAAGACCCTATTGCTGAAGACTCCATACACAGCTGACGCGTAAAATGGAATGACATGGCTGGAAGCCAGGAGAGAGTCAGTCCCCAGACAGTCAGCGTGTCTAGTGCCAGAAGGCGCTACACAGGCGACTGGGGGAAATGACCAAGATCTGTCCAAGCAACACATTGTTTAACCTAATTAGCAACAAATAACCGGATGTGATGCCCACACAAGTGCAATAGTGGTACACAGCCATGGTGAGGAATCAATTGCTCTTGATTTGGCTAACTGATCCACTCAGTGGTACTAGACCCTTAGCTGGAGCTGGGAAACAAGTCAGAACCATACCCAAACACAAGCCCACTCTTCAATTAAAGGAAACAGGAAAAGAGAGAATTGACTAGAAATACGGTGTGAACAGACAACATTCAAATTTGCCTTGCCAGCTTCTTCAAGATCTTCAGTCTTATTACAGACATTTAAAGCTGTTTATCTTGGATACTCAAATGTAATAGTGTGTGCTGGCCTGAGGGCTTTCATATTTGAAAGAGGTTACAGAGATGGTGAAGCTCATACATACGCATAGCAACAGATTCTGACTTTACACATACTGATTTCACTGGTGATTTTAAAATCTTCAAGGCCAGTATGGTATTTTTGTGTGTGTGTTAAATCATTTCCTTAAGCATTCCACTCCTTTCTCATTTTTATGTTATTTTTATGACAGTGTGCTAGTGATCTAAACTGGAACTATTCCACAGGGCTAAATCATTAAATAGACCAGAATGTGAATGCATGCAGTTTATAATAGCAGATGGTTTCAGGTAATAAAAGTAAATTTTTAAAAGTACATTAATGTTTGGGAGGAGCATGAATATTTCAATAAATTTAAACTTGGGACTAATGAGATTACCATGATATAGCATACAGACAAATAAGAAATAATACTATAATAAAATGCAATATAAGAGGAAACGAAATAAATTTTCTTCTTTGAGGAATGGAAGGTATGCCAACCAAACAATGTATAGAAGTGTAAATGATCTCAATGGATGGCATTTTTATGAGAAAGGCTTAGGCTTCATTTTTTCTCCTAAATACAGAGTTTAGGAAACTGCAAGGCAATAAAAACAAGACAAAGCTCGCATTGTACATGGGATAAGTGGCACAAGTCTGGCATAACCAACAAGTGGCATGTAACTGTTATTTCTTGATAACTTTCAGAAGTCTAGATAAGATAAAATATGGAAAGGCACTGTTCACCTTTCACACCCTTTTAGACAAATAGTACAGTAATTGAGAATGTAATGGGTATATTAATTTTGATGCTAAAACAGCTATAACAATATTGTTTCCTAATATTCTTCATTCCAGAAAGCCTGACTTCTGTTGCCTCAGAATTTCCCTCCATGACCACTAGTTACTATATTAATTCTGAAAATTTAGTATGAGTCTTTTTTTTACCCACAAGGAAACAATTTCCCATGACATTTGTGCATTAGGTTTATACAACCGTCCTAACCAAAAAGTCAAATGAAAGAATAAAACCAAATACTGGCCATGGCGATGACTCAGGGCTTCAAAGCTTGCAGGAGTCTGGCATTTGCGGTGCTTAACCAACAAGAGAAAGCCTGTCTCAAGCAAGGCAGCTGTCTTCAGTCATTCCACAAGTGGGCATCCCTGAGCATTGCTCCCGCCACCAACAAACCTTTCCTCTGGGTTCAGTGACACCAGTTACAGAGGTTCAAAGTGAAAAGAATATTGGCCAGAGACTCACACTGCTTCCTTACCTTTGTGTGCATGTGTGTATGTAGTGTGTGTGTGTGTGTGTGTGTGTGTGTGTGTGTGTGTGTGTGCGTGCGCACATGCGTGCACGTGTGCATGTGTTAACCCATGCATCCATCCCCCTCCTTGGAGTGCCCTCACTTGTGATGGCCAGAGTGGAAACTCAGATGTGCAGCTCATGGCTTTCCATCTGCTCTTCAGCTCATCCTTTTTATTTTACAAGCTCCCCAATTTCTGGGTCACTGCTCCCCCTGTGGGAGCAGGGTTGCAGGTATGTGGCCATGCTCAGCTGTTTAATGTGGATTCTGGAGATTTGAACTCAGGAGGTCTCCACCCTCTCTCAAGCCATCACGCTTCCTGAGAAAGCCTGCTGATCTTTCTAGCCCAACTTTTGCTTTTGATAAACAGTGTAAGGTGGGCCTTTTCATTTCTTTTTCTCTATACTTTTGGATAATCAAACTGGGGTAGAGGGACTTTTGAAATTTTCCTGAGGAGAGTTGAGAATCTCATAATGTATCCTTTGCAGCTCCTTAAGCAGAAGGGACCTGGAGAACTTCTGTGTTTTCTAATGGAAGGCAAAGCAGCTGCTTTTGACGACTCCATCACCCAGATATTTCTGGACCTTACATGGAAGAAAATATTCCCTTTAAATTTATAATAAATGGTGGAAATCAGGTATGGTGGAGCATACTTTTAGTCCCAGTACTGAGGAGGCTGAAGCAGGATCACTGTGAGTCCCAGGGAAACCTGGGCCTAAAATGAAGCCCTGTCTTGAAAATAAAACAAGAATAAAAAGTTGGGTCTTGCTAGGTCCAGCAATACTGTGATTGCTACTCAGGAGGCTGAGGTAGGAGGATGTTGAGATCAAGTCCAACAATAAGTTTGGGCTGGAGAGATTGCTCAGTGGTTAAGGCGCTTGCCTGCAAAGCCTAATGATCCATGTTCAACTCTCTAGATCTCATGTAAGCCAGACACACAAAGGTGAGGCAAGCACGAGGTCGCACATGCCCAATAAGCATCTGGAGTTCTACCGCAGTGGCTGAGGCCCTGGAGTGTTAATCTTCTCTCTTTGTCTTGCTCTTTCTAAAATTAATAAACAAAACAACAACAACAACAACAAAAAAAAGTAAAAACAAAGCTATAAGTTCAAGACAGGCCTGGGCAACTTAGGGAGTGCTTGTTTCAAGACGAAAGAAAAACAAAGCTGGTGTAGGAGCATTAGATTAGGGGGACGTTCATGCCTAGTACAGATGAGACTTTGTGTTCAGTCTCCAGCAGTGCAAAACAAAAGTTGAGTCTCTTGTGAGCAGAAGCTAGACTGAACCCTAAGTAATATAACTTTCTAAGAATTTCATTCAGCTGAATAATACTTTGTTTAAAAGAAACTTTTTTAACACACTGGCCACAGGTGGGCATTGGGGTTTCTTAACTATAGTAATGAAAGATAAAATTAGGTTAAAAAAAGAAGAAGAAAGAATGGATTAAAGGAAATTAGGAGGTAACTTTCTTTAATACCAAAATGTGTCTAGGGATTTTAATTCAATATGTTATTTAATCATAACTATAGTCACTATGAGGTACATTCAGGCAGCACAGAAAGAGCTCAACTAAATGTCTGTTGAATAAATGGATACTCTTAGAGTTTTGCAGATTAGTAAGCTGTCATGAGATATTAGGGGGCTTTGTTTACATGACTGGTACATGGCATTAGATCTACTTTATTATAGATCCCAAATATTCTTTTTTTTTTTTTTTGAGGTAGGGTCTCACTCTGGTCCAGGCTGACCTGGAATTAACTCTGTAGTCTCGGGGTGGCCTTGAACTCACGGTGATCCTCCTACCTCTGCCTCCCAAGTGCTGGGATTCCCGGCCCAAATATTCTTTTATGCCATGATGCCATTTTCCAGCCAATTGACTTGTCTAGTGCCTCCAACTATTATTTTTGAGCTCAGTACTTCCATAACATCCCTCCTGGTGCCCTCATCAGTGACTGGTTTTCATACTGTGGACGTCATAGGACTTGCCCAGTATGGCAAATCTAAATTGTAATGCATCAACATAGAGAGTACTGGCTAGGCAAGTATAGGTTAGTTTGGCAGGGAGATGATTTATTTAGTGCCTTTCATCTTCATCAGACTGAAAACAACAGCCTGGAAGTGACAACTTCTACATCATAACAGCTGCTTCAAAGCAGGCATCTAACTGTAAACATGTTTGTTATCTTGTCTCAATAAGATGTATCAATATTAGCATACTAGCTTAGCTAAGTTGGGAGGGTTTCAAACAAGCTAAAACACACACACAATTTATTTATTTGTGTGTGTGTGTGTGTGTGTGTATGTGTGTGTGTGTGTGTGTGTGTGTGTGAGAGAGAGAGAGAGAGAGAGAGAGAGAGAGAGAGAGAACAACAGCCAAATAGAAAGAATTGATGCACCAGGGCCTCTAACTACTGCAAACAAATTCCAGACACATGTGCCACTTTGTACATCTGGTTATGTGGGTGTTGGGGAATCAAACCTGCATCCTTTGGCTTTGCAGGCAAGTACCTTCAGCCTCCCAAGTGCTGTGAATATAAGTGTGAGCTAAGCTAGGTAAGCTAGGTATTTATTCAGTTGCCTAAAACTAGATTTCTCTACAAAGAATGAAATCCATCAGTGAAGCTCTGTGGAAAAAATACAACTATAATTAAATTATGTAACATATTTTCAGGGGAATGAAGGCTCATAGTTACCCCACCCATATTACAGAGATGTAGTTTCTAGAAATTCAGGGTACTGGTGAAATGACAGAAAGCCTGGTTCCAAGCTCAGCTTGAGCATTGACTAGCCATGTGGACTTGCCTTGATCTAGACAAAACCACAGATTCACACTGAAGTAATTGTCAGAGTTTAACTGCATCTATCAAGTGCTTGCCACAGTTCCTAACACAGTCTATTAGCAGTTATTCTTACACTTAATCTTACTCAACATAGCAACAGATTAATGGAATTACATAATAATTAGAAAAGCCAAATCAATATAATCAACTTGAAATAAAGAACTATAAATATATCAAAGTATATATCAAATTTCTGATTTCACTTGTTTAACAACTCATTTCATTTGAGGTAGCTATAATTTATCTACCTCCCTTCATTATTTAAGAATACATAAGTATATAGCAGAAAAGTATTATTTTCAGGGGATTTCTCTAGTTCCATATAGAGATAGCAATTCTATTGAACTTATGACAGGATAAAAGTCTTAATTATAAACATTGTATAAGTAAGTCCAAGTATAGAGAAGTATCCTAAAATGTTTCATTAAAATAGCTAGCAACTACAGAACAGATCTACTAAAAACAAAGCTGTGTTCCTGAAAAGAAAACAAAACCCTCTTCATCAATCAAAACCCAACATAATAACAATGCCAAGAGTTTATGACTCATGTTGATTGATTAGTATTATTAACTGAGGTAATTCCACAAGACTTATATCACAATATGACTCAAATACATTAATAATAGCCAAAGTGAGGGGATATATTTTTGCAAAGATTTGCAAACTTGAATTAAAGAAAGGGAGAAGTCAATGCTGATTTCTTTGTTTCCTTAGTACTATAGAGACTTCCCTCTTAATTAATTCTCCAAAATCTTATACCTAGATGCCTTTCCCAATACAAAACCATGATGTTATTCATTTGCTTTTAATTATTCATTAATTTATCACTAACTTTGGGATAAATTGCATTTTGTCAGAATGTTTTGTGGACTGAGTGTTTGTGTCCCTCTTCAAGATCATACACTGAAACATGAATTCTGAAGTGATGGCATTTGGGATGGATGGTGCCTTTGTGTGATTGAAATGAGATCACGAGGCTGGGTCCCTCAAGGGGAGTGTTGCAGTCAGGTTCACATTGCTGGCAGAAATCACCCAACCAAGAGCAGCTTATGGGACAAAAGAGGTTTATTTTGGCTTACAGGCTCAAGGGGGAAGCTCCATGATGGCAGGGGAAAATGATGGCATGAGCAGAGGGTGGAAGTCATCCCCGGCTAACATCAGGTGGACAATAGCAACAGGAGAGTGTGCCAAACACTGGCGTGGGGAAACTGGCTATAACACCCATAAGCCCGCCCCCAACAAGACACTGCCCCCAGGAGGCTTCAATTTCTAATTGCCATCAGCTGGGGAACCTAGCATCCAGAACACCTGTTTATGGGAGTCACTTGAATCAAACCACCACAGGGAGATTAGTAGCCTGTGAGAAGATGAAGTGAGGGTCACACACTAGGGAAAAGCATGTACCAAGAAGTGGCCACCTACAAACCAGGAAGTGAGCTCTTAGCAAGGATTATGATCAGCCGACACCACAATGATGGATTGCCAGAGTCTCGAACTACGAGACCTAACTGTCTGTTGTGGAGCAGCTGAGCTGAATAAGGCAGCATATCGTGCAGACTTTTCTTTGTGCATTTCTCCAGACTCTTTCCCCACCAGATGTCTTGTCTACAGAATCACTTACAACACCTCCAACTCCCAGCTGTCTCCCAGGCCCACAGCCCCTTTATCCCTCCCTCTGCTTTGACTATTCTCTTTCCCCTCCACTGGTCCCGCTCGGGATGAAACAAGCCTCCCCACTGCCTGAACACCTTCTCTGATCTACCCCATCAACATTTTGGGGGCCCTCCCCAGAGTCTCAATACTACCTGTCTCCATGAAGCCTTATTTACTTCTGATTCCTGGTGATTAGCACACATCCCAGGTTCTGCCATGAGAACAAGAAATGTTCCTTGACTGAAGCACATACATGCCTAAATGAAGGAACGTACCTGCCCATCATCTCTAAACACAAAACAGTGAGTTAAGTGTGGTAAATTTGCATTTTCTTGGTGTCCCTTTCGTTATTCTCCACTTTTGTCCAGAAGGTTTTCACATACTAGCAACTGTATTCAATATTCCTGTTTTGTAACATTAAAAACATTATTGTAAACAATTAAACTTTTATTGCTTGGTAAGAAGCAAAACAATGTTGCCTCCGCTCGTCACTTCCATTCATCATAGCAATGAAATTCTAGCTAGAGCAATTAGTCAAGAAAAAGTAGTTAAAGACATTCAGAATCTGAAAGAAGTAAAATTGTCCTAGTTTGAAAATGGTATGATCTTGTTTACAGAAAAATCCCAAAAGCCCACCAACAAAGCCCTAGTACAAATGACAAGTAAATTGAGTAACATTGCAAGATTCGAAATCAACATACAAAATAAACTGTGTTTAAATGTTAATAATTATCAGCAAATCATATTAGGAAAACAATGCTTTTTAAGGTAGCACAAAATCAATAAAGTTCTAACAACCTTAGTTAAAGAAGTAAAGGACTAATAAATAAAAGAAATTGAAACGAGCACAAACAAAAAGATATTCTGTTGATTGAAAGAATTGGTATTGTTAAAACGACCATACTAATTGAAACAATTTACAGACTCAATGCAATTTGTATCAACATTCTAATGGCAGAAATAGAAAAAAAAAATTATAAAATTTAAATGGAACCCTAAAGGCTTTGACTTTTAGAAGCAATTCATAGTTTATGAGTTGAAAGTAAATTACAAAGCTTCAGTTATTAAAATAGTTTATTTCCAATATAAAGACAGACTTACAACCCAGTGGGGCAAGGCAAGCTCTGAACACAATCCAGGAGTATATGGAATACAAAAGGGGGAAAGGATAGTTTCACAAAATATTATGAATTCAAAGTGATAAAACCACCTTTATCTTATACACAAAAATCAACTCAAAATGGACTAAACTCTGAGATATAGATCTGCAATTGTAGTATTGCTAAAAAAAGAGAAAAAGCTTAATAAATACTACTGGCAATGACTCCATGGCTCTGACACATAAGCAAAAGCCCTCAGATGGAACTACATCAAACAAAGCATTTTTTCATGGCAAAAGAAATAATCTCTAGCTGTCAATTTGACAGGATGTTTAAATTATTTTATTTCTTTCTCTGATACAGAAAGAGGGAGAAAGAGGAGAGAGAGAGAGAGAGAGAGAGAGAGAGGGACAATGGGCACACCAGGGCCTCCAGCCACTGCAAATAAACTCCAGACTCATGTGCCACCATGTGTGTCTGCCTTACGTGGGACCTGGAGAATCGAACCTGAACCTCGGTCCTTAGGCGTCACAAGAAGTGCCTTAACCACCAAGTAATCTCTCCAACCCTTGACAGGATTTTGAAACACCATGGATACAAATGTATGGTCACGTCTGGGAGGAATATTATAAATTAGGTTAGTTGAGGTGGAAGGGCCACCCTAACTATGTGTAGCATCATCCTATGGGCTGGGTTTCTGGACTGTATGAAAAAGGGAAAGCTAGTTGAACCTTCAGCACAAATCTCCCTTTACTTCCTCTCTGCTGAGGTGACAATGGGGCACCAGCTTATGGCTCCTGCTGTGCCTTCCCCACCATGACCGATTTTCCCTCCAACCTATAAGCCAAAAATAAATCACTTCCTTCCTTAAAAAAAAAAGAAGAAGTAATCAACAGAGTACACAAGCAAATTTCGGAACTGAAGAAAACATGTGTGACTAGATCTCAGATAAAAGGGTAACATTTTAAGAAATAAGGGAATCCAGCAGCTCAATAATGAAAACAAACAACATGACTTTTAAGTGAGCTAATGGTTTGAGTAGCTATTTCTTCAAATGAAGCCTAGGAATGTACGAAGCCACGTTAAAAATCTCTTAAATACTACTGATCATTAAGAAGCTGGGAGTAGCAAGCACAGTGTGATGTCACTTCACATGTTAGCATGGCTATTGGTAAGTGTCGGTGATGATACAGAGACATTGGGACTTACACACACTATTGGTAGGGATGCCAAAAGGTGTAGACACTGTGGAAAACAATATGGAGATTTATCAACAAATTAAAAATGGAATGACCATATGACCCAGGAATCCCAATTCTAGGTATTTATACCAGATAATTGAAGAGATATTGGTACCTCCATGTTCGGTACGGCACAATATTCAGTTGACAAGAAACGGAAACCACCCACGTGTTCACTGATGAAGGAAGGAAGTGCCATATTTATATGTAATACAATGTTACTCAGACATAAAAATAAGGAGGAAATCTTGCAGTACGTGACAAGGTGGGTGAACTGTCAGTACATCATGATATAAATTAGTCATGGAGGGACACACACTGCATGATTCAGTCAGATGAGATATCTGAAGTGACTAAGTAAACCCACTGAATCAGAGCAGCATGGTTTTGGGCAGGGGATGAGCAGGAAAAAAAATATTTTTTTAAATCAACAATAGAAAGTCTACTGTACTACATTGTCTCCATAGTTAACAAGATTGCGTTATACGCTTGAAAGTTTGTTGAGGGAGCAGCACTCATGGTAGGAGTTCTTACAACAACTAGGGTGTTTAACAACTGTTACGAAGCAGGAACGTTGAATGTAGTAGCCAACACACTGACGCCTTCTGAGCTTCTGAAAGCATGGACTTAGCTGGATGAGACCCCGTTAGACTATGAAAGCAGCAAATGTCAAGGAAAAGGATGCCATCGCCACCCCAGACCACAGAGGATAGCAAATAAGACGTCACCTTGCAGGTAGCAATGCTAGGGGTCACACAGAACAAGGGGCGAGGAGGCTTCTCCTGGAATTGCCCTGTGACCAAGTAGGAGGCCTGCCCCCAGGGGTTTTAGGATCTTTATGGATGTCACGGCTCTGCCCACCATGTTTTCGTTTCCACTTTCCCGCTAGTATATGTGGGATGCACGTAGTGAAGCCGCAGGTGGAATCACTGTTTGCAGGCCTCCAAGGGGCCACATCTGGGCACAACAGAGAATTTCTTTCTAAACACACCATCATGGAACCTAAAATTTGTGTGACAAATAGAAAACAAAATCCACACACCCAGCCGGACACATTTTGGCGAGAGTACTAAGGATGCACATTCGCCGAAGGGTGCTCTGTTCCGTAAACGGCGCTCAGAAACCCTGGCTGTGCACGTGTGGCGGAATGAGAAGAGAGCTCCGCCTTGCTGTATGAAGAATCGATTCAACGTCGACGAAAGGCTTCAATGTAAACTGGCAAACTGTGGGAGTACCAGGAAGGAAAGTGGAAACACTCTAATGTTGGTCTGGGCTAGGACAGGAACAAGAGCACAGGCCACAGACAAAAGCTAGGGCAGATTCAAGTGGGATTGTCCTGAGCTAAAAGCCATCTGCACACAAAGAAAAGCAATCAAAAACCAGGCAGGATGAACCATGTGTAAAAGAGTGGCGCCTAAGTTAAGGGGGTGATCAATGGCTCTCTGAGTGAATACGAGGCTCAGTCACTTGGAGGGAATTTATATCCGGCACTGAAAAGAAAATTCAGTCAAAAGCCTACAGCTTACATGGTCATAGAGCTTAGAGGGTCACTTCCACTGCTTTTTGGCTAAATTGAAGTGTTATGTCTTTCAAACAACCCTTTAAACGTGCATGTTTATTCCATGTGGTTAATGCTCTTCACACTGTTGGTTAGAAAGCCTGCTTGTTATAGCCAACAGTGAATACTGGAGAGACTCGAGACTCATTAACATGACCAGAGAAAGCTGAGTGCCTGCCACTGGACAAGTCATCTGTCATGGCCTGGGGAACAAAGCAGAGGAACGTGTAGATTGCATACGAGTGCTGCTTCCCACTACTAGGCAGAGAACCTTCTCTATGGAGACAGCGTCTCCGCCGTGGGGCTGTAAGGACTCACCGTGGAGTCATGACTGCACCAGTCAGTTGGTGTCGGAGGGAAGGAGCCTCACAGTATGCCTTCCCACCCTGTGGCTTTACTTTTTCCTTTATTTAGCTTCTCTTCCACAATGTTCCCTGAGCCTAAAGGCCATGTTAGCAGTCTCCTTTAGTGCCGAATTCCCAGCAGCCTCTTATTTTCTGCTTTGATGAGTTTTGAGTATCTTGGTGAGTGGTAAAGGAAAAGTGGTTCATATATTCGAATGTTATTCAGCCATAACATGGAGTGAAATTCCATCATGTATTAATGTAACTGGTGGCCATTAGGCCAAGTGACATAAATCATGCAGAAAAAGAAATACTGGAAGGCGGTATCTTGAAAAGCTGGGCTGCTGAAATGGAGAGCTGAACCATGGTTGTCAAATCTTAGAGAGGCTAGCCATGGTTGTCAAATCTTAGGTTAAGAGAGAGCTAAAGGGGTAAGGGTAGTCAGCAGTTAGAGAGTGACAGCCAGATGTAAGGAGTAACCTCTGGTTTGAATTACATAAGATAAAGATTTATAATAAAAAATAGTGCTTGATTTAATTCAACATTGCCAGAAGAGAGGATCTTATATATTTTCACCACAAGTAAGTATAGGAAATGAGAGATAACATAAACATCTTCATCATTACACCATATACAAGTGTACCAAAACATCACTGTGTAAAGACATAAAGCTAGTCACTGTTCAGTAAAAGTAATAAGGAAATGGAGTCAATTAAAAATTTAAATTTCCTTCTGTGTAAGATTCTGGACTTCAGGTAGTATATGGTGACTTTACTGCATAGAGTTACTTTGCTCACTTCCTATAGAGATTGAAGAGAGCCTTTTTTTTTTCCTGCTCAGTAAGGGTAGTAAACCACAGATATATTTGAAGATTGCTACTGCTCAGCGATGTTCATGGTTTCCATTTTTTTTCCAGTCACATGACTACAGCTCTATAACTCACAGCCTCCTTGAAAATTAGGGCTGCTGTCTGGTCAATTTTGTACAAGCTCAGAAAATGATATGTGCACATGCTAATGTTGGTTCATTAAAAAGAAAAACTCTTATGTGCAACATGGTGTTTTATTTTTCCATACAGAAGCCGAGGAAATAAGATGTTGAGGACCAAAATGGAAGTAGTAATACTACATGGGAAAAATGTCCAGCATCCTTTGGGAACTACACAGAGCAGACCTGGGCCTGTTTGCCATAACTGAGACATGACATGATTAAGATGCAAACTTTTGCTTTATAGGTATGCAGGGCCTATCTTCTTAGTTGTATACCTTTACAAAAACAAAAATTAGGTCAAAACATTGATTATATTGTGCTAAGAAATAAAGTGGAAATAGATTCAAGGGTCTTAAAAAGAGACCTATGGACATTTAGTTCTTAAGGTACTTTAAAAGATCCAATTTATAAAATATCTCAAGTGATGGAGTTTACAAATGACTTTTTTAAACTGAAAGTACGGTTATAAGGGCTTAGAATTGCTCTTAGCCCTTCATTAGAATTTAGTTACATTTAGAGAAGTAATCAGATATATTTCAGGTGAGACAAGTAAATATAGTTGTCTCATCTGCAATAATGAAGAACAGCAACAAAATGAAAAAGTCAAATTGTGCATATTACTCATCTTCTCATTTGGCACCATCTTCCCTCTAAAATTAAGTAATAATTGTACAGAAACAAAAGAATTGAAAGAACCCATGGAATCTTGCATTAATACAAGGATTCCAGTTACAAAATGACATATGACAGATGGTGGATGCAATGTAAAGGCAGTTTGTATGCATCCAGCTCCTCACTTCAAAATTAAGTTCAATATTTGCTAAAGACATATGTTATACCATGATGTATTTTGATCTTGGACAGGTCTGGTGCAACGTATATGTTTATATAGATAATCTGTCTCCTCCAACTCTTCAGAGCTTTGACATAATTGCTAGTCCCCCTTCCAAACTGATGTATCCCTAAATGTGCCTAATCATTGCGCAATTATACATCTTAGGGCCTTAAAAGAAAGATGCAATAAATTGGCCTTATCCATTGGGGTCTTCAATGAGGGAATTATTAAAAGATGCATTTCCACAACTTATCAATAAAAAGGTGATATGTTTTTCCTGAGGCACATACCCTGCTGTTTTTCATAGTAATATTTACATTTCTACCAATTGTGAGTTAGAGTTCCCTTTTCTCCACAATCTCAGCAACAATATTTTTGGTTTCTTTGAGGATAATAATTACAGGTGGGAGAAGATATCTCATTGTCATTTGGACTGATGTTGAGCTGGACATTTATGTCTTTTTTGAGAAATGTTTATTCAGATAATTTGTCTGTTTTAAAATCATAGTTTTTTGCTGTTGACTTGTTTAAGCTTTTTGCATGTTCTGGATGTTAGCCATTTGTGGGATGAATAGCCTACAACTATATTTCCATTCTATAACTTTTCTTTTCCTTCCAAAAATTGTTCCTTTGCTGTGCAGAGCATTTGTGGAATGGATAGCCTACAACCACGTTTCCATTCTATAACTTTTCTTTTCCCTCCAAAAATTGTTCCTTTGCTGTGCAGAGCATTTGAGTTGGATAGAATCCCATTTGTCAACTTTTGTTTTTGTTAACTGTGCATTTGAGGTCTCAAGCAAAAAAATGTTTCCAGATGAAATGTCCTGAAGTATTTCCTTCAATAAGTATATGCTCAAAAGAAGGAAATCAATATGTTGAAGAGGTATCTCAACTCCCATGTTTATTTCAATACTATTCACAACAGCCAAGACATGCAATCAACTTATATGTCTATTGATGGGTGATAGGATAAATAAATGTGGTTTATGCTAGACATGTTTGAAAATGTTGTAAATTAACTGATTATTTTGTATGATTACTAAAATTAATTTAAAAGTATTTATATATGCTAATCATATACAAAGGAAATGTAGTGTACAGATAGAATATTATTATTCACTACAGGACACAATTAAAATCTATATCTGCAGCAACATGGATGCTTGTAGAGAATAATATATTAAATAAAATATGTCAGGAGTAGGAAAATAAGTATCGAATGTTTTTTCTTACATTTGGAGGCTCAAAAAGTTGACCACATATAAGTAGAAAACACAGCAATGTAAAATGAAGCTTGATGGGATGAAATAGCCAATAGAAGCCACTCATGGGAGGAAAAGATTTATTTCAGCCTTATAGCTTTGAGAAGTTTCATCATGGTAAAGAAAGCATGACATCCAGTTTACATCTTCATACATCAGCCACAGAAATAGAGAGAGCAGAAAGAGTGGACTAGCTCTGAATGCACAGAGGATGAACTCGTATTGACACACCTCCTCCAGCAAGGCTCCACTCCCAAAGGCTTGGAACCACATATAAAGCTGAATTGCAAGTACTTGGGGCTACAAGGGACATTTTATATTTAAACCACCACAATGGCAGATGGAGAGAAGATGGCTTATAGGTACCAAATTATGACCAGCTAAGATAAATTCTCTAATATTCCATAGCATAGTAGGGTAGCTATGATAGACACAGCTAATCAGAAGAATATTAAATGTTCCCCAGATGAATAAATGACAGGTCTGTCCATCCTACATAGAAGGTTTTGGGTTTGACCACTAAAATCAAAAAGAGTTGAAAAACAAATTAAATGATAGGAGATCGAAGTGATGGTGTACTAGTTGTTTTCCTCGTTGCTGTGAGAAAATAAATACCAGACAGAAGGAGTGATTTATTTGGGCTCAGGGTTCAAGGAGATATAATACAGTTCACTGTGGCTGGGAAGGCATTGTGCCTGGAGTTCTACTTGGGGTGGGAGAAGCTTGTGAAACATCTGGTTACAACTCAGCAAATCATGAAACAGAGACCTAGGGCCAGAAGCAGGGCCAGGCTACTACCCTCAGTGCTGCCTCCCAGTGGCCTCTCTCCTCTAGAAAGACCCCCACCTTCCAGGTTCCACAGCCTGCAAAACCAGCACTATGAGCTGGGAACCAAGTGTTCAAATATATAAGCCTGTGTGGGACATTTTATATCCAAGCCATAGTCATAGATGGATATGATAAGTCCTCTGACATGATTATTACACATTACATACATGCAGTAAAATATAACACTATACCAAAACATGTAAATTATTATGTATTAATGAAAAACATTGAATATGAAAAATAAAAGGAAATGTGCTTTTCTTTTAAAATGCAAATTTAAAGAGAATGATTAGAGTCACTATGTAGCAGATGATTAATTTCACTTGTTTCATCAATTATATTATTTGATATACTTAGTGGTTATATAAGTTTTAGAAGCAAGAAGAAAAGATAAGAAAAGTAAAATGTTAACACCTACAGTGTAAGTAAAATACTTTAGGAACAACACTAAAAAAACAAGTCTGCACTCCTTATGCTAAAAACAGTTAGTAAGTGTTCAATGTGACAAGTGACTTCAAAACTTGCAATTATCCTGCTAAAGCATGTCGTCACAGACAGAGGCAGAGATGGCGGATATAGTATGGTGGAAGGGGTTGTGAGTCTTTATTCTTATCTGGCACTCCTTCACCTCTGTGCTGGGGTACTAGCGTGCATCCATGTGTTTAATAAGAGCTGCAGAACAAACATGAATGCTACGCTTCCTACTAACCTAGTCTCTCTTACCTCTGCCTTTCTGTCAAACTTGCTACTTTATGATTTCTCTTGACATTTTATTATGTTGTTAAGGAAGACGAGGCTCTTGCACAATACAAAGTATGTGCTGGTCTGCAGAGTGAATGAGCTCTCTAGCTGGTATAATTTTCCTCTTCCGAAATAGACTCACACATTCAGCACTATTTACTCCATGCTAGTTATCTGATGGGCACTGGGAACTCAGCAGTACAGAAAGCCAAGTCTTGACTCCCAACAAGATTTCACTCCGGAGGAAGGAAACAAGCCCATACATTAGTGTAAAATGTGCTGTAAAAAGGGCACAAAATAACAATCCAGCTGTGCAGGGGGAGGAAGATGGCGGTCAGAGAGGAGTGACCTGTTACGCAGGGTAGGGAGAGACAGCCTCACCTATAAGGAGACATTTCAAAAGGGTCACTAGCGAAGTAGAGAGACAACACTCTAGACAGAGAAAGCAGCATATTTAGAGGCCCCAGTGGAGTCCAGTGCAAACGAAGTAATTGCCTAGAATGCAGGTGGAAGAAGATGAAGTCAGATCTTGGTGGGCTGCTAGATCATTTTGGGGCCTTTATAAGCTATCATGAGAACTTAGGGTTTTTTTTTTTTTTTAACTCAACTGAGTTGAAATAGAAGAACAAATGATAATTAGGGAACCACTATTATATGAGTTGGAGTCAGTAATAGAGGCCAGAAAGCTAGAAAGGGGGAATGAGGGAGGAAAGAGAGGGAAGGGCTTAAGGGGAGGGTATAGAAAATATATATGTAGAAGGGTGGAGTGGTCTAAGTGGGCTTAGGGGAGGGGGAAGGAGGAGAGGAGGGATTACGAGGACAGATGTTATGAATAAGCCATATAGAAACCTATTTCTTCATTAGATAACTAAAATACATAAAAGAAAGAGTTGGTGCAGAAATAACCTGTGTGGGAGGAAGACAATGCTGCATCCAGAAGCCACAGGTGACAGGAGAAATTCAGAGTCAATGGTAGGATAAATCACAGTGCATTGTTGGTCGTGAAGGCCCCTGAACACCCCCAAACAAGCCAGGCTGTTGTTAAGAATTTAAGCCCCACTGCTGAAGACACCGCCTAGTGCAGCTGCAGAACCCTGGGAAATCAAGGTAGAACTGAGTTGCAGAGAGTGCTGACTCGCTGCCACCATGCTGGAAAGTGCTATGCAGTATAGTTTTGGAGAAAAAAAAAATCATTGATGTTCTTAACCAGTAGGGAGCCCTGTAAATGACATAACTGGCCAGCCAGGCAACATGCACCCACCAGAGCAATGGTAGCACGTGCATTATAGGGGTAACCAACCACTATCAAACTGGAATTGAGACCTGTTCCATGGGAGGGAAGTCATGCCTGATACAGAACACACAGTCAAAAGCCTATGGCTTAGAAAGTCATGGGCACTAGGGGAGAAAGCTATTCTTGCTGTTTGGCTAAATGGATATATTATGCAAACCAAATTGCCTCTAAATACTTATATTTATGACAGTATATTAGTGCTGTGCTCACTCTTTGTTAGAGAAGTTTCTCGTCAGATGGTGGTGACTGCTGGGGAGACGCCAGACTCCTCTTCAAAGTGTTGAGAAGTGACAGTTGAGTATTCAGCACTAAAGGAGACATCTCTATTATATTACTATACTCTCCAATTGCTCGGGGACTACAGCAGAAGAGGTGGAGGAAAGACTGTAAGAGCCAAAGTTCGGGAAGGACTTCTTACAAAGCCCTTCCCAGACCTACAAAGGTCACTGCCAACACCACCTCACGGCGGCTGTAGTTACCTGCAGGGATCCTCCACAATATTAAGCCCATCAATATGTTGTCCTGGATGACAGGAGACAAAAGAAAAAGTCAAAGAACGGAGTAGTAGAAAAGAAGAGGGAATTAAGTGGAGGAAAGTTAGGAGGAGGGTAACAAGGAGATTTTATAACGTTTTAGTGAAGATGTCTTAATAATTGGAAAAAAAGATTAGTTGGCCTGAGTTGCCAGGATAAGTGGCTAGTTTGTGCTCAGTCTTAAACGTGACATCTAAATGACACTCTCCAAGGCTTAACACTCAACCTAGCGGTGGAGAGCATGTAAGCGTCTTCTGGGTAGGACAACTCTGTTACCCTCATGGATTCACAGTAGTTGTTGTTTCCTACACCTGATCAAGCCTGCCAATATTTCATATTAGATGAACGATGACTCCGCACCTCCCAGAATAAACAGTGGAAACAGGATTGCTGGGAGAGGGGAAGTCATGCCCTTTAGTGGCGTAGCTATTGCATAATTGCCCATTCTCTAATAAATAACCTCCCATGCACGATTATGCAAATGACCCTAATTTAAATCAGCAGGTCACATAAAAGCAGGAGAATAGGATGGTGTTCTAATGGAAAGGAGAAAGGCTCTAGTTGGAGGGGAAAGGAGAAGAGAGGGGAATTTTGTGTGTGTGTGTGTGGGGGGGGAATTAAAATGCATTATGTATATGTATGAAAGTATCAAAAAATAAGAGAACAAGATCAATATTTTCCTGAAATACCATGAAAAAGCCAATTTCAAAATTAGTTGGGTTTTTAAAATGCTCACCTTTTTGTCTACACCACATCCTTTAAAACATATGCTCATAACAATATGTAATAAAACAGTATAGGATAAAAAATATTTTAAGAATCTTCTGTGATTTCTGTTAATATTATCTTGCATCTCTTGATATTGATATTATAATATTAAATAACATTTAGAAATTTTCATAACCAAAGTATGACATCTAGGGAAATGAAATTTTTTAAAAATTATGTTGCACTGAGCATATAATGGAACAAGTTATGATTAGGAGCTGAGGGTAAGCGTCCTTCCTACTGACTGTGGTAGATAGAATGCTAAGATGCTCCCTCAAGATTTTATAGCCCTTCCCCTTACTGTGGATATGATGAGCCGTCATGACGGATGCTTTTATGTAGATGCCAAAGGGATTTTTCTGGGGCATTCAAAGTCATTAACAAAATGAATGTTGAGTTAATCAAAAGGGAGATGACTAAGGTGAACCTTATATAACCTGACTTCCTTTAAAAGCAGAGTTTTCTCTGCCTGGCATCTGAAAGGAAAGCCAAAATGGAAGCATGAGAGGGTCTCACATGTTGCTGCTGACTTTAGACTGGCCCGAGAGGGCTGAATGCCCCCCTGCCTGGCCCACAGTGAGAAAGCAGGCCCTTCACCTGACGCCCGCAAGGCACTGAACTCTGACAGTGCCCGGAGCTGGTATGGATGAGGACCCTGAGCTCCAGGAAGCAGATCAGCCTAGATAACACGTTGGCTACAGCCTTGGGGAAAGCCAGACAGAGAACCCAGCTATGTTGTGCCCACATGCCCAGCTCTCAGAAGCTATGAGCAACTAGTTAGACTTTGTTTTAAGCTGTTGTACTCATGGAAATAGGCCACAAATAAATAGAAGACTAAAAATTTACCTGCAAGATTCTATTCATGGAATAGTTGAAGAAATAAAAAAGAGGTGGAAAAGAAACTTAGGTGAACATAACTGGAGACTTTTATAAAAGGAAAGAGTGTATTGGATAGAAGGCTGTCTGAACTCCAGTAACAAAGAGATCTGGAAAACGCAGTGGCTTAAATTAGAGTGGAATTCATTACTTTACTACAAAATCACACGAAGCCAGGCAGCTGTGAGCCAACAAAACAGTCTCAGCACACTCACTCTGCTCTTTTTGAGCTATTGCCCTTGGCCTAAGGCAGCCGTTGCTGTTCTCCACTTCCTGCAGCCACAGGAAGGTAGAGGCCGCCCAGGGAAGAAATACCTGTGTACTTCTCTCCAGGTAGAGCACAGAGGTTGAATTGCCCAAAGTAGAATATATCACGTTTGTCAACACCTTACTAGAACTCAGTTTGAAAGATTAAAAGAAATGTCCCCAGCTGAGAAACGTTATAGTTATCTAAAACATGGTAGCTCTCTAATGAAGACAGAGACTATGAACATTGTAGATTACTAGTGGCTTTTGCCATAGTTCAACAGAGAACAAGATATTTTATAATGTCTTATAAATTTCTTACATGCAATGATTTAGATATTTACTTCATCAAAACTCCTAAATTGTCCTATATCTGGACAAAAGTGAGTATTTTTTCTACTCAGCAGTCTTCCACATACTAGATCATGTTGCTAGTATATTTGGTAAGTTTCCAGGCATACCACTTTATCCTTCTTCTCTTTCCTGTCCATCACTGTCTTATATGCTTTGGAGTCATTTTTTCCATGTTATGAAATCCTTGGCTTTTGGTAAAGAACATCCTTATCAGTGGAAGGCTGTTGGCTAAGAACTTCATTTGCCAAAGAGAAGAACTGAGCCAGGAATGCTGGCATACTATTGCGATCCCAGTGTGAGAAGGCTAAGGCATGGTAATTGCGAGTTTGAGGCTAGCCTGGGTTATACAGCTTAACATATCCTTTAAAAATTATTTATTTATTTACTTGACAGTTAAAGACAGAGAGAGAGAGAGAGAGAGAGAGAGAGAGAGAGAGAGAGAGAGAGGGAGAGAGAATGGGTACTCCAGGGCCTCCAGCCACTGCAAACTCCAGACACATGTGCCCCCTTATGCATCTGGCTAATGTGGGTACTGGGGAATCAAACCTGGGTCCTTTGGCTTTTCAGGCAAATACCTTAACTGCTAAGCCATCCCTCCAGCCCAAGCTTAATATGTCTTAACCTAGTAAGACCCTGTTTAAAAAGGAGAAAAATAAAGGAAAGGAAAAGCTAAAAATTTAATAAGATTATGTTTCCTAGAAAGAAATAATCATACTTTGAGGAAATAATGAAAACCACACTGTCTAAAGTAGACAATTTGTTTTGGGGATTGAGAGATTGAACTGTTCAGAAGTATATATGGAGTTAGTTAACAGTTATGAATACATGATTGAAGGATTTTGAGATAACAATTTAACATAAAGAAGGACTTGTAAATGGAGAGTTGAAATCTATTGGGTAAACTAGACACACTTGATTTATAATGGTTTGTCAAAAAAAGTAGAACAATGGATACACATGGTCATAAAAACCAACTGCCTCCTGAACCAGACAGATGGCTTTTATTCCCATTTTGCTAATAAGGCGAGAGCCTTATATACGAATAAATCTTCACAATATAAAGAACCCTAAACAGAAATATATGTTGCAATTAATATGAAGACAAGCTAAAATACAGTAGATAAATATTAAATAACATAGCAATATTCATGATTGTTGAATATACAAGCAATATTCATGATTGTTGAATATACAATAGTTTAACATTAAACACCATCCAGACATTTTCTTTAATCAAAAAGGCAAGGCTTGGGCTGGAGAGGTGGCTTAGCATTTAAGGCACTTTATTGCAAAGCGTAATGACCCAGGTTTGATTCACAAGTACCCATATAAAGCCACATGTACAAGGTGGTGAATGCATCTGGAGCTTGTTTGCAGTGGCTGAAGGTCCTTGCTCACCCATACATACATACACACTCTCTCTCTGCTTGTAAATAAATAAATATAATATATTTTAAAAGAGAGGGCTTGCAAATATAATTTATAAAGATGATTACATCATATATCTGGGCAGGAGAGATTGTTTAGTGGTTAAGGTGCTTGCCTATGACACCAAAGGACCCAGGTTCAATTCTCCAGAACCCATGTAAACCAGATGCGCATGGGGGGCACATGCATCTGGAGTTCAATTACAGTGGCTAGAGGCCCTTGCATGCCCATTCTCTTTTTCTCCTCTTTCTAATAAGTAAATAGATAAAAATAAAACATTTTAAAATGTCATCCATTAGTATTTCTTTGCATCTCATTTAATGAGTTCTCATGTAAATGAAATATCAATGGCATTTGTAGCAGTCAGCTTCATGTTTCTGGGATGAGCTTCCAAACCAGGTACAGTTTATAGGAGGTAGGGATTTATTGAAGCTTATGATCCAGAAGAAGTTCCATAATGGTGAAAAAGAGAAAACCCAACACCAAAAGCAAGAACAACTGTTGCTCTCTGCATTTCTTAGGCTGGACTTCCAGATCCACCCTAAACAAACCTTAGGGCTGGATCCCAGTATCCGCCCACAATGACACCTCCTCCAGCCAGGTGGCTGGACACCCAATAAGTTTCAAGCTTGAATAAGACTCCTGAATCTATTGAGGGACATCCATTCAAATTACCACAGCATTTTAAGTACTCTACAAAATATTTCTATACTATGTTATAAAGCTACTTAAAAATATTTCAGTAGTGTCATTATTCTTATTCTTTGCTTATAAGTTTCTAAATTCTCCTAGAAAGAGGAAGTAAGAAAAGGTTTGACCATGATGAGTTCACAAGCACTGCCATCCTACAAGCTGGTAAGAACCTATAATGCCAGGCACAGAAAAGAACGTGAATGGTCAGCACAACAGACTATCCTTGGATACTGACAAAAGCTTATCTTTCTTCAATGGCACAAGCCAGTTAGAGCATTTTTCTGATTTTATTTGACATATATTCATAGATTGTATTTTGATTTTATTCCCCCATTATCCTCTCTTATCCCTTAACCCCTCTCCTGACACCATTCATCATTTCCTTTAGTCCCCATCATACTTTCATGCTTTCCATTGCTCCATTGAATTAAATTAGGATAGTTTTCATGATCTTGGGTGGGAGACCATTTAGTGGAGAATGGGCAATCATGTATGCCCAGTAGTGAAACAATAAGACCATTTAATATTAAGATGTGACATTAATGTGATACTCAGTGCTGAGGTTAATTAAATACCAATGGTACAATGTTGTTAATTGGCACAAATGATTTAAAGCCTTAGCCATTAGTGATTTAAATTTTCATTTTGCTTGAAACAAGATCTTTCTCTTCTGTTTAAAATTTCACGCCTATGTCTAATTTGAAAATGCCTCAGGAAATCAACGACCTTGCCTAGAAAACTGGTAATAACACTGCCACCATTAAATTGTCAGAAACTTATACACAGTACCAGCTCTACAGTAATTTTATTTTGAAAAATAAATTCATATTGAAGTTCAAGTCCTACTTCAATTTTTCATCATTTTGTGATTATGACAAAGTTGCTTCATAAATTCTATTTGGTTAACTTTCAAAACAGGTAGATGAGATCTGGCTGCTATAAATCGCTCTCTCTAATCAGAATGAAAATATTAAAGTATGAAAAATGAAAATATTACCAATAGAAACACAGAATGTGGCAATCATGTGTTCTGCTTTTCTTCCCCTCGTTGGCATATTCATCTTGTGTGTTTTTTTCTTCAACATTTAATTAACTTCTCTCTGGTTTTCTATGTTTTTGAACCCAAACCCCACAACCCTTTTGGTTTACTGAGCATATTTGGCACAGAAGCTCTTTTCTCCCTTAACAGCCAGTTGTTCACACTTCAAAAAATACTATCATTGTGCTTAGGTACATTAGTGAAAATTATTTTTATTAAAATTGCTAGCACATGCTCAACATGGTCCTTGACAGCGCACACATCTCACTAAATCATAATTTCATCCCATGTTCTTCTCTTCTATTATAATCTCCTGCAACAACTGATGGCTATAATTAATATCATTGCTACCTGGATCATCACCACCATGGGCTGATTATCATCATTAACAATGGTCATTGTTAGGCTTCTGTGCTACAGCCCCGTGCCGGGTGTTACACAGATGAAGTGCCCGGTGATTGCCCAAAGAAAACGATTTCCTTTAAGTCTCTGTTCATCCTTCTTACAACCCTGCATATAAGACTTTTCTCGATCTATATCGAAGAACAATCGTAGAAAAGGCAAGAGTTATAGCTTTGAAAGAGAGTACAAACTAACAGTTTAGGTTGGCATGGAAAACATATTGGGTGGGGGGAAATGGCACAAAAGAGGACTGTGAGTGATATTAGGATTTAGTGTTGCCCATGAGGCATCAGTACTGTGGGCACGGGCTGGACACTTAAAGTGCTCGCACAGAAGCAATAGTCCCGCTTCGTCACTGGTTTGTGGTGAAAACTACGTGAGTTTTTAATCACAGGGTGTCCGATGGATAACGGCCCCAAAACTGAGGGTCTTGTGTCAAACATTCTATTATTCGACAGCGCTCTTCGTGCCAAGGGCAGCAGGGGCTCTATATGCTTACCATCTTACCTTTCCTTATATCTGCATCACAAAAGTGTATAAAAATCAGGAAGCCCAGATATCTTACTTCCTTGTGGCTGCCATCAGAGACATTGATCCTGTCTGACAGAATTTCTCTACATATTGTGAAGAAGATCGCTGGTGTTCAAACAATGTCCACCAAGACTAATGATGTGCTTCTTTTTACATTTTACTTTCCTTACTTCCACATCTTGTCATCATCCATTGGTTACAGCAGAGGTTTTTTTTTTCTCCGCCAAACTAAAGAAAAATCTAAGATTTATGAATGCTATAAAGTACTGTAGGCTTGTATTAGTACTTATTCTTGAGATGGATATGCCATAGCCACTAAAAAGCACCTTTATGTAAGCAGTTCATGATCTTTTTACCCTGATCTGACTGATGAGGCTTCAAGGAACAGCATATACTTTCTTAGAGTCATTTCCATCTTCTGTATTACCTCTACCTCAGTTTTAAGCAATATACTTAGTTTCTATTGTATTCAAAGACTGACATTCTCTCTTTCTATCTGCCTTTCTCCCTCTCTCTCTCTCTCAAATAAATAAATAAATAATACATTTAAAAACTTTTTTTGTTTATTTTTATTTATTTGAGAGCAACAGACAGAGAAAGAGTGAGTGAGAGAGAGCGAGGTGGGGGGGGGGGAACGGGTGCGCCAGGGCCTCCAGCCACTGCAAAAGTGCATCTGGCTAACGTGGGTCCTGGGGAATTGAGCCTCGAACTGGGGTCCTTAGGCTTCACAGGCAAGCGCTTAACCACTAAGCCATCTCTCCAGCCCCTAAAAATATTTTTAAAAAGACTGAAACCTTGAGAATTAATGAATGTTTCCTAAGTGCTAATTTTTAGTGAAATGAAAGTGCTCCTCAGCAGTCTTGTTCACTGGCGTCATAAAAATGACATGAATATGCTCTCACAGCGAGCTTGAAAACCAGTTCTAGACAACTGGTGGTAGACACTGTGGTCACTCAAACCTCATAAAAGCAGAGACCCAGAGTGTACAGAGAAAGCAACACTAAATCAGATCTCCATCTTGCCCACCAGGGTTGGGGACGGAAAGATTGTAGGAGCCTCAGGGTGGGTGGAAATAGCCTGAGACACCATGTCTCCTTCATCCCTGCAGAGACTGACTGAGGCCTCCTGGTCCCCACCATGAACACCAATAGCCCCACCAAAGACCTTCAGCAGAATGAAGGTGGAGGGAGGGAGCCTATGTGGGCAACCTTTTATATATATATATAAATTAAAAATATAACGATTGGGTCTGGGTTCTTTTGTTGTTATTGTATGAATGTGGAGGCACAGTTTCACTCTATCTCCCAGGTAGCCCAAGCGTCTGAACTTCTTGCTTCAGTGTTCCCATTGCTAAGTATTCGTCATCATGCTAGGACAGGAGTGGGCTTCTGGGAACAACTTGGCATCTGAAAACTAACAATGTAATTTTACTTGACACTTTGCCCAATGTAATCATAGTAAAGGAAATAAAGATTTGGAGATTCTAATGGCCCAATAAGTATATTTCTTTTGTTCATTTTCATTTATTTATTTGGGAGAGTGACAGAGAGATAGAGAGAGAGAGAATGGGCGCGCCAGGGCCTCCAGCCACTGCAAACAAACTCCAGACGCGTGTGCCCCCTTGTGCATCTGGCTAATGTGGGACCTGGGGAATCGAGCCTCGAACTGGGGTCCTTAGGCTTCACAGGCAAGTTCTTAACCACTAAGCCATCTCTCCAGCCCCCAATAACTATATTTTAAGAGCATTTTTTTAAAAAAATTATGACTTGAAACAGCTAAACAATCTGGAAGGAAAGACAAAATTCTTTCTCATCTTTCTTTAACTTACACCCTGCTGGTTAGAGACAAAAGTAATTTTGGGATGTCCTAGTTAGTGGCAAGAGCTAGAGACATGGGGTGTTAACCAGATAACAGCTATGGGATAAGACATTAAAAGATTTTTACATGCATAAATATATTATAAAAACCTTGCTCAAATTCTATGCCAAGTCTCTTTATAATTGCACTCAGTGAGGGTGACCAGAGCAGAAGCAGTGACTTCCTAGTGGAGGACCATGTGTAAGTGACCGCTCTCTGCTGGTTATGTCCACCCTCTTGTCCCTAGCCAGCGCTGGTTAATTGGAAACATTGCAGGCCTTGTTTGCTCTACATTCCCATTGGAAATGTTCTTAGCTTTCAGTTCATTTATTACGTGTATAAAAATAGCATGGTAATAGGAGCAAGAGCCCATTCACAGATTCTGTCCTCTCTAGAGGACAGGTATACAGGGACAGGAGTCATTAGGAGATATTCTGGAATTTTGCCTACACACAAGTCCTAAATCCATTCCTATTTAGCTGGCTTATGACATTCTATTTTCCAGATTTTAATACAGTTTCCCCAGATAGAGGTATAAGGCACAGATAATTTCTTTGGAATGGCTAAAGATAACAAATCTCTTACCATAGGGACTTCCTACATTTTCCTACCGTGCCCTCTTCAGTTATGCGCAACTTAAAAAAAAAAGTGCCATGTTTTCTCAGTCCTTCCTTCTAGTCCCTAATCATAAATCAACAGCCTAGGAAGAAACAGCCCCATACATTTGCAGTCCATAAGGTGATAGTATGCACCATCAAACAATAGTAAATCGAAAGTGTTCTTCTGTCTGTGCTAATAATTTTAAAACTTGTTTTCGTGTGAAAAGCTAAAGCACTCCAGTTTTCTGTGTTATCGACACCACATGTTGGTGTACTTCAAGAGCAATAATGGTCCACTGGAGTTGGGTTGTCTTTTTACTTCATTGATTTTTTTTTCTTTTTTTTTCTTTTTTAGTGCATGTGATGGAATCAAAAGGAGAATCTATTGACTTCTGCTGTAACATCTATTATTCACAGCAGCAAGGAATCCTTGTGTTTATCAGCACCACTGACTCAAGACAGTGAAGCAGAAAGCAGTGCAAATCCACTTCCAGTCATTTTGAATGCTGTGAAGCACTAATCATTGCCTATAGCTCTATTTTTCTTGCTGCCTTGAAACTTGGTAATGAATCTTTTCCGAGGTTTTAATATTGGCATGGTACAATCCTGAAATGATGAACTAATAGTTAGCACGATATTGAAAAGATCATAGGAGCTTTGTGATTTAAACAGTTATAATAAAAAGCATAGAAACTATCTGAAAGATCAGACAAAAAAGTTGCATGTTTTCAATTCTCAACAAAATGCTTCTTTTCCTGTGGGGCAGCTGGGCCGATGAACGGGGTCAGCAGCACAAAGACAGACAGTGAGAAGTGAGACAGCGTCAGTTATTTGTGAGGGTAAAAAGCCGTGCAGTGCCATGAGCGCATGCAAGCAAGGAAATTCTTGAAAGATGAAAGCTGATGCCAACTGTCATGTCCCAGTAAAAAAATGACACCACTAAAGATTGAGGAAAAGAAAATGTCCCTGCAGCTTTCACTTAGAAATTCAATTATGTTTAGCTAGTCTCATGTCATAATGTCTATGATAATGGAAGTATAGTTATAAGGCTTTCATGCAAGACTTTATTGCAGGATCCCTTTTGTCTCTAGAACAAGCCAAGGATTCTTCTGTTTGCAGATGAGGTTTAGTGACTAAGTGACTTAGTTCTGGTCCTTCAGTCACTCAACACCAAACAAGCAGATATTGTGGGTGACTAGTCACGCCTCATACCTTGCTTACGCTCTCATTTCCCCTAAACACGAAAGGCTTTTTACATTCATTCCTGCTGTGGTGGGTTGGATTTAAACTGCGCTTCAACACTCGATCACCACCTATTCGGGAAGGTTGTGGAACCTTTAGGAGTTGGGGCCTTGGAAGTGTGTCACTGGGGGAAGGCTTGAGCTTTTGCATCCGGGTCCACTTGCCGTTCTCACTCAGCTCTCTGATTCTAGGGCAATGTGCCTCGCTCTGCTCTGGCACAGTCTGTGCGACATCATGACTCTTCTTCCCTCTGGAGCTGTAAGCCAGAATAGACTCCTTCGTGCCCTAAGAGATGCTTCTGGTCAGACTCACTCAATGCTATCCTGTTCTTTTCCCATCGTAGTAGACAGCTTCAGGTTATTGTTTGCTTTTGTTTTTTTTCCCAGGTAGGGTCTCACTCTAGCCCAGGCTGACCTGGAACTCTCACAATGTAGTGTCAGGCTGGTCTCAGACTCACAGCAATCTTCCTACCTCTGCATCCCAAGTGCTGGGATTAAAGGAGTGACTGGAATTTATTTATTTATTTAGTTTTTTTGAGGTAGGGTCTCACTCTAGCCCAGGCTGACCTGGAATTCACTATGGAGTCTCAGGGTGGCCTTGAACTCATGGTAATCCTTCTACCTCTGCCTCCTGAGTGCTGGGATTAAAGGTGTGTGCCACCATGCCCGGCTTGGTATTTATTTATTTATTTAAGAGAGAATGTACATGCCAGGGCTTCCAGCCACTGCAAATGAACTCCAGATGCATGTGCCACCTTGTGCATCTGGCTTACATTGATACTGGGGAATCCAACCTGGGTCCTTTGGCTTTGCAGCAAGTGCCTTAACCACTAAGCAATTTCTCCAGGCCCTAACTAGTTAGCTATAGTTTAAAGATGTTTATGATAAATTGGTTATTCTTCAACTGTAGAGAGAATTTCACTTCAAATTATAAGTGTCATATCTACACATACTCCTAACAAACAGTATCCATTAGGAATACACAGAAATCCACAGAAATGCAAAACAGTAATTAATAACAAAAACAATAAATGATGAACTGAAGGCTATAAATATTGAAAATGCTTTTTTGTTCCAGGGCCACTTTTTTTTTCCTTCATATCCTATGGTTGATAGGCCCAGAGTCATGGCTTTCTTTTTCAGTAAGTTTTTAAATGATTCTATTAATTGAGACAGAGAAAGAGGCAGAGAGAGAGAGAGAGAGAAAATGTCCATGTCAGGGCCTCCAGCCACTGTAGGCACCACATTGTGCATCTGGCTTATGTGGGTACTGGGGAATTGAACCTGGGTCCTTTGGCTTTTCAGGCCTTAACTGCTAAGCTATCTCTGCAGCCTCCCCCCAAAATTAAAAAAAGCAATTTATTTTTATTTATTTGAGAGAGAGAGAGAGAGAGAGAGAGAGAGAATCAATAAGTTTTTTAAAGCTATGAATCCTTTCTTCTTTCCTGAAGAGATAACTTGGCTCACGAGGAAGGTATTTTCCTGTCTCTCAACAGAAGGGGAGGGATGCTATGCTGTGCTTCTTACAGCAACTCCCAAGTTCGAGTCCCTTGTGTGGTGCCCTTTGGCAGCCCAGAGCCTCTGCAGGTGCACCTGGCATCTGTCCTCGCTGCCAGGCAGGGACAGCAGACAGCAGAACCTGCTGCTAGAAATAGTAACTGCTTTCTCATCCGAAGACTCCACATTTGCATGTACTATAACATAAGGATCTGTAGAGGTTAAAACACATATTGGGCTGGAGAGATGGCTCAAGCAGTTAAAGGTGCTTGCTTGTGAAGCCCAAGGGCTTGGCTTCAATTCCCCAGTACCCATGTAAATCCAGATACACTCAAAGTACTGCATGCATCTGGAGCTCATTTGCAGCAGCTAGAGGTTAGTGGTAAGACCCTACTGCTGAAGACACCATATGCAGTTGACATGTAAAATGGAATGACATGGCTGGAAGCTGGAAAAGAGTCAGTCCCCAGACAGTCAGCGCATCAAGTGCCAGAAGGTGCTACATGGGTGACTGAGGAAAAATGACCAATACCTGTTCATGCAATTCATGGTCTAACCTACTTAGCAGCAAATAATCTGTCATGATGCTCACACAAGTGCAATAGTGGTGCACAGCCATGGTGGGAAACCAACTGCTCTTGATTTGGCTAGCTGATTCCCTCAGTGGAACAGATCCCATAGCTGGAGCTGGGAGAGAAGTCAGAACCATATCCAAACATGAGCCTGCTCTCCATTATCAAACTACCGCCAATAGTGGGTTACAAGAGGGCCTACAACTATTAAATTCTCTATAAAAAATAAGGGTTATCCCATTTTTCTGGTGCTAACTTTACTCTCCATTGGAGAATCTGGTTCTCCTTTTCAGATAGACGAAGATCCTAAGGAGAGAGCCACACCATCATACCTCAAAAGGGCCCCAGCAGAAACTAATAATAATTGGTGAAACAAGCAAAGGTGCTGTTTTCTTGGTGAACTGGGTACCACCACAAGGGTGAAGGAGATTGACACAGAGAACAATCAACTCCTACAAAATCAGATATCCAGAGCCTCAGAGGCCCCCAACACCTCATCACTGAAGCAGACCAAAAAGGAACTGAAAATGGCTCAGGGAAATTTTGTGGAAGACGGGGCGGAAAGAATGTCAGAGCCACATGTTGGGTCATGATATGCAGAGACATTTCTCCTACCCATAACTGTGGGCTAACTCCACAATGTATGACCCATATACCTCAACAAGGAGGGGCCAGAGGGAGGGGATAGGACATGGATGAGCTTAACAATGGTAGCAACTTGACTGTATTCACTGAGAACAAAAATAATTAATAAAAAAAATAAATCTTATTGATAAAATAAATATTCTTGGGAGTCAATTTTTGAACTGGTCTAGAAGAGGCTTTTTCTCTTGCAAAGAATAATTAAAATTCATTTCTTACACATGCTAATAACTAAACTGAAATATTTCCGTTCATACTTCTTAGAGGAGGAGCCTCACTATTGTGTGTCTTGTGAGGACCACCAAAGCCACACGGATATTGAGAAGCCACGTGCGCATGCTCAAAGTGTCCTGTTCTTTAGGAGCAATGAGTGGCCAGACTTCAAAGATGGAAATCTGAGCTCTTGAGTTAGAACTCCGTCATGCTAGTGTCCAGCGGATGTCGGAAAGGACTTGTGTTCTGTGGTTTATACCTTGTCATCTGAACTTAACTCTGGGAAGAGTGAACTGGTTCTGAAGGCCAAGTGAGACTGGAGGGATAGCTTGGTATTCAGGTGACAGAAATATCAGGGGAACCACTAAAGGGGAGGCCCAGGTGATTGCACAAGTTTCTAGAATGTCTCAGGTCTGTAAGTCTGTAGCCTGTGCTGTATTTTTTTTTTTAAATTTATTTATTTATTTATTTATTTATTTATTTATTTATTTATTTATTTGAGAGCGACAGACACAGAGAGAAAGACAGATAGAGGGAGAGAGAGAGAATGGGCGCGCCAGGGCTTCCAGCCTCTGCAAACGAACTCCAGACGCGTGCGCCCCCTTGTGCATCTGGCTAACGTGGGACCTGGGGAACCGAGCCTCGAACCGGGGTCCTTAGGCTTCACAGGCAAGCGCTGAACCGCTAAGCCATCTCTCCAGCCCCTGTGCTGTATTTGAGGAGTTATGATGTGGCCATTACAGCCTTACTGAAGAGTGAGCAGGTCTTCAAAAGAAAGCCCTGGGGAACAAATCTTTCCCAGAAGTCTTCAGGCCTCATTTCTGGTTTGTCTGTAGGACATTTATATTCTTTTTATTTTTTCACTTACAGTTTGTGTCCATAGTTTATTTACCCACGAGTTAGCTTTATCCACAGGAATTGGTTACTGGCTTTCTGCTTGTCCACATATGAATTATTGATCTGAATATGTGTGGGGGTGGGAACATATGCACGCAGCTCTTTGGACATCATCTTCACCCGTGTTTCTCACACTTCAATATGCATCAGATTTGCCTGGAAAATTTCTCAAAGCACACATGAATGGTCCTTCTTTACAGAGTGTGTGATTCAGTAGGGCAGTAGCGGAACTCCAAAATTTGCCAGTTCCAAAGTGATGTGACATTGATGGTCTGGGTACCGTATTTTGAAACTCCGGATGTGTGTACTGTATTCTCAAAGCGTCTCTGCAGGCTAGAGTGTGCATCTTATAAGAACATTCAATTAAATGAATGCGTTCTACTCTAAAAAGGAAAGCAGCCGGAATCATCCCTAGTTTCATGAGGAACCTGCTGAGAATGGATCCTTCACATAAGAGAACACAGGAGGACGCAGTTCTGATTTTCACAGGCAAGCAAGATGGCTTTCTCTACAGGACAAAAGAGCTATCCCTAAATTATGTAACAGATTTTTTTTTTTTTTTTCTGTTTGACAAAGGGACTTCTGTCTGGCTACAGAGAGAAACCAACAAGATGAGTGCTCTCTAAATGGAATAGAGGTCATATCTTGATCCTGAGATTAATAGGTGCATATAAATCTAAAATAAGTAGTATCACATACACAAATAAGGGAAGAAAAAGTGCTTAAGGGAGAATGGCAGAGTTTTAGTTAGTGTCTTGTTGCTAACATGAACAAAAGGTAACGAACAGGAGACATGCTATCAGCTTATCCTTAAGAATCCTTGCCGTCTTAAGAATGTAAGCCAAGATTCAAAGGCACTAATGTAAATGGTAAATTAGAGCTAATTATCACAAAACCTCTAGGTTCACTTAAGTAACCTTAATATTTCTATTCAAAGGAAATATGTAAACAACAAATGATTTGGATAATCTGGTTTAAAAGATAGCTGTCTTTGTGTATACCAACAAGTGAGATAAAACACAGAGGTAACATTTAGTTCATTTGAATCAGATATTTTTCTGATATGAAGCCTAATTAACTGGAAAAATTATATACTTGTCTTATACAGTAGGTAAAGAATTGCACTAAAACTTTAACAATGTGTAGATGGAAACATATGTAAGCCTAAACTTGGATTGAAAAAACCACTACCTTTACTTTAAAAATTACAAATATATATACATACACCATATTCCACTTGGATTCCTTGAGTAAAATTTTAGGGAGCTGTGTTTCTCTGTTGAGTTTTATTTTATTATTTATGTGACAGAGAGAGAGAGAGTGGGGTGGGGAATGGGCATCCCAGGGCCTTCAGCCACTACAAACTCCAGACACATGCACCCCTTGTGCATCTGGTTCATGTGGGTCCTGGAGAATTGAACCTGGGTCCTTTGGCTTTGCAGGCAAACACCTTAACTGGTAAGCCATCCCTCCAGCCCTCTGTTGAGTTTTAATATCAACTATGGTTATGTTATTTGGTAACACCCATATAAATTGTCATTGCATGATTCATAATAAACTTTGAGACTTGAGGTAACGTGTGACAATTTTTTAAATAAGTAAAATGGAGACAGAACAAAGATACCTGGTCACCACAGAATAATTGTTTTAAAACAGATTTTGTTTATTATTTTTGTATCTGTTTTAGGTCCCCAAAAGTTGAGAGCAGAAAACACAAAGCACTCCATGGGCTGTTCCACTATCCACACTCACTCCAAAGAGGAACACCTATAATTCTATCTACATTGACGTGTCACAATAACCCAGGGTCCTGAGTTTACTAGGACTCCATGAGCAATCTTTACCTATGCATTCTGGAAATATGTGAATATGTTTGCAATGTTAATACCATCCAAGTTACAAAGACAAAAATCAATGCAATAAAAAGTGCTTAGGTTTTTTTAAAGAAATATTTTATTTATTTGAGAGAGAGAAAGAGGTGGATAGAGAGAGAGAATGGGTGTGCCAGGATCTCTAGCCAACTGCAAACGAACTCCAGATGTGTGCTCCAGCTTGTGTCTCTGGCTTACGTGGATACAGGGGAATCAAACCTGGGTCCGTAGGCTTTTCAGGCAAGTGCCTTAACTTTCAAACCATTTCTTTAGCCCAATACTTAGATTTTTTAAAAAATATTCATTTACTTATTTACTAGAGAAAGAGGTTACAGAAGGAAAGAGAGGAAGAGTGAGTATGAGTTTGCCAGGGCCTCTAGCCACTTGAACTCCAGACTCCTGTGCCATTTTGTACATCTGGTTTTATGTGGGCACTGGGGACTTGGACCCAGGCCATCAGTTTTTTCAAGCAAGTGCCTTTAACTGCTGAGCTGTCTCTATAGCCCAAAAGTACTTAGAATTGTAAAAATCCTTTATCTTTAATCTAAAATGCTTTATCTATCATTTCCTATGCATCCTTACATACTTAACGGGCACACACAGGGACAGAATTTAACAGATTTTTAAGGGCTGGAGAGATGGTTTACCAGTTAAGCCACTTGCCTGTTAATCCTAAGGAGCCATGTTCAACTCCAGATCCCACATTAGCCAAACGCACAAAGGTGAGGTGAGCATAAGGTCGCACATGCCCACTAGGTGGTGCAAAGCATCTGGAATTCAATTGCAGGGCTGAGGCCCTGTCATGCCAATTCTCTCTGTCTCTGTCTCTGTCTCTCTCTCTGAAATAAAATAAAAATTAAACATATAAAAATAAAAAAACTATTTTTTAGAGAACTATATGCATAATGGGTTCAAAAATAAAACTTGGTGATTAAGTAAAGATTTCTCAATGCAGGCAGTGAAAAATTATTTGTTGCCTATGTAGATAGGATATCAAAGAATCTGCTGTATGCCAGGCCTTGGTGGCACAAGCCTGTAATTCCAGCTACTGGAGAGGCCAAGGCTGGAGGATCACATGTTCAAGGACTGCTTGGACTCTACAGGGAAATCAAGGCCATCTGGGCAATTTGGTGACACCCTGCCCAAAAGAGGTCTGAGGATACAGCTCAGTGGGAGAGTACTTCCCTAACATGTGCGGGGGCCTGGGTTCACACCAGAAAGGTGTGTTTCATATTGATACTTACTATGCTCTAACCATGGCAAATTATTTTTTAAAAAAAGTAGCTAACAGAATAACAAAGTTCATCACGTGCATACAATTTACCTTGAAAAAAAAAAACAACAAACAATTGCTAAGGGATTTGTTTCCCCCACACCGCAGTGGTCATACAACACTGCCACTGTGGTTACTGCGCAGACAAGAGTTAGCTTTTGTTCTTGGAGTATTGCGTGCTCATGGGGAAATTCTGTTGGATTTCATTGTTATGCAAGGTCAGGCCATACAGCCAGCAGATTGAAATGGGAGAGGGTTCTCTATGTGCAAATCCACCTTGGACCTTCTTTTTTATGTTTGTTAATTTTTAATTATTTGAGAGCGACAGACAGAGAGAAGGAGGCAGAGAGAGAGAAAATGGGCGTGCCAGGGCTTCCAGCCACTGCAAACAAATTCCTGGGGAATCGAGCCTTGAACCGGGGTCCTTAGGCTTCACAGGCAAGTGCTTAACCACTAAGCCATCTCTCCAGCCCCCGCCTTGGACCTTCTTAAACAGCTGTCTCACTGGCTTGCTTCCTCACCTTGAGGACGGACAAATACATACTGCAGGACACAACTAGGCATGATTTAGGAATGTTCCATGTTCCCTGAATTTTCTCAATGCTTTCCCTTTTTGAACCTGTTGTTCATTCTTTCTTCTCCTGGCAACACGATTAGACGATGTCAACTATGTTACTAAGTCACATGTGGTGAAAATGAACCTTGATGAGTCAAGAGATCAGGCCCTCGTGAGGTGAGGTTTTGTAGCATCTGGCTCGTCCACCACATCATGTGGATCTTGCCAATTTGAATCTGCACTGTGGACTGAAACAGCCACGGTAAATAATTCCCGGATGGCCTTGCTAGCTGGTGTGAATATCCCAGCATGCCCCAGCATGGGATATAGGATAATCTTTTGGTTAACTTTAGTTCTGGTCCTATCAAGTCTTTGTGTTACTTATCTATTTATTTGGGTGGTGGAGAGAATGGGTACACCAGGGCCTCTAGCCACTGCAAACGAACTACAAATGCATGCACCTTCTAGTGCATCTGGCTATTGTGGGTACTGGGGAATCAAACCTGAGTCCTAAGCTTTGCAGGCAAACACCTTAACTGCTGAGTGATCCCTCTAGCCCCCTATATATTCTTAGACAGACTAGTGTCAAGTGTAATCCTGGATATTCTTATAAGGCCAATGTTTAATTGAGCTTGATACCCATAGCAGCCATGCAACACTGCTTTTAGTGATGCGGGGAACAAAAATCAAAACGTAATAAAAAGTTCTATTTCTCCCCAGTTTTGCATTGGTAAAATGTGATCATTATCACAAGCCTCAGTGGGGTGGGTGGAGCTATACTCGTTCACACCAACGGACGACAGTGTGACTTCAGCAAATTTACTTTTGGTCATGATTTAAAAAAAAAAATTCAGACTCTCCTGACTAGTTGAGATCATCTTTCGCACACACTTCATAGCACTGTCCGTGCAGTGTTGGAGATCTGACAATATGTTGACTGGCCGTGACACACAGCGGCTTTCAGGATAAGCATCACCTAGACTACAGGTTTGCCCACTAGCCTGTGTACTCACTGACAATAAAAGATGCCACTCTCTTTCATTTCATTGTGATATCACTCGTGTCTATAACAAATTAACCAGAAGTATAAAGTCTGTTACCAACAGGTGGACTCTGCTCTCACCACATGTTTGCCTAGAGTCTCTATCATTGCCTATAGGTCCCAAAATGTATTTTCATTAGAAATTACCAGGCTCAGTCCTGGAAAAGACTATTGAGGCAACAAAGACAAACTCGGGGTACAGTTTCCCAATGTAAGTTTAGACCTGAGCAAGTGTGCCAGCGGATTTAAAAGTCAGGATCTCTGTGGCTCAAGAGTGAGTGGCTTTGTGAGAGTCAAATGCTAGGGTAAGAAATAGGACTTTATGCCGGGTGTGATGGCGCAAGCCTTTAATCCCAGCACTTGGGAGGCAGAGGTAGGAGGATCACCATGAGTTCGAGGCCACCCTGAGACTACATAGAGAATTCCAGCTCAGCCCATGCTAAGTGAGACCCTACCTCGAAAACCCCAAAAAGAAAAAAAAAATAGGACTTTACAAAGATGAGGAAACATTTATAACTGTAGTTATTTGTTATAAAATACTATGAGTATGATTTTTTTGTTTGTTTGTTTCTCAAGGTAGGGTCTCACTCTAGCCCAGGCTGATCTGGAATTCACTATGGAGTCTCAGGATGGCCTCAAACTCATGGTGATCCTCCTATCTCTGCCTCCCGAGTGCTGGGATTAAAGGTGTGCGCTACCACACCTGGCATGATTTTTGGTGTATATGTGTGGTGTGTATATGTATATGTGTGTGTGGGGGGGCAAATATCAACATGGTGTGTTGTCATTCACTCTCCACTTTATTCTTTGAGACATGGTCTCTACTAACCATGGAGCTCACATTTAGACTAGTTTAACCAGGAACCCTCCTGTTTCTGCCTTGTCGGTGCTGGGATTAGAGACATGTGCCGCTGTGCCTGGCTTTCACTTGGATGCCAGGGATCCAGCTTAGGTCATCATACCTGCACAGGTGCAAACAGCACTTTGCCAACTATGCCATTTCTCTACCTCTGGGTGTGATTTTTAATGGTTTATGTTGTAAGAACACAATAATGATTAAGTTGATGCCAATTAGAATGAATATTCTCTCAATATAATCTGAATCAATGGCCTATAACATTACATAGGTTTAGCTATATCATATATCCATACCAAACATGGGAACTCATTCTTATTTCAGGTCCTTTGTCAACTGACCTTGCAAAGTTATGGAAAGAATAATCTTGTGCACTTCATATTATCCAATTTCAGGCACATATATCTGCATGAGAATATTTCTTTACATAGGCAAAATGCACACATCAAATACTAGGGACATGTTAACTTTCTTTTGTGTTTACATAAAGAAGAAAACTATCTCTTAAAAAAAAAGATCAGTTTTACAAAGCCACGAATACAAACTAATTAGTCCTAGGTGAATTTAAGGACAATGTCTATAATAAGTGACACTCAGAGATGTGCTTTTAAAGTACGTTAAGCTTTGTCTTTTGTTAATAGCTGCTGAATTATACGTATTCAAAGTCAAACTCATCTACAATGAAATCTTGTTTAAAAAACATACCAATGACAAAGGCCATGTAGGTGGCTGAAGGAAATAAGGTGCAGAAATGATTGTCTCTAAAGTGCCAGTAACACCATCAGATATTGTATGTGGAACCTTTCCAGGAGTCATATTCATTCATTCATTCCTTTTTTTTTTTTTCTTTTGAGGCAAGGTCTTGCTCGAGCCCAGGCTGACCTGGAATTCACTATGTACTCTCAGGCTGGCCTCGAACTCACAGCGATGCCCCTATCTCTCCTTCTAAGTGTTGGGATTAAAGGCGTGCACCACCACATCTGGCAGATTCCTTCATTTTTTTCATGGTGATGCAGCTATTTGTAAAAGCTCAATAAAAATTGATACGGAATTAATCTTCCTTTCAAGTTAAGTATAATTAAAGCAACTTAGTAGCCATAATGATGGAAAAAGAATTTTAAAAATATTTTATTTATTTATTTATTTGAGGAAGGGGACAGAGAAAGAGAGTGAAAGAGCAAAAGAGAGAGACAGAAAGAGAGAGAGAGAGAGAGAGAGAGAGAGAGAGAGAGAGAGAGAGAGAGAGAGAGATTGAGAGGGAATGGGCACGCCAGGGATTCCAGCGAGTGCAAATGAACTCCAGACGCGTGCGCCCCCTTGTGCATCTGGGTAATGTGGGTCCTGGGGAATCAAGCCTCACACTGGGGTCCTTAGGCTTCACAGGCAAGCACTTAACCACTAAGCCACCTCTCCAGCCCTGAGAACTGTTTTAAGAAGGATCAATGTGACTTATGTCATGGAAATAGAGGGCCTTCTAAGTGTGAAATAAAGAGCTATTATAAACAATTACACCAAATCAGCAGATTAAAAACAATACTCCTCCCAGGCTGACTGGCCATCTGATCATAAGGAATATTGCTAAGTGTCAAAACAAGCAGGAACTTGAGCACCAAACCAGGGCTACATGTGCCAAGGCAGCAGGTGTTCTTCCAGCCAGTCCAGATAGAACTGGAAGGAAGATCTGCAAACGCCAAGCATCCTACTTGAGGCCCGATGTGCACTAGGAATAGCACCGTGCACTACCCACCCAGAGAACAGCTTTCTCTTTCGGAGCTTTCACAAATTACATTCTAATAATAAAACTTTTGACAGGTGCTCTAACTTGAAAAAGGGGGCTTGTTTATGATGGCTTTTCAGAATATGTTTCAGTTGTATAAAGTTCGATTTCTTCATAAAAAATACTCTCCAGTTTTTCTCAGATCTGACAGTCTTGGATCTGATATAAATTCTCAGCAAGTGATGAAAATGAAAGCTAGCTAATGATAAACTTCTAACTCCTTTCCAATCCAGGCTTCTGTCATCCCTATTCCAACCTGAAGACATGTCCTCGGAACACTTGGAACTCTCCTCCAGCACAGCACGCAGGCTCAGAGCAGACTCCAGGGGCTTCGAGTGCTACTCTCCATAGGAATTTCTAACACTGTCATAAACATAATAAACACCACGGAGACCGCTGTGCAAGTATTGAAATTTGTTCCTGATACATGATGAGAAGAAGTTGACTATTGCGGGTTAATCTGGGTTGCCTCATAAGATATGTCTAAAAATCCCAATTCCTTGTGAATTTGACCTCACGTTGGCTGTATAGTCTTTGCAGATCTTAGGATAAAATCACTCTGGACTTAGGCTGTGCTTTGTCCTTAGAAAGAGGAGGGAAAACATGAGATATACTGACATAGAGGGTAAAGGCATATGAAGATGGAGGCAGTGATACGTTAAGCCAAAGACAGCAGGAAGAATTCCTCCCTGGAGCATTCAGAGAGAGTTTTGTCTTGACACCTTTATCTTTTAAAAAAAATTAATTTATTTTTATTAAGCAGAAACTTTGTATGGATACATCATGTGTTGGTATCATCAGTTCCCTCTTCCCTGCTCCCATTGCACTGAGGGCGCTCCTTAGTGGGATTTCTGGTACTCACCATGGGGGTGGGGGCTATGGGTTGTAAGAGCATCAGTCTGTCATTGTGTGATGGGGCAATGCCTCTGGATATTCCCTCCCACCCCGTGGCTCTTCCGTTCCTTCCACACCCTCTTCCGCAAACTTCCCTGAGCCGTGGTGGGTGTGCTTTAAGTCTGCTTTACTGTTTCACTCTCAGCAGCTTCTGCATTTCTGCTTCGGTGCTTGTTGCGTATCCTCAGTGTCTGTCGCCATCACCCTGGTGCAGGCTGTCAGGCTGGCAGTGGAAGCAGCGCTCTTGCTCATCTCACCCCGAGTCCTCTACAGTTTCACCCGGGCCCTGGCTGCTGTGCTAGGCCAACTCGATCTTTGAGTGAATGAATTTTGGAAGATTTAGGCCTCTTTGTGTAGGATAATTTGCTAAAGCAATTCTAGGAAAACCATTTATCCTCTGTACCAATTTCAAGTAATCACATTGAACGGAATCACTATTATCAGACAGATCCATAGTTTGCTCTTATTTTTCTAATAGTACAAATAGCCAGGTTTGGTTATTACATTCAAAACCTGAGAGATGATAATATAGAAGTCTGCTCAAAAATGTATTTCCTGAAAAGCCCAACTTACTTAAAATACAAATGACATTTTTGTAATAACTAGACATGACAATTTCAGAGGGCTTCCAGGTAAAATGATACCCGATCAAATTTCTTATGAACCACAAATATTTTTAGTACTGGTATGCCTGAGTATTGAGATAGGTTGTAGATTAATAAAAGATAAGGCAATATTCATATGAAATTTAAATTTAGCTCAGCATATTGTCTTTACACTTCACTAAACCTGGACCCTATAATTAGATGCGTGAGATTGCATAGCTCACTCAGAGTCACAGAACTAATGAAATGAGGAACTTGTATTTCAAATTATGTGTGTCAGACCACAAAGATCGTACACACTACTGTTCATTAGGCTGCCTAATGAGGAGACAGAAAACCCCCCCGAGAAGGTAGCACTATTTCAAGAAGCCATATGGTTATTTTGGAAAACATAAAAATGAAATAATGACAGCCAGCTCTGACTGCCAAGCCTGCCTCGGTGTCTACAACTCAGGTTGTTTTCTTACTTAAATATCTCTTTTTATCTCCACCCAATAAACACTTCACAGATGCAAACATAAAACAAATGGAGGTGACTAGAATGGTTATCATTCCAGAGTCTTTAGTATCTTCTTCCCTACAAAGCAGCATTTCTGTAATGACCAGCCTCCCCCATTCTCCTGAAACTTGTCTCAGTCTTCTTCTTTTTATTTTCTTTTTTTTTTTTTTTGGTTTTTCGTGGTAGGGTCTCACTCTGGCCCAGGCTGCTCTGGAATGCACTCTGTAGTCTCAGGGTGGCCCCAAACTTGCAGCGATCCAAGTGCTGGGATTAAAGGCGTGTGCCACCACACTTGGCTTTGTTTCAGTCTTCCGAATGATATTTTTACAGAGGGTAGGTAACTTGCTATTATAAGAATGTCAGTAGTGTGGATATGATAAAATCCAGACTCACAACTGTAGAGACATAGAAAATTGTGGAACAAGGGCTGGAGAGATGGCTTAGTGGTTAAGGCACTTGCCTGCAAAGCCAAAGGACACAGGTTCCAATCCTCAGGACCCACGTAAGCCAGATGCAGAAGGAGGCGCATGTACCTGGAGTTCCTTTGCAGTGGCTGGAGACCCTGGTGTGTCCATTTTCTCTCTCTCCTTCTCCCTCTCCCTTCCTCCCTCTCTCACATAAATAAATAAACAAATGCTGTCTCAAATAAATAAATAAGCAAAAGTAAAATATATTTAAAAAACGAAAGTTGTGGAACAAGGGAATTTATATTTAAATATGTGTTTAATATGTTTTATTTATCAAAGAAAGGGGAAGAATATCGTACATGATATACATGTATTAAAATATCATAGTAAAACCCACCATTTTATACAATGAATATGTACTAATACACTTTAAAACAAGGAGGAAGACTACACACACACACACACACACACACACACACACACACACACACACACTGCCTAAAAGTTAGGGGCTGCTCAACACAGATAAGCTCTGCAGCTGTTTCCTCCTGATGAGGTTGCTCTTCTGCATGATATCAATGCCACAGGAACAGTGGGTGGTCCTTGGGGCGTGTTATCCCAGGCATATGATGTGTGCATTTGCATCATTTGTGAGGTTAACTTCGATCACACGGTCAAGATGGTCCCCTCCACATCTGTCCACAGCCGAGTTTCTACTTTTCCCCTTTATATGCCGCCTATTTTTTTTTTTAAATAGAAAAATACTTCGAAATGCTCTGCTTCACATCATAGCTTTGCCCATATGATTTTAGTAACCACTACTCCTGCCTAGGGTGGCTGGGACTGCAGCGTTGGTGAAAGTGTCATTTTCCATGAGCATCTTACATGACACCCCGCGATTCTGCCACAAGGAAAAGCTGTGCTCCTCTCCCACTTACTCGTTTATTCAATGATTTATTTAGTAGCATGAACTCATAGATGTTTGTTTTATCCCTCGTGTTATAATACATTATTGGCATTATTTATATTGTTGCTGCAATTGTCCCTGTTTTAGTCATTAGAGGTTTCTTTAAAGTTGGCTCTTGTGTTGTTTTGACATTCTGCCATCCATTTTTTGAGCATTTCCATATTTTCTGTCAATGCAAAAGGTTCTAGGCTCATCGTGTATTTTCCCCAAGGCAAGTCTGAAATCAACCTGATCATCTGTATTATGGAAATTGCATATGTATTAGAATCAAAGTGGGCTGACTGCCTCTTTGTCATTGCCTCTGCCATTGCTTCTAGGTTCTTATAGCAGACAGATGTAGAAAGTACACACAAACACATTTTTAAATATATACGGACATGTTAAAAACTATCAGTTCAAGTTGATTCATGTAATGGGCTCATTCTAGCCTTACTCTCTCTCTTGATCTATCATCTATCTATCTTCTATCTAATATATGTATTTAATCTTTAATAATTCTAATATATTTAAATATTGTATATATATTTCTTTTTTCTGGTGGGAGGAGATACACAGAAAGCCATCTTTCTGGAAGCCTGGATATTTTTTTTTTTTTTTTATTTGAGAGCGACAGACACGGAGAGAAAGGCAGATAGAGGGAGAGAGAGAGAACGGGCGCGCCAGGGCTTCCAGCCACTGCAAACGAACTCCAGACGCGTGCGCCCCTTGTGCATCTGGCTAACGTGGGACCTGGGGAACCGAGCCTCGAACCGGGGTCCTTAGGCTTCACAGGCAAGCGCTTAACCGCTAAGCCATCTCTTCAGCCCCCTTCTAGGGTTTTAATTCCTGCAGTTTTAGCAGTATGCAAAGGCTTCTCTCCAGGCTATTGGGGATCTATTCCTAATCCTGCCTCTAGCCTGGATTTAAGTAACCCTTATATAGCCCACCTTTGTGCATTAGAAGATTGCCTGGGGATTTGGAATCTGGGTAACAAAGAGAGTTTTCTTTATGTCTTGTTTCTCATCCTGGCTGCAAAGATACGTCCCATCCATCAGGAGGAGGCTATTACCAGTCCAAACAAGTTTCAGGCAGTTTACTTGTCTGGAATCTTCAGTGTATTTTCCTTACATTTATGTGCATTATATGTGGTGCACACCCATGCATGTATATGTGTTCATATGTGTGCATGTGCACATGTGTGTGTGCAGATTCACGTTATGTGCATGCATATGAATCTGGAGACCATAGCTGATTTTGTGTCTTCCTCAATTGTGTCCTACTTTATCCTTTGTGATAGGGTTGTTTTCTGAGCCGAGACTTAGACTAACTTGCCACTGAGCTCCGAACATTTTCTATGTCTGCCTCCAAAGTGTTGAAATTACAGGTAAATATCAACATACCTAATACTGAATGTGGGAATTGGGGATTTGAACTCAAGTCCTTCCATGGTAAAGATTTTACCTGTTGAGCTATCTCCCCAGCAAGTCCTGATGATATTAGTCTCAGATTCTACAATTTAAACATTTAACTGAGCAAATCTAGATAATTTTTTTAAGTGAGAATATACCAAAAACTGACTTCTGACATAGTGTTATAGTTATCTGTGCGTGGCTGGGACAAAACACCCAACCAGAAGCAGTTTATTGGGGGAAAGGGTTTTCTGAGATAGGGTCTCACTCAAAACCAGGCTGACCAGGGATTCACTATGGAGTCTCAGGGTGGCCTCGAACTCACGGTGATCCTCCTACTGCTGCCTCCTGAGTTCTGGGATTAAAGGCGTGCACCACCACGCCCAACCCTAGGTTTATGGTTTTGAGGGAAAGTTCTATCATGGTATAGCAGATGCGAAGCTGAGCATCACATCTTGCACAGCAGCTGGGAGGCAGCAGCAAGAATGAGCTGAGCTCTGGAAAGGAGAGCATGGGCTGTAACGCCACAAGGCCTGTCTCCCAAGCAACACACCTCCTTCACTAAGGCTCCACCGCCCCAATTGCCATCACCTGGGAACTGAGTATGAGGGTTAATCACAAACACATGAGGCTATGTGGGATATCTCATATTCAAACTACCATCCACTGCTTCAAATACATCCCTCCCCTATGAAGCCACTTGTGTCAGCATTGAGTCTGATCTGCCGGTGGTTTAGTCAGAACCCTGCTTTGTGTGATGGAGCTTGCATCCAAACCCCTTTCTCTATGCCAGAGGGGTCAAGACCTATCAAAGTGCATTTTTTAAAAATTTATTTATTTGAGAGCGACAGACACAGGGAGAAAGACAGATAGAGGGAGAGAGAGAGAATGGGTGCGCCAGGGCTTCTAGCCACTGCAAACGAACTCCAGACGCGTGCGCCCCCTTGTGCATCTGGCTAACGTGGGACCTGGGGAATCGAGCCTTGAACCAGGGTCCTTAGGCTTCATAGGCAAGCACTTAACCGCTAAGCCATCTCTCCAGCCCCAAAGTGCATTTTTAAATCCACAACTTCAAAAAGTTATAGTGAAGTATTTTTTTTTAACTTAAGCAATCCTATGGAAAACAAAATTTGTCACAAGCCCATAGAAACACTATTAGATGATATTGTTAACTTTTTTACCTCCTCGATCCCGGGCAGCTAAACTTTGACCCCTTCTTAATGTGATGTCCAGCTGGTACATTCCGGGGTCAGCCAAAGGGACATCTGCATTACTGGTTCCAGCAGTATTTATTTTCTGGAAAATAAGAAATATATAAAATATTAAGCTTATTACCTCTGTTCTAACTTCTCCAGTGGGAATGGAGATCAATGGAGGAAGCATATGTAGTTTAAAATAAATTATGAGTGTCAGTGAAATATATCATCTTGTGATTTTACCCAAGCTCAAATCACCCAGTTCTCTGAAAAAATTAAGATTCATAAAATCCTTTAGATGTAAAAGCACGTCAGTTATAAAAATGTCCTATTTTAAAAGTTTATGGTTCAGCTAATAAAATATGAAAAACATTTCCTACAAAAGACTCTACATAATTCCTTTAAGAAAAATTAACATAGGAATAGTGTGCAGTAAACATACAATCAACAAGAAATGGAAAATAAAGGTGTGCAAAAGAAGTTCACATCAACATAACTGAAAATTAATATGAAATAATTTATTCAAGTGACTATACTGACTCATTAACTTATGCAAAAGATCTACTGATGGATCAAACATTTCTATTTCATACCAACATAAAATACAATATCATTATATGGAAATAAATTCTCACAGAATTTGTAAAAATCAATTTCTCAATGGGACTAAAATTCTAATGGTGTTTTCTAAAAGCACATCATCTATTTTCTGAAATTTTTAGCAGGGCTACCTAGTGGAATATTTTCAACAGCAATATTCAGTAAAAACTGTACAGTTGATATTCTATAGCTTCTGTTACCATATAAGGTACATAGTAGGAAAGCTTACTTTCGTCTCATGCTTGAGGTTATCTTAAATTCTTAGAATTATTTTTCTGGACTTAAAAAGTAATCTTTTACTTTAAAGCATGCATAGATAAGATAGAGTGGTATGCTAACAAGAGTCTGGTGTCCTAGTTCCATAATTCACATGAAATGTGACTATAAAGCAGCATCAAGCAGTTTTTATTGAGGGCTGGAGAGTTAGTAGCTAAGACACTTGCCTGCAAAGCCAAAGGACCCAGGTTCAATTCCCCAGGACCCACGTAAACCAGACACACAAGGTGGTGCATGCATCTGGTGCACCCATATTCCTCTCCCTCTCTCAAATAAATAATTCAATAAACAAAATATTTTAAAAAGAAGTCGTTATTGAGCCATAACTCATAACCAGAAATTCACCCCTTAATTGATTCAGTATTTTTTTCAAGTTTTTTAAGCTCAAGATAAGAAACTTTCCTTTCAGAGCAATTAGTACTTAAAACAAGGAAGAGCACAAGGATGAGGTTGACTGACATCTGAACTCACCATGTCTCCTTTGGCAACACTACAAAGAGTTCATTCTGCTCTGAAGGCCTTTGTTTCTATGAGTCCCCTAGTCAGTCATGCTGGGATTTGCTGAGGCATCACTTCTTCACTTGCCTTCCACTCCCATCCCCAAACTGCCAAGCCCACCCACCCTATTTCTCTATTACATCTCCCAGCTGTCTTTTTCTTTTAATTCCTACTAACACTATGGGGCATGTAGACCTTAAAATAACAGAGGAATGAAAAGTGAAACTCAATCAAGTTTCTCAAAGTGCTGTGATTCACAATTTTAATAATTTGAGGTATATCCTTTTGCACTTTTGAATGCCTTACACAAACCAACATGTTCAAATATATTGATTAATACATTCTTTGTCAGGTTTTAAAGAACATTGATCAACTCTCAAATGTACAATTCAGCATTTTTATCATGCTAGGTAGTCACCACTGCTATATATTAGGTCTCTGAACTTTTCCCTCTTATAACTGAAAATATTTTTAAAGTTTTTTGTTTATTTTTATTTATTTATTTGAGAGTGGCAGAGAGAAAGAGGGAGAGAAAGAGAAAGAGAGAGAGAGAGAGAGAGAGGGACGGAGGGAGGGAGAATGGATGCGCCAGGGCTTTGAGCCATGTAAACGAACTTTAGACGCGTGCACCCCCTTGTGCATCTGGCTAACATGGGTCCTGGGGAATTGAGCCTTGAACTGGGGTCCTTAGGCTTCACAGGCAAGTGCTTAACTGCTAAGCCATCTCTCCAGCCCTTATAGCTGAAAGTTTTTATCCTCTGACCACCATCTCCCTTTTTTCCTTCAACCCTGTACCTGATAACCATTTTTTTTCAGTTGTTTTTGGAACATTATGTCCCCAGTGTGGTAATAAAAATGCCCTCAACTACTTTCCTATTGGTGTATATTTGTTTTGGCTTCAATGTTTGTCACTAAAAGGATTGGTGATTTTAGTTCTTTATGGGATGAATTTTTCCATAAAAGGTTTATATAATTCTCCTGTCAAATGGGTGAAATCATACCTATTTACTATACTCTAGTTAGCTAATGTTACTAATTATTCTATCTTTTCAGGTTTCATGAGTAAAATGTAATATTTTTTTTGTTCAACATATGTGTCCAGAACCATGGAAAAGGGTCACTAAAAACAACATAAAGGATGAGAAAGTCAGACCTGTTTCCTGGTCCCTCAGAAGACATCAACATAGAGAGAAAATAATTAAGGACTTCTGAATGACTTCTCAATGAACATTCTGTATGCAGCATAATTAATAGGTAAGAATTAAATCTGATGCAGAAGACATTTGCTGACACACGATGGTATTCTAAAGCTTGCTCTGTGCTATGTATGTGCACGCATGCATCTGTGTGTCTGCCTCCAAGTAAGTAAACAAACTGATAAGTAGTAAGTTTAAACAACTTTATTACTTTTGGAAAGATGGAATACAATGGACAGAAAAGGAGGAATTTTCTACCTACCCCGGATCTCCCTCCAGTGTTTTGAGAAGCTTCGGAAGGCAGACAAATTAAACACTCAGGCATCTGTGATTTCTGTGGTCTCCATTATTCTGTTAAGCATTTCTCACAACTCACAGTGCATAGTTTTCCGAGTTCCTTGCTCTGTGTTTTAAGACATGCATTTTTACTTTGTGTGTTGGAAAGGAATTTCCAAAGATAATATTAACTCCATTAAAATGTCAACTGTTTTAGAATTTAACAGTTAGCTAAGACATAACTTTACTAGACTTTTGTTTATTGGGTATATTCATTGCCTCCTTCACAAATTTCATTTATACCTCTTGTTCGCTTTTTAAAAATTTTTTTTTTTAAATTTATTTATTTGAGTATGACAGACACAGAGAGAAAGATAGAGGGAGAGAGAGAATGGGCGCGCCAGGGCTTCCAGCCTCTGCAAACGAACTCTAGACGCGTGCACCCCCTTGTGCATCTGGCTAACATGGGTCCTGGGGAACCGAGCCTCGAACCGGGGTCCTTAGGCTTCACAGGCAAGCGCTTAACCGCTAAGCCATCTCTCCAGCCCTTGTTCGCTTTTTTATTCTGTCATCTTTTTACAAATGACATGTAGCAATGGCGTATATCCCGCAATGCAACCACAAATGCTCCTTCCCACATATATCTTCCATCTTTGATCTTTGTACATGATATTTGGCCATCAAATTATTGAGTAGTTAAAGCTATTCTGTTACTTTGCTAACTTCTGCATTTCCTATATTCATGAATGTGCTTATACGTTGTAATGAGGCATTTCCAGTTCCATTCTCTAAGTCAGGCCTAGCCCTCTAAAGTGACCTTTGACCCTTGTCTTTCACAAATTCTGGGCCACTTTTCTTCAGAGAATAGAAATTTTGAGTCTATAATTCCTGTTTTCATCTGTTCTTCTTTACCAGGTCTGCCTTCACTCTCCTGGTTTTTTTCCTGACTATTCTTCAAGGATCATTTCATTAATATTTAAAAACATATTTATTTATGTGTGTGTATGAGACAGAGAGAGAGAGAATGTGCATGCCAGTGCATGCCAGGGCCTCTAGCTACTGAAAACAAACTTCAGACTCATGTTCCTCCCTGTGCATCAGGTACAAGGGGGTACTAGGGAACTGGATCTAGGTCCTTAGGCTTGCAGGCAAGCACCTTAACCACTAAGCAATCTCTCCAGCTTTCATTAATATTTTTTAACCATTTCCAAATTCTGTCAAAAATGTTATTTTAGACACCAAAGTCTTAAAATTGGGGATTGCAGTGTTAAAGGATAATATTGAATATGAGGAGGCTTACAGATATGTCTTTAAAGACTTATGATGTAGCTAGATAGAAACATATGTGAAGTCTGTGACAAAGTTAGCTCAGTCACAAGCAGTTCTTTCTCTTCTTCTGTGACATCGAATCTGGTTTGGTATCTTTTTTCATGAGAAGCTAAATATGCCTTAGGAACCTTTCCCAAAGTGCTACTTCAGTCAGCACTTACAACTGATCCAAATCAGTGTTGAAAATGAAATCCTGTCCACTGAGGCACTATATAAAAAGAAAGAGTTCAATATAATGGAGGTGCTAAGCCACTAGGAGAACAAGACAGATCAATCATTACGAGAGGAGAATCTGAGGCGGCCTCACAGGCATGACAGGAACAGGGCCTGAATGTATGGGTTGAATTTTGACCGGGGAAGATTTGGAAGAAGAGAGCATTAAAAACAAAATCAACTTGGGCCTAGGGTGAGTACTTACAAGAAAATGCATCCCTGGTTGCAAAACGTACAATGTGGGCAGAACCCTGAATTATGGCGACACCAGGATGAGGATAATTTAGTCTACAGGCAACTGGAAAACATATTGGGCTTTTGAAGAGAGAAATACCACACACAAGCCTCATTTAACAAATATTTAGTGCACGTCTTTCATGGTTCATGCTGTAGACTAAGTACTTAGATTTTGGAGATGAAGAAGATTTGGCATGCACCTCTTTCTTCTCAACAGAAATGGAAGTCCAGTGGATATAGGAATTATTGAAAATATTTCATAATAGTGCACTTTTAGTCACCGAGAATGATCTGGCCAGTGGAAAGAGGGGAAAAAAAAAAAAGATTTAACAGATACTGATTCAGTCAGCTGAATTTGCAAACAGACAAGAGGTGTGACATGTGGAAAATGGATGAATGAGTCACACAGAAGTTCAAGTTGAGAATCTGGGAGGATAGAAATGAGGCGAGAACAGACATGAGAAGAGAAGCCTTGCCCAAGCCCATCAAAGGCCCTTCCGAGCTCCAGTGGCCGCAGAGCGATGCTCTCCCTTCAGCTCATTGCCGTGTCTTCAAGAACATCAGCATCATGATCACGGAAGGATGGTTATGGAAGGATGCTAGTAAACGATTGTGAATTACCTTTTAAAATTGTTTTCTAAGTTTCCAAACATGAAGATGCACCAGGAAAAACACATGTCTGAAATGCAAGGCACACATACAGCCCTAAAGCAAACATGCCTGTCATTTTAGAGATCTTGGGTTGCACTCACAATCTGTTGTCTTCCCTAGTTACCTGCTTTGTAAAAATTGTGTGTGTGCATGTGTGCGTCTCTCTGTGTGTGTGTGTATGTGTACATGTGCGTACATGCGCATGTGGAGGCCAGAGGTTGATACTGATGCTCTTCCTTGTAAACACTCCTTTTTAAAAATTTATTTATTTATTTATTTAAATTTTATTTTATTTTATTTATTTGAGAGTGACAGACACAGAGAGAAAGACAGATAGAGGGAGAGAGAGAGACGCGCCAGGGCTTCCAGCCTCTGCAAACGAACTCCAGACGCGTGCGCCCCCTTGTGCATCTGGCTAACGTGGGACCTGGGGAACCGAGCCTCGAACCGGGGTCCTTAGGCTTCACAGGCAAGCGCTTAACCGCTAAGCCATCTCTCCAGCCCTAAAAATTTATTTATTGACAGAAAGTCTCTCACTTGAACTACTGGCTGGGTTAGTCTTGCTAGCAAGCTTGACCTGAGGGTCCCCTACCACTGCCTCCCAACTATGGGAAGTACAGCGGGCTTCTATGCCCACCCAGCATTCACACGGGTGCTGAAGATCTGAGCTCAGTGCCCACACTGGTGGGGCAAGTGACTCATCAACTGAGCCATCCCTTAGCCCCCTAGTGGTCTGTTTTTGAGACCAAGAGAAAAGCTCTTTGATAGAATTCTTCATCATTATAAGGAATTAATGACCCATTCAATTTTATTTAAGTATTTATCTATTTATTTGAGAGCGAGAGAGAATGGGCCTACAAGGGACACTTGATACTGGAAACAAACTCCAGACACATGCACCCTGCATGTCTAGCTTTAAGAGGGTACTTGGGAATTGAACCCTGGCCAAGAGGCTTTGAAAACAAGCACTTTTAACCACTGAGTCATCTCTTTAGCCCTTGTTTGGTTATTTTGAATGTCCATCTTCCTGCCAAACTGGAAGCGTCCTGAAGGCAGAGACCATGGCTCTTTTCCCACAGTGGTTCACTGCTATATCCCTGGCACATAGCAGAATTCCTGGCATGGAGGACACATTTCAAAATTGATGAACTAAGACATTTATAATTGAAAAGAGCTTAATGTTTAAATTTCTCCCATGAGCTTTTCCATTTTCACAGGTTAATTATAGAAAGAACAGCAGGAGAAGGAATCATCGGCTGATGAAGAAACCTAGGACATAAAAACCGGGCTTGGGAGGATATCTGACATTCTAGGTACATTTTATATACAAATTTCCCATATTCCTCATTTCTCAGCCCAGTGTGGTTTATGGTCTCCAATATTACCAAATAAATGCTTTACAAGTTCGACATGTTAATTGGAGATGTTAAAATCTGGCACTAAAAAGAATAAACAGCTATTTCTCACATATGGATGCGACCCATTGCATTCATTTTCAGTTGTTATAACAAAATACCTCAGGCTGTATAATGTATAAAGAAAAGAGACTTATTTCAGCCAGGAATTCTGGCTTCTGGTGAGGGTCAGCTTGCTTTTGCAATGCGTTCTTTTGGCAGAGCAAGAAGCACTGCCCACGGGAGAAGTATTGGCCCTTTCAAAGGCCCTGCTTCTCAGCTCGCCACCTTCGCAATGAAACCGCACCGTAAGTTTTGATGACAGCAAACCGCAGCCAAGCCACAGTTCTAACTCACTAAGTGTTTCTTATTACTCAAATCAAAATTAATATGCCCTTTTACTACAGGATATATGTTTTTCTTTTTTTTTTTATGGTTCTCAAGTCTAAATGTCCACATTCCATTTACCAAATGGCTATTCAAGGCTTTCTGTCGAGGAGACAGCAGAGTGCTTGGAGGCATCCGTTTCTCCTTGGTTACTATTTCCCGGGATTCTGGTCTTGAGCATACTGCAGAAGAAACAGGTTGGCTCTCTCTGCGTGTGTTCTAATTCCTCCAGCTTTAGTTTCTGTAAAACCAAAACCTACTTGTGGTAACATTTCCTCCTAAGCTTGGTGGAGGAACCACTCATCTCTTCTCGGGAAGCTACGGCAGATTTTGTTGTCTAATCGCTGGCGTCAGAAATGCTACACACCAGGCAAAGGGATGAAGTGACTGGCTTTTCTACACCTTTTGACTGGCCAACCCTGGTTCTCCTGTCCTGCCTTCCTGATTAAATTATTTGCAGCAGAATCTGGTTTCTATAACCTAGTGCCCTACTCAAGTCGGTGGTTGGTAGAGACAGATCCAGGCAAGAGATCTTTAGGGATGTGGTCATCTGGATTATCTGATTAGCATTTGAGAAAGGGACAAAGCAATATCATGGGGCGACACAGCTACATCACCACTTTGGAACAAGGAGACTCAATGAAGGTCAAATTGTGGCAGGGCAAGTGACTCCTGCGGGGAGGCACTGTGAAGGGTAAAGGGAACTGGGGAGAGACAGCTACCTCTGACAGACCTAAAAGTTTGCAGAGAAAGAAGCACACCAAGCTCAAAACTTTGAATTCAAAGTCATTAGTGATTCTGTGGCATTCAAAACATATTAACAAAACTCCCTGGTAAACTTGAATCCATAGTTATAGTAACTACAATTATCTTTCAGTTAACCAGAAAGTAACAATATCTAACTCCTCATCACAGTGGAGCTTACTACAGTGAGTTTACAAGTGGAACCGAACTGCTGGATTTAATTCTGAGATTCTCACTCTCCATTAGCCTACACCAGACAGGATGAGCTTTTAGGTTTAACAAATGACAACCTTCCCAGCTGTTGGGAAAAGTAGAAAACTCAGCGCTCCTAGAATGTCTTTTCTGGGGTTCCCGCAGCACTGATTACTCGCCCAGAGCCTGTCTGCTAAATGCACTGCTCCATTTCACAGCACTTCATTATCACTGATGACCTTTCCACCATCCCCGCCCCCGCCCCACCACACACTCTATAAACAACCCAAGTCAAAAGCACAGTGATCTTCCGTACATGGCCACTCCCTTTTGCAAGTAGGCTGGTGTCCAGGCTTTAGGTTTTAGATACCCATGATGCAGTGACAGTCATCAAGGCAATTATTTAAGTGCAAGCCCAATGCTTCCCTTTCTGACATTATATTTTCTGATCTTATACAATATATATTTTGCAAAGGACTATTTTATTTTATTTTTATTTTTTAAAAACGAGTGGGAGACAAGGAGAAAGAAAGAGAGAATTGGTGGGCCAGGGCCTCAGTCGCTGAAATCAAACTCCAAACTCTTGCGCCCCCTAGTGTGCATGTGCGATCTTGCACCTGCATCACCTATGAGCTGGCTTACATGGGATCTGGAGAGAGATCGAGGATGGGTCCTTAGGCTTCTCGGGCAAGCATCTCAACCACTAAGCCATCGCTAGCCCCTGGTCTATTTTGATGATGAGGTAAAATGTGTCAAACTGCTTTGTCAATGCAAGAAATTATTTATATATGAGTTGTTATTTTGGGGCTATTACAAGATAAAAGGAGTTGGAACACAAAGGTCTAGATATCAGGCCTAGCTAATGCAATCCATCAGCTGCTGTGAGGCAGAGGGAAGATGTGATAAGCTCTAGAAGATGATTTCTTATTTTGCTATATATCCTCCCCCTAGATTTGTGAAAGTTTAAATAAATAATATAATTCTGAAAGTGCTTTGAAGTCAAGTAATTTTTTTTTTTTTTGAGGTAGGGCCTCATTCTAGTCCAGGCTGACCAGGAATTCACTACGTAGTCTCAGGATGGTTTGAATTCACAGCAATCCTCCTATCTCTACCTCCCAAGTGCTGGGATTAAGGCATGTGTCACCATGCCTGGCTTGTAGTCAAGTAATTTACAAAGTAGATTCTTGTGCTTTTTTCAAATCATTGTATCTGTTATGCATATGGTATGATTTGGTAGTCAATCATGGCCAATCACAGATTAGAAAGAAGTTAATAATTTTACCGGGGTAAGTTTTGGAACTTATTGACTCTTAACATTACTTAATGACTGTTTTACTTACTATTTTACCAAAATAATATTTAATGAACCTGATAAAAGGACAGATATTATTTAAATTAATTCCTAAATTAATTGTAGGTCTCTGTCTTTTTTAATGAGTTCCAAAATACATTCTTCTTCAGCAAAAAAAATCAAACCTCATTAAATATCACAAAGTTAACAGTAAATAAAACTGAGTGAAGAACAGATCTGTCAAAAATCTGCATCTGGGGGCTGGAGATATTGCTTAGTGGTTAAGGCACTTGCCTGCAAAGCCAAAAGACCCAGGTTCAATTCCCTAGTACCCACGTAAGCCAGATGCTCAATGAGGTACATGCATCTGGAGTTCATTTGCAACAGCTGGAGGCCCTGGCATGCCCATTATCACACACACACACTCTCTCTCTTTCTCAAGTAAATAAATATAAAATACTTAAAAAAAAACTGCATCTGTAGTAATCAGCCATTGAGTTCACATTTCTTACCATCTATGATTCTGCCAAGAAGTACTTTAATAGATTATGACCAGTTTTAATTTCCCAAAGCTTGGGCACTACACATAGGAAAACATTAAGTTTTGGAGGATTGGCTTTTTATTGAGACTGTAATATTCTCAGATGGAGAAGCTCAGGTAGAAGATATGTTACTTGATGCGAAGCATTTAGGATTTTCCTTTAAGATGCACTAACATATATGCACTCATATAGAGAATGCTTCCAACACACACAGCCCTCACCTCATAAGCTTTCATAAGATCCCAACAAAATAACTTGCTTGAATTCCTTCCACGTATGTTTTCCACTTTTCCCAGAAAAGTGTTTTTGACATTGTTTTTTTTTTTTTTTTCAGAATTCTAATGTTTCTTTCAAAGTTAACTGTAGGAAAACTCAAAGGACCCCCTCAAAAAATACCCAGCGTTTCTCATACACTGAGTTGGTTCATCCAGGGCATTTTTATTGGCATAGGCAAAGAAATGCCCAGGAGGAAACAGTGAGGGGAAAAGTTGGGACACAAAACTGCACTCAGATTGAGGTAGGTAGTTTAGTTACAATTTATTTGTGTGTGTGTGTGTGTGTGTGTGTGTGTGTGTGTGTGTGTGTGTGTGTGTGTGTGTGTTCATGTGTGTGATGGCGCATGTGGCGACCAGAGGCCAACATCAGGTGACACTTTGAAGCACTATTGTTTTCTGTTTTGGAGATGGAGCCTCCCATTCACCTGGAGCTGACCAAGTAGGCCAGATTAACCCTAGAGATGCTTTTGTCTCCATCTCCCCACTACTGAGATTACAGACTCATGCCAGTCCACCTGGCTTTCCCCCTCTGCTTTCTGCCATCTGAACTCAGATCCTCATGCTAACGTGGCAAGTACTTATTTATTTGAGAGAGGGAGAGAGAGAGAAAAGAATAGGCACATGCAGATATAGAGAGACAGACAGACAGAAAGAAAGAATGGGCCTCTTAGTCACCGCAAACTCCAGATGCATGTGTCACCGTTTGCATCTGGCTTTACATGGATATTGGGGAACTGAACCTGAGTTCTTTGACTTTGCAGACAAGTGCCTTAACTGCCAAGCCATTTCTCCAGCACCAATGAATAAATTTTTAAAGAAATAAAATAAAGTATGTCAATTTCCTTTTGAAATATTCTCTTGTGCTTATTTGTGAGGTTTACAAGTCTAAGATAGCACCATAACAAAAGGAGGGAAACTTCAACATGCAAGTAAAAATCTATGAAATTAATGAATATGGAAAGAAGACCTACCACAGTGAATACATAAATCCTAGAATGACCTATAATACATGACAGGAACTCAGCAAATGCAATGAAAATACATGCTGAAGTTGAACTATTCAGTTAACTGACGTTTTTCATTTGTTCTAGTGACATCACTGGAATGAACAGCAGCTTCTGAGTATGCCCACTGCGACCTGCTAACAACTGAGATCACACTGGCAAAACTTACGTACTATCACATGACAAGGTTTTGATAACACTGATCCTTCTGCCTTTTACATTGCTCCTCATAACACAGCATTTAATCGACTTTCTAAGATGGACAAATGATTCTCAGTAGGGGATTCAGTGTAGGAAATATGTCACATACTATTGAAACATGCAATTTGCCTTGCCCTCTGAGAGGTTTTCCTGTATGAAATTACTCTGCTTTGAATAGAAACTTTTATAAGTATTTAGTGAGTAGGTGTTTCCCAAGCTAATCCAGAAACCTGTTTAACTTCCTGCCCAGTACATGGTCAACCTTCTCTGCTATGCCTGGATAGAACACAGTGACAAGGGTTGGTTATGTCCCAGCACGTGGCAATGTGGAGAGTGTTGTCATTAGCTTTCCTCTCATTGAGCTTCACACTCGATTCCTTCATCAGCATATCAATTCCCACAGCTTTGAGTGACCCATCTCTTTTGCTACAACTCTTCGGACTTCCACACCCATGTGAGCAGCTGCTGGCTTGACTTTTGCAGTTCGATGTCTCATGGGCAACTGAAACTTCACTTGTCTATGTCTGACCTCCTGATTTTGCTCCCACAACTGTTCTGTGCTTGGACCTTTCTTTGTCAACACCAGCAAAGCGTACATGAACCAGTGAGTGGTTCAGGATGTCATGTTCCTCTTCCTTTCTCCCTAACATTCTCGCGAAGTCAACAACTCCAGGGCATATCTTAACTGTATCTGTGCTTCCACGTCCATCTCTCCTCCCTGAATCCCAGCCCTGAGCGTCACTGGTATTGTGTCATCTTTCCATTCACGATCCTCGACAATTTAGTCTCCCAGAAGCAGTTGAAGCGTCCATTAAATATCAAAGTGACCATGCATTGAAACATTCTTCTGCACAGAAACATTCAGTGGATTTCTATGCACCAGAATTTCCTCATCACTTTACAAAGCCCTGATCAATCTGTACCCTTGATATCTCCAATATCACTTCTAATCACTCTGTCATCTCAATACGCACAAGTGTAGTCTTGCGTGAGATTCTTGAGTGTGATGAACTTTTGGCAGCTTTGTACAGCTGTTACTTTTATTACCAGTTAGGAAGTGTTTCAGGCCTGTCATGATGTAATTTTTTTTAAATTTAATTTATTAGTTTTCTTTTCAGCAAATACAGGCAGTTTGGTACCATTGTTTAGGCTCATCCATGATCTACCCCCTCCCATTGGACCCTCCTTGTTGATGTAAATGGGTCGTGCATTGTGGAGTTAGCCCACAGTTATTGGTACGATAAATGTCTCTGCATATCATGACCCAACGTGTGACTCTGACATGATGTAATTTTTATGGTGTCTGTTATTGCCCATTTCTCAGGTTGCACCAGATACCCAAGACCCCAAATCAGATCAACACCTAGTCTGGAACCAGGTCCCCATGATCTTGCAGTTGTAGAGGAGGCACAGGTGGGGCCCCCTTCTCCCCAAATACCCAGGATTTGCTCACTGAAAGCAGAGATGACTGCGCACACAATGATATTTTTGGTGGTGACCACTTTAGGGACATTATTTTCGAATGAATTGTGTGAAGTGGACAGAACATTAAATATTAATGTTGACTGGCATGATCTACAGAGATATTTTCATTCTGCAGAAAATATGCCCAATATAGCCAGAAAATGACCCCCGAGTTTGCATGACTGGAACCTGCATAACGTAAGTTCCTCGAGGGGACTCATGTTACTTTTGTTAAGCGGTTCATGGGGCACACTCAAGCATGTGGCACAGGCTCACACTGCTCCCTAGTACACTGTTTCTCTTGGCATTGCCAACTTATCCTATGAGAGCCAAGTCAGCTCCATGGGCTTCTTATTAGGAGCATATGTTGTGCCCTGACCACTTTACCATAATTGAAACATGTGGATGCATTAACAAAAATGAAGAACTCATGTAATATTGCCTTCTTAATAAACCTTAGGAATGACTTGCAGCTCAATAATTTAATACCAGTTTTAAACAATACAGGAAGTAGAAGGACACTACTGGGCAAGGGAATGAATGAGTAATCATGGATTAAGACATGACCCTCACAGACACATACATTTGGTATTGCTCCTAATTGAATAAGATCTTAAGCACAACAGTTATTAAATCAGAAAATATGTTCAGAGGAATCTTTCTCACCGTCATTGCATTTAAAGCAGCGAGAGCTTATTGTGCTTGCCTAACGGAACCGTGGCACAATTGCTTTTCTTTTCCCATAGCATGTCAAACAAAGGAATAGAATTTATTGCTTAAAAAAATAGACTATCTAAAAGTCAGGATATGAATAATTTACTGATGTGCTTTTAATACATATCTGCTAGTAGTTATAATTGCTGCCATAAACTAAAGATGACAAAGAAAAATTATAACATATGTTTGATGTGAGAGTTTTACAAGTAAAGTATTATTTTGACTAAGCTAATACTTACCAGAATCTGTACTCCAAGGAAGGAGTGTCACAAAGCATCAGAATGAAAATTTCTTTGTCACTGAAATGAATTTAATAAAAAAAAATTATGCCCACTATTGTGCTTAGAATAACAAATAATGGTGATAAATGTTGTTATAGAATCTAGTCAAAGTGTCACTTCTCTCCCCTGGGGGTGGATAGACACTAGTAAAATGGATAAGTCATTGTCAGAAGAGCTCACCACTGTATAAAACACACACTCATTTTATGCTTAGTAAGAAACAAAGGTGACACTGAAGAAAAAGAAGCCCGAGTTTTATAAGAGCTAGTTGGAAGACTGGGAGCCCACATGTGCTTAAGGAATGGCGGATGAAAATTTAGGTTTTCTTTCCGAAGAAGAATGTTTATTCTAAGGATGTATAATCAATCAGCTGCTGAGGGAGTTTGTTTTGTTTTGCTCTTTCACTGTGTTCTAAGCTGGCTCTCAAGTTGAAATCCTCCTGTCTCAGCCTCTCTACTGCTGGAATTGCAGGCACACACCAACATACCCAGATGACTTCTGCAGTTTGATTCAGTAAGGGGTATGGGAACTGAAGGGAGGAAGGGGAAGAGAAAAAGATCATGTACGCTATCATCTTCCTCCTTACAGGTCAAATATTACAACAAAAAGCTCTTGAGAGTCAAGGGCTCAAATTCACTTCCAAAGAATTCCACTGCAGTCACTGGAAAAGAAAAGGGAACAGCCAAGAATTTGTGCTACTGGAAAACCTTTGTGTGTGTTAAGATGTACCGAATTCTAAAGCCTCGGTTGCAATGCCTCCAAAGTTTTGGCATTAACTGCCTTGCTCTCCTGCTTCTAATTTATTTAATGGCATCTTCTTTAATTACAGAATGATAAATTTGAATTGCCAGTTTTACTTTCCTCATCAAACTCAAATGTGAGACACTCACAATGCTGATTCTAAAGATTAGCTCATTTCTCTGCCAAAAAGAAAAAAAAGAAAGCCAGCACGGCTCTTATGGGTTCAGTACTGCCCATTCTGTTTCATAACAGTTGCCTCCTAAGGGACAGCACCCTCACTTAAGAAAAATAATCTCCCAGCCTAGTGCCAAGCCTCTTTTGAGGAGCTTTGAATTACTGCCCATTAATACGAACAAAGTTAGTTGAAGCAGAGGCTTGAGATGAACAAATCATATAATAAATATAATATATATAATATAATAATATAATAAATATAATATATTACATTAATATATAATTATATATAATATATATCTATATATTATATAATTATATATAATAATATATTAATATATAATATAATAAATATAATAAATTAGGCTAAAAATGTACCTGAAAATTTAAAGTAATACCACACAGAAAATGAAAACCATGACATAATTGCCTCTAGATGCACAAGAACTAAATATCTGAAATGCAAAATAGTAGTTATCAAAGGACCTTACTCTGAGGGAAATAATAATTTTTGTCTCTATACAAATATTTCTCCTTTGTAAAAAGAAAGTCTTAGCTCACTTCTTGACCTCCTGTCTGGTTCCCAGCTACTCATTAATGATCACCTAATGGTGGTGCCCTGTATCGTAAGGCATTCATTGAGCCAGTAGCACAGCGCAAGGAGCAGGCAGAGGGAAAGAGCTTGAGGACATGGTCCTCCTTCTGCAACTGGACACAGTTGCTCAGCCACGGCTGCCGAACCTTCACCCTGTCCTCTCCCAAGCGAAATAGATCAAAGCTTAGTTAAATGCTGCGTAGAAACAGAGTACTCGAGAGCAGAACGAACATTCGAGCAACACTTCTAGCTACTTCTTTCTGCTCTCTGGGAGAAGGGGAACCACCAGGTGACGTCTCCTCAAGTAGGCAGCCACCCAAATGACGAGTCCTCATTCCACCAAGGGCATATGTGAGCCAGAGAAGTCGCCTCACAGCCTCCTTCACAGCTCAAGAAGACACGGGCGATATGGCTTCCAGTTAGGGGCCAGGTTTAGAAAAAAAAATAGTTCATAGTACTGAGAATCGACAACTGGGATCACCTGAATTTCAAGAGCTTTCTCACATCATAGGAAATCATTGAGTGGGAAAAAAAAGCTACTTATAGCAGGTGTTCTGTTTTCATTAAGTAGAAACTTTGGGTATATTGTGTGTTGATACAATCATTTCCCCCCCTCCCTGCTCCCATTCCATCGAGGGCCCTCCTTACATATGTCTTCCCAAAGAACTTACTTTAGCAAACCATCAAGATACCCAAATATCCATTTAATAATGTACTATTCACAATAGCCAAGATATGGAATTAGCCTAGATGTCCATCAACAAGTAAATGGATGAATATAATACACTGCATATAGATACAATGGAGTTATAATTAATCATAAAGAAAAATAAATTATGTAATTTGTAGGAAAACAGATGGAACTTGAGGTCATTGTGCTAAGTAAAATAAACCCGGCTCATACAAGGAATCCAGATATGATTATATCATACCATATTATATCCTATTATTAATCATATTACTATAGGAAAGCAAAAGGGGGGTATTTAGTTAGAGGGAAGGAACAAACTGGAGGAGAAAACAAGAGAAGGAAGTAAGGTGTGAATATGGAGCAAAGTATATGCTATGCACATATCAAGATATCATTATGAACCCCATTATTTTGTATGTCAAATTTAAAGAAAATTACAGGATACTCCATTAAATTAGAATTTTAGATAGTTTTTTTGGTTTAAGCATTTTCTATGAGATATTTGTGAAATGTTTATACTAAAAAGACTATTCATTGTTTATCTCCAGTTCTAATTTAACTGGGACTCATGCATTCTGTTTGGCAGTGGGAATTTTTAAATGAACCTGAGGTAGCAGAATTTTAAAAGGAACTTCTTTCCCCTTTCCCTGCCTCAGTGGGACTGCAAGGACCCCATGAGCAAATGAAGCCAGCAGACTCTGATGTTCCACACACGTTAGGACTCTGTTAAGGTCCCCTCCCATGTCTGTGTCTTGTGGCAGCTGGCAAACAGAGAACAGCTCTGCATCATGCTGCTTCGGCACAGTCAATCCTTTGTCATCAAGAAGCATGCCCAAGCAACTCATGGTCTAACCTACTTAGCAGCAAATAACCTGTTGTGATGCCCACACAAGTGCAATAGTGGCACACAGCCATGGTGGGGAACCAACTGCTCTTGATTTGGTTAGCTGATCCCCTCAGTGGTATGAGATCCATAGCTGGAGCTGGGAAACAAGTCAGAACCATATCCAAATATTAGCCCATCCTCCAATATCAAGCTACCACCAATCATGGGCTACAAGAGGGCCTACACCTATTGAATTCTCTATTAAAAAAGTAAGCGCTATCTCATTTGTCCTGGTGCTAACTTATTCTCCGTTGGAGAATCTGCTTCTTTTTTTCAGATAGATGTAGATCCTAAGGAGAGAGCCACCCCATCATACCTCAAAAGGGCCCCTAGCTGAAACTAAGAAAAATTGGAGAAACAAGCAAGGGTGCTGATTTCCTGATGAACCGGATGCCAGCACAAAGGGGAAGGAGACCAACACAGAGAAAAATCAACTCCTACCAAATCAGAGAGCCAGAGCCTCAGAGGCCCCAACACCTCAGCACTGAAGCAGACCAAAAATGAATCCAACATGGCCCAGGGAAATTTTGCAGAAGAGGGGGCGGAAAGAACGTCAGAACCACATGTTGGGTCATGAAATGCAGAGACATTTATCTTACCCATAACTGTGGGCTAACTCCACAATGCATGACCCATATACCTCAACAAGGAGGGGCCAGTGGGGAGGTGGGTAGGTCATGGATGAGCCTAATAATGGTACCAAACTGACTGTATTTGCCGAATACATAGCTAATTAATAAAAAAAATTTTTAAAAAGAAGCAAGCACAAGTAACTCCACAGTCTTCCCCCAAAGTTGTCAATTCATGCCTGCTATTATTTAACTTTGGGACCTAGCTTGGCAAAGACGATTTGTGAATATTGAATTGTATCCCACCAAAAATTAATGTTGAATCCTAACCACTGGTACCTGAGGATGTGGCCTAACTGAGGGAAAGAGCTGTAGATATAAATAGCTAAACTAAGGCAACACTGGAGTAGAGCATCCCATAATATGCCATGACTAGTATCCTGATCATAAAAGGGGAAATCTAGACACTTAGACACACTCCCAAGGAGGATTCCACTATAAGTAATGCGTTTGCATATAATACTGAGGTAATACTGTCTGTAATTTGGGGAAAACAGGAAGAAGGTTGTTTTCTAAGTCATTCCTATGAAGTTTTGGAATAAGATTTGGCACTTTCTGAGTAAGCCTTACTGTAGAATTAGGTTTACTCTAAACAATTTAAACATGTAATTCTCAAAATGTGGCCACCTAATCTATCTTCATCATTTGCTACTATAGTAATGTCCTGGGCTCCAAGTCATTCAGACTTTTGGGAGATGGAATTCAGAAATTTTCCAAGTGAGATTTTTAAAATCCATATTAAGAGCCTGGTTCAAGGCCCAATTCTCCAGGACCCATGTTAGCCAGATGCACAAGGGTGCGCATGCATCTGGAGTTCGTTTGCAGTGGCTGGAGGCCTTGGAGCGCCTATTCTCTCTCCCTCTCTCTATCTGCCTCTTTCTCTTTCTGCCTGTCACTCTCAAATAAATAAATAAAAATTCAAAAAAATATTTAAAATACATATTAAAATATAAACTTTCATATGAGTTAAAGTACTTTGGTAGTTATGTAAATCTCTAAATATTATTTGGCCATTCTGGGTTGTTTTGTTTTTTACAAATTAGATTCTGCTTTTCTTATCCTCTATCTTAAGATGCAAAGTTGCCATCCTGCAGCCATTCTGAGAATCCTCTGTCCAAAGCCCAGTGGGCTCTGTGGGTATGGCATACAAGTATAAAATTAGTAATGTTCAAAGGGTTATGATGGCCAGTTTGCTCCAAGGCCCCAGGTTAAACTTATGATGGTGGATGTAGTTTCAATGTACGATTTATAAACACATGAAGTTTCATTTGGCAAAGGCAGATGTCAGTTGAGCCTGATTTTCAGCAATAGGAGAAATTGTGTGTGTGTGTGTTTTCTTCATTAAAATCTGGCCATTCAATATTTAATTGAAAATTATTATTTTTTAACAAGGAAATTCATTTTTATAGTTCTTTCTTTGCCTCAGAAATTTATAACAGCAAAGTAAAATGTGGCAAAGAACATTTCCAACACTAAAACTTAGTCAAGTTGTTATTTAAAAAGCAATGGATCTATTTTGTCACAAAATAATGTATTTGGGAATGTGCCATATTTTTACAAGCAAATAAAGGAAATAAAACAATACATTGTAGAAGTGTAGAGCAAAGCTAGGCATGAGAAAATTCTTTCCAGATATTACCAACAGCATACGAAACAAAAATGTCTTCCATAACTTGAAATAATAGACCTTAATTCCTCCAAAAACGTAGACTCTATAGAGTCACATGCTTTAATCAGACATTAACATTAGCTCTTAATGCATTTATACTTAAAATATTATTAATGCATCTTTCAAAATATCTTCCCTGCAGGCATATTTTGCTAACATGAAACTTTATAAATATTGTGGGTAGAAACACATTTAAGAAAAAGATACCAGGGCAAATCAGATCATGATAATTAAGTTATCAGCAAGCTTGAAATTATACTTCATAGGTTCTTGCAAGGTTTACAAACATATAATCCAGGTAAAATCTGTGCTATCAAAATAACAACCACAAATTTTCAACATATATTTGAAGAAATGTTCAACATGCTTAGCCGTCAGGGAATTGCAAATGATAGCCGCTGAGATTTCATCTCATCCCACTCAGAATGGCTATCATCAAGAAAAGAAGTGACCACAAATGCTAGCAGAGACGTAGGAAAAGAGGAACCCTCATTCGTTGCTGTGAGAGTAAGCTAAGACAGTCATTATGGAAATCAGTATGGAGGTTTCTCAAAAAATTAAAGAAACAGATTTACCACATGACCTCTCTGAAGAACTTCTGGGCATACAGCTGGAGAAGTCTAAATCCTGCCGTAGACACTTTCATAGCCATGCTCATTGCTGTTCTATTTACAATAGCGAGGAAATGGATGGGGAAACGTGACTTGCATACAGACATAGATACAATGGCACTTTATGTAGTAGTAAAGGAAATGAAATTATGAAATGGATGGATCTGGAAAGTTTTATATTAAGTGAGGTGACCCAGACTCAGAAAAAAATTGCATGTTATCTCTGATATGCAGATTCTAACTGTTAATGCTTGTACGGATGTAAATAAGGGCTATAAGAGTGAGTATAGGCTGTTAAGCTCGATAGGAAACTATGTGAAGGGAACACAAGGTATTGGGAAATAGGCAGGAAGGCAGGTGACAGGATACATGAGACATTAAAATTGAAAGGAAGCTACTGGGTGGGAGGAGATGGGGCATAAAGAAACCAAACTTTGCTTGAAAATTCCATAAAAAATATCATTTGTATGCTAATCCAATGTCTAAATAAAAATGCACAAGAAAAAGTATGCTATCAGGCTGATAATTTTAAAAATGGGAATTGATATAATGCTTTTTTAATATTCATTATGAAGGATTAATGATGTAATTTTTCTTAGCATTTATGTTCATCCTAATGGTCACCCCTCAGTGGGGTGGGCAGAAATTAGGATTTCACTTTCTGAGTGTCTCTAGTAGGTTTGCTTCTGCATTGTTGGTGACACGGAAGGCAGATTTGACATCCCAACATCAACAAGGAGGCCCAGATTCTGGGACTTGAGAGAGCAATAATGCCCATCTCAGTGATTCCTAAATTCCCAAATCTCATTACTTTAGTGTTTCCACTGGAAGGGACAGGTGTTTTGTCACAAGTGGCACGCGCGCGTGCGCGCACACACACACACACATCCAATGATGAATGATCTCAAAGAACTAATGGTATGGAAAGCAAGTTCCAGAGACATAGATGATATAATTTCACTTCTATAAATAAAATGTGACACAGTTTGTTTAAGGATACATGTGCATTTTTTTTTTTTTATATTTGAAAGAGATCGAAAGCTGCCACAGCTATAGCCACAGTCTCTAGTTTCATGGATAACATTTTACATTTTATTTCTTAGGGGAAATGAGGTAGAATGTGTAAGCATTAGACAATAATCTATTATGGAGCTTGATAGGAGTGGCTTTGGTTTTTTGTACTTTCTAAACATAAGCATAATATAAATTGGGGGCTGGAGGGATGGCTTAGTGGTGAAGGCATTTACCTGCAAAGCCAAAGGACCCAGGTTCTATTCCCCAGGGCCCATGTTAGCCAGATTCACAAGGGGGCACAGGTGTCTGGAGTTTGTTTGCAGTGGCTGGAGGCCCTGGCGTGCCCATTCTCTCCCTCTCTCTCTTTCTCTCTCTCTCTCTCTCTCTCTTTCTCTCTCTCTCTCTCTGCCCTGCTTTCTCTGTCAAATAAATAAGTAAATAAAAATAAAATATTTAAAAAGAATAATAAAAACTGGGCTGGGGAGATAGCTCAATGAGTAAAGTTCTTGCTGTACAAAGCTTGATGATGACCCAAGTTTGGATCCCCAGCACCCATGTAAAGCCAGATGCAGTAGGGAGCATCTGTAATCCCGGTCCTCCTACAGCAAAATGGGAGGTGGAGACCGGAGAAGCCCCAGGGGTCAGCTAGCCTGGAATTCAGAGCAGTGGACAAGAGACCCTGTCTCGAACAAGGTGGAAGGTGAGGGTACTGAGGATGGTCCTTAGACCTCCGCATACGCACTGGGGTGCAGGCGCTCCTGCTCAGGGGACACACACAGACACTGAACCAAGAATCAGGTCAACCACTGCGCACGTTGAAAGCTGTGTCACAGGAGGGGTAAAACACTAAAGTTTAAACAGAAGAACTTAAAAATATTAAAATAGGGAGTCGGAACCATTTTCAGCAAAAGCTGGTGGCATGTGCTTATAATACCAGAACTGATGGGGCAGAGATAGGGATGGAGACAGGGAATGCCTGGGACTCACAGGCTTGCAGTCTAGCTGAATCAGTGAGCTTTTATTGGAACTCTCTTACTTGTCATGGAATGTAGTATAATGAAGAAATGAATTCACTGGAATCATAAACAAGTAAGTACAATTACCATGCCTGAATATGGATAATTCTCTTAGCATTACATATAATTTACTAATATCATAGTCCAACATGTCACTTAGAAACAAGAGACAACCAGTAGAAGTGTAGACACCTATCAAAATTACAGGAGATAAGCTCTCAGAAGACATTAACCGGTTCAGCATATAGCTTCCAGACATCTGATTAATGCTGGGCAAGAAAAGTCCCATTTACAGACATTCCCCAACGTCATCTCCATGCATGCCTTTAAGCAGTTTTGGCATCCCCAGATTTCTCTCAAGAACAGCCAATGCAGCGAGTGCTAGCTGCGTTCTCTAAGCACCGTCTATCTGGACACTGCACTAAGCAGCAGCATGTCAAAACCACGGAAGCCCAGAAAGCAAGGGCACAGGTATCAGGCCTGGGCCATCTGCCCCGAACAACATTCATTCTCCACCTCTGTTTCATGTGACTTGTTCAAACATGAGGCTTGCTTATAATAAAAAAACGAGTAACTTCATTTCTATCAACCTGGTCTATTTCAACTAAATTACAAAATAAAAATCAACTAGGCTTTGCAAGATCAATTAGGGTTCTAACTGAAATATTTTCAACCCAGCAATTCTTAAACACTTGTTTGCTATTTGTATACTAAAAAAGATAAATTAGGTTAGGCTTCAGTTCATCTTTCTTTCCTTTTTCCTTTCTTTCCTTCCTTCCTTCCTTCCTTCCTTCCTTCCTTCCTTCCTTCCTTCCTTCCTTCCTTTTTTTCTTTTTTGGTTTTTCGAGGTAGGGTTTCACTCCAGCTCAGGCTGACCTGGAATTCACTATGTAGTCTCAGGGTGGCCTCGAACTCACAGCAATTCTTCTACCTCTGCCTCCCAGGTGTTGGGATGAAAGGTGTGTGCTACCATCCCCAGCTAATTTTTCTTTAACTATTAAAAATCTTCAAATAATTCAAATGTATAAATTAATTATGGTTGAGTAGTTACATATGGAACTTAATGTGATGTGACAATGTTAAATAATGAAGGAAAAGTCACTTCTGCTTTAACTTTTCTATTGACAATCTTCATACATATACATTATATATTTTGTCCATAATCCCTTCCCATTACTTTATTTTGTCTCCTATCCTTCAGCCCCCTTTTACTGAACCCCTTCATTCCAAATAGATCTTCTATTTATTTATTTAAAAAAGAGAGAAAAAGGGAGAGAGAGAGAGAGAAAGAGAGAGAGAGAGAGAGAGAGAGAGAGAGAGAGAGGGAGAGAATGGGTGTGCCAGGACCTCCAGCCACTGCAAACAAACTCCAGATGCATGTTCCACCATCTGGCTTATGTGGGTCCTGGGGAATTGAACCAGGGTCCTTTGGTTTTGCAGGCAAATGCCTTAACCACTAAGCCATCTTCTCTGGTCCCATTTTTTTCTTTTATTTTTTTAATCTTCTTATATTTTAATGTCATTTTCCCCTCCTGTATCATCCATAAGAACATGTTGATGGACCCAGTATTGCATATATGTTATGTAGGTAATAACACCTTCTGTGAGCTAATGAATGCAAGGCCACTTAAAGGACAGTGTTTCAAGCACTTCTCCCCATCTTTTGGCTCTTATATTCTTTCTGTTTTGAAATATTTATCTAGTATTTTTAAAGGCTATACTTTATTTTCCCCTCCCCTGCCCACTTACATTCTTTCTTCCACCTATTAGGAAATGTTTTCTGAGCCTTGGAGAGTGTGATAAGAGATCTATCATTGAGTTCTGAGCACTCAGGTGTCACTTCTTGTCAGCACTCTGATGAGCTTTTAATCTCCTCAGATGTTACTATCATCTGCAGAAAGTAGCTTCTCTGACCAAAGGTCAGAGCAGCAATAATCTATAGGCATAAGCATAAATATTTAGAGAACAATTTGATTGGTGCTACATATCCATTTTTCCAAAACAACAGTAGCAACTTCCCCCTTAGTGTCTATGTCCTTCGTAGCAACAGGCTTCTGCCTGGGTTTTCAGTATCAGGCAGGAATTCCCTTCCATGGAACAGATCTCTAATCTAATCTAATCTAATCTAATCTAATCTAATCTAATCTGAGAGCTGAGGGTTACCCCCATAGCAGACATGACACTATTGCAGCCATGAGAACATCTTGCCTGGCTAGTCATTTGTGTACATCGCAGGGTCCAGTGCTGTTTAAGACTGATGATGACTTTCCCAGAAGCCTACAGAGCACTTTCCAACACCATGACAGTTAGCCAGCAAGGACAAGTCTTCTATTTCAGTTCCAGATTGAATTCTCAGTGTCCTGAAACCTAAGCAGGTGGTATCTTTAGCAATGGGGTTTTACATCTAGCTTTGGTAAGCAACCAAGAGCACTGGTCATAACCTATAGTGTTTGGGGGACCTCAGGGGCCTCCCTGACCAACAATTCATTGGGAGGTAGTCCCACATCTGGCACTGGGATGTTCTTTAGTAACCTATGGTTCTAAGCACAGCATTATTTGTCCCCACTGAATTCTTCTGCCCCCAAACTCTCTTTTTTTCAATTATATTTTAAATTAGCTAATAAAGAGGTAAGTTTTATTTTTATTTATTTATTTGAAAGCTGGAAAGAGGCAGAGTGAGTGAGTGAGGGAGGGAGACAAGGAGAGAAAGAAAGAGAGAGAGAGAGAGAAAGGGAGAGAAAATGGGCACGCCAGGACTTCCAGCCACTGCAAAAGAACTCCAGATGCATGCACTCCCTTGTGCATCTGGCTTACATGGGTCCCGGGAAACTGAACCGAGGTCCTTTAGCTTTGCAGTCAAGCGCCTTAACCGCTGAGCCATCTCTCCAGCCCAAGAGGTAAGTTTTCATGTGACCTTTTCATAAATTCCTTATTTTGAAGGGCACTTCACCCCTGCTTTTGTCTAAATTTTTGCATATTTAAAAATTTTAAAGCAAAACATTTAAGTTTATGTTACTGGATTTTGTTAATCCCACAACCCAAAACCAGAGTTTTGAGTAAGGATTCTAGTGTAAAGAAAAAAAAAGAAAAAGAAAATCAGACCAGCACCACATACTCTCTGTGTGACCTTTGGCAACACAATCGTTCCTGATTCCATCTTCTTCATCAATAAAATGAGACTTCCTAGAATCCTTTGCCTACATTCCGCAACTGTTAAGAAGTCAAATGAATCACCATGATTTACCCGTGTGCAAGCACTTTGGAAAGCATTAAATCTTCTATGTACCTTCTATATAGTACTGCAACATCAGCCTAGATGAAAAATAAACAAAGGGGATAAATATTCCCATGTAGGAAAGGTTGGGACAATTTTCCCTCATGCTTCTTACTGTTAGATATCTTCTTGGCACCCAAGGGTTTCTCTCCTCTTCCCTTATGCTAAGGATGACTTCAAACTATGCTCGGGAAGTGAGATGACCAACATGCTTGACAGTTTTTGACACTGTCGTCTTAACAATCCACAGTCTCTTAGGTCCAGTGCTAAATTCTCACCAGGACTCAAGGGTTTTGAAGCTCCAGATATTCTAGTGACAGCAGATGCATACAAGAGGAGTTTATACTATCCCCTGAAAGGTGTACAAAAATATTTTATATTCTGCATTCTATCCTCAGAGTTTTATCTCCCCCAGATCAAAATGAAACGAATGAAGTGGAGGAAGGAGGGAACAGGTGGATATGGGACGGCGATGATGTTTATGGGATGGGGAAAAGGGAATATGAGCATCCCCGGGTACGTTTTATTTCTTAGCAGCTTATTTTCTACTTGGAGTGAAATTTCTCACACTTTCTCATAAGGGGAATATGTTTTCTAAGGCATGGGTAAAGGGGAATTGAGCCACTCTTCTGTCCTGTGAACCCAGGATGGAAAGTAACATCAGTCAGAAGCAATCAATAACAGCAACAGAGAAGGAGAGCAGAGTGCTCATCCCTAGAGGTCTCCGGCGGGACAGAAACGAGACAAATGCAGAGTCATTTGGAATTAGAGGTACTTTTAGCAGGTCATGGTTCCAAAGATTCCGCCCATTGTTACACTTCACTGAGAGCTCCTCTCCCAGCCTTAGCGTTCCAGGCTCCCTAGCAGCACCTGCGTTCCTCCCGGCCCCAAGATCAGATCTTTCTCCACGGGACAAGTACTCCTGGTACATGGAGCAGGTCGGAGCCTAGTCTACCTTTCACCAAGCAGAAGTGAGACAAGACGACCGTGGCCCTGTGCCCACGGGACACCTCTGACTCTGTGAATGGCCATGGCCTGCAGAACTGGTGGGAACTCACCAGGAACTCAGTCATCAAGGCATTAAGCAGATTGGAGGGTTGCTGTGAGGCATCAGCCATGTTCTGAAAAGTTGTTCATCACGGAAAATGCACTCCAATGTTTAGCAGACACTTTTGTAGGATATTACTTAATCCTAAACTTTAGATGAGAGATTTTTCTTAAAGTAGTAAAGAAATGTCTGCTTCTGTAGGTATACTGAAACTTCAAGGTAAAAAAAAAAAAAAAGGCTACCAAACATCTTTTCCCTTTTGGCAATAATTAAAAGAAAATCATCTCCCTCGATAGATAGCTGCTTGGTTTGCCAGGCAATATGCTAAAACAGAATTTAAAGAAGAGTCTACCTCATATGAGTATTTGTTTCTGCATTCTGCATTCTTTTTAAAAAAATTTATTTATTTGAGAGCAACAGAGAGAGAGAGAAAGAGGGAGAGGGAGAGAGACAGAGACAGAGAGAGAGAGAGAGAGAGAGAGAGAGAGATAGAGAGAGAGAGAGTGAGTGAGGGAGGGAGAGAATGGGTGCACCAGGGCCTCCAGCCACTGCAAATGAACTCCAGATGCATGTGCCCCTTTGTGCATCTGGCTAATGTGGGTCCTGGGGAATTGGGCCTCGAACTGGTGTCCTTAGGCTTCACAAGCAAGCGCTTAACTGCTAAGCCATCTCTCCAGCCCTGCACTCTGCATTCCTAAAGAAAGTCAAAAGTACTATATTCACCAACAATAGAATATATATACATATATATATTCTCTCAATGTATAATATATACAATAAATATATCATACATTGGATTGTAAGTTTCTCCAAAACAAGAACCTTGGCTGGAATTCGACAGGTATGTGTGTGTTTGCTTGTGTGGGGATGCATCTGCATGTGCGTGGAGGGAGGTTCCAATACACGTGTGTGTACTGAAGCCAGTGGTTTGTGTCAGGTATCTTCCACTCTCGCTCTCCACCTGCGTTCAGTGAGACCGAAGGCTTGCTCCCCTGACTCCACTCCTGAGCAATGGCTCTGCAGGCAGGCAAGTTTTGCAGGTACCGAGCACCCAGATTCTCCTCCTCATACTTGAATGGCAGGTACTTTATCCCCTGAGCAATCTCCCCAGCCCCTGGCCACAATGATTCTAACAAAGGAAATGAAAAGAATACAAACAAATATATAGCACAATCAAGTCCACTTTGTGTATTTTTATCCACCCCTAATTTTGCTAATTGTGGTTTTTCAGGGACCTTGTAAGAAGTCACACTGCTCAGATTCAATGTTATGAAGAAAGCATTTTCAAGTACCTTTCTTTGTCAACCCAGGTTTTGAAAACACCCTTCCTTCCCTTCCTCCTTCCCTCCCTCTCTCCCTCTTTCTGTTCCTTCCTTCCTTCCTTCCTTCCTTCCTTCCTTCCTTCCTTCCTTCCTTCCTTCCTTCCTTCTTCCTTCCTTCCTTCCTTCCACAATAATGGTAGTAGATGGCATATTGAAGAGTCCTTCCAGTGCTGGAAAGATGGTTTATAGTTAAAGCGCCTGCCTACAAGGCCAAATGACCCAGATTCAATTCCCTAAGACCCACATAAGCCAGATGCACAAGGTGGCAAATGTATCTGGAGTTGGCTTGCAGTGGCTGGAGGACCTGGCATGCCCATTCTATCCTCTCTCCCTCTTTCTCTCTCAAATAATTAAGTAAAAATATTTTTTTTTTTAAAAAAAGAGTCTTTTCAGCTTTATGGGTTAATTTTATGTCTGGCACCCCAGGTCACGTGGTGAGTATTTCAAGTCTCCTGTCTGGCCAGGTTCTATACTTTACGCAGCTCCTGACAGCCCCTATGACAGGGTCAACATGCAAAGCTTCTGTGCCTGATTAAGCATTAGGCCAACACACTTTGGCATCATTTCTAGATTAAAATTTGTATTCACTGCATTTATTCCATACCACCCCATCTTAGTACAGGGTCTGCAGAAGAAGCTGTCAACATTTTCCTGAGTATTTGTGCACAGGTCATTACTTAATACCAAACATACCTTTTTATAGATAAAAAGCAATTTAGACTTAGCTCCAGGGAAAGGCTGTTAGACACGAGCAGTCATCTTTTCTTCTCTGCCTTTTTTTTTCTTTCCCCTGTGAGAAACCCGTGAGACAACAGAACAGCCCGTGCTATGTACATAATTAAGGCAGATGTTCTCAATCTTTATTTTCCTTGCTAATTTTGACAGGTGAAGAAATGTGCTTGTCTTTTGTGTAGTCACCTATTTTCTCTCAAATGTGCCCTATTTTTCTCATCGCCCACCATGACTGCTCAGAGAACAAGGAGGAGGTTGGTGTGGGGCATGGGGCAAGAGCATGAGCCCTGTGAAGTTATTGCTAGGCCAGAAAATGAAAAGATTAGATGAATAATATTAAATATACTGAACTTCATGCATGCACCTTTATCAGTCCAGGAATACAGCAGCTGCTCTCTCGTCCCTCTCTATTGAACATAATAAAGTCTATAGAAACTTGCCATATTTTGATAATACAGGCCAAGCAACATACCTGAAGGGCCAAGATCTGGTGTTGTCAAACCAGGCAGGCTTACAGCATTGGCAAGCACATCCTTTCTCCAAGCACACTCTTTGCTTCTGCACCGATACGGGTGATTCAGAGAGTAAAGACAGCCATCGTGAACCTTCCCTGTCAGCCTAACTGCGTTTGACATCCCCTTGGAGATGCACCCCTAGGCGTGTCTGCGAGGGGTCCCCTGAGAGGGTCAGCCGAGGAGGGAAAGACCCACTCTGAATGTGGGAGGCACTGTCCCATGGAGTGGGGTTCCAGACTAAATAAAAAGGAAAATGGAGAACACAAGCTGTGCATCTGAATTCACGTTTCCCTACTGTGGACACATATGACCAGCTTCCTGCTGAATCTGCCTCAACATGATGGTCTGTATCCCTTCTTCCATCATGGAACACAAAAATAAACCTCTGTCCCTCACTTGCTTCTTGCCAGGTGTTTTGTTATTGCAGTGAGACAAGAAATAAATATGCTCTCCTTTTCCTTCGGAGCTCCTAGCAGCCTGGAAGCCACACAGCTTAGGGGAGAGAATTGTCTTCTATTCTCCGTGGTATATGGTGTCTCATTTTCACACCCACACAAAATGTTCTCTGATGGGAAATGAGTTCCTTTCTAACACATCTGCATAATACAATTCATGAGAGGCCCACAAAGCTGTAGTCATGGGCCCCCTCTACTGTCCTATTGCCCTGAACCCCTGAGCATCTCCCGCCCTGAAAGGCAAGGCGTCCAGCAGTGGAAAGGCTTTGCCACAGTGGACCCTGCTTTCTGCTTCCAGAGCACCCCTGCTTTGGGAGCGGCTCGACAGCAAAACCTGTTCACCGCACCTCTGGCTCTGTTCTCTTCAGAGGCTCCAAATCTGCAGTGCAGATTACGAGATATGTTTAGGCGACTCCAAACCTCTTGGCATCGACGCAGCAACTCTAGTTCCTTCCCAATTCCTCTTATACCTCTGACAATTATTCCAACCTCCATCCTACGTGATGACCTCACTCCTCTTTGCAAAGCCCAGCATGGTCTATATGGTTTCTTTTTTTAATATTTTTTGTTCATTTTTTATTTATTTATTTGAGAGTGACAGAGAGAAAGACAGATAGAGGGAGAGAGAGAGAATGGGCGCGCCAGGGCTTCCAGCCTCTGCAAACGAACTCCAGATGCGTGCGCCCCCCTGTGCATCTGGCTAACGTGGGACCTGGGGAACCGAGCCTCGAACCGGGGTCCTTAGGCTTCACAGGCAAGTGCTTAACCGCTAAGCCATCTCTCCAGCCCTATCTGTTTTTATACAAGCACTGAAACTGTCCCCTTTTGGAAAGATACCTTCTATTGCCTGAACAGCACACTAAGATTTCACCAGTAACCCACAAGACTGTGGCCACGTGGGAGTCTGGACCGCCAAGGGCAGAAGGACTGGTGAGAGACAGCATGAAGGCCGCGGATCTGGGGATGTGGTTTGGTGGTTTCATGCAGCATTGGTTCCATCCCTCTGAGAGGAACTGCAGAAGTAGGAACCACAAAGATGGGTGTAGTGCTTCATGCCTTTAAAGCCTAGTACTCAAGAGGCTGAGGCAGGAGGATTATAGGTTTGAGTCTAGCCCAAGCCATATTGTGAGTTCCAGGTCATCCAGGGCTACAATGCAAGACCCTGTCTCAAAGCAAACAAACAAACAAACTAAAAGTCAAGTAAGAAAGCAATCAAGTAAACACACGGGCAAGCCAAGGAAAGCAAAGGCTGAGAGAGGAAGTGAAGTAGGAACCCCACAGTGTTAGACACAGATGAGGCTCATGCTGACCTCAGGGCCTTCACAGGAGAGGCCTGACCGGTGGGGATGCAGGGGGCGGGGCACCGGAGAGGCTTGCATCTTTCGCTGGGGAGCTGGCAATGTCTTGGTTCAGGGGAAATTCCACTGGGTTTGGGTTCCAGATGAGTCTCTAGACCCACACACACAGTGGAAGCAGGGGATCAGAGCCAAACCGAATGAGCTGGAACGCAGGGGAAGAGAGGGGTAAGGGTGGCTCTGTGCAGGGAAACACTAAACAAAGTGGACCTGGGGAGACGTTCACACCCAGAGCACACTTGGTGACCCACCCAGAATGGCCGTGAGGCAGGTGGTGCTCAGCTAACCGGAGGTACACCGACACCTCACCAAATACACAGCCCGAGGCAGCACCCACTGCCCATGAGCTGGACTTCAAGGCAAAGAACCCAGGTTCGATTCCCGAATTCCCACGTAAAGCCAGATACACAAGGTGACACATGGTTTGCGGTGGCTAGAGACTCTGGTGCACCCATTCTCCCTCCTTCTCTCTCTCTCAAATACATAAATAAATGAAATGTTAAAAAAATTTTTCTAACTTTTGTTTGGTATTCTGTGACTCCAAGACAGGTGGATGGGAGTCTCCTGCATACCTTTGGTGCCAGGCACTGTGCTAGGTATATATATATACATATACATATATATACATATATGTGTGTGTGTGTGTGTGTGTGCGCATTTATATATCTCCTGTCTAATTCTTACAACCTTCCAAGAAATGAGTGAACCAAAGTTAACTCACACATTTCTGATCTCAGCTTAAAAGCCATGGTTCTCAGAAAGGCTCCTCTAACACTGTCATCGGCATTTAATGTCCCTAGCTATTTTCTATACAGTCATCTACATTATCAGATGCCACTCAGTATAGATTATGCCCTGTAATTCATGAATGTGAGCAGAATCCCTGCTGGCATATATTGTGTCCATTCTGTCTTCTAACTGGCCCCACCTTTTAAAAAATAAATTATTTGACTCATAATATTTGACTCTTTAAAAAAAAAATATATATATATATTTAAAAATTATTTGAGAGAGAATGAGCATGCCAGGGCCTTCAGCCACTGCAAACGAACTGCAGACATGTGCACCACCTCGTGCGCATGTGTGACATTGTGGGTTTGCATCACTGTGTACCTGGTTTACGTGGGATCTGGAGATTTGAACATGAGTCCTTAGGCTTCACAGGCAAGCCCCTTAACTGCTCAGGCATCTCTCCAGGCCTGGGCTCACACTTTTTACACACAAGTCATCCAAAGATAATTTTGCCTCCTGAAATGCCAAACTGTGACCACTGGAGTTTAATATTTCTAAAGAGCTGAGATAATATCAATATAACACACAAATTGGGTTTTCTTTGCATGTGTGTGGTGTACATGCATGCATGTGTTTGTTCATGTGTGTGCCCATGTAGAGGCCAGAGGCCGACATCAATTACCGTCCACCTTGTTCGTTGAGAAAGGGTCTCTCGCTAGCGAGGCAGTGAGCCCAAGGGCTGCCCGGTCGCCACCTCCCTCACACTGCAATTACAGACACGAGCTGATGTGTCCAGCTTTCAAGTGAGTGCTGGGATCCAGCCTCGGGTCCTTCTGCTTCTGTGTGGAGCACTTTACGGACTGAGCTTTCCTTCATTCCTCAGCCCAGCTTTTCTTAAACAGAGCGTGACGCAGCACTGACTAGGTCTTCACTGTCTCTGGAGATCGCATCAACTTACTTGTCTCACTTTGACAAGTTTCTAAGAAAACAGGCAAGATGGCATTATGCACATGTGAAAGGCATTCTTTTTGTTCTCTTCTTGAATTCACATATTAAGAAACTTCTAAGAGAAATTTCCATAGTTCCAGGAGAAAAAAACAGGTCTTCCTTTAGAGGAAACTCGGTTAGCTGACATGTGGGTCTCTGGAGTGTTAATCTCAGAGACTCATGAAGCCTTTATCACCACTTCCCTTCCCTGTGTATGGGGGGGGGGGGTGAGGTGTCACGTGACATACTGGCACCAAATATATTTGGCCTTCATTTGGGAGGAATCAATAGACCTCATACTTGTCCATCTCTAACCGAGGTGGGAAGACTGCTCCTGTGATCCAATAAACTCAGAATCAAGAAGCCTCTGTCAGCTAGGCAGTACATGAGGTCCCGAGTCGCATAAACACCGAGGAAAACAAATTACAGACAGCTGAGGAAATACCAACAAGGGCTTGTAAACAAGATCCCAGGAAATCACTCTGCTCGTCAGATTGATCTTGCATAGTTCAAGCTTTTTCAATGTTTTGCCCAAAACTGTCTCACATTGAATTGATGTCACCACAGACCACTAGACGGGTGTTTGCTTGAATCAAGTTCATGTGAAAATGGCTGTGCGTGGATACTGGCGGCAGGAACAGCCCACATTGTACTTCAATTCCACACCACCTGTCACTAATTCCAGAGACCATTTTCATTCTCATTTTAGTAAGAGGAAACTGAAGTTTCAGAAAATGACCTCACACCGCGCAATATGTAACAAACAACAGGTCTGGATTGGGCACGAGCTCTTTCTTTTCTTCCTCTTTTTTTTTTTTTTTTTTTTTTTGCTGTGCTAGAGATCTGACCCAGGACCTCGCCCATGCTAGACAAGCACTCTTATCAACTAGTTACATCCACAGCGAGGTCTGCTTTCATTCAAGGTCTCTAGCTGTGAATACTCCCTGTGGAATTTCATCGCTGTAGACTAGCAAGCCCCGGGCCCCAAGGCCTTTATCTGCCATGTGGAGCTCATCTTACTACCTGTGGTCACGTCACAGATCACAGAGCCTTCTCCTAACAGCCTGGACAAACCCTATAGCCGATCCTCTTCTTTCTCAGAAAGACCATCTTTTTTTTTTTTTTTAAATATTTTACTTATTTATTTTACTTATTTATTTGAGAGCGATAGACACAGAGAGAAGGACAGATGGAGGGAGAGAGAGAGAATGGGCGCGCCAGGGCCTCCAGCCTCTGCAAACGAACTCCAGACGCGTGCGCCCCCTTGTGCATCTGGCTAACGTGGGACCTGGGGAACCGAGCCTCGAACCGGGGTCCTTAGGCTTCACAGGCAAGCGCTTAACCGCTAAGCCATCTCTCCAGCCCAGAAAGGCCATCTTAATTCCCTCTTATGCTTTGGCGGAGGAGTGACCATTCCCACTTGCTGGCGAGTGCCAAAGCTATTGTCTGTCGGCAGCATCTCAGCTTCCTGTCCGTTAAGTCCTATGGCTCAGCCCCTTTTCAATACTGCGTGGAAGCTGCTGGTTCAGAGCCGAGGGCCTCCAGCCATGGCTGCGTTTGGGATGACTTGTCCCTTTCCATCCACATGCCCACACACCTAACCCTGAGCGGGGAGGAAGCGGCTGAGCGAATCTACCAGGCTCACCGTTGCAAGCATTCTTGTGAGGTTTCTTACATAGATTCTGTGTCCACCCACGTCTTCCCAAATGGCTTTGCCTGTACTTACCTGACTTCCTTTAGCCAGTGAGGAGGCTGGCAGTCCTATGAGCTGGGAATACACTGGATGTGCCACACGGTAGCTGTGTTCTCCCCTTCCAGGGTGTATTACAATCATGTGTGTACTTTCTTAAAAACTTGCATTCTTAAAAAAAAAATATTTTAAGCCGGGCGTGGTGGCACACACCTTTAATCCCAGCACTTGGGAGGCAGAGGTAGGAGATTGCTGTGAGTTTGAGGCCACCCTGAGACTACATAGTGAATTCTAAGTCAGCCTGGGCTACAGCAAGACCCTACCTCAAAAAACAAACAAACAAAAATCTATTTTACTTATTTGCAAGGAAGAAGAGAGAGGAAGAGAATGGGTGTGCCAGGGCCTCCAACCATTGCCAATGAACTCCAGATGCACGTGTCACTTTGTGCATCTGGCTTTGCGTGAGTACTGGGAAATTGAACTATGGTCCTTATGATTTGCAGGCAAGCACCTTTACCACTGAGCCATCTCTCTAGCCTAAATTTGCATTTTTTTGTTGCTTTTTGTTTTTTCGAGGTAGGGTTTCACTCTGGCTCAGGCTGACCTGGAATTCACTATGTGTAGTCTCAGAGTGGCCTTGAACTCACTGTGATCCTCCTGCCTCTGATGCCTCAGTGCTGGGGTTTAAAGGTGTGTGCCACCATGGTGGGCTTTTAAATTTGCATTCTTGAGCTTTGCCCATGAGCCCATGGGTCAGAGTCTCTCAGGACTCAGAGTTGGAACAAGATTCCCTGGTGAATGTGCCACAGCTGCAGCATGCCAGGGTGGTGAAGAGTTGTTGCCCAACAAGGCAGCCAAGCTTCTTGGCACTGCCTATCCAGGGAGGCTGTGGACTGGGTACTTTGTGCTTCTGTCTGGGTGTAGCCAGCCAGCTCCACTAGGAACCACAAGAAGGGCAGCAATACTGCTGACTGACAAGGCTTTACTACTTCTGTTAAAAAAAGAAGTTTATTAATTATTATGGGGTATTTTTTAGTCATCATTGCCATTCATTCGGTCAGGATTTAGATGTTCCCATGTGGCTTACTAATACAGTAACTGCAATTTTAAAGTTTTATATCAGTTTGGATGTGCACTTATTTTTAGGATATGGAGATTGGTGGGAGAGTATAGCTAGTCTTAGGCATAAATGAGTGGTTAAATGTGAGCCTTTGTTATAGTGACTATTTATGTAAATAAAATAAAGGCGTACTTTTAGCATGAGAAAAATATTCTATGTAAGCTCAGTGGTTAAAATATATTTTTCCCCTCCAAAAAAAAAAAAAGCCAGCAAAAGGTTACAGATTGGCTAATGAAGTTACACCAGGCTCAGATTGATTTATGCTGTGCAAAATTAACATTTCAGTAAGAAGTGACAATCCCATGTGCCACTGGAATACTAAGCAGGTAATGGTGTTCTGGTGGCGGATGCAGGAGAACGATCAGAGGGATGCATGCCAGGGGTCCCGTGCTCTGCTGTACTCTCTGGGAAAATGGCTGTATAACCTTGGAAAAGTCATTTGATTTGATTGCAGCAAAATATTTTCATTTGCAAAGTGAGAACATGGAGCCAGCTTACCTCCAAAGAACCTTTAAATTCCAAAATTTTGTGAGTGCAAATGATACAACATTCAGGTAAAATAAGAGAATATGAGAACTTTATAGCTAGGAATATTTTAAACCTTGTTGTCTTATTGATCTTAACTTTTAAAATAAAACTGACATTTTTTAAAACTAATTACTGTTATTTCTTCTTCTTCCCTGCACCTCCTCCTTTTTCTCTTCGTCCTCTTTTGTGTTTTTGAGAGAGGGTCTTAGATAGGCCAATCTGACCTAAAACTCATGTTGTAACTATGGCTGACTTTGAACTCCTGATCCTCCTGCCTCGACCTCATGGGTGTTAAGACTGCAGATACGCACCATCATGCTTTCAATCAGCATATTAAAGTGTAATGATAGTTCATGAAAACATAAAAGAATTATCAGACACAGTGAGGAATATATCAAGATACAATGAGAAAAGTATTCTAATATAACAAAGCAGTTTCCATTTCTTGGTTAGTTGCTTAGAAAATGCATTACTGATATCACACTGGTAATATGAATATACTAATACACACACATAATTGCACACACACATACTCTACCCTCTAGTACAAAACACCTGTCCTATGGAATGTGAGGACAGGTCTATTTTTCTAATAGACTTATTTCCATGACCTCAAACTTGGATATATTTTGATCTCATTTAGTTGTGTTTCATCATATATTTTTATAGATTTTTTTCTATATTTTCTCCTCTTGGAAAACGTCAAACAAAAACAATCTTAATATTTTCTCACTAAAGTGACTATTGTCAGTCTTAATGGCTTCGTGGTGATATTCTGGATGCCTTTGGAATTATGTTATATTTTTCAAAAACTTTTGGATGTTAACAAACAGTGAAACTTACTAATGATTTAAAATAGAAAATAAAATTTTATTTATATAAAAATTTATAAGGTGTTCTTTAGTCTGTTGTATTAATGATTATTTATAGTGATTTATAAACTTAAAGTACACACTTTTCCATGAGACATTCACCTATTCATTCATCCACTTACTCATGCCTGCTAAGCATAAATATTTCTCAAACTCTAGCCACGAGAATATCCCAGGTAAATAAACTTGGAAATAAACTTGGCTTCATAAGAATAGCCCAGGTAAGTAAACTTGGAACTGCTTCAGAATTGATTAAAGATTCGCAGTAACCACTGGACTGAAGTACAGAGAGCAAAGAACTCATTCTAAAATAATTCAAGGACTTGGGAAATTTGAGAGGGCTTAGAGGATGCATTCTTCACTGAGGAAGGCTGAAGCTGAGCCTCTGACTATAGTTTGGGGAGGTCCAAGTCTCCTGTAAGCCAAAATAATACTTTTCCCTGTCTTGGAACCTGGTATGTTTTTCTTCTTCTGTTTTTTCTTTATGGTTTTTTTTTTTATTTGTCTTTTTTTTTAAGTTAGAACACAAACTAATGAGTTTCTTTGTGGCACTTTCATACATATTATGTTTCTGTTCCTCCTCACACAGCTGTCATGCCACTGTTTCCCTGCGGTTCTCCTGCTGCCCTTCCTACTGCCCCTGGTCTGCTTTAATGTAACACACATTCTAGTTCCCTCTTCCTTCCCTTCCCATCGCTAAGCCAACACCCCCCCCCGCCCCGCCCGCTTCTTATGGTCTCCTGTATAATTGCCTGACCTCTACACACACACATACATGAATATAAAAGTTAAAATCTATGATATGCATATAGTAGGAAACATGCACTATTTGTCTTCCTGAGTCTGGGTTCTATCCCAAAATAGCTAGAATATATAAAGACCTGCACAAACAAACCTAAACATCAAACCAGCCAATAAATGGGCTAATGAACTAAACAGGCAGTTTTCAAAACAGAAAAGAACCCTAAATGGCCAATATTTTTTTTTAAAAAAAGTGTTCAGCATTCTTACCCATCAGGGAAATGCAAATTAAATCTACTGTGAGTTTTCATGTCACTTGAGTCAGAGTGGGTAACATCAAGAGAACAAAAGATAATTGCCAGATGTGGTGGCACACGCCTTTAACCCTAGCATTTAGGAGGCAGAGGTAGGAGGGTCACTATGGGTTCAAGGCCACCTCAAGACTACATAGCGAATTCCAGGTCAGTCTGGGCTAGAGAAAAACCCTACCTCGATCCCCCTGCCCTGCAATAAATAAATATAAAGAAAATAAAAGATAATAAATACTGGTGAGGATGTAGGGGAAAAAGAACCCTTATTCACTGCTGGTGGCAATAAAAACTGGTGCAGCCACAGTAGAAATCAGTACAGAGGTGTCTAAAAAACTGAAAATGTAGGGAACATATGGCCCAGCTCTACCCACCCTGGGCATATAGCCAAAGAATTCTTAGGTCCTGCCACAGAGATACTTGCACATCTGTGTTTACTGCTGCAGTATTCACAAGACCTAAGCCATGGAATCAACCCCGATGTCCATCAGAAGATGACTGTACAAAGAAAATGTCATGTATATACAATGGGATTTTATTCAGTTATAAGGCAGATCCTATTCAGTCACATGAAGTACTTGTACACCAAGGAATAGAATGTCTTCCACAGTGATCGTGTGCTATTTTGTTTATAACCATGGGGAGAAAAAAAAAAAAAGAATCATCCAGTGAGTCTATGCTGACTGTTTCTTTTCTTTGTTTTTAATGATTGCTTGGTTCTAGGCCAAATATGCAATTTTCCCAATAGAGTTGTTCCCATTGTCTACAACTAAGATATATTTTGACCCTATTTAGTTGTTTAAGTATCCTTACAGGAAATTTTTTCTCTCTTTTCCCCTACCCCTTGGAAAACAGAAAACAACAATCCTTTTACTATTCCATCTTTAAAACTTGCAGGATTTCCTAACTCAAACCATTAGTCACCAGCCTCAGTTTGGAATTTAAACTGATGTCCCAAATAAATTCTGGCTTCCAGATTTGTTATTATGAGCACCCCAGTGAATTTATGGGAGCGGGAAAATGCTTCCATTCTCAGGTTGAAACAAACATATAGTTTTGCAAATTACTGAAAATAATTTCAAAACTTATTGTCTTTGATATTTTGCATCCACTGCATTTTAACTTGTAAAAATAAGCTCTAAAATAGTCAAAATTTGAAAACTGCCATGAATTTAGGCATTTCAAATTAATCTAAATTTTAATTTTACTAGCTTATCCTTCTCTGTTAATATATGCAATGCACATGTATTACCTATACAGTATAGATAGATACATTTAGCTTTTGGATCAAGGTAAAACAATTATGGCCATTATGAATATATGGTTCATTATGTATATTTAAAATTATGAAGTGTGGGGGTGGGGAAGGGAGGGAATTACCATGGGATTTTTTTTATAATCATGGAAAGTGCTAATAAAAATTAAAAAAAAATAAAATTATGTATAATTTTTAAGCTCTAATACGAAATAGTCGGAAAGTCTTACAGTCAAAAGGATGGATTATAGCTATGTCCATTCTATACTGACACTATCTGACAATAAATATGAGAGCAACTGCAGTAAATTCTTTAATAGCTCGTATACCATTCTCCTGTGCCTAGATACTCAGAGACAGTCTGGTGCCAAGCTTGTTTCAGGACAAGAGTCATAACTCGGAGCAGACCTAGTGATGCCTGAATTTATTCTTGCCACCCATCCATTTTTATAACCGTCCATCTATCCTTCCTACTATCCATCCTGACAACAGTCAACCTGCCAGGAACTACGGCTGAAGCTCTCTTGCAATAAGCACCATGTCAACACCAAGCGTACACAACACTGAGAAGCAAGTTGTTATATGCAAGACTGTCCAAGAATTTTAAGTCCAACCTGTGGAATTGCTGGGGAAAAGCAGACCAAAACAGACACAGGCGAAAAATGGACCTGAACTATGCCATTATCTGTTCAACCCATTTGTTCCTTCACCCAAACGATTTTCCAGAGAAAATGTTTAAGGAACATGCACAGAAAATATAACAGGAATTTTCTTCAAAACACACAATGCCTACAAACTTATCTGAGATTGAACAAGACAACTGTAAACACAGATAATAGTTTTTGTCAAGCACCCTACCTCAAAAAAAGGGAAACATTTTCAGATCCACAGATCCTAATGAACTAGGATAATTATTAGTTGTATTTGCAAATTCCTAACATATTTTGAATTAAAGCTAGTTTTACTTTACCTGAATTCCCAAACAACTTCACGATATTTCTGGCTATAAACTCCTAGCAATGAGAATGTCGAAATCATCAAGATGATAAAATGTGGCAGTATTAAAACCTTTTCCTTTTCCCTGTGGCAATTTCTAGCAGTCACTGCAAATGGCAGAGGTCAAGAGAGTCACACTGGAGGTGCAGTCTTGTCACTGGACCTCCACTGTCTAGGTCCATGCTGCCACTGCCTGTGATGTTGGGGATGAGAGACGTGATTTGCTTATATTGAAGCTTCTGCTTTGTAAAAATAGAATAATAAGAACAATAATAATACTATCCAAGATTATAAGGCTATTATAAAAATAATTTGGATAATTCATTAAAAACTATAACCTCGGGCTGGAGAGATGGCTTAGTGGTTAAGCACTTGCCTGTGAAGCTTAAGGACCCCGGTTCAAGGCTCGATTCCCCAGGACCCATGTAAGCCAGATGCACAAGGTGGCGCATGCATCTGGAGTTTGTTTGCAGCGGCTGGAGACCCTGGTGCACCCATTCTTTCTCTCTTTTTCTCTCTGCCTCTTTCTCTCTTTGTCTGTCACTCTCAAATAAATAAATAAATAAAAATAAACAAAAAAAACTATAACCTGGTTTAAATGTTAGATATCATTATAGTTATTATTATTGCTATTATTATGACCTTTGAGAAAAACACCCAAAGAGAAGGAGATTTGGGATTTGATATGTTGTATTTGGGTATATTGTAAACTACTGTGAATAAATATTACTATTCTCATCTCACTAGTGAAATGACTCAAGCAATGGGAGACCTGTGACTAATTTGGGTGTCTCTACCAAAATGAGATGGAATTAAAATGCAACAAAACCTCTCGAGAGCTTCCTTGGGCTCACATCAAACTGCTATTCATTACCAACCTTAGCACTTGTAACAAAGACGTGTTTCTGAGCCCTTCTACTGGGATCAAAGTGCCTTGTTCAACTTGATGCTTGGATGACCTACTAAGCAATGTTCATTAAACACCTACGAAAGGTATGGAGATATTATCTGGCATTGAAGAAAAGAAAAATCCCAAAAGATAAGGGCTCCATTGTCACCTACAAAGTTAGAGAATAGTGTCAATATTACAAAAAAATTTGTGGGCTCCCTTCTATATTCATACATTCAGATTTTACTCTTTAGACCCCATTTTAGAGCAGTGCATTTATATTTAATAAAAATTAATATCCATACATATTCATCTCATCTGTTTTCCTTTATCTCTGAGCTATACAGCAGATTCACCCACGTAGTGTTAGGATCAATGCCAACATGAACATCTTTATACAGCAGCACAAGAGCTTATTCACAAGATAGCATCACGATATTTCCCTTATCTCTTGACATTATAAATTACAACACAGAATATAAAGACAGAAGTACCTTTCATTATGTTATAACTTTTATTAAGAGAAACGGTGACCACATTTTGAATTTTTAAGAGTAAAAATACACTCAGTAGCACTACCAACGTAAGGAAATTCTTAATTGTTCCCCGATCTTATTATTAAAGAATTTTACAGCAAAGCTGTCTTTTTAATTCTACTGGGTTCACTGATATACTAGGACATATGACATTAACTTCTATAATCATCTTATCCTCCTCTCATTGGTCTCATAAAGAAAAGAGAGGAGAAATATCCAAGAATCCACATCAACTCTAACAGAAATGATTGGAAGGTCATCAGGTTTTTACTTTTTTTGGTCTCCTTTCAAAAGCTAAGACTTTTGGGAAATATCTCTTTTTATTTCTAACCAATTTCAATAAATGTAGCAAAACAAGCTACCATACCACCTATGGTTTTAAAATATATGGCCCAATCTATTAAGTACTACCACGCATCACTTCCCTAGAGTGAAAGCTTGAATACTTCTATCGTGACAAAAAGTAAGACATTGCGAAGATCAGACGGGATATTTTGATAGCTATCCCACAGGTCCACACTTTCAACACAGCGCCTTCAATGCTGAAAGCCTGCCGAGGGGGTAATGTGTCTTCTCTGATGCATTCTATAAAGAACACAGTTTCTTACATGTAGGCTCATCAAGGTTTAGAAAATATTATTATTATTATTTTTTTTGTAAAGACTTTCAGCCTAGCTTGAATGTGTACATGTATAATCCAGCTCTTTGCAGGTAGAAACAAGATGACTTCAAGTTCAAGGCTATTCTACCTGGTCTAAAAAGTGTGATGTTGTCTCAATGAAACAACAAAGCAAAGCAATACAAAACAGTATTCAACAGTAGTATGGAGGAAACAGCCAGTGTTTTGGTCAGCTTCTTGCTAAGTGGACAGGCAAAGATACTTTTAGGCCTTTGCTCTATGCTTCCTGGATGAAATTGGGCCACTTCTTAAACTCTCATGGGCCCCCATTCCATTTTTTCATGAAATGAGACTTGAGATGAGAACAAAGAGCCTTCCTATCATACTACGCAGTGATCATAGTTTGGGACAAATAAGTACAGCCATCTGATCTTCAGAATTGATTTCCAGAGTAAGATGGAGGCATCTATTAATCCTTATCCACTGCCCAACAATTATGCTGCCTTTTTGTCCAATAGGATTCACTGGAGACAATGGGATCTAAGCGCCAAATAGAAAGATTGAATTTTCAGTAATCAGACTAGAAAATAATTCCTTCCTGTGTTGTGGTTCTTTCGAATGAACCATTCAGTTCCTTATTAAGAGAAAACCACATAAGGGAAAGGAAAGAGCCCGTGCTGTGTACATGCTTCTGAAGACTCGTGCTCTGTTTCAGACAAAGCATATATTGATTTTAGCTAGAAACACAATTTAATTACCACTCCTAAATACTTTTTGATTGAGAGTTTCCTTGAGCTATTTGAAATTTGAAAGACCACTAGCTTAAATAAAATTGGGGATTTTTTTAGTATTTATCCTTGCAAAATACTTTATATATGTGGAAATTGACAGAAAAACAAAAGAAATTACAAAGAGGAGAAAAATAAGACACTCCCCCCCCCCTTTTTTTGAGGTAGGGTCTCACTCTAGCCCAGGCTGACCTGGAGTTCACTATGTAGTCTCAGGGTGGTCTTGCACTCATGGCAATCCTTCTCCCTCTGCCTCCCAAGTGCTGGGATTAAAAGCATGTGCCACCATGCCTGGCTAAGACCCCTTTTCTTTTCTTTTCTTTTCTTTTTTTTTTTTTTGAGGTAGGGTCTCACTCTAGCCCAGGCTAACCTGGAATTCACTATGGTGTCTCTGGGTGGCCTCGAACTCATGGCGATCCTCCTCCCTCTGCCTTCCAAGTTCTGGGATTAAAGACGTGTGCCACCACACCCAGCTAAGACTCCTTTTCTTAACAAGAAGTATACTGAATCTTGAGTGCAGTGTTGAGTGTCTTTGCTATCTCTAAACTCCTTTTGTTCAATAAAGCACAAAAATAGTCACTCAAAAATATGTCCAACATTTTACTGTTAATAAAGTGCAGCAACAGACATGATTTTATTCCATCTTTGTAACAGTCTTAGGTAGGATGGTTATGTCTGAAAACTCTGTTGCAATTAAATTCCCAAATTATTGTTTATTTCATTTCCTGATCCCCTCACATTTCCTGATCATTGTACTCCCCGAGGTATCTGCAGGATTCATTTTTAGCAATCCTATCTGTTTCATCTCTTTCCTCATCAGAACCATCATGAGAGGTGAGAAGCAGAGTCACTACCTTGGTCTGCTCTTCCCCACCTCTGCCTCCCCCTTCCTGCCAGTTCAGAGAAGCAGTTAAATGGTGGCAGTGGTCAGGGAGGAGAAGAAACCAGATGCCTCAATAGACTCACTGGTAATCACCATTTGACTACGCGATGTCATAAATATTTGAAGTAGAGCACATCATGAATATATGAACACCAGAGTGGCTGTGCATGCCCCTCGTCTATACTGCCGTTGTGCTCTAGAAGAAGACTCAGAAACAAGGCAAAGGGAGAGATGACAAGTTTTGGTCTTGGTGTAGTATATTTGAGTTCACTTTTATTTGAAGTTGAGGAACGTGAAAAGTACATAATGCAGCACCAGAATGTTCTGCTCATAACGTTTCGTATGTTGATTGTTCAAGATGCGGATTTTATCACTCTATGACATCCCAAACGCTGTCATCCTGCTGTCGTTTTCTTTAGAGCTTTTCTTTTCCAATATGAAATAATGACTTCAAATATACATGGAAGTTGAAATAATTTTAATTCCTCCTTCAGAGAAGAGGAAAACCACGTTCCTCCATCAGCTCATGGACCCTTTGACCTTCGCAAACACATGAAAAATTGAGTACACATCTAGTAAAAAGTAGTTCCTATGTCTTAGTTAGAATCCAGCAATTTTATAATGGGCATAATTTTGAATAGAATGAAACATTCCTTAGCATGATAGTGAGTCAATTAAAATGAGAATATTTATAATACCAACTGTTATGAACACATTAAAAACTCAATTCATTCATATCTTACTTTCAAAAAAACCAACCTTTTTGTTTACCTCAAATGAAATTAAAGGCTTTAATATGAGCAATCAAAATCATATACCACCTTAAACTCTAAATTTGCTGTGACTTACTTAATCAGTAAAAAGCAAAAAGAGAATTCCCATGTTTTACTTCAACGTTTTAGGTTAAAGAATTTTTAAAAAAAAGACAATCCCTTCAATCATTCACTATCCGGATTTCTCTATGCACAGTCTTACTGTCCACCAGCATCTGAGCGAGTAGGCTGTGATCAACCAGCTCATACACATTTTAAAGCAAACAGATCAATCTGAACACAGTAGCCCCTCACCTAGGTAGAAATCCACACATGGCAGGGCAAGAGGCTATCCTTACCCCTCTACTTTCAAGTTTTCACGTACTAAGACCAGTTTTTATTTCAACATAGAACTAAAATTATTTAAGATAAAATAAACAGATTCATTTGGATTGTATGTATATACCTCGTTTAACAGAGTCTATAAAAGAGCAAGATAAAAGAAAACCAAAAACCTGAGACCCTAGTAGGATTAATTACTTAAAGACATCTAAACCAATATAAAGCTACTATAATGTTACCATTTCCATGACACAGTATTTTTCATTAACAACTACAAAAGAAATCTTGATCTCTCAAGCTCAGTCTCTCCTAAGTGCCTTGTACTGTACTTTAAAATTACTTGCACTAGAATCTTAAATGCCACACTCAGTGCCCCGTGAGAAGGCATTTTTCTGAGGTACAATCAGATCCTGAGACTGCCACATGAATTTAATGCTGCCACAGTCTTAGTGAGTAAATCCGTATCTTGTACTTACCTTATTATAAACAAAAGGCAAATTGCAGACACTTTTCAACTTGCAGCTAGAATCTAGCATAGTTGTTTAGTGATGAACCAAGCATCTTTCACTCCTGAAAGAGAGCTGCGTCCCTAGACTTGGCTCCCTTTGCCGAACACCAGCCAGAGCTTCTGCTCCCCTCCAAGGGCCAGCAACAGCCTCCTTGCATAGAGCACTTGCTGCTCTGAACTGCACCGACTTAGAATGAAAGTCAGAGGAACCCGTGGTGTTTAAATACCACACCATTGCCTCACATTCACAGGATATGACTCAACTCTCCAACCAGTAAGGGGAGAGTTTCCCCTTGCAGATTGTTAGGACAGATTACATAAGAAGCATTATCTCTGGGGTCCTAATATTCTTATCAACTATATTTTTTTGTAAATTTACTTGTTCAACACAGTTTTAGTAGTCAATCTCTTCTGTGTGGCACAAAAAATAATCGAAAATGAGAAAAGTACTGTACAAAGAAAACTGTTCTCTTTGCCCTCCACAGTGAATTAATTTCATGTCATTAAAGGTGTGTGAATTTGCAAACGTCTCCCAGACAGACATGAAAAAATAAGGCACACTAAAGTCACTGTGATTCCCCTCAGTGCAAAAAGAGTATGCAGAATAAAACTCTGTTTTAACATGCAAGAAGTGACAATTCTATAGAATACAATCAAAACTCTTTCACGAAAAGCAGAATGGAAATAAATCTTTATAGTTGGCTGGTGGTGTTTCCCACAGATCTCTTATTTTATGCTGTCATTGCCTTGTGATTCCAGTCCTGCCTGCCTCTCCAGCTCTGGCTGCCTTCGTATGTTTTGTGAACATTTCAAAGGGACATAAGTAAAGGTGCAAATCCTCTAGGACACATGGTGATTTTATGTGCTTTCTTCACTGACTAGTACCTTAACTCTGAGCTGTGTTAATAAGCTTCAGCACATGCTGAATTATTGCAGTTGGACACTTTAGTTATCAATAAATATTGCAGGCAGGTAATCTAGTAATCACCAAGGAAAAAGATGAAAGCATGCATTAATAATAATAGTTAGTCTGAAACTACAGCAGGTATACCAGACAGAAATCTAAGATGATCCACACATGTAATCTTAAACACTTTAGTAGACACATTTAAAAAGAAGCTAGGTATGTCAGCACACACACACCCACCAATTCCAGCTTTTGGAAGGCCAAGACAAGAGATAAGAGAATCACTGAACTTAGTTAAGGCTATCCTGGGTTACACAGTGAGTTCTAAGTTTATTCTGAGCTACAAAGTGAGACCCTATTTTTAAGAGAGAAAGAAAGAAAGAAAAAAAAAAGGAAATGGAGGCATGGAAGGAAAGAGGGAGAGAGGGGAGGAGGGAAGTAAAAAAGCATGTGAGTTAATTTCAATGTTTGCCCCAGTATATCTAAACTATCATATTTTAAATTATTTTATTTATTTATATGAGAGAGAAGCAGCGAAAGAGAGAGAGAGTTAATGGGCACACCAGGTCCCCTAGCCACTGCAAAGAAACTCCAAGCACATGAACCACCTTATGCATCTGGATTACATGGGTACTAGGGAATGGAACCTGGGTCCTTAGGGTTTGCAGGCAAGCACCTTAACTGCTAAGCCATTTCTCCAGCTCTAAAATATCATCGTTTTAACATGTAATTCATACAAAATGCTTAGTGAAATGGTGTACCACCTTTGTACTCGTCTTGGAGATCAATGTGTATGGGGTCTTGCATTGCATTCCTTCTGAACTGGTCACATTCAATGGCTTCCTTGTCACAGGTGGCTACAGGCTACCTACCACACTAGATAACATACCTACCACACTAGATAACATAGGTCTGCAGTTCAAGTTTTCCTCTAAGTCTTCAGCTTGTAACTCAAATGTTCTTGCTTCAGAAAGGTCTCCCCGACCGCCTTTGCTGAAGTGACATTCTGGAATTACCAGATATTTGATGATCATGTTCATTTCTTTCCTAGTGCATGGTCTGGAATGTTCTATTTTATTAATTTCTATATAAATCATGTAAAATAAAAGAGCCCCAAAGATAACCATCTTGTTGTATTCAATGTTTTATCTCTAGCTATAGGCGTGGTAACTTGAATATAACAGAATTTAATAAACATTATTTAATAGGCAAGTAAGTTACGTAATTTCTGCTATAGTTTTGACAAATAATAACAGAATACTGAAATGTGTTTCTCTTATCACTGGACATTCAGCAAGTATATTCGGCAGTGATTTCCTGAATCAAAAATAATTATTTTCTCTTAAGAGTACTGCTAACCCTAGGACAGGAGAGATGGCTTAGTGGTTAGGGCTTGCCTGTGAAGCCTAAGGACCCATGTTTAACTCTCCAGGTCCCTTGTAAACCAGATGCACAAGGTGATGCAAGCATGCAAGGTTGCACATGTGCACAAGGTGGTACACACATCTGGAGCTTGATTTCAATGGCTGGAGCCCCTGACATGCCAATTCTCTCTCTCTCATAAAAATAAATAAAAAGAATATTACGAATCCTTAGTATATACCACAGGCTTCATTTTTACATATAATATTATATGAAATAAAAAACTTGGGCTGGAGAGATGGCTTAATGGTTAAGTGCTTGCCTGTGAAGCCTAAGGACCCTGGTTCAAGGCTCGATTCCCCAGGACCCACGTAAGCCAGATGCACAAGGTGGCGCATGCATCTGGAGTTTGTTTGCAGTGGCTGGAGGCCCTGGTGTGCCCATTCTCTCTCTCTTTCTCTCTCTCTGCCTCTTTCTCTCTCTGTCTGTGGCTCTTAAATAAATGAATAAAAATAAACAAAAAAAATTTAAAAATAATAAACTTGTTCATTACCAAAGATTTGAAAGATATTTAGAATACTTTGGTCCTTGTGACATAAATCCGAATACTGGGAAGATGGCTGTTGAGCTCTTCACTGAAACAAAGTCTACTGCCCACACAGCTGGGGTGGAAGGGCAGGATGGATGTGTGATCTGAGGGCCGGCCTTTCCATGTTTTTTGCTGTTACTAAGGAAGAGGTTAGTTGTATAGGAGTTTTATTTTGTGGAAATGTATGGTTAGACCCACTAACTGTCATCTTTGCTCCCACGTGAGGTGAGGCTGTTTGAAGCTGAGGCCAGGTAAAATAACAACAAAGGTGGAGGCTTGAAAGCAGACTTCTGACAATGCTGCCTTTAGATCCCAGGCCTGGCCAGGCACCAAGTCACAGCTGCCCTCTTCTGCCGTGATGTACGCACTGAAATGTTCAGTATAGAACAGCTGGTGACGTGAAAGAAACTGGACGTTTTCAGTGGGCCATGAACAGTGGAAAGGTTTAATAAATCATGGGTTAACCATGCTGAGAAATTTTGTGTCGTTATTTTCTTTAAAAGAAAACTAGGCTGTCTAGATGCACTGAGATGCAGAGCCCCTTAAAACCTGATATCTGGGACTGACACGTTATCTCAGCAGTGAGTACATGGATGTTATGTGAATAGCCATGGAAAACAGTCTGGAGGACGACACACCAAGTGTGAATAGGTGGTCACATCTGTGAAAGAGTTTTCAAAAGAGTGATGAAGGACACAGAGAGGATCCAATCAATTCAGTCAGTTTATTAACTGTTGCATAAGCCTTATAAAATGAAAAATAATTCATGTACTTGTTAGGTCATTTGAAAAAAGTTACTTTAAAAAGTAATTTAATATTTCATATTTTCTTATTTTGTTGCTCCACTATATTCACTTTAAATAACTTGTAACTTTATTATCTTTCAAAACAATGTATCATAAATCAAAGTGTTCTTCTCTGGCCCAATCCCCATCCTTGATCAGCCCCAATTTATATTTTCTCTGACTTTTCTGTTGGATAAAGGATATACCAATGTCAGTATGGGACAGAGAGACAGAAACAGATAGGAGGCTACATCAGAATCTCCCAGTGCTTTCTCTCTCTCTCTCTCTCTCTCTTTATTTATTTTTTTCAAGGTAGAGTCTTACCCTAACCTAGAATGACCTGAAATTTACTATTTAATCTCATGGTATCCACTGTACTTTCTAGCACTCACTAAGGTTTTTTGGTTATTTTCCTATTAGCCTCCTGTAAGCTCAAAAACCACAGATCTGACTTATTCACCTATAAGCTATTCACCTCTGAACAGTCCACTGTTCATGGCAGCATGATTGCCATTAGTGACCCTTGGATTAGAATTAATGAATTTGTAAATTAATAGTTTGTTCACTGAAAAAAATATGAATTGGATGCAATTTCTTTTGTAATTGACTCAAAATCTAAATTTATGAGCTATTTTTTTTGGCTTGATCTAATACACAAACATCTTTCCATAATCCTGGAGTACATCCACACTATCTCATCCTTTGATATTCCTCTAGTTTTCCACAATATGCATGCCTCAAAAGTTACACAGCTCAAGATTTTGAGGCTGAAGCCAGAGTGGAGGGCCTTAGGACTTTGGTTGGGAGAGGGGCTGTTTAATTGTTCATTTGTTTGCCTCTTTACTGGCTTGTTTACTTGTTTGTTTGTAGACAGGGCTTCATGTATCCCCGGCTGAACTGGCTATGTATGAAAGCACGGCCTCAAACTCCTGATCCTCTTTCCCTTACCTCTAAAGTGCTAAGATTACAGACATACATCACCATGCCAAGCTCTTTGTTTCTGAAAGTCTTGCTATGTATGCCAAGGTAGCCCGGAAATCACTAGGTAGCCCAGACTGGCCTCAAAAATCACGATCCTCCTGTCTTTGACTCGGGAGTGCTGGGATTGCAGACTCGTACCTGGCTTGTCTTTTCAACTTCCAATGCGGCTGACAAGGGCTAACTTCAGGCCGAGCTGACAGACTAGGGGAGATGATGTTCTAATTTATTCCCAAAGCACACTTACTCTAACAGCATCCTCCCAAAGCCACTTATAATGATAACATTACGCCAAATTTGGGGGAGTTTACAGAAGAAATAAAATTGGGGTTGGGGAGATGGGCTCAGTGGAGAGAGTACTCACTGTGAACTCATGAGTACCCAAGTACTCCAGGTGTTCGTTTGAATCTCTCTGTTCAGTGCTGACGTCGAGTATCTTATCTTGACATGTTATAATTCTAGTCCTCTGTGAACGCTATGACACAAGGCACAGCCATGACCGCAGTGCTATGGTTTGGATTATGAAGTGTCCTCCCGAAAGGCTCATGTGGTGGAGGGTTAGTGACTAGCTAGAAGATGTAACCATTGGTAGGTGATTGAAGCATGGGCGTCTCTGATCTAACCAATAGATTAATCTATCACTGAACCCATAGCTTGATAGCATTATTGAGTGGTTGCAAACTAGGAAGTGAAGCCTGGATGGAGATCTGGCTCCATGTTCCCTCACTCCCTCTCTCTTTCTCTCTCTCCTTCCCAGCTGCCCTGAGGTGAGTATCTCTGTTTCATTACACCCTCTGCCATGATGTTGCACGTCACCTCGAACCCAAAGCACTGGAGCTGACCATGGACTGAAACCTCTGAACTGTGAGCCAAATGGGCCTTTCCTCTTTTTAAGTTGCTTACATCAGGTATTTTGTCACAAGAACAAAACACTGTCTAAAACATTCAGTGTCTGACTCATTATACCACTGTATTTTTCTTTGCTGTTTTTATTTTGAATTCTGTCATTTGTTTCTTAGTTAAAAATTTCTTTTTCTCAGCAATATCTTTTTTCTTTTAGAGAGAAAGAGAGAGATAATTGGCACACCAGGGCCTCAGCCACTGCAATCAAACGCCAGATGCTTGTACCACTATTAGGCCTGTGGGGCCTTTTGCTTGCCTCACCTTCATGGGTCTGCCTTACGTGGGATCTGGAGAGTCGAACATGGGTCCTTAGTCTTCACAGGCAAGCACCTTAACCACTAAGCCATCTCTCCATCCCTCTGCAATATTTTTTGCATGCAAAAAAAATCAAAATTAACCTCTTCAGTCGTTTCTAAATCATCCCCAATAATAATGTAAGATTACATATTTAAATGGCTATTTTTTCTTAAATTGTTTTCTTGATATAAAGTTTAGCTGATACAGGGACACATGAAATTTATGCCTGGTAACCCCATCCTACATGTTTATTCAGTACTTGGGTAATCTGTTCAAACATATCTGTCTCTTCAAACTTTTATCATTCTTTCATGGAAAAAAAAATTGTATTCTTTTTGTTCATTTTTTATTTATTTATTTGAGAGCGACAGACACAGAGAGAAAGACAGATAGAGAGAGAGGGAGAGAATGGGCGCGCCAGGGCTTCCAGCCACTGCAAACGAACTCCAGACGCGTGCGCCCCCTTGTGCATCTGGCCAACGTGGGACCTGGGGAACCGAACCTCGAACCGGGGTCCTTAGGCTTCACAGGCAAGCGTTTAACCACTAAGCCATCTCTCCAGCCCAAAAATTGAATTTTTTTTTTATTCTAGCTTTTTGAGAGACACAAACACACCACTACCCATTGCTCAGCCTCACCTCATCCCAGCCCATCAGAGCAGAGCAACTCATTCATGTCTAACTGGAATTTAACAACGCCATCACTCCAGTACAGCCCCTGCCTTTGATTTCATTAGCTATCATCTGTCAATTGTTGCTGCTATTTCTGTTATGTCCTGAACAACAGGGGTCTCATGCATGAAGACCTTGCCTAGGCCCTATATCTTGAAGTGTTTTCCATACCTTGTCCCTAAGAGTGTCGAGACTTTCAGGTATTACGTTAAGGTACATTTGAGTTTTTGTGGTTGTCGGTACTGTTGTTTTTGTGCAGGGTGTCTCATCCTTTTACATGTGGATATCCAGCTTTTACAGTATCATTTGCTGAAGCAGGCTGTCTTTGTTAATGTACATGTTCATTGTCAAAACCAGATGGTGGTACCTGTATGGGCTTGGGTCTGCATCCTCTGTTTCATATTGTTGATCTATGTGCCTGTTTTACGCTAGTACCATGCTGTTTTTGTTAGTATTTTATGCAGCATCACTTGAAACAAGGTATAGTGATATTACCAGCATTATTAATTTTATTAGGGATGCTTTGGGTATCTTGGGTTTTTTGTGCTTACTTATGATTTTTTTACTAAATTTTAAAATTGTATTCAAGAGAGAGAGAGAGAGGCAGGAGAGAGAGAGAGAGAGAGAGGTAGAGAGAGAGAGAGAATTAGTGCACCAGGGCCTCTAGCCATTGCAAAAAGCTCCAGATGTATGCACCATCTTGTGCATCTGGCTTACATGGGTTCTGGGGAAACAAACCTGTGTCCTTAGGATCACAGACAAGCACCTTAACCACTAAACAATCTCTCCAGCCCTTATGCATGAATTTTAAGATTGTTTTCTGTATCTGTGAATAATCACATTGGAATTTTGATGGAAACTTCATTCAATCTGTAAGTTGCTTTTGGCAGAACAGTCATTTTCACAATAGTAATTTTCTAATGCATGAGCATGGAAGATATTTCCATGTTCTTGTATATTCTTCAGTCTCTTTATTGAGGGCTTCAAATTTTTCGTTGTACAGTTCTTTTGTTTTCTTGTTTAGGTATATTCCAAAGTATCTTGTTTTTTTTTTTGTTCCTTTTTAAAAAACAATTATGAATGTTGGTTTTTTGAATGTGGATTTCCTTCTCAGTATGAGAATTTCTATTTGTAATGAGCAGTTCAACCATCATCTACCAACAGTAAATAAGGGTTCCTGTCTCCCCACATCCTTGCCAGCACTTCTTGTTTTTTTGGCGTTTTGATATTTGTTCTGATTGGGGTCAGATGGAATCTCAAAGTAGTTTTAATTTGCATTTCCCTGATGGCTAAAGATATTGAACATTTTAAAAAAATATATCTATTGGCAATTTCTACTTCTTCCTTTGAGTACTCTCCCTTCAGTTCCATACCCTACTTTTTCATGGGGTTGTTCGGTTTGTTTTTACATCTTTGTATATTCTAGAGATCAGTCCTCTGTTAAATGCAGGACTGACAAATATTTTCTCACATTCTGTAGATTGCCATTTCAATTTGGTTGAAAGTTTCTTTAGCTATACAATGAGGACCCATTTATTGACGGTTTGACTATTTTCTGGGGAACATTCCCTACATTTTCCCTCTAGCTGTTTCAGGGTTTCAGGTCTCACAATGAGGTCCCCTGATCCATTTAGAGTTGACTTTTTTATGCATAATGAGAGATAAAGGTTTAGTTCCATTCTTACACATACAGATACTAGTTTTCCCAGCATCATTTGCCAAAAATATCTTTTCTGCATTGTGTTTTTTGGCATCTTTGTAGTTTCATGGACTTATACTTGCATCTTTTATTTCATTGATACATATGTCTGTTTTGTGCCAGTTCCATGCTGTTTACATTAATATTGCTTGATAGTACAACTTCAAATGAGGCATGGGTGATGGCTCCAGCAGTATTCTTTTTGCTGAGGATAGTTTTTGCTATCTGCCATCTTTTGTAATTCCTTATGAATTTTAAAATTGTCTTTTCCTATTTCTGTGGAGAATTCTGGAATTTTGATTGGAATTACATTGAATCTATATTTGTTTTTAGTATGATTCCTATATGCCAATGACAAACATACTGAGGGAAGAATCTAGGAAAGAGCCCCATTCACAGCCACAAACATTAAACATCTAGAAATAGTCTCAGCCAAATAAGCAAAACACCTCAACAATGAACACTTAAAAGTTTTTTTGTTTATTATTTATTTATTTGAGAGTAATAGGCAGAGAAAGAGGGAGAGAGAGAGAGAGAGAATGGGCATGCCAGGGCTTCCAGCCACTGCAAACAAACTCCAGATGCATGCATCCCCTTGTGCATCTGGCTGACGTGGGTCCTGGGGAATCAAGCCTCGAACTGGGGTCCTTAGATTTCGCAAGCAAGTGCTTAATTGCTAAGCCATCTCTGCAGCCCCAACAATGAACACTTTAAAACACTGAAAAAAGACACTGAGGGAGACAAAAGAAGATTGGAAGATCTCCCATGCTCAAGGATTGGAAGAATTAATATTGTGAAAATGACTGTCCTACCAAAAGCAATATACAAATCCATTTTTTTTAGAATCAGTGATTCAATCAGTTTTTCCATTCACTGAAAAAAATGTATTAAAAAAACTGTAGGTGTTAAGAATCATAACAAATGGTAAATGCATCTTGTTATGTCAGATTATTAATAATTTACAACTGATGTAAAAAATGGGCTCTTGTTACTCAAAGGAATCACATGATAACTGAATTTGTAAATAATGCATCTAAATTTATCTCTGTTGTAAATACAGATGTGCACATTGAGTTGCTTGCAGTGAAGTTTGTAACTATGGCCTTAAAACGGCTTGGAAATGAGACTGTTTAATATTTTTCACTCAGGAAAAAGAAAGGAGTCTTAAGCTAGAAACAGAAAATGCTGACCATTAGCACCATCTATTTCCTGGGGAAAGATCTAAGGGCATCCTACATCTCAGAAGCTATAAGGTATATATTTCAGCCTTCATATCACTGTAACCCTTCAGGACTTACAAATTCAGATGTGTTTTCCCTACTTGGAAGTGACAGAGAATTGAATCTGAAAAATGAGACAATAAGACTTCCAACTGGGATTTAAACTTTGCAATAAAAATATAGTAGGTCAGAGCACAGATAAATGAAGCAATTCCAATTGTCAGAGTGATGTGCACTCAAACACCCGGAGGCACATTCTTTACTCAGAGGCAACGCAGACCAGCATTCTAGACCCACAGAAGGCCATGGTGAGCTGAATGAATGCCAGGAGTCCAGCTCCCTTTAGAGGGACAGTGTCAGCTGGGCTTCAGATGCTTAACCAGGTTCAGAAAGGGCCAGGAAGTTTACAGCTTTGTTATGGGAATACTTATCATTTGTATACCAGACCTCCTACAGAGTATGACACAAACTAAAGCTTTTGAAGACTAGATTGTCCTTCAAACCCTGAAGCACAGCAATAATCTGACTTAACGCACTGGCTCACCAAAGAAACAAAGCAGCAGACAAGTAAGACTGTCTAAACCAGAAAACAGGCAACACACAGCAAGATACCCAAAGCTGGTGGTGTGTTCCTCGTACAGGGTACCTGACATTTTAATTCCATTAAACCTGTGAGTCCAAGAAGCACCTCCCCTTCATCCCATGCTTACTAAACTGATTTGCAGTTAGGGTTTCAGATCTGCTCTGGCACGCCTTTGGGAAGAACTCACAGCACGGCTGGAAATGTGCCCCTAGGTGGCCTGCGTCTAGCAAATGTGGGCGTGAGCGTGAGCACCACACCCGCTCAGTCCTGGAAGTTCCGAGTGCTGCTTTTAAGTGGAAACACTGGTGTTTTGATTTTGACCATGAGCTGTCAGCCTTGCTAGAGTGAGTCCAGTCCTGGAAGACAGGTGTGCTGTGAAACTTCCGGCGTCGCCTTCCTAGACCATATGCACTCTCACGCACAGTATACGCACACCTGCATGCACAGGTGCACGCACACATGTCCAAACACACATACGCGCGTGCATACAACTTACACATGCAAAAGGTTAGAGGCAGTCCTCTATTAACAGAGACCAATAGCTCTCAGAAATTGAAATAGACAGACATTTGTAATCATGTCACTTGCGAAAAGTGCCCGAACACGCTCCCTATACGATATCCTCAGTAATCCTCATGGAAGCTCTGTGAAGCAAGGACTACTTTGGGCGGCTGTTAAATAGCAGGGAATGGGAAGGTGATTTGGGGGCTAGGCGTGATTGCTGTGCAGCCACGATGACCTGAGTTTGACTTCTGGCGTCTGTGCATGCCTGTGTGTGCATGCGCACGCATATAAAATACTGGAAGTACTGGGTGTGGTTGCACATGCCTGCCTGCACAGTAATCACAGCGGTGGAGATAAAGGGATGGCATAGGGTCCCTGAGCCAGTACGACCTGTATGTATTTCGCTTTTCCTTTTCTTTTCTACATGAAAATGAATTTGGCATCTATTTACCAAATGCTTGTCTAGCTACCTTGTTAATGTTAGCTCACCTATTACTCATATCCACCTTATGAAATAAACCCTAAAATACCGCCCCCCCCCCCATTCCAATAAGGAAACTGAAGCAAAGAGAAGTAACTTTCCCATGAGTGTATAGCAAACAGACAGCACAATAAGGATGCAGGCTCCAGGGAGCAAGCTCCTACTCTGCTCTTCCAGTGATCTTTACGATCACTTCCCTTCCCTGATTTTCAATGTCCATTTCTGTACTTGCATAAGTACTTTTTTTCAGGAGGATGGATGGAAACACTAGGGAAAGAAAATCTCTTATACACCAATGACACAACCTGCAGTTCTTTTGAATTTTGAAACAACTAACCAACATAAATAAAGCACTCTAGGCCTGCAGGCAACTGCTTGGAGGCCTGGCTAAGGAAAGTGACAAATTCAAGCCTGCATCGGTTTATTTTTTCATTCCTCAGGGGAGAACGAAAGGAGGAGTTTTCATGTCTGTATTCATAAATCTGAGGAGGAAAAGATTGGAATATTTTTCCAAAAGCTAAGATTGAACAAAGATTCAATAGTCAATTTAAAAGTCATTTTCTTCGAGAAACCCAAGAAGTTTAATTTCAGAGTAAAAATGCTTTGAACATAAGAAGTGGGTGAGGATACCTCCTACTCTTTGTCAAACTTTTCTGTTATACATCAACTTTCAGATCCACAAAGTCTTTTTGGGCATCTGTATATGTGTCTGTCTGGTGTGTGCATGTGTGTGTGTGTGTGTGTGCGCACACGCGCGTGCATGCATATGTATGCATGTGAAGGCCAAAAGTTAACTTCAGGTGTCTCCTTTAATCAGGGTCCACCGTAGGTATTGAGACAAGGTCTCTCATTGAACCTAGAATTCACGAGTTTTGTCAGTCTAGGCAGCCAGCTTGCCTCTTTGGTCCCCTCTCTCCATTTCCAAAGCACTGAGATTATAAGTGTGTGGTGCCACATCTGGCATTGACCTGGGTGTTTGGGTTGTGAACTCAGGTCATCATGCATGCACAGCAAGTGTATTGCTGACCAGTTACTTCAGCCCCTCAGCCCCATAAAACCTCAACTTAAAAAAATATATTTCACATTTATTTATTAATTTGACAGAGGGAGAGAGAGCAAGAGAGGGAGAGAGAAAATAGGTGCTCCAGGGCCTTCAGCCACTGCAAACGAACGCCAGATGCATGCACCCCCTTGTGCATCTGGCTAACGTGGGTCCTAGGGAATTGAACCTGGGTCCTTTGGCTTTGCAGGTAAATACCTTAACTGCTAAGCCATCCCTTCAAGCCCAAACATTGACTTTTATTAGGAATGATATTTGGGAATTGGTTTGGCAAAAATAGTGCTTTTCTGCACATTAAAATGTGGAGTCTTTTCTACTTTACCTCAAACCTGAGTCCATAAGATTTTTGCCTTTAAGTCTTCAATCAGCTTTGCCCCCTTGTACATGATTCAGGCATGAGTTGCTTCCAAAAGACACGGTCGTAAGAGATACAGCCCCTCACAGAACCAGCTCCTAAATTGGCACTGAACAGGAAGGGAGAATGCCTATCATACTTTCTTTCAGCCCTATATGTTCCACAAACAGTCCAACATAGTCGGTTATCCTCATGCAGCTCACTTCCCTAGCTGTATGACATCCCTAGTCTTCCTCCTCTGCCTGGGCAACACCATCTATTCTCATGTACATATGTCTCATCCTGCTCTCCTATGTGGCTCCCATTCTTCCTGTTATTCCTCTCAAAATCAAAAAGCCATTTGAAGGATTTTACAGCAAAAGCTTAAGGCAGTGTCATATGGAAGTTAAGTAACTTTGTTTTCAAATCAGACTATCTAAACATCAATCATACCTATGCCAGCTACATACTTGCTTAGCTAGTGTCATCACCATTATATGATTTATTTTGGAGTGAAAATAAAAACCTAATATATAAAAGTTGTAAATATAAATTACTTAGCTTACTTTGGCTAATGCATCAGGTTTTAAAGAAATTATATGCTACCAACAGTAATAAATCAATTAGAAATTATACTTTACAAACACTTTCGACTACTACTCTGATTTTTTTCTTCTCAGGCCTCTTTGCTATTTTTCCCTGTCCTTCAAATGGTCCTTCTCAGAACCATCAAGTCTCAGTACTTTGCTTTTCTTGTAGAGAACAGGGGTCCTGAACTCCACGGTGGGCGAGGGGTTCAGTCCACACACAGGATGACATGTCAGGACAGCTGATCCCCGTCGGAAGGCATTCTGCTTTTCTGCTCTGTTCAGTGCTTCTATGTGGGGATGCAGAGCCCACATGGCCTGGTTTTCTCATTTTTAAATATCATGTAAAATATTTAGCTTAAAAATATTGCCATAATGTGGCAATTCCAGACTCAGCTCACTCTAAGATGACATCTGCTGTGTGTTCTCACAGAGTAATTTTATCCAGGTCCATGGCACTAATTATTATTCAAGTTCTCCTACATATCTGTCTTTAGCCCAGTCCATATACATATACATTTCTCTGTATGTATAAATTATCAGCCATTGAGCTCTCTGCCCCAAGTACTAGGGAATCAAAGATGGCTAATGCTAAAACGATACCCATGTCCAGACATGCCTATAGACTATTACATTATTTCCTAGACATCGCCATCTGGAGATGCTCCTGGTATCTCAAATTGTACTTGTATGCAGTTATCACTGCCACGCCCATTGCACGTCTTTCCATCTCCATGACAAACCCAATTGCCTCGGAGCCACCTCCTCTATCCCAGGGGAAGGCTATCGCCCAGGCCGTAAGTTTTCCTGGCTTGTCCCAGGAGGGCTCCCGCTCCGAGCTCCGGGTGAGTAGGGCGCACAAAGGACACTGCGCTAAGGCTTTCCAGGCAAATCAACCACAAAGTTCTGACCTCAACATCAAGAACAAGATAAAACGTTGCTTTGAAACCTCCAAACTACATAACTTGTTACACAGCAATAGTAACTAAAGCAGAAAACCGAGTGAACTGTGTCACTAAGTTCAGGGCAGGCAGCCAAGTGAAGAGGAAAGGCGTGTCGGCAGAAGCTAGATGTTCCTCAGAAATTACGGAGGCTACCTACCAATCGCTTAACAAGACCTCAACAGCAAGAAGAAGCTTTCCTTTCCTACCATCTCTACCATGAAATTTTAAGTATTATGAGGTCATGAATAATTTCTGAACATCATAGCAGCGTTAGAGATTCACTGAATAAATCAGGTGCCAAAATGTTTTGTTCTTGAAACTTTAATAGAATGTATAATGGAAACTCCACTCATAACATGTGAATTTTGTGAATCTCAGTTACCAAATTAATAATATCTGGATTTCCTTTAAGGAACTTAAGGAAAAAAATTTAAATGCTGGAGCAGTTTCTGCTTACAAATTTCATCCATGCTGAAACATCTTATGACTAGGGAGATATGATGTGAAAAGAATACCACACATTTCTACATAAGCAGATGATATCATGTTTTACCTAAACTTTAATAACCTGATTTTTATACATACTGAACTGTAAATACAAGCACAGCTCTGCTTTAAAATATGGAATTGTAAGCAATTCCAAACAACCTGGAAATATTGGCTATTATGGTTTCTGAGAATTCTAAATGTTCTGTTAAAATAATGTAATCTATCTTTTTCCCCTAAAATCCCCTCGTTGTTTCTGTAGTACACAACCATTCCTAAATTCCCCCATGTAAAAATACTTGGTGTTTTTGGTTGGATAGTGACTATTTCTGTCCAAAGTAGACTATTTTCTCTTTTATTATTTGTGTTAGATTTTTATAACAGCCTTTTTCCTCCAAGGAATTTAAGGTGCTTAGCACACAGAGGTTGGGAAAGGGGTCTTTGAATAAACATTTTTCACACAATGCAAGAGCCAAGAATAGTTGGTAGGAAAATATCACAGGGCAGGGACCACAGCGGCGGCGGCGGTCACTAAGGGTTGGGTTATTTGTAGAGCAGTGAGAACTCAGGGACCTGGTAAGACAGCTGCATCCAAACCATGTGTGCTTTATTTTGATCCCCTTAAGGAATAAGGTGTCTTTGTCTTTCAATTTTAGTTTGACTTCAAGACCCCTGATCCCAGGGTACTCTGCTTTTGCCACCCAGTTCATAAAAGTTATAATTATGTTTACATTATGAGAAAACATAAAATTATAATGATTGATTAAACATTGTGGGGAAGATAGACTCTGCTCTTGGTATATGACATGAGATTAGGAAAAAAAAAAAAAAAAAGCTAAAGTTTGAAGCAGCCTGAAGTGAGTGCTACTATGAAACTCATTTTAAAAAATTAACTTTCTTAAAAAAGATTTTATTACTATTTACTAGAGAGAGAGAGTGAGAATGGGCACTCCAGGGCCTCCAGCCCCTGCAAACGAACTCCAGATGCATGCGCCACCATGTGCATCTGGCTTATGTGGGACCTGGTGAATCGAACCTGGGTCCTTAGCTTTTACAGGCATGTGCCTTAAGCACTAAGCCATCTCTCCAGCCCCCCCAAAATAACTCTTACATTGAGTGAAGAGTGGTGATAACCATGAGGTGACATAAGGGAGAGCACAGAAAACAATCAGAAAAGGTCTATTGTCTGCTTTTCCCAGGGGGTGACAAGGACACATAGGAAGGCTGCTACATGACGCTTAAGCAGCAGGGGTTTTTAGACATGCTGAATGGGGATGTAGATCCAGTTAGAAATAAGCTGGCTTGGCTGGGCATGGTGGTGCATGTCTTTAATGCCAGCACTAGGGAGGCAGAGGGAGGAGGTTCGCCATGAGTTTGAGGCCCTTGTGAGACTTCATAGTAAATTCCAGGTCAGTCTGGGCTAGAGCAAAACCCTACCTCGAAAAGCCACACACACACACACACACACACACACACCTGACTTAAGGGCATTAAAGAAATATGATATTTATCTCACACCTTATTTTGTGGGAAGAGACACAAAAGTACATTTAAAAGTGCAGTCATACTCTCAAAAATAAAATTAGAAAGGCAAAAGAAAAAAAAATCAGTGTTTTCATTTTGGAAATATTTCTTGAGACAGAGTCTTAAAAGTAGTGAAGAAGGGCTGGAGAGATGGTTTAGCGATTAAGGCGTTTGCCTGCAAAGCTAGAGGATCGTGGTTCGACTCTCCAGGACCCACGTAAGCCAGATGCACAAGGGGGTGCACGCATCTGGAGTTCGATGCAGTGGCTGGAGGCCCTGGCATGCCTTTCTCTCTCTCTCTCAAATAAGTAAGTAAGTAAATAAATAAATAAATAAATACAATATATATATTTAAAAAGTAGTGAAGAAAACAGAAGAAAAATGCAGTGTGTGGGGGGGAAGAAAGCTATTTGACAGAAATTTTAGATAGAATGCAAGCATATCTATGTCTCCTTCATGGGTCATTAAGTGGATATTGATGACTTGATTATAGTTGGATAAAACTATAAAACTTGATTCTCAAGCAGAAAGAAAGGAAATTCTTGTTTGCTAGTTCAGTTTTATATACTTAAATAGTCACAAAGGGATAAAACCCTTACAATCAACATAGTTTCAGTTGTTAATAACAGAGATATCCAAGAAGGATGATTATGGGCCACACAGTTTCTACTTCTCTGCATTCTAAAAAAAAGTCAAAGAAAAGGAAGAGAGAGAGAGAATGCAGGTGAAGTGGTAGCAAATGATGAGAGGATGGGAACAGCAAAGTGTCGCTTCAAGATGTGCTGGAGAAGTCTGATCTGCTTCAAAAGATTTTCCATAAATGGAAGAAGGTCTAATTCATACAGCATGCTAAAGCCCAGAACTTGAAGCATCTTACCAAACTACAATTTGATCCTGAACATCACAACAAAAGCTGGATGCCATAAAAGGCCTGAAATACCTTCACTTAGGAAAAGTAGAATTTTAATTGCACCAAGCCTTCTTGTGGATATGGACTGAATCAAAGGATGAATAAGCTGAATTTTCAACATAGCTCCCTGGCACATCAATGAATATTAAATAATTCTTTTGTAAAAAAATTTTATTTTATTTATTTATTTACTTGAGAGTGACAGACAGGAGACAGAGAGAGAGAGAGAATGGGTGTGCCAGGGCCTCCGGCCACTGCAAACGAACTCCAGACGCGTGCGGCCCCTTGTGCATCTGGCTAATGTGGGTCCTGGGGAATTTAGCCTCGAACCGGGGTCCTTAGGCTTCAAAGGCAAGCACTTGACCACTAAGCCATCTCTCTAGCCTAATATTAAATAAGTCTTAAATGCACAATGTTGTTCTAAATGGCTTTAGTGGAAGCCCAGTCTATACAGCTGAGTGTGACTTTACTATATTCAATTTGACACTTTTTTATTCTTTATTCCCTCATCCTTCCCTCTTTTACTGCCTCTCTCCCTCCATGTGGTGTGTGTGTGTGTGTGTGTGTGTGTGTGTGTGTGTGTGTGTGTCTAGCTGTACATGCCCCAGGTCTGTGCGTACAGAGGCCAGACAAGAGTGTTGATTTCCTTCTCTTCCCTCTCATCCATATACCGAGTGAGACGGAGTCCCTCCTTCAACCTGGAGCTGCAGTCCATCTGCAAGCCCTTGCCAGTCTCTAGTCTCTGCCCACCCATGGTCTGGGGCTACAACCACGCCCAGTTTTTGTTTTCCTCTTATTTAGGTGGTCTCTAGGGAAATGGATCTTAGTGGTATCCAGCCAGATAAGCCTCATACTTAGGTGCGAGTCCTCTTCACCGCTGAGCTCTTTCTCCAGCACCTGCATTTTCATGGTGCTTGAATATGTTATGTATAATTTTCCCAAAATATTGACAAAGTGCTCCCCCAGGATATTCAATATTTTTAAATTTACCTCCCTGGTCAAACTAGCAATCGATACTCATTTTTATGTATTAGGAAATTCCTCAGCACGCAGATAAGGAAATAAACACCGCTCCTGATGAAACTTCTTATAATTAACCAATGTTAACATATGCACATCCTTAGCTTATATGTATGAACACTTAGCTATTTTTGTAGATTCTTATTTTAAAATAAAGATATCTGAAAACCCATCCTTCTAGTGCAGAGACTGAAAATAAGCCTTTAAAGAAATCAGTAATATTAAGCAGGAAAAAATATGATGAAGAACCTAAAATAGCTTAATGTGGGCTGGAGAGATGGCTTAGCGGTTAAGTGCTTGCCTGTGAAGCCTAAGGACCCTGGTTCAAGGCTCAATTCCCCAGGACCCACGCTAGCCAGATGCACAAGGGGGTGCATGCATCTGGAATTTGTTTGCAATGGATGGAGGCCTTGGTGCGCCCATTCTCTCTATCTACCTCTTTCTCTGTCTGTTGCTGTCAAATAAATAAATAAAAATAAAAACAAAAAAATTATTAAAATAGGTTAATGTGAAAGGGAGTGGCAGATGGAAGCTAGAAGGGCTTGAGCTAGCACACAGGAGACCGTCACTCAGACAAGGACGCTCAAGCGCGGAGCTGATGGATGAAAAGGGAAGGGCGTGGCAAGATCCAGGGGAAGAGCATCAGACTGTTTCAGGAATGCAGACCAGCACATGCTAAAGCCTACGGATGGGAATGATCTTTTTATTATATTTTTTTTTTAGAGAGAGAAAATTGGTGAGCCAGGACCTCAGCAACTAAATTGAACTCCAGACGCTTGCGCCACCTAGTGGGCATGTGTAACCTGGTGCTTGCCTCACCTTTGTTCATCTGGCTTATAATGGATCTGGAGAGTCAAACATGGGTCCTTGGACTTCACAGACAAATGCTTTAAGCACTAAGCAACCTCTCCAGCCTGGAATGACCTTTTGGTTATAGAAGGGACAGAAAGAAGCATAGTCTGAGTCTAGTAAAAGAGATGGAAATCAAGGAAAAAGGGGTTGGAGTGGTAAACAGAGCCTGCTCCTGTAGGATCTTGGAAGCAAAGGGAAAGAACTTGAATTTCATTTTGGTAGTTTCCATCATTAGAGTCACATGATCTCCTCTGGAAAAGAAAAACTTGTATGAAAATGAGGTCATGGGGGGGGGAAAGCAGCAAAAAATAAATAGATTCAAAAAACACTAAATAGAAGTAGAAAGTCCAATCCTAATACATTTGTACAAAATTTTTAAAATTTTATATCCTATGGCAGGGGAGACGACTCAGTGAGAGAAGTGCTTGCCTTGCAAGATTGAGGACCTGAGTTTGAACACTAGTATCCATGTAAGGCACCAGGTGTGGCAATCAATGCCTCTATCCAAGCACTGGGAATGTGGGGACAGGAGGAACTAGCCTAATTCTAACTGGTGAGGCACAAGCCAATGAGATGCTCTGTCTCAAAAAAGAAGCAGACACTATTTGTCGAGATAATATCCAAGGTTGTCCCCTGACACACACACACACACACACACACACACACACACACACACACTTCCTGAGACACAGCCATATTATTTTTAAAATAGGTGGTATTTCTTATTAAGATACAGCAGAGTATCTTCAGGAGAGGAAACATACTTTTTTTCTCATTCTACTGAGCGCAGAGCAAGTCTGATGATGCATACACGGCTCCCGCCCTCAGCCAAAGTAACAACTTCATGTGTTTGTTTTGTTTCTGCACAATAAACCCAGCAGGGGTTCTGCGTCAGAACTGGGGACACGGGTGCCTGCCAGGGCCACCAAGGCACCTGGCGGGTCTTCACTGAACATGGCAGGCGTTGGGCACACTCAGGGCAGGGCAGGCTACCCCCGTGGCACAGATGGGATCTGCAGAGGTGGCCTGAAGCTGCGTCTATTGGTGATGTGCTCTTCCCGCCGTTTCCAGGGTTGGTGTAGAGAGATACATCTGCTGGCCACACGTTTATCAGAGAGGAGAAAACAGAGAACCTGAATTATTCACAAAGAGGGTAAATAAAAACTTAAAGAAACATCTTGTCAGAGATGAAGTAAATGGGTTCAGTGGTTTCTACTGCTGTATTTTATCTGTTGGATGGTAAGCTCTCATAAGGCAGAGAGTGTGGTTTCCTAATCACTTATGACAGGCTGCAAACATGACCACCACGTTTTACTCAGCCATTCAGTAATATGTCTCCACAACGCCTCCTCATAAGAGGTTGAATTTATTTTTCTCTGCTCTTGGAAAGAACTGGCTTGGTGATTTGTTTCAACTTGCAGAACACATCTAAATTAATGCAGGGGTAATCCAAGCATAGCCTCAAGAGATTCACTATCTTGCAGAGCTTGCCCAAGTGAATGAGCCCAGACTAGCCAGCTGCAGCAAGTGACCGCTTGGATCATAGGCCAGCAGCTAAGGCCATGTCAGTAAAGCCAGCCTCAGCTGACCTAACAGCTCACTGCAGACGCATACGTGAAGTGAACCATCACCACAAGACCAGCTCAGCTCAGGCCAGCCACATGACCAACTTGAATATGAGCAAAACAGCTATTACTTTAAGGGACAAGTTCAGGGGTGACTTGTTACAAACAGACACATGACCATCCGCAGGGGTTATCACAATATCAAGTATTTTTTTTATATTTTTGTTTTTATTTTTATTTATTTGAGAGCAACAGACAGAGAGTGAAAGAGGCAGAGAGAGAGAGAGAGAGAGAGAGAGAGAATGGGCACGCCAGGGCCTCCAGCCTCTGCAAACGAACTCCAAATGTGTGCGCCCCCTTGTGCATCTGGCTAACGTGGGACCTGGGGAACCGAGCCTCGAACCGGGGTCCTTAGGCTTCACAGGCAAGCAAACGCTTAACTGCTAAGCCATCTCTCCAGCCCAACACCAAGTATTTTTAAAGTACACACCAAATGTTGGATAAGTCTATTGTTGAAGAAGTTACGACATTAAATACAATTCCCATTGAGGGCCAGTGCCATGGCAAGCATTGCGCTAGAGCTGTAACTGACGTACCTCTCGTCCTCAAGCATCTCCGGAGCTACCAACAGAGAATACTCAACTCGGGCGCAGGGGTGATCCGCACTGGCTGTCTATTGAGAACAATGTGAGAAATGACCAGGCCCCAGAATAAGGGCTTGGGTCAGAGGAAGTTCTTTGGGAGATAGGGTGGCAAAGTTTTTTTAAAAAAAAAATTAATCAAGGATTGGAGAGATGGCCTAGTGGTTAAGGCACTTGCCTTCAAAGCCAAAGGACCCAAGCTTCATTCCCCAGGACCCAAGTAAGCCACATGCACAAGGTGGTGCATGTGTTTGGCATTTGTACAATGGCCAGAGGCCCTGGCATGCCCATTTTTTCTCTCTCTCTCTCTCAAAAAAATTAAAATTGTATATTCTTAAAAATAAAAAAAAATGATTAACATATGCAGTATACAAAATAATGGGTTTCATTACAACATTTTCACACATGTATATATTGTACTTTGAATCTGTGTACCCACCATCACCTTCCTCATTGCCTCTTACAAGAAAATTCTTGAATTTTCATGCTTGTCTCTCTAATTAACTGGAATCCTTCTAGGCAGCAGAGACAAGTTAAAGACGGGGTGGGGTGAAACCTATGGCACATATGTGAGACTGCAAATGTCAAATCTGACTGAAATAGAAGATGTAAAAGACACGGCTGTAGGCTGTAGTAGGTTAAGCAGAGAACACAGCAAGGTCCCACCAGGGGGCCGTTCACACACAAAGAGGAAGGAGTTCATTCCGAAGGCAGCGGGAACCACTGGCATCTCCCACTTGGAATTAACATGTCCGCAGCAGTCTTCTTGCGAAATAATCAAAGGACGAAGTTCTTTCTTAAGTGGGAGTTAGATGACACCACTCCATTTACTCAATTGTACTTTTTGAGTGTTTCTCCAGCACTAGGGACACAACTCTCTGGGGTTTCCAGTCCCACAGAGAAGCCAGCCTTGGAAGCACATTATTGTCTTCTTGCTTGGATAAAATTTCAAGGTCAAACTTACTTTGTTTGTGGCAACATTTTCCATCCCTGTTTTTTTTTTTTTTTTTAATAGAACTGTAAATTTATGTCAGAGAATATGGAATGAATGAGAGCCTATTCGGTCAATAAAGATGAGTGCTTAAAAATGAAAAAAAGAAGCAAATTGCTACAATTCAATACATTGTAACAGAACAAGATCAAGTTCTATGAGCCCAAGGGCTTGGAAGTACTGATCTGGGGAAGTGATGAGGGACAGAAAAGTGCAGAGCTTTAAAAAGCAAACCATGAGGGGTATGCTGAATAAAATATGATTCTAGTCTCTGTCTATTCCTGTGAGATCCAATTTCTTTATTACCCTCTGTCATAGTTTAATTCCTATCCCTGTGATTACAAAATGAACTCTTAAAAATGTTTTTATTGATTTATTTGCAAAGAGAGAGTGGGTGCTCCAGGGCCCCTTGCTGCTACAAACAAATTCCAGATGTTTGTACCACTTTGTACATCTGGCTTTACATGGGTATTGGGGAACTGAACTCGGGTTGGCAGGCTTTGCATGCAAGCTCCTTTAAGTGCTGAGCTACCTCTCCAGCTCTGCTACAAATTGTCATTATCAGCTAGGTTAGAAAGGCTAATCCATCATCTTCAATACTGTGCGATCCTTTAAAAAATACTTATTGATTTGCAAGTGTGTGTTGTGTGTGTGTGCCCATAGGCTCTGCAATCAAATACCCTAACTTCTGAGCCATCTCTCCAAGCCCTGTGGAGTGCTCTTTGTTTGCCTGTGTAAGCTGCACACGTCAGTAGGCAAGGGTTACAGGTGAGATTAGTAGAAAACCCCTAAGCTCCTCCACAGCCCTTAGTTACATTATGCCTACACATCCTCGTGCCCTGCTTAATATTATGCTAAGTAGTGCTAAAACATTTCCTAAAAGTAGACCTACGGTGGTTGTTAGTAAACGATAGAGCTGTGATTTTAGGCCCTACGAGTCAAGCTGCAAAGGTTGTTCTTAACTAATATCACATGACTCACTACGAGTTAGTTGGGGGCATTAGCATGATAACCTGAAAAAAACAGAAAATGCTTAGACTGAACTATTAGTTCATTGTTGGATTATGTGGGCATATATATGGATATATATATGCATGGAAGATTCAATGCACGATAGACTCATATATATGTGTTACATATATGTGATAAATTTCAAAATATAATGAATGAGGGCTGGAGACATGGCTTAGCAGTTAGGTGCTTGTCTGTGAAGCCTAAGGACCCCGGTTCAAGGCTCGGTTCCCCAGGTCCCACGTTAGCCAGATGCACAAGGGGGCGCACGCGTCTGGAGTTCGTTTGCAGTGGCTGGAGGCCCTGGTGCTCCCATTCTCTTTCTCTCTCTCTCTCTGTCTGTCACTCTCAAATAAATAAAACCTAAAAAAACAAAAAAATTAAAATATAATGAATGAAATGCAATTGAAAATTGCATATACACATTATAAAAATATTAAGAAGTTGGGGCTGGAGAGATGACTTAGAGCAGTTAAGGCATTTGCCTGCAAAGCCAAAGGACCCAGGTTCGATTCCCCAGGACCCACGTAAGCCAGATGCACAAAGGGGCACATGCATCTGGAGTTTGTTTGTAGTGGCTGGAGGCCCTGGCTTGCTCGCTCGCTCGCTCTCCCCTCTTTCTCTCTCTCAAATAAATACATAAGTATTTTTTAAAATGTTAAGAAGTTAAAGACAGTAATAGTTAAAAAGTTTTTTTTTTTAAATTGGGTTTCTTTTTTTAATTTAAAAGCTTTTTCTTGACATACATATATTGTTGCCTCTCTGGATTGGATCATTCACAAAGAAATAAAAAAAAAATCATACTCAATGGACCCAAGTTCCTTTTAAGGATAGTTCCAGAACAAAATGACAATACTATTAATATTGTTCACAACTAAGGAATGGTGAGGATCTTTTACCCCTAGAAGACACACACGGAACTGCACATTTGACATCAGGGCTTCATGTGTACCTTGATGCACTGGTGTGTACATTTAAGTGATAACATATAGGCTGACCATTCAGATTCATAGGAAAGGATATAGTAGCTGAATCAATTTGGGGGGGGAAAATTTTTCCAACATATTGTTATTATAATTTATATATGGCTATTTGAAGGCTTGAACCTATTAACCAGTGTCTGAAAACACCTAATGTTCCAGGACCAAAGAGCCCAAGGAGTTAGTTTTGCATCTGTGGTACTAACAGCTGTCAGCCCTTATTTTGTAACATTAACCTAAGGAGTCAGTGTTCCCTTTCTTAGAAAGAACATTCGGCCTTGGTAGAGTGGACCACAGGCAAGCCGTCCCTGACCCTACTCTGGCCAGATGATTTTTACTGAGCCAGACCACTGAGATGCAAAGGGTCGGATACAGAGCCCCGTGCTGAAGCCAACTGCGCAGAATCTATTTTTCCTGGAGAAGTCTCGTTGTCAGGGCAACAGTAGCTTGGAGCTGCTAGTGGCTCTTTATGCTTTCAACTGCATGGAGCCCCGCAGCCCCGCTGAGAGCAGCGTCCAGAGTACAGAAAGGGAGGAACGCAGGACGCCAAAGGTACTGGGAGACCTGTTGAGTTTGAAGTCATGTTTAACCACTGGAATTTCTCAGATATTGAGTCAATAAATTTTATCCCGTTCAGACTGACTTGTGCTGGCTTTCCTATAGCTTTGAAAAACCAAGTGACCCTGACTTGACTTGCCTACGTTTCATTTATTTCAGCTCAACAAACGTTAGTGGAGGAGTGCTGTGGGCCAGACACTGTGCTAGGTTCTGGAATCTCAAACAAGAAAACATCTGAGCTGCTGCTCTCCCAGGAGTTCTGCCCTTGGCAGGAAGCCTAGTAGGCAGGCCGGCCACGTGTTGCTTCCTGCATGCTCGCTGACCCTATCTCAGTAGGCCAGAACAGCCATCTTGAAGGTCAAGGAAAGGAAGCCATACCCCATTAGTAAGCCTGCTTTAAAAGAGAAACGTAAGCCTGGATCATCTTCAAAGACTAATAAGCAAAGAATCACACTATCTTTGGGAAGCTATTCAATGAGAAGCAAGATATTTCTAGAATGTGATAGTAAAATGCCTGTTTCAAAGCCTGTTCCCCCCCAAAAAATAACAATGTAAAAAAGAAATTAATGCTTTATTAGGTTGAGTACTAAGTATGATGTAGATAAATAAGTGAACCTAGAAAGAGCATGAAACAGGTATAAAATAATTCAGGATGTTCATTTACACAATATTTTATTTTAACTAATTTATTTTGAAACCATTAACCGGCACTCATTTTTCACCTGAAAATACATGAGGAAACTGTTCCCCTTTCCACATGAACTCAGGTTTTCTTAGCTCCTGCTGTGTAGCAGATAACTGGGGAAAAGAGCACTGAAATGTTTCAGAGCACTTTTGCTCTTAATAAATGAAGAACTGCACAGCAATACCATTCATAGAACTAGATGCAGTACAAAAGGAGATGTCTCAAAACATTACATTAGTATCATTCACCATTTATAAATAAAATAACACAAAGACTAGGTACAAAAATACCAAAATGAAGTTCACTAATTTATGTAATTAATATATATTAATACATAATATACATTAATAAACAGAGAAATATAATAAACATTTTAAAGTCATTTTTTATTGCTTAAGTTGTTAAAGTATATAGAAAAAAAGATAATGTAATAATTAGCATATAAATGTTAAAGAAATAAAGCTGATAGAAACACCAAGGCTATTGAGTACAGTAACAAGTAAAGTTAAAAAACAAACAAAAAAACTACATCTTTAAATTTCTCAGTGTTATTATAACTCAGACCATATGCTTCTAACCCCCATCAGTCTAGAAAGTTCTCTAGTTCTAAAATTATTCCTCTCCTTTGGTCTAAGTACTGACCATTCACAATTCTAAGGCACAGAAAGGCCGCACATGGGTGTGCAGTATGGCAAACAATTTTCTTTAGATGGGACAGGACTATGAACACCTCAAGTTCACATATTGAATGCTACCATTCAGAAGCAGTATGACATAGCTACATGGAATGGAAATGTCAGGATTCAGTTACCAATAACATGGTTAAGTCAAGGTGAAGGAACCAGACAAACTAATCCGGAAAAAAAAAAAAAAATGTCTTTCCTTTTCTTTACTTCCACATAGCAAGATTTTCATTTTACTACCTTCTCCTAGTAGTTACCCAATCCAGGCTTACCTTGGCTGTCCTAAGAAGAGGGATTTTGACATTTTTTTTTGTTCAAGGGCTCCTTGATCCTGGTATAGACAGAGAGTAGCCAGCCCATGGAGAAGGACCAGATGGAAACTAAGAACTTTTGCTGACTCAGGGAAGCTACTTCCTGCTTGGTGCCAGGCCTTTTTTGCACCTTCTCATTGGCACAGAACAACCATGCAAAGCAACTCTCAGCAAGCTGTTAATTATTAATAGCTAATTATTCAATTTGCTCCAGACTCAAACAAAGCCAGTTATATATCATATTAGAGGAGATGGAATATTACAATGGAATATCAGAGACCCAGTCAGTATATGAAGTCTTTAGGTCAACAAGGCACGTAGCTTTCCTCAAAACAAGTCAATTGCATCAGATTTCTTTCATTTGTCACAAAGGAAAGCAGGTCTTGCTTGTAAATCAACCGTATAGACCCCTTTCCCTCTCGCACTATCTGGTACTGTTACCCGCATGCCCTGATTTCTCCTAGGGCTCACAAAATCCACCATCCTGGTAGACGTCAATGCGTACGGGCTTTGAAAAAGTCCAAAAGCATCAACACAGTCTCAGAAGGGTGAAGATCCAGGAAAAATGTGTAATAGCAATGGAAAGCTTTCTATTGTTCGGTCACTGACATACCAAGCGCTACATTTTTAATTCAAGCAACACTTTATATGCCACTCAAAAAAAAAAAAAAAAACCCACAAAGGTGATATTAAATAGTAGTATGATTCATTGTGATAATCACCAGTGTTGGCAAATGAGTGCCCCTGATAGGAATGAACGGTGCATTTACAAGTTCACTCTGAGTCTGACACCCACACATAGACCTAAGATCAACAGCACATTCACTCCAGGAGCCTCAGCTGCCCTCACACAACAGAAATCAGGATTTCACACCCAACACAACCATAACCACTTAGTGTTCCTCCTAACAACAAAGGCCCTCTCGTATTTTCTGTTACAAAAGGATGTGCCCTTTAAGTAAAAGTACGGTAGAGAATTGATGTAAAGATAAGAACCATATATACTAGACAATTATAAATGTTGGGAAATCGAAAAAAATTGTACCAAAATTTTTCCCCGAAGTAGAAGATAATTATAAAATAATCCCCTGATTTATTTAAATTTCAAATATCCTTTTTTTTCTGAATATGAAGTCTCAGCAGTTAGGAACTTATTGGTACCAACAAAGTGCTTCTAATGCTACTTTCTCTTTAAACTCATGCTATTACCAACATAATGAACTCCTCAGAATTTGAATCTGCCTTACAGTTAGGAGACTGTCAATTAAAGGAAATTTTTAGAAACAGAAAGAGCTAGAGGTAGATTGCTGAGTTTAAGTTTAACGTTACAGCTAAGAACGGACAGGACTTACCTGCAGTTTCGTTGAGACAGCAAGTAAGATCAGAAGATAATTTTACAGATTTGTGTGTGAGGCATTTACCTCTTACACACCTGCCTTAGATCGCTGAGTCCAAGAGCTTAGTCATTACGTTATTTCTTTTGTCAGAGATGTTTTTTATTATGTCAATACTGTATCAGCTCAAATGTTTGCAGACAAGCAAAACAAATCAGAAGTATTTTGCATAAGTTCCTAGTTCCTCTTAGAAGGGATATGCAAAATTACATTTTAAAAAGTGTTGTATGATTGGTGGATTCGCAGAGTCACTCCACGAGCCATTCCTAGACTTTGCCTATAACGTGGAAATAAACAGTGTGTGGAAGACTGGTGAGCATTTCTTAACAGCATCCTAGTTACTGTACACACGGAATTCCAAACACACTGCTGGAAGGCATGAAATATTCTCTCCCAGACCATCGCAACTTTTCAAAATGACAGCTCGAGTTTTCACAGCATTGCCTGGTCTGGCACGATCAACTTCAGCTGCAGAGACAATGCAGTTTCCAATAGAGCTCATGGCCTCCCCGCCACAATACAGATCCCATGAGTCCTTTGTTCTAACAGAACTTAGCTGCTCACAGAACTCATGGGCTCTAGGCCACAACACAGATCTTGTGAGTCCCTTCCTTGGACAGCAGATGCCCATTTGTGACACTCTTAGTAACTGTTGGTCAACGACCAGCAAAGATGGATAGGAAGAGCCTATGTGATTTCTATTCTCCGTCTTCTGTTTCTGCCTGAGTATTGAAGACTTCAAATTCCTGGCTCCATTCCAAAAGGAAAGAATTTAGGTTTTAGGAAAACTCAGAAATGCCCATACTGAATGTTACATGAGAAACAGGCTTCCATCTGCATTAGCCACTGAAAGCTTGAATGATGTGTTTTCCAACAGTCAGTCCCCAGTTAGCACATTGACCTTAGCAGCTACATCCAGAGGCAAAGGGTTCTGGACATCTAGATAATAGCAGTTTCTGACAAATGGGGCATAGAATATATCAAATTTATTACTAAATTTCTCCTCTGTCTAGCAGAGTGTCAAGATTACAGTCTCTGACTATGCTACAAGAACATGTACAGCCGAAATTCAGAATTGCTGGTTTTCAAGACGTGCGTTTAAAAGAACTTTATATTCTAAGGTGAATGATGATACTGCGATTGTACCTGACTACATATTTCTCCTATAAGTCACATCTCTCTAAGCCTATTAAATTCAAATGCATTTCCTTGGGACTCTTTAAATAATCCTCTTTTGCAATAGTGGAGTCCATGCGGAAGGACCTAATATTTTGTAAGGGACCAACAAAGAAAGCATGGACCCTGGGACTGGAGTGAAGGGTAAGCTTTTGGAGCTGCCTCACCACCCATAGCAAACAAAGTGCTACGACACGTTCAGATTTCCAGATCTCTACTTTCCTCCCTGGATCTTAACTGCCCTTAGAATAAACGTCACAATTAATAATTTCTCCAGAAGTAGACTCAATAATTTATTTGGGCCATGTGTTTGTTTTACAATTCTTGGTTAAAATAAGGACAGGAATCCAGAAATTGGGGTTCACAAGTTGGGAGACCCTCCTAAACCCCCAAATCCTGCATCATATTCATCAAAATACAGTTTTTTTTTGAACGTAGAACTTTTCACTTCAAACTATACATAAAAAAACCCATCATTATAATATTGGAAAGGTACCATGGGACACCTCCCTAGCATGACACTAACAGACCTCTCCTCCCCAGATAGGGCAGAGACCAAAGACCGAAAGGCAATTCTAGCAAAACCAGTAGTGGTGAACCAATGAATTTACTGGGGTTGCTTGCGGGGGGCGGGGGGGGGGGCTGCTTACAGGAGCAACAGACGACTCAAGGGTAGCACAACCGAAAAGCCCACCTCAGTACAGGTGATGACTCAGGGCACGGTGCCAATCTGAAGACAGCTCAGTTGGTCAGGGTCTCCAGCACACTCCCCGACGGCTCCACTGGACTATCAGAATCTCAAGTACCCTTCACCGCTTGCAGGCAGCTCAGCTGGGGGAGTCCCTCCAAGCAGCTGTTTTCTGCCTTTATATAGCATTAGGGTGGGGCTTTGCAACCCATTCCCAGGCTTGTTGGCTATTTCCCGAGTCTCTGGAACTTCCTTCCTGTCCCCACCCCACACTAATGAAGGAAAATTTCAGTTTCTTTTTATCCATTTATTTATTTATTTATTTATTGAGAGAGAGAGAAGCATAGAAAGAGACAAGAGGGGAATGGGCGCTCCAGGGCCTTCAGCCGCTGTGAAGGAGCGTCACTCGCGTGTGCCCCCTTGTGGGCATGCTTGGCATCGCACGCTCGCGCCGCCTGGCTCTGGTTACTCGTGGGAAAAGGAGGACTCGCAGGCGAGCGCCTTAACCACTGAGCCATCTCTCCAGAGTGGCTGCGTGACCTTTGTGTTTTAGGTCTACCAGACTGGATTTCCGAATCTCGGGGAGAGCTTATTTCAATTTTGAGCAATCTGCTACACAACAAAAGGCTCCATTTCAACTCAGTTGAACATGGAAAGTAAGCAAAATGAATTTTGTTCCAATAATTGAGACCAAATGACCAGTTTTTTTTTGTTTTTCTTTTTTTTTCAGGTGTCAATTTTAATCAATTTTGTAGGAATATATTCGTCGTGAAGCTTTCTTTATTTTTCTCTAACGGGTGCAATCTCTATGCACTTCTTGTAGCATGGATTATATTCTTCTTTTTCTAGCTATTTATAGGTTGCTATGTTAATAGGCCAAAGCTCTGACCAGACACCTTCATTCAGCTCTCTCCTACACCCCAGTACACATTGTAGCACTGTGTGCGTGAAAAGCACAGCAGATATTTTAAAAGCAGAGTCTGCACACTAAAACATCCACACGACTCATGTCTGTGATGTCTTCTCATGTCACCGTAGATGAGGACATTTCTGGATCTCGTGTATTAAGACACACTCCCCAGACTTGACTCTCCCAATGAAGCCAGAAGGCAGTTGACTTCGGTGGAAGTACATCTGTAGAGATCTAACAACTTCATCCCCATGTATTTAATCCATCATAGTTCTAAATTCTAAATTCTACGCTCTAAGTCCTAAATTCTAAGTTCCAACTTTAGGAATTATTCCAAGGACAAAATAGTTTAGATAATGTAACAGTTATTTTGTGTCATGTGATGCTTCAGCAATATAGTTTCACAACTACAAATAACAAGAGGGCTGGGGAGCTGGCTCAGCAGTTTAGGGTGTTTGCTTCTTAAAGCCTGACAGCCTGGGTTCAGTTTGCCAGTACCCATGTAAAGCCACATACACAAAGTGGCACATGCATCCTGAGTTCATTTGCAGTGGGAAGAGGGCCTGGCATGCCTATTCTCATTCTCTCTCTCTCTACCTTTCTGCTAAATAAAATAAGTTTAAAAAAGAAAATAATAGAGATGGAGAGATATCTCAGCAATGGAAGTATTTGCTTTTAAAGCATAACAGCCTGGGTTTGATTCCCCAGAACCCATGTAAAGGCAGACACAAAAAGTGGCAGATGCCTCTATTGTTTGTTTACAGTGGCAGAAGGTCGTGTTGTGTCCATACTGTCTCTTCTCAAATAAATAAAATAATAAAAATATTTGTCTTTTAATGATTGAAATATATTTGTATTTATTTTTATTTATTTATTTGACAGAGAAAGAGGGATAGAGAGTGAAAGAATGGGCGCACCAGGGCATCCAGCCATTGCAAACGAACTACAGATACATGTGCCCCCTTGTGCATCTGGCTAATGTGGGTCCTGGGGAATTGAACCAGGATCCTTTGGCTTTGCAAGCAAGTGTCTTAACTGCTAAGCCATCTCTCCAGCCTTGTATATGTTTATTTATGAAAGAGAGAGAGAGAGAGAGAGAGAGAGAGGGAGAAGAGGAGAGAATGGGCATGCCAGAGCCTCTAGCCACTGCAAACAAACTCTAGATTCATGTGTACCTGCCTTACCTGGGTACTAGGGAATCAAACCCGGGTCCCTAGACATTGCTGGCCAGCACCTTAACCACCAAGCCATCTCTCCAGCCCAATAAAAATATTTTAACAATAATAAAATAAAAAAGGAAGTCATGCCAGTTCATTGTATATACCCATTGTATTTTTTATTTGTTCATTTATTTTTGCATGTGTGTGTGTATGAAAAGTATGTGTGAGGTGTGGTGTGTGTGCTATGCAAGTGTGATATATGGTATATGTACATGTGCAAAGAACCCAGAAGAGAATGTCAAGTGTACTTATTTTATCACTTATCTACCTATTCCTTAGAAACAGAGTTTATCCCTCAACCTGGACCTGCTGTTAGTCAGTGAGCCCCTGGGATGATTCTCTAGTCTCCAACTGATTCCCTCCATTACAGACTAAAGTTACAGATGTGTGGCCCTGTCCAGGTTCTTAAATGAGAGTTCTAGGAAGTCTGACTTAGGGTTTTCCATCTCAGTAGGCCCTCATGCGTAAGTATCCAAATCTCTTAACCCTTGAACCATCTTCCCATAATTTTAAGAATGGTTTCAAGTTTTGAAATGTCAAAAATGTGAAATAGGGCTGGAGACATGGCTTAGCGGTTAAGGCGTTTGCCTGCAAAGGCAAAGGACCCAGGTTTGATTCCCCAGGACCCACATAAGCCAGATGCACAAGGGGCGCATGCATCTGGAGTTCCTTTGTAGTGGCTGAAGGCCCTGGCATGCCCATTCTCTCTCTCTCTCTCTCTCTCTCTCTCTGTCTCTTCTATCTCTCTCTCTCTGATTGCAAATAAATAAAAAAGTTTAAAAAATGTGAAATAAAAAAATTCACTTTAGAATCAATGAAATGAGTCAGCATAGAAGGACCATATATTTCCATAATAAACTTGTTGGAAGAGAAAGTAGGAGCAATACCCCATTTGCAATAATTCCCCCCCCAATAAAGTATATAAAAACAATCCTCACCAAGATCATGAAATATCTCTCAAAAGAAAATTTTTTTTTTAATTTTTTTTGTTTATTTTTATTTATTTATTTGAAAGTGACAGAGGGAGAAAGAGGCAGAGAGAGAGAGAGAGAGAATGGGCGTGCCAGGGCCTCTAGCCACTGCAAATGAACTCCAGATGCATGAGCCCCCTTGTGCATCTGGCTAACATGGGTCCTGGGGAATCGAGCCTTGAACTGGGGTCCTTAGGCTTCATAGGCAAGCGCTTAACTGCTAAGCCATCTCTCCAGCCCTCAAAAGAAAATTTTAACACACCAAAAAAAGAGAAAGAAATAAGAAAAGATATCAGATGTTGAAAAGACCTTCCCTGCTTCAAGATTAGCATAATCAGTATTGTGAAAATGACTATCCTAACAAAAGGAATGAAGAACTTTTTCCACACTGGGTTAAAGGCAGCTTCTCCTATGCCCTGAGAACCTGAACAGAGTTGAATTGAGAAGAAGTGGAGTCATGTGAGCAGATGGATGTGGCACAGAAAGATAAGAAAGTTTGGGGCAAGAGACAGCAGCATGCTTTAGCCGCAATTGAGACTGGGCCAGCTGTTGTGCATTAGGACCACTCCAAGCAGGCTGACCCTTTCGAATGTAGGGAGCCTGAAGAAAGAATGCGGAAGGTGTTTTTCTGAGCTGAAGTTGGCTTTATTTCCCACCCCACCCCGGATTAACAGTTTGGTGGTAAAGCCCCATCCGGTTCTGGTTTATGAAATATAACAACTGCAGGGAAGACTGGATGGTTTTGGTTTGAAAAGCAGTTCTTTTGGAGATTGCTCCTGACGTATGTGAGGTGGGTTTGTTGGGGTTCCTGAATGGAGACCCCACGGAGCAAAGAGTATGAACTGTAGGTTACAGCAAGGAGCCCAAGATTTTTGCTGTCAAGGAGAGCTGGTCTCTCAGAATGGAGATCTCGCTGCTCTGTGAGCAGCCCAGCTGGAGGGGCGGAACCGGAACAGCAGAGATTTCCCCATTGGTTACAGATGCGTTGTACTTGGACCTACAGGATTTGAGATTTGCCCTGTTTGCTTCAGATCTTGACTTGATCCAATCTTGCTATGCCCTCTCTTGCAGTGTGACTATTTATTTTGTGGCACTGTGTGGGAATAGTTGAGAGACCAGCTTGAGTTGTCAGATAAGATATTATACTTTAGGCTTTTGAACAGTGTTAGGATTAATTAAAAACTGTGAGGACTTTTAAAGTTGGACAGAATGTTTTGATCATAAGAAGGTTGTGAGTCTATTAGGGGCAGGGGCAGCATGTGGTGGTTTGTATCAGATATCTGCCATAAACTCATGCATACTAAACACTTGGTCCCCAGGCAATGGCAATTTGGAAGGTAGAGCCTTACTGGAGGAGGTGTGTTGCTGGGGCTGGGGGGAGGGAGGTGGGCTTTGAGGTGTTACCGCCAGCTCCCCTTTGCAGAGAAGGGCTCTCTCTCTCCTACTGCTGCTGCACACCAGCTGTGGGACAGAAAGACAAAATTGGCATGTTTGCTCTCGTATGTACACCTAACCTTTATCTATATCTAAGTAATAAAGGGATGTGAGAGTGAATACAGGCTGAGTTGAAATAGGAGATCACAACAAGAGGTGATGTGAAAGTTGGAGAAGACCAGAGGAAGCATGTAGTAAGAAAGTAGAAAGAAGGTTGTTATGGAGGGGAGGGGGGAGGATACAAGGGAAGGGAAGGATGTGTGGGAAAGGAAGCAAAAAAAATATTGTTTGAGGGCTGGAGAGATGGCTTAGTGGTTAAGCGCTTGCCTGTGAAGCCTAAGGACCCCGGTTCGAGGCTCGGTTCCCCAGGTCCCACGTTAGCCAGATGCACAAGGGGGCGCACGCGTCTGGAGTTCATTTGCAGAGGCTGGAAGCCCTGGTGCGCCCATTCCCTCTTTCTCCCTCTATCTGTCTTTCTCTCTGTGTCTGTCGCTCTCAAATAAATAAATAAAAAATTTAAAAAAAATATTGTTTGGAAATGTCAAAATGAAACCTAATTCTTTGTATGCTATTAAAAAATTAGCTAATGTATTTTTTAAGAGTCACAGTACCTATCCTGAGTTTGTAGAAAGAAACCTCTTTTTTGCATATGAAATGCTTATGCCTTTTCTCACTGAAGAAACCCTTTGGCATCTTCAGGAGATGAGAAATTTACCATTCAAAATAAGCTGCATGTTTCTAGTATCTGAGAAAATGTTTGGATTTTAACAAGATTTGATATTTTTGAATAAAACTATGAAGTAACATACAAATAAGGACACTTTGAAATAATTTTTGATCTCCAATATACAAAGAAGAGATTATTTTAGGGGAAATATTTATGAATTGGAGAATAATGCTATTTATTTATCTATCCTGGAGCCCAGGGGTGCCACACAGGTTTGGGAGGGCTAAGTTACTTATCTGTCCAGCATGTAGCCTCTTTGGTAAGATAAAATCCCCACCCCCACCCCCTCAAAATTGAAGGTTTCAACAAATTTTTACTTTTGAATTTTCACCAAGCTGGTTCCTGCTCGTTCTCTACTTCACAAAGGTTTCAGATGTGAGCCATAGGTGGGTGCGATGCAGAAAGATGAGTGAATTGACAGATTTGTGTGGGAATGCACACACTGTCACCCTGTCTTCATAAGATGGGAAAAGTACTTTATAAAATGGAAAAATCTGACTCAAAAAGTGTACAGATTCATCAAAGGCCTCAAATCAATGCTAAAAAATGTTCCTGTCGCCTTAAAAGCCTGTGATTCACTGTCTCCTCCTAACATTCTGCTGTGATGCTCAGACCCAAACCATATTTTCATAGTATCTGTGGCATGTAGCTGGCTGAAACTTATACAACAGAAAGTCAGTTCTTGTGTTATGTGCGTCAGCTCTCCTGATTTCAGAGGGTTTGGGGCCACTTTAAAAACAAAAAACTGGATATGGCTTAGCAGCTAAGCGCTTGCCTGTGAAGCCTAAGGATCCCAGTTTGAGGCTCAATTCCCCAGGACCCACGTTAGCCAGATGCACAAGGGGCGCACGCATCTGGAGTTCGTTTTCAGTGGCTAGAAACCCTGGGGTGTACATTCTCTTTCTCTCTCTTCCTCTTTCTCTGTCTGTCGCTCTCAAATAAATAAAAATAAACAAAAAAATTTAAAAAAAAACTAACCAGGGAGATTCTAAATATTACTCCAAAGAGAATCTGGCTCAATTTTCCCAGATAAAGTTACAGAGAGACCCCTCACTTTTCTGTTATTGAGTCTCAAAAGACCTATGGAAAATGAATTTTTGGAGGCGTGGGCAGAAGGCAGATTGAATTGCTTTGTTTTGGTCAATGTTAGATTGAACCTGACTCTCAGCAATCAAAGGAGCTATGCTAGCAGGCCATCCGTTGGCTGTGTAGATCCGGAGCTCAGGTGAGATGAACCGGCTGATAGAAGCAGAGATGTGCACCAGCCAGTAGGGCAGTGATGGCATTTCAACCTGTGGGTCTAAGCTGTGTGTAAAGAAGAGGTCTGGCGGGGAGGGTAGCTGGAGAGATGGCTTAGCAGTTAAGGCTCATGCCTGCGAGGCCTAAGGACCCAGGTTTGATTCTCCAGGTCCCCTGTAAGCCAGATGCACATGGTGGCGCACGCGTCTGGAGTTCGTTTGCAGTGGCTGGAGGCCCTGGCACGCCCATCCTCTCTGTGTTTCTCTCTTCTCTCTCCTCTCTGTCTGTAAGAAAGAAAAGAAAAGAAAAGAAAAACGAAGAGGGCTGGGGAGGACAGGGCTCTAGGGAGTATGACAGTTGGAGGTCTGCCAGATTATCACAGCAAACAAATGAGACTCAGAAAGATATCGAAGAAAGCAATAAGTTAAAATTAATTAATGAGCTAATGAAAAATAAAAATTAAGACTCTTCATGGTTCGCAGAGTCCTAGACAATGAAATGTTTCACAAAAGGTTCTGCTGACCATGTTACCTACTGCTGAGATGACAGGTAGGGTACTGGTAACGAACAGAATGGTCACTGAGAAGAAATCCTGAGCCGGACTGCCGTGGCTGTGTGCATGTCACCTGTGAGAACTCGGTCAAGTCATTAACCTTCCAATGTTCCTATTTGTAAGATGGGTGTTATACCACCTCCCATACACAGTGGTGGTTAGAATTAAATGAGTTAATAGGTCAAACACTTGAGACAGTTCCTGACCCATACTTCATGCAGGTGCTATTTAACATATTATGTATAAAGCACACACATTCTTTATACACGTGTTGTTACTGCCTTTGACTTTGACAAGATGGCGTACAACTAAAACCCACTTGAACTGAGTTGAGAGGCCAGCAATTGAAGCAATCATGTAGCAAGAGGAAATACTTCATGATATGAGGAGAAAGTGGAAACATGAGACAGCACGTACCTAAATTTTATTTATTCGCTTTGTATTTGTACAAGTGATAAACTTGGGAGAAACAGCTGGACAGTGAAGAAGAGAGAAAGCCTTGTCTCAGAGGAAGTGAATTCATTGGAGAACAGAACTGTCTGATGGTGTTAGTTTTGTGTGTGAATTACTAATCATAAGCTTGTAGAGTCTGGTCATTATTATTCTAATTATACCTTTTCAAAATCAGCATTGCTGTTTTTTTTTAAAGGAAATCTATAATGCATTTTGTTCTTCTGCATTATGAAAACTTATTTTAAGTATCATTTGTTTAAGATTTATGATTGATTGAAGTAATATATTGACTTGAGACCCTTTACCATATAGAGAGCTACACATTACACAGGCATTTCATTATTCAATTAAAGCATTTATTTTCTATATTGGAATATGGGGCTCTCCAAAGGTGATGATTGGTTTTGAAATAGACATTAGAACCATATTCTGATAATGTGTTTCAGTATATCAGTGTTTGGATATTAATTTTGTAGGTCAACTTCACTAGGCTGAGGAAAAACCAGGTGTGTTCAAGTATTTCTGGTTGTTCTTGTGGTATTTTTCCATAGAACTTAATAGCTTAGTAGAGACCTACCTTCACCAATGGGATAATATATCATCCAGCTTGTTGAGGGCCAGTGAACAACAAAAGGAGATGAAGAGTTAATTTGTGTCCTTCTGTAGCTTAAGACAGCTTTTGCTTCTCTAGCTTTCCGACTCACAAATTTATGCCAATGTGTCACTGTAATCCTGTGATCCAATTCCCGTCATATTAGAAATGTTTGTACACGCACAGGTAACGTAAAATGTATGAATTTTAAATCTACTATTGGTTTAAATTATTTGGAGAGCTTTAATCTTAACGTCTATATAATTTAGGTTCTAAAACGTAGTAGCACCTGCTTGCTTGATGATGAAAATATGTACAGAACTGCGTCTGAATATGTTGTCTCGCTTAAAAGATCATAAAATATTTGCAATCCTTGAGTTTCTATCATGAATTTACAAACCATGCTGGAGGCAGATTTGTGTCCTAGTCTTCATAGCAAATCAAAAGCATAATTACCACTTGCACAATATGCATTCTGTGTCATTTCCCAGCACTATGTGATCCTGCTCTACTGGGGTTTGATAGCTAAACCACTTAGACAAATTACTCAATAAAATACAGTAGCAACCTCACAGACTTTATCTCAATTTCTTCTTACATTACCAGATGACTTTAATCTTCTCCATGTGTTTTTATTTTGTTCTGTTTGACCTTAAAAGCGCTTTCATGTGGACATCAAAGATAGGGCACTTTACTCAAACAAGGTTGTACTTAAGCCATAGGATCTTTCTTTCACTATCTGTTCACAACCAAGAACCCAGAGCTCACTGGACTTTCATCCTTAAACCAAAAAAGAAAAAAAAAATTCAAAATGTCAAGACTCTTTCTGATATTGAAATTACGCACATTGAACATTAGGACAGTTGTGTCATATTGAGACAGAAGAATAACATTCACCAATTATTTGTCTATTGTGCAAGTCTTGACTCTTGTTATCTCCCAATCTAATCATCACTTTGAGTGATATAGTTATTACCACAAGGTTCTTAATAATAAATAAAAAATATGACATCTTCCAGGTAAAGCAAAAATTGTCTAATTTCCAGGTTCACCCATTTTTCCTCAAATTTCTTTGTGTCATTTTTTTCTTACTGCTGTGTAGAATTCCATTGTGTAGATATACCACATCTTAGTTATCCATTCTTCTGGAACAGATCATCCTCAGTGAACTTACCCAAGCACAGAAAAAAAATCGCCACATAATCTCACTCATCTACAGCACCTAATCTGAATCTACCCAAGACACTTTACATACCCAGCAAGCATCTCATGGTCTAGACACTAGGATGGATGGGGAGGGTGGGAGGGCACAGAAGGGGTGGGAAACACTAATTTAGACCCAAAGGGCAATGGTACCATAAAATTCTACTTCCTAAAAGACAGACCAAATGGTTGAACCCTCACCAGGCCCTTATAGGAAAACATCTGAATCACAAGACACTGGAGAGGGTAGGATCAATCCAACCTAAACCTTCTACATCTTCCCTCCCTCCTTCTCCCTCTCTCTCTCTCTCTCTCCTTTCTAACTCTTGTATATTAGTTATATTCTTCCTCATTTTCTTAGTGTGCACTGACCTGTGACTCCCAGTACCAGCATGGGGCTATCATCTACAATGAGCTTTTGATGAGAGAAACCTACAAGGTTTCCTAAAAGAATGACAGATTTCTGTCAGAGCACTTGATGACCCACCAAAGGTTAGTGGTAAGACTCTATTGCTGAAGACACCATATGCAGCTGACACTAAAAATGGAACGGCATGGCTGGAAGCCAGGAGAGAGTCAGTTCCCAGATAGTCAGCGTATCTAGTACCAGAAGGTGCTACATGGGAGACTGGGGGAAATAACCAATATCTCTCCAAGCAACTCATGGTCTAACCTACTTAGCAACAAATAACCAGTTGTGATGCCCACACAAGTGCAATAGTGGCACACAGCCATGGTGGGGAACCAACTGCTCTTGATTTGGCTAACTGATCCCCTCAGTGGTACTAGACCCATAGCTGGAGTTGGGAAACAAGTCAGAATCATATCCAAGCATAAACCCTCTCTCCAATATCAAGCTACCATCAATCATGGACTACAAGAGGGCCTACACCTATTAAACTGTCTATTAAAAAAAAAGTAAGGGTTATTTAATTTGTCCTGGAACTAACTTACTCTCCGTTGGAGACTCTGCTTCTCTTTTTCAGATAGATGCAGATCCTAAGGAGAGAGCCACCCCATCATACCTCAAAAGGCCCTGGCTGCAACTAAGGAAAAGTAGCGAAACAAGCAAGGGTGCTGATTTCCTGGTGAACCAGATGCCAGCACAAGGAGGAAGGAGACCAATACAGAGAAAAACCAACTCCTACCAAATCAGAGAGCCAGAGCCTCAGAGGCCCCCAACACCTCATCACTGAAGCAGACCAAAAATGAACCCAACATGGCTCAGGGAAATTTTGCGGAAAAGGGGGCGGAAGGAATGTTAGAGCCACATGTTGGGTCATGATATGCAGAGACATTTATCGTACCAATAACTGTGGGCTAACTCCACAAGGCACGACCCATATACCTCAACAAGGAGTGGAGGGGTAGGTCATGGATGAGCCTAATAATGCTACCAAACTGCCTGTATTTGCTGAACAGAAAACTAATAAAAAAAAAATAAATAAACTTAACCCTGAAAACCATTTTGAAAGAAAATTGTCTAATTTGAGCTTTCACAGAATGATTTTAAACACAGGAGCTCTTGTAATTAAGCACAGTGCAACAATATGATCACAATTTAACTCCCTGCTTTTGCTAATTAACCTTAGCTACCATCTGAAAATCCAAGCCTTGACCCTAGCAACACCAGTGTCAAGAATTGACAGCTCCAATCTTCACCTAGCAATTTCCTTGCCTTTTGACATCAGCTCAAAGGTCACCAACATTTATTGAAGCTTTTTCTGACCAATTTGAGCATTCTCCATTCCCATGGATGAACACACTTTGAAATCACACTCAGGAGACCTGCATTATCCCTCACACTTATCAGTACCTCAATTTCTTATTTATGATTTTGCTTCATCAAATATGAACCCCAGTAATACAAGAGCTGTGTCTGATTGAGTGGTTGATCCGCAGATTTGAGGCAGCAGTTGATACACACAAAGTGCTTAGTCAGTGCTCAAAAAAAAAAAAAAAAATGAACAAGTGAGTGAAATCAAATACCTAGGCTATGCATGTCTTCAAATTAGATTCACAACTCAGACCTGACGAATCTGGATTAATTCACCGATTTTGCAATGATGTGATTCACAAATATTAAGTCTCTCCTAATCCAATCAGACTTTCAGCTTTGAAAGCACCATCTGCAGAGCTTTTACACAGCACTGAGGTTCTTCCTTATCCGTGAACGGTACATGCCAAACCCCATCATTGATATCTGAAACCATACGTAATACCAAGCCCTAAATATGCCATGATTTTTTTTCCTATACCATTCCTAGGGAAAGAGCTTAATTTATACATTAGCCATGGTAAGAAATAAATAAAATAATCACTAACAAAATCGAATTAAAACAGTATACTATAGTAAAATTATGTGAATATTATTAATTTTTCTAAAATACTTGCCCTTCTTGTGGTGAAGTTAAATAGTATCTAAGTGATGAGAGGAAATGATTCCTGGTGCAGCATGTTACTTTCAAGTAGGATACTTTTTTTTCTGTTCATGTCCTCTACTAAATAAGTTCATGTCTCTCCATCTTCCATAAGCACATGGTGCACACCATGACCATGACTTTCACAGTTGGAGGTGAAACAGCAAAATGACAGTAATTTTCCTTCCTTCTTTATAATGTTACAGACATGTCATTCATTCTCAGTATAGATTTTAGCAGCCCAAGCCTATGATTTTTTTTTATTGCTTATTAAGAACCTTCACATTTTCACTTAAAAGCAGCCCTATAACATGTCACTTTGTTATCTATGAATTGCTGGGTCCATTATTCTTATACTCTGGGGCCATTGTTGGCTAAAATAAGAGCCACTTGAACACGGGCACTCCACCAATACCATGACAGTCAGTTGGATGACCTAGATGGCTACTAAATAATTAATGGGTGGGTGGCATTCGTAATGTGGATGTACTGGTTGAAGAAACGACTCGTGTCCCAGGCACCATAGAGCCTGACTGTATGAGATTTTCATTTTTCTATTCAGAATGGCACACAATTAGAAATGTATTATTTATTTCTGGAATTTTCTAGTTGATCACTTTGGATTGAAGTTGGCCACATCTCACTGCAACTACACATCGCTACACAGAAGGTAGGATACTGGTAGCTGTGAAAAATTAACAGAACCAGGCACGGCGGCTCACACCTTTAATTCCAGTACGGGGCAGATTCAGGTGGGAAGATCTCTGTGAATTCAAGGCCAGCCTGGATTACAGAGTAAGATTCAAGTCAGCCTGGCTAGAATGAGAGCCTGCCTTAAAAAAACAAACAAATAAACAAAAAAGCAGGGGTGGAGAGATGGCTTAGTGGTTAAGGCACTTGCCTGAGAAGCCAAAGGACCCCAGTTCGATTCCCCAGGACCCACATAAGCCAGATGCACGAGGTGGCGCATGCGTCTGGAGTTCATTCACAGTGGCTGGAGGCCCTGGCACACCCATTCTCTCTCTAATAAATAAATAAGAATACTTCTTAAATTAAAAAAAGCTGCAGAAACAAATTTTCTTTTGTCCCTCTTTAAATATTTTTGCATTTGTGTGTGTAGATTATGTATGATATGGTGGGCTATGTGTGGTGATGCACATCTGTGTGTGTAGATGCCTGCATTGTGTAAGTGTGTGTGTGTGTGTGTGTGTGTGTGTGCGCGCGCGTGCGTGCACGTGCATGTGCATGCAGTGGCCAGCAAAGAATTTTCGTGGCTTTCTCTGTAGCTCAACCACATATGCCCTTGAGATAAGGTCTTCCTTCAACCAGGAGCTGCCGCTCTCAGAAAGTGGCCCAGAGATTCTTTGGTTCGTGTCCTTTTAGCTCTGTGGATTACAGTAACAGACCCGTGTGAACACACCTGGCTCTTCACAAGGGCTCCCGAGGAATTGAACTTGGGTGGTCTCAGGCCTTCCCACTTGAGCAGCAAGTAGTCTCAACTTCTGAGCTACCTCCCCAGGTCCCCGGATTTTAAATAAAGAGCTCAGCTGATTCGCACCGGAGATTCAACAGTTGCTTTGCTTCAGCTTCTGCAATGTGCTTGATGTATGGGGGGGAGTTGAAAAGGGAGGCAGGAAGTAATATTAAAACGTATAATCTCTCAACCCCAGGCCTGTGGAGGTGAGCAATAAGATTAGCCAAGAAGCCAGGTACCTGTTCATTTAAAGTGAGGACAACAGCTCGTGATGCTCCTGTTCCTCCTATGTATCGATTAGCATTCACGATGGCGTGGTTAAAAGAGCTGTATTTGCTCACTGAGAAGGATTTAGCTCTTATCACAGGAATGAATCATGTCATAAGAAAAGATCAAGGGCTGGAGAGATGGCTTAGTGGTTGTGCGCTTGCCTGTGATACCTAAGGACCCCGATTCCAGGCTCGATTCCCCAGGACCCACGTTAGCCAGATGCACAAGGGGGCGCACGTGTCTGGAGTTCGTTTGCAGTGGCTGGAAGCTCTGGCGCGCCCATTCTCTCTCTCTCTCCCTCTCTCTGCCTGTTGCTCTCAAATAAACAAATTTTTAAAAATACTTTAAAAAAAGATCAGGAAAACCTATGCATTATTCCTTTTAAAAATAAGTTTTTCATGTGCTTTTTATTGTATTTTTTTGAGTCAGGGTCTCATTATGGTTTCAGGTTGGCTTTGAGATCATGATCTTTCTGCCTCTGCTTCTTGGGTGCTGAGACTACAGACATGTGCCACCATGCCTAGTTTAATGGGTCTATTGGCTTAAGAAATGAAAATTCTACCTCAATTAAATACATAACTCCATAAACATTCCAAGATATTATTTTTATATTAAATTTGTTTGGCCTTCTAAACATGCGGCACATACACACTTCCTTTTCTCTGGAGATACGTATGATACTGCACATCTTTGTAATTTTGATATTCACAGTCATGTCATTATTTTATTGCATGTTGACAAACTGAAGCAAATGAAGGCTGAGACCGGACTTCATTTTGTCTGCAAAGAACATTTTCAAACAGGAAACGTTACTGCTCACAGTTTTGACTAAGGTACAGTGCATGAAGCATCTAACAAAGACTGATTTCCATTGTGTTAGATCTAGCAAATTCCATGGCAGCCAACTAATTTGGTTCTCGAAAATAACTTCAATGAGAAAAGTAGGCAAACTGAAAGCAACTCTATTTCACTTGCTTTAGAAATCAGTATAAAACACTAGCTTTAAAGAAACCACCTTTTCTTATTTCTGAATCTTAAAAGTCTCCGTGAGTGTTCCATTGTACCACAGAAAAGACAGCAGCCGGCTGAGCTGTGCTTTTAAAAGTGATTTTCGTGTGTGTGTGTGTGTGTGTGTGTGTGTACAGAGCAAAGCAAAGAACTACCACCATTCTGGAGGATTTCAGAAATATCGCAGGCAAATTCTCCATGCAGTCTTCAGTTAACATTAATGCCATTTGGATGCAGATAAAATAACCCTGAAAGGTCAGTGTCAAAGAAATGGGTATTTGATCTAGAGACTTCCTTACTTTGATATCTATCACTCAAACAAAAAAGAAAAAGCATTGCTATTCAAGAACTAGTCTATCTATCGAATGACAAGTAGGATACGCAGGTGTGACATTCTAAACATTTTTTTTAATTATTTATTTATTTATTTATTTATTTGAGAGCGACAGACACAGAGAGAAAGACAGATAGAGGGAGAGGGAGAGAATGGGCGCGCCAGGGCTTCCAGCCTCTGCAAACGAACTCCAGACGCGTGCGCCCCCTTGTGCATCTGGCTAACGTGGGACCTGGGGAACCGAGCCTCGAACCGGGGTCCTTAGGCTTCACAGGCAAGCGCTTAACCGCTAAGCCATCTCTCCAGCCCCATTCTAAACATTTAATAAGCAATGCCATGATCCCTGAACAGGACCAGCCCCGCCACACTGTACAAGGAGGTCCTGGAGGCCCCTGTGAACATGGTTTCTCTCACTGGTGAATTGTGAGGAGACACAGAGAGCCATGCACAGGACTTAGGACATTGGAATAGTGCTATGTGCTTTGGGGAGCTGGGAACAGCATTTATTTAACAACAAGGAATTACTTAAGCATTTTAACAACTGATGAGTATAGAGGAAGTGTAATAACCGCAGACCAAGGGGCGCAAGCAAGGAGGTTGTGGGTGAAGGAGATAGTACGTAGGCCGAAGAATCAGGGAAGGAAGTTCTTGAGACATCTCAGGAGAGTGAGTGGTCAACTGAAAACTCTAACCTGTACTGTAAGTGGACTTCTGTTAACTTTAAAATAAAATAGAACACTGAAAAACAAAAACAAACCCAGGATGAAAATAACTCAGATCGGGCCTAGAGGTAGATACATTTGAACGAAAGCAAAGTAGGTATGATGTTTGAGGAATGTCAGAGCCGTGATGTGCTGCTGGAGTCTGAAATGAGAGGTAGGTGGAGCACAGGAAAACAAGGCTGAAGAGCTGCCCGGGGCCAGAGGGAGGATGACTGGGCATACCTTGTCACAGAGGCTCAGATGTTATCAGACGGTGCCACAAAGCCATGAGAAGGTCTAAACACATAGATATTGTGGTGTACCACTATGCATTTTAACCAGTTCACTCCACCTTGCATGCAGAGGGGTTAGTTGGAAGAGGAAAGGCTAAAGGCTGGCAGAAATAAGTATGCTTCCCTGAATTTGTGTACAGCTCCTTGGCAAGGTCCACGACCAGAGTCACAGCTCGGTAAGCGGCTTACGCCACAATAGCAGATGAGAACTCTGGGCCTTCATCTAGTAGCTCTTCAATGTGGAATGATCAGTGGTCCAGAAATGTCGCTCCCAGGTACATACCCAAGAGAAAGGAGGAGACACGCGCCCACAAAACGTGTGCGTGGGCACTCATGACTGCATTGCGCTTCACCGTCAGAAGCAGGAAGGGGCCGCATGCCTGTCGAGTGATGCATGGGTCAATACAGTGAGGTACAGTCACACAGGGGAATATCAATTAAAATAAACAAAGGAGTTATAAATGCTATAATGTAAATGAACCTGAAAAGCACACCTTTAATCCCAGCACTTTAGAGGCAGAGGGAGGAGGACTGTGGTGAGTTGAAGGGCACCGTGAGACTACAGAATGAATTCCAGGTCAGCTCAAGCTAGAGTGAGACCCTACCTTGAGAAACCACAAAAAAAAAAAAAAAGTGTCATGCTAAATGAAAGAAGCCAATCAAAAACTATGGGCCCACATGGTGTATGACTCTGTCTGATTCTATATATGATATGTCCTGAATAGGCAAATCAAGAGAGACAGGATGGAATGATGTCACGCTTAGTAGTTATTTACTTGCCTGGATTGCTTGGTTGGCTGGGAAGGGGAGGAAGGAGAGAGAGATTAAGGATTTATGGCTAAGGAGAATGGGATTTCTAATTGGTTTAGTGAAGACATTCTAAAGATGATCATGTAATCAATGTATATTTCTGTGGCCATGCATGTACCCTTCAAGTGGGTGAATTATGTAGTATAATAAACATATCTCAGTAAGGCTATTTAAAATAAGAGCAGGTCAGAATTCTAACAAGAGCAATATTGGAAAGTGGCCCCAGTGTTGCAGCTGGAGAGATAGCATTTAGGCACTGGGTAGAACAAAAAACTCTCCCTACGAGAAAGAAGGGAAGATGATTAGAAATCTTTGGGAATAAACAGAGGAACAAAAGTTGTCTAAGCATATAATGACTGCAGTGTATTTTATTGGGAAATTAAATTATATCCAAACATCTGAAGCAGTGGGAAAGGTAACATCCGGTTCCTCTAGGCGTTCAGATCCATTCTGCATCATGCAAAAGATAGGAAATACTATCTCAGGAATATTGCATAGTAAAGAAATGACATGAGGGTATAATCAGTCCCTGGCCTTGAATTGACAGCTCACAACTTCTAGCATTTCTTCACAATATGAAATTTATCATTTCTGGCAGATGCACCAATCAATATAACTCAATAAAAACTAACATACTGACGAAATGTGTTCTCCTGAGTGTGGTTCCTCACCATGGGACTTCTCGGCCCCCATAATGAAGTTACATGCCTCATTGGTGCTAATTCTTTTCGTAACACTAACACAGTGAAGAACCAGAACCTTTGTGGCAAATGAAGTGAGATGGGATACTGGTAGTAAATGCTTGAGCAAAGGCCCAGCTTCCTTTCTTCTGAGAAGAATCACAACAAAAAGTAAAGCGAAGGGGGCAGGTGACCCTCTAGTGAAGGGAGAGTCTCCTCGCTTTGGGTATCTAATGCCCAATGACCTAAGAATCCCCAGCCCAGCTTGCCTCTCAGGATATTAGTCTCATTGGTTGGCTGGGCTTCACCAAGAGAAATTGATTTGCTCACAGTTCCTGAAGACTAGAAGTAGGAGAAACGCAGGGTCCGCGGGTGTCCAGCATGGCTAAACAGGGGCTGAGACTGTGACAAAGCCGGCCTGGGCTGTTGGACATGGCCCGGGACCTTGGGCTCTGTGAGTTGCAGCCTTGCCTTCGGGAACCCACTCTGGAGCTGGAGCTGCCTCCCCCTCTTGAGAGGTCATAATGTGCTTCATCTTCACCCAGAGGAAACAGGACCAGCGGGCCCTCCCCCTTATCCCAAAGCACCTGAGCATTCCATAGTCTAAGGTTCTGCTCCCCCTGACCTTGTGACCAGCTGCCCAAGACCCTTACATGGTAGTAAACCAGTCTCCCTGCTGCTGGAGCCATCCAATATGTGGCTGAAGTCATGTAGCTTTTCTCCCTTGCAACTTCTCCCTCACAACTTCTGCCTTCCAACACCAACCAATTAGATAGCAACCCATAAGCCTATGTATCCAATCACCTTATAGCCTGCATGTGCCTTCTCAAGCTTTCCCAAGTGTTTATAAGCCCTTCTGATTAACCAGACAAAGCGCTACCATCAGACTGTCTCGCAGGTGATTCATTGCCCTTTAAGGATTCTCTTTCCAAACGCAGTCACATGATGAAATACTGAGGGACAGGACTTCAACATATGCACTGGCAGAGGAGGGTGGCTAACAACTGGCTTGCATTTCAGTTAATAATTACTCATCCTGTAAATTATTTTCTTTTCCTAATTTTGCTTGAAGAAAATTATTGGATGTTTGATTGTTGTTGTTGTTGTTTTAATTTTTTGAGGTAGGGTCTCAGTCTAGCTCAGGCGGACTTGGAATTCACTATGTAGTCTCAGGGTGGCCTCGAACTCACAGTGATCCTCCTACCTCTGCCTCCTGGAGTGCTGGGATTAAAGGAGTCCACCACTGAATTCCTTACACTTGTGCTCTGTGGTACTGGTAGCAGTAAACAGAGTTGATTGCCAGATCTCAATGTTGTCAGAGTTTCCTCTAAGAACACGGAAGGAAGCCCTACCTTTTTTTTTTTTTTTTTTGTGGTATTTCTGTATGACTCTTCTACCTAAGATGCTATAAGAAGAAGGATGAAGTGTAAACTAGTGGGGAAAAAGTTATTAAAGTCAGATGAAGCTCCTATGCATGTGATGCAAGGCGGCAGGATTTGATTTCATTCTATCTGGTTCTGTTTTTGTTGCTGTTGTTATTGCTATTGTTGCTGTTGTTTGGAGGGAGAGGGTTGAAGCAGGGTCTCGCTCTGGCGCAGGCTGACCTGCATTTACAAGGTAGTCTCAGGCTGGCCTCTGGCTTGCAGCAATCCCCCTTCCTCTGCTGAGTTCTGGGATGAAAGGCGCGAATCACTAGATCTAGGACTCTGACAGATGCTCGTATAACCTAGAGGGAGGCAAATTAGTGGCGACGTTGTGATGTTGAGATGGAATTATGGTCAGGGCTTTCCACAGGGCTAGGTTTTTAATGATAAAGTCAAATTTAAAAGCAAATCATATTATTTCCATGGGTAGATCCTCTTTTGGGTTTCAATAAATTAAGTATAAAGACTTGAGACATTCTCAGCCATCTTCTCTCTTTTCAAATGTTTTCCTTCTGTTAATGAGAGTTAATGCTTCTAACATAATATCTCATTTACTTTTTCTTCTGTTCTTTACCTGTCTATACTACACTAAGATTCAAACTCCACCATGAGATAAATCTGTTTCATCTATTGATATATCCCAAGTACATAGACTAGAACCAGCCCCAGAGTACACATTAAATAAATATTGGTTAAGTGAATGGATGAATATGTCCCATTAAATTAGCTAAATGAATTATTTAAGTGTACACGCCAGAATGCAATATTATGTAAGTGTGCCACCCCCTGAAACTGGCAATTCAAGGAGCCCTGTGGTCACTCTAGTTATGCAATTATACAAAAATATTTAGAATTTCTTAGGCCTTACTTTATGAATCTCCCAAGTAATTGGTCTTATTATATTGCAATCATACGGTACATTTCACTATCATTTTTCAGAGCCATAGTAATTATCTGCTTTCTTTATACTACTTTGGTCCAAATGACTTTCAGTACTTTCTTCAAGTCAAATCCATTGTGAAAGGGCAGATTTGGGTGATTCCATAAAAATTAATGGCAACAATAAAAGTCTCACATCGCACCACCACCAGAATTGAACAAAGGGTGCCGTCCCTGTAAAATTCCATGAGGTTGTTAATATTGGGACAGACTGCATATAACATTAGCAGGAAGACACATAACTTTTGCTTCTCAAGAAACAGTTAGATAATCCCATTTAATAGCATGCTCTTTTATACCTGTGTGTCGCCCTCTTTTGTAGATTCAATTACATTTTTAATTAAGTGCAGGTCCTGAAAAATGGGAATAAGAGCTATGGGAAACTAGCAAAGTGAAACTTCTTTAGAGTTCATTCTACTGACTTTTGCAAATATGTTTTCCCAATGGCAAAATATTATGTGCTAAACTTGAACGACCCATCAAAGGACAGTGTTTTGATAGCATTCCACTGTGTACAAGAACTAAGCATAAGGAAGGCCTGATGTTCACAGTCTCCTCACAGACGGGCTTCCTCTCTGACGACCAGCTCACATGTCTTCTTTTTTAAAAAAATTTTTGTTAATTTTTATTTATTTATTTGAGAGCAACACAGAGAAAGAGGGATAAAGAGAGAGAGAGAGAGAGAGAGAGAGAGAGAAAGAATAGGAGTGCCAGGGCCTCCAGCCACTGCAAGCGAACTCCAGATGCGTGCACCCCCTTGTGCATCTGGCTAACGTGGGACCTGGGGAACCGAGCCTTGAACCGGGGTCCTTGGGCTTCACAGGCAAGCGCTTAACCGCTAAGCCATCTCTCCAGCCCCCTCACGTGTCTTCTTACAGATGTGTGCCCACTCTGCCCAGAGACCCACTTTAGCACCTCGATAAATGGCTCATTCCTCTCTAGGTGTTTCTAGCCCTTACTATGGCTTTCTTCACATGGCAATGCCAAGGTGATCCCAGCTCTGGCATTTCCTTCTACAGAGAAGCCTCCGCCTTGTCCCCAGGTATGCTAGGTCACTTGAACTTTGGCTCTGTAGCATTCATCACCTGTGGCTCAGTGGCTGCACGACTAACAGATGCATCTGTATCTCCACAGCACTCCAAGCAACGCAGAGCTAGCGGGAGAGTGCACATTCCATCCACCGCAGCACCGCCCCCAAGACCCCATTGCTGACCCCTGCACAAGAAGGTGCTCAAAAAACTGGGCTGGAGAGATGGCTTAGTGGTTAAGTGCTTGCCTGTGAAGCCTAACGACCCCAGTTCGAGGCTCGATTCCCCAGGACCCACGTTAGCCAGATGCACAAGGGGGCGCACGTGTTTGGAGTTCGTTTGCAGTGGTCGGAGGCCCTGGCGCGCCCATTCTCCCTCCTCTCTCTCTCTCTCTCTCTCTCCCTCTTTCTCTGTCTGTCACTCTCAAATAAATAAATAAGAAGTAACAAAAAAATTTAAAAAAAAAGAAGGTGCTCAATAAATGCATGCATCTGTCATGTGCTCGCTTCTCAGTAGCTGCACACCTTCCTGAGACCGGTTTGAGGAGCAGGAGAAAGGACGGTAGAATTTGCCTGGATCCTGACTGAGCTCTTTTCTTTGCTAAAAGAACTTGCATGGAAGTCATCATAGTTAGTTACCTGACATCCCTAAAAACATCCTGGCTTGCTTTAAGATTTCATCATATGTACTAAGCTTCTTGTGGGAAATAATATAAGAAATTAATATGGAATAGAAAATACCAAAATATTTGTAAAACATCTATTTCTGTAGTTAATATCCATGTTAGTAAATTTATACCATGGGAAAGAAAAAAAATGTTCTTCAGATATATTTGTGTACTTTCTACTTTTTTCTTAAATACAAACAGGGTTGGACACATAATTAGTTTATATTTGGCACTTAATTTTCATCTGTTTCTTTGATCCTCTGAATCAGTTTTGTGGTGCTTTTAATTACAGTGAGTCTGCATGTTTCAATATTTTAAGGCACTTCAAATGTATTTTGTAAATAGGTGAGATTTGAGTTAAGTAAATGCTAGGTCATTATTGTCCAGTGAGAAGCATTTAAATCATTTTGGCAAGTGGATGCTTTTAGAAACTCAAGTTTTTGAAATATTTTGAGTTACTAACTGTATTTCACTAAAGACATTTGAAGGCTACATCTGACCTCAATACTGGTAGATTCAGCAACTACTAGGTTGCTCATAATAGAATGGGATTTGATACATCAATTTGCTTTGTAACAAACCATTCCATCATAGTGGTAAAAGACAACAATCACCTTTCTTGCTCAACATTTGGTGAGTTGTCCATCTGGGAATAGGTTAAGATGGACGGTTCTTTGGCTAGATTCATTTATGCCCATGTTACCTATCGAGTGGGGCCAAGCAGTCTAACATGCTCTCATTCACGTTGTTGCTGCTAGCTACTAACGGTCCACCCTGCCCCTGCCCAGGATTTCTTTGAACAGAGTCTGGAAATTTTTATTTAAAAATTTTTTATGATTTTATTTATTTATCTGAGAGAGGCAGAGAGAGAAAGAGGCAGAAAGAAAGAGAGAGAGAAGCCAGGGCTTCCAGCCACTGCAAACAAACTCCAGATGCATGCACCAACTTATGCATCTGGCTTATGTGGGTCCTGGGGAATCAAACCTCGAACCGGGGTCCTTAGGCTTCACAGGCAAGTGCTTAACCGCTAAGCCATCTCTCCAGCCCCAGAATCTGGATTTTAAAACCAACAAGAGAAACAGTTCCCGTGCTAAAGTGCTTTATAATGTGGTTAAGTATAACATTTTGCTAATATCCTATTGGTCAAGGCAAATCACATGATTAGGCTCAAAATTAGAGTGAGTTGTTGACAAAAGTAGGCCTAATTAACTAGAAACTATTAGTGTGATGAATCACTCAAGAGTACAACAAATAATTCAAGCCATCTTGCTTCTGTTTTCAAAATACTATTGTAGTTACTACTGCCTTTGACCAAACAGACAACCTCTGGGCAGCAGTTATAGTGTATTAGAACCCGTGAACCTGTGTGCTACACTACATTTCTAGGATTTTAATTTAGTTTGGCCTGATGGCAAAAAAGAAAAACAATTCTTTCTTTTTCAAAATTATAAAAAAGGAAAGGCTCAGACACTGAGGTATGTTAAAATCCGTATTTCATTAGTTTGGCTATAGTTCCAGTACCAGTACAGAAAAATAAAAATGAACAAAAAATAAGTTTGTAGAACAAATATGAAGATATCTTCTATAATCATGAAAAATATAGTGAATAATAATATTATTCTCAACATTCATTCAGAGGTTGGAAACACCAGAAAGAAGCATGAAGAAAAAAATTCTATATATGGTGGTGGTAAATTAAAGATACTAATGACAATAATAAGGTATTGTATATAATCTAAATTCAGAAAGCCCTATGAAATAAACAAGTTCTTAAGTCTAATGAAATATCATTCAATTACATGAACATTATAGTGTCTGGTTCAATGAACTGATGTAAAGTGTAGCTGTGTATACTGACACTATTTAAGACTATTTCATTGAGCATTCAATAAAGAGTCACTTCTCAGACTTTTTGCTAAGGTCAAATGTAAATATTTTAGAGAATAGCATACATATTGAAAGCCAGGCTCTAGCACACACTTGGAAGCTTTCACTTTAAGCACATTGGAACATAATTAGGACTGGCTTCAAAAATCCCCCTGTAAACTCTTTTACTTCCTTTCAAGTACATGTAAACAGTTGATTCTTTCACAGGTATATGTCTTCATAATCATTACTTTCTACCACAATATATTACCACCTTCTCATATTTTTACTCACAAAAAAAAGAACACAAGGGAGACCCTGCTCAATAGCTAGACAGACGGTCTTTAACCAGTCATATCTGGACACTCCTCCCACTGGCTGTTTTTAGTTACACATTTTGATGTGTTGAATTTTGTATTTATGTCAGTTTGTACTTATATCAACACACAGTATATATGTAAATCTCATGTGTATATGAGATTTACAAGTTTCAGTGTTACCTTAGAATTTATAATTTCAAAATATTTATTTGTTCTATGGAACATTGAGTTTACTTTCAAGAAATCACTAATATCAATGAAGAAATGCAATTATATTTAACAAATCCATCAAAAAATTGGACTTTCTACTTGATGACCCACCAAAGGTTAGTGGTAAGACCCTACTGCTGAAGACACTGTATGTGGTCAACACATAAAGTGGAGTGGCATGGCTGGAAGCTGGAAGAGAGTCAGTCCCCAGACAGTCAGCACGTCTAGTGCCAGAAGGTGCTACATGGGTGACTGGGGGAAAATGACCAATATCTGTTCAAGTAATTCATGGTCTAACATACTTAGCAGCAAATAACCTGTTGTGATGCCCACACAAGTGCAATAGTGGCACACAGCCATGGTGGGGAACCAACTGCTCTTGATTCAGCTAACTGATCCCCTCAGTGGTACAGGACCCATAGCTGGAGCTGGGAAACAAGTCAGAATCATAACCAAACATAAATCCATTCTCCATTATCAAGCTACCATCAATTGTGGGCTACAAGAGGGCCTACGCCTATTAAATTCTCTATAAAAATAAATAAGAGTTATTTCATTTGTCCTAGTGCTAACTGACTCTCTGTTGGAGAATCTGTTTCTCTTTTTCTGATAGATGCAGATCCTAAGGAGAGAACCACCCCATCATACATCAACAGGGCCCCAGCTGAAACTAAGAAAAATTGGCGAAACAAGCAAGGGTGCTATTTTCCTGGTGAACCGGATTCCAGCACAAGGGTGAAGGAGATCAACACAGAGAAAAATCAACTCCTACCAAATCAGAGAGAGCCAGAGACCCAGAGGCCCCCAACACCTCATCACTGAAGCAGATCAAAAATGAACCCAACATGGCTCAGGGAAATTTTGCGGAAGAGGGGGTGGAAAGAATGTCAGAGTCACATGTTGGATCATGATATGCAGAGACATTTATCCCACCCATAACTGAGGGCTAACTCCACAATGCATGACCCATATACCTCAACAAGGAGGGGCGAAGGGGAGGGTGTAAGTCACAGATGAGCCTAATAATGGTACCAAACTGACTGTATTTGCTGAATACAAAACTAATTAAGGAAAAAAAACATTGGATTTTCATGTTAAAGCCCAAAGCATAAGTATTGGTAATAAAAGTTTTAAGTAGTGGCTCAATACTAACTTCCAGAACCATTTGTTGCCCAAAACATGAAACAGATCTAAATTACATTATTCCCAATGACTGCATGACCTAGGAGACATTGTGAGAATACCCAACATGAGGAAACGAGGTTGGATATTTACAGATATTTGCATGGTTTTCTCTGGTGAATGCAAATTTCTTAAGGAAATAAAAGATCTAAAAATTGCAGCATGTCAAATAAAAATGCGTGCAGGTGAGAGCAAAATTTGCCTTTTGCAGCATCTTTGCCTCTTGTTTCAGGCACAAGAGAACTTTATACATGTTTCTTTTTTCATGCAAAATGATTTTAGCCAAAGGAGTTTGAAAAAGGAGTCTTAAGATCAACGTCAACATCTCAGCCTTTAATTAAGTTTTTAAAAGTTAATTTAAAAAAATAGATGAAGCCTCGTGGCAGATAGGAAGAACCTGTGCTACTCATGAAAGGTTAGTTTCTAGATCAAAAATTTCTATTTTTAACTACTTAGCCAAGAATACAAGTCTAACTCTACAGAAATATAGATTCCCAAGATGTTCCCTGATGGCATTCAGTTGTGTTCATCTTATGCCTCACTGAATTGTGAAGTCTGTAAAAATGGAAATTATCAAGAGGTTTGTCTCATTATCTAGCATATAGCCTGAAACAGGCAGCATAATAAATGGTTGAATAATAAATGAATAAGGGAATGGTAATCAACTTTCACAGAGAGAAGCTTTGCTAAATAAGCAAGGGTGATGTTTTCCTGTGAACCAGATACCAGCACAAAAGGGAAGGAGATCAACGCAGAGAAAAATCAACTCCTACCAAATCAGAGAGCCAAAGCCTCAGAGGCCCCCAACACCTCAGCACTGAAGCAGACCAAAAATGAACCCAACATGGCTCAGGGAAATCTTGCGGAAGAGGGGGCGGAAAGAATGTCAGAGTCACATGTTGGGTCATGATTTGCAGAGACATTTATCATACCAATAACTGGGGGCTAACTCCACAATGCACGACCCATTTTCATTAACAAGGAGGGGGTAGATCACAGATGAGCCTAAATAATGGTACCAAACTGCCTGTATTCACTGAAATGAAAACTAATAAATTAAATTAAAAAAAAATGATCGAGAGAAGAACACATTTGAAGCATAATTATATACTCATGATCAAGGCTTAGTGTTTAAAGATACCTTCACTAGTAACCTTCCAAGTTCCTCAGCAAAAGCTAAGTCCAGTTTCGTTTCACCGTGAACCTCCCACCTTACCTTGTTCTCACCTCTGCATTCTCAGATGAAGCCCCGTGTTAGAATTACAGAAAAAGTGTCTGATCGCGAGTGAGGGTGGACAGATACATGACTTCATTTTTCTTTGCTGTGATGAAATATCCAACAAAGACAACTTCAGGGAGAAGTATTTATTTTGGCTAACAGTTTCACAGGGTTGTTTGGCCCCATGCAATTAGGTCCAATGTCATGTGCTGTAAGAGCACATAGCAGAGGCAGATGTGCAGAACTGAGGGAAGCAGACAGAAAGACCATAAGGGGCCAGGGATAATGTAACCCGAGGACCTGTCCCCGGGGGACCTATTTCGTCCATGCATGTCCAACCTCCCAGAAAGTTTTCAGCACCTCTCAAAAGGTCGGAGACCAACTTCTCAGTACATGAGCCTTTTGGTGGGGACATTTGACATTCAAAGAACCACAACAGTCCTTGTTTTCGAGAGAGTAATTACTCTCTCTCTTTAAAAGTACATGTATTGGCAGAAAGGTGTTTTCTTACCATCTGTTTCAACCTCAGTCTGGTTTTGAACGTGCCTGCCATCATTATTGACCTTGTATGTAATCTGGAACTTTGCCCCGTGATACTGAAGGTGTTCTAGACCAATTAGTGATGGGAAAACATGTGGTATGATTGCTTCTTTCATTACATTCCTACACTGGAAAAATAACAGCCTTGAGAGGGCATCTTATTTTACGTAGAAACTTTTAAAATACAATGACATTTTGAAGACTTGAAATTTTAAAAAAGCAACACTTTCTTTTTTCCATCTCTGAACAGTTAAACTGCTAGGCTATTATTTTGCCTTAAGAACAATTTAATGGCATATACTAGCTAAACCTGTGGGTCCCTCCCAGGATCTGAAGGCCCACATGGAGTTGCCTTCCAACAGAGAAGCACAAGGCAGTTCCTGGGGACTCGGCGTCTCTGCTTGTCCAGGACATCATCTCCATTTCATGTTTGGCTGGAGCATTCATGTAGGGCATTTCTCTTCCTCAGAACCTGCAAGGTGGAATTCTACTGATTCAGAACCATTTCTACTCTTGTGTGCTGGAGTTTTTTAAAATAAGATACTTCAGTTTTGATATTGTAGTGAATTCACATTCACTTGCTTCCTACAAATTTGGGATTTGTTACTGGAAAGGTAAGCTGTCCATTTTTTACAGATACCTAAAAGGGTTTGACCAAATAATTATGTAAAATGGATGCACTGAGAATATGCTGGCTACTCAAGCTGACAATCCATCTTAAAAGGACTTTAGAAACCTATAATTACCTAAGTCTCTGTAAAGTGAATCAAGAAAATTTGTCCTACTTGATAATGTCCAGCTCTTAAGCACATGGTTGGGGAAGGAGACAGCTCATGGCTCAATCTAGGTCACTACTCTGATGTGTGACAACCTGAGGACTTGGCTATGTTCTTGAAATCAGAGGCCTGGAAGCCTTGTCTGTGTTTATTCCTTCCAGGCACTGGATACCTCATCCCCAGAAGAATGTCTAAGTGTCATTCCAGGGTTCTGCAATCGCGGCTCGGGGCTCCTCACGTGGCGGGCTGGTTTCTCATGGGTCTTCCAATGTTAGTATAAGGCTGTGACCTGTACCTTTGTTTGGATCAGAAATTTTACTACTACAGTTCCAACATCTGCTTTAGGTAGTAAATTGCAGCCAAAATGATTTTTCTTTTGAAAAATAATTGGCAAAAACCTTAACAAAAGTGGCCTGAATAAAATACATTAAGCCTTTATTATAGCTAATTACAGCTAATTTCCATATTTATAAGAATGGCCACAGTTATCTTACTGTTTACATTAAAATGTTTTTTTTTTTAGCCGGGTGTGGTGGCGCACGCCTTTAATCCCAGCACTTGGGAGGCAGAGGTAGAAGGATCGCCGTGAGTTCGAGGCCACCCTGAGACTCCATAGTGAATTCCAGGTCAGCCTGGGCTAGAGTGAGACCCTACCTCGAAAAACCAAAAAAAAAAAAAAGTTTTTTTTTGTCCTTGTTGTTATTGTTGAGGTAAAGCAATGAATTAACAGAAAGGACACTAAAATGCATTCCTTCCTAAATATATTCATCATTCACTCAAATTGACTTGTCATTAGAATTTTCTCATTATTTTATTTTTATTATATAAACAGTTGTGTGACATTTCTAAAATAAGTCTCAAGTCTGCATACACAATATCTTTAATTATGATTGGTTTTATCAATACAGACACTTTGGAACTTGTCCCTAGAAAACATCATGTGATTGTCTTAATTTGTCATGTTAATAGGAGTCATGACTTATCATGTATCTCCACTGTTATTACTAATTTGAACTGGCTGCCAAGAAATGAAGCTAACAGGAAACAGAATGTTTCCAAAAGGAATTGAGTTTATAATTAGGCTCAAAACATGAGATTTCTAAAGAAAGAACATCTCCCCAGCAGGATTAGAAATTTTATTCCAGTTTGGGCCCTATGTCACATTTCCCTACAGACCTAGCTGAATGGTCTTCAGTTCCCAGAAAACTGAAATTATAATTGTGTTTATATTATTACAGTCACTCTGAGTGAAGACATAAAAAAGACCAGAGATGTAGCTCAGTGGTAGCGAACTTGTCTAGAATTCATGAACCCCTGGGTTTGATCCTTAGCAACAAACTGAAAAATGGAAGAAAAAGAGAAAGACAGTCCAAGAAGAGTGATGGTATGACAGACAGAGTAACCACGTAGCTATCATAGAATAACTCAAGTCATGGATCAAAAAAGCTATGGCTTCAAGTATGATGATGGCTGTAGAAAAAAATAAAGCCTTGAGCAATGTCCAAATAAAAGATACTATTTTCACTAATGATCAGAAAAACAAAATTCTAAAACAGAAAGACAGAAAAAGTAATAACAAAAAGTAACAAGAGGGCTGGAGATATGGCTTAAGCACTTTTCTATGAAGCCTAAGGACCCTAGTTCGAGGCTTGATTCCCCAGAACCCATGTTAGCCAGATGCACAAGGGGGGCACACACATTTGGAGTTTGTTTGCAGTAGCTGGAGGCCCTGGTGCACCCATTCTCTCTCTCTCTTTCTCTCTTTCTCTGTCGCTCTGCCTCTTTTTCTCTCTGTCACTCTTAAATAAATAAATAGAAATAAACAAAAAATTTAAAAATATTTTTTAAAAGTAACAAGAGTATGGGTCTCCTAGCAACATCTTCTTTTACCCCGCTAACGATGACTATCATGTTGTCATGAGCATTCCTAGCTCTACAGATAATCACCCACCATGATTTTGCTCTCTTTCCTGGCAGAGGGACCTAGAGAAATGGATATGGCTCAATTTCTTTTTGTGATGCTTCAAGGGAAACAATTCCATTCCCACACCAGACTTATGAAGTATTAAGAAAACTTTTCTTTGTTCTATACACCAAATCAGTACCACTCACCACAAATGAAACTTTTATATAATGGTAGAATGAACTATTTAACAAGCAAAAATTCAATTTCTGAGAACAGAAGCTCAAGCCTCAAGCAACAAATGGAGTGTTTTGTATCTTATTGACTTTTAATGAAAGTTTCTACATTATGCGATCCCCCATATTTGTTTTAAGAACTTAAGTTAATGACAATTCAACCTTTGGCTGATGGCTAAAATATTATAAGCATCTTTATTTTATTAGTTAATTCTGAAATTCCTTCTGCTTCCCATACTCATGCCATTTTCTTTGGGTATTAAACTATAACTTCTGCTTGGTATTAGATCCAATTTCTGGAAGCCTCTAGCAGAAAACCTTTCCTTAGAAATTGGTGATTGAGATTAGTTGGGAAAAGATAATTAAGTCTTATGCTTCTCCTCGATGACCTTACCCAGCTACTTTTGGACTAAAATGGAAACTTTAACACAACAAACCTAACTTGTGAATAAGCTGAGTACCCTTATGCTAGGAAATGGGGTTGTCATATCATTTTCTAGTACCACAAGGTATCAGAAGTAGACTTACTTAGCATTTCTCCTAAGAAAGTAAAAGAGACACTCAAGTCCAACTGAATTTCTCTTTCTTACATTTAAAAGCTACATGCAATAAAGATGCTATGAGATAAGTAGATGCATTGCACAAAGCTATCATATGGTCCCCTCTGAGAGGACCATTCTTCCACACCTTGCACAAGGACTTAGGAGAAAACAACAACAACAAAAAACCTCACCACTGCCTTGTACTGACACCACTTTGGCTCTATGCAGCACTGATATCCATTTCAACCCAGTTGCTCACTTATCTGCCTTATCCTCTGGCTTGCTCTTAGGACTAAGAACTCCTACCATTTTCCAGTTGCTTAAACTCTCACACAAAAGCTTTTTCCATCTACCAGCTACAGTCACTTACCTTGCCATCTCTGCTTCGATTCAATGCCTCCCTCTTACCAGAGACGCAGGAACTGCAAGAATAGCCCCCGACCAAGATCTGTGTCTGTCTGTCTCTGTCCCTCTGCTTCTCTCCCTCCCTCCCTCTCTCTGTCTGTCTCTGTCTGTCTCTGTCTGTCTCTGTCTCTCTCTCTCCTCTCTCTCTCTCTCTCTCTCTCTCTCTCTCTCTCTCTCTCTCTCTCATACATACACACACACGCACCATTGCCTAGCAACATCCTCATGGCTTCCTCTGGAGATAGGATCCGTTGTAAATGCCAACACTTGTTGAATGCTTTACTGCTGAATATTCTAGGTTACAGCCAAAGATAACACTTTGCCATTTATAATTCCTGTAAACAAGTTAAACTATAGATGGGGAACAAACTTTGGATTGCAAATGCAATTAGAACAAGGTTTTAAACTTTAAAATAATTCAACTCAGTCAAAACATTAACTAAGGGAAAGTGAAACTGGAGCCTAAAAACCATGTCCCTTGCGCTAAGCCACTTGAGTGCCGGTGGGAATTTAGAAATGAGAGAGAAAGTGATTTGGTTTTACTCCTAATTTAAATCTTATCAAAACACCATCCATTCTAGATTCTATTCCATGACTTTTGCATCTTCCAATTAGGCATGAAATGGAAAGGAGTTGGGCAAGAAGCCTCAGACACATCAAACCAAAAGTCAATAGCCAGAGAAATGCATTCTGTGGCTGGAGATGATGTCTTTTACATCCTAAGCCATCACTCTCTGCTCCTTGTTGCAGGGTCATCAAAGGATATGTGGGTGCAATCCAGGGTAATTCACCGCAAAACTAGAAAATGTTAGCAGGCATAAGATAGAAGCAGGGATGAACTTTATGGGTCAGTAGAGTATGCATCTAGATTGTGAGTCCACACACAGTTTCTTTAAAGAATGTTACTGTAAAACCTGAGTCTTTTGTTTTGCTCTTCTAGTGAATATTCCTGTTGGGCAAAGTAACTGATGGCTTTATCCTTGTGTATGCAATTAAATACAGGAAGGAACATCAGCATATACTTTGTGGATGGTTGGCTCAGATGTCCAACATACCTGTTAAGGGTATCAAAAACAAGTACAAGGTCCCAGATAGCCTTTTCTGTCCAGATGGAATCTGCACTTTTCTATCCCTGACTAGCCATCTTAGAAAAACGCGGAGTGCAGGGTAAGGATATGCACAAGTGGTCTTGCAAAGCCCTCATCTCTACTGGAGAGAAGCAGTCACATTTTCCTTAACCAACAACGTTCCATTACACTAACTGTTGTAATCACAGAAGCAGTTCAGTGAATCCTGACTAGTTCAACTGGGCTAAACTGTGTAAAGTGTGTCAGGAAGTCTGGATGCTCAGTGGAATATCAGTAGACACACCACGTCATAAAGATGAGCCTGTCCCTAGGTCTGTTCTGTGGGCCTTCCTCCGAGGAGTGATCACAGGGCACTGAGCCAGCAGGTATTCCCATAAGAGGAAACACAGCTCTCTTTTGCCAGGAATGTAGGCAGGATTGTGAAACCTCATTAGGAATAGGCTTTGTTTTTAATGTGTTTTCTTTGTCCCTTTCTGAAGAGAATGAGTAAATGGAATTCTTTGAACTGGTTACCTTTGTAAAATCAAAGGTCTTTACAGTAGCTCTATTAAAAAAAAAAAAAGAAAGAAATATCTGGGCTGGAGGGGTGGCTTAGCAGTTAAGGCATTTGCCTGCAAAGCCAAAGGACACAGATTCAATTCCCCAGAACCCACATTAGCCAAGATGCACAAGGGGGCGCACACATCTGAAGTTCGTTTGCAGTGACTGGGGGCCCTGGTGTGTCTATTCTTTCTCCCCCCCTCCCTCCCTCCCTTTCTCTATCAAATGAATAAATAAATAAAATATTTTAAAAAATAAGAAATATTTTATTTTTCTTCTCTGAAAATCATGCCCCAAAGAAATGCCCAATAATATTAATGATAGAAGATTTGCTCTTTCTTGAAAAGGTACATTCACTGTATTTCATACTTCTCACCTGACTTCCTAATGCTGATGCTACAGACAGAAGCCTCTGAGTTGTTAGGCGTGGTGACACTGTCCCTCAGCCTGTAAGAGATTTATGAGACACTGTGTCCTTCCTTAGTGGTGAATTCAGTACACGCTTGGGGCATACCTGTATCTTTCTTTATAAGATGTCCATGGGGTTTTTGGCAATGCAATCAAAAGTGCAGTGTGTACCTACGCAGGACCATCATAAGAGGAGGAAAAGATCCTGACATCAAAATAAAAGAGAGACTGATTGAGATGGGGAGGGGATATGATGGAGAGTGGAGTTTCAAAGGGGAAAATGGGGGGAGGGAAGGTATTACCATGGGATATAATTTATAATCATGGAAGTTGTTAATAAAAATTTGTACAAAAAAAGTGCAGCGAACCCACCTAGCAATGTGAGACTTCATGACCACATGAACATGATGCCAAAGAACTATCCTTAGTCTCTGAACCTCTCTCCTGCATGTCATTGCCTTTGATACCAGTTTCCTCCTTTGTAAAATAAGTGAGTAGAATGAAGGTCAGAGGTAGCCCAGTCAGTAAAATGCTGGCAAGCATGACAACCTGAGTTTGATCCCCAGAACCATGGTGGCACATGCTCATCATCCCAGAGCTAAACAGGGGGAGACAGATGAGTTTCCGGGGCTTGCTGGCCAGTCAGCCTAGCCTACATGAAGAGTTCCAGAGGTCCAACAAGAGATTCAAAAAAATGTGCATGGTCCTTGATTATGACACCCGAGGTTGTCCTCTGGACTTGTGTGTACACACACACGCGTGCGCGCACACACACACACCAGGATGAGATTAATGATAATATCAACGACAGCAGCAATTAAATTCTAGCATCCAACATAATGAACAAGAGAGTTGCTGTCACATTTACATTAAAAATTGTTTAGGGCTGCAGAGATGGCTTAGCAGTTAAGCGCTTGCCTGTGAAGCCTAAGGACCCCGGTTCGAGGCTCGGTTCCCCAGGTCCCACGTTAGCCAGATGCACAAGGGGCGCACGCGTCTGGAGTTCGTTTGCAGAGGCTGGAAGCCCTGGCGCGCCCGTTCTCTCTCTCTCCCTCTATCTGCCTTTCTCTCTGTGTCTGTCGCTCTCAAATAAATAAATAAATAATTTAAAAAAATTAAATAAAATTAAAAAAAAATTGTTTAGCTTAAGTAAAATAACTTCTTCAAAGTTAAATTACAGAGAATTGTAACTAAAACCAGAAAACATGGGGCCTATATAGTTATAATACACAAGTTAGTCCTTCTCAGACTTATTAAAATGAATGATACAGAAAACACTGATGAAAATTAAAGCAACTAAAATGTAAAAACTTAAGCTGATGATTGTTTTAATATTTAAATGCTAGAATAATATTTTGTGAAGCATGAAAAGTATGGAAATGGTGGGTAATTCTTGGGAATTTTGTCCTTGATTGCTGAGGATGAATATTGGTTGACACACTACCTAAAAAAGATTTTCTAGCTGGGCGTGGTGGTACACACCTTTAATCCCAGCATTTGGGAGGCAGAGGTAAGAGGATTGCCGTGAGTTCGAGGCCAACCTGAGACTACATAGTGAATTCCCAGGTCAGCCTAAGCTAGACTGACACCCTACCATGAAAAAAAAAAAAAGATTTTCCTGGGGCAGGGAGATAGCTTAGTGGTTAAGACACTTGCCTGCAAAGTCTAAGGACCCAAGTTCAGTTCCCCAGTGCCCATGTAACCAAATGCACAAGGTGGCACATGCATTTAGAATTCATTTGCAGTGGCAAAGGCCCTGACATGCTCATTCTCCCCTTCCCATCTCTCCCTTCCCCCAATAAATAAATAAATAGATAAAATATATTTTTTAAATTTCTCTTCCAGTATTAAGAAAAATTGTAAAAGTGTGATTATGGAGAGTAGTTTCATTTAGAATATCACAATTCAGCACTATGCTTGGCAGCTATGTTTTGTTTGCTAGTACTTGTTGGTTTACTTACTTATTTATATTTACCTATTTATGCAGATATGTAGTTATTTAGGGCAACTTTGTGTAGCCCAAACTGTCTTTCACCATCCTAGGTATCCTAGAAATGCTTTGAACTCACAACAATCCTCCTTCCTTATCTTCCCAATACTATAGACATGAGCCAGTATACTCTGAATGGGAGTTATATTTTGTAAATAGAAATATAATAAACATACATTTAGTATATATTTATAACAAATTTGAACAGAAACAAATTGCATGCCATTAGGAATATGAAATACACCAATATTTATTAAGCCTTTGTTTTACAGGAAAAAATGCTATTTAATTTTTATGCAGCTCATTCAGTTCCTATACCACAGTGACTAGAGGAATAAGAATGGACTGCATTACTAGAATATCAAGACACAAAAAAGAGATTGAGCTGATGTTAAAGACCTTTGTAGGAGTGAGCATATGTTATAATAAGGGAAAGACAGGAGACAATGAGCATCCCATCAGTAGAAAATCAGGCTGGGTATATTTTTGACATTTTAAGAAAGATTACTGGCAAAAGCACTGGATTATTGTATAACCACTCTGAGCATAAAATTCCTTTGGCTCTATGTTTGATATCAGCACAAGGGTGGAGGAGACAGACACTGAAGACACCCAGAAGCTACCAGACCAGAGATCCAGAGGCTCCTAAGAGGCCATCACTGAAATAGACTTCAAATGAACCCAACATGTCTCAGGGAAATTCGCAGGGGAGGGGCAGAAAGATGCTAAAGCCACAAGTTGGGACATTATGCACAGAAACATTGCCTCTTCCCCATAACTGATGGCTACTCCCATAATACATGACCCACAGTCCCAGTGGGGATGAACTGCATCCCCAATGAGGAGGGTCCCTTTGAGAAAGGGGCAGGGATGAGGGAAGCGATGGTACCAACATACACTGTTTACATTCTAAGTACATCCATATCTAATAAAACAAAAAACAAAAGAAATATTGACTCTACCACAGAATGCTGTAAAATGATGCATTTGCATTGTTTTTCCTTGATGGGTAGATGGAATCTGATGTGCAGAAAGAAAAGACTATTGGGTAGCACCTGGGTCACCATGATATTTATCATGGGCAACAAGCATACATCTTAGGCACGTGATCTGAACTACAAGTAAATCAGAGACTTATTTTGACTCTAATGCCCAAACTACTTTGGAAGCTTCTGTAGGTTTTATCGTGTCAAGTGTGTTGCACATCAGAATGGATGATTTTCATCACAAGCAATGGTTCTTGTCTAAGAGAATCTTCTCAGACTCTCATGGCCTTTCAGCACAGGAACAGCAGTAATGGTTCTGGAGGTAGAAAGCAAAGAAAAAGATGCTAAATGATTCATGTGAGAAGAAACTCCAAGTTAAAAAAAAATCTGGGCTTATGTCAACGTACATTTACAGTAAGTGTTTTGCCTTTGCTTATAGTTAGAAGTACTTATAGAAAACATAGAAGTTGGGCTGGAGAGATGGCTTAGCAGTTAAGCGATTGCCTGTGAAGCCTAAGGACCCCGGTTCGAGGCTTGGTTCCCCAGGTCCTACATTAGCCAGATGCACAAGGGGGCGCACGCATCTGGAGTTCGTTTGCAGTGGCTGGAAGCCCTGGCGCACCCATTCTCTCTCTCTCCCTCTATCTGTCTTTCTCTCTGTGCCTGTCGCTCTCAAATAAATAAATAAATAAATAAAAATTAAAAAAAAACATAGAAGTTTTGCAGGCTCAAATGGTAATTCAAACCCGTAATTCCAGCACTTGGGAGGCTGAGGCAGAAGGATAGCTGTGAGTTCAAAGCCGGCATAAATTACATATATAGACCCTGTGTTTAAATAAATAAAAATTTTTAAATAATAATAAAGGAGTCTTTGCATCAATGCTACTGGGCAACTAAAGATACAAATCAATTTTAAAATTAAAAGCTTCCAGTATACAAATTTGTCAGGAAAATTATATGTCTGATGAAGTGTAAATCATCTATACCTATAGGAGATAGTATAAATTACACATAGTATAAATTAAACATGTCTGTATTAAAAGCAAGCTCTTAGTTGAATAAATAAATGAAATTGATACTAAAAGAGCATAACCAAGATGTCATACAGGCAAAGCCCACCCCATTTGTATTTTCACTTTCTATTTTAATCACTCAGGTTCAACCATAGTTGAAACTGTTAAATGGAAGATTCTAGAATTTAATATTCAAAAGTTTTAAATCATATGCCTTTCTGTGTAGCATTAGGCAATCTCATACTATTTATCTGCGTAGACCATGAATCATCCCTTTATCTTGTGTATCTACACAATATGTGCTTTCTGCCTACTGTTCGTTTAGGAGGTATTGAGGGTAGCAGATGAACTGTCAGGGTTCCACTGTGTCTGAGTTCAAGTAACCCTTATTTGATTCAATAATGATCCGAGAATGCAAGAGTGATGATGCTGGCAATTTGGATATGACAAAGAGTGCTTTCTTTAAGGGAAGAGGGAGGAAGTTTTCAACCTAATAAAAAATAATATGATATTATTGCTAAAAATCTATGATAAGAACGATTCTTCTGCGCATAAGCTGTGAGGATGAAAATGTTCACATTAGTGGGGCTGGGGAGATGGCTCAGCAGTTAAGAGTGCATGCTTGCTTGCAAAGCCTGACAGCCTAGATTCAGTTCCCCAGTACCCACATCAAGCCAAATGCACAAAATGGTGCACGCATCTGGAATTCGTTTGTAGTGGCAAGAGGCAATGCCCAATCTCAGTAAATTAATCTCTCCTTCCAAATAACTGTTGTGATAACAGATATGCGTCATCATGTCTAGCTGAGAATGAAAGTTTTTAAAGCTTCTGACAGCTTTTTAGATTACAGGATATGTTTTTGCAAAAATTAGTAAATCTAGTACGTAAATTTTTAAAAGTACAACAGTATCAAGGAACAAGAAAAAAATTACAGCAAGGAATAGTGATCCTGTTCTCATGGTCTTCCAGAACCATGCAGTATCATTTAAACCCCACAAACAATGTGAGATGAATGATTAAACTCAAAAACATTTCATTTATTTATTTCAGAAATGTTTTGGATTTTGATGAGTGTTTATGCATATTATTTAAATGGTATTTTTGGAAAATTAATGTTTATAAATATAATTTATAAATAAATATTGTAGTCATCCATCCCTACCTACATTCATGTAAAAGTAAAATTACAAAATGCTTAGAAAGAAATTCAGGTTGAGTCCCTACTTTGTGTAAAGGCTGTCAACAATATGAAAGACTGCCTACTCATCTGTAATAGAGTCCAGTCCTCAGTGTCATGTCTTCAGGTATGCCTTCAGAGAGAACCACCATGGACTTCAAATCACAACACACTTAAAGCTCAGATAACATTTTAACATCTGCAATACTTGACTTAAGGTTATGTTAGTAAGCTCCTCTTATTTCCCAAGTTCATTCATTCACACATGCCAAATAGGTCACATTTGCTGACAACCTATTTTGTGCCAGGCACATTAGCTGTTCATTCACCCTGCATGTAATTCACCAGAAATGCAAAGTGGCATCATGTTTTCAAGAAGCCCGTGGAAAATGTGTGTAATAAATGCTCTATGTACTGTGTTATGGCCAAAGGCTAAAGAAATGTCTAAAACAGATCGATAATTCTAAAACGTGGGTGTGTTCCAGAGATACTGCAATTTTACTGACACAGATGCTTGTGTTCCATCCAAATCCAGAGAGTCACAGTGTAATGATAACATGAACACATTTGAACCTGTCTGTTCCCCTACTGAATTCTGCAGTATATTGAAGTATAACAGTCATTTTTCGGATAGATATGCTACACAGGAGAAGGAAAATACCATGAATAAAATAGCATAAAAAGACAAATACAAAAACCATAAGTTCTACCTAAAAAGATTAGTGAGCACTTCACTTATGTATCCTTGACAACCAACCACAATAAATAAGAAAGTCACAAGGTAGAGACAAATCAGCAATGTGGAAATAAGTAAAAGCCAAAGAATAGCTTGATATGCTTGGAAGACTGTAAGTAGCAAGTTATAGATGGAAACATACAATTGATATGCTTGGGAGACTGTAAGTAACAAGTTGTAGATGGAAACATACAAGAGGACGTTCTGAGAGAAGGTCAAAAGTGGGCAGAAGCCAGTTACAGGGGTTTTGAATGTGCTCCTAGAAAATTGGATTGTATTTTGTGTGATTTACTGAAATTTTGTGAGCAAAGAATTAAGATGGTTATTGCAAATAACTGCAATCATGAGGGACAGCCAGGTGGCCACAGAAAAATATATTATCCTGGGTGTGAAATTATGAGAGCCTGAATAGAAATAAATACTGGTTATGGGGTCTGGAGGAGAGGCCAATGGAATAGATCTTTAGGGAATGGAAATGGCTGGTTCATGTCATGATGCAGTGCAATAAAAGGAGAACTACTAATTTCTAACTTGATGACTGATGTACACAATTCACCTGTTGGGAATGTAATACCAGCTACCATTTATAAAACATATGCCATGTTCTTGTCACCACGTTTATCAAGTTAGGATTGACAAAACCAGGATATGAGCCCAAACTGTCTGGTTTGACAATATGTGATTTTAAATTACTCCGGCTATTCTCCTACATGGAGGAAAATATGGGACAGCAGAGGAGAATTCTGGAGTTATGAGTCACTTGAGCATGAATGACATGGTTCTTTGGGAAGCTGTTAATTTTGAGACACTTCGGGATGTTAAGTAGGCAGTTTTAGAAATACGGGTCTGATAACAGTCTGAGGCATTTGGAATTGGAGGCCATTCGGATATATGTAGTTTTCCACTACTTGTGCAAATGAGGTATAGGAATATGTATAGGGAGAAGTAGGCTGAGATCATATTGGTCATATTTTGCAAAAGTCATGGTGTTTATACTATAATGTTCTATTTAGTTATATATGAATTATCATATATATTTAGAGAGAATATAAAATTATATGGATACCTATATCCACCTCATTACAAATGGAATTTTATTTCTTTAAGAAAGAGGGTTACCTTTTCATTTATAAAAAAAAAGATAATAAAAGCAGTTTAAAATAAGAAATAAAAAGACATGAGCCAAGGCTAGGGAGATGTCTCAGCAGCTAAGAGTGCATGCCTTAAGCATGAAGACCTAAGAGAGCCTGAGACTATTAGGACAATTCCCTAGGACCCATGCAAACAGAGGGACATGGTTGCATATGTCTGTAACCCTGGTTATATGTGGAGAAGATGCAATAGAATCATTATGTCTTGTGAAAACCATAGCTCCACATTCACAGAGATACCCATCTCAAGGAAATAGCAGAAAAAATGTCATGTTCGCCTCTGACTTCCATGAACCTGCAAATGCATCTGCACATACGCATGCATATAACACACACACACACACACACACACACACACACACACACACACACACACCATCATCATGCATCCTATACATGCAGAGAAAGAGAGAGAAAAGAAATGAACGAATTACTTGACAGTATTTCTCAACACTTCTTTGTTCTTAAATTATAAGAGAGGAAACTCACAGAGGAAAGACACTAATAAAATAAATACATCATGACTTCATCTTTCATGTTATTTATGGGCTAGGAGGCAATCAATCAAAAGACCTCGCCTGTGGCTACGCTTATAAGATACAATATGTCAGCAATAAATCATCAGATCACTTTGGTAAAGAATTGTTCCCAGGCAGATTCCTTTTACTGCGATAAGATAATTCAGCCAATCTGTGAACATAATGCTGTGATCCAGTGTGAAACCATGCAAACAGAACACAGCATTTTGGTCACAAGAAAATTTTGGATTTCATTCATTTCTCCCAGTTTCATTACAACCTACTGCTTCATTCTGAAATAACGGTCCACATCACTGGTACCATTCATCTGTCAGATATAAATATTACTTAACATGGCACTTTTCCCCAAAGATTTACCTTTAAACCTGATGGCATAATTTGACAGTATGTGTTTTCCAACTCTCAGCAAAAATCCCCACAATATTGACAGAAAGTAGGATATAGTACCACATCTGATTTAAAAATAGCCTACATTGAAAAGAAATATTATATATATGACTCTTACTCTTTGAACAAGTTCATGCCATCCAGACCTTTAGTCTTAATTTTATCAATTTAAGAATATGTTTGATAGCCAGGCATGGTGGCACACGCCTTTAATCCCAGCACTACGGAGGCAGAGGTAGGAGGATCACCATGAATTCAAGGACACCCTGAGACCTCATAGTGAATTAATTACAGGTCGGCCTGAGCTAGAGTGAGATCCTACCTCAAAACAGAAGCAACAAAATAATAAAAAACACAACAATACGTTTGAGATTTCTTCGAACCTTTGCAGATCAAACTGTTTCCTTTGAGTATGAAACTAAAATACCTGATAGCAATTAGTTTTGCCCCATAGATCTTAGCTTTGTATTTCTCTTTAAGGAATTTAAGATTTTATATAGTAAAAGGGAACTATCAAAAGGGCCCAGGTTTATGCCAAGGCCTGGAGCAGTGCCTGTCACCAGGCAACGGATCAATAACTGCTGAATGAACAAGGACCTCAATTGCCAAAGTGAGTGATGTAGACCAGGAGCCTTGTGGGCCTGAGAGATAATGCTTGCTCAGTGAGCTGTAGCCCTAACATAAGACCTGACGCTCCTCACTTGGCATTGGTTTGGAAAATCCACCCTTTATTATGACAACATTAGAATACTTTTCAGGTCTACTTTGGCTCACTTCAGTTTCAAGTAAAGAGGATACAACATATTATCCTGAAAGGCATAGGGCTAGGTTTGATCAACAGGTATTAGAGATTATTGTATATTCACTATTATAAAGCTTTTTATTTTAATTTTTCGAGAAACAGAAACAGAGATAGAGAGAGAGAGAACTGGCATGCCAGGACCTCAGCCACTGAAATTGAACTCCAGACCCTTGCACCACCTAGTGGGCATGTGTGACCTTGCACTTGCCTCACCTTTGTGCGTCTACCTAATGTGGCATCTGGAGACTTGAACATGGGTCCTTAGGCTTTGCAGGCAAGCACCTTAACTGCTAAGCCATCTCTCCAGCCCCATTTGATATTATATAAACACTTGTTACTTGTGTGACTTGATCCTTACTTGAGAGACATGTCATATTACTGACGTGATTTTTATACTTTTATTTTACAATGTCACTTCTTGTATAGCTCTAGCTTATATTTGGGATTTTTCTTTAAAGAACTGTAATGTCAATGAACTTTTAATTTTTCTAACCGGTTTTTTTTTGCACATGTGTTTGGGAGGAAGTATATGTGAGCATGTGTGTGCAGATGCAAGTGTGGAGGTCAGAGAACGTGAGGTGTCAGATAAGAGAACGCCTGCAGTTTTCTGCTGTCATTTAATTACATTTTTTTCTTTTTTACAGAGAACTGAGACCCACCCCCCAAATGTAATGACTATGCCCTCAACCCACACTGTGGGTTAGGACTACAAGTTCTGCTCACATTTTTTCTTGTCTGCTCCCCATAGGACAGGAGTTACAGGCATGTGTGGACACATCCAGCTTTTAACTAGTCATTGTAATTCTGCGTGCTATGATCTGTTACTTGGGCATCTGCGTTCATATGTGCTACTTCCCATGACTTAATAGCTTAATAGCAAGGCAGAGAAGGAACCAGCTCAGGTATAGAATCATGATGATCTGAAGTTCCGTGTGGCTCCTTTTGAAAATACCTGGATCCTTTCCCCTTATATCTCCACCGAAATAGTGTAAGATCAACATGCCAGAACTATTTATCTTCATTAAGAAAACTACTGGCTGGGTTAGGGAGATAAGCTAAGCAGTTAAAGGTACTTGCTTGTACAAAGCCTACCCAGCCTGAGTTTGATTCTCTACTACCAGTGTAAAGCCAGTTATACAAAGTGGCACATGCATCTGGAGCTCATTTGCAGTAGCAAGAGGCCATATTCTTATTCCCCCCCCCCACTTCTCTCTCTCTCTCTCTCTCTCGCTCTCTCTTTCTCTTTCCTCTTTCTTACAACTAAATAAAAAATATTTTAAAAGAAAGAAAATTATTCATTCATGTAAAGCATTTAAGATGCTGTAATTCCTTCAAAAATACATGTTTAAAAGCAGCCTTAGTGCATTCTAACTCTAGAAAGTCTGCAACAGCAAATGTCTTTGGGTGCCTGGGTCCTAAACCCTGCAATTCACCATGGGGAACAGGATTATAAAAAGCTGAAAAGGTCATAGACCCTAGGGAGGAGAAACTACTGACTGTTTGACTAAATTAATATGTTGTGCTCATTAAATTACCACCTAAAAAGTTTGTACTGTGTTTCTTGCCCATAAATTAGTGCTATTCTCAACATTAGTCATAGAAACTTTTTTTTTTTTTCAAAAGGTGATGGGTACCAGGACGACTCAAAGCTCACCAAATGGCTGAGAATAGCTGCCTGTTGACTGCTCAGCACTGAAGGAGACATTTCTAGCAGGCCCTCTGAAGCTCAGGAAACATTGCAAAACAGGGCAGGGAAATAATGAAAGAATCAGCGGGTGGGAAGGGGTGCTTTGGAATGAAGCGGCCATCACAGTCATGACCTCATCGTGGCCGTGGGCTGTCATTACGTCCCCGAGACCTGCGCAGTGTTAAGCCCAGCAACATTTTGCTATGTGATGAAGGAGGGGGAAACAACAAATACCAAATAGCAGGGGGACTAGCTGGAAAGAGGAAGGGGTTCAGCATAACGAGGGAGGGGAGGGAGGACGAAAGAAGGTAGTTGGAGGGGATTATGGCCAAATTATATTATGTTCATGTTCATGTATGAAAATTCTCAAAGAAAAGGAGCATTTGGTCAGAAACAAATCTTTTCCAGCTTTACTTTTTTGTTGCTTTTTTTTTTATAATTTTATTTATTTATTTGAGAGTGACAGACACAGAGAGAAAGACAGATAGAGGGAGAGAGAGAGAATGGGCGCGCCAGGGCCTCCAGCCTCTGCAAACGAACTCCAGACGCGTGCGCCCCCTTGTGCATCTGGCTAACTTGGGACCTGGGGAACCGAGCCTCGAACCGGGGTCCTTAGGCTTCACAGGCAAGCACTTAACCGCTAAGCCATCTCTCCAGCCCTTTTGTTGCTTTTTGATTCTCCTTCTCCTCTTCCTTCTTTTCTCCTTCTTTTTTTGAGGCCTCTGAGAATTGAACCAGGGCCTTGTGCAAATTGGGCAAACACTATACCACTGAGATACATTCATGGTCCCTAACACATGTCTTCTAAAATAAAATGCTTCATATCATGATTTGAATGCAATGTGTTACCAAGTCTTTAAATTTATTTAGAACTCCAGAGTCACCTCATAAACTAATAGGATCAAACACCCCTGCTTCATATGCCGCATCTCAGAGGCTCCAGCTCACCTTCATACCGTCTCCTAGTTGGTCCAGAATTTGGTATGTGCCCTACTGTTAGATCTGCTATGTAGCTTGCTCAGGACTTGTAATAACTATGTTGCACATCCTTCTGGGTTAACTGGACTCCAGATGGAGGTTTCCTTTAGCATGTTACTTGCCAGGTAAGGAATGCTACAAAGGACTGATATAAAACCTGTGGCCACTACTGAGATGCTACACTCCTTCAGTGAATGGTCTTTAGGAAAACATTTGACCTGACACAAGTTTACCTATATATCACTAGCAGTGAGCTCTACTCCTACACAGAGGTGAAAATGTCTCAGACTCTAGAGACCTGGCTTTCATATTTTTTTCTCCCAAGGGGAAGATGGCCTTAACGTCTTTACTTCTGTCTATGCCATTAAATTAATCTCTTGGCTTTCTTCCTGCATAAACGCTTTTAATGCTCCAAACATACCAGCCTAAGCATTTGTCTCTTCCTATCAAAACCTTCCTCTCCAACTGCAAAGCAATATAAATTCATATGAAGGTGTTTTGCATGGAAACACTTGAGAGATTCTTATGGCATTCCACTGTGACTTAGCTAGACTTTTGCTTTATCAAAAGCAGCTCATAATACCTATACATTGAGGACCACTTCTTGTACCCCTAGGATTCCTAAAAGTAGAGGATTCCACTCAACTGTAGCACCAGAGTACCACAAAAGTCTCTGGGGAACTTCTTCACGGGCACAGATGGTCACATTCTTCATGCCAGGTGTGTATTTGGTACGAGTATGATGCTCCACCACCCAAACCACTGCAGAGATTTTGTCATTTTCCAGTGTCTCCTGGGGACATAATAGTTATTGTACATAATACACATCTCTCATTTGCCAGATGAGCAAAGGAAGACACTGGGAAAAGCTACTATATTTCGTGTGTTGCTGGGTGTCATCCCTTTCCATAAGCTCTGTGGTAAACCAAGATGCCTAACAGTCCTTTCTCAAGAGAAGTTACTAAAACAAGCTGCCCAGGGAATATTTAATATTGACGGATTCATGTCAGGGCTAATGAGGTTACAAATGGCTTCAATATATTAGACTTCAGAGTCTCTATGATCTGTAAATGAATAACTGACTGGAGTTGTTGCTTGATATTTATATTCAGAAAGCAAGAAGTAAATTACATTAGTGACAGCTATGATGAGTGGAAGCAATAGACTAATGTGTAGTCACTAAAACTAAAATATAATCAAAGCACAGAGGAAATAGGAGAATATAGAATTAAGAGAGGAAATTTGCATCCTAGAACTAAAAGGGAGTGATGACAAAAGATTTGCCTTAAATGTGAGCATCATTTTGATTCTCAATGTTCACAGAATAAAGTATAAACTGCTTATCTTGGCACCCAAGGGATGCTGCACTCAGAATCTAACAACTTTTTAAATTTTTGTTGCTATTTTGTGTGCGTGTATATATGTATGCAATGTGTATGTTTACAGGCATGTATGCCATGACACATGTGGAGGTCAGAGGATACCTTCAGGATGTTTGTCCCTTTACTTCCACCTTATTTCAGAGATTGTCTCTTGTCTGGAGGGTTTTTCAAATTATTTATTGTTTGGGCCCGGAAAATGCCAGAGCATCAAGCTTAGGGATTCTCCTGATTCTGCCTCCCCTTGCCGTGGGTGCACTGGGATTACAGATGTATGTGCCACTGCATTTCCAGCTCTTAATGGGTGCTGAGGATCATAACTCCAGTCTTCAGACTTGCAGAGCCTTTAACCACTGAGCCTTCTCCCTAGTCCTCTTCTCCCTTTTGTTTCCTGGCCTATAGAGCAGTTTACACTGCCGTAGACTCACACATGCAGATAGAATACCCAACTGCATTTTAGTGCTTGACTCAAATATCAACACATAGACAAGGATCATTAGACATTTAGGAAAAGCCACAAAAAATGACAGTGACTCAAATAAGCCAAAGAGGAAAACTTAGTGTAAACGGACTATACGGGTATGTCAGTGACTTTTTCATTGCTGGGACAATATACCTGACCAAAAGAAGTTTCTGGGATAAAAAGGTTTAATTCACTTTACGTGTCCAGAGGGTAGAGTTCATCGTGGCAGAGAAAGTACGGCAGGAGCAGAAGCGGGTATCACATCAGCATGGAAGAAGTAGAGGATAATGCATGATGCTGCTTAGCCAGCTCCCTTCTTTATATATAGACCGAGGAAAGGAAAGGTGGAGGAAGGGCTAATCAAAATCTAAGAGGATATAAACAAATCATATGGAAACCTACTTTTTTTGGACAATGGAACACTCAGGAGCCATAGATTGTTACTAGAAAATTTTCAGTGCCAGGGATGGGATACCTTCCAGTGAGCTGTTGGCCATGGAGGTCCCTGATGCCCCCAAAACATTATAGGCCATTGCCAAGGCCCTTGGTTTCCCACCAGGAATAGATGGTAAGACCCTGTTGCTGAAGACTCCACATACTTGGGCTGCAAGGCCATTGAGAAATCCTGCTGGAACTGAGCTGATGACCTCCTCCATGTAGACCAGCTGTCAGAAAGCTGAAAGAAGCCATTCTGCATGCTGTTCAATGGGAGAGAGAGAAATCACCAGTGAAGATACTCAATAGGGGACACTGCAAGCCTTATATTTTGCCAGCCAGTCCAAATGAGCCAATGGGTGGCATGTCTGTCATGGTGGAAACCAACTGCCCTCTAATTGTACTGGAGGCCTGCAACCTAGGAGAGAATACATCCCTGATACTGAAAACCTACAACAGAGGAAGTCATGAGCCATACAGGTGTAACGTCTGCTGCTGTCTGGCTAAATGTATATACTGTACTCATCAAATTGTCCAGTAAACACTTCTTTTAATGTTCATAGCCATATATTAATGCTACTCTCACTTTTGGTAGAGAACCTTCTCATTTAAGATGACAGTGACCTTGGGATGACTCAGAAGGCATCATGGTGCTGGAAAGAAGTGACAGGATTGCTCAGCACTGCAATATCTCTATCACACCTTGCAAGGCTCAGGGTCTATGTGGAAGAGGTGGCAGAAAGAATGTAAGAGCCAAAGGGAGGGTAGGACTCCTTACAAAGTGCTCCCCCCAGACACAAAATGGCCTGAATATCCATGACCTCACAGTGCCTGACACTACCTACACAAGACCCTCATAATAGTGACAACTGGCCATGGCCTAAGAGACACATATCAAAATGACTTGATCGTTTCAAAGAAATATCAGAAATTTTAAGCTAAAAGAAAGAGACTGCAAAATTTAAAAGAGACTGTTTCTTAGTCTCCTATTATAGAGATGTTTTTCACGTTTGAAGAACAACTGGACATTTCTGTTGCGTATATATTTTCTCAGAAAAAGCTATTAGAGGACTGAAATTCAGATCCTCACAGCCACATAATGCCAAGTGTGATGGCCCACTTCGTTAAGCCCAGCACTCAGAAGGCAGAGACGGGGCAATTTCTGGGACATACTGACTAGCTAGTCAAGCCAGATGGGTGAGTCCCAGGTGCAAGGGGAGTTTGTCTCAGAAAAAATAAATTGGAGGAGCATTTAAGGAAGATACCCAAAGTTAAAGTTGAACTCTGGCCTGTATATATGTGTGCTACACACATACAAACATGCATACACAGAGGGGGAAAAGCGCTATTAGAGTGTTTTGAATAAAACAGAAAAGTAAATCAAGAAAGATGAACATGAGCCCTAATAGCAACGGATCTAACATAAAAAAGAAGAAATGTAACTTCCCAAGATAACAGTAGAGACAAGTCTCTAAATGACAATGATTCGCCAAGCCCAAAGAACAACTAGCCCAGATGTAAGAGACAGTGGAAGATTCCAGAAAAAAAAAAATCTCCAAGACCAAAAAACAAACAAACAAACAAACAAAAAAAAAACAATGGCAGTAGGAGTTCACTAAATTTAACAAGTTTGACCAGGTGAAAAATTATAAACAAAATTTATTCTGAGGTTGTAATTCATTGATTGATGCTGCATACAAGGGCTGGCTGTGTCCTCAGCCCGTGGTCCCTTCTGAATTGTCACATTCAGTATTGTAAGGCAAGTTTTGACCTAGGAGGATAGCTTTGGACATTTCCCGCCCTTTAGCAGAGCAAACAGGTCGGAAATGACCAACGGAGCTTGACTCAATCTCATGCTCTCAAGCCCAGTTGGCTCTTCACTTAGTGTGGCTAACTAGAAACTGCTTCAACGAATAAGGGTATGCTTCCATCGCATAGGATGGAGAATACGGGGTTGTACCTAGAAGACTCGAAGGCAAGTCCTGTCCCTAGCAGGAAGAAAAAAGAAAGAAAGAAAGAAGGAAGGAACATGACTCTTCTGCCATAGAGAACCCACCTTCAAAGCAAGTTCTAAGTACAGTGTTTGGTAAAGACGTCTTGAAATAGCTTCTGGCCAGATCCAGACATCAGCACAATGGCATGTTAAGTGTAAAGGGAAATGCTTTTCTGTAGCAAGTTTCCTCTACATAAACAAGGTGTCCTCAGGAAGGCCTTGAAGAGTCCCACCTACCTGTCCCTGTTGGGATGGTACTGGGCTCCAGTGTAAAGTAGCCCAAACCCACAGTAAAGTTAATTCAGGCTCAATGAAAGAAAAACCTCATAAGGTCCTCAAAACTCAGATGGAACAAAAATAATAAATCTGTCATTTATATGACATTTTTTTCCCTAGGAGTGATGTGAGGACATCAAAACGCAATGAATAGGGCTGGAGAGATGGCTTAGCAGTTAAGCTCTTGCCTGTGAAGCCTAAGGACCCTGGTTCAAGGCTCGATTCCCCAGGACCCACGTTAGCCAGATGCACAAGGGGGCGCACGCATCTGGAGTTCGTTTGCAGTGGCTGGAGGCCCTGGCGCACCCATTCTCTCTGTCTCTGCCTCTTTCTCTCTGTCTGTCGCTCTAAAATAAATAAAATAACAACAACAAATTTTTTTTAAATGCAATAAATACAGCAGAGTCAAGAAACCTATCTGTCGGGGATGGGAGGTGACTCTGCAGTTCAAAGCACTTCCTTTCAAAGCCTTCCAGCCCTGGTTCAATTCCCCAGCTGCCCATGAAAAGCTGGATGCAAAAAGAGGCACTAGCATCTGGCATTGCGCTTGCAATGGCAAGAGATCCTGGCACACCCATGCACACACAAACATGCAGATAAATAAATGAACGAAAAAGGAAAACTTGTTCCTAAGACCAAGTATTTATTTTCTGTCAAATAGTGGTAATTCTTATTTATAGACCCCCCCCACATTGCATCCTGGAGAAAATAAGTGAGCTAATGAATGATAAAGAGCTTCAAAATTATCTTTGATTTTTCCCATTGATAAAATTTACCTTTTCAAAAATGTTTGTTGAGTTACAGATTTTTATAGATACTGTTATGGGTCAGAGGCAGATAATCATGAGTATGTAAAGTCCTTTTCCTCAATGATCTTTCTTTTAAAATAAATACGCGTGTTTATATGCACATACAGACACATTAATATATGTCCACACAGAGAAAGAAAAAGCTATGCTGTAGTTAATTCCTCATTGCTGAACAAACACCTGACCTTCTGAAGCAGCTTAGCGGAGGAAAGGGCTGATTTCAGGCTTACAGATTCCAGGGGAGGCTCCAGTATGGCAGATGAAACTGATTACTTCCATGGACACATGCAGAGCCGAGAGAGAAATGAATACCAGCGAGCATCAACAGAAGACACCAATAGCCAGGGTTCAAACTGTTCTGAACATGCCTTAGGGCTGGACTACACGATCCACCCCCAGTGACACCCCTCTAGCAGACTGCTGCTGGAGACTTGGGTTGCAAGCTTAATTAAAATTACCTCAGGCTGTGAGGTACATACATTCACATTCAAACCACCACAAGCTATACATCACACACGCACGCACACACATACATGCACACATATACGAGAGAGGGGAGGAGGGAGGGAGAGAGAGAGAGAGAATGAATTATTTTAAGGAATTGGCTCTTGTGGTTTGGGGAGGTTTAATAAGCTCACAGTCTGATGGAGTAGGCCAGCAGACCAGAGACCCGGGGAGGAACTGGAGGAAGGTCAGGTTTTGTACTATTGATAATTCTGACTGATTAGTGAGGCCCCCTCAGATTACAGACTGCTTTACTCACAATCTGCTGATTTAAATGTTAATTTTATCCAAAAATAAAATATCCACATAAACATCCAGAATAGCATTTGAGTATTTACCCACCAAGTCTCAGTGAAGTTGGTAGTTGCCCAGAACTATAAAACACACACACATACACACGTATCTGTAAAAACAGGAAATATAAATAAGATTAGTGGATTATATCAATGGAAAATTCCTGGTACTATAATTTATGAGATGTTGCTACTGGAGAAAACTAAAAGAAGGACACATTTAGACTTTTCATAGGGTTTTACAGCTGTATTTAAACCTGCAGTCAATTGTCTCAAAACAAAATTTTATTAAAACAAAATTTTTGATTCTTTTTTTTACAGACTCAGAGAGTAGAATTGTTCATAATAATTCTAGGCTTGGGATAACCTAAATGTCTGTCAAGAGCATTTACACAGGGCTGAGGATTTGAACCCAGGTCCTTGTGCTTGTATGGCAAGCACTCAACCAGTATCCGCCCAGTCCAGATGGGTTCTTGAAATTATATGATTGACCTCAGAAAAATTAAATTCTCTTTAAATTTGTTATCTCGGAGATGCTTTCCTCATGTCTATCTACATCCTTCCCAGACTGAGATGGTAGTAGAATCTTTTAGAATTGACTTCCTGCATCCATTCTGGAGGTTTCCAACTCATGGGCATCAGAATGCAATGCCATTTTCAAAAAGTGTAAATGGCAGAGAGCTGTCTATATCCTTACATTGCCTTTGTAGGCTGTGGTGTGCTGTAGGGGTGTTTGCATTAGAAACTGATCCTGGTGCTTTAAAAACGGTTCATCAAGAGGCAGAGGTAGAAGGTTCACTGCAATTTTGATGCCAGCCTGGTCTACACAGTGAATGTCAAGCCAGTCAGGGGTACACAGACTCGGTCTCAACAGCAAAAAATAAAACCCTCCAAACAAAAAACACTGCAGTTGAAGACCATTAATAAGACTGGTAACCTCGTCTTTTAAGCTCTCTGATGTGTGGAATTTTGCATCTCTGTCTCTTCTGCCAAGTATGAACGCTGAGACCACCACTGCCCATTTTCCAGGTCAATCAATCTCCCGGCATATTTGTTCATTCCTCAGAAATGCACAGTAATCAAAAGTGCTTGGCTAAGTGGGGGACATGATAAGTGAGGTGTGTTTCTGAGCTGACAAGCCTCTTTTGTTTACTTAAACCCTAAAGATAACATTAATTAAGCACTTATTGGAAAATGCAAATTACAGCGAGGCACATCGTAAGTCATCATTAACAGCGTGCCACTGAAGCATAAGCTCTGCACTCTCGCTTGCCACACAACCTGTGGCACGAATATGCAATGTAACGGAGAAAAGGCTATAATTCCAATGCTGTAGAAGCAGAGGCAGGGGAATTGCTGGAGCTCACTGGCTAGCTAGGCTAGCTGAGTTAGTAAGCAACACATTCAGTGCAAAATTCTGTCTCACAATATAAGGTGGAGAGCAAGTGTGAAAAACACCTGGCATTGACCTGTCACTTACACACACACACACACACACACACACACACACACACGTGCAAGTGCTCACATGCATACCAATGTGTGCATACACAGGGATGCACACCACACCCACATATGTATGCAAAAAGTACCAATTCTCCACTATTAAAAGCATACCAATAAGCTAATATTTTTACATATGTTGTTTGTACAAAGCTATTAGACACATTCCAAAGCTATTGATTTTTGGGTTTCCTCCCACACAAGCCTTGGAACAACTGTACTCAATGCTAATTTCCAATCTGGAACTCAAAAAGGAGCTGAGCTATTGAAACCAGAAGTCCATGTCAGTTGGTAGCTAGCTGTGTGCTTCCCAGTTTCCTACTGGAAAAAAAAAAAAAAAAAAAAAAACAGTGTAAAAATATTTCTATCCCTATCTTCTGTCAGGGCTGTTGGGAAGGTCTATAAATGGTTGACTACACCCAAGACAGGAGGAAAGCTTCATATATTACAAAAGTGTTATTTGGACTGGAGGGATGGCTTAGCAGTCAAGGCACTTGTCTGCGAAGCCTAAGGACCCAGGATAGAGTCCCTAGTAACCCACATAAACCAGATGCACAAAGTGGTGCATGCTTCTGGAGTTCATTTGCAGTGGCTAGAGGCCCTGGCATGCCCAGTCTCTTTGTCTCTCTTCTCTCTCTGATTGAAAATAAATAAATAAATATATTTTTAATTTTAATTTTTCAATTTTTTATTAATTAGCTTTGTACTCAGCAAATACAGTCAGTTTGGTACCATTATTAGGCTCATCTGTGACTTACCCCCTTCCCTTGGCTCCTCCTTGTTGAGGTATATGGGTCATGCATTCTGGAGTGTTGTTTGCTGTCTATTTAAAAAGAAATGATAAGCAGGGTGTGATGGTGCACATCTTTAATCCCAGCACTCAGGAGGCAGAGGTAGGAGGATCACCATGAGTTAGAGGCCACCCTGAGACTACAAAGTTAATTCTAGATGAGCCCGGATCACAGTGAGACCCTTCCTTGAAGAACCAAAAATAAATAAATAAATGATATAAAATAAAAAATAAAAACAGATGATGTGGGCTGCAGAGATGGCTTAGCGGTTAAGTGCTTGCCTGTGAAGCCTAAGGACCCCGGTTCGAGGCTCGGTTCCCCAGGTCCCACCTTAGCCAGATGCACAAGGGGGCGCATGCATCTGGAGTTCTTTTGCAGAGGGTGGAAGCCCTGGCGCGCCCATTCTCTCTCTCTCTCCCTCTATCTGTCTTTCTCTCTGTGTCTGTCACTCTCAAATAAATAAATTAAAAAAAAAAAACAGATGATGTAAGAGGTAGATATCCTTTGTGGACATGTGACAAAGCTTGAAAATTTAATAACACAACCCAATGAAAATAATTAATGAAATTACTCTAAGGAACTAAAATCTTAAATCTTTCAAATTCCAAGGAGTTCAAAATCAAACCTCATATTTGATTTTATAAACTATAGTAATGATGAAAACAATAATAAACCAAACACACCAAAAAAAACTTATGCCACTAAATAACTCTAAGCTCACCTATAACTTCTCATAACATTTATCTGTTATTTGATACTGAAGATCAATGAATGTAATGGAAAAATAGAAATTTTAACTAAATATTTTGTATCTCTCTCATTTGGTTTTAATAAGACAAACATAAGGTCTACTTAAAAAGATGTGATAAAGGCTGGAGAGACGGCTTAGTGATTAAGTGCTTGCCTGTGAAGCCTAAGGACCCTGGTTCAAGGCTTGATTCCCCAGGACCCACGTTAGCCAGATGCACAAGGGGGCGCACACATCTGATGTTAGGTTGCAGTGACTGGAGGCCCTGGAGCGCCCATTCTCTCTTTCTCTCTCTCTCTCTCTCTCTCTCTCTCTCTCTCTCTCTCTCTCTCTCTCTGTCGGCCTTATTCTCTCTCTGTCTGTCTCTCTCAAATAAATAACTAACACAGAAAAAAAAATTAAAAAGATGTGATAAAACAGACTAGGGAATTTTATTCAAATATCTGAACATTGCTTACATGAAAAATATCTGTGCCTAGATTAAAACTTTACTAAAAGTTTTTTTTTATATACTTTTAAATACTCATGGGTTTCAAATAGACAGTTGTAATAATGCTAGTAAAAACACACATGTATGGTAATCAATATTTACACTGTCTTCTCTCCCACAGGAATCTGGGAAGGATGCTTCTAAGCAAAGTAGCCATCTGCCAGAGTCCTCTTGATTTCAACCAAAGAAGCATTGTGCTTTCATTTCTCCCTCTCCAATACCCAGATTCATCTCCTGGCTCTTGTGGATAAGTGCAGTGAGTCACCAGCCTGCACTTCATTTTCTTTGTAAATATTCTGTAAAGTAAAAGGCAGTGTACCGGTTTGCTTGAAAACATTTTCTCTACCATTCTTTTTCAGCATTCTATACTATGTCACTAAAAATGCATTTTGATCAAGAATACATTTCCTGAACAGACTCTTGTCCCTACTTACAAGTGCATTACTATTACTGAGTAATCCAGTTATCTTCCTCAGCTTAACACAATGCACAAAAAAAAAAAAAAAAACACAAAACTTTTCTTAGGCAAAGATTGTAAAGAACGTTGGGCTTTGGGAATAAAATTTCATGTAGATATATGGAAAATAAAGGTCTTCATTCTCTACAGGATATTCTAAGGTTTAAAACCAAATTGTTTTTGTTCAGAACTTCCTTTCCACACCTCGGGGTAGCCCTGCACGATCCATCCAATATTTACATATTTTTATGTCAATCACATGGTGATGATGTGGGGGTAAGGAAACCTTCATCATGGCTGGTGGGAGTATAAAGTGGTGCAGCCACCATGGAAATCAGTGTGGGGGTTCTCAAAAAGCTAAACATTGAACCACCATGTGATCCAGCTACACCTCTCCTGGGCATGTACCCAGAGGATTCTATATCCTACTGCAGAGACACGCGCACATCCATGTTCATTGCATCTTCTTTTCTCCCCCAAGGTACGGTCTCACTCTAGCCCAGGCTGACCTGGAATTCACTATGGAGTCTCAGGGTGGCCTCAAACTCATGGCGATCCTCCTATCCTTCCACCTCTGCCTCCTGAGTGCTGGGATTAAAGGGGTGCGCCACCACACCCGACCCAGTCCATTGCCTCTTTATTCATAATAGCTATAACATGGAACAAGTCCATCCACTGAAGATGGGGTAATGAAAATTTTGTACATATATTCAATGGAATGTTATTGTGCTATAAAGAAAAATGAAGGCATGAAATCTGTAGGAAAATGGATGGATCTGGAAAAGATCAAATTAAATGAAGTGACCCCAGGCACAAAAAGACACAAAAAAGATCTCATATTCTTGCTCATGTGTGTACTCTGAGTATTTATGTGTGTACAAATAAGGGGATATGAGAAAGGGTAGAGGCTACAAAGCTACATAGAAACCATGAGAGGGGAACAGCAAGCGTGGAGAAAGGTGAAAAATGAAAGATCATATGTAACATGAAAGTTAAACAGGTGGAAGACTGGCAGGACAGGGATGGAAGAAAGGAGGGCAAGGGAAACAAAAAAATGTCTGAAAAATACCATTATGAAACATAATTATTTTATGTCTATACGCTGAAAATTTTCACATACCCTTATAGATGCAGGTATTGGTTTTTGACTGTCACTGGGCTAACAATAACTTTCATGACCCCCTCATGGCAAAAGTACAACTGCACGTTCAGGATGGTGCCTCGACCTAAGCCCACCAAGAGAAAAAGTGAAGCAAAATAGACTGCTTCCAACCTGACCTGAATCCTGGGGCACAGAGTGGGATGGCACGGTCCAGCCTGCCACGTGTAAAACATCCACAGAACTGGAGTCCAGGCTGTGCGGAGGGGGCATTGACCGCTTGAGACCAGATGAATGGAAGAGACAGGAAAGTCAAGCCTTGAAGGCTTGCATATTGGAGGCAGAGAGCTTGGTAACAAGAAAGTACTGGAAAGCTTTCAGAGGAGGATGGAGACAGAAAGGTCAGTTGGTTAATTTGGCACCAGCAGAAGAATGATGTGGAGCCCAGCCAGGCCTCAAAGCCCATGCATCCTGAGATGGGAGATGGCCAGCAAAAAAAGGTGCAGAGTGTGACAGCGGAGCTTCCTTCATAGCACATCCTTGAATGCAGCCACGGGTCATAATGATGAGGGGCAGGGAACGAGTTCCAGGCAAGGTTGGGGCAGGGCACACCCCATCTTTTCCTTACAGACAGCTCGACCAGGGATGACAATTTTGACACAATATGGGCTCAGATGAGTTGTGAAAACAAAGTTGACTTCTCTTTTTAATTTTTATTTATTATAGAGAGGGAGAGAGAGAGAGAGAAGAAGAATGGGCATGCCAGGGCTTCCAGCCATTGCAAGCTGACTCCAGCTGCCGGCGCCACCATGTGCATCTGGCTTCCGTGGGACCTGGAGAATCAAACCTGGATCCTTAGGCTTCAAAGGCATAGGCCATGACCACTAAGCCATCTCTCCAGCCCAAAGTTGGCTTCTTAAAGAGCCAAGAAAGGCTTCATATCTATTTCTGAGAAGAAGTGAGGAGAGGAGGATGTGGTGGGGGGCATGGGACAAGGAGTTCTGTAGACAACATGATCATAGAAAGGATGTTGGCACCCTGTATTTTTTTTTTCCAGAAGAAAAGAAGAGATCAAATAATGTGCATTAAAAAGAAGAAAAGGAGGGATTAGAAGGGCTTCAGGAGCAGACAATACAATGAGCACCAGTCTGGCTTCCAGACACTATAAGAAGGTGTGGTCAGAATTCAAAGGCCCAGACAACACAGCATTGGGACAGTTAAGAAGCTAAGAAGCGAACATGGAGAACAAGCTATAAAATGACTAAGCTGAAAGGTAAGTAATATTTTCTAAACTCATAATTCGATAGCAGCAGTGAACTTCTTGGTGGGAATAAATATTTTACATGTACAGAATAAGTATTAATTCCCCAAAGAGTACTAAAGAGCTTTTCTCTACTAAATTACCAGCATTAAAATGCTCTCCAAGACGTTTCCTTAAGTACAGATTCTTGGGAAAGGGGTAAAACCTGCCATTATATTGTATTCTGAAAATGTTCAATTATTTTCTTTTTATATGGTCCCCCCAATCTTGAAATTCCTATGCTGGGCCAAACAGCAGACCACTGAACTCAGCATGCCAACTCATTCCTGGATATTTCCATCATTATTAAGAGTGAATGCTGTACCCTCGGCCAAAATTTAAGTGCCTATGAGACAAATATCTTGGAAACATGACTATATTTTTCAGGGAGCTCCGTAAGTCTGTCCTGAATAAAACATTGAATAACAGCTATATGAAAGCAAAAGCCAAGTCATATATTCCTGATTCTAGAAAATAAAAGACCTTGGGACAATTGGATTGTGTTTTTTAAAACACATTATTCCAGGACTCTTTACAACGTGCTTCCTGCAGACATAAAATGGCTTGGATATTCATGACCTCATAGTTCCTGACACTACCTGCATAAGACCATAATAAGAGGAGGAAAAGATCATGACATCAAAATAAAAGACAGCCTGATTGAGTTGGGGAGGGGATATGATGGAGAATGGAATCTCAAAGAGGAAAGGGGGGGAGGGAGGGTATTACCATGGGATATTTTTTATAATAATGGAAAATGTTAATAAAAATTGAGAAAAAAAGAATAAAACACATTATTCCTCTTTTACTTTACCTTACTAGCTTTCCCCTTAAGGTGTATTTCAATAATGATATTAATAATACCAGCTGTCATCATTTCACTGTTTATTCTGAACCACATGTGCGGAAATTAAAGTTAATTTTTTTTTTTTTTTTTTTTTTTTTTTTGGTTTTTCGAGGTAGGGTCTCACTCTGGTCCAGGCTAAAGTTAATTTTTTTAAATGACCCCTTTAATGCTTAAATTTCCCCCACTTACAGAAAAGGAAATTGAGGCATAGGAATGTTTAGCAACTTCACCAAGAATACCAGAAATTGAAACACTGCAAAAATGAAATCTGAACATAGTTCTGCCCGAAGCCTACATCCTTTTTCCCTAGGCTTCTCGGCAGAGTCCCCCAGCGGGGAATGCAAGAGTGAGTATGTCATGGTTTAATCGTCAGGGACTTCACATGGTGACACACCATAGTAGTCCGAAGGAAATGCGTAAGAATATAGAAACCAGCAGCCTGGGTATGGACCCAAATACAGATCCATTTGCGTGCACTCTTAGAATGAAGAGTCAGTTGTCAGATGGAGAGGGATGGAGTGGGTATCTATCCAAGGAAGGAAAAACATATTCTCAGCTTACTGAATCCACATGAACATCACTGGACTGGGTCAATGAATGGAATCACCCATGAAGAGATTCTAGCTTTAATGGTCCCTTTTCAAAGCCAACACAAGACCCCATCGTTACCCATCTTACTCAAGTTTTGATAATATGGCTTTTCAGTATGACCAGTGGGTGATTTCCTTTAAAGATAAGCCTATCAAAACACCCAGCTGTGATGGTACATGCATGTATTTCTGCCACTTAGGAGACTGAGGCAGGAGGATCACTTGAACCCACAAGTTCAAGACCAACCTGGTCAATGTAGTGAGGTCTTACTTGCATGAGGAAGATGGAGAAGGAGCTGGGGAGATGGCTCAGTGTACACAGCACTTGCTTGATAACTCTGAGTACATAAGTTTAGACCCTTAGACCCCACATAAAAGCCAGAAGCTGTGGCAAGCTCCTGTCATCCCAGTGCACCTAGAGCAAGAAAGGAGACAAAGACTGGAGAAGTTCCCAGAAATTCACAAACCAAGTGGTGAACAACAAGGAGATAGCTCAAGTGATGTGGAAGGCAAGGACTGACCAGTCCAAAAGTTCTTGTATGACCTCAACCCATGTGCCCACCCTTATATACACGAGACATGCACACACACACGTTTTTATAAAGTATCATACTAAATAAAGAGTTAATGGGGGCTGAAGAGATGTCTTAGCAGTTAAGGTGCTTGTCTGCAAAGCCATGTAACGACAGATGCACAAAGGTGGCACATGAGTCTGGAGTTTATTTGTAGTGGATAGAAGCCCTGGCATGCCCATTCTCTCTCTCTCTCTCTCTCCCTCTCCCTGCCTCTTTCTCTCTCTCTCTTAAATAAATAAAAAATTTCAAGTGTTAATAAAAACACTTGAGATTTGTGTAAGTTACTGATTATTGGCTTTTGGTTTCGGTGCCCTAGCTAATTGAGCACCATTTTTTTTTTTGGTATTTTAAAGAAATTTTGAAAATTTATTAAGTCATAAAGACCGTATAATTGTCTCCTCATACCATTTGTCAAAAAATACATTAGATCTGTAGACTGTGTAATCTTTTTCCTTTTTATTAACGTTTTATTCTACCCTATAAAGTAATGAGCTTCATTATGACAACGCAAGCTCATTACTAAGAATCTCATGTAATTCAAATCCAAAGCTTCAGTTCAAATATACTGTCTTTCTTGCTTCTCTCTTATCTATAAGGCTGTAGTTTGCCACTGTGGAAATTAAACTGAGCAGGAACAAGTTGTTTTTTAAACTTTCCCATTTGTAATATTGGTAAATTATTATCTACCCAAAGTAATTTAGTAATTTGGAAATATTTAACAAAACTTCAAAAGAGAAATTAAGCTACTCAGGATTTAACCAATTAGCTTCAGCTTGTCAGAAATTAGTGTAATAATTCTATTTTAAACAATAATTAAGGTTTACTATCTGGCAACTTTTGAGTTATTTTTTCTTCTTTCTCCTTTTAAAAGGAAGATAAAAGGTTTACATTGTTCTGTGTTCCAAGCATAGCTGGTAAATCAGTGGGAGCAGCAGATGCTGTTCTCCCTTCTAAATACCACAAAGCAGATACATAAGAAACATTCAGTAATATAGAAAAGGGAGGCTGGAGAGATTATTTAGACTAAGGCACTTGCTTGCAAAGCCTAAGGACCCAGTTTCTATTCCCCAGTACCTCCATAAAGCCAGATGTACAAGGTGGCACATATATCTGGAGTCTGTTTGCAGTGGCTAGGAGGCCCTGGTGTACCCATTCTCTCTATCTGCCTGTGCCTCTCTCTCTCTCAGTCTAATAAATAATTAAATAAATAAATAAAATATTTTTAAAAGAATAAAGAAAAGAACCAACCAATGAATAAATGACACCCTGTAAATATTATATTATACTCATATGTCCCAGAACTGGCCAATATAAAATCTGACAATTAGAAAAGAGTCATTCAGATATATTCACAATAAATTCCAATTTCCTTTATTCTGGGCAACAATATCATATTAATTCATAAGTGGTGTTGAGTATTGGCTTTCCAAGAGTGAATTATGGTTTATATATTAAGACTTTTCTCACAATGAACATTACATTACATTTTCTGTTATGATTTTTGTAATTGATTAGAGAGGGGGAGAGAGAGAGAGAGAAAGAAAGGGAGAGAATTAGCATGCCAGGGCCATTAGCCACTGCAATTGAACTCAACACAAATGCCACCTTGTTCACATGCACCACCATGTGTATCTGGCTTATGTGGGTTCTGGGGAGCAAAGAAATGGGTCCTTAGGCATTTAAGACAAGTACTTCAACCACTAAGCCATCTCTCCAGCCCTGTTATAATTTTTGAATACAGTAGAGTTCAAAATGAAAATAAGGTGACATTTTAGGGACATCTTCCTAAAACCTCACTAGCTTTTAAGTTGAAATCAAAGTTGTGAATGATACCTCAGATAAGGGATTAATATCCAACATGTGTAAAAAATTCAAATAATTCAGTAGAAAAGTAATAAATGCCTGATATAAAAATTGGCAAAGATCTAAATAGGCATTTTTCAAAAGAAGATATATAAATGGGCAACAACTATATGAAAAAAGATAAACCATCACTAATCATCAGAGCAATGCAAACTAACATCACCATAAAATATTACCAAGCACCTGTCAGAATAGTTATTCCCTTATCAAAAAACACAAAAGATAAGTGTGGGCAAGTGTGTGGGGGCATGTTAGCACTTATACATTACCATGGGAATATAAATTAGAATAGCAAGTATAGAAGATATTTAGATAACTAAAATAGTTAAAAGTAGTTTTACCATGAGAGCCAGCCATACCTTTAAGGGCTATGTTCTCAAAGGATGAAATCAGGGGCTGGAGGAATGGCTTAGCAGTTAAATCATTTGCCTACAAAACCAAAGGACCCAGGTTCAATTCCCTAGGACCCACATTAGCCAGATGCACAAGGGGGCACATGCATCTGGAATTCGTCTGCGGTGGCTGGGGAGGTCCTGGCATGCCCATTCTGTTTCTCCCTCTCTCTCTCTCTCTCTCTCTCTCTCTCTCTCTCTCTCTCTCTCTTTCTCCTTCCCTCCATCCCTCCATCCCTCCCTCTTTCTCTGTCAAACAAATAAATGAAAATAAAATATTTTTTAGAAAAGATGAAATCAGTATGCAAAGACAATTCTTGCACTCCTATGTTCATTGCAACAATATTCACAATAGGCAAGTATTCACCAACAGATGAATGCATAAATATTTAGCAGCCTCTAATAATATCTGAGTCATGCATTTCTAATAAGTTACTATGATGTGCTGATATTGCAGGTCCAAAGACCTTACTTTGAGGAGCAAAAACATGCAAGTTAAATGAAAAGTGTGAACTTTTGTCTCAATAGTCCAAAAAAAAAATGTTGTGTGTATAAGATTTACCAGTGGAGTATATTAACATGCCCTTAGTTATAACACAGAAGATTCCAATTTGGTAGGCTTGGGATAGAGTTCTAATGTCTGTATTTTTAATGAATCATACTCTAAATTCTTATACATTTCAGTTTCTAAATCAGAATACCTATTTTAGTAAGAGTTTGGTTCACACAAAATACACTCCTACAGGGAGTGTGCAAGGTGATTTCTGAGAGCTTTGTTGTTGGGGCTGTTGTTCACATTTATCATGCTTGGCATTTACTGGACTCTTTAAAAACCAAGAATTAACCCTTGCTTAAGCTTACAAACTTTTTCTTCTATTATTATCCGATTCCTTCCTCTGCTCTACTATCCTCATTCTCTGTCTTGGGATCCTGGACTTGACTGGTGGATGATTATGACTGGGTAGCTTACACTTTTATGAAGCTGAGCTTACACCATATCAGTGGTTACAAAACTTGAAAGTTATCACTTGCTGAATTTATGTCATGGAAGACTTGAATAAATTTTCTCCCACGTTTTACATTCCTTTGATATGTTTCTGTCCCAAAGTTGCATCTGTATAGAAGCTTAGAATGCAACTTTCTTTGGATTAAGGGCCTTATCAGTTGTAACTGAGGTAAGGGTCTGGAAATGAAATTATTCTGCACCAAAGTTCAATAGCATGTTCTTATGAGAGAAGAGAAACAGACATCCCAGGCTGGAGAGTTGGCTTAGCAGTTAAGGCATTTGCCTGCAAAGCCAAAGGATTCCAGTTCCATTCTCCAGGACCCACATAAGCCAGGTGCACAAGGGGGAACATGCATCTGGAGTTCGTTTGCAGTGGTGGAGACCTTGGTGTGCCCATTCTCTCTCTCTCTCAAATAACTAAATAAAATATATTTTAAAAAGGAAATAAACATCCCAACACAGAGAAAAATGCTCAAAATGGAACCTGATATTAGAGAGATGCATTTCCAAGTCAGGGAATACCAATGACTTCCAGTGGCCACAGAAAGCATAAAGCATGAAGAGGTATGGAATGAACTCTCCTTCAGGGCTTCCAGAGCCCACATTGTTGACGACTTAAACTCATGATTTCTAGAAGTATAAAATAATAAAGTTATGTCTTACATCACCAGATTTGTGATCATTTATATGGTAGGCTTAGGAGATTAATAATTTCCTTAGGTTTATCTTTCAGATGTTTGATACTTTACCCAATGAATTTTTTTCCTGCAACTATAAATTTAAGTTTTAGGTTATTTTCATACTTTATTTCATCAAATATTGTTTGCCTGATTCTAAGGATATGATAAACTTTAGGCTTGTTGAAAAGATATTAATTTAAAAATTGTAATTCCTATTTGGCTCCCTGCATGATATTTTTGGTTTGAAATCTTTTTTATTGACTCTTATTTCATGTTTCTCTTTTGTTTCTCTAGTACATGGAGTCATTTTGTGTTTGTTTATGTTTGTGACTCACAGACTATACTGGCTAGTAGGAATAGCAGGCCAGATATCTCATAAGGCTATATGAGTCTGTGTCCTGATTTACTACTCTTGCACATATGTGAATGTCTACAATGTGTGCATATATTGAGCTCAAAGAATATCTGACACTTGTATTCAGTCTGTCATTCTGAGAAAGAAATCAATGCCCACTGCTTCATACTCTATTAATTATAAATTCCTGAAGATTTTTTCTCGTTTGGATCTCCTATATAAATTGGGATAAATATACACTGAAGAAATTACTGCAGTTAGAGAAGTGATGAGTTAGTAAGTGAATGAGTGCATAAGTGGAAAAAAAAATCAAACAAAGTTAAAAGATATACTACCCAAGTGTAGGAAAAATTCAAGAGTTTCACTATTTGACATGAAAATAGCAGAAGTGAATTGCAACTTAATACCTACACAAGTAAAAGTCATTAATCCTCAGCTTTCCATTAGCATGTCATCTCATTACAGCATCTATTATATTGGATGAGATCTTCACAATTTCCTCTCTGCTGCCAGAATGTTCAATATTTATCATTTAGGTCTACTAGGTTCAGGACAGATTGTTAAATTTTTCTAAGTGTGTATTTTACTAACTGTGCCAAGATGTGGGTAAGGTTTACTTTGCGTCTATATTCATGCTTATGCAAATTCACTGAGTCTTGTGTTTGAAAATCTCTACAGAGATTACAGGTTTAAAAGCAACGTATCTGAGGAGACTCTAAATCTATGTTTCTTGAATTCATAGACATGTTCCAAGTTGAAAAAGGTTTTTAACGGTGACTCAAGGTAAACTTTTTCCATTTCCCTATGACTTAAACCCTACATGTAAGTCAGTTGTGCAAAGCGAAGAAGATCAGCATTGTTGAATACAGTCATTTAAGCTGGTCTCAGGGAATAAAAAAGAACTCATGGAGAAGAGAAAAAAAAAGGGGGGCATTCTAGGAAGGCAAGCAAAGAAATAGCCAAGAATCTTTGGTTAAAAGAGAAGTTTCTTGTGGTGATAAATTAGGGCACCCATGGAAAGCATGTTAGGGTAATAATTAATGGTGGAACACTGGCCAGATTCTCCCTGAAATCAGGAACAAGGCAGGATACTTATGCATTTCACTTCCATTGTGCACTGCACTGGAGATCCTTCAGAGGACAATGGACAAGAAAATAAAATAGAAGGTATCCAGATTAGGAAGAAATAAAATCACACACCCAAAGAATCTGGCAAATCCCACTCACAATGTTTCTAGATGAAGAAAACAAGACTGAAAGTTGAAAAGGATGAAGGATGAAATTTAATAATGATGTGTCCTAATAGACTTTCAAGCTCCTGCATAGACCTCAGTCCCTCTAACATTTACTTTTTAATTTTTTAAATTATTTTATTTTAGTTTAGACAGAGCAAAAGAGAAAGGGAGAGAGAGAGAGTATGTGCACCAGGGCCTCAGCCACTGATATCAAATTCCAGATGCTTGCACCACCTAGTGTGCATGTGCAACCTTGTGTTTGCCTCACCTTTGTGTGTCTGGCTAACATGGGATCTGGAGGGTAGAACATGGGTCCTTAGCCTTCGCAGGCAAGCATCTTAACCACTAAGCCATTTCTCCAGCCCAAGATGTCTCTTTTAATACTACCTCTAACACCTGAATCAAAATTGATGCTGCTCTTATTCAGTTTATTTTTTATTGTATCAGCCATTTACCCATATTTATCATATAGTAAATACATATGAGTATCTCCCCACTACATTATAATATCACATATTATTTTACTCCACATAGTTTTTAGCATATAAATGTTGACTTCATTTTACCATCACTATCTGAAAAGCATGTGAATGCAAAGCATTATACTGATAGGTAACACCTGACATTATACAACATCAGATTGACATCAGACACAAAGTAAATTTTTATGTTGATTGCTGGATAATATGCCTAGTGAAGAAAATTACAAATAGTGTTGAAAGTTACAACATTTCTTAGTAGAAAGGTTGAAAGCTAGGTTTTAGCAGTAGGATGAAAAATGAAGTTTCACAATCTCTCATTTTTATTATAGTACCAACATAAAACCACCCTTATATACTCTACATGGAGATAACCAGAATGAGCTCTACAGTGGTAACACAGTTTAAAGGGCTATTAGTAGACACTTAGGACTATCTCTGAGCAAATGCCCCAGTTTTGACCCTTAGATACCATCAGTATTATGATGTATAAGTCTGAACACCTCAATTCAATTTCCCTTAATGTCTTGAAACTTCTCATTTGGACAGGGAGGGCGATTTTGCAAAATTGCCACAGACCCTATATAAACTTGTCAACCTGAGGAGATTTAGAATCACAAAGGAAACAACCCTCTGAGTATGTTTATGAGAGAGTTATGTTCCTAGATCAGGTTAATGGAGACGAAGCCCTAACTCTGGGTGGCATCATCCATGGGCTGAGGGTCCTAGGCTGTATGAAAAGAAGGAAGTAAGCTTAGCACTAACATTCATCCTGACTTCACATGCAATGTAACCAGCTATCTTGCAGCTCCTGCTCCATGCCTTCCCGTCACGATGAACTATACTCTCTGTGAACCACAAACCCTTCCACATTAAGTTGCTTTTGTCAATTATTTGTCATAGCAATGAGAAAACCCAAAAAATGTGAGTTCAAATTCTTCTATTTTTCTCATTTTGATACTGAAAAAGAAAAAAAAATGTTTTTAAAAGAATAAAATGATGTCATAAAATAGTTTTCTAATTTAATTTCTCATTTTTCCAAAAGAGCACAGAAAAGCATCTTAGCAGTGGATGAAAAAGTACAGAAATATTAAATACAAACATCCTGTTCTGTAATGTTTCACTTCCAGATGTAATAAATTTAGCTACAGTAGTCTGAAGGAAGAAAGACCAATTATAAGCACCAATTTCCTTTAGTGTGGGCCCATTTGGAAAATCAAAATGTTCTTCTATATAATGATTTTATATTGTCATAAAGAAAGTGAAAAACTCTTTGGCCAGAGAGATGGCTTAGTGGTTAAGCGCTTGCTTGTGAAGCCTAAGGACCCTGGTTCTAAGGCTCGATTCCCCAGGACCCACGTTAGCCAGATGCACAAGGGGGCGCACGCGTCTGGAGTTCATTTGCAGTGGCTGGAAACCCTGGCATGCCCATTCTCCCCCCCTTCCTCTTTCTCTGTCTGTCACTCTCAAATAAATAAATAAAAATGAAAAAAAATTTAAGTGATAAACTCTGCTCAAGTGTGTTAATTTATCAGGGAATATTAATATACATAAGAAAAATTCATAAACATAAATTTGCAAATGTCCAATACATCATTGGCAGAAATTCCCCCCAAAAAAGTCCTTTGAACCAATGAGCATTTGAACTCTCTATTAATAAATTACAAACAAAAGAAGAGACACTTACTTCTCAGTGAGGCAATTCATACTATATCATGTTATGAATTTCACAGAGAATCCCTTTCCCGGCGGGGAGATAGCTCCATTAGTAAAGTGCTTGCCTCAGGCCCTGAGTTCTAACACATCTAAAAATAACTGTGCAGATAATGGCACATGTCTGTAATAAAAAAAAAAAAAAAAGGCAACAGGAGAATTCCAGAGACTCAGTGCCTAGCTAGTCTAACCTAATTGGTGACTTCCAGGCCAATGAGAAACCCTGTCTCAAAAACAGGATGGGTGGCCTTCTGCAGCATAAAAATGGAGGTTGTAATGGTTGTATTGTAAGCACTTGCACAGACACACATGAATGTGTGAGCAAACACACACAAGAACATAAAAAATTAAGAGAAAATTCCTTCTAAATAACACAGAATTCATTGGTTTGGGGTTCCTTTCATTGCTAGTGTTTTCACAAAGACATAATAGTTGATTCATCATTGGTCTACTTACCAAATACATAGTCTATAAATTAAAAAGCTACAATGCTAGATTATAATCTTTAAGGTCCCAAAGGAAAATTACTCTCATTTTCTTACCCAAAAACCCAAACTTACCTATCATGCCTTTTATAAATGTATCTTAATAAAACTATATAAATAGAATTTCTATTCTCTAATACAAAACTGCACTTTCTTATTTGCTGAATTCCAAAAAGGACATTAATTTTTCCATAATTATTTTAAAGCACTAGTCAAAACTAAGGATAATCAAGAAAGTAGAACATAGTGTAAGTAATGAGCTAATGTTGGTGATATTTCATATATCATATGAAGAGGTAATTACAACTTAATAATCTATGCCTCATAACTTATAGTAAATGTCAATTTTAATCAAATTCTGAAGCTGTTCAATGAAAGTCTTACAAATCTTAAAAGTGCATCAAAATGCAAGTTAGATACTGTGATAGACCAGTTATCCCTAGACAGAAATTTTATCACCGAGCCACATTCCTAACCTAAGACCAGTTATCTCCAAACAAAATGATCTCTCCACTATACAGGGAAAATCTAATAGCACCACAGATAATAGTAGTCACCTCTTCTCAAATCAAATGGACTAAATTCCACAGGCAAAATAAATAAATAAATAAAAGCCATTGCAGAGGAACAACATATGTCTTCACACAAAGTTAGCATAAAACTAATTATCAACATTCGACATTGTGTAATGCAGAAAACAGATTAAGTTCACGTAGAACACGCCGGAACTGTAGCCAGAGAATCACTTGTAATATCGAATGGATGATTCTTAGAAAGTGCTCAAATCTGATGCTTACAGTGGAGTGTGTTCATTAGTGTTCTAGGTCCCCAAGTAATTAGGTTTTCAGAAACCCATTCTGCCCCTGTGCTTCCTTAGAAAAATTACTTGAAAATGAAAAAACTAAATTCAGTATAAACTATCAAAAATGAATTTCCCAGCCACAACAACTGACAGCTTTTCTAATGTTATATCTAAGTCTGATTGCACAATCATCAGGGCAATTATCACCAATGTGTCGGGAGTTCACACTATAAGGCCAACAAGGGGCGTTTTGCTAGACGATGTCACCTAATCTCCTCAGAACCCGTGGGTGGATTGATTAGAATGTGGCCATGGGGAGCCGGGTTATAGCCAGCGCTGGTGCTCAGCACACGATTCTTCGTCTCTCTTTCATAATCACGTCATGGCGGGGAAAGGGGAGAACGAAGTGGATGGGTGATAAAGGAAGGTTATCCTTGCCTCTTGATTTGCCATCTATTCCTCATCTTCCTGATCTTTAACCTGCAGAAGCTTGTTTATCCGATCCAAGAGAAGCACCGGAGCCTTTTCCACGATCCACCCTCATTCCATGATGTCTGATTCCCCTCCCTAAAGCTCCGCTAATGTGCTAAAGGGTGAAATACTGGAGATTTATATTTAGCCACACTACAGCGCCTCATGCACCTCACTTTCCAAGCGTCTGTGACTCAAGCACAGATGTGGGTCAGCACGCCACTAATGGAGACCTGTTCTCTATAAGCCAGGATTTAAACAAAGCCCTTTCTTGGTGAATTTATTGCAAAGAAAACTTTCATAAGGCAAAAGCAAAGTTATACACCCCTAATGGTGGCACTTCCTTTCACTCTTGCTGTGGTCTCTTCACCTTTATTGTCTCAGGCAGCTGGCTGAACCAAACTGATGTGGCCACAAACAAGCCTTGAGAAACCAGCTAAGGGCAAGTTTGGCTCATAGGTGATTCTCAGCCACAGATCAAGGGGATGATTGTGGTATCTGTGACAAGATCAAGAATCTCATAATAGGAAATGTGAGCCATAACCATGATGTTGTGGACTTTTTACTGAACACTTTTCTGACTGGTCCCTAGATAAAATTCTGATTTTTCTCAACAAGAAACATGTGATGAAAGCACTTATAATCTTCCTAACCACTGTTATTAGATAATACATGATTGGATAAACTGTTGTAATTAATGGGACTAAGAAGTAAATATAGATTAAGATAACCTGTAATAACTCCAGTGGTGATTCACACTTTCATATTTTTAAAAAAAATTTGGGCTGGAGGGACGGCTTAGTGGTTAAGGCACTTGCCTGCAAAGCCAAAGGACCCAGGTTGGATTCCCCAGGACTGACGTGTGAAGTATATCTTTATCCTCAAGAAACTTGTGATCAGGCTGGGTAGAAAGCCCAGGACACTTTAACCGATATGGTTCAGAAAATGCACTGTGTCGGGGCTGGAGAGATGGCTTGGCGGTTCAGCGCTTGCCTGTGAAGCCTAAGGACCCTGGTTCGAGGCTCAGTGCCCCAGGACCCACATTAGCCAGATGCACAAGGGGGCACACGAGTCTGGAGTTCATTTGCAGTGGCTGGATACCCTGATGACCATTAATTCTCTCTCTCGCTCTCTCTATCTTGATCTTTCTCTTTCTCCCCCCACTCTTTCTCTGTCAAATAAATAAATAAATAAATATTTTTTTAAAAATCCCACTCTTGACCCCGTGTCTTACGAATGGTATTCAAATGTACCCTTGCCTTTACCAGGTGCAGCTGCTAGAATGACCCAAAACCTAATGCCAACAATTTGAAGAAAAGAAAATTCACTGAAAGGAAGTTACAATGAAAAGTCCAAGCAAACATCTGAGTATGGAGACCTGGCTGCCTCTGGGTGAGGCCATCCAGGTGCTTCTCCCTGCATTTTCCTCCACAAGAAGTTTTCTCTAACTGTTCTTGGGCCTGTGATTCCCTCATCACTGAGATCTGCTTGCAGCTTTCCCTGTCAGCTGGCCTCATTCTCACACGGACTAATGGTTTTGCTCCTAACAGCTAAATAATTAAGTCCCTCAGAAACGCGTTACTTACATTCCCGAGAGAAAACACATGTGGCTCATGTTCATCTACCGCGGATGAGCTTCCTCTAAACAACATGGTCTAGAGGGAAAAGCATCCAGGGGAGCCAATGTAGCAGCAAAGGCCAGACCCCTTGTGCAGGAGCTATGGGATGGCACCATTCCCAAAACCGCAGGTTTCAAGGGGAAATTGAATTTAATCTGGTTCTGTAAATTCTTGCAGATTCCTCATGTTCCAGGGAGGTAGGGGAACATAAACCACCTCAAAAAAAAAAAAAAAAAAAGAACTAGAAAATTCAAGGGCATCCTCAAATGAGATGGCCTACAGAGATGGAGACATTATTAAGCTAAGCAATGATGGAGACACCTCGTAAGAGGTAATAAGTGAAAAGTGGCTGGTAATAACTGAAAACAATACTTCTTTCTTTCTTCGACCAATTCTTTCACAGGCAACTACTTTTTGAGGTTAGCTGAAAGATCCCTTGAAAATGCTTAAGGCAAGTGGCAGAGAGAATCCACTCCAAATGTCTAAACAGTCATTCACCAACTAGCACATTCAACACCCAAGTAAAGAGAAGGCAATACACTGATATTTCCTGGACATTTTTATGAGTACATATGAGTTATGTGGATGAGGGCGTGCATGTGTGTGCAGATGCAGGTGTGTGTGCATGGGAAGAAAGGCCTGAGGTCAACATCCAATGTCTTCCTCAGTTACTCTCCACTTTACTTTCTAGATAAGTCTCGTACTGAACCTGGAGCTCAGTAATTTTTCTAGTCCAGCTAGCCTCACCTCTGCCTTTCCAGCACTGGAATCACAAGCATGTAGGGCAACACCTGTTCTTTTTGATTTTTATTGATACGCTTGCACACACATGTACATGTGTGCGCATGCACCAGGGTCTCTTGCTGCTGCCAATGAATGCCAGTCTGGCTTTATGTGAGTGGCTGAGAAATTGGACTTGGCCTATCAGGCATTGCAAACAAGTCCTTTAACATGTGAGCCATCTCCCCATCTCCTTTCCTTGACATTTTGACAGACATTGCCTATGTATAATCTGAGGAATTAAAATATATGCACACAGATAAACCGATGCTAAAGGAAAACATTTAGAAACAATTCAATATTTGCTTAATGTCTATGAATACAAGTTAATATATTTCTTTTTTTAAAAAATATTTTATTTATTTATTTTTTATTTCTTTATTTCAGAGAGATATACAGAAATAGGCAGGTAGACAGAAAGAATGGGTGCGCCAGGGCTTCCAGCCACTGAAAACGAACTCCAGACGCATGCGCCCCTTTATGCATCTGGCTAACGTGGGTCCTGGGGAACCGAGCCTCAAACCAGGGTCCTTAGGCTTCACAGGCAAGCGCTTAACCGCTAAGCCATCTCTCCAGCCCTCTTTTTTTTTTTTTTAAGTTAAGACCTTTATTAACAGGTACTTGCACTTTGTTGGCTTTTTTTTTTTTTTGAAAAAAATCAAGCTGTAAACTTTTAAAAATATTTATTTACTTAGCTATTTGAGAGAGAGAGGTGGATAGATAGAGAAAATGAGTATGCAAGGGCCTCCAGCCACTGCAAACTTCAGACACGTGTCAACTTGTGAATCTGGCTTTATATCGGTACTGGGAAATCGAAGCCCTGTCCTTTGGCTTTGCAGGCAACCACTAAGCCATCTCTTCAGTCCACTGTAAACTTTTATCACAAATTAAAAATGAAGTTCTTATAAATCCCAACTGGCCTAGCTATGAAACCTTTAAAGGTATATTGAGGGGGAAACAAAAAACACGTTTGTTATTACCAAAACGAGACATGTTTAGGTAAAAGAAAGAAAAAAAAAAAAAACATGCTGCCTAGACACTGCAGATAGTTACAGTTTATCTGTTCAACAGGCAAAAAGCAAGCACTTCAGGTCTTCAGCCCCAATCTTTTATTTCTTATTGCTGGAATTTCATATGCATTTCTTCTTGTTGGACGGTAAGGATGGCGGGCAGGCGCTTACTCGGCCCCGCCCTGCTCAGCCTAAGGAGCAGATGGATTTTCAGCTGGTGGACAGGTTGCTTTTGTCTCTTTGCCATCTTGTGGTTGAGGGCTCTCTGGGCATCTGCGTGGGTAATTGAAGTTGCAGGGGTACCAATGTTAAGGTATGTGATGGTTTGAATAGATGGCCCCCAATAGAGCCGGTGTTTTATTGCTTTGTAGTTTGCATCTGCAGCCACCTGGCTGGAGGTGGTGTCACTGGGTGGATCTTAAGGTGTGGTGGTGGGTTTCAGATTTCAATCTAAAGATATGCAGACTGTGCCTAGCTGGATGTGCTGTGCTGTGTGGATTTTGGCTTTTAGCTTGTGTTTCTCTCTCTCTGCTCGGTCCTGTGAAGGGAGGCCAGCTTCTTCTGCCATTTATGGAACTTCCCCTGGGTCTGTAAGCTTCAATAAATCCCTTCCTCCATAACTGAGCCCGGTCTGGAAGTTCATCTCAGCACACCTGTCTGCTACGAGGAGGTGGCAGACCTTTGCTGTCCTCTTGACTGTCCTTGATCTCTGCAGTGCCATCCTCTGGGCTGTCTTTGAATAAGCATCGTGGCTGATAACCCCATACATATTCTGTCTCACCCGTCTACCTTGCTGTCCTGCACCCTGGTTGCCAGCACCCCATCACTGCGCCCTGGTCAGGAGGTGGGATACCTCCTCATTAGTAAGGTGGGAGCCTTCACCTGTGGTAGGGCCTGGCCTGCAGGAGTGCACTCCCATCCTTGGTTCTCTTCCCCACTCTCCCTGTTCTGGTGCTTCTGCTGGTCATCACGTGGAGGGAGGAGCCCTACGCTGTGGACAGCATCTGTAATAGTCACAGTCTGCTGCATAGGTACTGCCTTGAGCCAGAACTCCACCAGGGCCTGTAGCATTTGCTGCCTCCACACCCCATTCTCCTTCAACAAACCATACTCACCACTCCCCACCGCCTACACTGTGAAGGTACTTCCCGAGGTCACTCCTGTTGATGAAACCATGTCTGTTCCTTACTTTGAACCATCTTCCTGTTCCCAAAACCTGGTTCTCAGAACTCGGCTTCACTGCTCATGGTTCTGGAGATGGTCTGGGATGTAGTGGTGACCAGGCGAGCAATGGGAGGAGGGGGCTGCTGAGGGGTGTCTGGGGTCTGCTCTCCTCTCCCACTACCCATGGAGCTCAAGTCAATGTATTTCTTGATTCAGTAAGCCAAGTATTACTTTCATTTGTTTGTTGAGGTAGGGTGTCACTCTAGCCTAGGCTGACCTGGAATTTATCCACTGTGGAGTCCCAGCGATTTTCCTACCTCTGCCTCCTGTAGTGCTGGAATTAAAGGGACGCACCACCACGTCTGTGAAACTTTAGTTAAATTGAAGCACATCACAAATGAATTAACACTGATCCTGCGACATTGGATGTAAACACTTTTTCACAGTACTCTAACAGAGACAAATAGGATTGCTTTTCTAAAACAAACAAAAGAAAATGTAAAGAAATGTACTGAAGTTACTTAAAAGAAAGTCAAGACTACACATGCCCTTCCTGCTCATCTACGTCCCGGAAGCGTGAGCTGGCATCGCTAGAGCTCCCGCTGATATTGTGGGAATTCTTGCTCTGATGCATCTACAGAACTCTGGGCTTCAGTCCAAGCAAGTAGAGCTGGAAAAGCCATGCCCCGCCTTTCCAGAGAATTACCGAGAAACTATTATTCCATCTCGTAGGTTCTCCTATTATCATAGTTATTCAGAACTAGAATATTCTGGTATTTTTCCTTGGAGACTGCATGTACTGGCACTTCTCCAACTTTGTGAAGAATGAAGCTCCCAAGCCTGACTGATACCTGCTGATTCGTCTCCAGGAGTTCCTCCTAAGGCTTACAGGGGGAAATTCCACCAGATGCTAAAAGGATCTAATGCCACGGTACTCTCAGAGGCAGCCATGACAAAAGGTCACACGCAAGTGAGAAGGCGGAATTGTAAAATGTGGTTCTAAACATGCTGTCATATCAAAGTGAATGATCATAGCAGTGCATTAAGCTGATGGATTATCTGGCAGCCAGCAAACATATACTAATTGCGTTTTCAATCTGAACTATGGGACTGGCTGGTGTGACAAGCTCATCAAAGACTCCATCTCCAAATGACTATCGTTAGGAATGTACAAGAGTTCAGTCAGTGCCATCTTGCCTGGAGGCGTAAATGGAAAGAACAAGATTCCATAAAAAGAGGAGTTCGACTCTTCAGTTCGTGTTTATGCTGACTACCCAAAGGGCCCATGACTAGAGTAGACGTACAAGGTTATGTTCAGTCCTAGGAGAATCCACAGCTGACCACGTATATAGTGATGACTGAACAAGGTAACATGACCCACCCCAAAGGGAGATGGGAGATGTATAGTCATGAATGCGCTTTGCAAATTTAAAAATGCTTATTAATCATACACTCTGGCACATTCATATTTCCCAGTATTGTTTCCATGTAGTCCTACCCCTATAGTGTAAATAGGTTTTCATTCCTGGAATTTAATATTGACATTACTTTTAAATTTGTTCATGGCTTTGCTTTCATCAGAGTTTTTTAAGATTTTTCTTCCTCTAAAGGATGTAAAAACATTTCTCATTTCTAAATGTAGACAGGTACTGGAAGAAGGTAAAATCCCCTATCGGAAACCTTTATACAATTTAACTGAAGCTCAGAATAACAAATATAATTTGGGAGTTGTCCAAATTATAGATAATTCTTCATACTTATCATAACAAAAAGACATGGGCAGGCTGTGAGTAAGGCTGGCCTTGGCTCTTTTTCTCTCTGGATAAGGAGTATGAGGTCATAATCTGTTATCAAATTCCCATGATGTCAGATCTATGTCATGATTAATCTGGGATTAATGACGATGGGTTGTGTACTGGGGAATTCACAGGAATTAACTCTGATGGAATTCTGTGGCTTGGTAATAACCCTAGTGCCATGGATTTACAAAAACCCGACAAAGCACTTCCTTGTGTGCCCAAGAGAAATGACAAGTGCTCTGTGTTGACACGCTCAGGGGCGGTGGTCCTATCAGGTGATGCTGGGACACGTGACATAGCTTGACTCGGTGCCTGAGGGCTCACAGTACGTTTTTGGATTCAAAAACCAAACTTGCACATTGACGAGTAACACAAAGGAAAGAAAAGTTAGGACTGTGGACTGCCTTACAGTCGACAGGATCCCTGGCTCTCCAGCTTCCAAAAGAGCAAAAGAAGCTTAATGTACTGTTCAGCTGCCAGAGCCCTGGAGAAGGGGCAAGAAAGACAGGGTCTTCAATGCAAGGCTACGCATAAGCAAAGGGACTAGACCGATGTCCAAAGAGAGCAAGACTCCAAGAGCTTCCAGTCCCTAAAATAATTTATCCTGCACCTGGGCAGAAATGAGGAAAGAGTGGAGGCATGTGGTTGGGTTCGTATTGATTTTCAACATGACAGGGCCAAGATTCACCTGTGAAGGATGCTGTTGATTAGCGTAGCCTGTCTCCGTGTACATCTGTGGAGGATTACCTTGATTAGGTTAAGGTGGCAAAGCCTACCCTCACTGTGGGTGGCACCGTTGTATGGGCTGAGGTCCTGGCTATATAAGAAGGAGAGGGCTGGCAGAGCGCCAGCCTTCATCACTCTGTTTGCTGTTGGACCAGCTTCTTCCACCTTGCCTTCCTGGGCATGAAGGGCTAGAACTTGGAACAATGAGGTGAAATAAACCCTCCCTCCTTAAAGTGATTTTTATCAGGTTTTTCTTTTCTTTTTTTTTCTCAGCAAAGGGAAGGTAACTAATACAAGATGAAAGGATCTAAAGGAAATAATAGAGGGTATGTGGTCAAGCAGATGGGAACAAGAGATCTGTTCTAAATGGTGAAGTTCACTAGCACAGGGATTTGTGTTGGGGTTAACACTGCACACCCAGTGTCAGAACACAGCAAGACAGACAAGGAAGGGAAGAAGGGCGGAGGGAGACAGGCCAACAAAGTGTCTGATTCCTTTTCTCTGTTTAGTATTTCCCAAAGTGTGAGATGCCTCAGTAGGTAATCTCCTCAACCACTAAAACCAGGTCATGCTAAGGCTGTTTTCTTCCTTTTACAAAGTCTGATATCAAAGAGAAGAATCTTGCATTAGTGCCATTGAATTATTAATGGCTCTCCATTCTTGTTTAAACTGAAGATAGGTGCCCTTGGGCACTGAACATCCAGCAAACACCAGATAGCGAAAGCTTTACATTATTTGATTTTTCATCCTAGTGATTTTTTTGTTACTATCTATTTTAGGAAAGGATGCTGATTTTCTAATTAACAGTACTGGAAAATGTATATTTAAAATTATTAAAACATTAACTTGAGTTGATTTGAACCAAAAATATTAGGTAAATAGTAGAGGTCATCTATAGCACATGTAGTAAGTAAAAAAAATATATATCAGATGCTAATACTCATCTGAGAGGCTCTATTCTAACTGCTTTGTACCTTATATGATCTTGGGGTCTCACTAAAGTCCAGGGGAGACCATGGGGCTGAAAGGAGCTGCCAGGTCTGTCAGTGCACTGTCCAAAGCGCAGGCCCAAAAGTCATAGCTGCCTCACAGCAAATGTAGCAGTCTGAGCAACAGTCAGCCAAAAACCAATCAATCAAACCAATCAAACATGGTTTCCTGTTTCCTCGTGAACAACTTAAGTACAAATCAAAAGCTACATTTTCCAAAATCTGCCATAAATTTGATATTGAAAGAAATTCCTGTAAGTGCTCCCTATTTATTCACTTGACTTTCCCCTACTTCGCCAATTTATAAATAAGTAGCAAATTACAAAGCTAAAGAATCTGTGGCTCTAAGAAGAGAATTATAAATTTAGAAGCAAAAAACATCAGCTAGAATCCCTTTATGATAAATACTACGAAAGCTCTTGGATTGTCATTATTTTAATTCCATAACAAGTGACTGTCAGTTCTCGAGCTAAACTCAGGACATCATGTCAACTAGGAGCCAGAAGCGCTAGATAATTTAGAAAGGTGGGAAAGCTGATTCCAGATTAGATTTCATTTCAGAATTTCAATACCAGAGATAAAGAAAAGAGCTAAGTAGAGCCCTTAAGCAATTACTAATGACACTCACCATTGAACAATCAGTAATAGTACTGATTATATAAGAAATGTTTTTCAGCTTACCAAAATACGATCTAATTGCCACAGTATGCCAGTTTAAAACAAAGCTGGAGCTGGGTACTTAGTTCAGGTGATAAAGTGCCTGCCTACAAGCAGGAGGTCCTACCCAGGTAAAATGCTGGGCATGGTCGGACAGATGGGTGATCCCAGTGCTGAAGAGGCAGAAACAGGAAGAGCCCTGAAGCTTGCTGGCTAGCTGGTCGATCCTAACTGATGAAGTTCAGTCCAATGAGGGACTCTGTCTCAAAAAGAGGTGGATAGCAAACTGCCCGGGTAATGACACCCCTGAAATTGTCTTCTGGCCTTCAAACACATGCATATGCATGTGCACATGGACACATACCACACACACCCATGAGAAAATAAAACTAATAAAACCTTCCTAGTCAGAATAAAGATGGATTACAGTCCTCCACAATTTTACAAAGGACTGCTTATCTGCAGGCCTGTGAAGCCTACAAAAACACTGAGAGAACCATAATTTTAAAAAGTAGAGTGATATCAGGGTGAATTTTTTTTTATTATCCTTAATAATTCACTATACTGGATTCTTTGTTTTCTCTCCACCCCTAGTGCTTTAGCCAGGGAGGAATGATTAAAAGCCAATACATTTCAGAATTAATTATTGTGAAGTGGCTAAAAGTCTAGAGGAAGCCTTGAGGCTGAGAGGAAACCAGAAAAAGTTAAAACTCCTTCATCAATGTAATCCAATATCTCCCTGGCCTTGCGTCTTTGCGCAGCACCCAACTCTCCCACAGTGTCTTCCTTAACGGCTCAGAACTAGGGTACCCAGTATTACACATGGCTGCACTCAAGACTCACTGGAATACTTTTCTCTTTATGATAGGTCATAATAATGATGAAGTAATCTCTGACTATGAAATTTTTTGCACATGGGTGGTATTGTTGAATACAATAACTCCTACAAATATACTTTCGGCTTTCTGAAAAAAGTTACATGTAAATAAAGCATTATTGCCATAACATCTTCCTTAATGTTCCAGAAAGGCCGTAAACAGCAAGCTGATGGATTCACAGATGGCACTAAATTGAGAAGTGTTAAAATCATTTCTCTGAAGGCAATAAAATGTGCATAAAAGGCCTAGTATGCTTAAAATAAGAACAAAACATTTTTAGTTTTGTGAAAGAACGAGACGCCAGCAAAGTGCCAAAATGTGTTGTCCGGCATAGATGGTACAACCAGCATGAAAAAATGTGCTAGAAAAAGAATAGCTTTTAATTCTTTAAAGTCAGCTCGCATACCCATAGCCTTTAAGGGACTGGTAGTCACATACACGTGAAGCTTCAGAAGATAGAAGCTCTCCTGAGTCATTAAGTGCCAATGAGAAGTTCAGGTTTGCATGTCTGTAACTCTGAAAGAATATACAATTCCATTTAGGAAGCTTCCTACGAGTAAATTGGCTTGATCCTAAGCAGTTATATGGCTCTAAATCTGTCTCTCTTGGGCAGAGCCATCTGTCGACTCAGATTTTGCATATGGACCAAAACAGAAAGAATGCCTTATGGGGCCCATGCTTGGCATTCCGGCTGGCTTTGAGGTTGCCCTCTACTTCCCAAGATGACTCAGGGGGCATTTGTGGACGTGTGTTTGAAATACAGTCTGGAACTGAGTAAGAGAACGAAGCAGAAACCATATCACAGCCACCATGCCTCTGTCCTCCATGCTGCAATGGGGAACCTGTTACAAGATGTAGGCTCATCTTTAATATCAAACTATCTTAGCATTAAAAAATATTCCTTCTCGCCTTCCACCACACCTGTTGGTTATTTCACTTACTCAGGCAGCAAACAACATCTTGATGAACCCGTTAGAGGTTATCTCATTTTTCTTTCTCAGAAACCAGGTCATTCGTCTGCTCTTAGCCAGCAATTTCTCTACATGTCAAACTCTTACACAAGAGGGCTTGCTAGAAAACAGACTTCCCATGTTGTTATTGGCCAGAGAACGTGCTGTTGAACTTTCTTATCTCCAAAAATTTATTTATGTAGAAAAACATTTCATGCTAACCAAAAGGAAAAGTTCTTTGATATACCTGTAAGGTAACTCTAGATCCTAAAAGTGGGTCTAAACCCAGTAAGTGAAATTAATTTAATATAATAAATTAATTTAACTTTTCTTAAAAAAAAAAAAAAGCAAAGAACTAGAGGTCATGAGTCCAGGTGTGGCTTCATGACATACAGCTTGAGATGGCTGCTTACATCCTTGAATCCACCTGGCAGCCACTGACCAGGACTGACACATGGTCAGGCCCAGCTGGAAACAGGTTAGGGCAAAAAAATAAATAAATAAAGCCTTTATTCCAAGCATCTATGTGTCTAGTGAAAATCAGGGTTCTGTAATCTATGTTAACTGCATAAGAAATGAAGCCCGATTCTGGAGAAAAAGTAGCAATGTCTGTTTCTGTAGAGAACATATTTTATTGCTGAAAATTTGATAATTTTAAAAGCCATTTCAGCACTAGTACTAGGTTAACAGAATAAACACTTAGTCTCAAATTCTTTATTCACCACGGTTTCATGGAACTTTATTTCTTCTATGAAATTCCCCATTATTTTCCCTCAACTTTTACAAAGTGTTCCTCCATGGTTTCACAGTTTGTTTCTCCACATAGATTTCTTGATTTATAGCATCATAAAACAGAAGGTACCCATGAAATTGTAAAAAGTAAATTCTAAGGCATTCTTCCAGGAAGTCTTTTACCTTTTTTTTTTTTTTTTTTTTTTAAGAAAGACAGAGAGAATTAGCATGCCAGCGTCTCTATCCACTGCAGTTGAACTCCAGATGCATGCACATGTATAACCTTGGGTGCATGCATCACCTTGTGCATCTGGCTTATGTGGGTTCTGGGAAGTTGAATCTAGGTCCTTAGGCTTCACAGACAAGCACCTTAATTGATAAACCAGCACTCCAGTCCTCTTTTACTTTTCTAAAGATAGAATTTTAGGGCCAATGAAAGTAATCACTTGAGTAAAGAATATTTAAGGGAGCTGGAGAGACGGCTTAGTGGTTAAAGGTGCTTGCCTGTGAAGCCAACAGACTGACCCGGGTTTGTTTCCCCAGGACCCACGTTAGCCAGATACACAAGGAGGCACATGCATCTGGAGTTTGTTTGCAGTGGCTAGAGGCCCTAGCACACCAATTCTCCCTCTGTCTCTTCTCTCTCTCTGCTTGCAAATAAAATAAAATAAATTTAAAAAAGAATATTTAAGTATTTTTACATATTAAAAGTTAGTGTATATTGCTTCACATTTTACATGTAATCATATACTAGCAGTATGTGTTCATGTAGCCTATCATATTGTAAGTGATGCTTTATTTAACAGCCTACGTTGATATGGGTTAGGAGCAAGATAGCTTATTTATATATGTAGTCAGCTAGAGATACGAGCCCTAAGGCAGTCTGATTCAGGCTCATCAAAAATGGCCAAGCAGCAGCTTCCCAATCCTTCCTCAACTTTTTGTGGGCTCAGCACCTGTGAGTGGGGGCCTTCCTGAGTCAGTGTTCCACCTAGACCCAACAACTAATCAAGGTCCTTCAGAAACATCAGGACTTGGCAATGAGGCCCAAACTAATTTTATGCCTGATTTATATAAATGAACCTAAGCCTCCAAGTGAGATTTTTTTGCCCCCCAAGCTCGGAGAGGAGGAATTCCTCTTGGCTTGTGAGTTCTCTTCCCGCCCCCCTCCTTTATCATCTCTAACTCTGTGTTCATGAATCCTCTATAACTTATTCTTCTCTGTGTCTGTGTTTTTCAATTCTTGTGAAACATGGACAAGAACTCAATGTGGAAGAGTCATGAGCCTGGGGAGTTCAAAGTGCAGAGCCCAGTCTCTTTCCTTCATAATTATGGAGGTCCAATCCCCTAACATTTCTGTTTCTTTAAAGAATATTGACTAATTCTGAATATGTTTTCCCTTTTACCAATGTAAAGCTGAAAAACCAAGTCAACCTATTGCAAATCAGAGATTGCCCAAATATACATAATTTATCCTAATATATTGGATCAACCATGAAAGGTGGCATGTGCAAAACCTATAGTGTGTTGGGCAGGCTGCCAACCTAGGAGAGCCAACGATGCCCACAAAGTGCAGAGGAAGTCTTCTGGAGCTCGGCCTCTTTGCCGAGACAGGCCAGTCTTGTATCTCTATTCAGGTCTTCAACTAAGAGTTTGAGGCCCACCCAACCCACGTTACAGAGGGAAAGCAGAGTTCACCAGTTAAATGTCAATCTCATCCCTAAACACCCTCCAAGTACACAGATAAATCAACCATCATAGATAATGATGATCAGGTACGTTTGGCTTAGCAAGTGGCTCATCAGGGACGTCAGTCATTGTTAGCCACGATTTAATTTTTAACTAGAATCTGATTAGATTTTTTTTTAGGTAAGCTGTCTCTTTCCCTTTCTCCATAGCTGTGACATTCAATACCGCCCCCCCCAAAGTACCCAGGTCTGTGATTTTGGAATCCCCAGGGTTGTGGAAACTGAACAAGTCCCAGGGGCCCCAGGGCTATCATAGAGAATGATACCACCTCCAAGGCATCACCTGTGATCCTGGGGGGAGACCTGACAGTCCAGAGAGTTTAACAGGTGCTCCAGGTCACCATGGGCTTGGGTGACAGGTGCACAACTCAACTTCACATTCCACAAGCCCCGTGTAAGGAAACTCCTGGCAGTGGAAGACCTTCTCCACCCCACAAGCCTTAAGCCACTGCCCTCTCCTTACTGGGCGCGTGGAAGCTTCTCTCCTTTTGCTTTGGGTCTTACCATTCTCTCCCCGGGGCATTAGATAAACCTCGGCCTTCTCCGAGAAATGGTTTGTCTCCAAATCCTCTGTTCTTGAATCCAAATTTACAAATCCCGCAAGTCTCTTCTATGAATTTCTAGTAATCAGAAGTTATTGCAACAATAGTAAGTCTAAATCATTGAAATCTTAACTAAACAGGAGGCTTAGATGGGAAGAACAGAGAATCACTGTGACACTCAGGAGGACTTGCCTTATGAGTGACAGGGGGTGACAGTTCCCTTTCCATGGCTAACTTGAGCCTAAATCTATAAGTCACTTCTAAAGTCTCTAAGCCATGGCCCACGCCTAAACGCTATTTATCTGCGTGCTTAGGAAGGGCACAGAAATATTTATGATTAGCTTGAATGGAATTTTTTTCCCCTGCTTTTCTGTTATTCTCATAGTAAGCAATGAGGCTATTTGAAAAATATTTCTAAAACATGTTCCTAAACAACAGGAAATCCCATACCGACTTTGGGAAGTACAATAAAAATAGGGAAAACTCTGATTCTTAGCAATGAAGGAAATGCAGTGAGTCTGGCAAGCTGCAGAGTCACCTTGGCCCAGGATAACTGCGCACTGCACAGGCCTGGGGGACTCGAGCCATCGCTGCCTGGAACAAGTCTCCTAATTCAGTGGGAGATCCTCACGCCCACACAGAGATGCGCATTAGTCTTCTAGATGTTTTCTTTTTGACAGGCTTTATACATCCAAAATAACTTGCAGTGTCATTATCCATGGGGACATTTAGATTTAACAATCAGCGAATACTGTGTGTGCTCTGAAGCTAAGAATTAGCTCAGTTTCTCTGCATTTAAAGAAATGTCATGAAAATAGCCCAGGAATCCGGTGACCCCCCCACCCATCAGTAAGATTTTAAATACACACTGATAGATATGTGCATAAGAGGTACATTTCTTGACCTACTGACAAGAAAAATAAAATACAAGCATTTATTTTCTTAAATCATTTAACCAGTGTTACCTGTGTCCATGTACAAAAATTATACCCCCACTTATGCCAAAAGGTATAATTAACAACAAGACAGACAACTTCCAAGCAATGGCATATAATTTAATACTGTGGTTTTTACTACTCAGGGAATTCAATGTACGAACCATTATCAATTATGATAATTCTGATCCAGAAACATTAAAAAGCCACAATGACTCAAAGAGAAAATTCCTGTCTATAAATGCCAATCTAAACTCAGAATATGAAAGGCTTTTTATTCTTTCTCTGATTTCTATGCAAAAGAGACCAGTAGAGAGAGCAGGCTTTGACTAATGTGAGTTCCAGGTCTCTGTGACGGGGGCAAATATCTTCTTAAAGATTAACTACACAGCCTTGAAATTCAGATATGCCTAATTCACATGCATGTGGTAAGGATTAAGAAATACCTGCAAGAGCAAAGCACACAAAGTCTAGCTCATAATATGACTCCACCAACATGTTTCTTTCCACCTTTCACCACACAGCAAGACCTCTGGGGAGAATTCTCTTGCTTTATGCTAGGGCAAAACAAGTTGAAGATGGTGTTGAGATTAACCTAATAAATTCCATCAACTGCTCTACAACTTCTTTCATTTTATTTAAAAAATATTTTATTATTTATTTATTTGTCTGAAAGGAAGTGGGGAGAGGCAGACAGAGAAAAAGAGTGAGTGTGGACACATCAGGGCCTCCTGGCACTACAGAAAAACAATCTCCAGACATGGGAGCCACTTTGTGCATCTGGCTTTATGTGGCTATTTGGGAATCAAACTCAGGCCATCAGCCTTTGTAAGCAAGTGCATATAACCACTGAGCCATCTCTATAACCCTCTTATTTAAAAATTTTTTGTTCATTTTTATTTATTTATTTGAGAGTGACAGAGAGAAAGAGAGAGAGAGAGAGAGAGAGAGAGAGAGAGAGAGAATGGGTGCTCCAGGATTTCCAGCTACTGCAAATGAACTCCAGATGCATGCGCCCCTTGTGCATCTGGCTAACATGGGTCCTGGGGTATCAAGCCTCGAACTGGGGTCCTTAGGCTTCACAGGCAAGCACTTAACCACTAAGCCATCTCTCCAGCCCTCTTCTTTCATTTTAAAAGCAAGTCCTACCTACGTTACAGAAATAATCAACTTTTGTGGCGCAAAATAAAAGTAGTCAGTTCACTCATTACAAATGCAGATACCTAACATTGTATACTAATTTGGATAACTTGCACAAAAACTCATCCTGTTCAGGCCTCATAGCAGAAATAGAAGTGTCTGGGAAACTATGTCTTCTGGGACGCCCCTTAAAACAGTGCCTCAGGTATGAGTGGGGGGAATCGCTCTGATCATGCAAACCACCCTGCCTCGATCGGGCCACCTCCGGTGCATGATCTGTGTTGTCTCCAGACCCTCCTGAAAGAGTGAGTGAGTTATCCCCTGGAAATTTTGCTGGAAGCCACGCCCTTGCTGCGTTGGCTTTCTTTCAGGTTGTGCTTTTCTAACCTCCCACCAGGTTTCCTGTGAAAATTTCCCAGTAAATCATAGCAATGAATAATCCTCCTGCAGGTCAGCATGGAGGGAATCCAATCTAAAATGTGCATTCATTCTTAGATGCATCTGGCTCAAAACAGTTCGTGGTTTCTATTCACTCAAGATGAAAGCAGAATGATATACAGGCAGATAAGAACAATCCCTAGAGAGATAATTATGGGGTTAGATAGCTTCCTTTACCTGCGATAAGAGTCATGACTGAGTTACCCCACACTGATGCTGTACCAGGCGTTGACCTGTTCAGTCTGCATGATGACTACATGAGAAGCAAATATTTTTATCTTGATTTTTATGCCATCAAGGTTAAGTGATTACCTCTAGTAGAGAGAGCTAATAATAAGAATAATAAGCAGACATGCAATTCAAACCCAGCCCATCTGTCTCCAGATTGCATGCTTGTAAACTTCATGCCAGACTGCCTATGTAGATAGGTAAGTCATTATACTGACAGTTGACAAGAACTGTTCATAGAAACTGTTTAAGGTTACCACAAGATCTTTTCACTACTTCAAACAATAAAGCATTAACAGTAATATTTAACGTTCAATTTTAATTATTTTTTAATATGGTACCATGATAAAATGCTAACCGAAAATTTTATCTGAATAAATATCTATGACTTTCACCTTTCATTATATGACCCTGATTTTTCAATCAGATTTTTGTTTCTGAAATATACATCTGCTCCTTAATGTATACAGACTACATAAAAATGCAACTTAATCTTGAGTTTTGAATTAGTACTGAAAGCATACTCAATTTAATTCCTCAGCAAAATGTGGTAACATTATAGGTTATATGGAAATATTCAATATTATGGGTCAGAATATTTCATTTCAATACCAGAATGATACTGCATGGGGCTTGGTGTATCTTTGAGAAGTTATATATCCTATTCTTTAGTGACATCTCAATGGAAAAAATGCTTCTTTTTCAAACATGCACTGGCAAAAAACACTATGAAGTAATGAATCTTAGTATGCCACGATTCCACATGTCATCTTTACAAATCACTGGACTACCCTCATTCATGTAACTTTGGAAGGAACCAACTGTTCCATGATGCAAAGATGCACAACTTAGGTATAAATGGTGTGCTGAAGACTTCTATCAGGAAAGTAATCTCTGATCCAAAACCCTATAACTGAAATCATGATGAAAAGGTCTGAATCCAGCAATTTCTATTCCCATATTCATCCTGATGGTAATTTTCTTTCAAGTGAAGGTATTTTCTTCACTTTAGATAAACCTGAGAACCACTGTTTTATAAAAATAGAAAATATAGAAAAAAAAAAGCATAATATGTCTAAGTTCTAGAAACAGTCTCATATCTGGATGGCATCTTACGAGTGTCATCTAAAGACATCTGGCTAGTACACAGATTGACACCAGTTATGAGTCTTCTTTCAGAACGCCAGCCCGGTTCAAGTATTTTTAGTGGTAATCGCACTGGTGGTTAGCTTTCCCATTGAGGAAGTACGGCGCCTTCTCTGGTAGTTTCTTCTTTGCTGTGCATTAATGATGGGATGTATGAGAACATGTTCTTGAATGGTAGGAAAGAACAGATTTTTAAAGCATTTGCTAGAAATAGAACCTAAACCTGAAAATTAAACCAGTCAGTTATAGAGATATTTTTTTTTAGCCTAAAAGAAGATTTTTTTTCTGTTTCTCAGAGAAGTATGCAAAAATAGCTCAATGGTGTCTCATACCAGTAGAATAATGAGCTTTTATGTGGTAATATTTCCTCTGCATTCTCTGTGGACTCAGCCTACTATTAATAACACCTGACAGACTATTTATTAGCTACTATTTTTAAACACTTCTTCTAAAAACATGGCTGCTAACAGATTATTTATTCATTACCTGGCCAAGGCATTCATAGAGATGCTGGAATAATTCAGCTAATTTCCCTCCAAACAAAAGTTTTCAAAACAGGTTAGACATTGTCCAACCCCAAACAAAGTGGTGATTGTTTCTGAGCTAGGATATGACAACAAACAACAAAAACAATTCAGGTATTTGCTCCACAGGAATTATCTACTAACAGATATGAATAGCCTTCCATAATTAGGAGCAAATGAATAAATACAAAGTTTACAAGAGGCACACATGCGTGTACACACACACACACACACATACACTGTTCTGTGTTATTAGTTAGCCATTAGTCTTCTGAAAAAGCGGTAAATGCTCCCAGGTTCAAGTGAGAGTGCTTTCCGTTCTGTTTCCACTTTATATCCCACAGAGAATTTATAGTGCTTGCTGCTGCCTTCTACATCTTTCCACTGATCCTAGCATTTTTGCTTCTGTTCTTTCACCCACCTCTCTAGGAGTGCTTCCCCCTCCACCAACCCTCCCAGGTTGTCCCTAGCTTTACCCGTTCCTCGTCCCCCATGCCCATTGCCCCACCTCTCTGACCTAGACATCATAGTTATTTTTGGCCTGACCAGGCATGTTGCTAGTGTACTTTGCGTGCTCCCATCACTGTTTTTAAGAATGCGGGCCATTGTTTCTTCAATGAGGATCATAGCTATGTCATTTTTTTTAAACTACTTAATTGAAAGAGAACCAGCCTTCCCTCTTTTGAGTTGCCTCCCCTTGTGCCTTGGAGATGCACTGCATTGAAGCAATGCCACACAATATTTTTTAGGCTGTCCGATTTGCAAAACGAGCATGGAGAGAGGCTCTATATGACAGAGGCGGGCTATGTCCTCACTGCAGTGAGTGTCAGTTGGTGGCCTTTATTCCACAGTAGATGCTTTCTTCTATTCTATTAGATGATCCAATTCCTTCTTTAGTACTGCCTCAAAAGATCTTGCTTTTCTTTTTCTTTTTTTTTTTTAATTTGATAAGTATACAGTGTTCCTTTGCTCCTTGTCTATGAGAAGATTTTATTAAGTTCTTTGGATTTTTCTTTCGTGAAAGTATTTGCTATTAAATAAAGGGCGCAACTTTTCAAAATAATTGCAAAATGTACACCCAAACCTAATGGTATGCTGGAACATGACAGTCCCATTGCAAACTACACTCATATCAAGATGAAAAGGAAGCAGAGAAAAGTTAATTTGAAGTCATTTTTCACATGAAACAAAAAGAAAAAAAAAAGCATTTCATTTCCTGAATCAATTAACAAAACACCTATGAAAGTTCAGACAAAGTTAGACTAATGACTACAATGGAATTTTAGGCCACTCAAAATAGAAGAGGTTGGCTGAGATAATCTGGACCAAGAGCCTCTGAGATCGCTTCCGATTTACCCCCCTACACAAATAAATTCAGCCCTTGTCTTGGAGGCCACTAGGCAGAACTCAATCAATTCCTTTATTTGGTTTTAGGAGAAGATGCTGACCTCACACGTCTATCCTAGTGAACTGGTAAGTTCGAGCTCAGACTTGACTCTGTCCCTGCTGCACATGGAAATTCTGTGTTATTGGCACCAATGGAGTTTCTTTCTCTCCAACTCTCTCCTTTCTGTCTGGATTAAACAGAGAAGAGGAACTATCTTATCAAAGATAACAATACCTGCAAGCTATGTTCTGAAAGACCGTTACCATGAGCAAAAGGAAGGATTTTATTGCGTAAGATGGTCTGCTTTGGCATAACAGAAGGTTCGATGTATTTTTCTATTAAGCAGAGAAAACCATCCCTCATGTCTCTTCAGATGGAACCCAGCACACAGTTCAGAACCCCAATGCAGTCCCCAGAATTTTGAAAAGACAAAGGGGAGATAAACGAGAGCTGCCAAGGGAGGTGAGGTTCCCATACAAGACAGAGGTTATCTGGATGAGAGGTCAGGTCAATAGGTGTTGCAGTCCACTTTGTGCTGCTGGCAGAAAACACATGACCAGGAGCAGCTTGTGGGAGAAAAGGGTTGATTTTGGCTTACAGGCTCAAGGGGAAGCTCCACAATGGCAGGGGAAAATGATGGCACAAGCAGAGGGTGGACATCACCTCCTGGCTAATATCAGGTGGACAACAGCAACAGGAGAGTGTGCCAAACACTGGCAAGGGGAAGCTGGCTGTAACACCCATAAGCCTGCCCCCAACAATACACTGCCTCCTGGAGGCATTAATTCCCAAATTGCTACCAGCTGGGGACCTAGCATTCGGAACTCATGAGTTTATGGGAGACACCTGATTCAAACCCCACACTATGTATCATAAATACAAAATAGTTGATGTCTCCTGCTAGAATCAGTTCACATGGCTAAATGTCTTACAGATGTCCTAAAACTGTATAACTAGAAAAAAAAAGAAGTGTGAAGTATGTTTTTATCCTCAAGAAACTTGTGATCAGGCTGGGTAGAAAGCCCAGGACACTTTAACCAATATGGTTCAGAAAATGCATTATGTCAGGGCTGGAGAGATGGCTTAGCAGTTAAGTGCTTGCCTGTGAAGCCTAAGGACCCCGGTTCGTGGCTTGGTTCCTCAGATCCCACGTTAGCCAGATGTACAAGGGGGCGCACGCGTCTGGAGGCCCTGGCGCGCCCATTCTCTCTTTATCTTCCTCTTTCTCTCCCTGTCTGTCTGTTACTCTCAAGTAAATAAATAAGAATGAACAAAAGAAAATGCATTGTGTTCAGCATAGAAAGGACATTTCTGATAAGCAGAATTTTATATGTTGTGAACCAAAGCTGTAGAAATGTAGCCCAAACCTGAAAGTAGAGACTCATGTGAGAATCGATCTGACAGAAGACCCTGAGGAACCTGTGACATACAAGGAAGACAAAAGAGTTTGGGTCCAAAACTTGGCAAATGTTCCATGGAGCCAAAGGAAGGAAAACAAATGAGCTGGTGTCTGGGCCTGCCAAGTGACACAGGCTTACACATCTATATCAGAGTGAGAGAGGAAGAGGGTACACACAGATTACGGGGCGGGGTAGAAAAACAAGACATCCTAAATGACGGCTCTGGTGTGCTTCAAATAAACAAAACCAAGAAGCACAGGGACCCCGGAGAAAAGCAGAGCTGACCAATGGTGGGACACGCAGTATTGCTGACAGGAGCAAAGAAGGATGTACGAAGCTCCCGTTAGGCCGAGGTGCAGAGATCTTAAATCCCATTAAGAAGTCAGACTCATCTTCGTGGCTATGAGAAAGCATGAAAGGGTTTTAGCTGTGAGGTGACTTGGCAGAATTCAGAGTCAGTCACTGGCCTAAAACACTACTGAGTCACAATTTATGTGGTGACACCACTTGATGCACTTTCTTCTAAAACCTTGGGCAGTGTCCTTTCAGTTACTCCTCTAGTAACCGCAAAGCATTCCTCTGCTGGCAGAGACCTCCCTGCCTTGTCCAAATAGCCAAGAGCTGGAGGCCTTATTGTGATTTATTATAGTCTGATAGCCCTTCCCATGTGACAGGCACTGCTCAGCATGTGTATGGACATGAGTAACATTCATGATAATTGAATACAGCACACCTTACTAGGAAGCCCATTTCACAGAAAAAGAAAGGAAACTGGGGCTTTCCCAAGGTCTGTAAATTGTAGCACTGGGAAAAACCCAGACATCTTCACCCCAGAACTCCTGCTTTAACTACTGACCTTCTTCCTACACTGTGTATACCTTGCAGCTACTAGTGACCCCTGGGCAAGAAGAGGTGGGGAGGAGTAAGGGTGGATTGAAGCACACCATAGGAAGACTTTCAGGCTCCCTGGCTATCCAGATACCAGAATCTCACTCTTACCCAGCATATGCACAAGAAATATACTTCTGAAAGCCTCAAATTTTGATTAAGAAGTGAATTTGATGTAAATTGACACTGTCAGCTGCAAGAACATCCCCACACACCTTTTAAAGACTGAAATTCTATATTTAATCTTCATAATTTCTAATTAGCACATGACAAAAAAAATCTTACCATAATTTAGGTTTAATTTTATCTGGAAATGTTGTTCTTGAGAGAAGCAAACTTGCAAAATGGTTTTGGAGGCTAGAAATTGGTGTAGGGAACTAAAAATGATGAGACATTGCTACTAAAGAGGTTTTCAATAGCAAGAGATATATTATCTTCATTCATTGTATGATATCTTTTTGCATACAGTAGGCACCCTCACTTATTACATAAATGTAACTTAAAGACAAAAAAAAAAAAACTTAAGCAGGGAAATTTGCGCAAGAGGGGGTGGAAAGAATGTCAGAGCCACACGTTGGGTCATGATACCAGAGACATTGCCTCCTACCCATGACTGATGGCTAAGCCCACAATGCATGACCTATATTCCCCAGCGAGAGGACCCCTGTGGAGGGGGAGATGGCCAGCGATGGTACCAGCTTGACTGTATACACTGGGTACAAAACTAATTAAAAAAATTTAAAAACCTGGAGTGGGCTAGTTGTATAACTCAGTGACAGAGAGCTTTGCCCAGTATGCCTAGGCCCCTGAGGCTGAGCCACAGAACCAAAAAATTAAAAATAAACTTGTGCCAGGCATGGTGGCACAAGACTTTAATCCCAGCACTTGGGAGACAGAGGTAGGAGGATCTCTGTGAGTTCAAGGCCAGCCTGGGACTACAGAGTGAGTTCCAGGTCAGCCTGGGATAGAGTGAGACCCTCCCACAAAAACAAACAAATATACAAAATGAAACCTTGTAATAACCTAGTGCTAGCTAGTGGATAAAAGCACTGTATACCTAATTTCCATATGTATTTATTATGAAGGTAACAGACTATCATGAAAATTTCCATTACACATAGTTAACCAATAGTAAGTTGAAACCAGATCCACTCACAAGAAAATTAATGAAAAGGGATACGCTAACACATACATGTATGGATTTCTGCTCCTGAACAACTTAGCAGGGGTTGTACTGAGTTACAAAAACTCAAGATGAATCCCTGGTTTCCAAGACACATGCCCCAGCACACATGTTGAGATCAGAGGACAGACTGGCGCATGTGTCTGTGACCCCAATGCATCGATGACAATGGGTGGTGAAGCCAGGGAAATGTGAAGGCCAAGGGCAAGCTAGTCTGATGGTCGCCCGAAGTCTGGCAGTCCATTTGCAGTGGCAAGAGAGCCTGTCTGAAAGAACACCTGGAAACTGTCCCCTGACCTCAACATATGTGCAATGGCATGTGCACTCATATACATACATGAAGCAATGAATAAAAGTTTAAAAAGAGAAGAACACAAAGAGATATCCACTATTTGTCACTCTCCTAATTTTTAAAAAATATTTATATATATATAGAGAGAGAATGGGCATGCTGGGGCCTCCAACCACGGCAAATGAACTCCAGATGCATGCGCCACCTTGTGCACCTGGCTTATGTGGGTCCTGGGGAATCAAACCATGGTCCTTTGACTTTGCAGGCAAACGCCTTAACCACTAAGCCATCTCTCCAGCCCCTAAAAATATTTTTTATGCCAACTCTTGTATATGTGTTTATTACAGAGAAGTTAAATCAAATATTTACTGATAATACATCATAAACTGATTGTAAAATAATTATTTGGTATACATATAATGTATCATCGAGGAAAGATGAAAGCAAACTTGCATGTGAATGTGCTTGTTTCGTTTGCATGAGCTCAAATCAGCAACTCAAGAAACCATTTGAAAAATCAAACATTCGAAGGCAACACCATCCAAAGATATATTATAGTATCTGAGATTTACATGCTGAGGAATGATGATGGGAAAGTACTTTTCTGTCATTAAACCATTGTGTTTCTGTAAGAGCAAGATATGCTTTTAAAATTTCAACTCATACTATCCCGCTGTTTTGAACTTGGGCCGAGGTGTTTTGGGCAGCATTCACGGGGCTCCCCGGCCCTACGGTACGTACAGCGCAGCGCGCTGGTCGTGAGTTCGGAACCGAGGCTGCAGCGAAGTCACACGAGGCAGCGTGGCAGACCCCCGCCAGAAACACCTTGGGTTTATGATGCATTTGAATTTATTTTTGGTCATGGTGCATTGAAAAGCCTTTTACTATCGCCAGCTTTTTCTCAGTCCTCACCCATGGTTCTGGAGACGTGACCTGCCATTGAAGAAGCCAGGGTCTAAGCCGCTTTCCTGTCAGTTGCCATCCCCAGGAAGTCCCCTGCCATGCTCTTACGTAGCACTTGTCTCCAGTCCCTCTTGTCAGTGTATCTCTTGAGCCAGCATAGCCATGGTCCCCCACGGACTGATGAGGCAGCATTTGACAGGGCCAAAAATAGGGATTCCAGAGATATCCACGGCATAGGCTGTCTGGAGGAAGCAGTGTCTGCCACTCCCCAGTCCCTGAACATTTCCTCAGAACCTGTAGGCACCAGGACTAAGATTAGATTCAAGTTCTCCAGAAACATCTGCTGCAAGTACCCGCTAACTAGACCACTAGGAACATGGAATGAGCTCAAAGAAACCTGGAGCCCATCCAGAAGAGAAGAATCGTGGTAGGGTAAACCCTGAACCTGTCAGTCAAGAATTGATCCTTATTCCCCTAGCGTGACTGAAGTGGGGAGCTCCGTGGCTGGTCGATTTGCTGGTTGCTTTCTGCCTTCTCTTTAAGACTTGGCTAGTGGCCGTGGCCTTTGACAGGAAGAAAACCAGCTAGGAAGAGAGATAGTCCCGTTTATTTTGCAATGGAGCATGGGAGAAGAAAATATTAAATGTTGAGCGTGATTCATTAGTAAACTGTGATGAGAAAAGCTAATGACTATAATATTTGGCATTTCCCTTTGAAAATGATCGTTCTGCTGGTCTAGGACTCCTTCCTGATTCTCTCTAGGACACTGTGGTATCTGCTGGGGTGGGAGGGAAAGCTGGCATGGAGAGAATTACAACGAGATCGCTGAAGACTGCAAATGCCCCAAGAATGGGAAGTTCACCCTGGGAAATGAACCATGGGTCACAGTCTGATTCTCAACTACTCACGCAGACCCTTTAAGCAACCCCGGCCTCCCTGAAGGTGCTGAGCTAATCTGAAAACCACCAGTGATGCATGGACCTGCATGCTCAAATTCATATAGCCAGTACAGTCATTCTCTGTAACAGCGATTTAAGAATGGAGAAATCATAAATAAGATGAAGTAATATGCGCATGAAATCAGCACAGAGGAGACCCAGTGCCACTTCAACATCCTATAGGCTAGCCAGCAAGCACCTGTCACCATATGAGGACATCTCCAGCTTCCAGAGCAGTCCTTAGCCATTCCCACCAAAGTTGCTTTTTCAGGCTCTCCCCTTCTCTATCATGTACAGTTCAGCCTGAGAAATCCTCTCCTTTCTGGTTGGCATATTCCTTACTATTAACTGTGTTAATTAATCATTCTGCTGCTTTTTGGTTAAGTATTACTAAGTCATAAACCAACTGAAGCAGATAATTGGTTTTCCGATATATTCTGGAAGGCATTCTTCTATTTCCATCTCTCCGCTTTATGTTGATTTTATACTTTCACCAGGGACCCAGCAATGCCTCCCAATAATGCTTCCCTAGTTAAACATATAACACTTCATTGTCATCACTGGGAGTTTTCTTAAACATGACAAAAAATTGTGCTGATATGAGATAAATATGTCACTTATATCAGAAATTTTTACTTCATAAATACTCCTGCAGCACCTGTTAAGAATTTGTGCTGGGGCTGGAGAAATGGCTTTATGGTTAAGGTGTTTGCCTGCAAAGCCAAAGGACCCCTCAGTTTGATTCCTCAGGTCCCACGTAAGCCAGATGCCCAAGGGGGCACATGCATTGGGAAGTTCCTTTTCAGTGGCTGGAGGCCCTAGGGCTCCCATTCTCTCTCACACCCTCTCTCCCTGTGTCTTTCTCTCTCTCTCTCAAATAAATAAATAAAAAATAATAAAATTTTCTAAGAAAAGAATTTGTCCTGAAAACACAGAGTAGAGTATTCAGGAGAAAAATGCTGTCAAGGTCTACAAGAAAACATATGACAAGTACCCTGGAATTGTCCATAAATACTAGCCTAGTGATGCTAACTGATATCCTTTTAATTACTCTTTGAAATAAGTCTACCATCACCCTCGTTTTCCCATAATTATCACAGAAACGCCCGTACTCGTTCACTTACAAAGAGGAAAGGTCTGTTTTGACTCAGCGTTTTGGGGCTCCCAGCCCGTGGCTGCTGGGTCTCACTGCTGAGGTCCTGTCAGGTACAAGCACAGGGCAGAGTACAGCCACTTACATCATAAGCCAGGGAGCAAGAAGAAAGAGGAAAGAGCCAGAGGCCCATGATTCCTTGTAGAATCCCCCAGTTATCGAAGGGCTGTGTACAAGGCCCCACCTCTGAAAGGTTCTCCCATCTTTCCATGGTACCATCCCCGGGGCAGAACATTTGGTACATGGGCCTTGGGCGACTCCCAGACCACCAAACTGCACTAATCAATGCCTGGGACATTTCAAACACCTTAACCTTCAGAGTCCCAACGCTCCCTCAAAATGTTCCCAGAATGCTCACATAACACAGTGGCATATTTATGTGAGAAAGAGCTCAGCTTCAGTCTCAACTCCTTTGCATGCTCTGGGAGAGGCCAGTGCCCAGCGCCCCTATCTGGTTTCACTTTACATGCAGTACTGACGGAAGTTTGCATCTGAGAAACCATTTACAAAAAGATTTTTGGCTGCAGGAATCCAGCACTGGGGTACCTAACCCTACCCCGTAACCTAGTATCTCAACACAGGAGAAAAGATCTCGGTATCAAAGTCTCACTCATATACTAACATAACATTGAGTCTCTTGAAACAATTAAAAAGGCCACTGAGCCCTCCAGTGGTAAAATCATGAAACTGTACGGTGCATATACAAGCGCCCTGGAAAACCTTCCTGAAAACAGATGGAAACGGACTAAACAAAATAAGCCAGCTTAGGTGTGGGAGTTTCATTAAGTTAAATTTGTCCAATACATGACAATATCCACCATCTAAGTATTTCATTTTATGGGAAAAATGTTTTAAGAATCATTTATTTTCTCACATATATATTTTAATAAAGAGTTTAGATAAATGTGTAACCCTAAGATATAGATGCTGTTTATAGTCCCAGGATGAGGGAATTATAGGATTTGGGAAAACCAGACACAAAATGTAAACAGTGGTCATTTCTTGAACTTTATATTAGAGACTGAATATCCTCAAAGACAAGCTGGTTTGGTTTAAAGATGCCCAGTGATTTACTAATTACTCTTTCTTTTTAATTAATTAATTTGTTTATTTGTTTGTTGGCAAAGAGAGAGAGAGAAAGGCAGAGACAGGTGTTCCAGAGCCTCTTGCCACTGTAAACGAATTCCAGATGCATGCATCACTTTGCACATCTTGCTTTATGTGGATACTGTGGAATCAAACCTGGGCAGCTAGGCTCTGCAATCAAACGCTCTTAACCACTGAGCCCTCTCTCCTTCCCCTAATTATTCTTTCTTTTTTTTAATTTTTTTTAATTATTTACTTATTTATTTGAGAACAACAGACACAGAGAGAAAGACAGATAGAGGGAGAGAGAGAGAATGGGCGCGCCAGGGCTTCCAGCCTCTGCAAACGAACTATAGACGCGTGCATCTGGCTAACGTGGGACCTGGGGAACCGAGTCTCGAACCGGGGTCCTTAGGCTTCACAGGCAAGTGCTTAACCACTAAGCCATCTCTCCAGCCCTAATTATTCTTTCTTGATGAAGGCACTCTCAGCCATTGACTTACTTGGACTGTTGAGCACATGTTAAAAATCTCTTCGTTTTTGTTCTTGTTGTTGTTTGTTTGCTGTTGTGTGTGTGTTTTTTTAAATTTCTGGAGGACTAAAGAAATGGAGAGAGGTGAGACAGACGTACCTTGAATGGCTTTTCAGGTCAGGTAATGTTCTATGCAGCTCCTAGCATCTTATAGTGTCATCTTGCCTTTCCACTTACTGCAGTTTCCAATTAGGATCCCAATATAGTGAACATTATAGGCACAGGCTTGAGGTCTTCCTTCATTATCTTAATTACACTTCCATTCATTCTCAGCTCATCTAGGAAGTCTTTATTGGATGCCATAAGTTTTTGTCCTTGTGAAGCACGGGTTCTTCATAGTGTAAACTCACTCATATAGGTACAAACAACTAACATGAAGGAAATATACCAGAAGCCTTGAGAATCTGTGACAGTGGGAGACTATTGTAGATTGAGAAGGGATCAGAAAAGACCTCTTCTGGGGTTGGAGAGATGGCTTAGTGGTTAAGGCACTCGCCCACCATGCCAAAGGACTCAGGTTCCATTCCGCAGGACGCAAGTCAAGTCAGATGCGCAAGGTGGTGCATGTGTCTGGGGTTTGTTTCCAGTGGCTGGAGGCCCCCGGTGTGCCCATTCTCTCTCTTTCCCTCCCTCTGCCTCTTACCAATAAATAAGTAAAATAAAAAAAAAGAAAAGAAAAAGAAAAAAACTCTCTTTGGAGGAAGCGGTGTTGACAACTGACCTAAGGGTCAGGGTTAGACAGGCCAAGATGGGAGGCAAGGAGAAGTGCATTTCACAGAGAAGACCATGAGGCGAGAAGACGGAGCCCGCCTGTGAGCTCAGGGGAAGCAGGAGGTAAGGATCGGACCGTTTGCTTATGATAATTTCCTGTCTTCAGCCAATTCCCAAACCAGCAGCCACAGTGATGCATGGAAATCTCAGCAGGACCGTGAGATTACTCTCCTCAGAACCCTCCAGTTCTCCACATTTCACCGAAGAACAGCCCAAAGTCCTCACTTCATGGAGCCTCGGGCTCGGGGTCATCTCTTCCTCTCCCGTCACCCCCTGCCTTTCCCTCACTCAGCCACCTAAGGGGCTCTGGCCTCCTGCACGTTCCCGGTGGGTCGCACACACGCACCCAGGTCCTGCTGCGTGCCTGTCATATTCCTGGCCCCTTCATACTCTTCAAGCCTGTGTTTCTCAATGAAGCCTACTTGCCCACCAAACTTAAAAATTAAAATCCTTTCCTTAAGCCCCAACCTTTTTCATGCTCCTTACTATATTCTACTTTTCTTTTCTTTTTTTTTTTGTTGAGAGAGAGAATTTGCACGCCAGGACCTCAGCCACTACAATCGAACTCCACCTAGTGGGAATGTGCAACCCTGCACTTCCCTCACCCTTCTGGGTCTGGCTAATGTGGGATATGGAGAGTTGAACATGGGACCTTAGGTCCTTTGCAGGCAAGCACCTTAACCACCAAGCCGTCTGTCCAGTCCTACTTTTCTTTATTCCATGGTACTTTTCATCTCCTAACTATGACTGTCTTCCACAGATTTCACCTAGCCCTGCTATTTTGTATACCTTCATCATCTCCTCTGGGTTTGCCTGACCACACTCTGAGATACACTCCATCCCTAGCACACTGGCTACGTCTGCCAACCTAACCCCCGTGAAACTTATTAGCACAGTTTACCTTCACACCCCCCTTTTCCATAAGCCCCTCCTCCTTCTCTGTTCATACCTCCTCGACAACACATACAGAACGCTTACGCAGCTTCTTTGATCTCTCTCCCTTTCTCTCTCTCTCTCTCTCTCTCTCTCTCTCTCTCTCTCTCTCTCTCTCTCTCTCTTTCTCTGTCTCTCTCTCTCCCCCTCCCCTCCCTCTTTCTCCTCCCCTCTCTCTTCAAATCCAATCATTCATCTTACTGATTTTATTTCTGAAGCATGTCTCAACTTTACCAGTATCTGTCTGCTTCTCCTCATCTTGCTCCTTATTATTCCAATAACAAGCTCTGTTCTGTTCTTCTCTCTGTTATATCTGACATCCACACTGCTGCCATTCAGACTACCATTAAATAAATAATGTTAACGTAAACAAGCCATTCCTCTTTAAAGCTCTTCAGAAGGAAAGGCCTAAACATGACCCAGTTCCTCTCCAGTCTCAACACCATCAATCCTAGCCTCATACTCTATGCCCCACATTTTTTTTTTAATTTCTTTTATTTTAGAGAGAGAGAATTGGTACACCAGGGCTCAGCCCCTGAAACCGAACTCCTGATGCTTGCGCCACCTAGTGGGCATGTGCAACCTGGCACTTGCCTCACCTCTATGCATCTGGCTAACGTGGGATCTGGAGTGTCAAAGACGAGACCTTAGGCTTCGCAAGCAAGTGCCTTAACAACTACGCCATCTCCTCAGCCCTACGCCCCATAATTCTAAACCTTCCAAGGTCCAACCCTTCTCTGTGGTCACCACACTCATTCTTTACTTATCTTTCAAGACAAATCAGGAAGTCTTCCCTCAGCGCACAGATTCTTCCTCTACATGCTCCTGATACTTGTATTCACCTCTGTCTAGGGAGGACCAAATCCTAAAGCCCACATGCAACCAGAACTGTGGCTGGACTTATTTTGCCATAACAGAATGAATTTATGCACTGTATGCATAATTTTGGAGCTTTATCAGATGCATTAATTAATATTAGAGTTACTGGCCTCATTCACATTAAATTGATTTTTTTTTTTTTTTGCAAGGCAGAATTTCACTTTAGCTCAGGCTGACCTGGAATTCACTATGTAGTCTCAGGGTGGCCTTGAATTCACACAAAGCCTCCTACCTCTGCCTTCTGAGCGCTGGGATTAAAGGCATATGCCACCGTGGCCAGCATATGAAAATGATTTTTCATCTTTTTAAAAATTTTATTGTTATTAATTATATACACTACTGTATGAACAAATTACATGTTGGGCCCATTTCCCTTGTATTATACTCTTATATCCCTTTCTCCTCCATCTCACTGAAGGCCATCCTCAGTAAGGTTATTGGTATCCACCATGGGGTTGGTTATGAGTGCATCAATTCGTATATGTTTTTCTTTTTTATTTAAATATTTTTATTTGCAAGGAGAAGGAAAAGGAGAGGAGGCCAATGGGTGTGACAGGACCACTGCAAATGAACCCCAGATGCATGTGCCACTTTGTGCATCAGGTTTCACATGAGTACTGGGGAATTGAACACTGGCCATCAGGCTTTGCTAGCAAGCGCCTTTCCCCACTGAGCCATGTCTCCAGCTCTAAGTAGACCTTTTTCCTCAGCTTTGTTGCTCAGCAAATCTTTCCTGTGACATTTGGGCTACGAGGCTACTTGACTAAGTGCATGGTCACTGCTGGTAGGGAATGATTCACACTCTACAGCACCTTGCTTTTTGAACACTTTCTTCTTCACACCTTTTATGTTATTTATTATTTCGAATGGAAAAAAATGATGTCTCACTGTATTGTTATTATCCATTTTTTCCTCAGAAAATTCTGAGTCTTTATGTTTTCCATAGTGAAGAATTCTACAAAGGTTAGAAACATTATATTATCTCATATGTATCCATCATTTACAATGTATGTGTTTATATTTATGAAACTTTTATAATTTTATAAATATTTACCAAAAGCATATGAAGTTGTTTATGACATTACCTGCTGAAAGCATCATCCCTTAGTATACGTGGTATTTGTCCAACTATTCTTCTATTATTTAAGTTTTGCAATTCAAGATGAAAAGATAATAAGGGCTTTTGTTTCAAGTTATAGATACAATGCTTAACATCCAAGGTCTGAGGTTGGAGCCCAGTAGTAGAGTTCATATCCAAGGCCCTGCCTAGTTTCAGTCCCAGCACTGTAGTAATAATAATAATAAAACAAATCATTCAGACATTGGCTTGATGTCTACATGTTGCAGCTTGTATGAATAAAAATGTCACTGTATAGATATGATGAAGCTAACCTATTATTCACATTCAAGTCAAGTTCAGTGACTTCAGAAACAATGTTAAAGTGGGGAGCTTGCTCTTGAGCCTTCAATGGTCAGGCAAACAGCAGGTTTGGGTTCAATGGTGAGACCAAGTCTGCATAATTTAGCTCTAGACTACTAACCTGGTATGCTCTCAGTCTTTCCTAACATACTCCACTCCATGAACTTTTTTTTAAAATTTTTTGTTCACTTTTATTTATTTCTTTGAGAGTGACAGAGAGAGAAAGAGGCAGAGAGAGAGAGAGAGAGAGAAAGAATGGGCGCGCCAGGGCCTCCAGCCACTGCAAACGAACTCCAGATGCATGTCCCCCTTTGTGCATCTGGCTAACGTGGGTCCTGGAGAATCGAGCCTCGAACCGGGGTCCTTAGGCTTCACAGGCAAGTGCTTAACCACTGAGCAATCTCTCCAGCCCACTCCATGAACTTTTGAGGGCAGTTGCTCTACCTAGTCTATGATAGTGGAAGACAAATAGTGAATATTCAATACACTTTAAAAATATTCCATATACTTAGCTATCTTACCAGTCCAGGCTCAGTTTCAATGAGCTCTTCCTTGGTGAATGTACCTGAGCTGATTCAAGCTTGGTCACACTCACTATTTTAGGCTTACTGAGATCAGCCCTCTACCTTTAGAAAAATCGCATCATCCCTTCGTCACCCACGTTTCTTTTCAAACTTATAATTTTCATTCCATTCAGCTCAGTCCTGACATTTCTTTCTTTCTTATCTAATGACATGTAGGTATCTCTTTTTTTATTTTTGTTGTGTGTGAGTGTGGGGTGGACAATGTGTACACACCGCATGCACACACATGCACAGGGTAGAATAAAACGCCAAGTGTCCTTTGCTATTGTCTGTCTGCTTCGCTTCCTCCCTGAACTTGGCTGACCAGTGTGAACACAGCGCTTCTCCTCCCCCTTCAGAGCTAGGACTGCAGGCATGTAAGGCCATGCCCAGCTTTACAGACGGGCGCTAGAGCTGGAACTCAGGTCCTTATGATTACACAGCCAGCGTTTACTCGCTGAGCCATGCCCACACTCTCCTTTTGCTACTCTAAGTAAGACAAGACCACATACAAAATATCTAGGGAGCCTACTGTATATTGTAAAAATTATCCACCATTTTCTTTTCTAAAACAACCAGATATTCCTGCTTTCTTTTTTTTCTCTCTCTCTCTCCCTCTTTTTTCTTCCTTAATTCTTTGTTCTTAATCACAGATGTTTATCGGGTGTCATAAATCCAAGAACGTTCTATAATGTAACACTGGATGTTAAAACAATAATCAAAATAAAATTTTTAAAAATCTAAGTGTTTTAAGAAACGCGGGTGGCTACATCTTTCTCATGAGTTGCTACAACTTTATGTCACACCTCAAGGAAGAATTCTTAAGTATAATTGCGTCATCTCTCAATTCATCTATTTCCAGGAAATTTCATTAAATACATATTCATATCACGCACTTGCTCCAGGTACTGTCATACATAGTAGGATCTGGCTTCGTTAGCATAGGGAAACTTTAATTAGCCCAGTGTCTTCTATGTATTACCAGTCTTCAAATTTAATGAGCTCCATCACTGTGGAAATTGTGTCTGAAAGCAGGAGCACCAGCCCATCCTCACAAGGAACAAGTGCTCAAGGCCTGGGTACGGCAGGGGGTTGGGAGGGTGATGTGGAATATGCTACTAATCTCCTGTGGTCTCTGAAACCAAGATCATGCCATTATTTTTAGAACATTAAGAAGTCTGCTGAGGCAGATAACTGCCCATCACTTCCTCATTATCTTTATGCCACAGCAGTCTGAAGAGTACAGAGGGATTGCTATTTCAATGAATTCACAACAGTCAAAATCTTAAGACCTGGGCTGGAGAGATGGCTTAGCGGTTAAGCGCTTGCCTGTGAAGCCTAAGGACCCCGGTTCGAGGCTCGGTTCCCCAGGTCCCACGTTAGCCAGATGCACAAGGGGGCGCACGCGTCTGGAGTTCGTTTGCAGAGGCTGGAAGCCCTGGCGCACCCATTCTCTCTCTGTCTTTCTCTCTGTGTCTGTCGCTCTCAAATAAATAAATAAAATATTTTAAAAAAAAATCTTAAGACCTGATCTAGGTGATCTCACATAGCATCCTCCTCAGGCATAGCTTATATAAGTATTCCCAGACAATTTTTTTTTCTTTTTTTCTTTTTTTTTTTTTTGGTGAGGGGTGTTTTTCAAAGAACACATCATTCTTCCATTAGACCATAAGCATTTTTATAGCATTTTAATTTTCTCAAAGTTCCCCTTCAGAACAGAGTCTTTACCGGCTTCTGAAGTTATCCTCCTCCAATTTAAACACTAAGGAGAGCAGAAACTCTCCTGACTTGAGTAGCTGTGCAGCCCCGTGTATGTGGAGTGCAGTCTGTTTCTACCTGGCAGCGACGTTCTTCACACACCTACATGCTACTGTATAGAAATGAGTCACTTCCCCTTCTGGGGAAGACTTTCAGCACAACTCTGCAAAGCAATATAGTCTGAAAAGCTAGAAAATTCCATACTTACCAAAAAAGGAAACATTGAACCCCAGTCTCTCACTGAGGGAAAAATAGCAAAGAAAAACACAAACTGGGTGTAAAACGGAAGGAACGTCAACAAGTGTATGAATCAAAACGCCCATGCAGAGGCTGTGAGAAAAGAAGTCTCCTGAGAAATGTTTATCACCCCTTCATTCAAGTCTTGCCACCCTGATGCATTTAAAGTTCACAGACGTGGGGCACATGCATTCCTCAAAACAACAAATGCTAGATCCTGCTAATTTATTATATTATTCTTCAGCTTTATTCCATTTTCTTTTCATTTATGAATAAAAACCTGGATCTTTAATAAACATCGAGACAATGTTAGTAGCGTGCACTACTACAAATCATGCTGTCCCAGGAGTATGGTTCCTCAACATCTGTTTTCACTCTCCAGTACAAACTTGAAATATAATCTATCACTCCATTTTCAATCAATCCTCACTTATTTCAGGTGAGGCCTCACTAAAAAAAAAAAGAAGAAGAAGAAGAAGAAAAGTCACTTGGCAATTTATTTAAAAGCCTGAACATCTTCTTTTTAAAATTTTTATTTATTTTCATGAAAGAGAGAGATAGAGAGATGCGATAAAAATGTTTTTTGAAAGCCGGGCATGGTGGTGCACACCTTTAATCCCAACACTTGGAAGGCAGAGGTAGGAGGATCACCATGAGTTCCAGGCCACCCTGAGACTCCATAGTGAATTCCAGGTCAGCCTGGGCTAGAGTGAGACCCTACCTTGAAAAAATAAAAATAAATAAAATAAAAGAATTTTTTGGAAAATCCATAACCCCCAGGAAAAAATAATATATGCTTTATGATCCCTCACATATAAAATTATGGAAAACAAAACCAAAATCTATGGTGACAAAAATTCAATCAGTCATGGTGTGGGGAGGGGGTGAAGTTGGGAGGGATTAAAAGTAAGGACAAGGAAAGTTTCTGCAGCCACTGAAGAGTGTTTCATCTTGATGCAATGAAGATTTTGTGGGATGTACATACTTTAAATTCATAAACCTGTACATTTTAACACATGAAGTTATTGTGACAATAATGCTGCAATTGAGGTTTTTTTTTTTAAAAAAAAAAAACTTTCTGCTTATAAAATGCTGCCTCAACAAGGAAGTCACTAAATTTCCAGTAAAAATTAGAAATCTTTTGTTTTTTTCAGATAGGGTCTCACTTTGGCCCAAGCTGACCTGTAATTCACTATGTAGCCTCAGGCTGGCCTCAATCACAGTGATCCTCCTACCTCTCTGCCTCTGAGAGCTGGGATTAAAGGCATGCATCACTATGCCAAGCCAAAATTATAACTTTTATTAAACACATGTGACAAGATAAGCAATATAAACCCGAGAACTAGGAAGAACATATAGATATGGTATAGGGACCTTGACATCTTCTATGTTTGTGAGATCAAGAAAAGCCTGGCTTTTTAGACATTTATCTCTAATGAAAGACAATACAACAAATACATCAAATGCAAAGAAAGTCTTCAATAATGAGAATATACAAGACTAGGTTTTTAAAAAGAGAGAAATAATTAAACAACTATGAAAATGCAAAACATACAAGTTTCTACTGTTTTCAACCCTGGATAACAGATGGCACACATCTCTGATTTGGGGAAGAACAGAATCGTAAAGTGAATGTTTTTATTTTTTTCCTTGAATAAATGTGGGAAATGTACTACACTTACAGAAATCTGGATGTCACACACGCCAGGGAACATCTCTAGATTAAGCTTGTACCCTTCCAAGAGCACAGAAACTCTGATCCTTACCTAAGGCTACTGGATAATCTGGTCTTTGTCACGTAGTAGCCTGTAAACCTGGGCTTCCTGGAATAACCACTGCCCATAAAAATCCAGAACTGAGGGGCTGGAGAGATGCCTTAGCCGTTAAGGTATTTGCCTGCAAAGCCAAAGGATGTCGGTTCGACTCTCCAGGACCCACGTAAGCCAGGTGCACAAGGGGGCGCGTTTGTCTGGAGTTATTCGCAATGGCTGGAAGCCCTGGCGCATGCACTCTCTCCCTCTCCCCCCCCGCCCCAAATAAATAAAATATATTTCTAAAAAAAAATAGAAAAAGAATCCGGAACTGAGTCCCCAGGTGGGCTTCACAAGGCCCCCTGGCCTCTCTGGTCAAGAGCTCCACCCTCTTAGGTTCTTCTTTCTCCTGAATTTTTAGGCTCTAATAAAATCTTTCTGAACCTTAAAGTCTCACCTGTGGACTTCATTCTGAAAATTTGCAGAAAAAGGGTGCATGAACACGCCCAATCACGGGTACGCTGGCAAGCAAGCAGCTCCGAAGTTCCTGACTCAGTAGGTGCAGGGCATTGTCAAACACTTGTCCGTGGACACCGTCTCTTCCCACGTGGTGTCACTCGTGCCTTTGCTCCAGACTACCAAGCAAGGAGTTGCTCACAATGACAACATAAGAAACCAGACGGCGTGCCCTTTCACAAGCAGAAGAGGCTTTTAATGTCCTGTCTCCTAAAGATAATGTCACCCTCCATCATAAACATAATAAAGACAAGCAAAAGACCCACTTACTTACAACCTACTGTGACAGATATGAATTCCCTAAATCCAATCTTTCTTTGGGGCACAAGTACGCTGAGTGTGCAACACTGGTCCGAGCAGCGTCGCGCTGCCCCATGGGACTCGAGGACACAGAGATCACCCTCACCTTGATGCCGGGAGTCAGCACATCCCTGCACTCTGACCCGGGGTCTTGTGTCAGTATCCATGACTGGAAGCTAACTTGTTAGCCTGTGGGTCCTTTACTAAAGTCTCAGACCCTTGATGCTTTTTTTTTTTTTCCCTCCTTGGTTTTTCAAGGTAGGGTTTCACTCTAACTCAGGCTGACCTGGAGTTCAGTATGTAGTCTCAGACTGGCCTTGAACCCATGGCGATCCTCCTACTCTGCCTTCTGAGTGCTGGGATTAAAGGCGTGCACCACCACGCCTGGCTTCTTAATGCTTTTTCACAGAGAGGAGAGGAGAGCAGAGGAGAGGGGAGAGGAGGAGGGAGGGGAGGGAAGGAAAGGGGAGAGGAGTGGGTTCTTATTATAATGCAAAGAAAGCAAAATTTGAATTTAGACTGATATAAGTTGATTTTCCATCCTTATCCTAGAGTAATTGCATGTCAAATAAATATATGCCAGTTATTTAACTTCCAGGGTTCTTTCCCATTTTTGTAAAGATCAACATAATATAAATAAATTGGTTGAATACAATTCAAGTGGAATAACGTATATAAAATGTCTGTCATAATGCTTAGCACATGAGTTTATTTTTTAAAAAATATTTTTACTTATTTATTTGCAAGCAAAGAAAGATACAGAGAAGGAAGACAGATGAGAGAGAGAGAATGGGTGTGCAAATGAATTCTAGATGCATGTGACACTGTGCATCTGGCTTTACATGGGTAGTGAGGAATCAAACCTGGGTCCTTAGGGACTTTACAGGTAAAAGCCTTAACCGCTGAGCCATCTCTCCAGCCTTTTTCCACTTTTGATATCTTAATTTTCTACTTTTTTTCTATAGCTCTATGTTATGTCTTTACAGCTCTTTTATATACATACCTTAATATCACTCATAGATCATGAAGCAAGTGTGGACAGTGCTGAATCCATTGAGAACAGTGGACGAACCACCCAGTCAATGTAGGTTAATTTAATGGAGGACTGGTTCAGTTGGTGAGGGTGGCTCATTTTATTCATTCACTAATTCATACAAAGCTTACTAAGACTATTACTATGTTCCAGGCACTGAACGGGAAGCAAGGATTCAGTGAAGAAGTCTCTGGTATGTATGAACCTTAATTTTGTACTTTTGGTAAGTAAGGGGTTCATTAAATACAGATGATAACTTCAGATAGTGACAAGTTCTATTAAACATAGCCGGTCTGAGAGAAAAACAGGAGGGTTTAAGAAGCTTCTATGAGGAGTTGCTTTATCTGCCTTAATGAAAGGGAAAGGAGCCGACAATACAAAAATCTGAGAGAGACGTCTTCTATCCAGAGGGGAAAATGGTGCACAGGTCATGAAGTGAGAACAAGTTTGGCACCTGGAAGAGCCTGAGGAGTGTGGGTCTGATGTCCTTCTAACAAGCCGGGTGAGAGCAATGAAGATGTCACGATGAAGAAGGAGAGCTCTGGCATGTGGGACTCTTTGATCGTGGGCAGATGCGGATTTCAGAAGACATTTAGAAGTAATGAAAAACATCACTCACAAGAAGAATAGATTTTAAGTGTTTCTCAAATCTGGGGAAAGTATTTAATTCCATAATTTTCACATGGACAATGGAGTGTGAGAGCTGAGATCCTGTATCTTGCGGGTGGGTTCCTACCTTAAAGGCATTTACATTTGCTCTTGAAATTCTTTTGGGAATACACTGTAGTGGAGATGAAAAGAAGTATTTAAAACGATCTAAGCCCACCCCCCCCTTTTAAAATAATAACAGTAATCACTTAAAACTTCTGCATACAGTTATAAAATATGCAATAAATGGCTACTAGTATTTGACACTTGGTGTATATTTGGTGATTTGACCCTCCCAATAGCACCAGATACAAAGATGGCAGTAAATAATTCTAGTATCCACAGGGAACAGGTGTGGGAAAGAAGGTATACAGAGCCTCAGAATTGCTCTAATCACGTACCTCGTGTGTAATTAAAACCACCCATCCCAGCAGGACCTTTGCACAATGATGAGCGAGAAACAAGATGGTGCACGATTGAGTATCCAGAGAAATAGACTGCACCTCACAAACAATACGCTAAGTGACTGCAAAATGTGGGGGGGGGGCTCTCACCCTTTTATTTAGCCAAGCAGATAACATAATCTCTATCCACATGTCTTCGGAACAAACAGCAATGAGGACTCAAGTAAGAGGGCCTGGAGACACCAGTCACCATCATGGTCCGTCCTCCCTTTGCCCAGTCACTCCACTGACCACCCATGCTAGCCAACTGGCTTTATGCAAAGGGCAGCTAATTTCATTTCAGAAAAAAGTATTTCTGGGTCAGAGAGCCAAGAGCCTTTTACAGAGTTTCCTAAACACTTCAAAGAGACAGGGATGCAACTTGCATGTTTTCCAAAGTAAATGCTCTAATAAACCCCACAGGTATAATTACATTCCTAATACCGTTTTTCTTCCTTTATTTAGACAAATAACAAATAGATGGTAAGAAACAAACAAAAATCATTAATATAGTACTCCCGACTGTCAAAGAGGCCAATTTAATTTTCATAGATTCAGTACTATGGGAAAGATAGTCCAGTTCTGCAGATAACTTGGCAACCTGCCTATTTACTGCCAGGTCTACAACCTACACAGAATAGACAAATACGATCATCTTGCAGGTTGTGGTCTTAAAAATAGTTTATGGGCCCATACTAATGCTAGCTAATGTATGAAGCTTTCACAGAAAGAACATAGCGACTGTGGGATGAGGGAGAGACCCTGTGTCAAAGAAACATGAAGTAAGTGATATAGGAAAGCATCCCGAGTTCTCCTCCAGTTTCTGAATTCATGTGTATTGGGACAGGGTACACACATCTTCACACATAACGTGTGCAAGCTCAGCATTAATAGGTAAATAAGATGCAACTAAACTATGCAATATTAGTGCGATATATCCTTATTAAACTAACCTTCACAGTGACTCTTTCCCAACTAAGATATACGAAGTGTTATGAAAGATAAGAACAAGTGGCTATGTAACTTTTATCACTGCAGGATATATCATTAGGATAAAAGGAAGGCATAAATACTAAGAATGTAAGTATGCAAATTTGTGCTAACATTAAAAAATAAAGCTCGGAAACATAAAATTTTTATTGCATCGCATATGAAAACTTGGGATAGTATGGACGGTGGGGAAAAGGAAATTTCATCTGTGCTAGTGGTAAAATTTTAATTCAATAGCCTAATAGCAGACAGTCTATTGTTCAATTTGAAATTTTTATGAATGCTAAATATACTTGTTGTCTGAACCACAAAATTCCTATCATATTAAATTTTTTATTGAACCACCAATAAATTCCTAGATTTTGAAAACTCAACTCAGGCAATTTTACTATGCCTGCTAAAAATTCAGTCAATAAAAATGTCAATAACTTAGTGTTCCAAACCACAAACTACAGAAATATTTCATTCAGAATAGACTAACAGAGCCTCAAATCATTATCTTCCTTATTTCCATCAATAGCATACTCAAAGCCATGCATTTTCCACTGCTATTTCTCTGTGAGCTACGTATAAAAACAGCCAGAAATGAAGATTCTATTAATAGTGGTAATTATTGTAGTCAATCTCTACTGAGCTCTTACCAGGTACCAACCACTATTACATGCATTAAGAGTCAAAATAGGAGGGGCTGGAAAGATGGCTTAGTGGTTAAGCACTTGCATGTGAAGCCTAAGGACCCCGGTTCAAGGCTCAATTCCCCAGGACCCACATTAGTCAGATGCACAAGGAGGCTCACACGTCTGGAGTTCATTTGCAGTGGCTGGAGACCCTGGCACACCCATTCTCTCTCTCTCTCTCTCTCTCTCTCTCTCTCTCTCTCTCTCTCTCTCTCTCTGCCTCTTTTTCTCTCTGTCACTCTCTAATAAATAAAAAGAAAAAAAAATTTTTTTAAGAGTCAAAGTAGGGGCTGGAGAGATTGCTTAGTGGTTAAGGCACTTGCCTTCAAAGCCTAAGGACCCAGGTCCAAATCCCCAGCACCCACATAAGCCAGATGTACAACGTGATACATGCATCTGGAGTTCATTTGCAGTGGCTGGGGGCCCTGGTGTGCCCATTCTCGCTCATCCTCTGATTCTTCTTTCTCCCTCTCTCTCTCTCTCAAATAAATAAATGAACGAATAAATAAATAATTTTTTTAAAAAGAGTCAAAGTAACCCAATGAGATAATTAGCATAATTATGACTGTAATTATCTCAGTTTCCAAACAAGGAAATGCAGGAACAGAAGGGTTAAATATCTTTCTAAGGTCATGCACCAAGAAATGGAGTCAGAATTTCAGTCCAGGAAGACCGGCTCAAGAACACACACCTTACTCACTTTATTTATTTATACTTAACGAGTACAAATTATTAAGTAGTTATCAATACTTAATAAAGCATTTAAAATAAGTTTTTTTATGTGTAAGCAAAGAGAGGTTAGTGTGGGCATGCCAGGAGCTCTTTGCCACTGCGAATGAACTACAGACACATGCGCCATATGGGCTCTAGGTAGGCACAGGGGAATCAAACCCAGACCAGAGGCTTTGCATGGAAGTCGTTTACTGCATTCATATGAAAACTTGTGATGACTATGAGCATGGGGGAGGGGCAGGGAAATTCACTTTAACCACTGAGCATCTCCCCAGCCCTTAGAGTGTTCTGTCTCGGGCTGGAGAGATGGCTTAGCAGTTAAGCGCTTGCCTGTGAAGCCTAAGGACCCCGGTTCGAGGCTCGGTTCCCCAGGTCCCACGTTAGCCAGATGCACAAGGGGGTGCATGTGTCTGGAGTTCGTTTGCAGTGGTTGGAAGCCCTGGCTCGCCCATTCTCTCTCTCTCCCTCTATCTGTCTTTTTCTCTGTGTCTGTCGCTCTCAAATAAATAAATAAATAATGAACAAAAAATATTTATATAAAAAAAAAGCGTTCTGTCTCTTCCGATTATCTACAAGTGATGCTTCCGGTACTTATCTCAGCTGAAATTAACATTGACTCCCTTAATATAAACAGACATAAGACTGCAGCACGATGCTCAAACTATACGAAAAGACAAAGTAATTGGAAAAATGTTTAACAGGAGATCAATACAATGAACATGTAGTTCCAAAACCGCAGCGTGTATCAAATGACAAGTTGATGCTGTGTGTGTGTGTGTGTGTGTGTTGTGTTGTATGTGTTACAGAGACCAAGAAGCAGAGGAGAGATCACCCGTTCTTGCACTCCTAGTTTGACACTTCTTGTATCAATTACCCTCTCATTTCTGGGACAAAATTCCTGACCAAAAAAACCCACTTCATTGTAAGGGAAGAAGGGCTTATTTCAGTTTACAGTTCCAGCTTACAATCCGTCACGGTGAGGAAGGCACTGTGGGCGGGAACTGCAGGCAGCCTCTCACATGCAGTCCACAGTCAGGAAGCAGAGAGAGGTGAATATTGATACGCAGCCAGTTCTTGCCTTGATATATAGTCCAGGACTCTGGCTCATGACACAGTGCTGCCCACAGTTAAGTTGGGGCTTAGCACTTTAACTATCCTAATCAAAGTAATCCGTTATGGGCATTCCAAAGGCTAACCTAATCTACACAACCCTTCACAGGTGATTGCAGATCCTGTTAAGATGACAATAAAAACCTATGCAGTACTCCTCTGATCTGGCTAATTGCTCACTTCTGAGCACCATTTCACTCAAACCTTTGTTTTAATCTGTGAGTTGCAACCCATTACTAAGTCAGGAAATCAATAAAATGAGTCAAACATGCCACAACTGAAGGTGGGATGAAAATTATAAGTAGAAATTATCTTAATAAATTTCTTGAAACATTCAGGTTCTTTTTAGAGATGTGTGGCTGTGAATATAGGTATAGAACCCCTAATGTGAAATGCATTCCCTTATACTGGGCATGGTCATAAAAGTGTGAAACCCACTGGTGTTGTAAACGGGTAGGGATGGCAGGAGATTATATGAGTTAGAAGCTCTTGTTACCACAAAGATCTTTCCAGCCTCAGGCTCAGGAACCCAGGACCTCTTTTGTCACAGACGTAGCAGGTTAGCAGTGAGGTCAGTACACTGAAGAATCATCTGGCTTTGAAGTGCTGCTTACTTTATTCTGACTACAAAGATTTATATTTTCTTTCCTTTCCATCCATAGTCTAAGAATTCCACTTACTCTTTAAATTATCCACATATCCATTCTTTAAAATCTAGGTAAATTTTAATTCCTTAAAGTTTCCAAGGCTGTTTCCATTCATCCCCACCTCTCTGTTACTGACGATCGGTCACTGGTCACTCATTAAGCATCACAACCATGCACTAGGAAGACATTCAGTCCAGAGCTAACATGAGGAAGGTGGTTTACCCAAGTCCTGGTGCCTTGTATTAGTTACTTTTCTCTTTGCTGTGACAAAATACCTGTAAAAGTGACTTAAGGATTCAAGGTTTTTATCTCAGCCTGTGGCTTGAGAGAATACAGTCCATCGTGGCAGGAGAGTCATGGAGGCAGGAGCGTGAGCCCCTGGTCACAGCCAGTCAACAGTCACAAAACAGAAAGAGATGAAAGCTGATACCGAGCTAGGCTTCTCCTTTGTGTCCAGGCCAGGGCTCCCAGCCCGTGGAACAGGACCTTCTACACTTACATGAGGTCTGCCTGCCTCAAATAACCTAATCCAGAAAACCCTTCACGGGTATCCCCAGAGATTTGTTTCCATGGTGCAACAGTTACCTGTGCATTGTTGGGAGAAAACCCTGGACCAAAAGCAGCTGATGGGAAGAAAGTTTTCATTTGGTTTACGATCTTGAAGGGAAACTTCACAATGGTGGGGGAAAGCACAGCACAAACAGAGGGTAGACATCACTGCTTGCCACAAGGTGAGAAGCAGGAGGAGCAGAGCTGAGCTCTGGCAAGGGGAACTGGCTATAACACTCCTCAGTCTGCCCCAAGCAGCAGACCTCCTCCATCAAGATTCTACATCCCAAATTGTCACCAGCCGGGGACCAAGCATTCTGAGCACAAGAGTTCATGGGGGACATCTGATTCAAACCACCACACATGGTGACTCTTAATCCTGTCAAGTTGACAACTGAGATTAACTATCACAACTGTACCCCTTGTCAATCAGACACTCAAACATATCACTTTTAATCCATAACCTTCCACCCCTCGTCACCACGAGCTCATGGCCAGTAAAATGCACTCAGCCCAATCTCAAAAGTCCCCACAGTCTCTAACAGTCCTAACACTGTTCAGAAGTGTTAAGTATGGAACCTCTTCTGAGACTCAATCTCTTAATTGTGACTTCTATGAAATCAAAAACAACAAATTACATATTTATATTATGACGGAGTACACATTCCTAATCCAAAAAGGGGAAACTTGGATACTGCAAGGAAAGATCAGAGAAAAGCAAGACTGAAACCCGGCAGGGAAAATTCCAAATCTCGCAGCTCCATCTCCAGCATCTGGGACTTGTGATGGAATCATCTGGGATCCAAAAGATTTGGGTAATCCAGCCCCTCCCGCTCTGCTGCCTGTAGTAGAAAAAGTCTTTTCACTTGAGGCAGCTCCACTCTGTGCCTGCAGCTTTCCTCTGCAGATGGTTGTGGAATATCTTATCCTGGGGCCTCCACTGCAACTTAGGAAGAATCTTTTGGGAAACAGGCATAGCTTCACACAGTGGTCTCCTAAAGGTTTTCTTGCAGGGAATCTTATTCCATCACATGGTACCTGGCCTCAGAGGCTATCTGTAACCATTGAGAAATACTCCTTAATTCCTTCAATCTTGCATTTTTCATACCTCCAAAACCAGTACCCTGTGGATGATGTTCCCACGTTCTGCTGAAGGTTTGGATTGGAGCCTGGCTCCTTTGGAATCCAGCTGTAGTAGCATCTATGCGTCTTGGTTCCCAGAGCCATGACACACTTTCGCAGGCATGGTTTTTGAGCAGGAAATGCTTTCTGCGGCATTCTCAGAAGTTTCCATTCAGGCTCTTTCTGTTCAGAAGAATTTACATCCTCACAAGTTAGAACCTACAGTGTGTTGGGGGTCTTGCCCTCTGAGCACCTTTTTCTATTGTCTCCAGCTGGTCATGCTGTCTTGTGAGTTTGTGGGATCTCCTAGATATGTGGCCACAGAGAGGATGGAACTGAAGGTGTGGGACTTCAGGCTCAAAGGCCAGCCTAGCATCCTACTTGGATGGCTCATTCGGGACTTCCAGTGAAATCTGTCCAGCTCTTCTCATGCTTCCACAGCCAAGAGTCCCCCTCCACGTGCTTCGCCCGCTGTGATAGACTTTCATCTTCCCAAACTGTAAGCCAAAAGAGATCTTCTCCCCTTAGGTGGATTCTTTCAGGCACTGTCACAGTTGGGAAAAGTCACTAACACTACTGTCCGGTCTCTGTTCCTCCAGCCTAGAGTTAATAGTCACTTTCAACTGTTACCATATTCTGGGCTGCCTCGATCCCCACTGCACCTCCTTTTGCATAGCATGTACTAACTTTAGGTGCCAATGGAGTTCAGTGTAATATCTGCACGTGCGCATTCAGTATGCACTGGTCACATCCAGTTACCCTCTCCCACCCACACACCACACCCTTCTCAGTCCTTCAGAATCACTATTTTTAGACCAACTTAAAAATCCTCTTTCTGACTTCTTGGTTCTTTGACATCCATCTAGCCAGTTCCCCACATCATATTCCATCTGCTTTGAGTATTAGAGATGCTCATGTTTTGATGGCTAGGCTCTGACTTATATAAAACTTTTCAGAAATATGACAAAAAGGAAAAACAAAGAGACACATATAGCATTAATAGTGGTGGTCATAAACTGCTTTCTTCAGTAATATAAGAAATAAGTAACTTTTTGAAAACAGTCTTTGTCCACCTCCTTCTGTTACTCGAATCACAAAAATTAGTGGGACCACTATGAGTATACAAAATTATTTTAATTAATTAATTAATTATTTATTTGAGAGAAATAGAGAGAGAATGGGCATGCCAGGGCCTCCAGCCACTGCAAACAAACTCCAGACACGTGCGCCCCCTTGTGCCTCTGGCTAATATGGCTCCTGGGGAATTGAGCCTCGAACTGGGGTCCTTAGGCTTCACAGGCAGGTGCTTAACCACTAAGTCATCTCTCTAGCCCAAATATGCAAAATTATTTTGATAATACATACCTATTCTTTTTTCATTTGACAGTTATAACTATATTTATGCATTAAAGCAGCAACTATCCATATTACAGGTATATCATATGAATATTAGTTAATAAATTTGAGAAATAAATGGAAGGGTATTATACACTAGAAAATGAAAACTTAACAGCTTCTGTACCTAAGAGTTTCAGGAAGGAACACTGAGATTAGGCTTTGATCCTTGTCCCTCATCATTGCTTAGTCCAGTTCCATATGGTCTCGGAGGGGAAAACAGCAAAAGAGCACACAAAGAATGGTTAAAATTCACTAATGCTGCACACACAGCAGTAAGTCAAGATGGGCATCCTTGTGAGTGAAGGCAGCCAGAAATGGGAATGTCACTCTTGTCACATGCCAACTGGGAAAAGTACAACAAGGAAAATGTATGTACGTGACAGAACTGTTACTGAGGATTTAACCAAGGCACAAAGACTGGGAATAACTTCCCAGGATGTGCTGACAGCTGGAGAAAGAAGGGGCATTGAGTAAAGGAAGGTTATGACCAACCAAAAGCTCTACAGTTAAAAAAAATATATAATAATGTAGCTAAAAATAACCACTAGAAGTAACAAAGTGACAAATCTACATGTGTTTTTGGTTCATGTCTTTTATTAAGTCCTTGCTGTAGATTACTGCACACACATGTACATGTGAATACACAACACACACACACACACAGCAAAATCATACACACGCATACTGTTGCCGTCAGGTTCACATTGTTGGCAGAACACACCTGACCAAAAGCAGCTTGTGGGGAAAAAGATTTATTTTGGCTTATAAACTCCAGGGGAAGCTCCATGATAACAGGAGGAAATAATGGCATAAGCAGAGGGTGGACATGACCTCCTGGCCAACATCAGATGGACAACAGCAACAGGAGAGTGTGCTAAACACTGGCAAGAGGAAGCTGGCTATAATGCCCTTAATCTTGCCTCCAACAAAACATTGCTTACAGGAGGCTTTAATTAATAAATTGTCATTAGCTGGGGTCCTAGCATGCAGAACACCTAAGTTTTGGGAGACACCTGAATCAAACCACTACATTCTGCCCCTGGCCCCATAAACCAATAACCATCCATAATGTAAAATACAATGCATTCAGTCCAAGTCTAAAAGTCCCCATAGTTATGTTTTATCAATTCTGATGATGTTTAAACATCCCCCCGTAATCCAAGGTCTTTGAACTGAGCCATAATACTAAAAAATTCCAAAAATCCCATAATGATATAGAATAAACATTCACACTCCAAAAGATAACACTGGACATAGCAAAGAAATATTCACCCAATACAATATTTAAACAGAGCAAACATCAATTCTGTAGTTCCAAGTCCAACAACACTAACCAGTGACAAGTCTCTGGAGTTCCAATTCTGTCCCTTCAGCTAGGCTACTCACAGTCCCGGAAAACTTCATCTGGTGCCAGCAGCTCTCTTTGGCAGCCATCTCATCTCCATTGGCATCTCCATCATGCCTCACCTATGGTTCATCCTCATGGCTCCCCTGGGCTCCACACAGGTAATCCAACAAGCCTGCTGCATACTGCCAATGGCCATTTCCAAAATAAAAAAAAAAAAATGTTGTTGCAAATTCAATGATCCTCTCCTTCCTGCCTTTATTATACTCCACAATACCAGAGGATGACAATTTGTTAATCCAGGAGGAGAATAAAGCAGACTTTGAATAACAGGACATTCTTTCAGCATTCAGGCCCCTTCGAAAGAGTCTGCAATCTTGATGTTATCCCAATGGAGATGGCTAGTCCAATCTCAATGGCTGTAATTTCTCAAACAATTGCAGCTGAAGGAGCAGAATTTTGGGCCCAAAGATTTCATTTCTGTCTGTGCGACATCCCTCTGTTCACACCAGTCCATTTCTCCACAATGCAACCTTGCACAGGTTCTCAGGCATAACAGCAAGCCTCTCACATGAACTGCTTCTAGCCCAGACCCTACAAAGCTCTTTCTTACCTTCATAAGCCAATCCCCACCCCCCAGACCATAGTTCTTACTGCATTCAGGTTTTTCAACTCTGACCAGAAGAGTCCATCAAGCTGTACTTACAGCACTGCAAGGTGTCTCTTAGGCCAAAGATTTCAAATCCTTCCACATTCCTTCCTCAAAAATCAGCTCCAAAAGGCCAGAAGCCACACAGTCAGGTGTCAAGCAGCAACAATCCAACTCTTCTGGTTTACTTTACCCTTGCAGTCTGGTTCACATTGGTGGCAGAAAACACCTGACTGAGAGCAGTTTATGAAGGGGAAAAAAGGGTTATTTTGGCTTACAGACTCAGAGGGAAGCTCCATGATGGCAGGAGGAAATGATGGCATGAGCAGAGGGTGGACATCACCTCCTGGCCAACATCAGATAGGCAACAACAGCAGAAGAGTGTGCCAAACACTGGCAAGAGCAAGCTGGCTATAGCACCCGCAACCCCCCCCCAACAACACACTGCCCCCAGGAGGCATTAATTCCCAAATCTCCATCAGCTGTGAACCTAGTACCCCAAACACCTAAGATTATGAGGGACACCTGAATCAAACCACCACACATACCAGGAAAAATGTTAAAACATACTTAACTATCATAGCCACTTCAAAGCAGCAGAAATCTCACAGAGCTAGAAAAAATAATGTTTCTGAGGCAAATTCCATTAGCATGCAACATTATTTTAAAGGAAATATTCAAAAATCATTCTCCAGAAAACATCCAGAAGATAGGAACACGTCCAGAATTTGCACTCACTTCCCAGCTTTAGCCACTGCTGAGGGCCTCCATTTCCTAAACAACTGAGCAGCTGCTGTCTGCCAGGTGAAAGTGGTGTCAGAAAGATGACCTAATCATGTGGAAACCTTCACTGTGCACTCCGAGCCATAATAAAAGAATATTAATCATTCCCCTAACGTATAGAATTTTTAAAAAAATATTTATTTGAGAGCAACAGACAGAGAGAGAAAGAGGCAGAGAGAAGGAGAGAGAGAGAGAATGGGCGCACCAGGGCCTCCAGCCACTGCAAACGAACTCCAGACGCGTGCGCCCCCTTGTGCATCTGGCTAACATGGGCCCTGGGAAATCGAGCCTCGAACCGGGGTCCTCAGGCTTCACAGGCAAGCGCTTAACCGCTAAGCCATCTCTCCAGCCCACGTATAGAATTTTTATATTTAACAGCTGAAGACCATTTTACACTAATTTTCTGCACTTGACTCTAGATGACATGATGTGATTTCACAGCTGAAATAATAAGAGTTCCCTCACATGAGTGTTGGTGATTTTTAAATACTTATTTTATTAAAAAAGAAAACACGTTTTTTCAATTAGAAAATTTTTGTCATAGTTGCCGTCTCCATTTATCTTCACTGTCCTCTGGTGCCATCTAATGCTCAACTTCACTGACACAACTAATCCTTAATAATGTGATTTTTAATTTATTTTTGGTGTTGTTTATTTAAGAGCAACAGGCAGACAGAGAGAAATAGGTGGGGGGGGGAGAATGGGTACGTTAGGGCCTCCAGCCATTGCAAAGGAACTCCAGACGCATGTGCCACCTTGTGCATCTGGCTTACATGGGTCCTGGGGAATTGAGCCTCGAACCAAGGTCCTTAGGCTTCACAGGTGAGTACTTAACCACTAAGCTATCTCTCCAGCCCCAATAATGTGATTTTTTAAAGCCTGGGTGGAACCTACCAGCAAAACTTCCCCTTCATTGTCTTCACCAAACCCCTTCAAATTGCCACCATGGTTTCCATGGCATATTGATGGCTCTTGCCTAAAACTTACAGATCGCTACAAAAGTAAAAGGTGTGTCAGTTGGACTAAGTTCCTTGCCAGTGTCCTCCACAATGGGGTGAGGCAAGAGGCTGTGGGCGCAAAGTAGCCACTGCGGCCAGTTTTCACTAAGTCTTTGCCTGGTCCACTACCTGCCAAAGTCCACCTGGACTACAGATTCCACCCAGGCTCTCAGTCTCCTGAGAGCACACGGTTCACTCCGGGTGTAAAATGGTGCGGGAAAATAGGCACCTCCTGCTCGTGACTCCAACCGCACTGCCTCTCTGTCAGTTGCTTTCTCGGTGCTGTGAAAGTACACCTGACCAAAACGGTAGGTTAAGGGAGGAAGGGCTGATTTCAGCTGGCAAGCCCAGGTTACAGCCCATCCCTGTGGGTAAGGCACGGCAGCCAGTGGTTAAGGCAACTGGCCACATTCAGCCCAGATGAGCAAGAACAGTGTGATGAACGCAGGTGTTCACTCTCTTCTCTCTCCTCTAGTTCAAGACCCCAGTCCGAGGAATGGTGCTACCCATAGTTAAGGTGGGTCTTCTGACCTTGATTAACCCAATTAAGGCAATCCCTTACATGCTGCTCACAGGCTAACCTCATCTAGATAAGCCCTCACAGGTGATACTAGGTCCCGTCAAGTTAGTCAAAATAAACCATCACAGCTCCTATGTGGACACTCTGTAAATAATTTTAAAATTACTCAAAGCAAGCCAGGCCTGGCAGTGTACACCTGTCATCCCCCAGAATTTGGGGACCTAGAGGCGGAAAGATCAAAAGTTCAATGCCTTACTCAGCTATATAGTGAATTCAAGGCCAGCCTGGGCTATATGTGACCCTGTCTGAAAAAAAAATACCCAAGGAATTATTATTAACAATACACCCATTTTTAAAAGATAAAAAGTAAAATATAAATAAGGGCTGGAGAGATGGATTAGCAGTTAAGCACTTGCCTGAGAAGTTTAAGGACTCTGGCTGCTGGGGGCCCTGGCATGCCCATTCTCTCTCTCTCTCTCTCTCTCTCTCTCTCTCTCTCTCTCTCTCTCTCTTTCTCTCTCTCTTTATCTATCTATCTACCTATCTCTCTGTCACTCTCAAATAAATAAATAAAAATAAACAAAAAATATAAATAATATAAAAGACCAGTCTGAAATCAGCACATTAGTCCAAGGGAGGACTGCATGGATAGTTGGTAATTGAAAAGTTCACAAGAAAGTTAGCAGATATACATTTTAAGAAAATGATTATCTCTAACATTTTTTAAAAGTCCTTCTAAAGTAATTGTAGCAATTAGGAAAATTCTCAAGAGTACAAAAAAGTTATAAACAAAAAACTATGATTATTAAGTCCTTAACACATTCCTTTAATAAGATGAAGTATTAAAACTATTAAACAAATATTAAAATGCATATAAAAGTAACATGAAAAACTGTATCATCTATCCCTCATTACTCTGCCTAACAGTTTAAATTTAAAAGATTTTATTCATAGAGAAAAAAAACTTACCTTATTCAATTTGATTTCATATGTGAAAGGTATTTACCATGTACAGAGAATATACGAAGTAACTCCGAATGACTCTTTTTAGACCCTCCACTTGAAGATGTGATAAAGAGAAAGGCCATCATTGTAGGAAGGCAAAACACAAGAATGCTATCTACAAAGTGCAGGAAGCCTCTGACTTCCTAAACTGGTAAGGGTCCAGGAGCCCATATGAAAGCTGTATGGTGGCTTCACTTGCTCAAGGAAACAACAACTCACACAAGAGCTCAGAGGCCACCAAAAGCTTACCTAAGAGACAGGATTCCCAATAGCATTCTTATGGAAGGGACAAAGTCTGTGGGGGAACAGAGACAAAGAGACCTTAAGATGATTCGTGGGGTTTTATATCCAACCTCCCCCGAGTCTCTCCACTACACAGTCCTGAGTAAGCCATCACCGACGCTTCAGCTCTGTGCCATCTGATCTCGAGAGGTCTGTCCCCATGCCCACTACTCATATGTCCCCAGTGCCGTGATGGAACTCCTTGTGTGTAGGGAGCCAATGCAAACGCCATTACAAGATGGCGCTGGCTTCCTGCCAGTCTTGAGGTAAACATTTCCTTATTTAGGCAACGCCTTGGCGCCAACCTCGCTTGAGGTTGCGCATGCGCTTGACGCACCTTGTCTTAAGCCTATCCCGTGGCTCCTGGTGGTGGGTGAGCTTTGGCAGCCAATCAGTAGACGCCCCGTAGTGCTTGGCCCTATAAAAGCAGCTGTAATCCTACCCTCCTCGCCCCTCGCCATCAACTTTCCTGTTAACCAAGAGGCTCTCCAATAAAGTGTGATCGAGAAGGATCTTCGTTTGCTGGTCGTGCTTTTCCTGCTGGTCAGGGGGCTCGCCGCACTTGTGTGCCCCTGCAGTCAGTGAGCACTGGCCCCACGGGCAAGACCTGTGCAGCCAACTCCAGCAGCAGGCCAAGCATCCATTCCCCGGCAGGTCCACCTTCTCTTTTAGATCCCCTGTGTGTGTGGCTTATATTCAGCAAATATTGCCTGGAAGGGATTTTTGGTAGAGTTCCTATTGAATATCACATCCTCTTACATAAGAATGTTGTTTCTACACTGGGGAAATGGCTCACGGTTGAAAAGTGTTTGCTGCACAAGAGTTCAGGTTCCTGGAGCACACACAAAGCCATGTGAAGTAACGCATGAGCCTCTAATCCCTGCTTCAAACAAGGCGGAAAGCAAAGACTGCCACCCTGAAGTTTTCCTCTAACCTCCACACGCACCATGGTACATAATGTGCACACACAAACACACACACACACACACACATACAATCTTGCTTCTCATGGTTTAGACACAATGAACAGCCTTTGTATAAAAATATATAAGAGAGATGGGCTGGAGAGATGGCTTAGCGGTTAAGCACTTGCCTGTGAAGCCTGAGGACCCTGGTTCGAGGCTCAAATCCCCAGGACCCACGTTAGCCAGATGCACAAGGGGGCTCACGCGTCTGGAGTTCGTTTGCAGTGGCTGGAGGCCCTGGCGCGCCCATTCTCTCTCTCTCTGTCTATTTGCCTCTCTCTCTCTCTCTCTCTCTCTCTCTCTCTGTCACTCTCAAATAAATAAATAAAAATAAACAAAAAAATTAAATATATATATATATAAGAGAGGGTTGGAAAGATGACTTAGTAGTTAAGGCACTTGCCTGCAAAGCCTAAGAATACACGTTCCATTCTCCAGGTCCCACATAGCCAGGTGCAATGATGAAATGAAATGAAATGCCACACATGTCCACAAGGGGGCGCATGCGTCTGGCATTCATGCATAGCAGCTGAAAGATCCTGATGCACCCATTCTCTCTCTCTCTCTCCCCTTTTCCTCAAACTAACAATAAATAAATAAAAATATGTGTAAGAAAGAGTCAGAAATAATCTAAAAAACACAACTCCACATTAACAAAAAAAAAAAAAAGACTCCAATAGTGATCAAATTAGGGTTCCACTTGGATCCTGGTCTCTTCAGAAAATTCTAGGTTCCACCACTGTCTGTTAATTTGTATCTCTTATTCAGAGGTTAGTTCACATATCTCTCCTTTTAAGACTAAAGCTGTGGCTAGGGAGATGGCTTGGTGGCTACAGTGTTTGCCATGCAAGCATGAAGAGTGGAGCCCAGTAAAAGCCAGACCCAGCATCCTCGTGCTGAGGAGACTCAGAAAGTGAATGCCTGGAACTTTCTGGATGGCTGGTCTAGAGGGATCTGTGAACTCTGAGTTCAGTGAGACACCCCGTTTCCAAAAGAGAAAACTCAACAACTTCAACTCTGACCTACACACACACACACACACACACACACACACACACCACAAAGAATCCATCCTGTGTGGGTACGAGAGCTAATATCCTACCAGGGCCCAGCCTGAATAAATTAGTGCACAAGGTCATGGTTTAAAATTTACAGACTCAGGTCTTAACTAATTTATGAATGGCTTTATTAATTTTGTAGTACTGATGATCAAACCTTAGGCTTCATACATGCTAGACAATCACCCTACCATTGAGCTATATCACCATCTCTTTTTTATAACTTTTTTGAGGCAAAGCTTTACTTAGTTCTCCCAGTTGGAGGTTTAATTTTTGTAATGCTAATTAATGGTTTCACGAAAATCACCACTGGCACAAGGATACTGAGGGTCCTAGACTCCATGGATTGGAAGTCATGATCTCTCTTTGAAAAGTTTTGCAAAATTTCCATTTTGTCTTGATTTGTATTTTCTTAAGGGTTTTGTACCACAGTCCTCATTAGTTTACACAAAGGGTCTAGGTAACCTTAGCGACTAGAATCACCGCTGCATCCCTTCACTGTTTGAAGAATGTGATGCTTACTTGATTAGGACTCACGTAAAATGCTAAATAAGAACAACAAAAAACGTCACAGTTTTCTGTCACAGGAGACAAGTTCTTTTCAGTCTACGAATAAGTTCTATACATACATGTACAAGTACGTTGTACCCTGTTGCCCTGGGCCCGGCGTCTGTCATGGAGCATTCCTACAACGTGCTGTTTTCTACTCACATGAAGTCACGCTTGGGCGCTGGGAAGCCTGTGTTACCTGGTGCTGGTTATCACAGTTGCTGGCTCAGAAGGACAAAGCACAGATTGGTAGGCTCGACTCGGGCACAGTTGGTGCCATTTCTCAGCACTCACACTTGATGACCTGCTAGAATGTGTTCTCTGAGCCCTCAGAGCACAGGCTGGCAGGCAGGCTGGCAGATGTCGCCACTTAAGGTTCAGTTGTGGACCAGACTACAGTCTTCCTGAGAGATATTTTATGTTCCTTTCTTTCTCCTTCCTCCCAGAGCTCTGTGTAACAAATGCAACAGAGAGCCTTTCCTTTCTATTTTATTTTTATTATTTTGGTTTTTCGAGGTAGTGTCTCACTCTAGCTCAGGCTTAACTGGAATTCACTACATAGTCTCAGGGTGGCCTCGAACTCCCGGCGATCCTCCTACCTTGGCCTCCCGAGTGCTGGGATTAAAAGCATGTGCTACCACGCCCGGCTCCTCTACATACTTTTAAGCTTTCCTTTTTTTATTCCCCTTGGAATATCTTGCAGATCTGTTTTGTAAATGTGAATATTGGCCACCTGTGAAGATAAATTTAATGTACAGAAAGCTGATAGAAAAAAAAATATATAAAGCTTACACCACGCTTTAGCGTCATTCAACAATAAATACACTCAATCAATTTAAAATAATGTTACTAAGCACCGTTAAAATGATGCTACTAAGCACTGTTTTGTAAAGTATAAAACCTCTTTATAGCCCCCTTTCCAAAGCTCATCTGTCCCTAACCTGACTTCAAGAGAAAAGTTGGGAAGCTCATAAAACTACATTTTTGCAGCTTCAATGCCTGGATCGCCGAGCTTTATCTAACTTCCGTCTCCATCTAGGATCTGAACCGTGTTGTTTGTGAGAAGCTCTCCCTTGGGCACTGATAATGGGACATCAGAGTGCCTTCCTGCCTGCATTCACTTTCCAATAGTTCTTCATTTAAAAAAAAAAAAATCATGGCAGGGAGAAGGAAATGGTATGTTTTTCCAGGTGGAGAGTTTCATCTATTTGGTATTTTTTACAGACATTTTTAAATATCATACTTTTATTGAGAAAGTATCCCCGGACTACTTCTCTATAAAACAGCTCTGTGAGGACAATATGATTGTCCTGTCAGCAAAATGAAAACTATTCCCAAATGTGGTGGTTTGATTTCAGGTGTTCCCCATAAACAGGTGTTTGTTTGGGAATTAACACCTCCTGGAGGCAGTGTATTGTTGGAGGGCAGGCTTGTGGGCATTATAGCCATTGGCCCCTTGTCAGTATTTGGCACACTCTCCTGTTCTTGTCCACGTTATGTAGGCCAGGAGATGATGTCCACCCTCTGCTCATGCCATCGTTTTCCCCTGCCATCATGGAGCTTCCCCTTGAGCCTGTGAGCCAAAATAAACCACTTTTCCCCAAAAGCTGCTCTTGGCCGAGTGATTACTGCTGGCAATGCGAACCAAAGCCCCGAGCTTCCCTGAAAACGGCTGCTTCCTGGGTGTCGGGTCCCTCTGATGGTGCTAGAGTACTTGTGAACAAACACGGTCACCCCATGGCCCCAAAGATCCTGAAAAATCTGGTCTCTGCCAACAATTCCAGGCCTATCTGCCAGTATGCACCCCGTTGCAGTCAGCTTGGCATTACTGAACAAACATTCAACCAGACACAGCTTACGGGAGGAAAGGACGTTGCTCTTTGTTTGTTTCAGGCTTACAAATGGTGGAAGAAGCTGGCTTATGTCCATTCATCCAAGGAGAGAGACACTTCCAACAGCCAGTGCCACAAAGCAGTACGAAGAGCCAGAGCTCTGAAAACCGCACTCCACACCTCAGGGCTAAATGCATGATCTGCCCCCAAACACACCGGAAGGCTAGACTCCAAGAACAGCCCCCAGCGCCACCTCTTCCAACTGGTCTGCTGGAGACCCAAGTTATAAGCTCAGTTCCTTTTGTTTTTAATACTTATTTATTTATTTAAGAGACAGGAAGAAAGAGGCAGGGGAAGGGAGGGAGGTAAATGGGTGTACCAGGGCCTCCTGCCACTGCAAACAAACTCCAGACACATGTGCCACTTTGTGCAGCTGGCTTTCTGTGTGTACTGGGAAATCAAACCTGGGCCATCAGGCTTTGCAAGCAACTGCCTTTCACCAGCGAACCATCTCCTCACCTCATATGCTCAATTCGCGCAAAAGCTCCTGAGTCTGTGAGGTCATGCATTCAACACCACACACCCCTTCTCTCTTAGGACCACATTTGAGCTGCCCAAAGTGAGCTTTCTGTAAGTACCTTCTGCTCTCTTTTCGTTTTCTAGAACCAACCTTCCAGTCCCTTATTTTTTTCATCCCCCCGCCCCCCAAAAAATATGGCTAACTCCTGTGCCTACTCTATACTTCATCCTCAATCTCATTTCTCTAAGAAAACAAAATTTTTTTTGATCTGCCATCTGAGCCCTACTTGGAGTTGAGACGTGTGTCTGCGTGATCCCAAGGGAAGAGTTTCTCAGCATGCATGTCTACGCTATGGTACGTACTGAATCTTAGTGGTATCTTGCTTACGCAGACAGACCAAGATCTGCTCTTACAAAGCTTATTATAACCTGTAGAGGAAGCTCCTGTTACCACTTCATCACAACACACAAATCATTACTAAGTCCAATTATGACGCCTGGATTCAGAGAGCACAGAGAAGTCCAGGATGAATTGGTAAAGGTTCCCAACTTTACCTTGGAAAAGAGGAAGGGTTTCCTAAGCAAAAAATAAAAATAAAATAAGTTTTCTTAGAGAAGTGAGATTAAGGGTGAAGTACAGAGTAGGCACAGGAGTAAGCCAGATTGGGGGGGCAGTTAGAGAACCTTGTCTTTTCAGATGTCAGTGACCATGGGATGACTCAGAAGGCACCATGGTGCTGAGAAGAAGTGACAGAGGAGTCCTCAGCACTGAAATATCTTGATCACACCTTCCAAGGCTCATGGTTCATTGTGGAAGAGGTGGCAGAAAGAATGTAAGAGCCAAAGGAAGGATAGGACTCCTTACAACGCGCTCCTCCAGACACAAAATGACCTGGATATCCATGACCTCACAGTGCCTGACACTACCTACACAAGACCATCATAAGAGGAGGAAAAGACCATGACATCAAAATAAAAGAGAGACTGATTGAGAAGAGGAGGGGATATGATGGGGAGTAGAGTTTCAAAGGGCAAAGTGGGGTGGGAGAGGGAATTACCATGGGATATTGTTTACAATCATGGAAGTTGTCAATAAAAATATATTTAAAAATTAATTTAAATGAAATAAAGCCTATGAAGCAATTGATGTAACCTTAGATCCACTACTTATACAAAGATAAGGTTTGAATGCTGGCATTATTAGTCCCAGGAATATTAGACATTTTTTCAGATCTAGAGATATGATATACACTGCCCTTAATTTGCAAAAAGGAATATGCTCCTAGCTGCTATCTATAAAAAAGAGAAATTAAAAATAGAAAAACTAGATGCTCAGAAATAATTTGTTTTCATTTTCCTATGGTAATTCCTACATTGATTTCAGAATGTGTAACTTCACTTTTCAAAGGATTTTAACAGCATGGTTTGAAGTCATGATCCCTACACAGACAGAACTTATAAGAATGAGTTCATGAAAACAAATGATCATAAATGTTGGCGGGGATGTGGAAAAAAAGGAACCCTTCTACACTGCTGGTGGGAATGCAATCTGGTCCAGCCATTGTGGAAATCAGTGTTGGAGGTTCCTAAAACAGCTAAAGATTGATCTACCATATGACCCAGCTATAGCACTCCTAGGCATATATCCAAAGGACTCATCTCATTTCCTTAGAAGTACATGCTCAACCATGTTTATTGCTGCTCAATTTATAATAGCTGGGAAATGGAACCAGCCTAGATGTCCCTCAACAGATGAGTGGATAATCAAGATGTGGCACATTTATACAATGGAGTTCTACTCAGCGGTAAAGAAAAATGAAGTTATGAAATTTGTAGAAAAATGGATGGACCTGGAAAGTATTGTACTAAGTGAGGTAACCCAGGCCCAGAAAGCCAAGCACCACATGTTCTCTCTCATATGTGGATCCTAGCTACAGATGACTGGGCTTCTGCGTGAGAATGAAAATACTTAGTAGCAGAGGCCAGTAAGGTAAAAAGGAGACATAAAGGGTAGAGAAAGGAAGGGAGAAGGATACTTAATAGGTTGATATTGTATATATGTAATTACAATGATTGTAATGGGGAGGTAATATGATGGAGAATGGAATTTCAAATGGGAAAGTGTGGGGGTGGGGAGGGAGGGAATTACCATGGGATATATTTTATAATCATGGAAAATGTTAATAAAAATTAAAAAAAAAAGAATGAGTTCAAAACGTTCACTTATAAGCATCTGTGACCTAAGCCTACAAATAAATGCATTTCCATTCACCAGGTACCTCTCTCCAATACTGACTGACACCTTTCCCACACTGTCTCCAAAGCAAGGGACTCAAGGCTGATGTTCAAGGAGAACCAGGCTCAACCATGAGTCCCAGGTTTGGACACAGAACCCAGCTCTTGTGCAAGGATGTGGCCTCACTGATGGTACAGCGATGAGCTTCTTGTTGAGAGTGGCCCTGGCGGACAACAGTAGTCCAGTGACATCTTGGCTCTGCTGCTTACAAGAAACCCACAGGACCAGGACTGTAGAAGGGTCCCTTGGTCTCACTCATTCCCCACATTCAAAACACAATTAACAATGCCTCTTCTGAAACCGCAGTGGGCTTTCAATGAGATACAAATAATCTATGTCTCTTTGAGATATTGTACATAGTGTGCTTAGCTGATTGTATTTCATCTTCTTCCCTTAATAACATACTGTTACAGGAACAGAAAAGCATTAGCGACAAAACTAAGATGAGGCTGTAGAATATAGAAAATGAATGAATTCAAGGGTACTGCAGTTTATAACATGTTTCTAATAAAAATAACAAGTATTAAAATAATGATGAGCTGGAGAGATGGCTTAGCAGTTAAGTGCTTGCCTGTGAAGCCTAAGGACCCCGGTTCGAGGCTCAGTTCCCCAGGTCCCATGTTAGCCAGATGCACAAGGGGGCGCACGCGTCTGGAGTTCGTTTGCAGAGGCTGGAAGCCCTGGCGCGCCCATTCTCTCTCTCTCCCTCTACCTGTCTTTCTCTCTGTGTCTGTTGCTCTCAAATAAATAAATAAATAATTTTTAAAAATATTTTAAAATAATGAGGATGAGTGGGGTGATTGGTGGTGATTTTTTTTTTTTAATAGAACTGTCATTTAATAGCTGGAAGCCATCTTTTGCTAGCAATCGCAAGAGCTAGGAGCCAGGAATTCTATGCAATCCTGAAATCTTTGGATGAAAGGGGTTTTTTTTGTTTTCAATTAAATTTATGAGATAAGTTTCAGAAACTAGAAAATTGGGAAGAGAAAAGCAGAGACAAAGAGTGTGTGCACTGTAGCTGCTGAGATCCTGGGCAGGAAGATGCATTCCAGACCCAGGATTGTAAGCCAGGCACAGTTTACTTCAGTTACGAGAGCTCACTGGAGACCTGGGTTCAAATCATACCTTGCCTTTGGCAAACTAGCGCATCTCCTGGACTCAGTTTCCCACTCTGAAGTCCATCAACACAAGTGCTGTGGTAAATGAACAAGTGGTATCCAACAGCTGAGAAGAGCTGTGCACAGTTAGCTGTTATTAATAGATAATTAATAATGAGAAATAACTGCAGTGATGCCCAATAGATGGTAAGTGCTTTGCATACTTAGCTATTATTAATTCTGGCTGTTTAAAGTGTCATTTTGAAATGCCACCAGGTAAAAGGCTACACAGGTAGAAGGCGAAATGACACAGACAAAAAGAGCCCAGATGTGGGTGAGATGGGAGGAACTCAGAGTATCTATTCTACCTCATTTCACTTGTTTTTATTTTTAGTTAATTAATTTATTTATTTGAGAGAGATTAAAAGTGGGGAGAGAGAGAGAACGGATGCACCAGGGTTTCTAGTCCCTACAGACTAACTCCAGATGCATCAGCCCCTTTGTGCACCTGGCTACATGGGTACCGGGGACCCAAACCTGGGTCCTTGGACGGTGCAGACAAGCGCCTTAACTGCTCAGCCATCTCTCCAGCCCTCACTTGGCTTTTGAGAGCAGAGTGCATACTGTGATTTAATAGACGTTAGTTTGGACTTCCCGTCAAGATGGCAGATTCATTACCATGCTAGGGCTCCAGGGGTGAAACCAGGCAGGAAGTGGGGGGCCGGGGCTCCAGTGCTAGTTGGTCGTAAAGAGCCTCCACTGGGTGTGCAGGGGGGTTGCATAGTTGAGAAGCTACCGATTCCTGTAGGTCTCGGGCACAGTTAGGGGGCAACCACAGGCTGGGGTGGGCTGGTGCCTAACGTGGCCTGCTGGGTTCAGGTGGGCAGGGCAGTCCTCCACACCCCGTGCGCTCTACAGAACTACAGCTACTTGATCTTTGACCGAGGAGCCAACGACATTCACTGGAGAAAGGACAGCATACTCAACAAAAGGTGTTGGTCAAAGCGGATAACCACACGGAGAAAAGTGAAACTGGACCCACTCCAACCGCCACGCACACAAATGAACTCCAGATGGATTAAAGACCTCAACATAAGACCTGAAACTCTTAATTGTCTGGAAGAAAAAAAAGGGGTGAGCACTCCACAAGATAGGAGTAGGGAAAGACTTCCTGAGCAACACCCTAATAGCCTACGAAATTAAACAATCACTCAATCAGAGGGATCTCATGAAGCTGAAAAGCTTTTGTGCAAACATCATAACCAGAGCCAAAAGACTATCCACAGAATGGGAGAAAATCTTTGCCAGCCAGACCACTGACAGAGGCCTAATATCTAGAATGTACAAAGAACTACAAAAAAAAAAAAAAAAAAAAAAAAAAAAAAACGAGCAAAAAAAAAAAAATCCACTCAGAAAAAAAAAAGGAGCAGGGGCTGGAGAGATGGCTTAGCAGTTAAGGCACTTGCCTTCGAAGCCTAAGGACCCAGGTTCAATTTCCCAGTACCCACATAAGCCTGGTGCATAAGCGGGCACATGCGTCTGGAGTTTGTTTATAGTGGCTAGAGGCCCTGGTGTGCCCGTTTTCTCTCTATCTTTCTCCCTCTCTTCCTCTGTCTGTTTCCTCTCATTAGGAAAAATGAACTATATCAACAGGGAAGCTCACCAGACTACCTCCCCATTTTTTTCTCTGCAAGGATCATTTTGTGAAGGCAAAGCCAGGCTAGTGAAAAAAATATGGTGGATAAATATTAGTTACTGTGGCGTCTGGGCTTGAAAGGATTGGAGAATAATTCAGCGAACTCTCTCCCACGATATTGTAAATACAGTGTATTCTGTCAGGAGAAAAGACTGCACGACCGAGGAAAAGACATTCTTTACACTTCAGCTTAACCAATTCAGAGTAAGATTATTCACCTACTTTGCAGAATGCACTCCATAGTTACTTGACCTAAACAAACCATTTGAAATTTAGCAATTAAAGAGGCAGGTTAACTTTAGAAGGGAAAGAACAGTGGAGTCCCTGTGGTTTTCTTCGACACTATATGAAAGATATACTCAGACCTTGCCTTGTGAGGGCATGCTCTGTGTGTGCGCACGCATGTGCACGTCTGTGGGAAGCATGTGATATAGCCATGTAGCCACACAGAACACCACAGGTATCATGGGAACCAACTATTTAAACTTCACCATGAAGACAACATATGAATTAAAAAAATGCCTCACTGCCTTTTTTTCCCTACTTGTTTTTCAAGAAAAGAAGCAAAACTAAAAGAGCTGAAAGGCAAGGCAACAGAAGGACAGAGAAGGAAGTGAAAGACCAAAGTAATATACTATGATGGAGTTCAAGAAGTCCTACCAACCCAGAGATCCAGAGACAGAGGCTCCCCAGACCTCATCACTGAAGTAGACCTAAAACGCACCCAACACGGCTCAGGGAAATTCGCAGAAAAGGGGGCAGAAAGATTGTTAGAGCTACAAGTTGGGACATTATGCACAAAGTCATTGCTTCTTCCCCATAACTGACGGCTAACCCCACAATGCATGACCCACAATCCCCAATGAGAGGGGTTGGGGAGAACAGGGAGAAGGCTAATGATGGTACCAACATGGCTGTACACACGCTGTGTACATAACTGATAAAAAGAAATTGAAAAAAGAGAGAGTATCACCATGGAGGGCCATTCAGGATACACAGAGAACCCAACACTGCAAACTCCATACCATTCTTCTTGTTCCTGACAAATGCTTACAAGGAAAACAGTTGAAGCCAGAGAATGTGAGATAGAAATGGTAAATAGAGATGAGTAAATATAAAACACATTATAAAGTTCCATCTTCCTTGAAAAGCCCAGAGGCAGAGGACCTGGAGCCTGGGAACCCACCACCTGCCAATGTCCTCCTTCTCGTGCCAAACTCCTCCTATCTTGTTTCCAGCGGAAGTGAGGAAATGAATGAGAGACACACCAACCTGAATGTAGAGTAAGGGAACGCATGCCCATGTCTGCCCTCAGCCAGAGACCGCCCAGCTCTGCTGAATCGGGAGTTTAGTTCTCCAGGGCCACACGAGGCCTGGTGACAGTGATGTGATGTGAGACTTGCCTCCGAGATCTAGTCCAATCCCGAAAGATATTTTGGGGAAAAGAATCACAATTCTAATTTGGTGTGGGAAATACTATTCAACTATAAAAACGCTAAATTCTCTCATCAAAAGCCCTTGCTGGGAGCAGTGACGCACACCTTGTATCCCAGCACTCGGGAGGCAGAGGTAGGAGGGTTGAAGTGAGGAGTTCAAAGCCAGCCTGACACTTTGTAGTGAATTCCAGCTCAGCCTGGGCTAGAGTGAGACCATGCCTTTAAAAAAAAAAAAAAAAAAAAGGTAAGGAAATCTCTTTTACATTTCCATAAAAGAACAGGAGTCAGAGAGAGCAGTCTCTACTGGCGACCTTCAGAAATTCACCATTTGCCTTGCCCAGATCCACCATGAACCTTGAATGTTTATTTTAACATGCTTCAAGCATGCTGCCTTAAGAGTATGAATTTTCAACAGAGCCCTTAGATTCCAAGCTCTTTTATTATAACTACTTTTCTAAAATACTTTGCCACTCTGGCCAAGAGGGACCCAAAGAACTCAGGTAACTGGAACATTCAGTAGATTTTCTTGTTTTACCTTGTTCTGCAAACACACGGTTTATCCTTTCTTAGCTCCATTAATACCTAACACTTTTTTGCCTGACACTGCAGAGAGGAGCTATTTTAATCTGAAGCCTCTAAAGTATCTATCAAGAGTAAGAGCCAGAGAGCCAGATGCAGTGGCACATGCCTAGAAACCCCAGCACTCAAGAGGCTGAGAGTAGAGCCACCTATTCTAAGCCAGTCCACGCTATATGGCAAGAATGTTTTCAATGACAAAAAAAGGCAAGAAGGAATAGGAGTTATTATACCAAATACAGCATAATTTTGTATTCAGGAATTGGCACCCTTAACCATTCTGCATAAATGCAAACTCAAAGCTCAAAAAAAAAAAAAAAAAAAAGAGGGGGCTTTTCATTACAGGCTTTTCTGAAGAGGCTAATGAAAAGTGAAAGGTGTAAATAAAAGAGAAAACATGCCGTGATTCTTTCTATCCCTTTCCCTGAATACTCAAAGCCCTCCTCTCTCAGATCTTTCCATCCTTCCATCACCAGCATCAAGTCACTGTACAATTGCAGGCATCACTGGCCTCTTGACAGCTCCCCATGGCCTCCTGTCTCCTCTGTCAGCGACACCCCCTTCTCCGTTCAACCACCTCTGTGGCTTCCTGCCATGCCCTGGAGCCCACTCCTCACCTCTACACCTGGCCATCCTTCATGTTCCTCTCTCCTTCTACAATCCCGTTCCCAGATAACATAGGACCACCACCCTGGGTGGGTAGCAAGGGAAGGGAGAAATCACGCATTAGCTCTCTGATACTGACACGTAAATTCAGCTGGTAGATATATTTTATTTAGCCTGTGATGCTTTTCAAAATATATTAACTGCCAAGTTTTGAGAAAGTGGGAGACTTCACACAAAAGTCTAAGTTTTGGGGGCTCCTATGAAGGAATATAGCAGTTCTGTCTACACTGCTTCTCCCCAGAGTCACGGAAACAGCCGTGGCTGTGGGGCATCTGCTCTCTCACGACTACGTGGGTTCCCTGGGCGCACCGTGGCCTCACCAGACACTCTTTATCCACTGGCCTCACGTCGGTGCCCCTGTGGGCAGTAGAGTTTTGAGTCTTGATATCCCTGCTATGAATTAATTTTGTTCGACAGAAATTTAATGTGTCACATTTGTCATTTTCAATTTTCTAGTCCCCACGTTTTTGAAACTTAAGACAAACCAGGTAAATTCGTTGTAAGATATTTAATTTTAACCCAACATATCCAAAATACTGTTGCCACACGCAAACCCTATGAAAGATCGGTCGTGGAAGACTTCCTTCTTTTCCTTACGCAGCGCTTCAGTGTGCATGCCATTCTCTACTTACAACGCTCTCACATTCGAACCGTCCACATTTCCAGAGTTCGACAGTCACCACTGGCTAGTATGGGACGGCACATCTCTGGGTGGTGAGGGGCTAGTCACACACCTAAAACCTGCTAAACACAGACAGAACACTGGTATGGAAGAAGAGACAGAGAAAGAAGGAGGCGGGCAGAAGGAAGGTGACAGAAGGAGGGACGTGAAAGCATGGGTACTCTGAGACATCTGCAAGAGAGGGCAACGGAGACACACAGATAACGAATGGTACTCCACGCAAAACCAGTTCCGTTACAGTCACCTACGGGAGGAAACTTCTTCAGAAGGAAATGCCGTTAACAAGTGCTGCAGACTCTCTGGAAAGAGGCTTTGGTGATTCATAATTAGGCTCAGCCACAGACAGGGGGTCACCGTGAACCAACTGGACAACTCTCTGAACTCGACTGCACATACCCAGCTCCAGAGAGGCAGCGGAACAGACCAAGCTGGTCCTCCAGGTTCATGGCTAAGCCTGGCATTTTGGTCTGAGTGGTTGGGGGCACAGGGATTGTAATATCAGATGATGAGCACAGGATGCAGAAGGATGTTACGACGCAGCAGGTCAAGGAGTGGGTGGAGGAGAAACAGCAGTGAAGCAAGCGGGGAAGTGTTTTGAGCTAAAGTGAACCAGGGTTCCAGAAAGACTCGGTGCCTCTCCGAGGACTTTCCAGCCAGAATTAGGAAACCAAATATGCAGACTCGGCATCTGGGACCAGAGGTGCAAGTGCAAAATTAAACACGCCAAGTCCAAGTAGCACCAGGAAATGTAATCTTTATCCAGGGACTCAGAAAGAGGACTCCTCCATGCCCAGGAGAGCACAGGACAGCCATCATTCAATGGGTTGTGGCGACCTCCCCGGATGCCCAAAGCCGTGAACCAAAACTAACATCTCAGCTGGGTGAAAGCAGTGTCACCAGCCAAGAAGGAGGGATGTCAAAGGCTGGAAGACACGTGGTATCAGGGAAGCCATTCACGAAGCCATGGAGTAACTCTGCAGCTTTACCAGAGTGCAAACCCCTGAATACCTCAGCCATCCGCTCATCCCTTCATTGAGGAACCCTGTGTGGAGGAGCCCTACCCTGGACTGTCCTTCAACACTGATTCACAGGGCAGTTGTACTAAGGTTTGCCAAGGTCTACTCTAGCAGTGCCATGGAGGGAAAGGACAGAAGCTCAGGCCTAAACAAGCTAGGTTCAGACTGCTGCTATTGGAGGAGAGAAAACAAGACAGCAGAAGATGCAGTGATCTGAAAACCAGCCAGAGGTCTATGATCTGTGTGGTCCATGAAGAATGGAAAACAAGGCATATGATATATCTCAAAAGATATGTCACAGGAAAATGAGCTATTGAAAAGGCAGTGTGCAGAGAACTTTTAATCTCATTATATTGAAAATATGATTTTTAAAAAAAATATTTTATTTTCATTTATTAATTTCAGAGAGAGGGTGACAGAATGAGGCAGATAAAAAGAGAGAGAATTGGGCTGGAGAGATGGCTTAGCAGTTAAGGTGCTTGCCTGCGAAGCCTAAGGACCCATGTTCAACTCTCCAGGCCCCACATAAGCCAGGTGCACAAGGTGAAGCAAGCACAAGATCGTACATGTGCACAAGGGGGCTTATGCGTCTGGACTTCAATTGCAGTGGCTGGAGGAAACGGCATGCCAATTCTCTCTCTTTCTATCTCTCACATTAAAAAAAAGCCTAGTCCATTGGGCTTGCCTCAAAAAATAAAAATAAAAACAGAGAGAGAAAATGGGCATGCCAGGGCCTCCAGGCACTGCAAACAAACTCCAGACACATGTGCCACCTTGTGCATCTGGCTTATGTGAGTCCTGAGGAATTGAACCTGGGTCCTTTGGCTTTGTAGGCAAGTGCCTTAACTGCTAAGCCATCTCTCCAGCCCTGAAAACATAATTTTCAGGTTATGCTCAGACTAAAGTCAAATATAAATATTTGGAAACTTTAGAGAAATCTAAATTTTTTGGGGAGAGAGCAAGCACTTCCCACACCTGATTTATAAAAAGCCATGTGAGTTAAAAGAAAGGTTGATGGTGGCAAGGAAATTAAAATGGCACATAAACTTAATGATGCAGATAAAAGTCAGTACTTTAATGGTAATAACAAATCAAAACCCCCCACATACAGTAAGATTATTTGCCAAGTAAAGAAATGGAATGAGAAAACAAAGTCTCCCTTTGAATTCAACATTTAACTTTACACATGTAATGTGTAAATGTAAGTATGTCACATATTGGTCTTCTGTATTTTTCGAAAACAACTAACTTTGAATGAAGCAAGGTTATAAAGTCTTATGTCACTAACATGAAACAGATCTCGAAAGCCAGTATTCAAATAGTGCCCCTCAGTTATCAGAATGATTTCCTTGGCATGCTAGGTGTAGCAAGCAAAAGAAACATGTAATCTTAGGCAGTTTTGAATGGCAAAAAGAAAAGTCAAAAAAAGTTTCTGATTTTAAAAGTATAACCCAAACAGACAGCTGCTGGGCTATTTAAAAGAGATACGCACCAAGAAGAAAAGAGCACACAAACCTGAGCCTTAGGTAGTATCAGAGCTTGCAAAGTCACCTACACTGGGGCTTCTTAAGCTTTTCCCACTCCTTTTCACTTGAGAAACTGTTATGTGATTTCAAGTACATAAGTGTACAAAATAGGTATACAAACAAAACATTGCATACAGAAATACATTTTAAATAATTATTTATTTCTTTGAGAGAGAGAGAAATAGGCAAAGAGAGAGAGGGACAGAGAGAGAGGATGGGCGTGCCAGGCCCTCCAGCCACTGCAAATGAACTCCAGATGTGTGCACCCCCTTGTGTATCTGGCTTATGTGGGTCCAGGAAATTGAACCTGGGTCCTTTGGCTTTGCAGGCAAGTGCCTTAACCGCTAAACCATCTTTCCAGCCCAAGAAATATATTTTGTTTTGTTTTGTTTTTTTGAGATAGAGTCTCACTCTATCCCAGGCTGACCTAGAATTCACTATGTAGTCTCAGGGTGGCCTCAAAATCACAGCGATCCTCCTACCTCTGCCTCCCGAGTGCTGGGATTAAAGGCATGTGCCACCATGCCCAGCTCCAAGAAATATATTTAAAAATAATTGCTTGCCATACATTAGTTTGTCCTTTGTCAAAAGACAAAATCAAATTTGTATACTAATGAGATCAATATGCTTATTTATTATTACGGAAAAAATTAGGTTAAGTATTTGTTACTGAAAGACAGAGTATCTTCAATGATTTTCAGAGTTTACTGGCAGTTTGATTTTATAACCACCAGTGCTGAGACTGCTGTTTTGCCCACATACATAATGCAAAATCAGAAGTCCGTTTAGGGCCATTTCAGAAATTGTTGAAAATTCTTTCCTAATTCCAAGTGAAAGATTTACTTAAATCTGTGCCAACATGTTCCTGGCAGCATTTGTAGGTATAGAGTGCTGTTAATGGCATGCACCATGATAAGCCCACATGTGCATTCAGAACACAGGCTGCCAAGAAGTCATGAAATGCTACATTGAGGAATGTGTGGATTCATGACACATTCGGCTTCAAATTAATTTTTTGGTTGTTTCATGTTCAGAAACCTTTTTCTGTTGTCAAATTTTTTGGTGGCCCTCATACTCTTTTATGCAACCTCAGACGGGGCTGTGCCAGGCAGTTTAAGAAACTGGAGCTTCGGGCTGGTGGGATGGCTTAGCGGTTAAGGTGTTTGCCTGCAAAGCCAAAGGACCCAGGTTCGATTCCCCAGGACCCACGTTAACCAGATGTGCAAGAGGGTGCACAAATCTAGAGTTTGTTTGCAGTGTCTGGAGGCCCTGGCACATGAACGCTCTGTGTCCCTCTCTCTCCCCCCTTCCTCTCTTCCTCTCTGTTTATCTGTCAAGCAAATAAACAAAAAAAGAAAAAGAAAACAGGAGCTTTGACATCCTATTTACCCTTGAGTAATTTAAGATTCACAAATATTTAAACCATTATGAGCAAAGGAACTATGTATGCAACATGTTTTTCTGGGGTGGCAAAAACATTCCACTCACTCTTCCTTGATACTATGTACCTACTTGTTAAAAGTCATCCATAGAGCTGGAGAGATGGCTTAGCAGTTAAGTGCTTGCCTGTGAAGCCTAAGGACCCCAGTTCAAGGCTCAATTCCCTAGGACCCATGTTAGCCAGATGCACAAGGGGGTGCACACGTCTGGAGTTCGTTTGCAGTGGCTGGAGGCCCTGGCGCGCCCATTCTCCCTCTCTCTCTCTGTCTCTCTCTCTCTCTCTCTGCCTGTCTTTCTCAAATGAATAAATAAAAATTGAATAATTTTTTTAAAAAAGTCATCCATAGCCAGGTGTGGTGGCTCATGCCTTTAATCCCAGCACTTGGGCAGCAAAGGTAGGAGGATCGTCATGAGTTCAAGACCACCCTGAGACTACATAGTGAGTTCCAGGTCCAGGTCAGCCTGGGCTAGAGTGAGACCCTGCCTCGAAAAACAAAACGAAGCTAAGAAGTCATACATAATGGTTCACCACTGTATGCATCTGAGCTATTTTTACATCACTGCCAGTAAAATAATTTATTTTTAAACCAAAGGAGAAAGAGTGTCAACACTCCTTGCTATATTTTTTTCAACCCTTCATTCATTGGTAATGGCAGAAGTCACACAAGTTCAGCCCTCTGCTCAGCGACTGCTACATTTCAAGCCAGTCTTCCACAACATCTAAATAATAATGTTGTCACTTGTAGATTTCTAGCTCCACCAAAACTGCCTCATACACAGCCTATCAATTAAAGGTTAAAGACAAGACTACATCCCAAGGAAACCTCTCACGTCTTACTTTCTTTGGAATAACCTGGTAGTTCTGCCAGCTGTACAATGCCACCGTGCCTTAATCACTACTTTGCACAGTACTCCAAACCGCACCCTCTCTCGCTTTGAATCTGAATGGTGTCACTTCTGATATAACTGAAATTGCTCTTAAGGGAATGATTTTAGCGCCATTAGATGTGTTAATGGTGTTAGCTATTTAATTTGGGAATTAGGTTTTAAACTCTGTTCCTTTACTCCCCAGATATGTTCTTTGAAGCAATATTTAAGTGCCTAAAAAATTACCCCCATTTATCTTTGGGAGTTTTTTTTTTTAACACATGCTGTTCTGAAAGGTCAGGTAATTAATAAAATATGGTTTACTTGACATATAGTGTTTAAATATTTTTTTCTACTGCTTATGTTACATGAGTCTTGGGGACTTCATCGTAAGTATGGATACAGAAGCCTCACTGTATGTCAGAAACATTCCTGTCACACACCCAACAATTGACCCATTCCTCTTTTCTCCTCTCTGGAGGCAATTTTGTTAAAATGAACTTTCAAAAGAGAAAAGTAATAAAAGATAAACATTCATAAATACACATGCTTTCATTCAGCTATCAAAAAAAAAAAGGAACATGCTCATTCCTCGCTTTTTTTCTCAAAATCCGGACTTTCTGATTCTAGCAAAATATAATTTTAGTAACTCATCAAGACAGAATACATAAAATTGGCATAGTTTTTGATCTGCACACAAATTGAGACAGCATCTTTCCCAACTGTGTTACAAAAAATGAAATGCATCTGGTATGAAAATATGGCCCAACACGTGAACAATAATCAGTAGAAAGAAAGGTCTTCTCTTTCTTTCTCTCTCTCCCTTCCTTCCTTTTTTCCTGCAGCAAAGCATCTTAAATATTGCAGGGCATTAGCAACTCTGCTAGTGCGTCTCAAAGCTTTGTGAGAGAGCTGGTGGGAACAGGGGAGGGAAAACACGCTTTGTTCACTTTTAATCAGTGTTCATCGGTGACTTCTAGATCTCTTTCCTCCAGCAATCCAGAATGATTTTTTTTTTTTTCTCTTGCTTAACAACTCTAATCTGATGTCAGAATGTTAGGCACATATGTTGTTGAAGCCTCCTGCTGGGCTTTGGGGGTAGAGAGGTGGGAAATGTGTTGTAGAACAGGGCCGATGCCAAGATCAAGCAAGAAAATAAAAACAATTTTAGCAAGTCGCTGCCTTACTTGGCACTGAACTTTCTGCGTGGAGACAAAGTTCTTACACAGAACTCATCGGAGGATGTGGCACATACTTTTACCGTGTTGGTTTTTGTGTGTCACCCTCTGTGACGGTGACAGGTGCATACACTCTGAGCTTCTCTTAAAGTCTGGGTGTCCGTGGGAGGGGGGGTGTGGTGGTGAGGGGCTAGGCAGGCAAGGAAATCCCCTGGGAGATGCTCCGGAGGGCTGGGTGCTCTGAAGCTACGCCTCCTCCCCAGGGAGCCCTGTCCCATTTCCAGGTGGCAACACCCTTTCTTCCTGTTCCCCATTCAGAGGTGAGCTGGGTGGGTTCTTTGTGCCTGAGCAGAGAGCTAGTAAGAGCACTAAAGCCATCCTCTTCTCTTGCGCAGCGGTGAGAGTGCGGATGGAATTCGTGTTTGTAAGGCAGTAAGGGAGAACGCGCTCCGCTGCTCAGAGAACAAGGCCTCTGGAGCCTCAGAAGTGGGAGACATGAACACTGAAGCCCGTCCTGGGTCTGGGTTTGTGTCCAGCAAGCCACTCAGGACTCATTCCTCTTTCATTTGATGATTTTTCACCTACATTTTTTTTAATTATTTATTTATTTATTTGAGAGCTACAGGCACAGAGAGAAAGACAGATAGAGGGAGAGAGAGAGAATGGGCGCGCCAGGGCTTCCAGCCTCTGCAAACGAACTCCAGATGCGTGCGCCCCCTTGTGCATCTGGCTAACGTGGGACCTGGGGAACCGAGCCTCGAACCGGGGTCCTTAGGCTTCACAGGCAAGTGCTTAACCGCTAAGCCATCTCTCCAGCCCCTACATTTTTACTTTGTAAAAATTTCTCTCCTAGATGGCTTAGCTATTAAGGCGCTTGCCAGCAAAGCCAAAGGATCCTGGTTCGACTCTCCAGGTCCCATGTAAGCCAGATACACAAGGTAGAACATGCATCTGGAGTTCGTTTGCAGTGGCTGGAGGCCCTGGTGTGTCCATTCTCTCTGTCCCTCTTTCTCTCTCTCAAATAAATAAATAAATAAAATATATTTTAAAAATTTCTCTCCTGAGCCAGGCAAAGCGGCCCAGCTCTGGGGAGGCTGTGATAGGATTTCCATGAGTTTAAGGCCCACCAGGGGCTGCGGAATGAATACATCAGACTAGCCTAGAGTGAGACCCCACCTCAAACAAACAAAACAACACTTTTTCTCTCACGTCTACATTCAAATGCCGGTTCCTTAATGAAAATATTCTTTAGAAGCTGATTATGCTCGACAATGGCATTTCAAATGTGATATGATATGCGACCACACATCACAGAATAAATTAGAAATGAATGTATCTAATCCACCATAGAGCTAGTTATAGGTAGCGATGGAGAGAAAACTGAGATATACAAACTTGTAAGCATCTAGTATTACCTCAGCAAAGTCATCCCAAACACTGAATGTTTAAAAGTTGTCATAGGTAGTTATAATAGGAAAAAGGTTCTAGAAACTGACTTAAGTACAAATATCTCTGTGTTGTTTACTAAACCGGTGATTCCAGACAGCTCACTTAACTGCTTTGGACATCGACTTCCTAGTCCATAAAATGAGAAGCATTTCTATCATATCACGCAACCGCACCGAGGATTGTGCAATATTAGAGAGTGCCGGTAAGATCACACACAATAATACTATTTTAGAATCTTCTCCAAAATCAGTTTAGGTCTTCATGTTTACTTAATATCCTAGGACATTTAAATAAAATTTGATAGTTTCAGAAGCATTTTGGTAAAGAGAAACAAAAATGAATTCAGAACTCTACTTTTGCTTTGAAAATAGCTTAGCTCAGTGGACTGCAACGTGACTCCATAAGCTAGCTTTCACAATCACATGACAGATATTTTCCGACATAATACAATTATTATTTGTTGCTCTATTATTATTGACAATCAAAGTTTTCAGAAAATGTCAAAAGAACCTCCCACTTCTAAACTGTACACACATTAGAATCACATGCACTCCAAAACCCATTCCTTAATTCGTGTGTATTGAATTTTTGAAATCCCTCTGAAACCATTTTTCATTATGCCTTTAAAAGCAAACAAAGAGTTCTATCCAGTACAGCTCAAGATGATAGGAAACATAAACCTATTTAGTCTTTTTGGCAAGAGTACCTCTACATAATTGGATATTTTCAAAAAGCTTCTACTAGACTATCAGGTGTGTTTTTACTGTAAGCAACTGTCTTTAGTAAAATTATATGTACTGTTTTTCTGGCTTATTTTCAGAAACAGCACTGACAAAACAACAAACTGCTAAAACTTTCAACTAAAAGTTCTTTTTCTATAGCTTGCCCTTTAGCACATGGCCTGACCTTTTTTTTTTTTTTTTTTAGCTCAGCTTTTAATTGAATTAAAATTGTGATGTAATCGTCATTTACCCTGCTCGGAGGTACAACGCAAGTTTAAAATAAACAAAGATGTATTGAGACAAAGTAGTTATTTTGGTCTCTAGCAGAATGAAACTTGTCAAAATATTTTCTGCCCCTAACAAGATTTGATACACACAAAAAGAAAGGGTCCCCTCTGTAGGACGAGGGGAGTAAAGGCCACCCTGATGCCCTGTGGGCACACAACTAAAATGTATCCGAAAAGCAGTTGAAATCCTCCGGTGCTGTCTGAATAGAGTCAGCATGATGTATAAAGTGAGGGTTTTTTTTTTTTAAGCGCGTGTTTCTGATGACAAATTTTAGACAGAGTCACTGGAACATGAAGTTTTTAGAAGGGAATACGGAGGAGCGGAGGAGTTAGCAGACAAGACTCCTGTGACAAGTCTTCCCCAGGGACGCCTCACCTGTCCGCATCACTTCTTTCATACTCCTATTCTTCCTGCTAGCCATGTACTGCAAAGGGTGTCCCCTCCGCACACCAGCCGCTGGGATTATTGGTTGTTGTTTTTTTCTTCTTCTTCTTCTTTTTCTTTTGCCACCCTAAGATTTAGCCATGCATTTGACAGGAGACCTCCAAAAAAAGACACCCACATATCTTACAACTTTCCATGGGCTGCGCAAGAAGCTAGCCTGCTTCTGACGACAGATGTCCAGCCGGCCCCCTCCCAAAGCAGTCAGGGTGGAGGGAAGTGTGAACTCCGTGGTTACCAACCACCGAGCGACACGTGAGCCCACTCCGCGGGGGAGAGAGACTGAGAACTGGAGGCGTGGTCTACGCATGGATCCCCCCTCCCCCGCCTTTCCCCCCCCGCGCCACCTGCCACTCACCTGGCCTTGGACGCGCTCCTCCGCGGCCGCCTTCTGGGGAGCCTGGGGCTCGGCGGGGCCCCGCGATGTGCCCTCGGGCGGCGCCTCCAGCAGCTGCCCCAGGCACGCCGTGCCGGGCAGAGAGGAGCTCTTCTGGTGGCACAGGTGTACCCCGGGAGCGCTCCGCCGCCGGGCATCGTCGTCGCGGGCGCGGTCCCCCCTGGGGGGCGGCTGCGGGGAAGAGGACAGGGAGGACGAGGCGGACGAAGAGGAAGGAGCCGAATCCGGGGAGAGTCCTCCGGGAGGCGTCGCCCCGGCGGAGGCGGCTGGCCCCTTCCCCGCGGGCAGCAGATGTTCTCGGATCCGGCGGCGCAGCGTGGACCCGGGCTCGGCTTTGCCCCCGCCACCGCCGCCGCCGCCGCCGCCGGGCTCCAGGGGTTCCGGCGAGGAGCAGCACAGGTTGGGTTGAGAGGAGGAGAAGACTCGATCCAGCACTTGCTTCCGTCTCTTAAAGCCGCTCCACCTGCTGCCGCTGCTCCCCACGCCGGCCAGCGCGTCCCGGGGACCCCTGGGGGGCGGCGGCGGCGAGGGCGTCGGGGTGCCCGCAGTGCGGCGCTCCGAGCCCCCCGTGCGCCCGGCCCCGGCGCCCTTGCTCTTGCCCACTCCCAGCTGCAGATTCTTCCAGAGCCGGGCCTGGAAGGAGGAGGACCCCGTCGCACGCTCGGGCTCGCCCGCCGCGGTGGCCCGAGGCTCCATCCTCCACCCCGGGGCACCTCCTCTCCCCTCCTCCTCCTCCTCCTCCGGCTTCTCCGCCCGGGCGGGCTGCGCCTCCTCCCGGAGCGCGGCGGTGGTGGCCACGGCCGGCGCAGCAGCAGCAGCAGCAGGATCCGGGAGCGCCCAGCGGCTTCAGGCCGGGAAGGATGCTGTCGCCGCCGCCGCCGCCGCCGCCCAGACTCGTGGACCGGAGTGGGGTGGGGAAATGGGGGAGCTCCGGCGCCGCCTCTTCCTCCAGCACCTTTGGGGCTGGGCGGGCGCCTGTCCCCGTGTCCTGGCCGCGCTGCCTCCTGCAAAGTTTCTAGCTCCAAACTCCAGACCACTGGTGTCCACCCACTCGTCCGGGTCGCGCCCCGTCCACCCCCCGTGGCTCCCTGTCCTCGTTTTGGAGAGGCACGGGGGCGGGGGGTGCGTGCGTCCAGCTGCGCCGGGGACCGTTCCCCGCGCCCTCCGGGCTGCACCTGTCCGCGGCCGCCTCGCCCGGTAGGCGCGCGCGCGGCTCGCACCAGCTCCGGGCGCGTCCTGCTGGAGACGAGTGGGACCTGCAACCCCGGCTGAGCAGCCCGGGACCACCCTCCGGTTCCTAGGTGGGGAGGCGAGGCAGAGGCGGGTGGAGCTGGATGGGGCTCGGAGCCAGCTTGACCTAGGTATGGGGTCGCCAGGCAGCTTGTTTCCTTCTAAGACGCCCTGTGGATAAGAGGGAGATGGATGGATCCGTGGGGGTCTGGAAAAGTCAGCCTCCTCCTCGGGGGGGCGTGGAGTCTTGGCGTGCACACCCAGCTGCCAAGTCGGCTGACTTCGGAGGGTGCTGCGCACACACCGCCGCCTCTGCCGCTGCTTGTTTGCGTATGCGCTAGTAAGTTCTCTTAAATCGGTGTTTGGCGATTTCCAAAACAATGAAGCCAGCCCTCAAAGTTTGCAGGGAGTTTGCAGGTGGTAGAGACCGACCCCATCAACGCACGGGCTTGTTCTCTGTTCGCTGAAGCGAACTGTGGTCGATTCAGTTTGTTGCAAGGCAAATCAAAAGGACTTTAAATTCATTCAGACTTGACTTCTCCCTGAGCAAAAGGTCTTTCAAAAAAAAAAAAAAAAAATTTATTTATTTATTTGCAAGCAGAGAGAGAGAAAGAGGAGAGAGGAGAGACAGAGAAAATGGGTGCGCCAGGGCCTTCAGCCACTGCAAACTTACTCCAGATGCATGTGCGCCACCTTGTGCAGCTGGCTTACTTGGGTCCTGGGGAATTGAACCTGGGTGCTTCGCGGGCAAAAGCCTTAACTGCTAAGCCACTTCTCCAGCCCCCCCCCCCACCCAAAAAAGTCTTCTGATTTTACCAGGAGTCTTCCGAAAGGCAGTGACATGATTCCCATAAATATGGGAAACATGGAGATCTCAAGCTTTGGCACCAAATGCTTGACTAAAGAGGGCAATCCCTCAGCCTTCTGGCTGGCAGTTTGCCCTGGAGGTGCGACCGGTCTCATTTTTGTTGTTGTTGTTTTTGTTTTGCTTTGATTTGTTTTGTTTCTCTTACCCTCTAACAAACAGACACCGTGATGGGCCCTGGAGATGCTACTGTGAACACGGCAGCCGGGTTTCACCCTCGTGGAGCTGGAGTTGGATTGGGGAAAGTCAGCCGAAACACTTTTTTTTAAAGTATTTTATATTTATTTATTTATTTGACAAAGAAAGAGGGGGAGAGAGAGAGAATGGGCTCGCCAGGTCCTCCAGCCACTGCAAACGAACTCCAGACGCGTGTGCCTCCTTGGGCATCTGGCTAACGTGGGTCCTGGGGAATTGAACCTGGGTCCTTTGGCTTTGCAGGCAAATGCCTTCACCCCCAAGCCATCCCTCCAGCCCCCAAACCAGAATTTTTAACAGTGAAAAGTCCTCAGGAGACAATAAGAGACTCCCATATTTGAATGGCTGTAATGGAGGACACCTGAATAAGTTTTCATTTCAGATCATTTTTATTACCTGTATATCACAAACATTGCATGGAGCATACACTAAGAGATGGTGTGCATTGTCTTCCAAAGACCACTTGTACTCAGGCTCTTGTGCTTTACTTCCTGAATCTGACAACCATCTCATAAGGAAGCTTGAGGTAAGAGTGTGTGTGTGTGTGTGTGTGTGTAAGTATGGGTTCTAGACTCTCTGAGAAGACAGAATTAGAGGTGAGACTTATAGAGGGTCAAAGAAAGCCATAGAACGATTTGACCACAGTGTTCACAGGAGGGAAAATGCCAGCAGCTGCATTAGTCATATTCACGGACAGATCCCGGCTGCTCCAAAGACGACCAATCCAGGTGACCCAGGTTGCCCAGAAATGGAGTGGAGCAAATGGGTCTTGGTAAGGTGGGTCTCCTTGCCACACTAAGGACTGTAAATGAAATGGGGCCTCATAGAGTATTTTCAAACACGGGGATAATGTGGTGTGATTTATTAATACCTCACAGACCAATTCTGAGTATGAAGTTTTAAACCAAAGGACTTAGTCCAGTGCCCAGTATATAGTTCATGATGTTGTTCTTAGTTTATGGTCACCATGCTCTGGAAAAAAGACTGGTTAAAAATTGTGGCCTGTGCTGGAGAGGTGGCTTAGCACTTAAGGCACTTGCTTATAAAGACTAAGGACCCAGTTTGATTCTCCAGGTCTCACATAAGCCACATATACAAGGTGGCACATGAGTCTAGAGTTCTTTTGCAGTGGCTAGAGTTCCCAGCACCTCACCTCTCTTTCTCTCTTTCTCTCTCTGTCTCTCGCTCTCCCTATTTTTCTCTATCTCTCAAATAAATAAATATATATTTTTAAAATCTCAAACTTTTCAAAATTTTAGTTAAGTTCCAAGTTACATAATTCAGTTTAACTATGTGGTTTAAGTGTTGCCTAACCAGTATTTATTACCTATTGGATACTTTTAAAAACTGAAAATCACAGCTGGGCGTGGTGGCACACGCCTTTAATCCCAGCACTCGGGAGGCAGAGGTGGGAGGATCGCCATGAGTTTGAGGCCACCCTGAAACTCCATAGTGAATTCCAGGTCAGCCTGGGCTAGAGTGAGACCCTATCTCGAAAAACCAAAACAAGCAAACAAACAAACAAACCTGAAAATCACCATCAAACCCAATAGAAATATTCCTGAAGGATTTGCTTGCTCAGAGCCTTGTTAGACTTTAAAAGACCCACACACTGTCATCAGAAATGTTCCCACTAACTCTGCCTCAGCCTCGTATCAGATCAATATGAGGGCATTTTCAGAGCCCTGAGGCAAACTGTCTTTTGACATCAGTAAAGAAACTGAAAGTCCCAACACCACAGAAATTACCTTAATCTAAAGCAACTCTCAAAGCCCAGGAAAGAAACTGCAACAGCCAGACCTCTTTTTCAACACTGGAAAATTCCTTTGTGGCAACCTTTTCTATGGCATGGTAGAACAGAAGCACGGGGAAGATGATTAAAGAAATGCAGGGTTACCGTATAGAATTCCAAAGAAATGGCTGCTCCGTGACACTTCTTTCCTGGGCTACCACTATGCCTCTCTCTTGATTCAGACAGCTCTGTACAATACAGCTTTCTCTTGATGGCCTTTTAATGATGCATTGATCATTGAATTTTGTAGTTTAATGTCTCTATCTTCTCTTCTACATAATTTTGTATTTAAAAAATATTCTAGGGCCTGGAGAGATGGCTTAGCAGTGAAGGCACTTGCCTGCAAAGCCCAAGGATCTCAGTTCAATTCCCCAGGACCCACGTAAGCCAGAGGTACAAGGTAGCACATGCATCTGGAGTTCATTTGCAGTGGCCGGAAGCCCTGGCGTGCCCATTCCCCCACCACCATCGCTCTCTCTCTAATAAATAAATAAAATAAAATAGAAAATATTCTAAAACTTGGAGTTATGAAATCCATATTCCCAAATAACACTTACCCACCAATATGAATTAACTCACACAGTGTGAAAAAAAACAAACATGTAATTTTTCCTAAATATCTGAAGTGGATTAGAAATGAGACTGGGTATCAAATAATGCTGACTAGATATGATTCTGCCTCCCAATGTCTTATTATATTTAAGAGAAGACAGTGCTCAAATGGAGGACTTCCCTGGAAGTATAGAAACTGACTTTTGAAGTCGTTTGCCCAAGAGTGGGCTGGCCTCTTGGCAGAGCTGAGCCTGAAAGAAGGAAAACTGACCCTTAGAGTCATTTAAGCCAAGAGTGAACGCTTCTGCTGACCAGCATTCGTTGGTGTTTTTGTCGAACAGCAAAATATAGTCCCTCCCCCCCCCCCCCCCTCTCTCTCTCTCTCTCTCTCTCACACACACACACACACACACACACACACACACCCTGTTCACAAATGCCATCACATACAGTCAACCTATTGCTTCCAACAATTACATGGGCAATTCATTACTGTTAGTGAGGGTCCAGTGCGTTCAACATCTAGTCAGCATAGTTCATGCACATTCACATTGTCCTGGGTCAGCAGTACAAACCAGTCACTGAGGGAAGTAGGGCAAAGACCATGGCTTAGTTCAGTCAGCATCTCATAGCGTTCCTTGTCAGTATTCATCATCTGTGCTGCTCATGCCAAAGGTAAACCAAGGCAGAGGAAAACCGGCTATGTCGCTCTAAGCAAACTGATCACGTGGCCATAAGATTAACTTCAGGGCAAGTTACAAAGCAGGAACTCAGCAGGAAAACCATCTCACAGCGATGTTTTCAGAAAAGTTCTTTGTAAGGTCCATAGAAGCATTCCCGCCGTTCTTCCCCATAGTTCAGCCTCGCAGTTCATTCTTACAGTTCATTCCCACAAGACATGAATAAAACTACACACCACAAGTCAAAAACAAACAGTACAAACTGATCATTGAAGGACGATGGAGGAGTCAAGAGTCATTTCTGGCTTGACTAATCCAGGAAGACTTCTTGTTGGCCTCATTATCTGAGCTAAGAGATATTGTAGGTGAAAGGGTACCACAGGAAAATCAATCTCCACAGCAAAGAACAATAAAACTCATGCTACATAACAAGACTTCAGCGAATGTTGCCTGTGGTTTTTATTATTGCAATTTAAATGACCTGGGTTGATATTAAATGAATATATACAAAGAGGTGGTTGGGAATGCACTGTACAAGCTAACACTTGAAGAATGGAGTCAAGTAAGGAATCTAAGAGACATTTTTCTTTCCTGGAAGAGGCAAGGTTAAGTGCAAAGATGTTGTGGCAGAAACATACTCAGCTTGAGAAGTGACAAGAATAAGGAGTTGGAACAGAGAGAGCAAAGGCAGCAGCAAGAGAAGATAGTGCACGGATGGCTCGGGGCCAGATTGGAGTGGAAGAGGAAGCCACTGGAGAGCTTCAAGTGGAATTTTTCCCTGAGCCAATCGCAATGAATGGACTTACTGTGGTGTCTATGCTGACAACCAAGTGGGGAGAGTTAGACAGAACCCATCACTTTAGTACACGAGGGACAGTGATGGTTTCTACTGATAAGGTAGGCACATGGTACTGCACGTGGTTACGTTCTAGACACGTGATGTTTTTAAAGGTACCACTGCTAGGCTTCTCCAGCGTGGAGATGGAGTACTGAGGCGCAATGCTCAGTGGTGGGCATCAGGAACCACAGGTAATGCTCGAAGCAACACCATTTTCTAGATAATGAATCCCGGTCCGAGGCACATCGTGTGACGTGCAAGGTCACTCACTGATTCAGAAGCAGAGGCAGCCATAGAGACCACACAGGTCCCTGGGATTCTAAAGCCATGGAGCTTCCCTCGTTTAAAATGCATGCATGTATGGAGAGAACAGCCGACAAGAGGCAGACGGGCCCGTGTCCACATCCTAGGTGAGCAACAAGACCAACTTGACCAGACTCACGCTTCTACTCGAGAAGAGGAGATGGAAGACATGAATGCAAGCATAAAACATTTCTGCTGCTGGTTGAGTTTCAGGACCTCTTAAATGCCACGTGAGAGAGAGCCTTCTTGTCAGAGGAGGCCTGGCTGCTATTCCAGCTCCCATCCATGGGACAGTGCCCCAGGCCCTCGTTTCCTTTCTCAGCCTCTGAAGTGGGGATAACACTACCTATCCACCTGACCCACCTCCTGAGGACCCAGCAACGTTCCTGAAGAGCAAACTGTCTGAAAGAGAAGCATTATCGCGAGCCACAGTACTGACTCCCTTCTGTTCATGTCCCTTACCGACTCTTCTGCTTTTTCTAGATTTAAGGGTTCATGCATTTGTGCTGGGACCACCTGGATGATCCAGAACAAGGTCCTTACGTTGAGGTTGATTTGTTAGGATATTTAATTATACTCCCAAAGTTCCTGCAGACCTGTGCCTATACTCATTTGGAATTGAATAGCAGGCAGGAATCTTGGGAATTATAGTAGAGTAACCATCTTAAAATAATAGTAACTACACTGACCCAGAAGAGAGAAGATGGAGTCTCTTAACATTACCTTGTAGGAGAAAGGAGAGGGGATTCGTCAGACCCTTTCCTGAGATTCCAGGTCCTCACTGCTCCTGTCCTTCTTCCGACAGCACAGCACGTTATCTTGCCCCACCGGAAGGTGGTTTGGGGGAAGGGAGATAGATGGAGTACCTGGGATGCGGAATGTTCACAGGAACTGGAGGTTCCAGATGGAGACTCCCAACCCCAGTCCTCACGCAACCTGAGATGAGACTTTTCAGGGATAAAGCTGTCCCCAGAGTTACTCCGGCTCTTGTAAGCAACCCTGGGGAACCGATGGCTTTACCAAGCTGGACTTGGATGGGATAATTTTCTTCAACCACTGGAGCTCTGTCAGGATGATAGCAGTCCTAGGAAAAGTCCCACAACATGGGCACGTCTTTTGAATTCTGCTGTCAACAAGGATCTTAGTGCCCAGAGCATCCTAATGAAAACATTCTGGTTGAGCCAGGCGTGGTGGCGCCTGTCTTTAATCCCAGCACTCGGGAGGCAAAGGTAGGAGGATCACCATGAGTTCGAGGCCACCCTGAGACTACATAATGAATCCCAGGTCAGCCTGGAGTAGAATGAAACTCTACCTCAAACAAACAAACAAACAAACAAAAAATCATTCTGGTTGAGCTGAAGTGGTGGTGCATGCCTTTAATCACAGTACTCAAAAGACTGAGAGAGGAGGACTGCTGTGAGTTCGAGACCAGCCTGGAGCTACAGAATGAGTTCCAAGTCAGCCTGGACTAGGGTGAGACCTTACCTTGAAAACAACAACAAAAACAGAAAAAAATCATATAAATATTTAAAGGGTCCATCTCCCTAAATTGCTTTTTTTCACAGGGGACATTGACCATGAAATTGTTCCATGTCACAAAGTAATAGAATCAAGTCAGACCAACATTAATTAATAATGACACTGAGAGATTGGTCTAAGTAGCAGTGTGGAACTTTCTTGTTTATTCTATTGTGAGCCTGATCATTTTGCTGCTTCTAGTCAATGGGTGTCCTTATTTTTCTCCTAATGTGGCCCTTTAAAACAGATTATCATCAGTTTGGGGTTTATAACACATCCAATCCCATAAATCATACTTTTATTCTAATTTGTTAAAAAAAATTTTCTTAATTTTTACTTTTTTAATGGTAGTATTTTTGTCGGCATACAGAGATTTAGGTATGATCCGCTCTCCATTTGTTTTGGTTGGTTCTCATTTTTAATATCTAGTATTGATCTCAAACCAGGGCCTAAAACTTTAGCTGCCCTTGGGCAAACGCTATTTTTAAAATACCTGCCTGGAAAATGCACACACAAGAACTAGTCCTGGGCAACTCCCGAAGAGCTCTGTTCTGGAAAAGGCCTTCTCAAGGGGACCCATAGGACAGAAAAGAAATGGAAATTAAAGTGAGGTCGTGAAATGCATGCAAACATCCTTGTAAAATCGGATATTAACAAAATGACTTCAAATCAAATCATACTGGCTTAGACGGGCTTCTCCTGGTGATTATTTTATAAATTTACCTCCTGGGTGTGTTTTCCATCTCAGTCCACTTCGATCACCATCCTAAATGCTGGCTATGGAAGTGTGCGGATAGCTCAGATCTCACTCCCTGCCTTCGGCAGAGTGACTGCGAAATCAAGGAACTAGGAGACTTGGTTCAGATGTCACAGAAAGTCAGAGGGGAGCCCAATGAGCTGATGTCAGCCAGCGAGATCTTTGGGGTGTCTTCGGGTTTAGGTCACCCTCCTCCTCCACTGCTAGGGTTTGTGGATCTGTTTCCCCTTCAAGGCTGTAATTCGGCAGGCTGGATACAACAACTTGGGCATACTAAAAAAGAATTGCTGCTGTCTGTCATGCTATGTGCGACAATTGTCTGGGCTCCAGAGCCACTAGGTCTGCAATTGCATAGTAGGGTTCCGGCTGGAGAATAGCCCTCAGGCACCCTGTACTTTTCCCCACCAGCACTAGGTTGAAGAACCAATTTGTGGCAGTAAATTGCTGCCCCAGACAAACCAAACTGCATTAACAATTTGTTGGGGTTGTTGTCTGTAAACAAGACCTGAGAGCATTAATGAGATTACATAACTGGAGAGAGCTCTGTAGACCTGATCAGGACAAATTAAATACAAGTGTACAGGGGTCAAAAATTAGTCCTGCTCATTTCTGTGCACAGGTACAGATAATATAATAAAACTCCTTTATGTTTTGCATGACTAATACGGTTTTCCTTGGAGGGTGGTGGAGAATATCTAACCCATTTTAACAACTGTTAATGTTTAATCATTTCAACATGCCCTTTAAGTGTTGCTTAGTATCTTCTTGGGTCACATGTCCCCGATAACCTTCTTTTCCCTTGGTTCTTTTACTAATAAAGTAACTGGGAGGATGGAGAGAGGATGTAACCTCACATGTTCTTGGAAGCAAAAAAAGAGCCAGGGTTTGGGAATGGTATTTTCTGCTTCTGTAGTCTTAAAACAATGCTCTTTCTTTATTTGCTTTACCTGCCATTATTCATAAATAAGTCTGAACTCCTATGGTGGTTTCTCTCACCTTGACCAGAGTCCAGTGTCTCTGAATGATGTAGCTTCCCCCAAGCACACCACCACCCCCCCGGCTGCTGCCCTGGACAACTACCATGTCCCTTTTCCTGTTCCTGGCACAGTTACTTTAGTGAGCCTCTCATATATAAGGTTTCCTAGACCAATTGGCTCTCAACTCAGTATCCATGACATATGAAATGGGCTGGAGAGTTGGCATAGCAGTTATGGCACTTGCCTGTGAAACCTAAGGACCCAGGTTTGATTCCCCAGGACCCATCCATGTAAGCCAGATGCACAATGTGGCACATGCATCTGGAGTTTGTTTACAGTGGCTGGAGGCCCTGGCATGCTCATTCCCTCTCTACTATGTCTACTTCTTCCTCTATGAAAGAAAGAAAGAAAGAAAGAAAGAAAGAAAGAAAGAAAGAAAGAAAGAAAGAAAGAAAGAAAGCAAGGAAGGAAGGAAGGAAGGAAGGAAGGAAGGAAGGAAGGAAGGAAGGAAGGAAGAAAGAAAGGTAGGTGAAGAGGAAGAGAAGGGATGAGAGAAAGGAAGGAAAGGGAGGGAAGGAAAGAAAGAAGAAAGGATGGAAGGAAGAAAGAAAGAAAGGAGAGAGGGAGGGAGAGAGGGAGGAAGGAAGGAAGAACGAAAGAGAAAACACCCAGAGAAGGTAAGTGCCAGGGCCTCTTTCTGTCAAAAAGCACCTCCTAATGTTTCTTGGCATGGCTGCACCCTAAATTGGTTTGCAACAAACAGCTTTGTCCTTGGGGACAGAGAAGTGGAACCTTTGTCTTGCTCCCCCCACATAGAAAGCTATTTTACTAGAACATCGTTTACCTTTCTCATTCTCATTGTCTCAGGGTGTAGAGCGGAGTTTTCCAGAAGCTATGTGACATTTGATACTATAATGGATTAAATGAAACAGATGTAAGAATCTAGCTGTCATTTATTAATCCACACACTAAAGCAAAAATCATAAAAAGCTATTTTTCATTTGGTTATGAATGGATCTTTTCGAATAGTCTTTGTTAACATTTAATGGCCTTTAAAATTTATTAATTGCTAGAAGATAAAAAGAAAAAGGATTCATTTCTCTGTGTGTGTTGGGTTGAACTCAGGGCCTCCCTCATCATGGGCAAGAGCTATACCCCTAGTCACCTTCCCAGCCTCCAATGTTAATACATACTTTTTAAATTTGGTGTGTGTGCACACGCCTTGTTTACATGGCTTACCTGTGTATGCATGTTTGCGTGTGTGAGCATGGGTATGCGCATGCCATGGCATGCGTGTAGGCACCAGAGGTCAGCCTTCTGGAGGTCTCCATCTTCCTCCTCATGTTGAGGCAGGGTCTCTCTTCGTGTTCATTTCTTCTCTCACGAGCTGCACGGGAATTCTCCTGCCTCTGCCTCCCTCCCCTCTCACAGTGAGTGCAGTGGGGTAAGGGAAGGCCCAGCACAGTTCCAGGTTTTTACGTGGGGTCTAAGGATCTGAACTTAGGCACCCAGAGCTGCACGGCATGCACCTTATCCTCCGAGCCGCCCCTCCAACCACAAATATTGAGGTCTCAATGGCTCCTATGAAGGAAATTCAGTATATCTAAGCAAAAGCTCTTCCAAATCCAGTTTTTAAGGGTGAAGGCTTCAGCTGAGGACAGAACCACCTGTCAATTCAGCTGCAGCTCTGGGACAGTGCCCATCCCAACCTGTGAGTGTTGATGAAGTACAGTTTTCCTGCCTCTGCCAAGAGCAGTATGAAGGATGGAGAATGAGCTCCGATGGGCAGCAAGCTCTCTTCCCTCTAGTTATAGCCTCTTCCTTCCTTCTTCAAAGTTTCTGATGGATAGGGATTCTTTTTTTTTTTTTAGGTAGGGTTTCACTCTAGCTCAGGTGACCTGGAATTCACTATGTCATCTCAGGGTGGCCTCAAACTCACAGGGATCCTCCTACCTCAGCCTCCCAAGTGCTGGGATTAAAGGCGTACACCACCACGCCTGGCGGATTTTTTTTTTTTTTTCCTGTATCAATTGAGAAAATTCTATGAAATTGGCTCTTTAGGCTTTGTTATATGGCAGAAATGAAACTCCAAAATCTTAAATTAAAGCATAACTAGAAAGACAACTTTTCTTCTACGGAGCTTTCTTCTAGATGCCAGGAGCTACAATATCCCTTGGTCTTTTTTCTTCTTCTTTTTCTTCTCAACAATATCTTATCCTCACTGGCTACAATGAATACCAGATGTCATACTTGGGAAAGGCAAAAGGGAAAATTGAATTATGTATTTAAAGAAGATTTACAAAATCACTTTACAAAGTATTTTATTAGTATATGTTAATTAAATAGAGTACGGAATTTCGTTATGACATTTCTGTATAAAAGTTACTTTGCTATTTTCTTCCTCTATTCCTCTCTTTTTCTCTCCTCCATGTCCCTGCTATTTTACGTTCATGTCTTTTAATTTCCCCTATGACTCCACACATGAGAGAAAGCAAGTGATATTTGTCTTTGTGAGACTGGCTTATTTCACTTAACATGATGCTCTCCGCTTCCATCCACTTTTCTACAAATGACGTAATTTCCTTCTTTGTGGCCAAGCAAAACTTTCATGTGTATGTATGCCAGACAACAGTCTTTACTCATTCATCGGTTGGTAGGCAACTACGGTGGTTCTACAACTTGGCTATTTGAACAGTGCCATAATAAGCACCGCTATGCAGGTATCTCTATAGTAAGCAGACTGTGAGTCTTTTGAATGTATGCCTAACTGGATCGCGGAGGTCCCATTTTAGAACCTCCTTGCTAATCTCCACAGTAGCTGGACTAACTTACCTTCCCACCAGCAGCCTATAAAGGTTCCTTCTCGATGCCCCCAGCATCCTTGCCAGCACTGGCTTCCTTGATAAACAGCCCTTCTGTTTGGGGTGTGTTGGAATCTCAGCACGGTTTTGATTTTCACTGCCCTGGTGAAGCATCCAATTAGTTCACTTGGCTGGATTATTTGCTCTTATGGCATTTTAATTTGTTTTAATTCTCTGAATAATCTGGATATCAATTACCTCTCAGAGAAATAGGTGGGAAAGATTTCCCTCGTTCTGTAAGCTGTCCTTGCGCTCTTCTGACGGTTTCTTTTGCTGTGCAGAAGTCCTTGTAATGTAATGTGGCCTTATGTGACCATTCTCACTTCTATGTGCTGAGCTGGTGGTGTCTCGTCAGAAACTGCCTTGGTTTTGTGAGTTGTTAGTATCTCGTCAGAAAATGCCTACATCTTGTTAGCACTTCCACTGTGTTTTCTTCTAGTAGTTTCCTTTTCGGGTCTTACAACTTTTTTTTTTTTTTCCATTTTGAGTTGATTTTTGTACAAAATGAGAAAGTAAAACACAAGATAATTTGAACAATCCTTGATTTTTTTTTTCACATAGAGCTATTGTTATTCATTTAATCTCAGTTTAAAATTTTCCCCAGAATTTATAATCTGTAACAGATCTTGGTTTCTGAAACTGAAAGACACTGGTTTAAATCCTGCATCATCAAGTATTTATCTGTTTTGTAGTGCTCAAGACCACTTTAAAGTGGGCAAAGGCCCCTCCAGTGACCTACATCCCCAGGCACTGCATTCATTCTGAACCTTTGGCATTCAGAAAAGGGGCCTCATTTGGAAGAATAGGATTTGGCAGATGGAGCCAAGTTAATGATTTTAAGATAAGACTGTCATGGGTGCCTGGTGTGACTTAACTATAATAACCCATGTCTGTATCAGAGGCAAAGGGAGATTTGGCAGATGAAAAGAAGACAATGCAGTCATGGTGGAAAGAGACTAGAGAAAGGCAGGCAGCCATCAGTCATTGGAAGATGTAAAGAAGATCCTTTCCCAGGGCCTTTGGAGGGACCATGGCTGTGTTGGCATCCATTTCAGACATCTGGCCTTTAGAACTACAAGACAATTTATTTCTGTTGTTTAAGCCACTCAGTTTGTGATCATTTGTTGAAGCAGCCACAGGAAAGGAAAACAGGGATAGTACGTTCAAAAATCAGAATTCCTGGCCTTTATATGTAAAAACCTCTTGCACAAAATAAGAGCAAATTCCACATAAAGGAAAGACAAACAACATAAACAATGCCCTACATTTTGTTCATTCTTAATACTTTTAGAAAGAAGATTAGAAAAACCTAAGTGGTATGCTTCCCTAATAGGTTGCCAAGGACTAAAATATAAATAGCCAGTATTATTAATAGTGAGAGTATAAAATGAAACAATTGGCAGGGAAACAATTGGTAGGTGGCATTGAGCTGTCTTTCAAACACTGCTTCTATGACTTTGTTCTGGTAAAAGATCCTCATTAGTGCTCCATCATTCTGTATCTATTTAGGTATATCATGTATACTGTATGCGTACAACTGCAACTTTCTGAAAGCAAGATAGTTAAAGGATGCTGAAAAGAGCTATGCAACTTGTGTGGGAAGAAAAGTCATCAATGTAGTTAATCAGCAGTGGACCCTGCAAGCTTTATGGCTGCCCATCCAGGCCAAATAACCCAACTGGTGCAATAGTGGCGTGTCTGTCATGGAGGAAACCAACTGTTCTCTGATTGAACTTCAGGTCTGTTCCACAGAATGGAATTCCTGCCTGGTACTGGAAACCTAATCAAAAGCTTATGGCTTGGGAGGTCATAAATTCTAGGGGGAAAACTACTAATGTTATCTGGAAAAATGGACATATTATTCCCACTAAACTGCCCTCAAAGTACTTACATGTATGCCTATATATTAATGTTATGTTCACTTTTGTATAGAGAAGCTTCTCTTTTCAGATAGTGGTGACCACTGAGGAACCTCAAACCTCACCAAAGTGCTGAGAAGAAAGGACAGTGGAGTGTTCAGCATTAAGTGAGACATCTTTCTCATGCTCTCCAAGGCTCAGGGACCATTGGGAAAGAGGAGGTGGAAAGAATGTAAGTCAGAAGAAGAGAAGTGCTTTGCAATGTTGTCTTCTAGACACAAAGTGGCTGTGGTAGTCATGATCTGATAGTGGCTGATGTTACCCACACAAGACCTGTAACATCAAAATAAAAAAGAGACTGGTTGGAAAAAAAGGAATTCAGTGAAAGGGAAAAGGAAAGCTATGGTAGATTGGTATATTATGCTATATTATCTATATTTATTAAGGTTGTCAATGAAAAGTATTCAAAAAAGTTAAAGATAACATAAAAGTGCATAAGCAACAAGAATTATAGAGTATTATACATTTTAGGATGAGTTTTGCTTAGCCACATCAAGAATGAAAGATACTGGGTTGGAGAGATGGCTTAGTGGTTAAACGCTTGCCTGTGAAGCCTAAGGACCCCGGTTCGAGGCTCGATTCTCCAGGACCCATGTTAGCCAGATGCACAAGGGGCGCAAGCGTCTGGAGTTCGTTTGCAGTGGCTGGAGGCCCTGGCGCGCCCATTCTCTCTGTCTCTCTCTCTCCCTCTTTCTCTGCCTGTCTGTCCCTCTCAAATAATAAATAAACAAAATAAATAAAATTAAAAAAAAAAGAATGAAAGATACTGAGGCTGGAGTGATGGCTTAGCAGTAAGGACACTTGCCTTCAAAGCTTAAGAACACAGGTTCAATTCCCCAGTACCCACTTAAGCCAGATGTACAAGGTGGCACATGTGTCTGGATTTTGTTTGCAGTTGTTGGAGGTCCTGGCACACCCATTCTCTCTCTCTTTTTCTTTCTTTCTCTCAAATAAATATAAATAATATTAAAAATTAATAATATTGGGCTGAACAGATGGCTTAGTGGTTAAGTGCTTGCCTGTGAAGCCTAAGGACCCCAGATTGAGGCTCGATTCCACAGGGCCCATGTTAGCCAGATGCACAAGGGGGCACATGCATCTGGAGTTCATTTGCAGTGGCTGGAGGCCCTGGTGCACCCATTCTCTCTCTCTCTCTCTCTCTCTCTCTATCCACCTTTCTCTTTGTGTCTGTCGCTCTCAAATAAATAAATAAATAATGTACAAAAAAATTAATGATATTAAATATAATTAAAGATATTATTATAGAATAGATACATAGCATTATAACTTTTGAAAAAGAAAGGAACTATGAGTGCATTGAATTTAATAAGAAGATATAAAAAGATTATGAAAATAATATATGTAAAAGCAAAATTTAAACAAGATTAATCAATTGGAAGTTGTTTGGCCACGTATGAAAATATTATAAAGCTGGAGTTATCAATGTATGATGTTAAAAGAAAATGAGTGAATAGATAAAAATTTAAAGCTAAGCTGAGAAGCAGGTAGGGTTCTGGGGAGCCAGGTGCACTCGGACCCTGGCCTTCGGTGGCTGTGAAACCCGGGGAGAGCCAAGGGTCATCACCGCAACAAGAACAGGAGGCCCGCGCCGAGCGCGGAATGAGTCATCTGGTCATCTCACCAGGGCTCAGGGAGCACTGCACAGGACGTGGCGTAATGACTATTCGTGCTGCCCTCACTGCTGGCCAGAGAACCTGGAGGGACATGTATGAAACTGCTTCTGAATGATGTCTACGCCCACACTCGTGCCTTGGTCAGAAACAGCATTATTTTAGTGGTTGGTGGTTAATTTAGAGACTAACAACTGACCAAACTGCTGAAAATGAGTGAATATTAAGTTCTCAGCTCTGCACCGAATGTCTACAGCACCCCTTGCTAGCCTCGAGCATAATTACAGAAGAGGGGCTGAAAGGGTGAGAGAACTGGACGATGAGGAGGACTATGGCACTTTGTCACCGGGCATGACGTGGCCACTCCACTCGCAGAAGCTCTGGTTGCCTGCACAAGGTTTACACAGCACAGCCGGCCAGCAACATTCGGTCACGGACAGGGGAGGGGCTCATGAGGCCGAACCCCGAAGCCCTAGTGGTGGTGAATGGCTGCTGTCAAGGGAGTCGTCCCCTTCTGTGGTGTAGCCACTGGTAAGTGGCAGGAAGAACAAGACATTCAGTGGAAGCGGGATAGTGGTAAGAGAGAATCGCTGGGGTGTATGTGTTCAAAATGCATTATATACATGTATAAAATTGTGGGAAGAAAGGCAAAAGGCAGACTGCTTTCTAGTTAGGTTTCGAATGAAAAATGCCTGCTGACCCCATGTTGAAATCATGTCTCTTGTACTTAAATGACAATATGATTCCAGTAAAAAAACAACTAGAAAAATTTAAAGGCCTAACACCTCACGTGACTAGAATAAGTAGGTGTGTATACATGCCTCAGGCCTGTGTCTGGGGACCTGGGGAAAACATGCTTTTATAGTGGCTGCCCTTGATAAGCAACACTGAACATTTCTTAAGTCACAGTTTTGAGCTATTATATAGTTACAACAACGTCGTCAGCTGCACAATAAAAAAGAAATGAAAACTTGTTTTCTGGTTATAACTGTAAGATCACATTAAAAAGAGTTTCAAACAATAAAGTATGAATTAAATATAGGACATAATACATGTGGATAAATAAAGGACTGTCATTAAAAGAGTTTGGTTAGAAGACAGGTTTTCCCCTTATTCACGTTCACTCATTATATATCCATTCTGCTGTCTCCGAGCGAACTCCTGGACTCCTAGTAGGAATAGACAAAAGAGAAACTCCCTTCATGGGGCCAGCAGCCCCCTCTCCTGTTTAATCACGTAACCTGTCTAGATTGCAGTTCACCAGTCAGGCAAAGAAACTGTCAGTAACCACCTCCCAGATCATGGTGAAAATCAAAAAAGTCAATGTACATGAAAAGTAGCGAGAGGGCTGGAGAGATGATTCAGTAGTTAAGGCGTTTGCCTGCAAAGCCAGAGGATCCTGGTTCGACTCTCCAGGACCCACATAAGCCCGACGCACAAGGGGGCGCATACATCTGGAGTTTGTTTGCAGTGGCTGGAGGCCCTGGTGCACCCATTCTCTCTCTGTCTCTGTCTCTGTCTCTCTCAAATAAATAAATAAAATGTTGAAAATACCAAAAAAGAAAAAGTAGCGAGATGGTGTTCAGCATAACAAGTGCTCAGTGAACGTTTTCTGAATGAAAAGTTTGTGTGCTAACAATTGTCTTCACTAGCCTGAGCACTGAAAAAACAGAAAGACAGGCTGGAGAGATGGCTTGTCTGTGAAGCCTAAGAACTCATGTTCAAATCTCGAGGTGCCATGTAGCCAGATGCACAGTGACGCAAGTGTGCAAAGTCACACATGTGCACACGGAAGTGCATGTGTCTAGAGTTGGTTCGCAGTAGCTGAAGACTGTAGTGTGCCCATATTCTCTCTCTCTCTCTCTCAATGAAAAAGAAAAGAAAAGAAAGAAAGAAGATAGGGATGGAAGGATTTCAGAGAAGGGGAAGGGGAACACAAAACGAAACCCACAATGAACTGGTACCATAGAGACCTTTATCTCTGAGGATAAACGAAAGGATTGACACCCCAGCAGGAACATGTGAGGACAACCTGAAAAGAAGGGCCCTACGAAGGGTGACATGAAGCCTAACCTGAATTTATTTACTTATTTATTTATTTACTTATTTATTTATTTTAGCTCTGGCCTGTAACTCCCACTTCCAGATTGTGGTTGCTACCCACAGTGAGCTATTGATCAGAGAGACCTAGGAACTCCCCAAAACAAGACAGGCTTCTGTCAAAGCACTTAGTTACCCGCCTGAGGCAAAGGTAAGACCCTAATGCTGAAGACACCCTATGCTGCCGACATAGAACACGGATGAGCCTGGCTGGAATCCGGAAGGGAGCCAGATCCCAGACAGTGAGCCCTTCTGGCGCTGGAAAGTGCTACATCAGCTACTGGGGGAAAGTGGCCAACAACAGTCAGAGCAACCAGAGGAAAATACCCTGACGAGCTGTACACGCAAGTGCAAGAGTGGCACCCGGCCTTCGTGGGTAACCAGTAGCTTTCGCTTTGGCCAAGAGATCCACTCAGCAGAAAGAAATTGGGAACCAGGTCCGAATCCTATGGAGAGAAAGTTTATGCTCCCCAGCGTCAAGCTCCCGCTAGTCTTTGGCTAAAAGAGGGGCTACACCCATCAAACTCTCCCTAAAGCAACACGGCCTATCCCGTTTAACCTTTGCTGACTTCACTCTCCATTGGAGAATCTGTCCCTACATGAAGGCAGCAAGACCTGAGGAGATAAACCACCTTTCACACTTCAGCCAAGCCACAGCTGAATCCACAGACGAAGGGAGAGAGGAGCAAGAGCGCAGCTTCCGTGGTGAGCGTGACAATCAGCGCCAGGGTGAAGGAGACAGATGCTGAGGACACTCAACACCTACCAAAGCAAAGATCCAGAGGCTTCTAAGAGATCATCACTGAAGCAGACTTAAAGCACACCCAAGATGGCTCAGGGAATTCTGTGGAAGAGGAGGGAGAAAGATTGTAAGAGCCATAGGTTGGGACATCATGCCCAGAGGGATTCCCTCCCCCCAACAACTGAATGCTGCTCCCACAATGCATAACTCATAACCCAATGGGGGATACCTGCAACCCCACTAAGGAGGGCCCCCAAAGGAAGGAGGGCAGAGACAAGGGAAATGATGGCACCACTCATGATGCAGCCATGTATGTCCATAATGAATTAAATTAAAAGGTCTACTCACACAATAACTAAATAAATAACTAAATAAAATGAGTCTGAGAGAAGCCATCTGAGGACAGTATCTTATCAGTGTTCCTTCGGCCAGACCCACAGTTGTGCAAATGGATTTACATCATAATTAGAGTAATATAGAGGAGATGGGAATTTTTGGTTGTGGCATAATACACATGACATAAAAGTCACCTCAAAAAAAAAAAAAAAAAGGAAAGGAAAGAAAGACAACTAAGTGCTTTTAGTTGGAAAATGAATGACTGGTGGATACCAATACCCGTGTACCCATTGCCTGAGAAGAGACCCCTTTTTGGGAATCAGCGAAGAAAGAAATATTACTCTGGGTGAATGCTGAGAGTTACGTTGTGCATAGAAGAAAGCATGTATGTCAAACTAGCAGGTCTCCATCATAAAGATGGCTTTGGGGCTGCTGGGATCATTGCCAGACTCACATTTTATAAGTCCCAACTGGTGTCTATGAAGAGATGGCATAATTGGGATGAAAAAAAAATTGTTCAAATGAGAGTAGTGAGGACACCCGCTTTCATGTCAATGTCATTTTTTTTTTTAATTTTATTTATTTATTTATTTGAGAGCGACAGACACAGAAAGACAGATAGAGGGGGAGAGAGAGAGAATGGGCGCGCCAGGGCTTCCAGCCTCTGCAAATGAACTCCAGACGCGTGCGCCCCCTTGTGCATCTGGCTAATGTGGGACCTGGGGAACCGATCCTCGAACCGGGGTCCTTAGGCTTCACAGGCAAGCGCTTAACCGCTAAGCCATCTCTCCAGCCCCAATGTCATTTTTAAGTCAAACGATTGAGGAAGCACTCCAGCCTAGAAAGCACTTCATCAAGTTGAATTAGAGGTAGGTTTGCTTCGGGTTACCGCTATGTGGTAAACAGCAATTGCATTTATTTCAGTCAAGGCATTGCTTTAGTGCTTTTGCATTAATCTTGTGATTTATTGTCTTCAGTAAACAGCCGACTAGGAAGCTCAAGTGACAAGATTAACTAAGAAGCTAGTGACTTCCATTTTAAAGCTAAAAAATATGTTAAAGGGAGGCTGGGGAGATGACCCGGTGGTTAAAGTTGCTTGTTCGCAAGCCGGCTGGCCTGGGTTCAATTTCCCAGCCACCCATGTAAAGCTAGATGGGCATTCACTTGCAGTGGCAAGAGACCCTGGCGTACAAACACACACACACACACACACACACACACACACCACATGCAAACATTTTTTTTTAATTTAAAATGTTGTAAAGGGAGCAAGTAAGTCAAGTCAACATACGTATTCTGAGCACTTCCAAAATTCTAAGAACTATCATAGGTGCTAAGTGGAGTCAACGATGAATCTTGCCTGACCCTTGCTTTCCCAGAGGGCGTAATCTAGAGAGGGAGCTATGACACATGCACAGATAACAAAGCAATTGTTTCGCAGAGGCTCACATAGTGAATGAAGGATGGTACATGCTCTTCAAGAAAAATAACAGATACTCCATGGGCAGAGAAGAGAGGGGAAATTATTGCTCAGGTCTCACCATGCCCACATACGCCCTTCCGATGTCCATCAAACTTGTCTCATCTGCAGCCTTCAACTGATGGTCACTTCCTCCTTCTAGTGGCTCAGGGTAAACACATCTCAAACATTAGGAAATTCTAACAGCTCAGTTATATCCAGAACTCACTCACCTCTCAGCAACTCTATAACTTCTACTATGATCTAAATTCTTTTTTTTTTTTTTTTTTTTTTTTTGGTTTTTCGAGGTAGGGTCTCACTCTGGTCCAGGCTGACCTGGAATTAACTCTGTCATCTCAGGGTGGCCTTGAACTCATGGCGATCCTCCTACCTCTGCCTCCCGAGTGCTGGGATTAAAGGCGTGCACCACCGTGCCTGGCTGATCTAAATTCTTATCATACCTTGCCCAAATTACTGTTTCCAGTTTGATTCTTAACACCCTGGATCAGTTAGTGTTCTCCAGAGAGACAAAATCAGTGCGTTGTTTATATGTGTTTGTGTGTGTGTGTGTGTGTGTGTGTGTGTGTGCATGTATGCACAAAAATATGAAAAATTTATTAGTTCATACAACTATAGAAGTTCTGTGAAAGGTTTTCTATGGTTATACCATGGGATGCTGGTTCAAATAGACAATTGATTTTCTTTATCCTGTTCTTTTTCTTCTAAGCAGAACATTATTAAAACTTTTATTGACAACTTTCATATATGTACTTAAAGTATTTGGATCATAATCTCTTCCCATTACTTTCCATTGTCAGCCTGTTCTTTTTTGAATCTTCTTTTTCATAATTATTCTCACACACAAAAAATTTTTTTTACTTTTTTGTACTTATGGCTTCCTTTTGATTATGCCACTAAAATAAGGCCTAGCAATCCCACCATGGTAAATATTGAAATGAAGTGAAACAGTATGTTGAAGAGACATTTGCATTCCCTTGTTTGTTCCAATATGTTTCACAATATTCAAGATATGGGATCAGCCTAAGTGTCCATCAGTAGGTGAGTGAAGAAAATGTGATCTATCTACGTATCTATCTATACACGTACATATATATGTATATCTATAAGTATATAAAGTAAATCCACTCAGATTTTAAGGAAAAAAAAATCCTATCATTTCCAGTTCTACGGACAAACATGGATGTTTCCAGTGATCCAAGGGAAGAAAGGGCATGTTGGGAAGATATTGGTTAAGATATACAAACTTTCTGTGATCTGGAGGGAACTTGTTAACCAGAGTTATTGCACAACATGGTGATGATAGTTTGTAACATTTATAGCATTCCATAGCATTCCTAAAATCTGTTAAGAGAGCATATTTTAAGTGTTCTCACTGCCAAAAAGAAACTTAATTGAAGTAATGTATGTTACTTAGCTCAATTTGGCTATTCCACACGTATACATGTTTCAAAACATCATAATGTATATGGTAACTTTGTACAACTCATATTTGCCAACTTGAAAGTAGTAAGATCCAGGCAGGTAGTAACTTCCTTTTATTCACTGATACCCTGCACATCCTCAGAACATGTCTGGTGCACAGTAGGCACACACACACACACACACACACACACACACACACACACACACACAACTGGTAAACAGGAGAGATGTTTAACAAGCATAAATTTAATTTAATAAATATTTAGTGAGTATTGTTTATGCTCAAGGTATGGAGCCAGGGGAGTTAAATACATATTGATGAGCCATCAAAATGAAATAAGATCTGTAATTGTGGGTACTTAGGTACTATGAGGGAGAAACTTTGAGTGAAAAGATAGCAATGACAGTGGATGGAACTTAGGTGCACAAGCAAAACAGGAAGCCAGCAGATGTGAGATGGAGAGCTGAGAATCATAAGCACGCTGCTTCACAGGAAACAAAGGGCTTCACAAAGAAAGGGGTGGTCAACGTTGTGAAATGCTACAAGCAGGATAGGAAGATAAGGACTGAGTAACATTAACTAGATCGGGAGACTCTCTTCCAACTATTATCACAACCTTATAGGGAATTATTACTGAAGCAATTATCTTGCAAAATTTTTACAATGTCCGATGATAAAAATAGTATAAATGACTCAAAAGTCCTTTATTACTACCTAGCGAGGCAGCCAAATATATGTAAGAAATATTTTATAGTATATAACAGTATTAAATATTAATAAAAAATTTTAATGTTTCTACTCCAGTCCAACATCTTTCTTTATTTGTCACTTGAGCAGCAATAAAAACTACACAGGAAGGTAGCACCTGTCCTCAGACAAACCTGACTTTGCATGCAGGGTATGCCACTCTCTAGCTAACGTCTCTCCCTTTCTTTCTCCCCTGGCCCTCTCGGCCTCACTCCTGAACCCTAGCAGGTCAACATAACTTCCAAAAAGTTAAAAAAGTTGCTTTCCTAATGGCAAGAATTGGGTCCGAAACTGGGTAACTTATACCATTGGTCAATTTACAAGTTCCAAGAATGGGTATTCGAAAGTTGATGAGCAAATTAAAATAAATGTATATAGGATTGTTTTACACTAAGACGTCAGTCTTTCACAATGATGATCCCCATAAGAAACAGGTGCATAACCCCTTCCTTCCTGGCACAAGAGTGATCTCCCTTGCTGTATCCTGACGCTGTGAAATATAAGATGCCAGACCCCTGGGTCAGAAAGGAGACCACTGTGCGCATCTTACAGCTGGGAACTGCCTCCTCACGATCACTGCTATTGTCACCCATACAAATCATCTCTGTTTTCCTGAGGCATGTATATAATTTTTAAAGTACAGGATAGTTCTTTCCCCATAATTTAATAAGAAGCTATGCTGTCATTCTATTCAACAACACCAAGACGACGTTGATGGATGGATGGCAAAGTAAAAATACTGACACAGACCCGTAAGCAGTTTAAAAAAAGAAGAAGTATGGGCTCTTTTGCACGGAAGTGTTTTTCTATGGTAAAAAATGTGCCAGTAATTTCATGTCTTCTGGAATCCTTCGTCTCTTTGTGATAAATTACCGTGAACCTCAAGCGCATCTCAGGGAAGATGAACAAGCTGGCTGACTCTCCCAAGGGTAGAAGTTCCATAGATTGTGACTCTGAGAACTTGAAGTTCCCCAGTTCGCTTTTACATATGCGGCAGTTTCCTTTGGAGAAACAGTCCCCAGGGCGTATCGTACCTATGCCCTTCCCGTCTTTTTACCGGCAGTGCGCATCCCCACGTCCGTGCCTTATCGTTTACGCGGAGCCTACTCTGCTCCGCGGCGCACATAGCATCATCTTGTTTTCTCTTGCCAGGAGCTTATAAATCCTGGCTCCACGTTTTGGGGCATCATGAAGGAAAGAAAAAAAAAAAGTTCAGGTATATAATTCAAAGTAAAAACATGGCTCACAACATAGAGGTGAGGATTAACAGTTTTATGACCAAACCTGTGTGCCACTGCTGTGTTTTGACATGGGATAGCAAAAGTTAGAGAAGCAAATAATATTTGAAGTAGTGAAATATAAAATTGTCATTATAATTGCAAAAAAAGTTCACTAGGTTAACACTGGACATGAAAAATATGCATACAAAATGGTGTTCATTTTAAAAGTAACTGCAAAATGCAATGTGCGTGCTGTCTGAAATCATTACCTTTTATCCTTAAATGCTTTCTTCAAAAAATGGCCACTTACAAGGACAAAAAAAAAGCACATAGCAAGATATTTATTTAAAACAAAATAATCGGGCTGGAGAGATGGCTCAGTGGCTAAGGCTCTTGCCTGCAAAGCCTAATGGCCCTGTTTCAATTCCGCAGTACTCACGTAAACCAGATGCACAAAGTGGTGTCTATATCTAGAGTTCGTTGGCAATGGTTAGAGGCCTTGTCACACCCGTATATTCTCTCTCTATACATATTTTAAAATAAAAAATTCAAGCATGGCTATATTAAACATTTATTAATAAGTGGATGAAGGTCAGAAATTAATTTAGTAGAACACAAAGTTTTATATTGCACTAGTTTATTCTATAAAGTCAAGTATATAATAAGATATTTTTCAGCCATAGTTTATGGAAATTACTGCTCCAAATAGTATTGTAAAGGAAATTGTTTCAGACTGAAGTTACTATCTGAGCATATAAGACTAATATTTCTGGGACACATTGTTTGGATATCAGATAAGTCTTCTGGTACCAACATACTATTTTAGGATTGTGGTCCCTTTCTTTGCTATGTAAACTTCATCAATCTAAATCAACAAACATGAGGACCCATTGTCTAAAAGGCTGGTTCCTTCTCCCTCTCAATCCTGAATGCCCTTAGTAGTGATTAGTGCCCACCTCACACTTTGAGGATAAATATTCACTTTTTGCTCTTCCTTACAATGCAGTACATTTCAAGGTAAATTACAACTGCCTGAGCAAATAGCATGCAGTGAAAATTTTTTCTGAATAATCTAAAACAACTAAGGGAAAATAAGCATTTCTAGCTCTTAAGAGCCGGCATGTTCCATACCTTGGCAAAGCATTGTAACTCAATGAAAGGAATGCACAGATGTGAGACTAAACACCACAGTCCCCACTAATAGCATTTTAGTCATCTGAGGTTTGAGAGGAAAATGACTCAACGTTTTTGAATATATTTGACTGTCTCCATGATCACGAAAACCCCTCAGGCTTGTTTCTTGCCCTTAATAAATCAGTGTAGCTTTCCTTTGAACAGGCCAGATTGGCTTCTGGGAAACCTGAGGAGAGAACATGGTCTGTGGGGTGGTTAAGCATTTTCCAAAGCAGCCCCTCAGGCACCAGAAGGCAAGTGAGCAAGTAAAGAAAGCCGCAGTGGCTGGGCTGGAAGGGGGACTTTACAGAGGGAATCCAGCAGGTAGAGCCCACCAGGTCACATGGCCTCGCTCAGGGTGGTCAGATCTGCCTGGCCACACACTCACAGCAACTTGCTTCAGTACCCTACACCATGGTAGCGTGAACAGAGTGTTCAAACTTCGGGGTTCCCTAGCATAGGCATTTATATGTTTGGACTCTGGGCTTTTTAAATGATAGACTCTTGATATTTTCCCTTGTCTTTTGAGTGGTTATGTTTCTCACTGTTTCCCATGAAATTTGAAATATGTATCTCCAGTGTATGTGATATGAAAAAAAATCTCCATGAGAGAGTCATGGATGAATTTCAAGTCTCTGTCTTAAAGGGAACATGGCTGAACATTTTTACTCTCATCTTCAGTTTCAAATTTTCTGTTAGACTTGATGCTCCACAAGGGCAGGGGCACATGTGGTTTTTATCCAGTTCCCATAAAACACTTAGCATGCTCAGCTTGCTACAAGGAGTGAAGCAGGCTAGAAAGAGGAAGGATGATGGAGACATGGGAAAGGAAAGCGAGCCCCTCACTTGACAAGTCCACTTGAAACCCCTCACCAGCAGAGAAGCAAGAACCCCAGCACAATTAACAATTGTTTGGAGCCTTTCTCCCTTCCCAGTGAACAACCTGCAATTTTCTATGCATCTCACCAGAAACCTCATTTACAGGGAAGGGGCATGTACTCAGTGCAGTTCCAGTGGCTCCTGGTTTTACCCTGTGAGATTGTAATCCCATCCATGACACCTCATGAGCCACCAGGTAATCTCACTTATCAAAAAGGGAAAAGGGGAAACAAGTGTTCTTAGCAACCCTATTGGGATATAACCTGAAGACCACCAGAATGGTACATACAGATAATGCAAAAAAAAAAATTAATTGCAGGCTGGAAAGATGGCTTAGTGGTTAAGCGCTTGCCTGTGAAGCCTAAGGACACCAGTTCGAGGCTCAATTCCCCAGGATCCACGTTAGCCAGATGCACAAGGGGGCGCATGCATCTGGAGTTTGTTTGCAGTGGCTGGAGGCCCTGGTGCGCCCATTCTCTCTCTCTCTCTCTCTCTCTCTCTCTCTTTCTCTCTCTCTCTCCCTCCCTCCCTCCTTCTCTCTGTCTGATAAATAAATAAAAATAAATTAATTGCAACTCTTTCTTAGAGAAGCCCACATCCATGCCCTCAGTTGTACTTTTATTCTCTTTCTGAGCATCTTTTTCTACCTCTCATGCTTATTAAAGTTTCATAAAATCTTTTTTATTATATATACACAAATATAGGAATAATATCTTTAATAAAATCTTCAAACTACCAACTCCTCCTAAAATTATTTTTAGCCTCAGAGCCATGGATCCTGTGTTTAGCCTGTTGAGGCTCTAAAAATTCTAGAACTTCTCAGGCTGTGGAGTGTCACAATGTGGAGCGATGAGTCAGTCCCCTCTCTGCTGACAAGTGGAATCTTAGGACAAGCCAGGGAAGTTCCACGGGTCTCATTTTCCTCATTAGCAAAATAGTTATAGTAATAATTGCTGTATCTATATCAAAGAACTGTTAGAAAGATTGAATGAAATATCTATTCATTATTTATCAAATAACATTTATCAAATGCTAAGTACTAAAATATGATAATAAGAAATTATAAGTAAGCCGGGCGTGGTGGCGCACGCCTTTAATCCTAGCACTCAGGAGGCAGAGGTAGGAGGATCACCATGAGTTCAAGGCACTCTGAGACAACATAATGAACTCCAGGTCAGCCTGGGCTAGAATGAGAAGCTACCTGTAAAAAAGGAAATAAATAAAGAAAGAAAGAGAGAGAGAGAGAGAGAGAGAGAAAAAAGAAAGAAAGAAATGTTAAACAAATACCCAATAAATTAGATAAGTACTCAACATAATGGCAATTAATTTTTATTTTATTTATTGTGGGGGGGGCACACCAGGGCCTCTTATTGATGTAAATAAACACTAAACACTTGTGCCACTTTGCACACCCAGCACGTGTGGATAACTTGTGAATTGAACCCAGATTGTCAGGCTTTGCAAGTAAGTTCCTTTAACCACTGAGCCATCTTCCCAGCCCTTGTAACTTAATATTTTAAAAGAATTGAATCAGGTTATTTGATCTTCTATATAAAGAAGGTAGGTTGATATTGTAGACACATCTCAAAGCATACTAATTGACATATTAAATTTCCAAGTCTTTAGCTTTGGGGGGCACATGCACTTGGATTCTTTTTATTTATCTCATTGTATTAAAGAACACAAAGCACTGATATAATCTACCTCCTGGTTGTGGTTTTTCTATTTTTCGTGATTTCTTAGTGCATAATACATCAGCAAAATAGTTATATGAATGACAGTGATTCATAATCCATATCTTTATTGTGGCCAATTTTCTACTTCTCTGGCACTATATTAAATATTGGCTTTTAAAAACCCCCTTTGCTCTTCTTAAGTAAAATTGAAATCATACTTTCAGATATTTTAAGGAAGACCCCTTTAAAAAATTTTAGTTCAGTTTGCTGAACAGTTATCCTTTAATAGTTTAATAGTTTAATAGTTTAATAGTTGAAGAGACAGTCAGGTTCGCATTGCTGGTAGAAATCACCCAACCAAGAGCAGATTATGTGGGGAGGGGGGTATTTTTGTTTACAGGCTCAAAGAGGAAGTTCCACGATGGCAGGAAAAAGACAGCATGATTAGAGGGTGGACATCACCCCCTGGCCAACACAAAGTGGACAATATCAATAGAAGAATGTGCCAAACACTGGCAAGGAGACACTGGTTATAACACGCATAAGCCCGCCCCCAACAATACACTCCAGGAGGTGTTAGTTCTCAAATCTCCATCAGCTGAGAAACTAGCATTCAGAACACCTAAGTTTATGGCGGACACCTGAATCAAACCACCACATTCTGTCGCTGGCCCCCATAAACTGATAACCATACATGATATAAAATTCAATGCTTTCAGGATAGAGTGATGGCTTAGTGGTTAAGTGCTTGACTGTGAAGCCTAAGGACCTGGCTTGAGGCTCAATTCCCCAGGACCCACATTAGCCAGATGCACAAGGGGGCGCATGTGTCTGGAGTTCGTTTGCAGTGGCTGGAAGCCTTGGCATGCCCATTCTCTCTCCCCCTCTCTCTCTCTCTCTCTGTTGCTCTCAAATAAATAAAGAAAAATAAACAAAAAAAATTCAATGCATTCATCCAATCTTAAAATTCCCATTGTTTTTATCAATTCCAATGATGTTCATACATTCCCATAGTCCAAGATCTTTTAACTGAGCCATAACACCATAAAATAACCTTAAAAAAAAACCATAATGGCACAGAATAACCATTCTCACTGCTGAAGATGGTGTTGGGTATAGCAAAGAAATACTCAAGCAATACATGATTTGAACTGGGCAAACACCAAACTCTGTAGCTCCAAGTCCAACAACTCTAGTCTGCAAGTCCGATAATTCTAACCAGCACCAAGTCTCTGGTATTCCAAGTCCTCCCCTCCAGCTAGACTACTCACAGTCCTGGAAAACTTCATCGGGGCTGGAAGCTCTCCTTGGCAGCCATCTCATGGTCCCGGCATCTCCACTGGGTCTCCACTGCAAGCCACAGTTCATCCTCATGGCCCCATGGGATCTCCATGCAGGCATCCAACAAACCTGCTTCACACTGCCCACAGCTGTTTCCAAAATACAAGACTGTGTTGCAAACTCAATGACCCTCTCTCTCCTGCATTTCTTATACTCCACAATACCAGGTAGGGTACAATTTGTTAATCCAGGGGAAAATAAAGCAGACTTTGAAGAATAGGACACTCCTTGAGCACTCAGGCCCCTTCAAAAGAGTCTACATTCTTCCTGTTTTCCCAATGCAGATCAGCTGGCCCAATCTCAAGGATTGTAATCTCTCAATTGCAGCTGAACAGGCAACAGTTCACCCAAAGATTTTTTTTTTTTTTCTGTGCCGTATCCCTCTGCTCACACCAGTTCATTTCTATGCAAACCAACCCTGCACAACTTCTCAAGACACAGGCATAACAGCAAGTTTTTCACACAAACTGCCTCTAGCCCAGTCCAAGCAAAGCTCTTTCTCACAGTCATAAGCCAAAAGTCACAGTCCCTAGGTCGTACTGCATTCAGGTCTTTCAACTCTGACCAGAATAGTCCATCAAGCTGTACTTACAGCACTGCAAGGCATCTCTTAGGCCAAGGTTTCAAATCCTTCCACATTCCTCTTGAAAAATCAGCTCCAAAAGGCCAAAGCCACACAGTCAAGTGTCTGGCAGCAACCGCACTCCTCAGTACCACTTTACTGTTGCACTCAGGTTCATATTGCTGGTAGAAATCACTCTACCAAGAGCATATTGTGGGGGTAAAGAGGTTTATTTTGGCTTATAGGCTCGAGGGGGAAGCTCCACAATGGCATGAAAATGACAGCCTGAGCAGAGGGTGGACATCACCCCCTGGCCAACACAAGGTGGACAATAGCAAGAGGAAAGTGTGCCAAACACTGGCAAGGGAAACTGGCTATAACACGCATAAGCCTGCCCCCAACAATACACTGCCTCCAGGAGGCGTTAATTCCCAAATCTCCATCAGCTGGGAACCTAGCATTCAGAACACCTGAGTTTATGAGGGACACCTGAATCAAACCGCCACAGATAGTTTCTTGCTCATTTACATTTTCCTTTCCAGATTTAAGTGCTGGTTTCCTTGCCTCAGTGCTTGAGCCATCTGGCCTCCCTATTGTTATTATTATTATGTCCTGATTTTTAAAAATATTTTAGAAGTCACTCCAATATTTATAGTTTCAAGACCCAATCACGCTGGGCCTGGTGCTTCGTGCCTGCAATCACAACACTCAGGAGGCTAAGGCTGTGAGTTTGAGGCCAGCCTGCTCTACATGGCATGTTCTAGGACAGCTAGGATTCTAGGAATGAAATTCTGTCTCCAAAAAAGGGGGAAAAAAACCCTAATCTTAATTATGTATCTGAAAAAATTAATGAATCTTCCTGAAAGGAATCATAAACCTGTATTAAATTCTTGCCAGTATACTAGATCCTGAGGAATTAATGTCTTTCATTCTTTTTACTCTTTCCCATTTTTACTACTATTTAACATATTTATGTGATCAGAGATGTAGATATAGACTCTTCTTTATACAGGTTTTGGTTTTCCATGTGTGTATTTAGCATGTGTGATGTGGCATGTGTGTTTTTGTTGCATGCACATGAGTGTGAAAATGTGCATATCCCACCCACTGACTATGGGAGACAGAGGAAACGGTCACTCATCCTTGTGCTTTCCTGAGATAGTCTCTCTCTCTCCTCTCCTCTGAACCCAGAGTTGTAATTTTGTGAGCTCCCATTATTCTGTCTTCACTCTCCTCAGCTCTCTGGTTATGGTCATGCGTGGTCACGTCCAGTGGCTTACACAAGTGCTGGGAATCCAGTTCAGATGTGGTCAGGCCCTAATGTGTCACGGCAACGCTCTTTACCTGGAGCTTTCTCCCCAGTCTCTTCTCTATGAGTATTAAGCCAAAACTTAAATAAAGAGCTTTCCATTAAACTCAAATAAATTCTTAATGTTGATCTTTTGGAAATAGAAATAATGGTAACAAAGGGGACCCTTTTGAGGGGACACGGGGTTCTGTTGGCTTGTGTTTCCAGGTCTCTTTAAAAAAAATACTTTTATTTATTTATTTGCAAGCAGAGAGAGAGAGAGAGACAGAGACAGAAGGAATAAGAGCACCAGGGCCTTCCACCACTGCAAACGAATTCCAGATATATGCTCCACTTTGTACATTTGGATTTCCTTTGCAGGCAAGTGCCTTAACCACTAAGCTGTCTCTCCAGCCCACAAGTGTTTATTTTGTTATTGTTTTTCAAGGTAGAGTTTTACTCAAGCCCAGGCTGACTTGGAATTCACTATGTATAATCAGGGCGGCCTCGAACTCATGGCCATCCTCATACTTCTGCCTCCCAAGTGCTAGGATTAAAGGCATGTGCCACTATGCCCAACCCAGGTCTTTTTTTTTATAAATTGAGAACTTTATTGTATAAACCTATTACATAATTTTCGTTTTTCGCATTGTGTTATACTCTTACATTACCTCTCCCCTACACCTGATCTACTGATTCACTGAGCGCCTTACTCGGGAGGGTCAGTCTCCCTAGGGGGGAGTACGATGTCTCAGAATACACCTTCCCACCCTCCGGCTTGTACATTCATTCTGCTCCCTCTTCTGTAAGGAACAAAAGGAACTCAACCACTCAGTGTAATAACAAAACTCCATTAGTGCCTGGTTTGGGTGCCACAAACCTAGAATACATCCGGGTCTTTCCCTGCTTTCTGCAATGCTGGGCATGTCAATCTCACCCTCGGGGGCCTTGGCTTTTGTTTTCTTTTCTGTATGAAGACATTATATAAATGAACTCTATATTTTCCTACAGCTGCAAAATTTGTCTTGTAACTGAACATAAGCTTAAAATAATAACCATTTATAATGCTGACACACTAACAGAAATTTAGAAACAAATAACAGAATACACGTTCATTAGTGGCCTTTCTGCTAAGAAGTCAGTCGAGTAATGCTCACTCCTAAAGGAAAACTCCTCTCTTAAGATTAATTATTTAAATATGCTTTTTAAGCTGTTGCTGTTTTATGACAATAAGATATTCACACCTACATAACACTTTAAATTTATTAATGAGGATACAAATTTTATAATATATTAAATATCAATCCAATGCCTATGCTTTCTTATAAAACCAATGGTTCCCTCTAATTATGTTTTGTCCTCTCCAGACCCACTCTTGGTTCTTTGTTTCCTATCAGTGCAAAAGCTGACTCTTGTCATATCTGTTGCCCCCTCAGGGTATTCCTGAGAATTCCTTAGAGAATTCCTAAGAGATGCTCAAGCTCTTGAGGAACAGCTGCCTTGCTTCCAGACCCAGACGCAGTGGAGGGAGCTGAGCAGCAAGGACTTTGCCACCCCAGGAGTAAACCGCCAGGCCATCCTGTCCCTTATTTCTTCTGTGGCAGGATGGACGAAAAGGTGCAGCCTCCCTTTTACCTGAAGTAGGAAGAGTTGCTCATTCCTTTAGAAAAATAACTCTTTTTTAACTAAAACTCACTTCTTGTCATTAAAAAAGGATACAAAATATTCATACATAAATTCATTCTATTTTTTTCTTTGAATGTGAAACTTAGACTTTAGAATGTGGGCTGTTAAAAAAAATAACAGATTTCTTTCAACTAAAGCAAGGTTTTCTAATGATGGTATTTCTACTTTTATCCTCTGAAAGAGGCTTCAAAAAAAAGTAGTCTATCTTGGCTCAAAAGCAGTACCACAGCCTTCATTTTTCAACAATTTTCAACACATTTGAAGGTCTAAGCCAGAATGGGGGTGTCTGTAAACTGACCCTCCTCCTCTTTGGGTATCCAAATAAAAGAAGAAGGAAAGAAATTGTGTAGGGAAACCTGAGACCTGACCTTAGTTCTTAAAACAATCGTCTGTTTGGCCACGGGAAAGTCACTTAAATTCCCTGTGCCTCAGGTTACACACCTGTAAAATGAAAGGAATGGACTTGTTCTTCTCTCACACCTGTCACTTGAGCCACATAAAAAAACCCTAGCCCTTTATATCACTTTTACAGCCAACTTGGTGAAGTTAGCCCATTTACAGACACACCAAGCAAGCCCATTATTTTGACTTTGGGAAGATAATCTGATCAAGTTTTGGGAAATATCAGGAGGCTCAGAGAGCTAGGACCAAAAAAATGACTTCAGTGGCTAATTCATGTGCAATAAAGTTTACCTCTCCTGAGGTTGATTCAAAACTGACTGAGATGAACAAGATGTCCGTGAGTCCTTCTTTCTTACCCATGATATGTTTGAATTACTAGAATGCTGCAAAGGTACCATGTTGGTCACTAAGCCCTGTTCAACAAAGAATAAGAAGAACTAAAACATGTGAGAATCTTTAAGCTCAAGAATATCAGTTAGGGGCTGGAGAGATGGCTTAGCAGTTAAGCTGCTGGCTTGCAAACCCAAAGGACCCAGGTTTGATTCCCCAGGACCCACGTTAAGATGGGTATACAAGGTGACTCATGTGTCTGGAATTCATCTGCAGATGGCTAGAGGCCCTGGCATGCTCATTCTTTCTCTCTATCTGCCTCTTTATCTCTTTCTCTCAAATATACAAATAAAATTTAAAAAAATAAAAAGAATATTGGGGGCTGGAAAGATGGCTCAGCAGTTAAGGTGCTTGACTCTGAAGCCTAAGGACTCATGTTTGACTCTCTAGGTCCCATGTATGCCAACGCACAAGGTGATGCAAGTGTGCAAGATCACACGTGTGCACAAGATGGTGCCTCTGGCATTCAACTGCAGTGGATAGAGGCACTGGAGTGCCAATTGTCTCTCTCTCTCTATCTAGCTCTCATATATATATATATATATATATATATATATATATATATATATGAATATTGGTTATAGGTCTGAGCAAGAAAAGTAAAGAAATGTTAAAATTTCACTATTTGTCATACGAAGGAATGAAGAGGTGGGAATTTACCAACCAATCTGTCTCTGATTATTTAAACTCAAATATATCAGTGAATTTAACCATTTTGGCTATACTATTTCTAAATCCCACTAGTAAAGTGACGAGCCTGCCCCACAAAGGCATCCTTTTGCCTGGACAACACATGTCATAAAAGTGATTTCCCCACTATGGCTCAATTCATGAACAGTCACCAGGACATGCTACTGAAATAGAATGATACCTTCTCCAGTTCTATACTACGACACTGCACTGGACATCAGAATTGCCCAGAAGTCGTACTAGAACAGATTCATGACCTGACCCTTAGAATGTATGATTCAGAAGACCTCGAATGGAGTCTGAGTTGTTGTATTTTTGAATTCCTATGTGGTCCTGTTGACGCTGCTATAGAGATCAAACTTCGAGAAACACTGCCTTATGCTGAATGGCAAACTCAGAAAGCTGTGGCATCTCCTCCTCCTCTCTCTTTTCCTTTCCCTCTCCTTTCTCCTATTCCTCTACTTCTTCCTCCTCTTCATCTTCTTTGCCAGGGCCGAGCATCGAGCCAGGGCCTTGCACACGGTCTGACAAGCAGCATGCTAGGCAGCTCTCTCACACTGTTTCTTCTCCGTTCTTGCTGCTGCCTCTGGTCGATCTTCAGCACCAGCTTTCAAGTCGCCCCTTCTCCTATCACCTACTCTCGGTTATCAACAAACCTGTGTGCACCAGCCGTGGTGACACATGCTTTCAATCCTGGTACTAGAGAGGCAGAGGTAGGAACACTGCTGTGAATTCAAGGCCAGTCTGGGACTAAAGAGTGAGATCCAGATCAGCCTGGGATAGAGTAAGACCCCCCCCCCCGACCCCTCTCTCTCTTTCTCTCTCTCTCTCTCTCTCTCTCTCTGTGTGTGTGTGTGTGTGTGTGTGTGTGTGTGTGAGTGATTGAAAATCTTAACCCTATGATTATTTTTTTTTTGAGGTAGAATTTCACTCTAGTGCAGGCTGACCGGAATTCGCTATGTAGTCTCAGGGTGGCCTCAAACTCAGCAATCCTCCTACCTTTGCCTCCTGAGTGCTGGGATTAAAGGACTGTGCCACTATGCCCAGCTCTAATCATTTATTTAATTCTTTTTAAAGTATTTATTCTAACTATTTGTTAACTGGGAAAAATAAATATCCAAAAATTATTAAATCTTTGAGATCAATAGGCTCAATCACTAATATTTTCACTCAACCAACATACTAGAGTTTTGCTGTGCACTGTCCCATTAAGTCCTGAGCAACATCTACTTTAATATATGTGTTGCTTTGCTTACAGTATTTTCTGCCTTCCAGATAGACTAGAAAATATATTTCCAGGGGCTGGAGAGATGGCTCAGCAGCTAAGGCGCTTGTCTGCAAAGCCTAACAACCAGAATTCAATTCCCCAGAGCCCACGTAAAGCTGAATGCACAAAGTAGCACACGTATCTGGAGTCTTGTTTGCAGTGGCTGTGGGCCCTGGAGTACCTGGTCTCTCTGTCTATCTCTCACTGATAGCAAGTAAATAAATGAAAATGCAAAAAACAAATTCTTTAAAAAAATTCTTTGTAGATGTGGAAGAAACAAGAGCTTACTGCGATGGTTACATGACTGTGTAAGATATATCTGTAAAATTAAAGAAAGGGTTAGGATGATACTGACAAATAGATCTTGGCTTGTAAGATGCATGATCAGGAAAGTGCAGGAACGGCATTAATTCATAATGCCTGACACATATTAGTTATCAACCTTACTCTTATGGGATTATTTGTTATCCAGCAATATTGTCATCTGTAAACTCATACCATGCTCCGGGTCCATCTGCTTTACACTGCACAGTGTCATTTCACATTTAACTGAGACAGACTCTGCTGGAAAGAAGACGGAGCAAGCTGAGCTGTAAAGTATTCTTTTCTCATAGTCAATAAATCCACCACTAAGTAAGTAGTCTGTTTTCAGTTCACCTGAAGGCTTTGTGACTATGAAAACACACTTTCAGGTTCTTCAACTGAAAAAAAAAAAAAAATCTGACACCAAGTAGTTGTTTTAGTGACAGCCGAACCAGGGTGATTTCTAGAAGGGCAAGTGGGGGCAGGCAGCGTGAATACCGTCTTCCTGGGGCATCAACAAGGAGCATAGAGAGCAGCATAGTTGAGCTGCGTACATTTCAGCACACCCCATCCATCATCTCAGAGGATATTAGAAGGAAAATGTGCGAATACCCACTTTTCCTTGCTCCAAACTCTTCCTCCCAGGTTGATCTCAATCCCTGCTCACAGCTTCTAGTCCCTTTTCTCTTGTTCACTTTACCCCTCCCCCCCCCCCACACACACATGAGTCATTAGCACAGCTGTCAACACAAGAACCTCAAAGAAAAGATTAGGCCTTATTACAACACACAGTGCAAAATCCATGAGCATCATTTCTGTGGTGGCTCCTCCTCTTCCGCAGACTCTGACTGGCTACAAGGTGTCATCAGGACCCAGATCCTAGAAAACTTGCCATTTTATTACTTCCTCTGTTTTCTATATACCCCATCTGCGGTGGTTTGAATGGATGCCCCCCCCAGTAGATTCAGGAGTTTTATTCAAGCTTGTAATTTGATGTCATCCTGGTGGATGGATCCTAGGGTCCAGCCCTGAGGTGTGTTTGGGGGACAATTTGGGATTCCCGTGTAAAGATATGCAATGTGTATGGGATTTGCCTGGAGTTCCTGAAGTGTGCTTGCTTATGGTGCTAGTGGCGTCAGGCTCTTGGCTTTTGGCTTTGCATAGGCCTGAGAAAAGGGGCCCATCATGGAGCTTCTGTAAGCGTCAAATAAATTCCCTTCTTCCATAACTGTGCCTAATATGTGTGGCTGTCTATGACACCTTCTTCCTTTCAAGTTGATACCTAATAACCTAAAGATCTCTGTGACTTCATCCTGCAAAACACTTTCTCTAAGTCTTCTAGATTGGTGATGATTAGTTCCTTTGCAAGACCCAAAATGCACTTTTCCCCCAAAAATTGATGGTATTGCTGCTTGGAATTGGAATGAAATGACAGTACTCACCTTCTTGAATAACATTAGGGATTTCTTTCTTTTGCTTCCTTCCTTCCTTCCTTCCTTCCTTCCTTCCTTCCTTCCTTCCTTCCTTCCTTCCTTTCCTTCTTTCTTTCTTTCTTTCTTTTGGCTTTCTGAGGTAGAGTCTCACCATAGTCCAGACTGACTTAGAATTCACTATGTAGCCTCAGGCTGGCCTCAAACTCACAGCAATCATCCTACCTCACCTGCCCACGTGGTGGCATGAAAGGCATGAACCACCATAGCCAGCCACATTCGTTTTTTCCATGATGTCTCATGAGTGTGCGTGAGCATATTTATTTATCTGAGCCTTAATTTCCTCACCTATCTCACATGGTTGTTCTGAAGATTAAATGTAAAATCAGTAAAAACATTAGCCAAATGGTAGCTAATTATTAATCAGATTTGTACTGGAAAGGAAATTAATGAGGGCACCATGGAGTAATGTTAGCCAACATCGGCAGCTCATAGCTGACATGCCAGGCTGAGGTGAGGTTAACATATTCTGCTGTTGTATTTCTTGATTCTGCTGGATGCCACATATTCTGGCAAATACATTGTAAAAATATTGGGCAAGTCTTCCTATCCTGGAGCTAAAAATATTTTTTCCATTCCCCCTGCGCTCCACCAGTAACGGTAAAGGATGGCATTCTATCTCGCTCATGTTGTTTACTTCCCTCTTGCAGAGAGAACAGAGCTGGACGGGAGCCCAGCAATGTGCTACATGCTTCTGCAGTGCAATGCCTGCCATCTTATAACTGCTCTGAGAATAAACTGCAGTCACGGTCTTACAAGGATCCTAATTTCCCAATGAAACAAAGGTTGGTCTATATAAAAAGCACTTCATCTGACAGATGAGTGAATATTAATGAAAGATCTTCTCCTGTGAGCCAACTTTGGGGCAAATACCAGATGGTGAACTTCAATCAGATTCCAACAGACTACACTCATGGTTTCCTACGCTATCCTCAGAGCAAAGTGACCCTGGATTTTCCTTAGTAGAGATCTCTCCTTCCTTTCCCTTCTTCCCTACCTTGATCCCCTTTCCTACCCTCTCTTCTCCTTCTCTGTGTCCTTTTGATGTGCTTCAAGTCCATTCCTACTCCTTCAGAACATTCCCTAACTTACAACCCAAGCACTCACCTAAAAACCAGGTGACCTGTGTGATTCTGACCTTGAGGTTACTTCAGCTGTGTCAACAACATGCAAAACCATCTGCTCTGTGCTTCACAGGCATAATATCAGTCATCTCCCACACATACCAAACACAGAGAGATAGATGCTATATCCATTTGAAAAGCAGAAAACTGATACTCAGGGCAGTTACGGCACTTGGATATAGTCACACAATCAGTAGACAAGATTCAAAATCAAATATTCCCTATATTAAGTCGCACCTTTTTAACCACACACTTCCTTCTTGTGTTTGGCTGCCAGCCCAAAGGTCACCTTCTTCAGCTATGCCTTCAGTGCAAACAGTCTGCAATATCTAAAACTATAAATTTTTCCACTAAACTGGTAACATCGTGACATTTCTACTGAACATACAGTCCTGGTTCATCATTTTGACTAATTTAATAACTTACAGGATGGCTGCATAGACAACTAAATTTGTCGAAATCCTGCTGTAGAATTCCTGTCTTCATAAACTCCACCTTCCACCCTCTGAAATGTCAGTCTGCTTGAGCCTGTTCAAGCTGGGGCCTCAGTGCAGTGTTTCAGCTTAAGTTTCCATTGGGACTCACATGTAGTCTTCAGCTCAGCCAAAGGAAGCCACATGAAGTGCCCCTTGCATGCTCTTAGAATGCCCTACTTCACCATGAAAAAGGAAGGTAAATTTCTCTTCAATGAAAAGGAACAAAAAATCAACCACAATGTGATACTCCTACTAGGAGGCACGTAATCTTTAGAGGTGGAGCATAAACGGTGTTGGCAAAGATGTTAAGAAATTGGAGGGGGCTGGAGAGATGGCTGAGCGGTTAAGCGCTTGCCTGTGAAGCCTAAGGACCCCGGTTCGAGGCTCGGTTCCCCAGGTCCCACGTTAGCCAGATGCACAAGGGGGCGCACGCGTCTGGAGTTCGTTTGCAGTGGCTGGAAGCCCTGGCGCACCCATTCTCTCTCTCTCCCTCTACCTGTCTTTCTCTCCGTGTCTGTCGCTCTCAAATAAATAAATAATTTTTAAAAAAAAAAGAAAGAAATTGGAGGGCTGGAGAGATGGCTTAGTGGTTGAGCGCTTACCTATGAAACCTAAGGACCCCGGTTTGAGGCTCGATTCCCCAGGACCCACGTAAGCCAGATGCACAAGAGGCACACGCATCTGGAGTTCATTTGCAGTGGCTGGAAGCCCTGGCGCACCCATTCTTTCTCTCTCTTCCTCTCTCTCTCCCTCTCTCTCTCTCTGTCACTCTCAAATAAATAAACAAAAAAAACTTTTTTTAAAAAAAGAAATTGGAATCCTGGGGGCTTCACTGCTGAGATTATAACATTGTACAGCCACTGAGGAACAGTTTGTCGATTTCTCAAAGTTTAAAATAGAACTGTTATATGATCCAGTAATTCAAATCCTAGGTATCTGTTCACCAGAATTGAAAGCAGGGACACAGACATCTGGAGACCCATGTCCATTATTCCAACTGGCATAATGTAGAAACAACAAAGTGACCATTAACAGGTAAATGGATAAGAAAATGTGGTTTACACACACTGAGGATTTATTCACCAGTGAAAAATGAACCCAGTTTTGACAGAGGACATGATATGGAGGAGTCTTGGAAACAGTATGCTTAGGAAAATAGGAAAAACACTAGGTGTTAGGATTCCACTTAAAAAAAGGAACAGAGAATTAGGAAATCCATGTAGAAATAAATTAAATAGAAGTTATCCAGGGGCTGTAGAGATCAGGAAGGGAGAATGTTTAATGGACACAGAAGTTATTATTGCGGACAAATGAAAACTTTTAGGTATTAGATATTAGTGATGGTTTTACAACAACGTAATGTAATGCCACTTAATTGTATACTGAATGGTTTTCAACCGTCAATATGACTTTCAAGTTAAAGTGTAATGGAAACTGTGGATTTAGAACGGTTGATGACTTGGACGTGAATAGACCCCAGGAGCTAGTGGGAAGAGAAAGAGTGGAGAGAACCATCAGCAATGTGAATGGCTGAGGGTGACTTCCCGCCCACCGCCTCACTTACTCTTCCCTTCTGTACTCCCACGAGCTTTCTTTCAGCTCTCAGAACACAAACAAGTTCTTTCTAAGCACATATTTCTTGTCTTTTGCCTTTTCCAAGTTCACTCTCATTATGAGGTCTCAATTGAAATCTTCCTTGACTGGAGATACCTTCCTCTCCTAACTACTATACCTGCTGAGACATCAATTCCAGGCAGGTTTTGTGTTAGTCTAAAGTCCTTTGGGAAAAAATTTTCCTAGCACTAGTCCTCTCTTGGTAAATGGTCCCTCTGTTCCTTTGTTTAGTTTCCCCCCTTTTGACTGTAACACCCTGCAGTGAGCGAGGGACCAGAACTGTGTCCTCTGCCATAGAATGACTAGGCAGTCACTAGCTATTTGCCATCTCTGAAGCCTATATTCTTTCCTCCATGTGACATTGTCACGCTATGGAGAGATGAATGAAAGAGGTCGTGCGTTGTTCTTCTTGTATTGTCTGATTGCAATATGAACATCGATAGCTTTAAAATCAACACTCTAGGTTGTATATTAATGCTGCGCTGTACAGTAGTCATTTTGCTCATTCTCCCTTCAAATCCTGATGAAAATGAATGTCTTAGGATAATCCAAAATATAAAACAATAAATATAGGTAGAAAAATCAGCTTAAGCACGTCTATAATTTCTTTTAATCTGATATTTTATTGAGCATTTAGGAAAAGATTTTTTTGTATTGATGTATGTATGTATTTAAGAGACAGAGAGAGAATAGGCACATCGGAGCTTCTAGCCACTGCAAACTCCACACATATGCACCACCATGTGTGCCTCTGTCTTACGTGTGATCTGGGGAATTGAACAGACCTGGGACCTTAGGCTTTGCAGGCAAGTGCCTTAACTGCTCAGCCATCTCTCCAGTCTGAGAAAAGATTTTTTATGCTCTTAACAAACGCATGGAAAAGAACCTCACATTATTTTTTTACAGCTCAAAACCACAATAAAGTATCCATTAGAATAGCTATTTAAAAGTAAAAGAGAGGTCTGGCATCTAGCTCAATGGTAGAATGCTTACCTAGCATGTGTGAGGCTCTGAGTTTGATCTTCAGCACCAGAAAAATAATCACCCAAAGTAAATAGCTCAATTATTTCTCAACTTTTTTACCCATAATCTTGAGCATCTTTATGACCAATCACCCTAGAGCCCAGCCACACCACTAACATTGTCTTTCAGACGTTCATCCTCTATTGCCAATTGTCCATTAACCTACTAATAAGTGATGAAGACGGAAAAGCCTCTCACAATCTGAGACGCCACAGCAAGGCTATCTTTAGTAAAGTTTCATTTTCAGCATCTGGAAGTCCACTAGAATATTTGTCATGCATTTCAAATCCAATATAGACATTTGCTTCCATAAAAATGGATTTTCTTTCCGGATAACTTAATCAAATATAATGGAAAGAAAAAAATATGCATTCCTCCTACCATTAAGTATAACACTCTGCATAAAAGTTGCAGTAATTTAAGCTACAGCCATGTATTAAGAAATATGATATTATTCTTGGAGCCAACACAGACAACCATTTGGAGCAAATATGCTAGAAAGAAGAAAAAAAAAAACACTGTAGAGTTTCACATTTGGCATTCTTCCACTTTTTTCTTATGGTTATTGCTTTGTGAGCATCAGTTCTGACTATGGGATCTTTCAAAGTTATTTATTCAAATACTATCAGATGGCCTAGTGGCAAGCAAGGTAAAGGAAGCACCTATTGTATGGTTAAAAATAGTTGCATGCATAAGTAGGCTTTTGGAGATGACAGATTCATATGAAAATCTTTTCCCCGTCTCTTTCTACTTGGTGAGTAAATCACTTAACCCTGGTCCCTCATGATCACCATTCATAAAGTAATGATCTGTTATTATCATAAGAATGTACTGAAGATTAAAAAAGTTGGTGATGCAACTCTGCATGGAAGTTGTAAGAGGCGCTGTTGAACACGGTGATGGCTGAACATCATATCCCCCACTCTCACAGAAGTGCCAATTAGGACAGCCACATGACGTGCATCTTTTAAGAAGTTTTGCTTCTCAAATCAATAAAAACTAACCTTCTAAACAAAAAACTGAGGTGAAGTTCAGAGCTTACTAGACAGATAGTAAATAATAATTAAAACACAGGAGTACACACACACATCATGTCTCTATTTTATTCTAACTACTCAACTAAAGTATCATCTTCTTTTCTTATAGCTAGTAATAATAAATTGAAATTTTCTACTGGTAAAAATTTATAAAAAGACGGTGACTGTGAAAGTAAGCTGTTAGGGTCCAGTCTGAACATGATGACGATAAATCATTGGCACCCATGAAAAGTTTACAAAAACTGTTTGACTGTGATGCTCCTCAAGCCTGCTGAGCTCATCCAACCCCTAGGAATCACGTACCTAAAGTGGGGTACAAGTCTATAATCCCAGCACACCTATGGCACTGGGGGATGGAGCCAGGAGAAGGCCAAAGCCCATGTACCAGCTAGTTTGGCTTTTGCAGCGGCCAAAAGAGAGAGAAAGAAAGAGATCCTATCTCAAAAAGCATAGCAAAGGAGAATGCTGCACATGTTCACACACACTCACACATACAACATACATGCATAGAGATGCATGCATGCAATGCCCATACATACACCAACACATATACCTAGATACACACAATTGTTCTAATTATAATAAAAACATTGTTTTTACATGTTACTTGGTGTTATGCTCATGCATGCATTCTAGAAAAGGCTGGGGAGATAAATTCAATTAAGTGCTTTCCTTGAAAGCCTGAGAGCCTGTGTTCGACCTTTAGAATACACATTTTTAAAAGTTGGTGTGGTGGCACATGCTTGTAATCCCAGCACTGAGAAGGTGGAGGCAGGTGGATCTGGGTGGCTTGCTGGCCAGCCAGTCACAAATGTGGACAACTGGACAGCATCTGAGGAATGACACTAAGATTGTCCTCTGGTTTCCACAAGCAAATGCATACACACACACACACACACACACACACACACAGAGAGAGAGAGAGAGAGAGAGAGAGAGAGAGAGACAACATTCAAAGAACAGTTAATGCCTATAACAAATAAACATTTCCAAATAACATAGGGTTAAGTAACATCACCATGTTAATTATGTTACATGAATTTTCTTTTAGGATATATTCACTTTATTTGTTTTTTCTTTCTTTTTTCTTTTGCAAGGTAGGGTCTTTTTCTAGTCCAGGCTGACCTGGAACTCACTATGTAGTCTCAAAGTGGCCTTGAACTCATGGTGCTCTTCCTACCTCTACCTCCTAAGTGCTGGGATAAAAGACATGTGCCACCACACCAGGCTATTTTCACCATACATAACCAAAAACCTGCCCACCTGGTTTCCCACTGTAATACTGAAAATGATAATATTTCTGTAGGGTGAAATTGTTAAGTGCATGAGCTTTAGAATAATAAGACTATAGTGTGCAAAAGTGTTACCTCTAAGATGTGTGGCTCCTAATATTGGGAACTATGAAGATGTTGCATGGCAAAGGGAAATATAGGTAGAAAATGAAATTAAGATAATGCATCAATTGGCCTTCAAATAGGGAGATTATCCCAGGCTATTTGTATAGGCAGCGCAGTCACGTGGGTCCTCAGTATAACAAGAAGAGTAGAAGAGGCTACAGTGATGCTATAGGGTAAGATCCCAACTCACCTTTGCCAGCTCTGAGGCTACAAGGAGAGGCTTCAAAATAAGGAAGGTTGGCAGCCTCTAGAGTCTAGAAAAAGCAAGACACGTTGTCTCCCGGAGCCTCCAGAGAAGAACACAAGCTTCTAGATCTTCACTGTTGTCCAGCGAGGTGTGCCAACCTTTTTACGTTCCGTGGAGATGTACGGCACTTCGGTTCATCCGTGTTGCGGTTGCATAGAGCACGGATAGAGCCGGCCTTGCTCATGACCACTTTTAATCCCACCACTGGGAGGTGGTAAAAGGAGGATGAGCAGTTCAGTTCCAGGTCAGCCTGGTTTCACAGCAAGACCCTTTCTCAAAAAACAAACAGCAAAAAGAAGACGTGCAAGGAGAAGGAAAGGGAAGGAAACAGGAGAGAAACAAATTAATACAGAGTACATGGAATTTTGAGAGAGTTATTTAACATTTCTTTTCCAATTTCTGAATCTAAAAATGAGACTACTAATATTATCTACTAAAGGTGGATGAGAAAATATTCATAATACCTAGAATATAACTAAACTAGTAAGTGTTCAATAAATATTAAGTGTCTTTGCCTCATTGTTGGTTTTAATTTACTTTTCTCTTTGATTATTATTTTTTTTAATCACAAGATTACACCTGAGAACCACACTCCACATACATGTTCTTCCCATTTCAATTAAGGCAGCATAAGAAAATACCTGGTGAGAGAAAAAGTTCAGCGGCATTTAATATCTGGAATTGGCTGGAGTATCTTCTTAGGCTGTTTTGTTTTAAGCCTTTGAATAGCTAACTAACTCATCTTGCTTGCTTCTAACTTGCTAGAACAAGCCGTGCTAATCCCATTTTAAAAAGAATTTTCTTACTTCTTGACGACTTAATTATAGTGCTCCCTGGTTGATGACTTTGCATTTGAAACCAAGACCTTGAAATAAACACAGTCATTTCAGTTCTTGATACAAGGAGTGAAAGCACGCGTTCTCTGATTAGCGAGTTGACTTAAGAGCACACCATAGCAGTGGGATAAAATTAGCCACACTTGACAATGGCCTGCTACCCAGTACAGATAGATGTTGGCAGTTCCTAAACTTTTAATTCCCTTTGAAGTCTATTGCATTTGAAATCTTGAGTATGATTACAGCATATCTAGCTATTTTTATTTGGGGAAAATGTAAAAGCATCACAGTATTTGATTAACTTAAATAACCTTACTGTTTTTAGAACTGTATATGTCATAACAAAAATTTTGTCCAGGGCTGGAGAGATGGCTTAGCGGTTAAGCGCTTGCCTGTGAAGCCTAAGGACCCCGGTTCGAGGCTCGGTTCCCCAGGTCCCACGTTAGCCAGATGCACAAGGGGGCGCACGAGTCTGGAGTTCGTTTGCAGTGGCTGGAAGCCCTGGCGCGCCCATTCTCTCTCTCCCCCTCTATCTGTCTTTCTCCCTGTGTCTGTCACTCTCAAATAAATAAATAAAAAATGAACAAAAAAAAATTAAAAAAAGGAAAAGTTAAATGTCTTTTAAAAAAAAATTGTCCAATACATAAAACATAAAGTCTCTTCACTTTTAATGGTTCTTGGCCCCTCCCACAGATCATGATCCTAAATGGCATTCACATTCATGCCTATTAAGTGTAGAAAACAATGGCAAAGAGCCAGCCTTTCAGTAGTCCAATCAGTCTCACCCTTGTGCTACCGATGTTTTCGATAGAGTAGTAATAGCTCCTAATAAAGCGCCGATGAGTGTATTAAAGACACACACCACAACTCGGTCAGCTTCTGTGCTGGGCAAGGGCACAGATCAAGTTCCTTGTTTGCCGTTCTTTCTTTCAACAAATACTAACCACATTCTCTGCAAAGTCCCAAAAATTATGCATCCTCTGAAAAGCTGAATCACGGATCACTTAGGAAGATATGCACGCATAGTCAGATTGGGCTTAAGCCCACCATCTCTGAGGTAAGTGGAAGGGCGGGATGGGGAAGGAGAACATGGGCTTTGAAAAGAATACCGACTCCTCAAGTGTTCCTTTGCCACTGTACTTTTCAATACATGTCCTTGATATGTATACTTAATTTTTCATGAGAAGCAGCCAACCTGCTTTAATGAACCTGCAGCCTTGTATGAGCCCAATAACTTGTTTCCTGTATCTTATATTACAGCAATGGTCCCTCATCTCCTCCACTTTTAAGAGTTTGTCACCTCTTTTTAGGGGGAAAACAACTCAAACTTAAGTTACTCTTAAGTTTAAGAAAATAAAACATCAGTGAAAGAGCCTTGTGAATTCACATATGATTATCTATTGTAAGTTCAAAGGCCCAACAATCATCATCATCTGATGAGAGCCCTTGATTATTCTCATACCTGGGTCCTGATACTTGAACTCCCGGCAGATCCAGCTTCCTGCAGAGCTCGTGTCTAATATAGTGCTAAATGGTCAAAATGCATCTTTGCAGACACAGCTCCGCCAATCACATATTGTATGACCCTATACAAGTCACTGTTCTTTCTTTGTTCATTCCTTTGAACCTAAGATTCTTCAGTGTACAATGGGTTAATAGTAATAGCCCATGGGGTTGTTGAAAAGATTAATTAAATTACTATATTAGGGTGTTAATAACTCTTTGAAGTGGAAATGGAAACTGGTACAAGATTTATGGAGGGATATGTGGCAACATGTATTACATAAAATGCATGATAAGCAATTCTACTTCAAGAAATTTATCACACAAATAAAAAAATTACATCATGTGAGTGGTTTTTGCACTAAAGAAATATAATTATAGGGGTTTAAAAATAATCTTCATAGCAATTACAAAAACAGTAAGCTATTTTATAAAATAACATTCATTCAGTGAAGTTATAAAGCTAATATTCAAAGAGGAAGTTGTTTGTGTACTTATGTAGAATAGCCTTTAAGGTAAATTATTCAGTGAAAAAGCAATATACAAAAAGAGTATGCAGCATACCATAATTTATGTTTGTTTGTTTGTTTTAAAAAATGCTCATTAGTTTCAGTATGCACAAACATTCTGCAAGTGCCTATAAGTATAATATAACTTTGATGATGTCTAAAGAGGGAAATAAGGTGGGGAGATTCCCTCACTCTGCATACTTTTAGACCTCTCAAATGTGAGCCATCAACTATATTGCTATTACCAAAAGAATGAATGAGGGCTGGAGAGATTGCTCAGTGGTTAAGGCACTTGCCTGCAAAGGCTAGTAACTGGGGTTCAATTCCCTAGTATCCACGTAAAGCCAGATGCACAAAGTGGCACACACATCTGGAGTTTGTTTGCAATGACTAGAGGCCCTGGTGTGCCCATTCTCATTCTCTCCCCTCCCCTCCCCATCTTTCTCTCTCTCTCTCTCCTGGCAAATAAATATTTTTTTAATTTTTAAATTTTTTTTTAAAAGAATGAATGAATGATGTCTGTCATAAGTGTTCAAAAATACTCCCTTCTCACTCTTCACTCCTCCCTTCGACCTAAGTTATTTTAGAACTAAATATATAAATTTTTTAAACTCTTTGCCCAATCATTTTAAATATTCAATGTTGTAGCAGTTGCTTACCGACCCTCACTGCCAAGTCTGCCTGTCTTTCTGAGTTCTATCTCAAAGAGTAAAATAACTTTTCCTTTTCTTTCCCTTTCTCTTCTTTGGGTGCTGGCAAAAGCATGCTTGTCCTGGCACTTTGGATGTTGCCCCTGACCCTCCTCTCTTTCTTGTGGGAAATACTCCCATTTTCAGAAGCCTTTTTTTTCCCCTATGTTTTCCTTAGTAGAGTCAACTTTTGCCTGCCGAAAACTTTCTTAATTTTGTAACTAAAATAGACAGTAAACCTGCCAGTTTTTTTAATCCATACATCCTTACAGTATCAGTAGAAATGGAGTGAAATATTGTATCTTTCATCAGATTCTGCTTCTGAAAAACAGTCCATTTCAAGCCCAGTGGGAACTAAATGATGTCAGGAGGAGAGAATAAGCCCAGGGCACCTTGGTGCCTCCCCAGAGAGAACGAGGCGAAATTTCCCGACCCTGTGATTTTGGCCTCCTCTCCCCACCTGACCCGTACAGTGACCCTGGGGCAGCAAAACGAGATTCCCTGACTGCAGTGCCATCGAGTGAGGAAATGTTCCAGGAAGCAGAGAGGCCACAAAACCCTGAGTGGACACCTCAGAGTCGAGAAGATGGAAGGAGTCATTTGCCTTTTTCATGATTCCAATCTGATTCAGTTTTTTCTACATGACTGAAGTGATCTCCCTTCACCTGCTTCTTTTACCTCCCCTTTGTCTTGTCGACCATTTTAGAATCAATTCGGAGTCTTAAAATACTAGGACAGGCTGGGCCATTTAGCACTTCCCGTTTTAATTTCTAGATTTCCTGACTCCATAGTTCCTTTCCATCTTTATGAGTGTTGGTTCTTTAAAAATATAGGGACTGGAGTGATGGCTCAGTGGTTAAGGCACTTACCTCCAAACCCTAACAACCCAGGTTCAATTCCCCAGTACCCACATAAATCCAGACACATAAGGTGGCGCATGCAACTGGTATTTGTTTGCAGCAGCTGGAGGCCCTGGTACACCCATTCTCTCCCTCCCTCTCTCACTCTCTCTCTCTCTTTCTTCTTGTAAATAAAAAATATAGGTTGGTATATCAGTTTTTTCTTCTGATTTCACCTATCACACCCATACCCTGCCCTTGTAAGCTTAATCATAAAACCACGTGTAAGTATATGGAGATGTGCGTGAAATGGGTCACTAACAAAGCAAATGAGAACCAAAGACAAGCAAGTTACAGGCAGAGCAGGAGTCAAGAAAACAATCGGCGTTATGGGTCCCCAAGAAAACGTACTGTGGCCATGGATGGCTGGGAAAGGCTTTATGAAGGAAGAAATATTGTTGGGTGCTAAAGGATTTGACAATGGAATGAAGAGCGAGGATGCCTTAGGTGGGGGGGGGGGTCAGAATGAGTGAAAGAATGGTAAACGGGACATGGAGCTTTCTACCTGCATTAATTAATGCTCTCAAAAATGTGGACCAAGTAACATTCGAAGTACCAATTTTAACTGATACAAGTAAAATCATTTATATTTTGATACTATACATGTGGAGAGACCAAACTCAGACTCTAAGTAGGATGAGTAAGGAACTTAAGTACCAGCAGCTGCCAGCTGTAGTCAGCTCTGGGTGCATGTGGTCCCTCAGGTTTTCTAGGGAGGCTCCCAAACCCTCAGAACTAACAAAAGCTCAAGAGCCAGGGAAATTTTAATGGGGTACAGAGACAAAACCAAGAAAGTGCCGACAGACTCTGTGACTCAAAAAGAAAAAACCATGAACAATGTAGCAAGAGGTCATAAAAATTAGATATGTTATGTCACTGGCCTAGGGCTACTATAACAGAGTATGGCAAAGGGTGGGTGAGACAAAAACAGAAAAGTACTGTCCCATAGTTCTGGAGACCGGAAGTCACAGGGTTACTTCCTACTGTGGCTTAAGTGGGAATATGTTCCATGCCTCTCCTTTTGCCCCTGATAGCCTTGGACACTCCTTGACTTACCAAAAGCCCTCTTGTGGGCTGGAGAGATGACTTAGTGGTTAAGGCATTTACCTGTGAAGCCAAAGGACCCAGGTTCGATTCCCCAGGACCCACATAAGCCAGATGCGCAAGGGGGTGCATGTGTCTGGAGTTTGTTTACAGCAGCTGAAGGCCCTGGTGCACCCCTTTCTCTCTCTCTCTCTCTTTCTCTCTCTCTCTCTCTCTCCCTCCCTCCCTCCCTCCCTCCCTCTATCTTTTGCCCTTTTTCTCTCTCTGTCACTCTCTCCCTCAAATAAATACAAAATAATTATAAGTGCACCCTTGTTGGTGTTTTCACGCCTTCTTCCTTCAATGTATGACCATCTCAGAATTTACCTGTATAGTTAGCTCCAAGTCCAGGAAGGGCATGTGGAGGGAGGCTTCTATGATTTTTCTCTGATACAGTTTCAGCATGAGTTTTGATGAGACCAAAGTAAGTCACGTGTCCACACTCAACAAAATATCACAGGCAAAAGGGCAGTGCCACAGAACCAGACTGTAGTTATAGCCAGGAAAGGATGGTTGCCGGAGGAGAGCCGGGTGATCTTTTACCCAAAGAAAAGAGAATGAACTCCATGAATTCAAAACAGCAGAACACTACAATTGTCTATAATGGGCACTGTAAAAACACAGAAGACCAAGCAAAGATTCTGTCCAACTTTTTAGCAGGGTCTACAACAAACTATGGGAGAAGAATTGATGTGCAGTGAGGCACTTTGAAGACTGAGAGTAAAATGAATGATTATCAGGCAAGCAACATATCTCAAATAAAGTGAATGCGAATCTATATCACAGATACAGATGCCAAATTCTGGGGGTGGGCATGCTTGTTAATTTAAAATATTAGCTCTCTTTCTTAGGAGAATATGAAAAGATAAGATAAAGTTGAGATAATTAAATTCTTGATTTCTGTATCTATCATAATATTTTTAAATTTTTTACATTTAAAAAAATTATTTTAAAAAGCTGGGCATGGTGGCGCACGCCTTTAATCCCAGCACTCAGGAGGCAGAGGTAGGAGGATTGCCATGAGTTCAAGGCCACCCTGAGATGACAGAGTTAATTCCAGGTCAGCCTGGACCAAAGTGAGACTCTACCTTGAAAAGAAAAAAAAAATTATTTTATTTACCCATTTTGAAAGAGAGAGAGAGGCAGACAGAAGAGAGAATGGGCACGCCAGGGCATACAGCCACTGCAAACAAACTCCTTGTGCATCTGAATTGCGTGGGTCCTGGGGAATCAAACCTGGGTCCTTAGGCTTTGCAGGCAAATACCTTAACCAATAAATTATCTCTCCAGCCCTATCTATCACAGTATTTTAAGCACAATTAGTGTCATTCTATCTGTGTGACAAGACTGAAAATGAAAATAGCCAGCACTTAGGACCATCAAATCTATGTAATCTTTCTCCCTCTTGGAATTCAATGCCCTTTTTTCTCCTTCACTTGTATTTTTAAATGTTAAATATACAGACTAGTACATCTCAGATTTTTGATCCAAGCCCTAGAGAACTTAATGTCTACCCGGATCTTTGAAAGGTCTCTGCCATCATATATTTTTTGGCTGCTTTTATTCTAATATACTAGGGATAGGATTTATTTACCTTTTTCCAACAATCTAGTTAGTCTCCTAAAATTTAACCCAGCATATATCTTTCAGAAATAATTGGACAATGAAGAATGTTCAGGCCTAGTTCTCATAAAAACCACAACATCATTCTCCATCCCCTAGTGTTTGTCAGCCTATTTTTCTTTTTGCCTCTGCCACCATTAATTCAATTGAGTCCTTCAGGGTGAATTCTCGGTGTGACAGTGCATCGAGTTGGTTTCTGATGCTTCTGTGCACGTTTTTCCTTCTCAGCAAATGTGAAGGCTGGCCACCGCCTTTATTGCTCAGTGACCTCTCTGTCCTAAATCTCCAGGTAGTCTGTGTCAATTTCTGTATTGAAAAGAAAATATTCATTATTATTAGAGGAGGATCAACTGGAAAGACAAGATTTAGAAATGTTTTTCTAATAGAGTTGTCATGACAAATGATCAAATAGCAGGTCCATTATTAATTCTTTCAACAAACATTTATTAATTCTCTGAAACTCAGAGCTTATGGCCTAGGAGCTGGAGACCCGGTTCTAATGGAAACACGGCTCTCATTCGGGGAGATTTTATCCCAGAGGAGGAGGAGGCAGGACATAAACAATCCAGTGAAATGTCGCAGTGTGAGAAATGCTGTCAAGGAGAGCCTCTGGGGGAAGAGGCAGAGGATGGTTGACAGCCACTAAGGCGGTGCTGTCTGAGGGTGCTCGGAACGAAGGGGTGAGCCCAGGAGCTGGGTGAGAAAACCTCCCAGGCAGGAGGAGCACATTTGCACAAATTCAGGAGAGACAAAATGTTGAGCTAAGTTGGGCAGAAGAGGCCAGTGTGGTTAAATCACTGTTTTCCCCACCTCAGTAGTCACATTAAGCCCAATTTAGAGACATCATATCTTGGATCTAATGCATAGGTTTAGTTTCCTGGCTAGTAGACTACATGGCAAATTTAATATTGGCTGATTTTTTTTTTCATCTGCACTTAGACAGTTTCCAGTTTCTTTGAGCCTATCATTAACTCTTGGAGGACACAAAGGATACATTTTAACAGTTAACATATGGAAAGCAACAACGACAACCCCAATAATCAGAAAGAGTTAATGCTCCTCCCCAAATCCCCATTTTACTGCCAAGGAATCCTTTATGCCCAGGAGAATCTGGCTACATATTTGTAGCCATCTGGTATTTAAGCAAAACCCATTGTGTAAAGCTGCCCAGGATTTTAAAAATACAACACCCAATCGTGATTTAAACTTAGTAACAACTGGTCTCACGCGTCCACTGAATGAGACTGTGCTGTGGTCTTTGCTTTGTGGTGACTTTAATACTATTTCAAACTATTGAACAAACTGACCTGTGGGGGGTGGGGGAGAGATTGATGGAGCAGAGATTGATTTGTCTCTTTTGAGCTCCACAGGATGCTAGCATGGGTTCCATCTGCTTACTGAAAGCACTGGACCAATCTGGAATAAGCCAAAAATGACGAGGACAAAGAGTTGACTGCCATCCCAGCTCTGCTCCCCGGTGGCAAAAATGGGAGAAGGGGCTTTCTCAGGGACCCTGGCTTCAAGAAGGCTGAGGGACGGGTTCCAGGATAGCCCTCGCCAATAGTAAGACCCCAGTCCTCAGGTGATTTACATGAATTCCTCAAGCTTTACTTTTAGCAATTGTGGAAAAAGGAGGATGATCGCTACTTATTTGCTTTGAGAATGAAATTAAAAAGATGAATGTAATGTGAGTGTCATATCACAGGTGTTCAATAGTAGTAGATATCACTTTCATTATTCTTTTGCATGAATAAAGTCAATCCTTTAGGCAAGTAGAAAATAACTACAAGGCTACTTCCCATCCCCAGGGGGGGCATGTCGCCAGCGTGGAAGGATGGAGGGCCAACAAGCCGCCCCTGCTGCCACATCGCCCAGCCACCTGTGTGCCTTGTGTGTGGTCAGTGCCATGCTGGCCTAAAGAGGCTCTCAAGAACCACCGATTCAGACACTTCAAATAGACACTTAGCAAGTTGGTTCTAACCTGTGTTTCCTCTCCAAAGGTTTCCTGGATTACAGGTAGAAAAGAAATTTTCCATCCTCCACAACTCCAAGAGATCTCCAGAAAGCTTTTGTTGCCCAGCCAGCAATGTTGAGGTTAGGGAGAAATTTAAAAAAAAAAAAAGCTATTCCTTATGCAGTGGAAGATACTTAAAAGCTACAAGTAGCCGGGCATGGTGGCGCACACCTTTAATCCCAGCACTTGGGAGGCAGAAGTAGGAGGATCGCCGTGAGTTCAAGGCCACCCTGAGACTACAGAGTTAATTCCAGGTCAGCCTGGACCAGAGTGAGACCCTACCTCGAAAAACCAAAAACAACAACAACAAAAAAGCTACAAGTGATTCCAAGTACACATCACTTGATGTTGCCATTTCCTATTCAACATTCAGCCATAGCTGACTAGCTTTATGAAGCTGATGTGACTCTGCTTCTTATAATCAAAATAGGCTTTCCTAAAACTGGCCAGGTTTTCTTCAAAGGACAGCACATGACTTGAGACATTAAAGCACCCTGTAGAGAAAAAAAAAAATGTCCCTAGGCAGTTTTAGGTCCCTCTCATTGTTGTCTGTGCTTTCCTGGCCTTTGGTGGTGAGGCTCTGGACCCAGTTGCCCCTAAGAGCACTAACAGAAAGCCTCCAGTCAGCTGGCAGTTTTCCAACTCGTTGGTACCAATTGTTGGCCTGTGCCAAGGCTTGGCAACTGGTGACAAGAAGCCCCAGCCAGGAGAATCTCTAATGGGAGTGATCTTATGCCAACAGAGAGACGGTCCCAAGGTGCTAGAGCCTCCCGGAACCTGTCTGTGGACGCTCTGCGCCTTCCTGCTTCCCCTCTACCTATTTGGCTGTCTTTCAATCCCTCTCATGCGGCCTGTTCCTCCCAGCCTCTGCGCACCTGCTGCTCTTCCTAATTAGAAAGCTTTTCTCCAGGACTGGCTGCATGTTTTGTAGCTACTACTGCAAAACTCAAATGCGGGTGTTCTTGTTGAGAAGACTTTAAGAATTACAAGTTTGATATACAGCAGGGGAGCCTGTTGAGCACAGGATCCCAAACGTGCCCAGGATATACCCCAGAAAAGGTGGGCCCTGATTTTGTTTCTGCTCTTCACCTGGTCAAGCCCACCTCTTCCCACCTCTCTCAGTCACCCTTCTTAAGTTTTCCTTATAGTCCTTATCATACTTTGAAATGTTAGTCTATTTGGCTGCTTACCTTTGGAGGTCTGACTTCCTATTCATCCCCTTTTAATTCTTTCTGTGTAAACTCTCTAAGTGGAGCTCCTTGGGGCATAGTTGGAGCTCTGGCGTCATGAACTGAGTCTGTAATATAGAGGTGTCTAGCAAGTATGTAGTAGACAATGGGTTATCCTTCAGCCTAAAATTACTTTAAATGCTTAAGTCTTAGGTGCATTGGAAAATAGTGTTGGATTTGTTGGAACACAAGCAGGAACCTATAAACATAAGAATACTTGACATAAAAGGCCTGAGAGAGCCAAAAACATCCTCAACAACAACAACAACAAAAAAAAAACCCTAGGCTTAGCGGTTAAGGCGCTTGACTGCAAAGCCTAAGAACACATGTTTTAATCTCCAGATCCCACACAGGCAGACACAATGTCGCACATGTGCACGAGGGGTCCACACATCTGGAGTTCGTTGGCAGCAGCTGAAGGCCCTGGTGCAAACATTCTCTCTCTCTCTCTCTCTCTCTCTCCCTCTTTATCTCTCTATCTATCTATCTCTCTACCTCTCTATCTCTTTCTCTCCCTCTCTCTCTCTCCCTCAAGCACTTGGTTACCCTTCAGATTTAAATGGTAAAACCCTATTGCTGAGATGCCACAGGCTGCCATCACAGGACACAGAGGGATAATTCAGGAGCTGAAATGGAAGCCAGCTCACTGCCGGCTAGCCCTCATAGTGCTGGAAAGTGCTATGTGAGCTGCTTGGGGAAAATGAGCACTAAAAGCATGAACAAGCAGAGGATCCTGCAAGCTGCAAAATCAACCAGCCAGGCAAGATGGACATACCTATGCAATAGGGGTACATGGGATGTGGGGTAATCATTTGTTCTCTGATTTTACATAAGGCCTGCACAGCCGGAGGGAATTCATACCTGGTACTGAGAACTAAGTCAGAAGCCTATGGCTTGGACAATCATAGACCCTAAAGGGAAGCTCCCGCTGTTCTTTGGCTAAAAAGAGAGATTATGTCCATCAAAAATTCTTCTAAATACCTATGTTTATCCCCTTTGATCCATGCGGCTCCCACTCTTGGTTAAAGACTCTGTTCTCTCTCTTTTTTTTTTTTTTTTGCAAGGAGAGAAGAATAGAGAAAAGAGCTGCAAACAGAGAGTATGGGCATGCCAGGGCCTCTAGACACTGCAAACTCTAGAAGCATGTGCCCCTTGGGCATCTGGCTTATGTGAGTCCTAGAGAATCAAGCCTGGGTCCTTTGGCTTCGCAGGCAAATGCCTTAACTGATGAACGATCTCTCCAGCCCAAGACTGGTTTTTACACATGTCAGCAAATACCAGGGAGACCCAAAGGGCATCAGTATGATAAGAAAAGAAAGCCTACTGGCTACCAAGTGACAAGTCATCTCTCTCACCTCTTCCAGGGCCCAGGAGACATTACAGAGGAAGTGGTGGGTTAAATATGAGGGCTTCTCTCACTGCTAGCCTGAGACCCTCCTCCAGGGAGATAGCAGTAGACACTAAGGAGACTCAAAAGTCATCAAAACAGAAAATCGGAGGCTGCTGAGAGCTCAGCACTGAAAGAGACTTACAAGATGCCCTTCAAGGCTCACATAACATTGTGGAAAAGGGGATGAAAAGACTTGAAGAACCATAGGGTGGGGAGGAGTAACTTGATATAGTGTTTCCCTCCTCCATGGAGACAGAGACAGACTGGTGCATTCATGACCCACAGTGAATACATATCCCCCACCGAGGAGGACCCTCCAGGCAATGGGTGCAGAGAGAGGACCTAAGAGTATAACTTGAGGAGATATCACCAATGTGCAAGGTGTTCCTACAGTAAAGTTCTCAATTTAGAAAAAAAGGAAATGGCCAGGCGTGGTGGCGCATGCCTTTAATCCCAGCACTCGGGAGGCAGAGGTAGGAGGATGGCTGTGAGTTCGAGGCCACCCTGAGACTCCATAGTGAATTCCAGGTCAGCCTGGGCTAGAGTGAGACCCTACCTCAAAAAATAAAAAAAATTTAAAAAAAGGAAACAGTTTACTTTTTTCTTTGTTAGTGATGTGTAAAAGTGATGTTAAAAAAAAGCAAGAAATCATGAAAAATTTTGTTCAAGTTTAGCTACACATTTATTTAAGCCCTATTGCCTCTTCTATTCCTTCCTACACAAACACAAGCCCAATGGAAGAGGAATGAACGCATGAGTTGAGGCAGATCACTGCTCTTCTCCCCTCCTCTGAGGAGCTGCCTGTTTGACCCAGGCATAGTTTTGCTTGCTAGAGTCACTTAATACCTTTTATGATTTCTGAATTAGCCAAACATTCACATTTTTCTGGCATAAAGGAAACGCCCCAGGCATCCTGTGAAGTACATTTAGAAAGGAAGATGGGTTTCATGACATTCTCCTAGATGTCTCTGAGGGGGATGTGAAAGAATAGTATTCCAACAGCAGTTGGTGTACTCTGGCCTCGATACAAACCTAACAAGTCTCCCAGATTAGCATGGATCCCACAAGTTCTAGGACACAATCACACACACACACACACACACACACACACACACACACAAAGCCACCCCCACTTCAGACAGTGGCTTCAAGAGCAGCCCACCTATACCTTGCCTTTAATGGTGCTGGGGATAAAATCCAGGGTCTCACACGCACTAGGCAACTGCCCAGCCACTGAGCTGCACCCCAACCCCGACCCATGCTTTTAACCAACTAGATATATAACGGGAAACGGGGCAGACCTCTCAAACAGATGGGGGAATGGTTTGAGAGCACAGAGAAAGGAGCCAGGCCTGGCATTTTACTGTGCACAGGGAGGAAGCGGGGTGAGGGTAGGTGGGTCTGAGAATGGGATTCTGTGGTTCGCAACACCCCCATCAGAAGAGAGATCAGCAGGCTCTCTTATCAGCTTGCTGAGACATGGCGAACCAGAGGAAGAGGGGCAAGCTAAGAAGTTTCCAGCAAATAATTAAACCAAGTGAGAATCCTCATCATGTCTACTCAAGTAGATGGGACATATCACTTACCCCTGTGTTTACGTGGCTTCAAGCTTATCACGTTTTGTTCCTTGCGAGCTCCTTCCCCGACCCCGCCACTCTTACCAGATCATTTCGAAGTCTATTATAAGCATGACAGGATTTTTGTCTGTAAATGTTTCACGATGTGCCCCCAAAATATAGGCCTTGTTTTTGGAAAATCAGCAGTGACTTTTAATGTTATAAAAATAGTCTGTGCTTAGCCTAACATAATTATTTTATAAGTAGAAGTTTCTTTTGGATACGGTTACAACTAAGCAACACGACCTTCACGTTTCTGGTCATCTGCGGGTTCCCTCTGCATCTCATCTCTCGTCCAGCCACCATCATTTCGATAAGCTCAGTGGAAGTGCTGACTGTGAGGAACCCAGTTATTTCTTAAAGAAACTGTACTTTTTCATAGCAGACATAATTCTGATATCTAAACTTTTTATTTCAAAATAAGATATGGCATTATCCCCATTCGGTGACTTTTACTAAAGAGCTAATTCCACAGAGAAATAAATGTTTTACGTTTGCATAAGTTCTCAAGTACATAGGTCTCTGAGCCTCTCCAAACACACACACACACACACACACACACACACCAAATTCTACACAGCGCTCTTTTGTCTTGGCTTCATTTCCAATTTATGATCACATTCCATTTATACTTTCTCAGGATTATTACATAATCGGTTCAGTATGTTTTCTTCAAACTCTAAAATGGCTGAGGCTTCTGGGGGGGTCCAATTTGGCTCCTCTGCAGTGACCCTGGAAACAGCTGAACCCGAAACAACCAGCTACTGGGGATCTTGTCAGTGTGCGGCTGTTACTTAACAACATTTTTGTCTGACTGCTGCTAAAATTAACCTCGCTTGGAATACAGTCTTTCTGTTTCATCAGTCTAATTACTGGCCCTACAGTGCCTTCCCAAAGCTGTTGTTTATAATGATTCATGCAGCAGAAAATACACAACGTGGTTCTTGAGAGCCAAGCAATGGCAGTCCAATACTCAGAGGAAATGAAAAAAATAGTATAAAAATCCAATAGCACCCAAGCTTTCCTCTATTTGAATGAATGGTCGTGTCTTCATGAGGACAAATGTGTATGTCTACCCTTCAGCACTGCAGTCGTCACCTTCTCATTGCTTGGACAAGACACCTGACCAAAAGGGGCAGCAGATGGGAGGGAACAAATTTATTTTGACTTGCATTCTCAAGGGGAACACATCATGATGGCAGAGGAAAGCATGGCATGAGCAGGGGCTGGACGCCACCGCTGTCACAGTAGACGGAAAACAGCAGCAGGAGAGTGAGCCAACTTCTGGCAAGGGGGGCGCTATATAACACCCCAAAGCCCACCCCTAGAAACACACCTCCTCCATCAAGGCTCAACGCCCCCCAATTGCTACCAGCTGGGGGACAAGCCTTCAAAGCACTTGAGTTTATGGGGGTCATGGGGTTTAAACCACCACAAGTACATTTCTCTTTCTAAAAGTCAGTGAAGAGCACTTGTCTGGTAGCTTGTCTCAGCCAGGTTAACCAGAATGAGGCACATGCAAGAGCACAATAAAAGTCTGCTTCCAACATTGTCCCAGGACTAGTGAAGGCTCTGATGCTTTCCCAAATGCTTTCTCTCCTGACAACTTCCTGAAATGTTACCATCAGTGCTTCCTTCCTTGAGCTAAGGATTGGTGCTCATGAAACCTCTCATATTCCCAGGAGGAAGCAGATAGGTCATTCCCTCCTTAAGTATCCTTTAGTGTGAGACAGCTCTCCTAACCTGCCTCCATGTCATCTGCTTGGATCAGGTGCAGGACTCACGATAGATGGCATCCCAGTGGTGGAAATGTGTGGTGATACAGGAACACCGGATGTGACGGCGAATCCCTTGTAGAGAGTTCCATTGTGCCTGAGATGAACATCCAAACCAGGCACAGCTTGAGGAAGAAATTTAGGTCAAGCTCACAGATCCAGGGAGAACTTCCATCAGCACTGGAAGAAGTTGCTTCCATAGGTCCAAGCAGAGAGAAATAATCAAACAGCCAGTAAAAGCCAAAAACCAGCAAACCTGAACCAGTAACAAGTAGGATGCCACCATAGCTCAGAACCTTGGGGCTGGAATTCAGATCCACCCCCAGTGACACCTTAGGGCTGGACTCTAGGATCCACGCCAGGTGACACCTCCTCCAGGAGATCCCAGTTACATGTGGAATTTTAATACTGGAGTCAATGGAAGACATACGTTCAGACTACCACATCCCTCATCTTCAACCTGGCAGGGTTTCGAATCACCATGGAAACAAATCTCTTGGCAGGTCTGCTAGGGATTTTCTAGGTTAGGATCCACCTAACTGTGGTGGTCTCATGCCCTGGGCTGATACTAGATACTAGACTGGCTGAAAAGGAGAAGGCTAGCTGAGAAGTAGCATTTGCCTCTCTGCTCTGCTGCGGCACTGTTGGGCTGCACATGACCAGCTGATGCCAAGGTGCCTTCCCTGCCTCGATGACTGTTACTTGGAACTGGAAACTGAAGTGAACTTTTCCTCTCATGCATGGCCATGCCCAGCGTTTTTCAAAATTTATTTTTTGTATTTTATTTTTATTTATTTATTTGAGACAGAGATAGAGAGAAAGAGGCAGAGAGAGAGAGAGAAAAAAAAAGAGAATGGGCATACCAGGGCATCAAGATGCTGCAAAAGAACTCCAGACACATGCACCACCTTGTCCAACTGGCTTACATGGGTCCTGGGGAATTGAACTTAAGTCCTTTGACTTTGCAGGCTAATGCCTTAACTACTAAGCCATCACTCCAGGCCATATTTTAAATCTTTTGAAATATTTACTTATTTATTTGAGAGAGACAGAAAGGGGCAGAGAGGGAATGGGCACGCCAAGTTTTTGGCTTTTTTTTTTTTTTCCCAAAGTAGGGTCTCACTTTAGCTCAGGCTGACCTGGAATTCACCATGTAATCTCAGAGTGGCCTTGAACTCACAGTGATCCTCCTACCTCTGCCTCCTGAGTTCTGGGATTAAAGGTGTGTGCCACCACGCCCAGCTAATGCCCAGATTTTTATGTGGGTTCTGGGGAGTCAAATTCAAGTTGAGAAGTCTCAGGCCTGCTCATGTAAGCACTGAGAATTCTTTAACTGCTGAGCCATTTCCCCAGCTCTTAACCTTGTGACTCAACAGGAACGTAATGGATACACTGAGAGATTCATGGAGCAGGCTGGCTCTTTTCGTAAAAACTTGCTTGCACAGGAATCCCATGAGAAGTACATTAGTCCATTCCAGGGACACTGTCTTTCAATGGTGTAATTGCCTCCCATCAGGCCCCACTTCCAAAAGATTCCACAACCTCCCAACATCCCTGAATGTATCGTGGCATGTGACCTAGCTCAGACTTGTAAAGCTAAATTTTTTGGTTTGTGTCATTTTGAGCTGGACCATCTACAAATTACAACATAAGAATTCTGAACACTCAACATGTAGAGAGGCACATGGGAGACAAGAAAGTTCTCTAGGTTCTAGAGTCAGATGCACTACTGCCCCAACTATATGTGTGGAGGTGGTTGCCTGAATAATCAGCCATGAAACTTACCATACACTACAGAAAATAAAGTGAGATTCTGATACCACCTCAAAGCTAATGTGTTAGACTCTTTGGTTTAATTGTAAATAAAGCCACAAAGATGAACTATGCATTTTAATGGTGTTGCTAATATTAAAGAAATTCCACACAGTGCTTTATCTAATTGCATTAATTGGAGCTAGATTAATGAAATCATTAGTGAATTAGCACCAATGCTTAACTTCCTATGCTAATGCAAATCACCATGAAAAATATTACAAATTTAAATAAAAGTATAGCTTTCTACCCCCACTCCTGCAAAAAAAAACCCACTTTAATAAATTAAACTTTTATTCAAATCATAATCTAGTCTGAAATTAGAAGCCAGCACCCTTTGTAACTGCTCAAATCAGCATTCCAGTAATTTCAGAAGGTTTACACCCCTCCAGTAGCAAATATAGGCAAGTATTCAATTTTATGATATCATGAAAAGAGTAAGTTTAACTTAAATTGTATAGTAAACATGAAAACATTTTTCCCTTTAGCCTTACTTATTGAATGTGTAATGGCTAGTTCAAGACTTATCTTCATAAATCTTGTGTATCAACCCAATCATCTCTGCTTTTGTATAAACAATAGCTTATTTGGCATTGGAAATCCAGCAAGTTCAGCTATACAGTCTAATCAATACTACTTTAAACAAAGTAGGATTTACCAATTTCTGGTTTTACAAATTGTCAATCAAATGTCCTGATATTGTGCTTTCTCCATGAAGCAAGATTTAGGAACAAAGCTATAGCATAAGCTTGGGGACAAATCTTAGATGTTCTATACCATAACATGTGGCTGTCTCACATGAAATTAATCAACTGGTTCCCTTTCTAACTGATGCTTATTAAATGTATTGAACATTTAATGGTGTGTGAGCTGACCACAAACAGTTTGTTTATCGATTTCTTGGGTCCATGCTGTGATTGTTGTCATTTTTAATTTCTTCTCAAGGGCACTTCTTTCTTCACCAGATGTGGGATCAATCAGTATCTCAGGAAATTATGCAAGAGGTTGCATGCAGAAACTTTAAGTAAATAGTGCCATAATTCTGGTGTTTCCCTAGTGAGTCTTCTTGAAAAATATTTTATTTATTTATTTAGCTAGTTAGTTATTTATTTAAGACAGAGGAGAAAGAGAGAGAAAAAGGCAGGAAGAGGGAGAATGAATGGGTGCACCAGGGACTCTAGTCACTGCGAATGAACTCCAGACGCATGCAGTACCTTGTGCATATGGCTTAAGTGGCAACTAGGGATTGAGCCTGGGTCCTTGAGTTTCACAGGCATATGCCTTAACCACTAAGAAATCTCTCCAGCCCTCAAGTGAATCTTAATATAGCTTGCAACTAGAGATCTGAATGATCAACTTTGTTATCATGCCTTAAGTATGCCACCTCTGACTTGGAGTAGGCCATTACATAGACTCTTTTTATTTTTTAAAAAAAAATGTATTTATTTATTTATTTGAGAGAGAGAAAGAGGGGGGAAGAGAGAGAATGCATGTGCCCCCTTGTGGGTCCTGAAGAATCAAATTGGAGTCCTTTGTCTTTGCAGGTAAACACCTTAGCTGCTAAGCCATCTCTCCAGCCCCATAAACCGACTCTTAACACCTGGGTAGCTATCATCCTGGGTCATGGCTTACCTCAACCAGTGGTTTCTCTGGGCTGTCACTTCTCAGTATGTGCCTTTTATTCTTTCCTATGGCTCAATAAGACCAAAGAGGTTCCCTGACCATCTGTCACTCTGAATATTTTCTAGATAGATTGCTAGACATCAATCCAGGGTGCCCACCTAATTTAAAGAGACAGATCATGTTCCCCAGGTGACCCCATGAAAGCTCTTTTCTCTTGACTTGTTCTGTAGGAGAAGCACTCTCACATACATGAACATTTTCCCTGAGGATTAGGTTCCCAATGACATCCTCACAAATTCTCCTGGATTTCCAACAATTGACCTTTATTTATCCTTGGGGTAGATAAGTTGTGTTAGAAACATGTAACTCATTTTGGGGATATTTACCTGGGAATTCCCACAGACTACTCTGCCTCACATCTCTTATTGTGATCTGTTACCTGAGGATTCTGCCAAAGCTTCCATTTCAATTTCCTGTTCCCAAGAAGAATCACATCGTTATTCTATAGCAGCATGCAAATCCCATAAAGTCATGCAGATTTTAAAATTGACAATACCCTTCACAAGAACTTTGAACCAACTCTTCATCCGGTCTTACCTACAGAGTAATCAGGTCATGCCCACTTTGTCCTCTATTGTTTTTATCTGTGAGGCAACATGCCCGTGAGGGGAAAGCTTAACAAACAGCGTTGCTCTGATGCATTCTGAAGTCAGGATCACCTTGGCCTCTCCACAGGCTCCCCTCGCCAAGCTACCTGGGTAATGACAGATGCTGCCCCAGAGTCCTCTGTGCACAGCCGAATGCACAGGTGCCCAAGGTCAGCCCAGCACCATTCCATGACTCAAAACTGCTACAAATGAACATGAGCCACTTTTCTGCTCTGTGGCTTATAACACAACTCTATGGGCCTTCCCTTTTTGTGCTTAACTATCAGAGCAGGTAAATCCACAATACGACATTGAAGGAGGTGTAGACTCTTTCAAATGCTTATAGACACAGAGGATTCTTTACCTACTCTGAAATAACACTTTTGAAATGATTTGTGCTCATTTTCTTAGTGCCAATACTGACCAGAATAAAGGGAAGTGCTTTAAAAGAAAATCATTCTCATGTCACTACCATTCATAGTAGGTAAATGTCATTTCTAGCACTGTTTTTTACATACATGCAAACATAATAGCTTGAATAACTGGGCAGATAAATGGAGAATATATATATATATTCTCCAGTCTTTTAAAAGCAAGAATAAAGTTGAATCAAGTCAAACACATCAAAGATTCTTTCTAAATATTAAGTGCCTTACACTGCATTTTATTTATTTAAAATATCAGAGCTCCACTTTATCCTCTAAGGAGAAGAGAAATAAAGGGAAATCTGGGGAGATCGTTGTGGAGAAACCAAGTGAGAAGTCTGAAGCAGATTCTGGGCATCTTCACAAGAGCATTGGCAGACGCTGGAGCAGAGAGAGGCTTAGAGCCGACAGAGCTGAGGGACCACAGAGGAAGCTTCACCGCGGGGGTAGCAGCAAGGCACTTGATTTCTCGCACATTGCTTACTTTTTGAATTGTGGTTTCTTTGCTGATCATTTAACGTAAAGACAAAATTCTTGTCTGTGACTACCCATGACCCTATTTTCCAAAGCAATCCCCTCCTGGGTGTTCTATGGGGTTCTGGGGATACAGAGATGCACGCAAGGCCAGCCCTGCGTGGGATGCCCTTGTAGGAGAAAGCAGCGTACAATCCCAGCTGGACAATGAGCCGTGGTAAGTTCCCTATCACAGGGCCGCTGACAAGGGGCTGGTGGAGCAAAGCCACAGAGCTTTTGTGGGGAGACGCAGCTGTCTTGTCAGCAGAGTCAGGGCTGTCTGACTCCAACGTGCACACCTATAGGCTCCTACGGATTTTAGGCAATGACTAAAGTGAAAGGGGAGAAAAGTGTCAGCAAGGGCTTGTCCAGCTCCCAAACCAAAGCCATATTGGTGGTTAGGTGAAACATGCACCTGAGAGGAAGATACCTCCTTCTTACATCTTCCTCATCCAAGAAGCGATATGATGGCTCCACATAATAGGCTCAACTGAAATAACACCTCTCTCTCCTCCACTCTCCATCCTTGGACCTGGACCTTGCATCAAGCAATCAGCATTTATCTCTTAATTTTTTCTCACTCAGAGCATCCTGAGGGATAGTATAACTATAATTTATTTTCTAACTAAAAACAAAAATAAAAGACTTCCAGTTAAGATGGTGGCATAGAAACCACACCAAAGCAGCCCAGGGGAGAAACAGCCAAATAAGACCCAGCAAAATACACTCTTCTAATAAAAAGTGAGGTGTATAAGATATTACCAACAGCAGCAGAGAAGTAGGAGAGATCCAGAGCATCCAGAGCCCACATAGGCCGGCAGAAGTGGCTCCAGCAGCGGCAGCACCAGGTCCAAGTGACCATAACTGCAAGGCTTGGCTTGAGCGGCAGGAAAAGCCAGGTGAGGAGACTCTCCATTCACACTGGACCTCCTCACGAACTCAAGAAACATGAAGGGAGGGTTGCAGGAAAGAACAGAGGAGCAGCTCTTGAGGAAGACAATTGCAAGGACCAGGTGGAAAACATCAGCCACCATCCGTAGCCTCTCCTCCCCTTAGTTAGGAATGTCACTTTATATTAATCAAAGGCACACTCCAACAGGAGGACATTACAATCCTAAACATATATGCACCAAACACAGGGGCTCCCAACTTCGTCAAACAAACGCTATTAGAACCAAGGTCACAGATAACACCAAACACAGTTGTGTGACTTCAACACCCCACTGTCATCAATTGACAGGTCATCCCAGCAAAAAATAAACAGAGATTCATCTGGATTAAATGAGGTCATGGAACAAATGGACCTAACAGATATATACAGGACATTTCATCCAAATGCTTCAGAGTATACATTCTTTTCAGCAGCCCATGGAACATTCTCTAAAATAGGCCATATATCAGAACACAAAACAAATCTTAACAAATACAGGAAAATTGAAATAATTCCTTGCACTCTATCTGATCACCGTGAGATTAAACTACAAATCAATAGCAAGAAAAGCTATAGAACATACATAAAATCATGGAATCTAAAGACTATACTACTAAATGATGAATGTGTCAATGAAGAAATCATGAAGGAAATCAAAAAATTCATAGAGTCAAATGATAATGAGAACACAACATACCAAAACCATTGAGACACAATGAAGGCAGTCCTAGGAGGAAAATTTATAGCTTCAAGTGCCTATATTAAGAAATTAGTAAAAGGGCTGGGCGTGGTGGTGCACACCTTTAATCCCAGCATTCGGAAGGCAGAGGTAGGAGAATCTCCATGAATTCAAGGTCATCCTGGGCTAGAGTGAGACCCTACCTTGAAAAACCAAAAAATAAAAATTAGAAAGGTTGCAAGTAAACAATTTAATGCTTCACCATAAAGCCTTGGAAAAAGAAGAACAAGGCAAACCAAAAATTAATAGACATGAAGAAATAATAAAGATTAGGGAAGAAATTAATTAAATAGAAACCAGAAAAACAATCCAAAGCAAAGGGTTAGTTCTTTGAAAGGATAAACAAGATTGATAAACCTTTAGCAAATCTAAACAAAAGAGAGAAAAGACATAAATTAATAAAATAGAGATGAAAAGGCACTATCACAACAGATACTAGAGAAATTCAAAAAATCATAGGGACTCACTATAAGAACATATACTCCACTAAATTTGAAAATCTGAAAGAAATGGATGATTTCCTTGATTTATATGACCTACCTAACTTAAATCAAGAAGATCCAAGCAGTTATCAAAAATCTTCCAACTAAAATAAGTACAGGCTCAGGTGGATTCACTGCTGAGTTTTACCAGACCTTCAGGGAAGAACTAACACAAATGCTTCTTAAACTTTTCCATAAAATAGAAAAAGAAGGAATCCTACTTAACTCCTTCTATGAAGCCAGCATCACCCTGATACGAAAATCAGGCAAAGATAGAACAAAAAAAGAAAAAAAAAAAAAAGAACAGAAAAGAAAATTACAGACCACTTTCCCTCATGAGCAAAGATGCAAAAATTCTCAACAAAATATTGGCATATAGAATACAAGAATATATCAGAAAGATCATTCATCCCGACCAATTAGGTTTTATCCCAGAGATGCAGGTATGGCTTAACATATGCAAAGCGATAAATATAACACATTATATAAATGGACTGAAGAACAAAAATCACATGATCATATCATTAGATGCAAAAAAGGCATTTGACAAAATCTAGCATCCCTTTATGATAAAAGTCCTACAGAGACTGAGAATAGAAGGAACATATCTCAATATAATAAAGGCTATTTATGACAAGCCTACAGCCAACATAATACTAAATGGAGAAATACTGGAAGCTTTTCCCCTAAATGTCAGGAACAAGACAAGGGTGTCCACTGTCCCCACTTTTATTTAATATAGTACTGGAAGTCTTAGCCATAGCAATAAGGCAAGAGACACACATAAAAGGAATACAAATTGGAAAGGATGAGATAAAGTTATCATTATTTGCAGATAACATGATTCTATACATAAAAGACCCTAAAGACTCTACCAGCAAACTGAGCTGATAAACACCTATAACCATGTAGCAGGATACAAAATAAACACACAGAAATCAGTAGCCTTCATATATGCTAACAATAAACACACAGAGAATGAAATCAGAGAATCACTCCCATTCACAATTGCATCAAAAAAATAATAGTAATAAAGTACCTTGCAATAAACCTAACCAAGGAAGTGAAGGATCTCCACAATGGAAACTTTAAAACACTCAAGCGAGAAATTGCAGAAGATGCTAGGAAATGGAAGTACGTCCCTTGTTCTTGGATCAGAAGAACCAATATTGTGAAAATGGCAATCTCACCAAAAGCAATCTACACATTTAATGCAATCCCCATCAAAATTCCAATGGCATTCTTCACGCAAATAGAAAAAACAATCCAAAAATTCATTTGGAAGCACAAAAAAAACCTCAAAAATACTTGAATAACCCCCAGTATATTTTTTCTAAGAATTCCAGAAAGAGTAACCCAAGACACACACACATATTGAAATTGCCTTCCCCTCAAACAAAGTTGTTTTCTTTAGGGCTGGAGAGATGGCTCAGTGGCTAAAGTGCACGCTACTCAAGCTGGGGTACCTGAGTGTCACCCCCAGGCCCCACAGAAGAAGCAGGGAGCGGTGGTAGACTTCTGTAATTTCAGCACGCTGACGCGGATGTTAATGGCACAATGGGAAGCAGAAACAGGAGTACTTCCCGGAAGCTGAGGGGAGCCCAGCAAAGAACAGCAGAACAAGAATCCAGAGAGAAAACCCCTCTGTGATGGTAGACAAGGCTGCCTGACCTCTCTGAGCCTGTCTTCCCATCCATCACGAAAAGACAAATACACAAAAATTAAATTAAATTAAAAATAAAAGATGTGGAGGAAACAACCCCTGAGTCACTTTTCTATGCTGTGATTCCTCTATATAAGATACAGTCTCTTTAAGAGGCTTATGAATTGACCCCAAGGAATGAATTTAAATAATAAATATCCTACATATTTGTCCACCAGTTGCTAGTCTTGCATTCGAATGAGGTGGGCAGGCAAAGGACGGACATGAACGTTGTCTGTGGTCTGGATGCACCAGAACACGCACATGAAAATATGCACACACATATAAGTACAATGGCAACAATAGTAATGTTGCATTATGTAGTTTCTTCCTTCTGTAAGTGGGTTTCCTCATTAGAAACACAGCTTCTCTAGTCCCACCCCATACCCACTGAATTATTCTTTTTTTTTTGTAGTCTAGAGCTCTGCACTGTAAAAAGCTTGCAGGTAACACATGCACACACCACCTTGAGAATAATTGTCCTAACGTAATGAATACAGGCCCAGAAAAGCCTGCATGCCCACAAGTATTTCCCACACAAGACTAGCAACTGGTGGGATATAATATATTTTTATAAATAAAAAATATATATATATATATATATAAAATATATTATATTAAAAATATAATATATTTTTATTGACAGCTTCTATACTTACAGGCAACAAACCAGGGTATTTCCACCATTTTTGAGACAGGGCTTCTACTGTCCTGAAATTTGCTAAGTATACTAAACTGGCTAGCCAGAGACTCACAAAAATCCACCTGTATCCACTTCCCCAGCACTAGAATGTTAAGTACAGACCACCACGCTAAGGTGGTTTTTTGTTGTTGTTGTTTTTACTGGGTGGGTCCTGGGCATCATACTCAGGCAGGTCTTCATGCTTGCAAGATAAGCACTTTACCAACTTAACTATCTCCCCAGACTACAATATCTTTCTTCACTTAACATTTCTCCAGTGATCAAAATTATAGCATAGGGCTGGAGAGATGGATTAGCGGTTAAGTGCTTGCCTGTGAAGTCCAAGGACCCCGGTTTGAGGCTCAATTCCCCAGGACCCACGTTAGCCAGATGCACAAGGGGGCGCATGCATCTGGAGTTTGTTTGCAGTGGCTGGAAGCCCTGGCATGCCCATTCTCTCTATCTGCCTCTTTCTTTCTCTGTCTGTCGCTCTCAAATCAATAAAAATAGACAAAAAAATTTTTTAAAAATTATAGCATAATTTTGGTTCAGTAATTTTCAGAACCTGTCTTTGACTTTTTTCCTTTTTCACATTACGTCCTATGTCCAATACCTATCCTTGTGAATAGGGTAAGAGAGTAAGATCTCAAGTCTCAGTGAGATGCAGGGAAGGTGCATTATAGAGGCAGGCATAGGTAGATAGTCAAAAGGGTCTTTAGTCAAGCAGAGAATTTAAAGAGCTATGGAAATAAGGAAGGAGCACATTCTTCCAAAAGGGGAATGGGAACTCGCTAGAACAACTGGCCAGTCACAATTTTTCCTAGGCATCATCCCCTGTTGTAACATAGAAATTGTAAGAAAGAAAAAAAAACAAAACAGGCATGCCTATTTTTCTTCCTGTGTCTCAAAGTCTCCGTTTTCCAGAAGATTCCATCAGTTATAATCAACTTCCTTGGAACTTTGTGTATCACAAAAGACAATTCAATCTGGACAGATCTTCAAAAGAATTTGTCAAAGATAGTATTTTGTAAATAGTCTTCAAAGACCATTTACTCAGTAAAATGCCAAACTCTTTTCTCCACTCATGAAAGTGAGAGCATGCTGCCTCTAACCTGAAATGCTCTGCGCAGGATGCTCTCCTAAAAGTATTCTCTAGTTATAAAATATTTATAGAGCAATTTTCCTGCCTTTTGCCCTTTGAACACGTTTGCAATTGTAGGGTGCTGTCTGGGTGGGACTTTGCACTTTATTATGCAACCACTTCCCCAAGTCAATGGCAGTCTTTTCCCAATAGGCACTTACCTAACATGATAATCTTCAGTTTGATTCCACTCAAATTTCAGAAAGAACTCTAACAACTGCTTTTAGTGATATAAGTTTCTTCTTTAATTGAAATATCATCGAGGCCTTGAATGGCCACTTAATGATAACCCTTTTCCTGTGTGCAGCATTTCTACCAGACTGGCCTGTCTTTACATTTTAGATTTAAAATACTTTTGTTAAATGAAGACATTCCCAAGGAACGACTTATGAAGAGCTCCACTTAAAAATTCTTCTCTGGGGCTGAAGAGATGGCTTAGCAGTTAAGGCGCTTGCCTCTGAAGCCTAAGGACCCATGTTCAACTCTCCAGATTCCACATAGCCAGATACACAAAGGTGAAGCAAGCACAAGGTTGCACATGCCCACTAGGTGGCACAAGCATCTGGAATTAAATTGCAGAGGCTGAAGCCTTGGCATGGTAATTCTCTCTCTCTTTCTCTCTCAAAAAAAAAAAAAAAAAAAAAAAAAAATTAGAGAAGATTCTTTTCTGAAGAGCCAGATAGTATATTATCAAACTTCGGTTTTAGTAGAGGGTCCACATTTGGTGTGCAGTTAGAATGGGTGCTGGCTCTTCACTTCTGACTGAGGAAGGAGGCTCCAGTTTGGAAAGACACCAGTGAAGATGCCATTGACCTCAAAGAATTTCAGGGCTGAAGAGATGGCTTAGCAGTTATGGCACTTGCCTGCAAAGCCTAAGAACCCATGTTTGACTCTCCAGACCCCACATTAGCCTGACGCACAAAGGTGAGACAAGTGCATGGTCGCAGATGCCCACTAGGTGGCACAAGCATCTGGAGTTCAATTGCAGTGGCTGAGGCCCCAGTGTGCCAATTTTCTCCCATGCTCGCTCGCTCTAAAAAAATTTTCTTTTAAGATTTTCAAAGAAATTCTTGTCTGAGATTTTTTTTTTTTAATTTTCACTGGAGTTTTTCTGGAAACAAAGCCCTGAAGCAGTATTTCTCAGTGTATTCTGGGCCTGGGAGATGGCTCAGTGGTTAAAATATGCTTGCTTTTAAATGCTGCCAGCCCTGGTTTATTCCCCAGTACCCAAGTAAAGCCAGATGCACAAAGCAATGCATGCATCTGCAGCAATAACAGACCCTGATACAGCCACACAGCCATAGAGCCATTCTCTCTTTCCCTCTTTGTCTCTCTGTCTCTCTCTCTCTCTCTCTCTCTCTCTCTATATATATATATATATATACACACATATATATAGATAGATCTATAGATATACATATAGATATGGATATACGTATGTATATCTATATGTAGATATACATATATATGTATATATAAATCTATATCTATTCATCTCACAAATAAATAGTCTTTCAGTCACTATTTATTTGGGTTGGTCATAATTTCTCAAATTAAAATATTACAAGTTTCTGGGTAGAAGGATTGCTTAGTGCTTAAGGCATTTGCCTACAAAGCCAAAGAACTCAGGTTCAATTCCCCAGGACCCATGTCAGCCAGATATCTAAGGTGGAGCATGTATCTGGAGTTCATTTGCAGTGGCTGGAGGCCCTGGCACACCCATTCTCTCTCTCTCTCTCTCTCTCTCTCTCTCTCTCTCTCTCTCTCTCTCTCCTTGCAAATAAATAAATAAAATTAAAAATATATATATATAACAAGTTTCAGTAAATTTTGGCAATAAGCAGGATTCAGGAGGTTGACACCCATCCTAAAGTATGCACTGAGGAAACACAAGGAAGAGAAGTACAAACCGTGTCCAAGCCTACCTGACCACAGACTTTTCTTTCAAGGAAAAATGACTATGTGTCCCAATGAAGAGTCTGAGGCACCAAAACAGCTTTCAACATAAATTGTCCTTATGCTATGACTCAGTGGACGCCTGCTTCCCCACTCTGTTACCTCACAGCTTCTTACTGAAAACTCTCCAGGTTTGTTTTTTTTTTAACCTCCTCAGCCCACATTCAGCACGTATTTAGAGTAGCAGGAATTTGCCCATGTTAGGAAGCCCTTTCCATTATGAGTCTTAAGTCTTTTCCAATTCTCCAAAATAGAGCTATGCCTAGGGGTAACTCCCCTGGCTTGGCTCCATGGCACCATTTGATCTTCCTGCATATTTCCCCAGGTATTATTCCCATAGGATAAATATTTTGAGTTGAAATCAGTAGAAGTTTTCAGATAATTTCTCTCTTCTGTATTTAATTTCAAGAGGCAATGGCTGTTTTTCAGTGGATAGTATACCATATGCTTCAAGTAGGGAGAAAGAGTAGTGTTCTTGTGGTGGCAGAAATGGGGAGTGGTGGGCTGGAGAGATGGCTTAGCGGTTAAGCGCTTGCCTGTGAAGCCTAAGGACCCCGGTTCGAGGCTCGGTTCCCCAGGTCCCACGTTAGCCAGATGCACAAGGGGGCGCACGCGTCTGGAGTTCGTTTGCAGTGGCTGGAAGCCCTGGCGCGCCCATTCTCTCTCTCCCTCTATCTGTCTTTCTCTCTGTGTCTGTCGCTCTCAAATAAATAAATTTAAAAAAAAAAAAAAAAAAGAAAGAAATGGGGAGTGGTAAAAAAAAAAGAAAGACTTCATAGCCATGGCTCTTTCCTAATTCCTTTAGTTCGGACCTTTGAATGCAGAATCTAGCACTGTTGGCTCCTGACATGTTAGGCTTTACTACCAGGAAGGGCTTTGGGTTCTCTCATCAGGTTTCATTAACACCTCAGTATAATTAAGCAAGTGATCCAGAGACTTTTTCCCCCTGGAGTCTTGGTGCAGAGTCAGCGCAGGTAGGTCGCAGGCGTTAGCTGCTTCATTTGTTTCACTGAAATAACACCTGTGAATCTATCCTCTATCTGCTTGTTAGTGACTAATGGACTTAACGAACCTTCTATCAGTGTTCCTCCTTCTTGGAGGTGAAAACTATCAAAAGGACAAGAAGGATGGCTTTACATAAAAAGAATTGATATTGCAAACTTCTTCCATGGTGACCTGCAATACATTCTTTCAGCTATATGTAATAAGATTACAGATTCTAATGTTCAAATGGTTTTTAATTGGATTTTTTTACTTGAAATGAGCTTTTATCTCTGCTTAATACTACTTTGTCTAGGTGACATTGTTTTATTCCTGAGGTTTTAAAAGCTTGATTTATTACAAAAGTATAAAAGAAAATGATTAAGGTTATGCTTTGGGGGAATTTTTCTATACCTTTTAAGTATTATAGGTCCACCAGTAATTAAGAATAATTCTAAAATAAATTTGTGTCTGCAAAGAGAGAACTTAAGTTTAACCCAGACTAGATTTATTGTGTTTTATTATTTTTAAATTATGACTATATTAACTGGAACTGAGAGCTAAACATGCTACAAAGACAAGGCATATTCTTTATATTTTTAAGGCCTGAATAACCGATCATAAAAATTCCACATCAAATGACTCAATATCAATTTCAAAAATAAAATAGAACTAAAAGAGTGGGCTATTTACAATTTTGATTTCCTTATTCAAAGCTTTTTAAACTGATAAGAATGGATACTGTACTTGACCTTAGTCAAAAGACTGAGAAGCAATTATTCAAAGCTTTTTAAGATAAACAAGTTGCTCTTACTTTTATATCTAAAATCTAGAGTATGATCCATAGATAGCAAGAATACTCTTTTGTTACAAGTCAGGATGTTTCTATTGTAACAGATAATCCCGTCCCATTTAACTTATACATTAAAGGCATTATATGGTTTCTGAAAGCCTAAAGTAGGAACATTTTTAAGATATGCTTGATATAAAGGCTCAATAAAACTATGGAAAATCGAAGATGTTTTTCCAAATATGTTCTGTCTCTCGTGTTTTTGCTTCGTCTTTAAGACCAGAGCCATCACCTGTGGTGAGAGTCCATGTTCTGTCTAAAATGGGATCACGTGGAACCATTCCAGCTTATTTCCCAGGGCTCTCACTCTTAAACTGTGCTTGGTTCTCTGCTCCGCCAGAGTGAGCACAGACGCAAAACTCTGTTCACTGGTTTCCAAAAGCACACCAAATATATGTCCCCAAGTAGCTAATGGACCTGAAATTACAGGTTTGCAATCGGAGAAGTCACCTCACACCCAGCAGTATTCTGCACCTGAATGTTCTCTCCTCTCCTCAACTGCCCACCAACAGAAGCAAGCCAGTCCTCAGAGCTCGCCTGAGAGAGGCTCTCCTCCTCTCTGAAGCCAGGGCACCCACTAAGGCAATGACTGGTGCAAGAATTATCCTTTACACTTGGCCATCTTTAGAGAGCTCAATCGATATACATAAATTTCATACTGTATATTTGTGGTGTACGTGTTTTGTTATATTTATACTGCATTAAATCATTATCATAATCAATACCATTAATATGTCCAGTGCATCTTTGAGTGTGGCTGAAAGATTTACAATGTATTCTGTCAGTGGTTTTCAACTGTACAGTGCATTACTGTTGATTACAGTCACCATAAAGTAGGTCTGCAGAATTTATCACCCCATTTTGAAAGTTCATATTGTTCAATCACCCCTGAGCCATCTTCTAGTCCCTGACAACACTATTCTACTTTCTTTAAAATAAAAAAATTTCATTTTTATTTATTTATTTGAGACAGGTTAAGAGGCAGAGTGAGACAGAGAGAGCTGCTCCAGGCTTCCAGCCACTGCAAACAAACTCCAGACACATGTGCCATCTTATATATCTGGCTTACGTGGGTCCTGGGGAATTGAACCGTGGTCCTTTGCCTTTGCAGGCAAGCACCTTAACAGCTAAGCCATCTCTCCAGCCCCCAACTATTCTACTTTCTGATTGCATGGGTTTGACTTTTTCATTTGATACATAGAAATGATACTTTGCAATAGTAATCTCTGTGGCTGGTCCATTTAACATAATGTCCTGAGGATCAACTATTCTATTGCAAAGGAAGCAATTCCCTATTTAACATGTCAATATTATTTCAGCTGAAGAATCTCGTCATGTTCACATACACACTTACTTTATTTGCACATCAATAGACAGTTGATTCATCAACTTTGTTGCTATAAGTCATATTGCAATGGATGTGGGAGTGCAGGTATCTCTTTGATTGACATGCTGATTTTATTTCCTTTGTAGGAGACTTTTAAGATCAGGTAAGTTGATCATTCTAGCTTTGCTCTTTTTTCAAGCAAGATTTATCTGACCTTTTGGAGTCTTCTGGAATTTTATATGAATTTCAGGACTGTATTTTGTGTTGCTAAGAAAAAGGGTCATTGGAATTTTGAAGAATTGCATTAAATATGTTGGTTGCTTTGGGCTGTATGGACATTTTAGTAATACTGAGCCTTCTAATGCCTGAGCAGAGCCTATTGGTCCATTCATTTGCATCTTATTGTATCTATTCACAAGTGTTTTCAGTGAACCCATCTTTCATCTCTTTAAATTTACTCCATAGCATTTTATTCTTTTTCACATAATGGGATTTTGATTCTTTCAGATGTTCATGCTTTGATACTTCATTCTTAGTACCTAGAAACACAACTAACCTTTGTATGCTGAGTTTGTATCCAGCAACTTTACCAGATTCTTAAAAGTTATGTTTGCCAGCTGGAGAGATGGCTTAGCAGTTAAGGTGTTTGCCTGCAAAGGCAAAGGATCTCGGTTCAATTCTCCAGGACTCATGTAAGCCAGATGCACAAAGGGGCACACACCATGCATCTGGAGTTCATTTGCAGTGGTTGGATGCTCTGGCGTGCCCATTCTTGCTCCCTCTCTCTCTCTCTCTCTCTCTCTCTCTCTCTCTCTCTCTCTCTCTCTCTCCCCCTTTCTTTCTCTCAAATAAATAAATAATATTTTTAAAAAATTATGTTCAGCCATTTTTAAGGTCATTACTAGGGTTATTTTGTGAACTATATAATAGGAAGTCACCTGCAAATAAAGATACTATTGCTCGATTCTTTCAATTTGGGTATTATTTTCCCTTGCCTGGTTGCTCTGGTAAGGACTTCAAGCCCTGTTAGACAGAACTGGCAAGAGAAGGAGTGTTTGTCCTCGTTCTTGACCTCAGAGGAGAAGCTCTCAGCTTTCACCACTGGCCACAAATTTAGTCCTCGACTTGCCCTATACAGCCTTTAATATGCCCAGGTCCTTACCTAGTCTTTCTTTCGAACATATTTGAACTCATGAATTTTGTCAAGTAATCTTCTCTATTGGAAGGGTCAGATGACATTTTGCTTTCTACTGGTGGGTATTTGTTGAGGAGTATCTGTGAACCATCTTTGCCTCTCCGGGAAGAATTCTACCAAACCCAGGGGTATGAGCTTTGCATTTGCAGTTGAATGCAGTTTGCTAATAGGTACCTGAAGGTTCTCACAAATATGATCCTTGGAGACACTGGCCTGTAGTGTCTGGCTTTGGTATAAGGATAATATTGGCCTTGTAGGATGAGTGTGGAAGCCTTTCTTCCCCTTCAACATTGTTGAAGAGCATGAGAACTGATATTAATTCTCCTTAAAATATTTGGTGAAGTCTTCAAGGAATATGTACGTCTTGGAAGGTTTTGATAACTAATGCAGCTCCCTTACTTGCTATTGGTCAGTTCATACTTTTCCTCATGTTTCAGTTTGGGCAGGTTACATGTATTTAGGAATTTGTCCATTTCTTCTAGGTTATTTTGACACACCATTTCTAGTAGTTTCATAATTATATAGTCTTTGTGAAGAGGTGCAGTTCTTCTCCTTAATGCATAGTTTTGTGTATTTTTTATTTTTCTTAGTCTAGCTGTGGGATATCAATTTCATTTATCTTTCTGGAAAACCAACTTTTAGTTTTCTTAATCTTTTCTAGGATTTTCCTAATCTTAGTGTATTTTTTTTTTCAATTTCTGTTCTGATCACTATTGTTTCCTGGAAACTGATAATGAAAATAAAGCCTTTCCTTTGACACTCTGCTTCTGACTGGGTGTTTTAACTCAGCAATGAGAAAGTAACTCTCTCTCTTTCTCTCTCTCTCTCTCTCTCTCTCTCTCTCTCTCTCTCTCTCTCTCACACACACACACACACACACATATGGTACCTAAAAGTGGGGCCATTGCTGCCATGAACTTGACTATGTAATTCTTAGTCTTTTGGAACCGGTTTAGGAGAGGAATGTGTAAGGACTTGAAACACTGGAGTAGAGGAGCCTTACAGTGCTATAAGCAGAGCTGAATGGGCCACATTGGAGAGAGTTTGGAAGAGCAGAATGCAAAGAGAAATATGCACAATGAAAGCTTGGCTTAGTAACTTTCAGAAGGGACAAAGAGTTTTATGGGGACTAGACTAGGGGCAGTTGATATGGTATGCTGGCAAGGAATCTGGCTGAATCCTATCCATATCTTGAGAACGAGAGCAAAGTTGAACTTTAAAGTAATGGTAAGCAGAGGGTAGCAATTCACACCTTTAATCCCAGCACTAGGAAGGCTGAGACAGGAGGATCATGATGAGTTTAAGGCCATCCTGGGCTAAAGAGTGAGATCCAGATTAGCCTGGCCTCTAGTGAGACTCTGCTTCAAAAAAAAAATAAATAAATAATGGACTGATGCATTTGGTGAATGAAACTTCAAGATAGAAAAACATACCGTGTGTGGTTTGGCTTATTTTTTCTGTTAGAATTTCCCCCTCAAAACATTAAGCTGATAATAAACCTTTTCCTTCCATAAGCTACTTCTGCTTATTTTGTCCCGGAAGTCAGAAAGTAACTGATTCACTAGCGTTATAACATTGTGATTTTAAAAGATTTAAATCCTCTTAAGTTTAATACTTGCTTCATGGCTTATCCTGGAGAATATTCCATGTGCACTAGAAAAGATTCTATATGATGCTGCTGTTGGGTAGAATGCTGAATGTGTCTAATGGGTATGCTTGATCTGATTCAAGTACACCATTTCTTCATTGATTTTCTCTCTATGTGATATGTCCATTGTAAAAGTAGATTCTTAAGTCCTCTACTGGGGAGTGTTTCTATCTCTCTCTTTGGTTCTGTTAATATTTGTTCTGTACATTTTTGAGGCTTTGATTTGGGTATATAGTAACAACTGCTACATCCCCTTGAATTTTTTCTGGGGAAAACTTTGTTGTGTCTGCAAGTATTTTTAATGTCTTGTTCTTTTCCATTCCTCTCAGTAACATTCTCCTCTATCACCACCTTCTTTTTCTTTCCTTTCACTTAACCTTGTTTCTCTTCTATTGCCTTGCCTCCTTTATTCTCTCATTCATTTACTAATTCTCTATTTATCCTAAATGATTTTTATTTTTTGGTTTTTTTTTTTTAAATTTTAAGAAAGACTATCAAGGATTGAGACGAAGGAACCTGAGAATCCATGGGAGCTAAGATTAAGAACTAAAGACAGGGGCTGGAGAAATAGCTTAGCAGTTAGGCGCTTGCTTGTGAAGGCTAAGGACCCCAGTTTGAAGCTCGATTCCCCAGGACCCACGTTAGCCAGATGCACAAGGGGGCACACGCATCTGGAGTTTGTTTGCAGTGGCTGGAGGCCCTGGGGCACCCATTCTCTCTCTCTCTCTAACTGCCTCTTTCTCTCTGTGTCCATTGTTCTCAAATAAATAAATAAAATAAAATAACTAAAAACATAAAGGATCTACTTTACAAAGTTATTAGCAGAAAGATCTCCAAATATAGACAACAAATAGTCAAATGCAAGAAAAATTCAGAATCCTGAATAGACATGATCAGAGAAGAATCTCTACACATTATATTGCAGTCAAGATGCCAAAAAAAAAATAAATAAATAAATAAAAACCTGCAAAGCCAAGAAACAATATTAAAAGGTATAAGGGAAGAATGCCAACTCACTTACAGAAACTAACATATCATAATAACATCAGACCTCTCATCAGCAATCCTAAAAGCCTTGGAACAACATATTTCAAACCCGGAAAGTAAATAAGTATCAAATAAGATTGTTATAGCCAGCCATGCTATATTTTTTTAATATTTTTTATTTATTTGACAGAGAAAGAGGGCCAGAGAGAAAGAAAGAGAAAATGGGCATACCAGGGCCTCCAGCCACTGCAGACAAACTCCAGACACATGCACCCCCTTGTGCATCTGGCTAATGTGGGTCCTGGGGAGTTGAACCTGAGTCCTTTGGCTTTGCAGGCAAATGCCTTAACCACTAAGCCATTTCTCAAGCCCCATGTATCTTTTAAAGTTAACAAATAAAGACATGTCAAGATTAGTAGATCACAAGCATCAGGCCAACACTGCATAAATTCTTCAAGGAATACTATACACAGAGGAGAAAGGAGTTGCAATCTCCATTTCTAAAAGGTCAGACTTTCTGGGTTTAACATTTACTTTGCAGTTTCTTTGGTATGTGTCACTCCATTCTTTCCTGTCCTGCAGAATTTCTGCAGAGAAATCTCATCATTTATGGGGGTAAATTGATGAATTGTGTTCTTATTGTATTCAATAATCTCTCTCCTTTAACCTTTGATAATTTGATTATAGAGTTGTTCAGTAAAGACATTTTGACACTTAATCAACTTAGCATCCTGTGGGATTTATGTACTGGGATATTAGTTTCCCTATCCATGTTTGAAAAAAAATTTTTCTCATTTGATTTCTTTAACTAAGCTTTCTGCCTCTTTCTCTGTTTCTTTGGGAATTCCTGTAACACATAATGTTATGTCCTGAATGATGCCTTTACTTCTCATTTGATTTCTTCTTCCATTCTTCTTTATTTTTTTTTTTGTTCACATGACTAGTTAATTTCAAATGACGTCTTTGAACATGCCTATTTTTCTTCTGCTATAGTGATTATACTATTGAAATGCTCTGGTTTTTTGTTTCTTTGGGTGTCTTTTCCCCCTTTTTTCAATTCTGTCATTGGGGCCTTAAAGTCCTGTATTAGTTTACTTTTTCTTATGCTTTATCTTTATTGAACTTTGCATTTTGTTCATATGTTTCCCTGATTTCTTTCACTTGTTCTATCTGTGTTCTTTTCCAGCTCACTGAGGTTTTTAACTTTACCTATTTGCCCTTGCAGTTCTCATATCCGTTTCCCTATCTGACAGCGCCACGCCGTACATCCCCTCCCACGTTCCTCGGCTCCCGGTCCCCTGGTCACGGCTGCTGCGCCTCCCTGCTCTGCTGAAGCCAGAACGACCGAGCGCTCTCCGCACTTAGTAACAGCAAATAAGGCGCATGAACTAAAGCGCCGCGGCTTTTAGCACAAGTTGGAAGGTAGGGTCTCCCGGGCAACAAGCAGCTTCGAGAATATGTCGAATATAAGGCCAAATACTGAGGGAGCCAGGAAAGAGGCTTATCTGTGCTGTCAATTTCAAAACCTGTATTTCACCATGTCTAACTACGACTGTCTTAGAGTGAGATGCAATGGACAACTATTCCCTGCACTGTAGTTCATTGGTTACCTTGACGGAAGAAAACAATAGAATAAGAGGCCCAATGAAGTTGAACCTCAATCTGCCATAAAATATACCAACAAGCAGTTGGAAAATTGTTGGGATTAAAATTAAAGATTTTTTTTAATTACCTATTTATTTATTTTATTTGAGAGTGACAGACACAGAGAGAAAGACAGATAGAGGGAGAGAGAGAGAATGGGCGCGCCAGGGCTTCCAGCCTCTGCAAACGAACTCCAGACGCGTGCGCCCCCTTGTGCATCTGGCTAACGTGGGACCTGGGGAACCGAGCCTCGAACCGGGGTCCTTAGGCTTCACAGGCAAGCGCTTAACCGCTAAGCCATCTCTCCAGCCCTAAAGATTTTTTTTTTTAACTTAGAGCAATCACTCTGCCTGACGTACATTTGATAAAGTAATGAGAAAGACAGGAGGGAGAAGAGGGGAGAGAGAGACATTGAGGAAAGATTGGATTATTTCTCCATGATGCCAAAGTCACAAACTGCCTCCTTTTACACCTTTTGTTGCTACCTGCAGACACGTGCACAGGAAGCAGCAGTTGCCGCGGCAGTGCCAGGCAAAGAGCTCACGTGGGGTCCCCTCCAGTGGAACCCCGGGACCTGCAGAGCCACTTTTGTTGCTCTATCACTTCCCAGTGCTTAAATGACCCCACACGGAATAAATCATCTAAAGGGCACATGTCACTAAAGGAGGAGTAAGGGCTGGAGTGATAAATAACAAAGCCTTCACAAAAAAAAAGAAAGGAAAAAAAAGTCTAAAAGACTACTGTTTGAATCAATAGGAAAGTTTTTTGTCTTATAAACTTTATTCTGTATAATTTACCTTCAAACAAATACAGTCATCCTAAGGACTTAGTTCAAAGGTATTTAATGAATACTACATACTCATGTTACCACCACCAGTCAAGATAAAGAATATTCCATTACTGCAAATTCTCTATGCCCACAAAAGGTAATTACATAATGTTTATGCAACCTTTTTTAAAATTTAGGTGACAGATAAGTAACTCTTTTCACTTTCCATAAACTACATTTAGGTTTCAATTCTTCATATAAAACTAGGTAGCACTTTTCCAAGTATAAGTTTAGCACAGACTAGCTACTAATGACAAGTCATCGCCACAAAACTTCCCACCCTGGCTAATGTTGGGAGTGTGACATCTACCAGATCATATGAGTGGGAAAGAGGTGTTTTGACCTTCCTGATAAGTTTCGGCATTAAAAAGTTCTCTGCAAAGGATACAAGGTAGAGTTTGGAGGGATGGCTTAGAGGATCCTGGTTCGATTCCCCAGGACCCACTTAAGCCAGATGTACAAGGTGGCGCATGCATCTGCAGTTTGTTTGCAGTAGCTGGAGGCCCTGGTGCACCCATTCTCTCTCTGCCCCTCTTTCTCTCTGTCAAATAAATAAATAAAAATAAAAAATATTTTCTTCAAAAGGTTACAAGGTAGATAATCAATATGAATGAGAGAGCTATGGGAAAAGAGAAGCAAGAATAGAAGATAGCTTCACTAAAAACTGTATAATTTTTATTCATTTATGTAAAATTACATCTGCTTGTGTGTATATCTACAGGTTGAATATAAAATTTCAAATATAGAAATTACATTTCTATGCTTACAAGGTCTTGTTTAATCTGTCACACCATGTTTTATTCCACATCAAATAATTTCCTCCTCTACCTTTAAAAAAAAAAAAAAAAAAGCCAGGCATGGTGGCACACACCTTTAATCCCAGCACTTAGGAGGCAGAGGTAGGAGGAGTGCTGTAATTTCAAGGCCACCCTGAGACTACAGAGTGAATTCCAGGTCAGCCTGGTCTAGAGTGAGACCCTTCTAACCCCCCCCCCACAAAAAAAAGCAGGGCCTAGAGAGATGGCTTAAAGGTAAAGAGCACTTTCTAAGCAAGCATAAGACCTGAAGCCTGAGAACACCTGAGTGTGTTTCTTCAGCACCCAAGTGAACAGCTGGGTATGGCTACACATATTTGTAACTCCAGTCCTGTGGGGAAAAGTGACCAGAAAACCTCAGAAGGGGACAGCAAACTCCCAAATCAGTGAGAGACTCCACCTCAATGAAATGCACAGATGAGCAATAGAGGATGTTCAATGTTCTCTATGGCCTTCTCACTTGCATCAAAACATGCACATTCATACACCATACATGCACCATATGACCACTCATACTACACACATGAAAATGCCAAAGATAAATACAAAAAAAAGAATCAAAATCTAAACCATGGGCCAGAGGGATGGCTTAGTGGTTAAGGTGTCTGCCTGCAAAGCCAAAGGACCCAGGTTCAGTTACCCAGGACCCACGTTAGCCAGATGCACAAGGGGATGCACATGTCTGGAGTTCATTCATTTGCAGTGGCTGAAGGCCATGGTGCACCCATTCTCTCCCTCTCTCTCTCAATCTCTCCCTCTCCCTTTCTCTCTCTCTCTCTCTCTCTCTCTCTCTCTCTCTCTCTCAATCTTTCTCTGTCAAATAAATTAATAAATAAAAATAAAATATTTTTTAGAAAACTTGAGCTGGAGAGATGGCTTAGCGGTTAAGCGCTTGCCTGTGAAGCCTAAGGACCCCGGTTCGAGGCTCGGTTCCCCAGGTCCCACGTTAGCCAGATGCACAAGGGGGTGCACGTGTCTGGAGTTCGTTTGCAGAGGCTGGAAGCCCTGGCGCGCCCATTCTCTCTCTCTCCCTCTATCTGTCTTTCTCTCTGTGTCTGTCGCTCTCAAATAAATAAATAATAAAAAAGTAAAAAAAAAAAAGAAAAGAAAACTAAAACATTATTGCCTGATTGAAATCAGGAATGAGAGTTGGCATGAAAAGTACTTTCACAGTCTGAAGCTAACATTCTTATCAAAAAGTGCTTCCCTCAGGCTGGAGAGATGGCTTAGCGGTAAAGCACTTGCCTGTGAAGCCTAAGGACCCCGGTTCAAGGCTCAATTCCCTGGAACCCATGTTAGCCAGATGCACAAGGGGGCACACGCATCTGGAGTTTGTTTGTAGTGGCTATAGGCCCTGGCGCGCCCATTCTCTCTCTCTCTCTCTCTGCTTGCAAATAAATAAAATAAATTTTTAAAAAATGTGCTTCCCTGTCTGCTTCTCCATGGATCAATACTGACTGCATGAGAACATCCCTGCGGGGTGCTTTCTAACAGGGGCGGAGGACTGGGTGAGGCAGGAACCAGATCAGATTTCCTGATCCTAAAAAGCCTATGCATCTCTGTCAGGTGGAATTTGTGAAAACATTCCCCAAGTAGCAGGTACTGTCAGCCTGCTTACCTCAAAACAGCCTGCAGCCAGAAAATTCCTGGGCCATTTATATATACTTTTTGGAAAAATGGATGGAAATGGAGATCATCATGTGAGGGTGGTCTGATTTAGGTGTCCCCCATAAACTCAGATGTTCTGAATGCCAGGTTCCCAGCTGATGGAGATTTGGGAATTAATGCCTCCTGCTAAGTCATCCTTCCAGCCCAAAACATTTATTTTTTTAAAAAGAGAATCTTTGTGGATTCTACAGTACTTTTAAAAAAAAAACTGTTGCACATTATTAGATAACAACAAATATATGACTGAAGTTTTATTTATTTTTTAATGTTTTATTTTTACTTATTTATTTGAGAGAGAGAGAGAAAGAGGCAGAGAGAGAGAGAGAGAGAGAGAGAGAGAGAGAATAGGTAAGCCAGGGCCTCCAGCCACTGAAAATAAACTCCAGACACATGTGCCACCTTATGCATCTGGCTTTGCATGGGTACTGGGAAATTGAACCCTTAACTACTAAGCCATCTCTCCAGCTCTGAAGTTTTATTTTAAAAATGACATGACTAGCCAGGCATGGTGGCACACACCTTTAATCCCAGCACTTTGGAGGCAGAGGTAGGAGGATTGCCATGATTCAAGGCCACCCTGAGACTACATAGTGAATTCCAGGTCAGCCTGGGATAGAGTGACACCTTACCTCAAAAAACCAAAACATGTGTATATATATGTATATGTATATGTATATGTATATGTATATACATATATATACACATACATATTATATATATACATATTATATATATATATACATATTGTATATGCATATATATAATATGTATATAATAGTATATATATATATACTATTAAATATGCAGAAACCTGTATATGTATGACATTTTGTATGTCAGGCTCCCACTTATGATTGTAGCATATATCTGAACATCATACCTAATTATTAATGGTAGTTATTATTTGTAGTGTTAAGGGAGTTTGAAGCTTTTTGCCAATGTCAACAAACCAGTAAATTTAAGGTGCCCAAGATTCTTTTCTTATGAATTCAAAGAATTAAATCCATAGACCAGAAGGTGAGACTTAAAGAGGCTTTATTAGATTACGAGAACAGAAGTAGTGAGCTCCCGTCATGTGGAAGGCAGGCAGAAGTAGATAGAGAGAACATATCTCCTGCCACCTTTCAGAGAGCTGAGGTGAGGGGGGCTTACCAGAGGAGCACCTGAAAGTTCAGGAAAGTTGAAAAGCCAAAGAGAGGCACTGTCCACTGGTAAGGATACATCTGTAATCTTAATGCAGAGGCCTCTACCCTTAAGCTCGGGTGAGTCTGAGAGAGGTAATTGGTCTGGGCTCAGGAGTAAGGGCCAAGAGAGCTGAGAAGCAGGCAGGCACCTTGTTCCCTCTCTGGGCCTTCTGATCTGACTGGGTTCCTAATTCCTGCTAACCCTATCCTCACAACTTTTTCGATTCGTCTATTATGTTCTTAAAAAACAACCAGATGCGTATGATTTTGTTTACAATGTTATTTCAGCATTCTTTCAATTACCAAAAAAGAAAATTGGCCACAATTCAAAAGTCCAGAATTTAGAACAGCAGTTAAGCCACATTGTGTTGTTCATGGTATATAATTTAGAAAGCCTTTACAGTCATATTTCCAAAAACACAGTAACAGGCAAAATGCCAGAATATGATGTCACTAAGGTTAAATGAAAAGAAGTCAGGCTATAAAATTATATGCACAATATGATCCCAGTGATCTATGTGTATACATATACATGTTTCCATAAAAAGAAAAGCCAGAAATAAACCTATTAAAATGTTCTCAGGGGGCTGGAGGGATGGCTTAGTGGTAAAGGTGCTTGCCTGCAAAGCCAAAGGACCCTGGTTCAATTCCCCAGAACCAATGTTAACCAGCTGCACAAGGGGGTGCATGCATCTGGAATTCCTTTGCAGTGGCTGGAAGCCCTAGCATGCCCATTTATGCTCTCTCCCTCCCCCTCTACCTCCCTCTTTCTCTGTCAAATAAATAAATAAACAAAAAAAAATTTTTTAAATGTTTTCAGGTGTTAGAAAGATGGCTTGGTGGTTAAAGACATTTGCTTGCAAAACCTGTCAGTCCAGATTCAATTCCCCAGCACCAATGTGAAACCACAGGCAAAACATGGTGCATGCATCTGGAATTCATTTGCAGGGACAAAGACTCTGCCACTCCCCCCCACACACATGTGCAAATAGATAAGAAAATAAATATTTTAAGATGTATTCAATGACTACTTCAAGGGGTTCACTCCAAATATTCCTTCCTAGACACTTTGATTTATATTCTTACATTTTCAGGATATTAATCCCTTCTGGCAGCTCTACGATATCACACCTATGCATTCATATAAAATTATACATGCATGTATATGGACAAAAAATGAATATAAAATTTAACATATACAGATTTCAGATATGTTCCAAATCTCCCCAAATCATTTTGATAGCTCCCTTTTTATTTCAAGTAAATTTTTAATGTAGCTGGGTCCATTTTCATGTCACAAAAGTAAAGTCACCGTAGAATTAACAGCAATTCTTTCTGCTCAAATATTTGAAGCCCCTCTGCAACAAGGCCATCTCAGAATCCCCAGTGTAAATAATTTAAACAGGTAATGTAATAGCAGTTTGAGCCAGGAAAAATATACAATTGAATTTGTTCAAGAACATGTATTCATTTATTTAAAAAAATTTTTTTAAATTAATTAATTTATTTATTTGAGAGTGACAGACACAGAGAGAAAGACAGATAGAGGGAGAGAGAGAGAATGGGCGCGCCAGGGCTTCCAGCCTCTGCAAACGAACTCCAGACGCGTGCGCCCCCTTGTGCATCTGGCTAACGTGGGACCTGGGGAACCGAGCCTCGAACCGGGGTCCTTAGGCTTCACAGGCAAGCGCTTAACCGCTAAGCCATCTCTCCAGCCCTCTAATAGGTAATTCTAAAGCCAATCCAGTTTAAAATAGAGATGATCCATCACACAAGTCCACTCATTGTCACTCATTGTCATCGACATCCAAACGTATCATTTTAAGTCAAAGTCTTTCATTCCTTGTTCCCATCGTCTCACAGTCATCACAACATGGAAAATATATTCAGTCCAACTTCCAAAGCGCTGTCATGTTTAACAGCCCCAACATTATTCAAAAGTCATAAAGATTGTAAGAGCAACGGGCTGAGGCATCATGCCCAGAGGCATTCCCTCCCCACCACATTAACTGACTGCTGCTCCCACAAGGCATAAACCACAAGCCCATGGGGAATACCTGCAAGCCCACTAAGGAGGGTCCCCAGTGGAATGGGGCAGGGACGAGGGAAATGAGGGAATCAACACATGATATGGCCATATGAATTATGTTGTTAATCATAATAATAAATACTAAAAACTCCAAACATAAAGTAAGGAACAAAAAAAGTCTCTTCTGAACACAAAACAATAGCTTCACTGGATGTGGTAGCACACACCTTTAATACCAGCACTAGGAAGGCAGAGGTAGGAGGATCACCAAGAGTTCGAGGCCACCCTGAGACTACATAGTGAATTCCAGGTCAGCCTGGGTTAGAGTGAGACCCTACCCCAGAAAACAAACAACAACAACAAATACATATATATTGCTTCATTGAAGGACCCTATGCAATTAATAAGCAAGTTACATGTGCCCAATATACAATGATAAAGTGTAAATATTTCCATTCCAAAAGGGAGGAATGAGGACCTAGCAGACCAATGCCATGTCCAAACCCCAGCAAGGCAAATACTGAAACCTGCAGCTCTGTGTACAGTGTGTGGCACTCATGAAAGGATGATCTGGGTTCCAAAGGATCTGGGTAGCCTCATCCCTCCAGCTCCTCTGCCTGCGACACCCACAGCCTCTCTCTGAGACCAGCTTCACTCTGAGACAGCTTTCCTTGTCAAACATCCCAGGTCCTGGAAGCTCCAACATCCTAGGGTCTCCATCACCACTCAGGCTCGGACTTTACAGCTTTACACAGTGGCCTCTTTCAAAGACTCTTCATGATGAAGTCCTTGCAAAGTCATTTTCTTTTTAAATATTTTATTTAGTTATTTATTTATTTAACAGAGAAAGAAGGAGAGAGAAAGAGAATGGGCACACCAGGGCCTCCAGCCACTGCAAACAAACTCCAGACACATGCGCCCCCTTGTGCATCTGGCTAATATGGGTCCTGGGGAATCGAACCTGGCTCCTTTGGCTTTGCAGGCAAATGCCTTAACCATTAAGCAATCCCTCCAGCCCAAGAATTTTTTTTTTAAATATCAAAAGATTTCCAAATTTATTTTAGGAAGTCTTGGGTGGGGGGACAAAAATCAAGTCTTGGGCATGCTAAACATGCCCTCCACCACTGAGGTATAGCTCCCAGCCCTAGGGATCCTTTCATTCTAAAACTAATTAGTGAAGTTTATAGAAAATCAAATTGGGGCCAATATGAAGAAGAGATTCAACTCGTCAAGGCTGCCCAATCTGGGAAGGCAAGGTTAGAAACCTGTGGAGGCCAGTGAATATTTCACAAAGGACGCTCAAGTCAGGAACTCTGTAGGAAGTAGACTACTTGGATGCACTTTTTCAAGTCCCTTCTAGCTCTACCATTCTACAATCTTTTTAAAAATTCTTAACCTTTTTTACTGATGACTTCATAATTATAAACAATAAACCATGATAATTCCCTCTTCTTCCCCAGTTTCCCCTTCACAAATCCATTCTCCATAATATCTCTCCATTAGCCTCTCTTTTATTTTGATGTCATCATCTTTTTCTCCTATTATGTGGATCTTGTGAAGGTACTGCTAGACACTGTGAGGTCATGGATATTGAGGCCAATTTCTGCTGAACAATTGCATTGTAAGCAGTCCTACCCCTTCTTTTGGCTCTTACATTCTTTCTGCAATGGACTCTGAGCCTTGGAAGGTGTAATAGAGTTGTCTCAGTGCTGAACAGTCCTCTGTCACTTCTCAGCACTATGGTGTCTTTTAGGTCATCCCAGTGGTCTTCACCATCTAAAAAGAAAAGCTCCTCTAACCAAAAATGAGAGTAGCATTAATATATGGGTATGAACATTAAGTAAGGTGCTTACAGGGAAGTCTGGTGAGCAGTATATTAGCCAGACAAGAGCAGACATTATACTCCAAGGGCACATGACTTCCCCCACCATAGGCTTTATAGATTTTCAGTATCAGGGATGTATGCCTTCCCATGGAGCAGACCTCCAGTCCAATTAGAGACCAGTTGTTTTTCCCCATAACAGACATGCCACTATTGCACTCTTTGTCCATTTGGCCTGGTTGGCCACACTTAAGGCTTACAGTGTCCACTGTTTTCACCACTGATGACTTATGTCTTCCATTGGGCTGCATGCAGTGAAGCTTTTTCCAGCTTTCCATCAGCTGATCTACAGGGAAGAGTTTTTCAGCTCAGCTCCAGTTTGATTTCTCACTGATCTTGTAGCCCACCATGTGGAGTCTTGAGTAATAGAGTCCTACCATCTATTTCTGGTGGGAAACCAAGAGCTTTGGAAATGGCCTGTAATGTTTTGGGGGCATTAGGGACCTCCCTGGCCAACAATTCACTGGAAGGTATCCCATCCCTGGCACTGAAACTTTTCTACTAACAGTCTATGGCTTCCAAAAAAGTAGGTTTCCATATGGCTTATTCACATCTTGAATTTTTATTAACCCAACTCCCATCCTTCTTTTACTCAATATCCTTCCATGATCTCACTTAGGCCATTGCACCCCCAGTAATCTGTTGATTCACACACACACACACACATATATAAAACACCATCCTATTAAGTCCTCCCTTCTCCTCCCTCCCTTATAGCCCTTTTCTAGCTTACTGGCCTCTACTATTAATTTTTACTATGACTCACATAAAAGTCTAAGCATTTATAGCTAGGATCCACATATGAGGGAGAACATGTGATGTTTGCTTTCTGGGTCTGGGTTACCTCACTTAGCATAATCCTTTCCAGATCCATTTCCCTGCAAATTCCATCGCATTTTTCTTTGCCACTGAATAGAACTCCATTGTATAAAATGTACCACATCTTCATTATCCATTCATTAGTTGAGGGACATCTAGGCTGGTTCCATTTCCCAGCTACTATGAATAGAGCAGCAATAAACATGGTTGAGCAAGTATCTCTAAGGTAGTGAGAAGAGTCCTTAGGTTATATGCCTAGAAGTGGTACATCTGGGTCATATGGTAAATCTATTTTTAACTGTCTCAGGAACCTCCATGTGGATTTCCACAGTGTCTAGACAAGACTACAATCCCAACAGTGTAGAAGGGTTTCTCTTTCTCTACATCCTCACCAGCATTTATGGTCATTTTTTTTCTTTTCTTTTCTTTTCTTTTTTAATTACACAGAGAGAGAGAATTGGTATGCCAGGGCCTCACCCACTGCAATCAAACTCCAAATGTTTGTGTCACCTAGTGGGCACATATGGCCTTGCACTTGCCTCCCCTTTGTGCATCTGGCTAACAGGATTTGGAGAGCTGAACATGGGTCCTTAGGCTTTGCAGGCAAGCACCTTAACCACTAAGCCATCTCTCCAGCCCATCATTTATTTCCTTGATGATAGCCATTCTGACAGGAGTGAGATTGAACCTCAAAGTAGTTTTAATTTGCATTTCTCTGATGGCTAAGGATGTAGAACAATTTTTTTTAGATGTTTATATGCCATCTGTGTTTCTTCTCTTAAGAAATCTCTATTTAGTTCCACAGCCCATTTTTAATTGGGTTGTTTGGTTTCTTATAATTTAGTTTTCTGTGTTCTTTACATATCCCAGATATTAATCCTCTGTCATATATATAGCTGGCAAAGATTTTCTCCCATTCTCTAGGTTGCCGCTTTGCTCTATTGACAGTGTCCTTCCTTACAAAGACTTTCACCCTGCCACACACATTGCCTGGCCTCAACAGCTCTCTGAAACCATGGTACAAGACTCTATGACCCTCTCAGTCCTGAAAACCCAGTAGCATGTGGACAATGAATGCTGTCATGATCTACCTGGTCCTTTTGGACCACAGTTGCATCAGCTTCTGTGTGCCTTCCAGGATGACCTGGGGAAACAACTCCCTGGATAGTTGTGTTCCAGCAGGGAACATCTTCACATTAGGCTAACCTCTTTCGATGAACTTCAATTTAAAAAAAAAAAAAAAGAGCTTCCAATGGGCAAGTATTGCTCTTGGGGACCTGGCCAATATCACAAATATAGCAAGGAGACTTCTCTTTAATGATGACCATATCTTTTCAGTTACTTTCTCAACAGCAGCCTTGTAACATTAAGCACTCTCTTTTCCCCCACCAAGTCACACTTTTCTTTTTTCCAGATCATTTTTTTTTCCATTTGTTGCTGTCACTCACTGTGGCCCTAATCAGAGCAGTGAGTAATAACCACAACATAGCCTTGAATGTTATCATGTCTTACAATTTCCTCTCACAAACAAATGTGTCCATTGCTTTTAAATTTAGCCTCATTCAAGATCTCAGAGCATGGACGAATACAGCCATTTTACCAGGACATAACATGAACTGCCACCTGTCAAAGTCCTTATTCCCCTCTGAAACCTCATGAGCCGGGCCTCCACCCATTTGTCTCTTGCATCCTAGTCCTCCAAACTCTCATCAAAATCATTCGGTGAGTTCTATGTATAGTATTTACATGCTATAAGCCTTTTCTAGTCCAAAGTTCTAAAGCTTGTCCACATTTTCCCCACAAACTAGTTCCAAAAGTCTATTATCCACATGGTCAAACCAATGGTCCCACTTCTTAGAACTTTTTTTAAAAAATTAATTAACTTCTCTCATTGCTACAACCAAATACCCCCCCCCCAAAAAAATAAGCAAGTTATGGAAGGTTATTTTCACTTAAGCATGAGGGGACTCTGTCCACCATGGCTAGGAAGGCATGGCAACAGGAACCCAAAACATTTGACTACATACAGTCAAGAAGCAGAGTAGGATTAATGCTCATGTTTAGCCAGCCTTCTTCTTCTTACTCAGTAATCCCATCAAATGGTGCCCCCACAGCTAGGCTAGGTCTTCACACCTTAATGAGCCTAATATGCAAACCTTTCCACAGGCACACTTGGAGGTTTGTCTCCTAAGTGATTCTAGAGCCAAACAAGTTCACGAGAGAGATTAAACATTACAGTGGGAAACTTAGCCAGTCCAAGTACAGATGCCTGGCAAAGTGCAGAAGTGGTGCCAGAAAGAGTGAAAGGAAAGGAAAACAACAACAAAAAATAAAAATCAAAAAGCTACAGAAATACTTCAATAGTAAGGACTCTGGTAAGAAAAGAGTATAATATTTTTTTTCAGGTGGAAAAATTTCTTTAACTTGCACCCATAAAATGGAATAATATGCTCAATAGGTTGTTGTGAGGGTAAATAAATTATAAATATAAAAATATACCAACATATGCACAGAGTGTGCCTTGCATATAGAAGTTATGTAGCAACATGTTTTATTTTTTCCTATCATCTAATTTTATCGCTTAGTCTCACTATTTCTATATCTATATAACTTCAAGGTATATTCTATACATGTATGAAGATGTCATAATGGCATCTTCATAATGTACATAAAATGTTTAAATAAAAATCTAACGGAAAAATAACCACAAATTTGTAGGGAAAAAAAAATACACTGGAAAATATTATTTTCACTTTGATTTTTAAAATGATAAATATGCTAGATGGCAGCCAAAGCAGATGAGGCATTCCTGAGCTGTCACAGGGTGGGAAGTCATGGCCATAAAGACAGGTACTAAAGTGGACCTTCCTTTAGAGGACTGGGTTTGCCTCAGGAACACATGTACTTTTTTTCCTGAGAACAAGAGCTCATGTGGTTTCACATGTCACAGGGGTATCCCACAACACAGGAAAACTCTGTGGCTTTCATTACACTTTCTATCTATGAGACAAACATATAAAATATTAAAATCTGTCCTGGAGGCATTTTGGCTAGATGTATAGTTGTCTGGTGCCAACAGTACATTCATTGATTTGAGAATGAGGATCTATTTATATACTTTTCAAACAGATCTCTCTGGTGACCTTGAAGCCCGGTGCTTGCTTTAGGCAGCATTGGTTGCTGTATAGTCTTATTATACAAAAAAAATAGGATCTCAAAGCTCCTGAGAGCAGCAAGCTGGGAAGGCCCATGGCCAGAATTTCCTGAAATTGGAAGGGATATTGAACTGGGCTTTTGGAGCAGACTGTGGGATCCACAGTGGTGTGCTCAGTAGTTCCCCAACATATTAAAAACCTCCACTGCTAAAGATCTTCGCTGCTGGACCCAGCACTTCTGCTCCTCTATGACAGAGACCCTATATGCTAACCAAGCAAAACGCTCACACTTCTCAGCCCTACCAGACCTGTATCTGGTGGCAATGTAGTCAATGTTACTTTAAGGGATCGTGGTCTGAATTTGTACTCTACCAACCTTTGCGCTTCACTAGTTGCCTTGTGGCATTTGGGTTTTTTGTTTTATCCAGTTGTTTGTTTGATACTATTTGCAAATGTAAATTTTTAAAAAATATTTTATTTACTCAGTTATTTGAGAGAGAAATTGAGAGAAAGAGGGAGGCAAAATGAGAAAACGCTGTGCCAGGGCCTCTAACCACTGCAAATGAATTCCAGACACACACGCACACACCTGGCTCATGGGGCTACTTGGGAATTGAACCTGGGTCCTTAGGCTTCTCAGGCAAGTGCCTTAACTGCTAACCCATCTCTCCAGCCTGTAAATGTGAATTTATATGACAGACTAATTGCTACGTGCGTCCACAGATAATTTCCCAGAGAATATTTTCACCATGGCACTTTATAGCATAAGAAATTGTCGGCTGTGGATTTGAATGCATTTGCGCTTCTTAATTATGCTAATCAATTTATTTGGCTGATCTAGCCAATGCCAAACAAAGGGTAATGGAGTTGAAGGCAGATGATAAGAGCTAAGTCGGGGTGATTTACCACAGTACCTTGGATATGATTATGTGCCTGGCATGGGGGCTGGGGGGTGATACTGCTTTTACAAGCAGAGCCAGAAGTAGATCAGGAAACAAGAGAAGAGAGAAAGAACCTCAGTAACAGCTGGAAGGAAGGGGGGTGTGGGGATAAATGACAAGGAGCGATGAAAGCAAACCACTAGTTGGCACCTGAGGACAGAGTTCTCCTAGGGTGTGGTTTGACCCTGGGAGAGGAAAAGGTGGGTCATTAGGATGTTTTGGAAGCAGAAAACACTGCCAACACCTGCCAGGAGCTGCAGCTTTCCTTAAGCAGAATCTGAGGCTCAAGACAAGGACATGGAGACATGGTCTTCCAGGAAGACGGCAGCAATGTCAGGGACTCCAAAGTCAATCATCCCCTGACCAACACCAACGTCACCACAGGCTCTCAGAACGGCCATTCAAAAAATCCCTCTCTTGCAGCTTGCTTGGAAACTCATGGGCTACGGCCCAAAGCCTGCAGGTTAAGAAGTTGATGGAGTAACATTTTTGCACACGACGATGGCATTGACCCTTGACAAGGGCGAAGTCTGTTTTCAATGGAGCAAATACTATGCAGTAGACAGCAAGCTGAAACTTTGGCAGGAGAAGTTGGTGGTGGGGAGATAGAGGACTTCCCCCTCTCCAAGTATCAGTGGAGAAGCCTAAGAAATAAGATCCCCAAAATATATCCTTAAGACTGTTTTATTTTGTTTTGTTCTTTTGGAGGAAAACAGTTAAAACAACTGAGTGATGCTCAGACCCTAGAGACTACCAGACTTTGCATTACTTCAAGCTCAGCTAAAATGCCTGATATTTGTCACTCACACTACATTCACCTGCCATCTGTATACCTCAAGTCCCCTGCAGAAATTTGTCTCTATATTTTATGGACTTAACACACTCAATTATATAGCACAGCATTCAATTTTTAATTAGCTTATGCTCATTGTAAAAAGTAATTGGGTTTCATATTGACATTTTCATACCAGTATATCGTCTATGTTGACCATATTCAAAGCTCTTATTCACACCTCATTATTATCCTCTCCTGCGAGTCCTCTTACTTTGGCTTATCCCCTTCCTCTTCCCAATAGCTCCCCCCCTTTCTCCTCTCCTTTTTATGTTTTAGGTTACCATACAAAGTAGTGGTCTTATTATTGCATTTTAACAATAGGTGTCATTATATTTTGTTCACACTCATCCTCTTCCCTTATTACCCTCTACCATGTCTCTGGCCCCTGCTTGACTGGTTTTCTTCCTTCACACAGACAATACCCTGTCCTCTTTTGCATTCTTATATTTATTTTATTACCCTGTTTTCCCCTCCCTTAAGATCTCACTTCCCTTTTCATGATCAATCCAGTTTTATGTCATATACATCACACAGTGCATCACACACACACACACACACACACACACACACACACACACACATATATATTTAATTTTAAATCTGGGTTCCATATGTAAGGGAATACATGGAGTATTTGTCTTTCTGAGCCGGTCTTATTTTATTTGCTTAAATTAGTGTTTACAAGTTTCGTCCATCTTCATACATATGACCTCACTTAATCCTAATTGTCTTCCAAAGACTGCCTTCCAATGCATTTGCTTTAAGGGTTAGTGTTTCAACATGAGAATCTGGAGAGGGAAAGACAAATCACAGCAAAGACTGGACTAGAGAAAGAAACTTGTAAAATTATAAGCAATAGTTTCAGAGTGATTTTCCTGTGCAGAAAGGAAACAAAAGAGGTTGTTTGACTCAAGTTGAGCAGGATGTATTAAAGGTGTCTTTATATGCTCATGAGAGAGTCAGTAAAGAGGGATGTGGGTGTGATGCCCTGGGTTGGGTAAGAAGGTTTGAGCTCCACAGGAAATTAGCTGATTGACTTTACCAAGGAGCACAGATGATCTGTCTGCAGAAATAGGAGGAGATGGAACAGACAGACAGAAGTGGGGGCAGGACAGGGGGCAATCAAAATTCCTTTTTGAGGGCTGGAGAGATGGCTTAGTGGTTAAGCTCTTGCCTGTGAAGCCTAAGGACCCCAGTTCGAGGCTCGGTTCCCCAGGTCCCACGTTAGCCAGATGCACAAGGGGGCGCACGCGTCTGGAGTTCGTTTGCAGAGGCTGGAAGCCCTGGCGCGCCCATTCTCTCTCTCTCCCTCTATCTGTCTTTCTCTCTGTGTCTGTCGCTCTCAAATAAATAAACTTTTTTTAAAAAATCCTTTTTGATTATGTCAGTGTCCCTGGTGAAACTGAAAACATCAGCCATAAGAGAAAGAGATGGAAGTTGGAGGTAGAGGGACGGAAGTCACCCAGTGGAGCAGCAGGGTGATGGACTAGGGAGATGGAATTGACACTGCGCATTAAGGACCCTCTTAAGGTTTGTGGTCACGACTGTCAACAAGCAGTATGGCTGCACATTTTTCCTTCCATTATATTCTGCCACAAAAATGCAGGCAGAGGGAAGTAGAGAGATGGGTGTCACCAGGGTTTAGTTTAGTTAAGGGAGTATGGAAAAGAATGAGAACTCTGGGGTGACTGCACGGTTGGACATGTCATCTCTTCTACCTTGAGCTGGAGTCAGTTGGGGTCCTCCTTCTCTCACAAGACCATTAAGCTTCTTGGCCAAAGGGACTTTCATTTTTATTTTCTTTGAAGCCATGTATTTCTCAGTCACCCAGAATAGTCCATGACTTAAAATAGAAAACACTCAGAATTCTAAAACAATTTCCAGAGAATTCTCCCAGTGCTAAGCCACTGGGTAGAGACTCCTAAGATTCAATTTGTGGCAATGGAGATGGGCCAGATCCACTTATACATGGCATGGCACAAGGAAATAAGCCCTCTGGTTCCCTCTATAGCCTCCGTCCAGCCCCTCACGACCAAAGCACAAATAAATGCTCTTATTCATTCAATTAAGAGATGTCAAAGCCGGGCGTGGTGGCACACACCTTTAATCCCAGCACTCGGGAGGCAGAGGTAGGAGGATCACTGTGAGTTTGAGGCCACCCTGAGACTATATAGAGAACGTCAGGTCAGCCTGACCTAAAGTGAGACCCTACCTTGAAAAACAAAAAAGAAAAAAAGAGAGAGATGTCGAAGCCCTATAGAAGGAACCACACCTAGAAAATGTAATAAAACTGACATACTTGAGTATGACTGAAAATATTGTATCAAATATGAAAATCTATAGTTTTACCATTTGAATGGCACTCTTACGGTTGTTATTGCACAGAAAAACACAGTTGTTGTGCTTTAGATTATTTTAAACACTGATTACTGCCAATTTAGGATGATTTGTTTATTTCCATATTAAAAATATCAGCATGAGCTGAGTGCGATGGCACATGCCTTTAATCCCAGCACTTGGGAGGCAGAGGCAGGAGAATTGTTGTGAGTTCTAGGCCACCCTGAGACTACATAGTGAATTCCAGGTCAGCCTGGGCTAGAGTGATGAGACCCTATCTTTTTTTAAAAAAAAAAAAAAAACAACCAGCATGTAGTCACTTCATTGTTTTAGATTAAAGTTGGATGTATACTTGGTATACTTGGTATACTTGGCATACCTGTAATCCCAGCATTCAGGAAAATGAGACAGGAGGGTGTTGTGTTCAAGGCCAGCCTGGACCACATAGTAAGTTTCATGTTCCAGACCATCCTGGGATACACAGTAAGCCCTGTGTGAAAAATAAGTGAAGGAAAGAATCTCAAAAAATTGTTAAGGAGCTGGAGAGGTGGCTTAGCAGTTAAGGCATGTGCCTGCAAAACCAAAGGACCCAGGTCCAATTCCCCAGGACCCACATTAACCAGATGCACAAGGGGGTGCACGCATCAAGAGTTCCTTTACAGTGCTGGAGGCCCTGGCATGCCCATTTTCTCTCTCTCTCTCTCTTTCTCTGTCAAATAAATAAAATAAAATAAAATTATATATATATATATATATATATATATATATATATATATATATATATATATGGAGAGAGAGAGAGAGAGAGAGAAAAATAAAAAAAAAGAAATAAGAAATCCTGGATATACTATCCCAAAGCCCACTTCCAGCAACACACACCTCCTCAAGTTTCACTTCCCCAAGACCCCACAACTTGCCACTAGCTGGGAACCAAGTATTCCAAACACATGAGCCTATGGGGGACATTTCCTTCAAACACCCACAGTGTTCAATAAAGTTATGGCTGGTTTTATGTGCATGGGTGTATGGGGGGATGAAGGCAGGTAAAGACACTTAGCACTAGAGGATAGAATATTGGAGCCGAAAGAATGGATAGTCTTTGTGGATCAGAATGTCACCCAGCATCATTAACATCTTATGTCCTTGGAGCATGGCAAATCTGCACTTACACTTTAGACAGTAACAGCCAATAGAAGATGCATAGATAGATAGATAGATAGATAGATAGATAGATAGATAGATAGGAAGTAATATAAAGCCAATTTTAGTTTTTAAACTCAGAAAAACATTTTAAAACTAAAATAATTCACTCCACATTACAAACGATAAAGTTCCTTCAATGAATCCAAAGTCCAAAATTTCAATTTATTACAAACCCTGATGCACATCACCTGCCTTTCTGTGTGACACTGCTCCAGCAGCCTAGAAAAGCCTAGAAAAGTTAGCTTCCTCAAGTAGCATACTTGGAGAAAGACAGAAACAAACTAGCAAGTCATTTGTCTCTTATTTTTATGGAAATGTGCTCTCATCAAGACTATAAGAATGAAATCCAGGGAAGGGTGGGAAATAGGTTAACAGTGGCCATTTCTCATTCAATAAGAAAAGAAACCTCGTGAATTTTATGTTGATGAGCATTAAGAAAAAATCCCTCTAGGGCTGGAGAGATGGCGTAGCGGTTAAGCGCTTGCCTGTGATGCCTAAGGACCCCGGTTCGAGGCTCGGTTCCCCAGGTCCCACGTTAGCCAGATGCACAAGGGGGCGCACGCATCTGGAGTTCGTTTGCAGTGGCTGGAAGCCCTGGCGCGCCCATTCTCTCTCTCTCCCTTTATCTGTCTTTCTCTCTGTGTCTGTCGCTCTCAAATAAATAAATAAATAATTTTAAAAAAAAGAAAAAAAGAAAAATCCCTCTAAACTCATAAATCCCAGAGATTTAACCACTAACAGTGAGAGAGAGACCACTGACGTCACAGATGGCTCCCGCAGTCACAATGCTACTGAGTACCCTAGGAAAGACGCCCCAGAAACATGAACATTTTAGTTTACATGCAATCAAGATTCCTTAGTACTTTGGCTTTTTAAGAAAGAAAAAAGTATACCTCTGTTCCCTTTTAAAAATAAAAAGCAAATCATCCAAAACAAAATATAGAGAGAGAGCTGGAGAGTCAAGCTTCATGAGTTCAGGTATTATCTTATGGACAACTTACCCTCTCAATGTCTCATATTTCACTATCTTACTTATATTTCTCATAAGTTATATACAACATAAAAAAACTCAGAAGACCCTCAGCTCTCTTGGCTACAATAGGATAGAAAATTATTCACCATTACTTTAGAACTTATTGACCTCAACAAAATTCCTTATTTTTTTTTTTTAAATACCTGTGGGGATGTGCTCTGTCAGCTAACAGATGTGATTTGGGCATGAAGGAGAAATGGGTGGAGGGCGGGTGGTGAGGAGGCAGGATTAAACCAAAAAGGAAAGCCCCCTTTTCAGTTTTGCTATATGTACAGAAACTACCTTCAATTTTAAAAATGTGTGTGTATATATATATATATACATATGCCACCATTGCAAAGAGTCACTTGCCAGAGTTCCGGATCTGATTCTGCATTCTGGTTGCCTAGATACGGATGCAAACAAAAGAGCCTCCCCACATGCCGAGGACCAGCCTGCGGAACCTGATGGCCCCCTTCCTGGCTCAGCTGGTGACCAAGAAAAGAAAGCAAGTACTTTTAGATATCCATATGCAAAATGAAATGTTTTTTTCAGCTTGTTTAAAGCTCAGGGTCGTTTAGAGAGTTTGAAGGCATCATGAAAGAATGGCTTTCTTCTCAGTCTTCCCACATTTTCTGTTTATCCTGCCTTGACCCAGTGACTGAGGACAGCGACGCTGAAAGGGAAACAGGTCTGATTTCTAAATACATTAACTGGACTAACTTTTAACTTGAGACTAATTTTTTTATTTAATAAATCGTTTTGTTGTTGTTTGTTTGTTTGTTTTGTTTTGTTTTGTTTTGTGTTGTTTTGTTTTGTGTTGTTTTGTTTTGTTTTTCCAGGTAGGGTCTCACTCTAGCTCAGGCTGACCTGGAATTCACTCTGTAGTCTCAGGGTGGCCTTGAACTCACAGTGATCCTCCGACCTCCCGAGTGCTGGGATCAAACCGGCTGGATTGAATAATTCATTTTCAAATTCATAAAGGAAATGGATAGCCATTTCAAATGTTTCCCTTATCAGTACTGGTCATATCTTCTTCATTATTAAGAAAACAATATTTAAAGCAAGGAGTGTTATTTAATTCTCATAGTGCCTGACCTGTGGGTGTGGTCTTGTTTTTATGGAAAGAATTCCAGAAAGCTGGCTGGGCGGAAGTCCTGGTTTTGAGCTCCTATTGGCCATATTGCTGTGTGATTTTAGGTGACCACTTGACCGCAGTTCTCTATGAATGGGTGAGTGAAGCCTATGAAAAAGCTGTTGTGAGGCTGGAAAGAGACGCTTAGGTACAGTGCTAGCAAACAGAAAGGGCTCAGTCTAGAGTGAGACTGTTATCATTTATAAGACCTTAAGCAAGTCTGTTCTCTGATCCTCAAATCTTCTCCTATAAAAAGAGCCTTTCCAAGCAGGGCATGGGGGCGCACACCTTTAATCTCAGCACTCACTCGGGAGGCAGCGGTAGGAGGATCACTGTGAATTCAAGGCCACCCTGAGAATACATAGAGAATTACAGGTCAGCCTGGGCTAGAGTGAGACTCACAAGGCCACCCTGAGAATACATAGAGAATTACAGGTCAGCCTGGGCTAGAGTGAGACTCTACCTTGAAAAACTAGAAGAAAAAAAAAGAAGAACCTTTCCATAATGTGGAAATAAAGTTACAAAGTAGCTCATGTCATCTCTAATGTAAAACTAATGATACTCATCTTACAGGACTATTGGAAGAATGTAATATTATACATTATTAAGGATTTTATAGAATAAAACTGTATGAAGTATAATATTTTAAAGTATTACTGTAAAAAATAATATGAAAGTAGACACATATGGGGAAAAATCCCATGATAATTACAAAAGTTTTTGACTGTGAAATAATTTTTGCATATAGTTACACCCAAGCCTATAGGAATGGGATGGAAAAGCACTTGTATTCAATTAGCAAGGGTGTAAAATTTTAAATGCTATCTTTGTCACATAAAATGCATTTTAAAAAGAAGTAATTGCACCACAGTGGTAATGACTTTGCTCTAGGGAGTAAAGTTATGAGAATTTTGTCCTAAAATCTCTTAATTTTCTATACTTTTCTAGTTTGTCCTCCATCTTCATGTTTAATATTAATCATTTTAAAAGTGTATATTGGGTATATTTTTAAGAAGATGCTATTTGTAGTCTTTCACATAAGACTTTAAAATTAATAAAATATTTGCAAAAGGAGAACACACACATATACATATACATATGTGTGTGTGTATATATATATACATACATATATATACATGTGTATATATACACACACATATATTTGTATATACATATATGTATATATATATGCATACACATACATACACACACACACACACATATATATATATATATATACATACATACATACATATCTCCACATGAGTGTATATACCCATTACATCCCAAAAGGAGAAATGATGACAATCATGTAGTAATTCATTGCCCTTGGGTACAGTATTCATCTCACTCTTTCATTTCAAAATAATTGCTAGCTGTGAAACCTATAAGGCAAAAACCAACCAGTTTCTGAGGAAATAACAAAACTAGATTCCGACTGGCCCTGGGGATCCATGGAGAAATGACAGGGAAAGAACCGCTATTAAGTAGGTGAGACGCCCTGGGCCCAAAACTGTTCTAGAGGTGCCGGGGTTGAACTTCAGCCAGGACCTTTAGGGATGTAGGGTAGTGCCCAGAACACAACCTCCAGTGCCCAGTGGGCTAGCCGTTCTCAAGAGAAAGACAAGACTGGTCTGAGACACAGCTGAAGCCCCACAGACTCCATTCCACAGGGCCAAAACACTTACCCAGCAGCTCACTGACACATCCCAATCTTGCAGATTCCATTCCACAACGAGGATAGGGTCAAAACACTAACAGCCACTCACGGGTCCACCTTAGTCAGCTGACAGTCTGTTTTGATTGCCTAGTGCCTACTGGGTTGGGTCAGGGCAACATGATTATGGTCAGTTTCCTTGATAATGGACTTATCTATCGTTTGAGTTTTTTGTTTTGAGGAAGTTTCAAATTAAGTTTTTAATTGGCCCTAGATTACAAAATGGTTGATTCTATGTAAATTTGCCAAAGGACTAATTTTTGCAAATCTTATAATTTTAGTACGTAGTAATATTAATAAAGAAAAATTCCCTAGGAGCATGTATTGTTTAATTTTTAACTGAAGCAGAATTCCTTTACACTCTACATGTTGAGCCAAGTTAAGTGATTGGCTGTTGAAGTTGTTATAAAACTATAAGGTTTTTAAACTTTAAAAGGGGGAGATTTAACTTTTAATCATTTGCAGCATATGCAATATAATGAATACATTTGCTATCTTCTTCCTATATAGAACAAGTACTAAATACCAGCCTTCACATAATACTTTCTAGATATACCATTTTATTGGATTAGAGGATATTTGATAAGTTTTCATATGGCCAACTGTATTTAATGTTAATAAATTAAGTATAAAGCTGTGTCTGTGCTTTTATTTCTCATTATCTATAATAATCTGACATCTGTGTTTCTTAGAACATAACAATTATTTGTGTTCACTAGCTTTCAAATTTGGGGGTGATGCTTTTGCAAATTAGCTGATTCCCCTAAGAAATTGGCTTGTCAGGAATAAATCACTGCCTGAGGATTTCTTTCAGAACTCAGTCAATAACCACTAAATAGTTCATGTAGGAATTATCTAGGAATAATCTATGGCTTTGACTTCTAAAAATCTTTTCCTGGTGTGTTAACAAATCTGTGCAGTGAGCTCTCTAAGATCTTCCCCAGAGTATAATTTTGGTTTTAGCCACTAGTAATACAAGTGGAGCACTTACAAGATTAACTGGGTTAATGGTGTGTATTTTGTTTAGAACCAAAATATTTATGTAAGAATAAAATAGAGTGGCCTGCAAGGCAGCAGATGATATATTTTAAATTCATGGTCTTTGTTTTAGGTAAGATTTTCTCCAGCCAAAATGTCAACCAAGAATTCTACAGATCTAGTTGAATATGTTGACAAGTAAGTGTACATATTATGGATTATAACTATTAACTCTACTTAATAACTTGGTAAGAGGTTAGAATACCTAAATGGGGCTGGAGAGATGGTTTAGCAATTAAGGCACTTGCCTGCAAAGCCAAACGACCCAGATTTGATTCCCCAGGACCCACGTAAGCCAGATACACAAGGTGGCTCATGTGTCTAGAGTTTGTTTGCAGTGGCTGGATGCCCTGGCATACCCATTCTCTCTCGCTCTCTCCCTCTTACTCTCTCTTTACTCTCAAATACATTTTTTAAAAAATTAAAAAATTACATAAATACCAAAATGAGATCTTTGGAGTGAGTCATATAGTGTTCCATTCTCAGAAGAGCCTAAACAGTCTCAGAATGGTGAGCCTATATATCCATATTCTTTCTGATTGGCAAACCAAGCAGATGTTCTTGCCTTTTCTATAAGTTGCTCCCATTGATTCCTATAGGTTTTTGTGGGTAAAATAATACAACACAGGCTGGAGAGCTAATGCAGTGGTTGAGGCACTTGCTTGCAAAGCCTAACACCCCAGGTTTGATTCCCCAGTAGCCATGGAAAGCCAAATGCACAACGTAGAACATTCATCTGGAATTTGTCCACAGGGGCTGGAGGCCCTGGTACACCCATTCTCTCTGTCTGTCTCCTCTCTATCTCTCTGTCTCTGCTCACAGATAAAATCTTTTACTTATTTATTTTTTATTTGAGAGAGAGAGAGATAAAGCAGCAGATAGAGAGAATGGGCACACCAGGGCCTTTAGCCACTACAAAGGAACTCCAGATGCATGTCCCACCTTGTACACTTGGCTTATGTAGGTCCTGGGGAATGGAACCTGGAACCTTTGGCCTTTCAGGTGAGCACCTTAATTAACCACTAAGCCATCTCTCCAGCCCCAAATAAATAATTAAATCTTAAAAAAATAATAATAATACAACAGAGGCAAGGAGTGACACTTGACAACATCAATTACAGCTAACTATAGCTTTCAAAATAAACCAGGTGGATCCGTTAATACTTCATGATAAAATTTTGGGAATGTGTGAAATATGTTAAATTAATCAACCAAAAACATTGACTTTTAAAGCCAAATTCTTCTATACATCTTGTATTGATAGTTACATTCCTGGCGCTCATTCAGAGTAGGTTCACAGAAGACCAGCCCTGGCCACTTAGAATTATAACTTATTATTGACACTTGCATTTTGTCCAAAAGATCTTAAAATTCTAACTTCTAAAGCTTGAATTTCAGAAGCAATGCCTATTGATTGGAATAGTGTTCCCATTAACAGTTTCAGGTCCCCTGGGTGCAGTCTAGTCCTTCTACTAATTGGTTGTCAGTTTCATAATATTCTGGGGCTTTAGTGTTTTTCTTTTCATTTGCAAAAGCAAGGTTGGACTAGAAGCCCTTTAGGATTTACCACACCTTTTAAATTAGTTCTGATTCTAGAGTATACAACATTATGGAAACAGTATCATTAAAACAAATGTCAGCTAGAAGAGTGAGATTGGGGAAACTGGGAAAAATAAATAAGGAAGATGGATTTGTTTAGCACAATGAACTACATTCCAGAGGAAAGGGTCAATTCCTGGAGGGTGGTAACAAACATAAAACAATAACAACAAAATCTTATCTTGGATTGACAAAGATAACCAGGCCCCAACATTCATTCTACCATGACCTCTCATCCCTTCCCTTGATACCCTAACCAGGTGCCTATTTTCATTTACCACTGGAGATGGTTCGGTCCCCTGGGCTCTCTCCCATCTCTGTAGTGTTCTACTTTTTAATAGCCCTGCTATCAATTCTTAATGAACTGTAGTTGACAGATAATGGAGAATAAGGATGGATATTTGAACTATGAGAGTTCATCCTTTTGTTTGTTTGTTTGTTTGTTTTTTTCAAGGTAGGGTTTCATTCTAGCCCAGGCTGACCTGGAATTCACTATGTAGTCTCAGGGTGGCCTCGAACTCACCATCATCCTCCTACCTCTGCCCTCCCGAGTGCTGGGATTAAAGACGTGCGCCACCACGCCCAGCTGAGAGTTCATTTTAAAGCATTAGTTAGACTCACAGGTTGCTGACTAACTGGAAAAGCAAAGTGACATTTCAGAAACTTCAATTATCACTGTGGATATTCTAAATTGACATATCTAATCCAATAAACTAAAAGTGAACAGGCTTTTTTGTATATAAATAACTACATCCTTTAAGTCACTATGCACTACTGAAATACAAACAGGGTACTTAGACAGTAGAGGTCATTATCAACTCACTAGGCTACCTTAACAGATAGGACATAGGTCAGAGGCTCCATTTTGTGAACAGATATGGGTATATATAAACATAATAGATAAAACAAGTCATAACAACCAGCAAAACTTTAGTGACAAGAGAGGTAAAGTCTATGCTTTGGAAAAGGTTGGACTGAAGGCATACATGTTAAAAATGTAGACAGGCTGGGCATGGTGGCACACGCCTTTAACCCCAGCACTTGGGAGACAGAGGTAGGAGGGTTGTGGTGAGTTCGAGGCCACCTGAGACTCCATAGTGAATTCCAGGTCAGCCTGAGCTAGAGTGAGACCCTACCTTAAAAGACCAAAAATAAAAAAGAAAATGTAAACAGACTGGCGGTATCCACAGGGCCCTTCTCAGCCTTGGTCACTTGTAGCAAAACCCACACATCATCAGTGCTTGTTACATGTTAGGTCATATTAATAATCCAGGGGACATGGCAACAGAATACTCCCAGCTATTGACAGGGCAGTTGTGGTGAGTAAGTCATTCTGATCTGCACACGTGTTCGTTACTTCACAATGAGCAGAAAGCCACTGGTTTTATAGCAGAATATCGATGGCTCGTTGAAGTTTTTGAGCAGAAAAGCATCCGAGCTTTGTCTCTTCTCCATTTTCTGCTGGTGACAGGAATATTCTGGGAAGCCAAGGCTTCCCCAGAGTGTTCACAAGTCAGCTATGCAACTGAAGAAAAGAGGGCTTCATCTCTTCCCTGGTCAACTTCTGTCTTCTCTGTGAAAGAAGCGGGGGCTTCAGGTGATCAACGACCCTCTGCTACTTCTCCTCTCTGCCCACAGCGCTCCTTAATTTTTCTCTCTAGAATAAAGTAGGTAGTTAAGATTTCAGAACATACATTAGCCCTCCCACAGTATATAATTTTGAATTTGAGAACAAATTGTGCTCATCAATCTTTAATTTTGAATTTGAAAACAAATTGTGCTTATAAATCTTTTTTTTTCCTTTTATTGACTCTTCTAGGGAAGATGATTTTTTTTTTTTCCATTTTGGAATCAAGTACTTTCTGAGATCCGTTCTATCCCCAAGATTGTCTGATTTCTATAAACTAGTTATTACCATTTATGCATGTAAATGTTTATTAAGTACTTTTTATATACAATATTGAATAAGGCACTTGCAGGATCACCAGTAAATAAACTAAAGATCCCTGCCTCATTCCCATAGGAGGAGGAGAGATGCCCACTGTCAGGTTACTTGTCAAATTTTTCCTCATTGAGAAGTTGGCATTTAAACTAAGTCCATGACATTAGGGACATGACCATATGGGCACCTGGGGAAGAGCAAAATTAGTAAGACTAGGTTATTATCCTTGGGATGATAGAGATGGCTAAAGAAAATGTAAGTAAACTATGATAATGTCAGGATCTGACTTGAAAATCTACAGATGGATTGAACCTTGAGTCTGTCCTTCCCAAGGAAAAAGTTTATTACTTCCTAAGTAAACCAAAGGCAGCCATGGAAACAAAGTTTTTACATACTAAGCTTTTTTCCCAGGCCGACCTATAACTAATATATATCTCAGTAAACTTCTCAAGTTGTTTTGTTTGTTTTGGTTTTTTTTTTTTTTTTTTTTGTGGAGAGAGACAAGGGTTTGGCTGATGGCCATAGGATAGTACTTAAATTTGGATACATAAAACTTTCAGCGAGTCAAATGGGAAAGCTAATAAATGATTAATAATTTCTCCTTGTGAGAATCCAACATTCGGTGTCTGAAAGCATTGACTTCCAAGGTTTTCCTTAGCAACATGCCTGATGTTTTATTATGACTCATTGCTTTTGTTAAGACGTGATAAAGACAGATAGCTCATGTCACAATAAGCAAGAAAGACAGAACGCTGTTGCTAAGCTTTCAATGGATGGGGCATGTCAGACCAAATGTCACTGCCGCCAATCACAGATGATCTTTTTATTCCTTCTCAGTTTTTCACACTTACCCTTTTCTCTGATGGGCAAGGTCTGTCTATGGGTGGGCACAGCCACAGGGACTGGGCATTGCCCACAGGCATCCCCAAATCCATCAAGACAATACCTACCCAGACAAGCTCAGTTGTTCCTCCCTCCCCCAGGGGCCCTTGATTCTTGAAACTAAGAAATTAAACACATCTAAGGAAGCCAGGTGAAAGACCCCACTAGAGTCAGACCAAAGTCAGTCTCAGTTCTCTAGAGACAGAGTGGAGGAGGCCTCAGCAAAGAAAGATGGAGCCAAGCAGAGAAAAGTGACTTGAGGGAAGCACACGGTGTCGCAAGCAAGTTACACACACAGAAACAAAGAGTGCAAAGGAGGGCTAGAGAGATGGCTTAGTGTTTAAGGCTCTTGCCTGCGAAGCCAAAGGACACAGGTTTGATTCCCCAGGACCCACGTAAGCCAGCTGCACAAGGGGGTGCTCGCATTTGGAGTTTGTTTACAGCTGCTGGAAGCCCTGGCATGCCCGTTCTCTCTCTCTCCCTCTCTCTCTCTCTCTCTCTCTCTCTCTCTCTGTCTCCACACCGATTTCTCTCCCTCAAATAAATAAAGAAAAACAAAATATTTTTTAAAAGTTCAAAGGAATCAGGAAGTGCTGCTAACTGGCCTGAACAAAACCAGTGAGAGGTTGGAAAGAGGTAAGAGGCATGTTAAAATGTTTCTCAGATGAGGGCCAGGGAGATGGTTCCGTGGCTAAAGCTGCTTGTTTGCAAAGCCTGGCGGGCCGAGATTTGAGTCCCCAGTACCCAAATAAAACCAGGTGTAGCCGGGCGCAGTGGCGCATACCTTGAATCCCAGCACTCAGGAAGCAGAGGTAGGAGGATCGCCATGAGTTCGAGGCCACCCTGAGACTACAGAGTGAATGCCAGGTCAGCGTGGGCTAGAGCGAGACCCTACCTTGACAAAAAAATAAAAAAGAAAGAAGGAAAGAATAAATAAATAAATAAAACCAGATGCACAAAGTGGTGCATGCATCTGGAGTTCATTTGCAGCAGCAGGAGGCTCTGGAGTACCAAAGCTCACTTTGTCTCTTTCTTTCTGTCTGTCTTTCTCTCCAATACATAGTCTTTTTTCTGGACTATATCTTAAAAACTGGAATTGCCTCCACCTCTCAGAACACTCAACTTTATGTTAAACTCGCCAGCAGAGACTTTTCAACTACCAAAATCCATCTGCCGGGTTGCTTATAAACAAGCAACGAAGAAACTATAAAAAAAAAAATTATTTTTCCTAATTCCTCATACACTGACAGATTATTTTTGTGAGGCATAAAAATACCCTCTCGAGTTTTACCTTACATTTCACACTCAGAACATTAACTAGTCACAAAATAGATCTCAGGAAAAAAATGTAGGAAGTCTCATTGGGCCCTTTTGTGTTCAGAAGAGGATTGAAATTTTCACTTTTTTTTTTTTTTTTTTTTTTTTGTCTCTTGAGTGTTACAGATTTCCAAAATGGTTTGAGAATCTCTCAGGAGCTTTAGCGCTCTCTTCCCACGGACAGAACAGGCAGCGAAGTGAGAGGCTCTGGCAGCCAAGCCTCTGCCAGCCAGGGCACAGCCCGTGCAAGTCACAGCCACCTGCCCGGAGACAGACTCACACACTGCACATCTGCTCACATACACGATCCGTGCAAAACACAAACTCCTCTATGGAGAGGGCCCCCGCGTGTTCGCTGGTGGTTACTAACTCCATCTGGATGAATCTGGAAAACTCAGTTCTCTGTTCTTTTTTATTTATTTATTTATTTATTTATTTATTTATTTATTTGAGAGCGACAGACACAGAGAGAAAGACAGATAGAGGGAGAGAGAGAGAATGGGCGCGCCAGGGCTTCCAGCCTCTGCAAACGAACTCCAGACGCGTGCGCCCCCTTGTGCATCTGGCTAACGTGGGACCTGGGGAACCGAGCCTCGAACCGGGGTCCTTAGGCTTCACAGGCAAGCGCTTTACCGCTAAGCCATCTCTCCAGCCCAGTTCTCTGTTCTTTTCCACAGTTGGATAAGATAAAGATCCTGCTCATACAGTAACAACAGAGATGGTTGCTTGCTTGGTTGACTGCAGACTGAGCAGCGGACCCACTTTTACCAGTGGAAGTTCGGTTACCCTTGTGGTAACCTGCCGATTTGAATCAGGAATTTCCCTTACATTAGGAATGTAAACGCATCATGCGTTTGTTCCTCCAGCTGTTGCTTTAGAAAGGACTGCTGGGCCTGCCATGGTGGCGCTCGCCTTTAATCTCAGCACTCTAGGGCTGGAGAGATAGTTGAGCGTTTAAGGTCCTTGACTGCAAAGTCAGAGGACCAGAGTTCGATTCCCCAGTACCCATATGACGCCAGATGCACAAGGTGGCGCATGCATCTAGAGCTCGTTTGCAGTGGCTTGAGGCCCTGGCATGCACATATTCTCCTTTTCTATCTTCCTCTTTTTCTCTCTATTTATCTCTATTTTTCTCAAATAAATTTTTTAAAAAATTTTTTTGAAAAAAGAGGGGGAAGAGCAGCTGAAAAACACCATGCCCTTTCCTTACGGCAATGGAAGCCCTGTGCTTGTGACGTAAGAATCACATGAATGAAACCAGACAAAACATCACTTGGTGCTTCAGGGAGCATTATTAATAAGCATAGTAATTATCACAGAATTAGCATAAGATATTAATCATATAAAGTTTTCCAAACAAAAGCCTTTTCACATATGAAAATAGCTTTTAAAAAGAAGATTCAAAATTTTCCAAAGAACTACAGTCTAGCATCTATGTAAGTGCCTTGAGGTCTCCATGGTGCAGGCAAACAAACACATTTGCAAGGCAGCAAGTGCTGCCCTTCTCAGAGGGCTGCTTCGATGCCAAGATGCCAACCAGAGGCAGCGCCGAGCCAGTCATGACACGCAGCACAGGCTGAGGACCAAGCTGCATGGTCTTTGCACGGGCTCCCGTCTGCTTCCGCGGGTCTGTCTAGATACAGCCAAGGACCTCAGCTTCCCAGGGTGACAGAGAGCCCTGGGCCATATGCTTTCATTTTTGCTGCTCTCCTGCTATTGGCTGCTCACTTGTGATGTCAGCACCTACAAGCCGGCAACAACCATGTGACGCCCGCCCCACAGCTGCCACCTTGGGTGTAAAGTGAGAGATCCTGTATTCCACCCTCAGGCTATCTTGCTTTCCAACTTGCCAAACTGCTTCTGAAGGTGGAAAGAAACCTGAGGGAGCTCATGTTTCACACTTTGGGGATTCTTTATAGGCCCTGCTTTATGTTACTCAGGGATCACATTACCAGTCTTAAGCCATCGCATAGTGCTCGGTCTTGTGAATACACTAGAATCATGCACATGCTTGCATTCACATATAATAACGTATGCATTTTTGCTCTCCTGGTCCACCCCAAGATTAGGACTTAGAGGGTCTATGGGGTGGAGCCAAGGAATCTGTATTTTAACTCTTTGTCCTCCCCACACCCATGTTACTAATTCAAGGGTCTTTATGAGAACCACTGACTCTTACTAAGTGCCTTAAGGAGCCAATATATATTGTGCATGAGATACAATAAAATGTTCACTAAACACTTATTAACTGGCATATCTCTGTTGGCAAATTACCAGACACAGGAATAGTGCTTTACCTGCCCGAAACAGAAACCCCAAGCCAAAGTGGCTTAAGTGAATGACAATGATTAGCTCATATAACTGGTTAATTTTATGATGTAATAATGTCATTAAGCAGGTGTTTGCTATCCCTTTCCCCTGCCATACTATTTTACTTAATGATCACAAACTGACTTTAGCAATTCCAGGCATCTCATACAGACATGACAGCATCCAGGAAAAGGGAGTTTATTCTTGTACTTTGGCTTTGTTTTTTAACTATTTTTTGGCAATGTTCATACATCTACTTAATTTTGATCAGAATTCCCTCCCACTACTTTTTTTGCCCCGCCCCCACCACATACTCCCTTCCCACTAAACCCTCTTTTCTTTCCAGCTAGTCCCTCTTCTATTTTAATGTCTTACTCTTACTTTTTGGCCCGTCTACATCATCCATGACAACATGCGGATATGCCCAATATTGTGCAAGCAATGACATCTGCTGTGAGATCATGAATGCAATGGCCTCTTCATGTCTGGAAAATTGCACTCCGAAGCACTCTTTACCCTGTGGCTCTTACGTTCTTTCCTCTACCTCTCCCACAATGTTCCCTGAACCATAATGGGTATGAGAGAGGTGTCTCATTTAGTGCTGAGTACTCAGCTGTCACTTCTCAGCACTTTAAATTGTTTTGAGCCTCCCTAGCAGTCAGTATGATCTTCAGAAAGAAGCTTCTCTGGAAAAAAAAAAAAAAGTAAGAACAGCACTAATCTATGGGCATAAAGAAAATTATTTAGAGGACAATTTGATGGATACAACATACCCATTTAGCCAAATGATAGTAATAGCTTCCCCACTAGAGCACATGGCTTTCTATTCCATAGACTTTTGACTAGGTTTTCAACATCGGGCATAAATTCCTTCCTGTGGGATACGCCTACATCTTGATGAACTTCTCACTGGTTTTGACTAACTGATCCAATTCCTCTTCCTTGTCCTCAAGGCCTGATATTCTCCCTTCAACTTGATACTTTATATTCGATGGAGCTTTTTTGCTTGATTTATTGTAATTTTCATTTTCAGCTTTATTTGTTTAGATTTTCTTTAGATGTCTATCAATGAATTTATTTCAGTTTTCAAATCCTGGTTTGACTTCCTCATTCCATCTAGCTGTATTCTCCTGAAAATCATTAGGTGTTTATTTGTGTTGTCTTTGTTTTTATTCAGGATTTCATTCGTGCATTGATCTACCTCTTCTTTGAGTTCTTTGTATGTAGCATAATCATACATTCCAGCTCTTTGTCTGGATTTCCTCTAAGTAGCTGTCATGGGAGTCATCTGTAATTGGATTGGTATCTTTTTTATTGGCATCTTCCATTAGTATAGACAATAAACCATGATCATTACCACTACCACCCTCTGAAATCCACTCTCCATTGAATCCTTTCTTTCCAATTAGTCTATCTTCTATTTTGATGTCATCATTTTCCCTCCTATTATGAAGGTCTTGTGTAGGCAGTGTCATGCACTGTGAGGTCATGAATATCAGGGACATTTTGTACTGAAAACCTAGCCAAAAGCCTTAGGGATGGGGAGGTCATAAGCCCTAGGGGAGTAATGACTACTGTTTTCTGGTTAAATGGATATACTGTGCCCCCGCAAACTGCCCTCTGAACACTTATATCTATGCCCATATAGTAATGCTACTCTCACTGTTGGTTTGTGAGCCTTCTCTTTTCAAATTGTGTTGACCACTGAGATGACTCAAAACTCAGCATAAAGCCTGGTATGGTAGCATACACCTTTAGACCCAGAACTTGGCAGACAGAGGTAAAAGGATCACTGTGAGTTCAAGGCCCCCCTGAGACTACATAGTGAATTCCAGGTCATCCTGGGCTAGAATGGAACCCTACCTCAAAAAAAAAAAAAAAAAAATTGAGCATAGTTCTGAGAAGAGAAATAAGAGTGTTTAGCACTAAGTGAGACATTGCTGTCACACCTTCCATGGCTCAGAATCTATTGTGGAAGAGGTGGCAGAAAGAATGTTAGAGCCAAAGGAAAAGTAGGACTCCTTACAATGCTATCTTCCAGACACAAAATGGATTGGTATTTCTTGGGGGTGTTACGTTGGCTTAGTTACATTGAGACTTACCTATGTGGAAATGGTGTATTGTTAAGTCTTCCCAGCACACCTGCGTTAAGTGGGTACTCGGAATGATGTTTGGTGTTTCTTTTTGTTCCGTGGTCTTTGCTCTGCTTTGTGGTGCTTGAAGGTTAGTCTTGGAGATACTCCTTCATGGACGGAGTAGGTGAAGTGGTCTCATTCTGGTGCAGCTGTGTTCCAACTTACAGTTGGATCCTGGCCCGTATGGATGATCTCAAGGGCCTCCGGTGAGAACAGGATTGCTTAAGGAGATCCCAGTGCCAGAACTTAGGCGGAGTCCTAGCCCCAATGGTGGGTTGTCAACAGCAGAGTGAAAGGGAGAAGATTCCCAGGGGGAACATGAGCGCTAGAACTTCAGCTTTGAGCTCAATGCCACCGACCGCCCATCTGTGCCCACAGGTTGAAGGGAAGTGGATTCCTGAGGAGAATCCAGGCATTACAATTTACTGGGTGCTCCCAATCAGATATCATTCAGAATAATGGGTTTTGTGGGCCAGAAGGGGAGGGGGAGGGAAGGAGGAACGGATTCTTAGAGGGAATCTGAGTGCCGCAGCTAGCTCAGCAGCTCCAGTCACGATGCTATTATCTCCTCTTTGAAGGAAGGTGCCCAGCACAAGAGCCCTAGAGCAAGTTACCTTCTTGCATCTCTTTAGCCAGAATTGCTTCATGTGTTCCTATCTCAACTGATCAACACGATTACTTTGCTCCCACAAAAGGACCTGAGGGGCAGCCGAATGCATCAAGTCAGACAGAAGTTGGTGGGGTGGTTATTGGGTCTTCCACAGTATCGGCCACGAACCTACGTGTGGAGGGAAAGGCTCAGCACAAGGTACGAGTGTTGTCTAGACGTGAAGAACGGCCTGGAGACCACACACTATTGACATTCCAGAAAGAAGAATCAGCTCAAAGAAAATGCAAATCTGCAGCTCAGGACTGGGTTATATGACAACATCAGCAGAGCCCGGCATCCCCTCCCTTTCTGTGATCTCTGACTCACACATCCAAGTCCCTGTCAGCATTTTAGAGGAAAGGAATATATATATATATATATATATATATATATATATATATATATATATATATATATATTCCATTTGGTAATTTTCCAGGAGACCATTTTTGAGCCAAGTGAGTGGTGGGTGGAATGTGACTAAAGGAAGCTTTTCGCCAGGCTTGTTTTCATCCTGGAGGTACAGGTGAGAGGAAGTTGGAATCCTATCCAGGCTCAGGCTATATTTATGGCTCCAGAGAGCAAACTCGAAGCCCTGTTGTTCAAAAACCCCTAGTGTAACCTCGTGGAATTGCTTTTTTCTCCAACAACCGAGCCTTAACAGTAAAAGTGAGAGAAATCAGTCAGTGAATAAAAACTGCCTACTATGTGCCATGCCCTCTTCTGGAGTGTTGAGAAGGCTGTGGGAAATGAGCTTTTTTAAAGGGCCTATGCATAAAGACGTCTCATCATAAAGCTGGACATGGTGGCACACACCTTGAACCCCAGCACTGGGGAGGCAGAGGTAGGAGGATTGCCATGAGTTTGAGGCCACCCTAAGACTACATACTGAATTCCAGGTCAGCCTGGGCTAGAGTGAGACCCTACCTCAAAACAAAAAAAAAAAAGAAAGAAAAGAAAGTCTCATCATAGTCATAAAATAAACACAAATAAGTAAAAAGGTAACGTGAACATGGGGTATTATGAGCCAGGCATGGTGGCACACACCTTTAATCCCAGCAATCTGAAGGCAGAGGTAGGAGGATCACCATGAGTTTGAGGCCACCCTGAGACTACATAGTGAATTTCAGGCCAGCCTGGGCTACAGTGAGACCCTACCTCAAGAAAACAACACACACACAAAAAAAAAGACAAACAAAATGGGGTATTATGATAAAGAGATGGTATGTGTAAAAAGGAGATGCAGGAGTTGAGACCTAAACCCTGGCTGGGAGCAGCCATGAAGTTAAGGGGGAAGAAGGGCAGTAAAGGGAAGCCTAAATGCTAAGGTGCTCAGTGAGGAGATGTTTTTGTGTGTCTGAGGGGGGTGGAAAGAAGACCTATGTAACTGAATGACAGCAGGAAGAGTGGATAGAGCTGAGGCTGGAGAGAAAAGCTAGGGGAGGGAAGGTTTTAAGTCAGCAAGTGTTACCATGTACGCTTTAGAGTTACCACCATAGCCACTGTGCGGAGGGAGACCTGTCTGTGAAGTAGAAGAAAGAGACAATGATGACCAAAACCAAGAAAAGAAGAAATAATCAATTTGGGAGCTGATGGTACCTTTAAGTATGAGTTCCACAGGCACCCTTTCCATAGGGAAGAGGAGGCACACGTCATTTTCTTAATCCTCTGAAAGTCTTGGCTAGAATACATTCCTATTAACAAAAGTCATAGGAACAAGAGAAACACACAAGAGAATTTACAACACCCACAGCATGTACCCTTGGGAAAAGAGGCTCTCTGAACAGTAACTTTCTGAGGAGCTGGGTGGTCTTCTTGAACAGTATTGAGCCAAAGGCAATAAGTTTTAGAGTAACAAAACAAGGAACAAGAGGTTTTGGGCATCAGAGGTTGGAAATTGAAGGAAAACATTGATTTATTTTCTTTTTTAAAAAATATTTTTATTTATTTACTAGAGACCAGGGGAAGAGAAAGAGAACACAAATGGGCACACCAGGGCCTTCAGCCACTGCAAATGAACTCCAGATGCATGCACCACCATGCGCATCTGGCTTACATGGGACCTGGAGAATTGAACCTAGGTCCTTAGGCTTCACAGGCAAGCGTCTTAACCACTAAGTCCTCTCCAGCCCTGATTTACTTTCAACTACTGCATTTTCTTTTTTTTTTAAATATATTTTATTTATTTATTTGAGAGAAAGAGGCAGAGAGAGAGAAAGAGTGAAAATGGGCACGCCAGGGCCTCCAGTCACTGCAAATGAACTCCAGATACATGCACCCCCTTGTGCATCTGGCTTACTTGGGTCCTGGGTAATTGAACCAGGATCTTTTCACTTTGCAGGCAAACACCTTAACCATTAAGCCATCTCTCCAGCCCTCAACTATTGTATTTTCATGCTTAATTCTACATGGGCACCTTAACAATTCAAATACCCTTCTCAGTCAGGGTCTTAAAACTTATTTACACATATGTTAGTAGTTCCCTTTCTTAGTAATCTACAGTCTAAGTGTTGGCTGGTTCGTTGTAAGAGAGTGTGCTCATGAAAGGCCTTGGTAGTTTGGGTTTGTGAATTTCCAATGGTCACGGTCTCCACAGAGTCTTGCCAGCATGTATGACCACAGAGGGAGAAGTGTGCAAGTGTGCATGGAGCCTTGTGCTCCAGAAAAACACAGCCAGCCCCTGCCAGTTCTACAAAGCAAATTCTCCTGTCTGGGCTTCACCTTTTCCTGTTTGCAAAGCATCAAGTCTAGAAGAGCAGCTGCTTTCCTATCCCTTACGTGCACTTGCCCCGTCAGCTACTCATCTCTAGTGCTTCTGTTACTTTCTCAGCTCCTTAACATCAGAGGCCCGCCACTCTCCTGAAACTTCACTGGAGCCAGAGGGTTTTTTTTAATATAAATATTGTATTTATTTTGAGAGAGAGAGAAAAAAAGAGAAATAGGCAAGTGGAGAGAAAATGGGCATGCCAGGGCTTCTAGCCACTGCAAACAAACTCCAGATGCATGCGTCTCTTTGTGCATCTGGCTGACGTGGGTCCTGGGGAGTCAAACCTGGATCCTTTGGCTTTGCAGGCAAACCGCCTTAACCACTAAGCCATCTCTCCAGCCCCTGGAGCCAGAGTTTTCTCCAAGGCAATAGAGAAACAATAGAAGGAACAGACCTGGGCCATTCACTCTTCCTCCTGTACCCTCTCACAGCCAGCCTGAGCTGTCACTTGCCCTAGGCCACTGTGGCTATCTGACTCAGAGTGACGAAGGAAACGGTCTCTGAGAGAGAATAGGTGCATGGAGCTCAACATCTGTGGGAACGAAGAAACAGAATGGGGCAGAAAGAAACACTGAGCAATAGTATGATGCCAATGAAGACGTCAGCTGGCCCCATAGGGAGCTCCAAAGAGGAGATGGCCCCTCAAATCGGGCCTGACCCAGAACAAACAGGCCAGGTCTTTAGAGGGACATGCTGAATAACCACCCAAATGTATGAACACAGCAAGGTGACCCCACCAAAGCAGTTCCCAGGGCAGGCCACCTGCGGACGTCTGCTTGTCAGCAGCCCTCCTGAAGGTGGAGGGAAATAAGCCCTTTGTTCTTGCAAGAGTCCGCATCCCAATGTCCACATTGGCTCCTACCCGGTCCCAGATGCCACTGTTGCTGCTGCTGCTTTTCTCTGGAAGCCCAGGGCTTGAAAAATGATAGGGAGAACCCATTGCACTACCACACCCTCCCCCCCAACACGCCCCCCCACACACACACACAGCTCCAGAGTTTTTCATGGTATTTCCACGTTCTCCGTATCTTCCAGGATCTCATGGAAAAGGATGAAAATATGGTAGGCACATTAATTCTGCATTTTGGTGTCCAAACTGTGGTCAGCATAGAAAGTTTAACCCCTGAGGAGCTTACATAATTCAGCTCCTTTCTTTCTGCGCTTGTCTCCCGTGAGCTTTAGCTGTCATAGTCATGCTGGCCATCGATGCTCCTGCTCTGAAGTCAGTTTTCCAAGGAGGCTGACACTCGCTGTGGCACGGGAAGGCCTACCAGAGGGAGACGAGTGCTCTCTGAGCGCGCACCCGCAGAGCATAGCCTCACCGGGGCTCTGCAGATGTTAAGGCACCTTGGGCCTAGGGAGCTGGCAACATTTTTCCACAGAACCCCCCACTCCTGTCATTTTTCAGACCTTGGACCTCCAGGCAGTGGAGGCAGTGTCACATATGTGCATGCGCACACACACAAACACACCGCATGCACACGCACACACCATATGCACACCCTCTAAATCAGCCGATCTCACCCAATTCTTCATCTGCCAGTTATTGTCCAGATGCCACCCAGATCTCCATCTCAGGATGCATTTGGGAATGTATCTAGAGAATGGGAGGCTCTGTATGAGTGCCATATCTCTAGTTAATTTTATCCTCTTACATCTACTTTTCTTTGCTAATAGCAGCTCTGATTCACTTAAAGCTGCAATGCACTGTTTCTAAAGAATGTTGAATTTGTTTTGTAAAAACTCACAAGAGATGACAGTTTCATGCAATGGGATACAGACACAAGGGTCACAGTGAATCTTTGAAAAAAAAATGTCTTGAGGGCTGGAGAGATGGCTTAGAAGTTAAGGCACTTGCCTGTAATGCCAAAGGACTCTGGCTCGATTCCCAGGACCCCCATAAACCAGATGCACAAGGTAGCTCATGCATCTGGAGTTTGTTTGCAGTGGCTGAAGTCCTTAGAAAGCCCTTTTTTTTTCTCTATGTGCCTCTCTCTCTCTCCCTCAAAAAAAAAAATATAAATATTTCTCTAATTGTTTTGATTTTAAACAGGAGGGGTAGGCACTGGGGAGATGGCTCAGTGGTAAGGCATTTGCAGTAAAGTGTGAGAACGTGAACTCCAGTCATGAGAACTAGTACGTAAAGCTGTAAACGGCTAACATCTGTAGTCCTAACGTGCCGAGGGCGGGAGACAGGAGACCCGCCCAGAAGCACATGGGCCAGTCAGTTAGGCAAACCCAACTTCAAACAAGGTGGACACCCAAAGTTGTCTTCTGATTTTCACATGCATGTCCTAGTACATGTTCGCCCACACTCACACACTTGAACACACATTCTCTCTCTCTTTCTCTCTCACACACACAAACACACCAAACAACAATAATAGTAATAAATATTTAACAGGAGGGCTGGGGTAAGCTCACTGATAAAAATTCTATTCCTCGCCTTCCATCTTTCCTGTTGGAAATATGAACACAACATTTCATGAGGACAATCTTGGAAGCCAGAGGAGCCTGGGCGCTTGAAGACTTCTTCCCCGCCCTGCTGCCCGCACGCTGGCCCATCTCCCTCTAGATTTGTAGGCACATAGCCAAATAAACCCTATAGGTTGAAGTCACTCCTTCTGGGTACCTGTTTAGTCTCCAGAAAATTTTGGTATGCAAAATCTGGGCCTAAACTCTTCTGCTCTCAAGATATTCTCACTTCTGAGGAAACATCAGCCCATAGCAACTAGTTATTATTGCTTATGCAATGGGAGTAAGTGTGAAGTATTTGGCCTTGGATTTTAATCATTCAGCACATATAATGTTACTTCTTCTTCTTCTTCTTCTTCTTCTTCTTCTTCTTCTTCTTCTTCTTCTTCTTCTTCTTTTTAAACAAGAGATTGACATATACCTATACATCGTGCAAGTTCCTTCATGACAGGGCCTAATTCCCAAAGGACAGAAATGGGATGACGTTATGTCACCGCTTTATTGCCACATCCTAACAAAGGAAAAGCCCTCTTTCCTTTGAAGGCTGCTTTCTCCTTCTAGTGATGTTAATAAAATATTTACCATCAGCCTGAGAGATGGCTCAGAGGTTAAGGCACTTGCCTGCAAAGCCTAAGGATCCAGGTTCTATTCCCCAGGACCCACGTAAGCCAGATGCGCAAAGTGGCACGTGCATCTGGAGTTCGTTTGCAGGGGCTGGAGGCCCTGGTGTTTTCGCCCTCTCACTCTGCCCCACCTTTCTCCTAGCAAATAAATAAAAAAATATTTAAAAAAATATTTTCCACCAATCAGAGGAAACATCATGAAAATTGTGTTTGGCTAGGCTTCACGACAGCTGAATCTAATTCCGAAGTGCTGGAATAAATAGTTCAGTAACAATGAACCTTCCCTTTAAAGGAAATCTCATTCTGAAGCTGTGTGGTAACCAGGGTTAAGACTGAAGGGAAAAAATGTGAAGTGCCCTCTACTGGATGAAGATTTTTTTTTTTTAAGTCTCCAAGAAATTTAATAGCATTATAGACAAATTTCAAGTTAAATTGTAATTAATTACAACATAATTAATTATAATAGAATTACAATAACATAATATAAGTATTATAATAATATAATGGTATATTTTCCTTTTAAGAGGTTAAAAGTCTATATCCAAGAGTTCTGGGAGTTACCTGTATTCAGGGCTAATATAACAAGTGCTGTAGATGACTTAAGCTCAGTTATTTGACTATTCCAAAAACTATTTTCTTTGTGAAATTGCTAGACATTGATAGGGTAACATACAATTTAAGTCAACAAGAGAAGAATATTGTAGGCTACACTCCCCAAGTTTATTTGTCCATAAGATTCTTTCGCAGTGGCCTATTTTACTTACTATTACAAGAAATACCCTTCGGGAAACTCCCTAATACAGTTACTTGTACATTTGTTAATTACTTACTTTGTTTTTTATTTGTGAGGTGAGGAGATAGAGAATGAATGGGTGTGCCAGGGCCTCTTGCCACTACAAACAAATTCTGCACGCATGCGCCAGTTTGTGCATCTGGCTTTATTGCGTACTGGGGAATTGAGCCCAGGCAGACAGGCTTTGCAAGCAAGTGCCTTTAACCAGTGAGCCTATCGCCATTTACATTTTTAAAGGGCATGAATTTTTTTCTAGGTTAAGGTGGAATTTTTTTTTTTGTACAAGAGTGTGTGAAGACCTAAGTCAGGGAAGAAGGCTTGTAATAATGTCCTTCATTGCTCGCCCACTAATTTAGCTTTAAAATTTACCATTGTTGCGTATAGAATGACTCCCTCATGGGGAGCCTGAAAAATGCATGACAGCATTTCAAATCCAACCTACTTCTTAGATGTGACATAAATCCAGCTTTTAACCACGGCAGTGAATAAACTTCTACTAACAAAAGAAGAAGTAGCAGGGAGTCAGGGTGCCTGACTCCTCCAGCTCATCCTGCCGTTTCCCTCTCCCGAGCAGGGGTCACCCCTTTCTGCCCGCCATTCTGAAACCGCAGACCAGCCATCTGGAAGACAGACTGCACAGCCAGGAGCGCACCATAGCCTTCCTCCTCGAGCAAGCCTTCCGCATCAAAGAGGACATCTCCGCTTGCCTCCAGGGCGCCCAGGGCTTTCGAAAAGAAGAATCGCTCGCCAGGAAGTTGCTAGAAAGCCATATCCAGACCATCACCAGCATCGTCAAGAAACTCAACCAAAATATTGAGGTAGTCTGTTTCCTGTGTTGGCATGATTACTTGACGAAGTTCAGTAACCACCGCTTAGTTTTCAATTACAGAGCAGAGCTGATGTTAAGTTTAAGTGATTACAGCTTAGCTGCTCCGGAGGGAAATACTTCAGCCTTTGTGTTGGTTTGGTCTTTTGTTTGTTTGTCTGTTTGTTTTAGGTAGGGTCTCACTCTAGCCCAGGCTGACCTGGCACTCACCATGTAGCCCCAGGCTGACCTCGAACTCTCAGTGATCCTCCTACCTCTGCCTCCCAAGTGCTGGGATTAAAGGCGTGCGCCACCATGTGTGACACACTTCAGCTTTTTGATTTCTCTTCTATTCCACAAAGTAAAATAAATTTCCATTAGCAAGTAATGGGGTTTGTGACGGTAAAAGAATGGATTAGTATGATGTCAGGGCTCATGCTAACAGGCTTTTATTAGTCTAAGTTTCCAAGGTTGCTAACGTAATAATTTTAAGTGGAGAGTTTCATAGTTTATCAACAAAGCCGACCTCAGCAATCTCTGACCCTGCCTCTCAGCCCTGATATTCCCAGAATTCATTGTTATTTACTTGATCTGAAGTGTGTTCTTATGAGGTGTTCCTTAGTTTCTTCAGGTTCCTGCTCAAAGACCACCTTTTATGAGAGGATTTCCCTCATGCCCTAAGAGCCCCTCTCCTCACCTCAACAGTTTCAACCTCCCTTAAGCCGTCATTTTAAGGCATTAAAGGAAAAATAAAGTTTCTAATTAAAAAGAAGCCTCTTAGTCTAAATCTAATCTATAAATATAATCTAAATAAATCTAAATCTATAAATATAATCTAAATTGATAAATATAATCTAAAGCTATAAGCAAATTTTTATTGCAAGCCTTTCAGTTATTTTATTATTTTCTATTTGAGATAGCAGAGGAAAGAAGCAGATAGAGAGAGTGTATGTGTAAATGTGGGAACACCAGGGCCACCTGCCAATGCAAACAAACGCCAGATGCATGCACCACTTTGTGCATCTAGCTTTACATGGGTACCAGGGAATTGAACCAGAGTGAGCAGTCTTTACAAACAAGCGCCTTTAACTATTAGGTCATTTCTCTGGCCCTAATCTGAGTTCATTTTTTATTTATTTATTTACTTTTATTTATTTATTTTTTGTTTTTTGTTTTTTCGAGGTAGGGTCTCACTCTGGCCCAGGCTGACCTGAAATTCACTATGTCGTCTCAAGGTGGCCTCGAACTCACGGCGATCCTCCTACCTCTGCCTCCCGAGTGCTGGCATTAAAGGCGTGCGCCACCACACCGGGCCTTATCAGAGTTTTGTAAGCGCTTGTACGTGATGAATCTGGGTGCACAGCTTTCATGTAAGGGTTCCAGAGCTCATTTCATGCAACTTGTCAAAAACTATAGAATTATAAAAATTAGCAGTGATGTCTTCCCACCATACTTGCCTTCCATCAACCAGTTAGATCATGGGATTGATTACGAAAAAAAATCATCAACTATGGAAGAACCCAGAAATGACTTGCTCATGAATTTGTATTGCAAGCCGATATTTATGCACTTTTTTCTTTAGGTCTAGCAGAACTCATAATGCATTTGAGAGAATATGGAAAGTTGAAAATTCTCAATGATTCATTGAAAAGATAACTTTTGGCAGTCATCAGCACATGTTGACTTGACCCTGGTGCCTGAACACTGAATGTGTTCCAACACGTCACGGAGCTAAACATGCTGGCGCACGCCTAAGACCAGCATTCAGAACGAAGAGACCAGAAAATCACGAGTTCGGGGCCAGCCTGAGCTGTATAGCTAAACCTTGTCTTACCAAACCAAGGGCTGGGAGTGTAGCTCAGTGGTCGGGTGCCTGCGAGGACATGCACGCTGCCTCGGTCTGATCGCCAGCACCACAAACATGGCCTGAAGCCTAAGATAATGTAGCGGAACCGTTGCAAAACAGAAGCTATCAGGCTCGCACTAATAAACAACTCAGTGAATAGGCATTTCCGAGGGAAATGGATACTGCTCAAACATTGTCACTTATTTATTTTTTTAACTTTTATGCACTCAGGGTGAGTGTTAGGGTTGGGCGTGAGTGCCGTAGTGCACACGTGGAGGTCAGAGGACAACGCTGATGTGTTTGTGCCTCGCCTTCCTCGAGACAGGGCAAAGGAACCGCCCAACTGCGAGCAGCCGGCCATCCGTCCCCAAGCTTCAGCTTCTGTAGGCTCTGCCTTCCGCTGGTGGGCACGCTGGGATCCCAGGAACATGTGCCATTTTGCATCCTACGTGTGGTTCCTGGGGAATCGAACCTGGGTCAGCAGGGTTTACAAGCAAGCACCTCCAGGGGAACGGTTGCCTCCCCCAGGACGCTTTTCCATCTTAAAGGAACCTAAACTCAGTCAGTCCGTTTGCAAATTGGTCCTCAAGTGTGAAGTTAACCTTAACTCAGGTCCTTAAAAGAAATGCAAAACAAATTTTAACTTATCATAATGACAGTTGCTTGTTCCTTTTTAATGGCAAATGTCTTTTTTTTTTTTTTAAACCTTTTTGAGACTTGTTATGCAGCCCAGACTGATCTCAAACTTGTAAAACACCTGCTTTTGCCTCCCAAATGCTGGTATTACAGGCATGTACCAGTCTGCATGGAAGGAAATTATTGTTTCTAAAGCAAGGTTTTAATTCTAAATCTAAAAAGTCACTTATTCTAACTAAAATAATGAGAATTTGTGTTTAACACTGCCTTATTGAGGCCTTTCACCCTCAAGTATAAAAACCGTACCTGACTGTAGTCACTCACTTGAAAGTTCAAGGATAAATTTTCAAATCTGGCAGGAAAATATTCTCACAATTCTACCACTAGATAATGCTTCCTGTTCATACCCAGATGTATATCTCTCCTGGCCAGTGTCCCATTTAGAAGACTGAAACTACTTCCATAAGCACAATTGTCACTGTATAATTATAAAGCATTTCCTGTGTGATTAAAAGCCCTTTATATGGTACATATATTGTGATAGGCTTAATTACTTCCTTAATGTTGAAATATCTTTGTGCACAGTTTTTTGCATTTGGGTGATTTCCACCACATATATTCGTAGAAGTGGAACTGCTCAGGTTCCAACACCCTAAACGCTCTTGGACCCTATTGCCAAATTGGTTTCCAGAATCTTTACACGAATTTACACTTCCATTAGCATTATATGAGATTTTTTTCCCATTGGGCCCATGCCTGCATTGAGATTTAGTGTTGTAATCGTTGCTAATTTGACAGTACAGAAATTTTTTTTTTCTTGAGGGTGTCAAATCTACTTTGTAATGTAACTGAAATTTGTATTCCCTCTGCCAATAATCAGTTTATGTCTTCTGCCAATATATCTCCTGGGATTTTTAGCACTTTAAAATTATTTTGGGGGCTGGAGAGATGGCTTAGCAGTTAAGGCATTTGCCTGCAAAGCCAAAGGACCCAGATTCAATTCGCCAGGACCCACATAAGCCAGATGCACAAGGGGCACATGTGTCTGGAGTTCGTTTGCAATGGCTAGAGGCCCTGGTGTACCCATTCTCTCTCTCTTTCTCCCTCTCTCTTTCTCTCTCTCTCTCTCTCTCTCTCTGCTTCTTTCTCTCTCTCTCTCTGCCTCTTTCTCTCTCCAAATAATTAATTAATTAATTAAAGAGGAAAATCTTTTAGAAAATAAAAATATCCAGGTGTGGTAGCACATGCTTTTAGTCCCAGGAAAGCGTTTATATCAGTGATGGCTAAATGGAAACTTATGGTCATATCAGCATAGTAATATGCCATGTTTGACCCATATTATGTTTAAATATTCTCAATAAGTTGTCAATACTTTTTAAATACTCTTATTTTTATTATTTATTTGTTTACTTGAAAGAGAGAAGAATAGGCAGAGACAGAGAAAGAGAGAGAATGGACACACCAGGGCCCCCAACCACCGCAATTGAACTCCAGACACATGTAACTACCTTGTGCATCTGGCTTATGTGGGGAATCAAACCTGGGTCCTTGGGGTTTGTAGGCAAGTGCTTTAGAACCTAAGCCATCTCTCCAGCCCCCAACATTTTTAAATGGAGAAAATTCACATAAAATCTGGCCTTCTAACTTTTGTCAAAACCCTATTGAGACATCACTCTCCACTGGCAACACTGATCTGAAATCACTTCTGCCTCCCTCAGGTCCAGGCAAAGATGAATTCTCTCAGGAAAGGCTTCTCTCACTGCTGCCGCCACACTAACTGAAACATGCACTCAGCTGTTTCAAATCATGTTCTCTCATCATGAATATTGGGAAAGTAATGGCAATATTAACTCAACATTACAGGTCCTGGAAGACCAAATAAAACTTCGAGATCAGGCGGCCACAGGAACTAATTTTGCAGTGCAAGATCTGAACATCAAACACCTCCAAGGCGTTGGAGACCTTCGGGGCAGAGTAGCAAGGTGAGTAGGATGCTAGCTCATGTTCATTGGTCAGTTCTTGTCCACTAAATTCTCATTGCCCAGATAAAACTCCAAGCTACATAGGTGATCTGTGATTGAGAAAGTTTCACATAAAACTAAAAAATCTCATCTTCCTTCTGAGACTCAGGAGTCCTTACTTAAGAAGTCCAGCTTGGTTCCATGACCAATGTCTTCATTTCACAGCCCTTCAGCCACCCAGATGCCATCATCCATACACAGAAATACACTGGCAATTTCTTCTCTTTGTTTTTCCAAGGTAGGGTCTCACTCTAGCCCAGGCTGATGTGGAACTGACTATGTAGTCCCAAGCTGGCCTGGAACTCACAGCAATCCTCCTACCTCTGCCTCCCAAGTGTTGGGATTAAAGGTGTGTGCCACCATGCTCTTGGGTTTATGAGTAATTTCTAGTGGTCCAAAATCAAAAACAAAGGATAGCCTTATACAAGTATGTAAGTTTGTTCACCTAGAAAGAAATTTGGGGGTAGGTGTTACAAGTATCCAATCATTCTGATTATATATTTCCATTTCTTTTTATTTATTCTAGTGACATTACCAGGATGAGCTTATCCTATGTGTTCATTAACAAAACTCAGGTTTTAGAGCAATATTTAATTTTGCAACATTCTGCACAACGCTATTAGCCTTGCAGCCATCTCTTTGGACACATTTTGGGGCTGAGAAAATGATTCAGCAGTTAAAGGCACTTGCTTAAACTCTAGGATAAACTTCCAGTGGTGGAAATAATGGCTCTATGTCCCTATTTATTACTTAGAACCAACACCCAAGCCAAATTTATCAAGAGATTTTCAATTTAACAGTAATGAACATCATTCCTTTGATTTAATCAGGTCAACTAGTAGGAGATACCATTTGATCTTCAAAATCTTAAAGGCTAACTATGCCTTGACAACTTTTAAACTTTGTATATTTACATTACATTTGTGTGATACTAAATAGGTCACCAGAAGCTGGGCATGGTGGCACATACTTTAGTCCTAGCACTGGAGAGGCAGAGGTAGGAGGATCACCGAGAGTTCAAGGCCACCCTGAGACTACAGAGTGAATTCCAGGTCAGCCAGGGCTGGAGTGAGACCCTACCTTGAAAAGCCAAAATTAAATAAATAAATCACCAAAACTTAAGAAAGAAAGAAAGGACAGACAGACAGACAGACAGACAGACACTGGCAAGCACATTTGAAACCCCCACATGTGCTGAGTTCTAATGAGTCAGACATTCACTTAGCTTTATTTGTTGATTTGTGGAGATAGAGAGAGAAGGAGCGTATAGGTGCCCTGAGGCCTCTTGCCACTGCAAACGAGCTCCAGGTGCATGTGCCTGTATGTGTGACTGGCTTTACATGGGAACTGGAGAATTGAGTCAGGCCTGGCAGGCTTTGCAAGCACCTTTAACCACTGAGCCAGCTCCCCAGTCCGGGTCAAATATGTATAACACATAGGGTTCCCTACAAGTCTTAGAAAAGGAATTTGCTGACAAGCAGATGAGGTTTCTTTGATGCTTATCTCAAAATAGTGGATAGTGTGGGGTTAAGTGAAAAAATAAATCTATGGGTAATGACAATGTAAGGACCATTCTGACAGATCCATCAGTAAGCACTTATTTACCATGGACAGCCTCCATCTCTACCTCTGCCAGAATCTATTTCCTCTCTCCTTGAATCCCTGCCCCCCTCAATATGATGCTCTCTGAAATGTCAATGACCAAATGAGTATTAGATGACTAACCATATATACTATATATATATACATGGTGTTGAGAATAATACTTATGGTTGGAAAACTCTTGTGGTAGTTTGAATGTGATAAATATATGGCCCCATAGACCCAGGTATTTTATTAAAATTAAATTTGTAACTTGGATCTCCAGCCATCTGGCTGGGGGAGGGGGGGCGGGACCTGGAGTCTAGCCCTAAGGTGTGTTTGGATGGGGGGATGTGGATTCTAGCCCAAAGGAGTGGAGAGCAGTTCCAGCTCTGGCTGTCTGTGTCTACGGTGCTGACTGCTGGTGGTCTCCCTCTGCTTGGATCTGAGAAAGGGAGCCGGCTTCTTACACCACTGATGGAACTTCCCCTGGATCTGTGCTTGAAATAAACCCCTTCTCCCCTATCTTATGTCTGGTTCGATGCTCATCCCAACAACGTGGAGCTGACTATAATAACACTCATCAAAGAAAGAGCAACTAATTGGAAGTCCAGATACTATAAAGTTGTTTATATTACATACAAGTAGATAAGTATAATATTTATATATAATTACATATTTAGTTGTTATCTGATATGAAAAATTATATTTGGTTAAGTTTACAAAACAAGACAATAAGAAACATGGGGACCTAAAACTCTACTAATAACTATATTTTTAATTAATTGATTAATTTGATATAGAAAGAGGCAGAGAGAGAAAGGGAGAATGGGCATGTCAGGGCCTTCAGCCACTAAAAATGAACTCCAGACTCATGTGCCACCTAGAACATCTGGCTTACATGGGTACTGAGGGATCAAACCTGGATGGGTCCTTAGGCTTCCCAGGCAAGCACCTTAACTACAAAGCCATCTCTCTAGCTCAATGTATTTTTAAAAATATTTTACTTATTTATTTGAGAGGTGAGAGGGAAAGGCATGGTGACACAAGCCTTTAATCCCAGCACTTGGGAGGCAGAGGTAGGAGGATCGCCCTGAGTTCAAGGCCACCCTGAGACTCCTTAGTGAATTCCAGATCAGGCAGGGATAGAAAGAAACCCTACCTTTAAAAAGAGAGAGGGGGCGGTGGGAAGTGGATAGACAGAGAGAACGGGCACGCCAGGGCCTCTAGCTCTGCAAATAAACTCCAGACATATGTGTCATCTTGTGCCAGCAAGCACTGTAGCCGCTAAGCCATCTCTCCAGCTTTCAGTGTATTTTTAAAAATTTATTTGAGATAGAAAGAGGCAGAGAGAGCTAACCATAATTTTGAAAGTACATAAAGAGCAAGCACTTTATTTTTAATGAAATGTGATTTGGTTTGGTTTGGCAGTGTACTGATGATTATCCCACAATCTTTCTGTATGCCATTTACAAATCTATTGTTTTATTCTTGTAAGTCCCATTTTTCATACAAGATTTAAAAAAAATGTCTTCATAAGTGACCAAAGACCAGTGAAATAAGACCAAGGGTATGTGCAATTCTTTTTTATTTCCTTTTTGAAATTTTTTTATTCATTTGACTGAAAGAAAGAGGCAGATAGAGAGAATGGGCACACCAAGGCCTCTAGCCACTGCAAATGAACTCCAGATGCATGTGCCCCCTTGTACAGCTGGTTTATGTGGGTACTGGGGAATCGAACCTGGGTCCTTGGGCTTTGCAGGCAAGTGCCTTGACCACTAAGTCTGCTCTCCAACCCCCAATTATTTTTTTCTGTGATCCAATTTATTAGTTATGTTGTGCTCAGGATTGAATTACAGGTATTTGCACATGCTAAACACATGTTCTCTTCTGAGCTTCAGCCCCATCCTCTTCCTTCCTTCCTTCCTTCCTTCCTTTCTTCCTTCCTTCTTTCCTTCCTTCCATCCTTTTACTTACTAAGGGTCTTGCTATATTACCCAGGCTGTCCTAGAACTTCTAGGCTCCAGTCAACTCCTGCCCCTTCCTCACCCTATCAAGGACTGGGTCTACACACCCGCCACCAGCTCAAATCTCTTACATACAGTCATCTTCAATCTAAAGTGGTGATTCTGGGGCAAGGACTTCTTTTGCCTTGAAGTGTCTCCTTTTTGTGGAAAATTTCTGAAATCTATTTAGTAATCTGAGACAGAATGTGGCCAAATGCCATCAGACTTAATTCATCCTCCGCCTCCCTCTTCTCTGTCTTGCTGTCAGGAAAATGACTAACGGACAGGCTGAGGCGTATTGATTACTGACTTTCCACACATAGTGACTTTAATTCCAATTAGTATTTTGGCATGGTAGATATGAAGTTAATTATTGTAACATGATTCTTAGAAAATACTTTACTGCTTCATAAATCAGCCTCACTGTTTAATTTTATTATTTAATATATTATACAAGTTCTTTGAATTTTATACCTTATTTACCATGCCAATGTAACTGTAGTTTAAAGGCATGTACTTCCCTTGAAATGAAGTTTTCAAAGCCGTACAGCCTCGCCTCGGTTTGCTAGATTGAAGTGTGACAAAGGAAAGGAAAGGATGGCAAGGGTACCACAGGAAGGGTCATGACGCACAGGATCCAACAGCAGCCAGAGGTGGCCAACCTGATGGTCACTCTGGGATCTTAGGGACTCCATGGCTAATCTGCCTTTGAAAAACAGGCTAAACAGTGTTGATGTGTGATTAAAAGCAAAGATCATGTCCTTTGAAGAAACAACGGCTTTGTGGACGTCATTAAAAGTTTTGAAAAGAGGGCATGCTTCTGGTAAAAAGGGCAGAACGAGGACCCATTACTCCATTTCCTCTCGAGAGATTTCAATACCAGTGAAATTTTTTTTTTACTTTTTATAATTAGCAACTTCCATGATTACAAACAATATCCCATGGTAATGCTCTCCCCCACACCCACTTTTGCCTTTGAAACTCCACTCTCCATCATATCCCCTCCCCCTCTCAATCAGTCTCTCTTTTATTTTGATGTCATCATCTTTTCCTCCTATTGTGAAAACAAGCTGGGGCGTGGTGGCGCGCGCCTTTAATCCCAGCACTCGGGAGGCAGAGGTAGGAGGATCACCGTGAGTTCAAGGCCACCTTGAGACTACATAGTGAATTCCAGGTCAGTCTCAGCTAGAGTGAGACCCTACCTTGAAAAAAATAAATAAATAAAAATTTAAAAAGAAAAGAAAAAGAAAGCAAAACCTCCACCTTACAAGCAGTAAATAATTGCTGGGGACAAGAAACAGTCTCCTAACTGGGCAGAGAGCTGTAGGGATGCAGTTTTTGTGACTTTTCACCCATGCTGGGGTGGGCTATTCCATGATGCAACTGCCTTGGAGCACCCAATAAACTTATGATTTTTATTTTCAGTTTTTTGTTTCATATAACATGTGATATTCTTTTATTCCCTCACCCCTGCAACCATTTCCCCGGGGCCCTCCTCAGTAAGGTTATGTATGGCATTCACTGTGAGGTCATGAAGGTCTCAGCCTAAACTCATTTTACCGAGCTGAACTGTGGAGTTCTTTCTTTGGTCTGTTGTTCATGTCCTATCAGGAGTGAATAGAAGTTTGTTCAATTCTCCGCAGAAAAAGTCACGCAATGACTGATGACCGGGCTTAGGGCACGGTTCCCAAATACTGTGATGTTGGACTGAAGCAGTGCTTCTCAGTCCTTAAACATAATGATTTCCCCCAAACCAAGGGTCATAACCTTGAGAGACCTAGTCAAAGTAATTTTAACAGACTAATGTTCCTAGGGACATGAGTGGGCTATCAGAGAGACAGGAAATGACCTTTAGGACTCAGGCCAACAAAACAGAGCAGCTGAAAGATGCCACCATGTTCCTTATCATTTAATTCATCTAGGGCCATCATCCTTGCCTGCTCAGACCTGACAGAAATGGGGTATAACAAGTGCCACAACTGAATATTTGCTGCCAGATGCCCCAGGGGTTTTGAGAAGGCAATTGGGAGATGTATCCCCCCCACACACCCTAGACTTAGGGATATATCAGATTTGATACTTCAAACCTCAACACCACACACATCACTGATTGTCTGGGTAGTTAGAAACCTTCAAAGATGCCGTATTGATTGTCTACAGCCAGGCAGCAGAATCACCTTCACTACCTAGCAGCCCCAGAAATATACAAAGATAGCTCAATGGCTTGATCTAGGATAGATGGATAGATAGATGATAGATAGATAGATAGATAGATAGATAGATAGATAGATAGATAGATAGATAATGGATGGATAGATAGATAGATGGACAGATAGATAATAGATGGATAGATGCAAAGATGATGGATGGATAGATAGATAGATGGATAGATAATGGATGGATAGATAGATAGATGGATAGATAATGGATGGATAGATAGATAGATACATAGATACATAGATTGATAGATGATAGGTAGATAGATGGACAGATAGATATATAGATGATGGATAGATGGATAAATAGATGATGGGTGGGTGGATGGATGGATGGATAGATAGATAGATAATAGACAGAGACATGCACACCCACAAAATTTCATGACATGAATTGCCAGAAAAGTAAATCAAGGGTGAACATTAAAAGTCTCCCAGTTTCCAAGAGTCTAAGCCAAAAGAAATAACAGATTGCTACATGAACAGTCACCTGCCATTTGGTCCTTTTAAAAGGGCCTCATTAAATTTATGGTGAAAAGATTGCCTCACTAAAACATAAACCATGGGGCCACAGAGATGGCTCAACAGTAAAACCACTTGCCTGCAAAGCCAAAGGACCCAGGTTTGATTCCCCAGAACCCACGTAAGCCAGATGCACAAGGTGGTGCATGTGTGTGGATAAAGATTAATTTATAAATTAGGCCTCATGAAAGTTTGAAAGCAATAAAAATTTCAAACTATATAACAAAATACACTTCAATAAAAGTTATATGATATTGGGCTGGAGAGATGGCTTAGCGGTTAAGCGCTTGCCTGTGAAGCCTAAGGACCCCGGTTCAAGGCTCGGTTCCCCAGGTCCCACGTTAGCCAGATGCACAAGGGGGCGCACGCGTCTGGAGTTCGTTTGCAGAGGCTGGAAGCCCTGGCGCGCCCATTCTCTCTCTCTCCCTCTATCTGTCTTTCTCTCTGTGTCTGTCGCTCTCAAACAAATAAATAAAAATTTTTTTTAAATGCAAAAAAAAAAAGTTATATGATATTGGATCTCTCTTGATACTTAATTGTATTGTAGTCACCATTTTCCATTTAATTTTTTTTCTTTTTTTAAAGGTCTTCCCTTTCTTTTTAAAAATACTTCATTTATTTGTTTATTTGCATGCAGAGAGACACAGAGAGAATGGGCATGTCAGAGACTCCAGCCATTGCAAACGAACTCCACATGCATGTTCCACTTTGTGCATCTGGCTTTACATGGGTACTGGGGAATCAAACCTGAGTCATTAGGCTTTGCTGGCAAGCGCCTTAACTGCTGAGCCATCTCTCCAGTTCCCACTTAATATTTGTAGAACAGTGTTGATCACAGATAATGTAACTTCTTCCTATAACACTAGGGATAAGGGGAGAACTAGTCTAGCATCGTATTAGCCTTGTTGTTTTTACTGACTTTCAACTATGGACATATTTTAATTATAAGACAAAAATAATAACATACATACATATATATATATATATATATGGACACAAATTTCTCCAAAAAGGTGTTATCACGCATAAAAGGAGACAGAAAAAGTGGATTTTTTAAGGATAAAGTTAAAGGAAAACTCAAAATATTACAGATATTAAATCTACCTTTGAAGTTCCTGAGTAGAATAAATATGCTTCAATAAGATTCACAGAAAATAAAAAAGCATGTGCAAAATCATACCCAATAGAACAAAATGCTTTCTTCCATATAATGTTACAGGAAAATTACATTTGTGACAGATCATCCTCAGACCAAATAGAAGTCCCTGAAGAAAAAAGCAAAACAGAATAAATACTAAAGAAAAGGAATTCATGGGTATAAGAAAAGAACATTTTTTTTTGGAAACATTGATTTGAACCCATGCCACGAGAGGCAAAACTGTACCCTGGAAAAATTTCATACGATAACAATTAGACCAAAATATCATAGTTGAAGTTGCTGGACATCAAGGATAAAGGGTCACTGGGAATCCAGACTGACATAGTAGGTCACAGAGGTACAGGAAAGGGGTCGTTGTCTCGGGTTTCTCTATGTCAAGCAGTGCCCAGAAAGAACAGAGTAATGCCTATCATGTTTTAAATAAAAGGGAAAACATGCCTTAAGCAAGTCATCTTGCATGCATGGAAGAACAGACAGAACATCTTAAGAACCTAAGAATTCTAATATTCCTGACCCTCCTTTTCAAATTAGGATGGCAAAATCTGGCCACACAAGGAATAAATCAAAAGAAGGATGTCAGGGGGGGAAAATGGCTAACAAACATGAACATGGCATAAAATAACCATTAAGGAACATAGACTCTAAGCATAGAATGAATTCAGAAGTTAGGAATTCTAGTTTCACAATACGATATAAATAAATGTCATAAAATTTAAAAATAGTAAACTATTGACAAGAATGATGAAAGAGCAGGTATATAAATTATTTCCTCATTTTTTTGTCATATGGTCAATAAATAAAGTCCAAAGTTGTGACGGAAGATGTAAAAACTAGAGCAGGGGCTGGAGAGATGGCTTAGCAGTTAAAGTGCTTGCCTGCTAAGTCTAAGGTGCCAGGTTCAATTCCCCAGCATGCACCTAAACCAGATGCACAAGGTGGTGCATGCATCTGGAGTTTGTTTGCAGTGGCTAGAAGCCCTGGCACATTCATTCTCTCTCACTTTCTGTCTTCCTCTATCTCTTTCAAATAAATGAATAAATAAAATATAAAAGCCAGAGCAATTCTAGTCTATGATCACTTTCTTTTTAAAGGTTACCAGTCTTGGGCCTGCCATTATGACTGTTAAGGGAAGTATGTATTAACCCAGCACACAGAGACTCTGAAAGAAAGATGTTTCCTCTGAGAAGTTTTGAATGGAAGGTGATGATAAGTACACGTACAGTGAGAAGGGAAGCAGAGGCAGGAGAATTCCCCACACGCTCACAGGCCAGCTAACCTGGCAGATGCAGGGCTGAGCAAGGAAAGCTGCCTCAAACAAAGTGGAAGGCTAGGACAGACATCCAAATGTGTGCTCTGACTGCCACATGTGTGCCATGGCACAAGGGCATGCGTGTGTGTGTGTGTGTGCGCGCACACACACACACACACACAGCAAAAGAGCACCAGAAGAGAGAGAAAAAAAAAAAGAAAAACCTTGAGATATAGCTCAAATATCATTCCTCTTGGCACTTTTGATAATGGTCTTCACAGTTTGTCTGGAGTAAGTTTTATTGTGTTGTTTAGGGAGGAATGAGCTGGATCAGGAATCAGAAAGTTGTGTGTGAAAGTTTGAATGTAATATAAATGATACTGAGTTGCCACTAAGCCTGTGTTAACAGCAGACGAAAAGGTATAAAGAAACTTGACTAAAATGTTTTCTAGAAAATAAAACAGGCATCTATAGTGAAGATAGACAAATGTATAATCAGGTTTTGACTTAAGATTCCCCAAATGATACAGTATAACTACTGTTTATAAAACATTTGCATTCTGTTAACTACTGGAAGTAATCTAGAGATAACCTAAAGTATACAGGAGGGAGGGGATGTTATAAGTTACTTGCAGCTATTATGCCATTTTAAATGTGACTTGGGGGCTGGAGAGGTGGCTTAGCAGTTAAGATACTTGCCTACAAAGCCTAAGGACCCAGGTTTGATTCCCCAGAACTCATGTAAGCCAGATGCACAAGGTGACACATGCATCTGGAGTTCGTTTTCAATGGCTGGAGGCCTTGGCACACCCATTCTCTCTCTTTCTGTGTCTCTCTCTCACTCTCTCATTCTCGCTCTCTCTGTTCCTCTTTCTCTCTCTCTTTCAAACAAATGTGACTTGAGCACCTATGGATTTTTGGTATTTTCAGGGAAGCAAGAGGATATCCTGCAGCCATTCCTCTCTAGATAACAGGGGATGACTGTATCTCAATATTTACACATCATGCGTACGTAATGGTGACCAGAATAACTACCGCCAGTGAAATAATGTCCACTCTTCTCTTTGTTATATATCATACAGTGTGGATTTTTTTTAATGAGCACATGCTATTTCATCAGAAACAAAAATATTCTAAAGGAGTGAGGAGCCTTGGAAGATGGCTCAGTGGTTAAAAGGCACAGTCTGCTGGCAAAGGTTCGATTCCCTAGCCACATAAAGCCAGATAGGCACTCATTCATTTGCAGTGGCAAGAGCCCTGGCAAACACACACACACACAAACACACACACACACACACACACACACACACACACACACACAAATGATTTTTAAAGGAAAAGCAGAGAACATTCTTCCAGAATACATAGTGCAGCTTTCACAAACTGCTAACCAGTGCTTGTCTTGAACAAGTCCAGTGTTCAGCTGGAGGTGAGAATGACTAGGTGGCAACTCCCAAGGTGAGTGAGCAAATTGTAACTTTACGAAGTAATCCTCTTAGGACAAGGCTGTGCACACAGTGCTCCAGGAGACATATGGACACAGCTGCCTATGGGCCTGGCACACCCCGGAGCAGCTGTAAACAGTGACTTGGGCATCCTCGTCTTCCCTTACTTCCCTTGTGGTTTTTTGCACGTATTTGTATGCATGGTATGCAAGCCCATGAGCATGCATGTTCATAGGTGAGTGTGCATACATATGTGCACATGCCTGTGGACTCAGAGGCTGATGTCGTGTGTCTTCCTCGGTCACTGCCCTCCTGATAGTTTCAGAAAAGGTCTCTCAGATGAGCCTGTAGCTCACTGACTCAGCTAGACACACCCCAGGGATTCCCATATCTCAGCTCCCCAGCCCTGGGATCACAGACACACCACACACCTGGCTTTTATGTGGGTACTGGGGATTTGAACCCAGGGTTTTGTGTTTGTATGAGAAACATGTCATGGAGTGAACTATTTTCTAAGGCCCTGTCTATCTTTCCCTTCTCCCTCTTTCTTTCTTTCCTTCTTTCTTTCTCTCTTTCTTTCTTTGTCTGTCTGCTTGTCTTTTCTTACTTTTTCCTTCCTCTTCTTCCCTCTTCCTCTTTCTTCTTCTGAAAACAAGGAAATTAAAAACATGGAAAAGTCACAAATAGAGATCAAACCAACAACAATAAAAGTCCATCTAAAGACAGGCAGAAACTTCCTTGGCTCAGTGTTGATAACTTTATCAACAGCAGTTCTCCTAAAACAGAAACTGACTGCAGGTGGGACCTCTTGACCTATTATCTTTCAAAGAATCAGCCTTAGAATTGGAAGGGCCTTTCTCCGGAGAGTATTTTTACAGAAGCTTTGAGACCGCTGGAAAGATTTAGACATTCCAAATCTCCTGAAACTGACTTTGAAACACAGTTTTCAATGTTACTGAAATACCCAGCCATTCCTAGATATACAGGTAATGTGGTCACGTGGCATATCATCAAAATAGAGGAGAGAGCAGAGGCTGCAGAAGAGACACACTAGAAACATAAGTTCTTTTGCCCATTCATCACTTCCTTTTTGGTATTTTTGTTTGTTAGTTTGCTTTGGTTTTCTAAGCAAGACTTAGGTACATTATTGGGCTATAAGTATAGATTTACCATAAAGAAATTTTAATTTCCCTACAGTTGTCATGCTGTTCTCCTTTTTGGTTGTTTTTTAAACTATTGAGAATTTTCATACATGTATATAATGTATTTTGACCATAATCCCCTCCTACTAGCTTCTTTTATCCCCCATCCCTCTTCCGGTGGACCTTTCCTTCTTTTCAGCTAGCCTCTCTCTATTTTGATGTCTTTTCCCCTCCTCATCATACATGGCGAAATGCTGATGGGCCCAATACCATGCAGGTAATGACAACCTCTATGAGATCATAGGTGTAATGGCTACTTTGTGCCAGGAACCTGTCCTCCTTTATTCAGTGAGAAAAACTGAAACTTCTAAATGTTGAGAAACTTGTCCCAGGATCACAAGCTAAGAAGGAGCAGAGGCAGACGCTCTCTGAGACCAGTATCTTTACCAGTGGCCTGCATTGCTTGCAACAGCTTTCCCTGCAGGCGGGAAGCTCAGGAAGGGGACACAGGAAGTGGTGGGAGCTCACACGAGGACTTCCAATCAATGACAGTAGAAGCATCATTCTGACAACAACAGTTTATATACACAAGTGTGTAAAATAGCTTTTGATCTTACTATCATTCTTTTAAACATCTTATTTGGGTTTTTTTTTAGTATATTTTATTTATTTGAGAAACATAAATAGGCAAAGGGAGTGAGAGAGAGAATGGGGTGCACCAGGGCCTTTAGCCACTGCAAACAAACACCAGGTGCATGTGCCCCCTTATGCATCTGGCTTGCATAGGTCCTAGAGAATTGAACCAGGCCTTTGGCTTTGCAGACAAATGCCTTAACCTCTAAGCCATCTCTCCAGCCCTGATCTTACTATCATTCTTGATCAGATTGACTCCTAATTATTTCTCCCCACAGCCTCTTCTCCCCTCAACCACAGTCACCCTGTATCTCTTCAAGGGTATTCTCAAGAAAAATTACATTTAACTCACCTTTGCTTCCAAACATCTTAAGAGGGAAAACTTTATTTCTGGATCCTACAGAATACTGATAGCACTTAGGATAACAACATGGGAATGTGGTTCCTAACAAATATTTCCTGATGACAGTTTAAAAGTAATTATTTGATGGCTGAAGAGATGTCTCAGTGGTTAAAGGCACTTGCTTGCAAAGCTGACAGCTTGGGTTTGATTCCCTAGAACTTACATGAAGCCAGATGCACAAAGTGGCACCTATGTCTGGAGTTCAGTTTTAGTGTGGCAAGGAGCCCTGGCACACTTACTTTCTTTCTATCTGTCTCTTTCTCTTTCTCTCTCTCTCAAAACAAAGTTATTTTATGAAATACCAAGTGTCATAGTGAACTTTGGGCCAAGCATGGTGGTGCATGCCTTTAGTCCCAGTACATGGGGAGGCAGAGGTAGGAGGTTCGCCATGAGATCAAGGCCAGCCTGAGACAACATAGTGAATTCCAGGTTAGCCTGAACTAGAACAAGACCCTACCTTGAAAAAAAAAAAAAAAGTGAACTTTGATAACTCGGATGCAAACAATCCCAGTTCCTTGGTGGTCAATCTTATTCACATGTGAGAAGGGCTAAAACTGATCATGAACACAGTGCGTAGCCTGCTGTCTCAGAGAGGCCTTTGGTAAATGACAGGGGCTGGGTTCTATCTTTGCGACCCTGACATTCGTGGTGAATCTTCACCAGCATTCCTTCCCTAAATTGCCAAAGGCTGCCAGAGAAGCAAAGCTTCAGCCAGGCGTTAGCATGGGCTTCTCAAGGAACAGGAGCTGTGATGGAGGCTAAGAGAGGGAGCACTGATGCCTGAAGATGGATGGGAAGATTCTGTTTGCCTGGAACATCTCTTCTGATCAAAGGGAAATTGGCAGTCCTCAGGAAGAAGCCAAAGGGTGGAAAATGGGTCCAGAACATGATAAAGAGGAAAAAATATCAAAATTGTCATGGGCAACAGAATGTATTCCTCAAACATCAAAATCTGTCAAAATTTTTATGGTCCAAAGGAAAAAAAAGTGAAAAATTTCCCCAACTCATCCCAGTGTCTCCATGCACACTAACTTTGTGCTGTAGTTTGGGCGACTGTGTTCAGCTTGGTTTCTCTCTCACTGGGAGGAAGAAAATGAAGGAGAATTTGGACAAGTTCCCATATTGTCCAACGTGTCATTAAGAGAGCTTTGGAACTTCTGCGTCAAGTAAACAGGCCAGATCCTAGTAGAGTACTGCAGTGTCATGAGCCCGTGGATCTCACACCAATCTGTCTTGACCCTAGATGTGATTCAAGCATTGTGAAGCTTTCTGGAGACATTCAGTTCATCAGGCACGAGTACCGGCAAATTGAAAGGGCAGTCCAAGAACTGGTGTCTGCCCTGGAAACCGTGTCCAAGAACTTGGACATGAAGGTAACTGACGGGAGATGGGCCTCTCATAAGACACTATAAGTTACTGCAACAAATAAGATCATTGTTGCTTATTAAAGGGTCTAGTCACATGGTTAGATTTTTTTTAAACAATGCTTTCCTTAAGAAGGGTTTAATATACTGAGTTAAGAGTGAGACTCTACCTTGAAAAATAAAAAAGCGGGGGTCTTAATATGATAGCTCATTCATATGCATTGAGAAATCAGTCAACAAATATTTAATGACTGCCTTCTATGGCCCTGTGCTGCCCCCTTTTGTAAGCTTACGCTGCTTTTCCTATTGCCTCTCTGGCTTCCCCAAACACTGTGGAGCTAAAGGTTATACACAATAGAATTCTCCAGAGAACCTGTTAGTACTGAAAGTTCACCATGAGGGTTGGAGAGATGGCTTAGTGGTTAAGGCACTTGCCTGCCAAGTCTAAGAGCCCATGTTTGACTCTTCAGATCCCACATAAACCAGATGCACAAAGGTGAGGCAAACACAAGATCACACATGCCCACTAGGTGGCACAAGCATCTGGACTTCAACTGCAGTAGCTCAGGTACTGGCTGGCCAATTCTCCTCCCCCCAACTCGCTCGCTCACTCTAAAATAAAGAAAAAAAATTCAACATGAACACTGTGATGGGTTAGATGTATTACCAAAACTAAATAAATAACTAAAACTGCACGTATCCATGGGGTTTATATCAGTTATTTTCTCATTTCTGGGACAAAGTACCATGCCCAGAAGCAGCTTATGGAAAGAAGACAGCTATAGTTGCAGAGGGCAGAGTCCATCCTGTCAGGGAAGGCATGGCAGGAGCAGGAAGCTAGTAGTATGCCATCACACCATCCGAGAAGAAGTAGAGAGAGAACACAGCACACGGGGCCTGGCTGCAACACCTCAAGGCCCATCCTATGGCACCTTCCTCCAACAAGACTCAACTTAACTAAAGGTTCCACAATCTTTCAGAACTATGTCACCAGCAGGTATTCAAACACACGAGCCTATGGAGTGGACATGCTTTTTTTCCCTCAACTTACCCCCTGCAGGGATTTTAGAGACCTTGTCTATTGCCTGTGCTTTCTGACTGAACCTATATGCCCACTGATTTATGGAGCTACCTGTAAGTTGTTATAGATTTGGCTGTGCCCTGCTGGCAGGTAAAATTCTCACTATCATTTTCTAAGTAAACGGGAATTGCAGTGTTGGTTTACTCTGACATTTTTCAGTAGTCCAAATCCTCTGAGAAGCAAATGTCATAAAAGAATTAAGTGAGCAAGAAATTCACTGGAGAAATTTCCATGAGGAAAAGTTAGGACAGAGCTGGGTTAGACAGGGAAATCTGTCAGACCACCACTAAAGATTCAGCTCCTGTGAATCAGACAGAGAAGGATGGCTTTAGCTGTGAAGCCATAGAGAACATTCTATCAAGTTCCTTGAATGAAAGCCTCCCATGGAAGCAGTGGCATTCAGCACAGACTGGAAGCAGCCTGTGGACAGTACATCTGGACACACAGTGATGGGTTTTGAGCTGACTAGTCAAGCTTGAGGCCACGTATGCTCCTTATAGAAGGTATCAGAGACATATTTCCAGGGGAACACTTGACTTAAAACCGTGTCTCCTCACTCAAGCGTCTGACCTTTGGTTTCTTCATTGATACTTTTTCTTATTCGTTTCCATTTTTATTACAGGGTAGAATTGTAGCCTGTGATTTTCCTGCTTTTTAGGTCAACTTGAGATTTCCTTTTTAGCCATAATGCTTGATTTTTGCAGATGCTCATGACACTGGGGGAAAGATGAATATTGGCTGTTAGCAAGTGGCATGGTTTTGGTATATATATCTGTGAAGTACAAATTTTTTTCTTCCTATACTTTATATTTTACTCAGGAGTCCAGTAAAGAACCAAGAAAAGCCATTTAAAATTCACTAATATACCTTCTGTGTTAGTGAATCCTAGAAAGGCGTTGCTTTTCATTTCAATATATAAACAAGGTTCAATTTTCTTTAGCGTGGGTTTTATTCTTCACATATAAAAATTATCATGTTCTACTTTTTAGCAGTTTTTTTCCTGATTGCACATCATCTAGAATTACTATTCTTCAGTCTACAATTCTTTATCTTACCTCTGCCATGCGCACATTAGTCTGTCACTTTATTTTTAGCGTTTATCCTATTTTAAGTATACCACCTGTAAAAAACAAAAATCATTCAGGTATTATTTGTTGCCCATTTATTATTTATCAATTCAACCCCTTTCATTATTCACATGTTTCTTTTCTAAGAGAATGCTGGTGGTTTTCTAATGTTCCCTTTCTTCCAGTGAGTCAAGAGTTGAATCTGTTTCGCCAAAACCAACCATGTTTCTTTCATTGTCTGTGACAGTGGCCAGTTTAGACAGAGTTATGTGCTACCATTGAGCATTTTCTTAATTGTTTTTTTTTTTTCTTTTTAAACTTTTTATTGACAGCTTCCATAAGTACAGACAATAAACCATGAGAATTTTTCACCCCTTTCTCCCCATCTCAAATTCACCCTTCATCAAATTCCCTTCCCCTTCCAATTAATTCTCTTCTATTGTTTTTTAATATTTTTATTTATTTATTTGCAAGCAGAGAGGAATAGAGGAGAGACAGAGAACGGCTCACCAGGGCCTCTGGCTGCTGCAAACTCCAGATGCATATGCTACTTTGTGCATTTGGCTTTATAAACCCTGGTTGTTAGGCTTTGAGCATTCATTTTTAATCATTATTGTACTTAAAGGAATTTCCTCAGATCTTCTGGAACTTCTTTCTTCCTATGTCTGTATATCCTGTCATCTCCAAGTTGTTTGCTTGTGCTCAAGACAGAATACTATGTGGAAATCAGGGAAGTTGTTTTGCTAGTTTTGTATGTGTTTCCTCAGAGCCTAACTGAGCTTTAAATATTTATTCATTGTAAGTATTGAGCATTTCAGAATCTATTCAGTAAGTGTTTGAATTACCCAGTATGTCTAAGGATATTGTAAGGATATGAAAAACTATATAACCTGGTGAAAGAGAAAGTAAAAAATAATTAAAATGATGGCAATATTATGCTATGGCTACATCATTAGATAGCCCATTGTCTGAAAGAATATTATAGACAAACAAAACACTGCTGATTGCTCTTTCCAAAAATGGTGTATAGCCAGTCAGAGTGGTGCATGCCTTTAGTCCCAGCACTCAGGAGACAGAGGTAGGAGGATCTCAGTGAGTTCAAGGCCACCCTGACACTATATAGTGAATTCCAGGTCAGCGTGGGCTAGAGTGAAACCCTATCTCGAAAAAACAAACCCCAGAAAAGGAGTAACTGTGAAACATACTCATTGGGGAAAAACCACTGTCTATTGCAGAAATACTCTAGGTTCAAATATGTTTTCTGACTCCAACTCCATTAGGAAGAAAGTATACATCATGTAAGTCACGGCCACTGATGGATTTGCTCACACACTCAAAAGCTCCCTCCCTTACTTTCTTTAGGTAATGCAGCTTGTAGGAAAGATAGATGCTTCTACTTCCGAGCAAACCTCAAATTTAAAGATGGTCCAGGGAGACTATCAGCACGAATTGAACCTGTTGGAATTCAAGTAAGTGCGTAGATGTTTAATCCTGTTAAGTGCATTCCAAAGAGTTTTTCCCAAGGAAAGCGTTGGCTATAAATGAGAACCTGGCCCAGGAATTTGAACCTAGCCAAGAAAGTGAGCAGCAAATCATTGCAGAGAAATATTCTACGCAAATGTAACTTATACACTATTCATAAAGGAAGAAATATGAATGTTAATTTTGCTGCTCCCTTTTTTGCACATCTTAGCTGAATTGACATACTCCTTCTGGCCCTTTGTATAGAATCACTTTAACTTATTACCAATTTTGTATTTAAAACGCTTCAATAGAAATCGCTACTGAATATAAATTAACTCCTCACGATTATAGAATATGTTTTAAGCCAACATGGATCTACAAGCTGCTCCTTTGAGATTTCGTGTATGCTCCTGCACTTATTCCTTTGCATTTCCTTCTGAAACTGGTGTTCATCCTGACTTAAACTGGATTTCCTCCTACTCAATGGAAAAAGTAGTAAGAGGCAAAGATTGAAACAAACCTCCAGTTTATTGGTCCGTCATTCTCAACTTTTTTATTTAAATGACTTTCATGTCCCAGGGGAGTGACACAAAGGACAATGGCACTCACTCGAATGAGGTAACCTGACTTTGCTTTCCTCGACCTCGTACTCCCGCTCTTTTCACGTGGTGGTCCATACCACTTGGGTCAAGTCCAGTATTCTGAAAATACTGTGCTCTCTCCATCTTCCCCATCTCTTCTGTGTTTTAGTAAAGCCAAGTGCCACTGACTGTTAGATATACCATATTTATACCTTGAAGCCATGAAACGAACACCACAGCATGCCATCATTTGAAGAAACTTTATTTTAGTCATGTTAAAACAGAACATATGTGTGTCCTAAAGATACTGAAAAATGGTAGTTACTGCTAAAACTTAGAATAGTCTGAAGTAAAGAGAAAATATCAGTTGCTTCATATTTTAGGAAAGTATTTACAGATTTTGAAATTTTACTATAAATGAGAGTACTCAGTAAATACCTATGTGGTACTGGATCTAACCCTTTTAGTTTAGGATTAAGACCAATAAAAGTTTCTAAAGGAGAAATGAAAAACCAAACTCTTTCAGAGGGTGAGGGTTTTTCTCCCCCCCCCCCCCAAATCAGGATCTCACTCTATCCTAGGCAGACCTGGAACTCACTCTGTAGCTCAGGCTGGTCTTGAACTCATGGTAATCTTCCTACCTCAGACTCCCAAGAGTTGGGACTAAAGGTGAGAACCACCATGTCCCAGCAAACTGTTGTTAAATATACAGTTTAAACTATACACTTTGCAGGTCAATGTGAAGGTGCCTCAGAAAAAAAAAAAAATGTAACTACCATATGATCCAGCTAGTGCTCTCTTGGGCACATCATAGAACTCTACGTCATCTAAAGCCATTCCACTTTGAATTGCCAGTCTTGTCTGACCTTGGAAGCTAAGCAGGTTGGGGGGGGGGGGCTGGTGCACTTGGGAGGGAGGACTCCAAGTCAACAAACCACAGAGACACTTTCATATCCACGTTTATTGCTGCACTATTTACAGTGGCTAATAGATAGAACTAGGTAGACATCTACCAACAGATGACTGGGTTAAAAAATAATGGTACATGTATCCAGTGGAATTTAATTCAGACAAGAAAAATGAAATCATAAATTAGGAATATGGGTGGGACTAGAGATCATTATCTTGAGCAAAATAAGCCATACTCAGACAAATATTACAGATGACCACATTATTTTCTCAGGAAGTAGAAAGGGGACAATGAGAAGGAAAGAAAATGCAGTAATAGACTACATATGTCCTGAAACAGAATGGAAGAGTATTGGGGGGAGAATGATGAGCAGCAAGGTGGAGAAGGAGGGGTGCAGTCAGAGAGTGGGATAACTGAGAATTAAGTACATGACATCCAGGTATAAAGTGCCATGATGGAGCCCATTACTCTGTATTCCAACTTTTTTATTTTTTTAAATTTATTTGTTTATTTTTATTTATTTATTTCAGAGTGACAGACAAAGAGAAAGAGGCAGAGAGGGAGAAAGAGAGAGAGAGAGAGAGAGAGAGAGAGAGAGAGAGAGAGAGAGAGAGAGAGAGAGAGAATGGACGCACCAGGGCCTCCAGCCACTGCAAACAAACTCCAGACGCATGTGCCCCCTTGTGCATCTGGCTAACGTGGGTCCTGGGGAAACGAGCCTTGAACTGGGGTTCTTAGGCTTCACAGGCAAGTGCTTAACCGCTAAGCCACCTCTCCAGACCTAACTTTTTTAAAACTTGAAAATTAACTTAAGATGTCTAGGTCCCAGAGTCTAAATATTAATTATTTTTCATGCATTTCTCTCAGAAATGCCATAGAAATCTACCTTTCTTACCAAGAGTAAATGCAGATGCCTTGGTATATATTCTTTACAACACTGCGTATGCTCCCTTCATTATAATTGCTATTAAAGGATTCGGGAAAAAAGTACATTTTACCTTGCAATCCCCACACCATTTGGCTTTTCTCTTCTGTGAATTACCAATTTTTGCCATTTGTCAAATTTTACATTGAGATTTGTTTAAGTCATTTTCTTATCAACTTGTAGGATCCCTTCATATTAGGGCTATTAACCTTCTGACTAGGATGTGTGGTACAAATGCATTTTGTACAAATGGAAAGTGGGTAGGTGTTGCAGTCAGGTCAGCATTGCTGGTAGAAATCACCCAACCAAAGCAGCTTCTGGGAAAAAGAGGTTTATTTTGGCTTGTAGGCTCAAGGGGAAGCTCCACGATGTCAGGAAAAATGATGGCATGAGCAGAGGGTGGACATCACCCCCTGGCCAACTTTGGATGGACAACAGCAACAAAAGAGTGTGCCAAACACTGACAAGGGGAAACTGGCTATAACACCCATAAGCCCGCCCCCAACAATACACTCCCTCTAAGAGGCATTAATCCCCAAATCTCCATCAGCTATGAACCTAGCATTCAGAACACCTAAGTTTATGGGGGGGACACCTGAATCAAACCACCACAGTAGGACTATTTATCATTTTTAAAATACATATTTCCAAAGACCATTTAATGTAATTATGAAAAATTCTTGATACAGTCATAAAATGTGCAAGTTATGAAATTATATTTTCAATTGCAGCATAATAAATTTGATCCCAATTTTGCAACATATTAGCACATTTAAAGATAAATGAAAGACTATTTGAGGAAGTAGACAAAAATGTTAACAAAACTTAACTCTGAATTTGAGTATCTTTAATATTTTTGTTTTCAACTTTACAAGATCATATATATATGTGTGTGTGTATATAATATATATAACATATTGTATATATTATTAATATAATATTATATATATATATATATATATATATATATATATATATATATATATATATATATATAAAAGTTAGGGAAAGGGTGTGTTTTAAGTGAGCAAGACCCACTCCCTTGAAAGTATTCTAGGATCTTTCTACTTATTTACACATGATTTCATGTCTTATTCAGTAATAAACCCTCTCCTACCCCATTTTAAATTTCCCTCAAGCATGAAAGCATTGATCCTAAAATGAAGATAACAGAATCTTTATAAGTCTAGAAACTTGCATATAGGCATATTGATTTCATACATAAAGATGTAGAAAATAATTTTATCAGGAACTGGGTATCTATCTTCTTGTTGTTTACATTCTGTTGTGCCAACTTTAAAAAAAATTTCAAATATTAACTACTGAGATTTCATCTATTCGCGAGAAATTTCCTAGGGATCCAAACCATTCATCCTATTCTTAGTTAAGTAGGGCTGTTTAAAACAAAGCATTTCTGCTCTAATCTGGCATATTAGATTTTAACCTTTAGCAAGGTTATTTTTGAACAACAGTAAGCACTTCTACAACTTGAAAAACAAGCATACTTCTCTGCTAGTACTGGAATCTTTATACATCTAGAATTAAAAGTTAAGTGAATTAGGTAGAGAATTTGCTTTTCTACTTTCAATGGTAGAACTGTTTCCGAACAAAGGAAATAACTTCAATAAAAAGCATTTTAGTGACCTTAAGGTTAAGTTTAAATAAGCAATTTCCCATTCAGAAACTTTAACAAATTCATGATTAATTACCAATTAAGTTTGCATTTTGGATTGAACTTAGAAGCTTCAGTATTGTGTGGGATCTTCTTGGTAAATTCCTGTAATTTAGGCACCCACCACTAGATCTAATAAAGGGGTTCATGGAGCCTTCTCTTTCCGGAAGGGTCTTAGTCAAATGTTCAGCTGAGTAATGTTCTAAGTCAACGACACAATGCGTATGTAGCACAAGTCTGGCCATCACCAAATGCAGCATCTTGTCATAGAAAGAAGGTTGGCAGGGGCAGCCCCTGTCAGTCACTCCCTAGATAGCTCCTGTTTTTTAAGTATTTTATTATTTATTTATTTATTTATTTGACAGAGAGAAAGAGGGAGTGAAAGAGAGAATGGGTACACCAGGGCTGAAACCACTGCAAATGAACTCCAAACGTGTGCACCCCCTTGTGCATCTGGCTTCCTGGGGAATCGAACCTGGGTCCTTTGACTTTGCAGATAAACGCCTCAACTGCTAAGCCATCCCTCCAGCCCCAGATAGCTGTTTACAAAAAAAAATTATTTGTTTGCAAGGGTCAGGAGAGAGAGAGAATAAGAGCAGATGTACCAGGGCCTCTTGCTACTGAAAATGAACTCCAGATGCATGTGGCACTTTGTGCATCTGGCTTTATATGGATGCTGAGAAACTGAGCTCTGGCCATCACGCTCTGCGAACAGGCACCTTTAACCACTGAGCAATCTGCCCAGCCCACCTACGCAGCTCTGACTGCTCATACTGCTTAGCTGATGATCCCTTATTAGAAAAATAAATAATACATCCTGTAAGCTCTTATCAATGTATGATGCCTCCATCTCAAATTCATTTTTATGTATTTTACTTTACTTGAGAGAGAGGCAGATATGAATATACACAGAGAATGGGCATGACAGGGCCTCTAGCCACTGCAAACGAACTCCAGACACATGCACCCCACACTGTGCATCTGGCTTACGTGGACCCTGGGGGATGAATGAGAGTCCTAAGGCTTCACAGGTTAAGTGCCTTCATTGCTAAGCCATCTCTTCAATTTTCCATCTCAAAATTCTAATCAAAGCATTATAAGGTTTCTAAATAGCTTGACAATCTTTCCTGTAGTGTTTGTCAGTAATTCTAATAAAATATTCAGTTAGCAACTGTGAACTGAGTGCTTCCTACAGTCCAGGCATTTTTCACTGTAATAAACAAAGCAAACTCCAGCTTTCATATAAAAACTAACCCAGCACTCGGGAGACAGAGGTAGGAGGGTCGCCATGAGTTTGAGGCCATCCTGAGAATACAGAGTGAATTCTAGGTCAGCCTGGGCTAGAGTGAGACCCTACCTCAAAAATAATAATAATAATAATAATAATAATAATAATAATAATGATGATGATGTGAGAAAATCCAGAGGGAATGAAAATCAGAATTAAGCTACAACACAACTGTTGGAATATTAAGTTATTTTCCTCAGTGCTTGGTTTTATGATCCAAATCAGGCCTCTGGCCCTCAGCATGATGGGGGCTTTGGCTAGAGGACTCTGGTAGGTGGCTCTCTGTCCTACACGGTGTCCATCAGTATTCCTGGTGCCTGCCACCCACTGAGATCCTGGTAGCATCTCTGAGTGGTGACAAACAAAACTGTCTCCAGCTATCACTCCATGTCCTCTGTGGTTGAACCCTTGTCTAAATGAAAATGGAAATTATTTTCTAATACTTGTGCTTTCTTTGATTGTAATAATCCAACAGTGAAAGTGCTTTATTTATTTATCTTTCAAATCATCCAGAACAAAGCCTGGTAGGATAGACCCAGGACACAGATAGAACATTTTCATTTTGTCAAAGATTTCTCTACCTTTCTAGGAATTTTGGCAATGACCATCCGTATATTACTTCTATAATCAGGGAGGGTGTGGTCGTTTGAAATGCCCATCTCTCTACCATGACTATGGCCATGTGTACCAGCATCCTCTGAATGTGCCACCTATGTTTGCCATCCCCACTCCAACCAAGCATGGGTCAGCCTGCCACTCTCTGGACCCCACAGAAAGTGCTCTTGATTTCCATACAACTCCAAACCCTGCACATCTTTCAAAACCCAGTGTCCTCTAGATTGTTCCTGCCCCATGTGCTCCCAACACATGTTCTTCTTTGCTCCCATGAGCTGAGAGGACGCTAATGTTGAACATCATGGTTCAGGACAGCTCTGCACCCACGTGGCCGCGCCACCAGCCTTTGAACCCCCAAATCACCCTCCACGAGTGCTGCAGCCGGGTTCGCATTGCTGGCAGAAATCAGCCGACCAAGAGTAACTTGCGAGAAAAATAAAAGGGTTTATTTCAGCTTGCAGCCTCGAGGGGAAGCACCATGGTGGCAGGGGAAAACAATGGCCTGAGCAGAGGGTGGACATCACCGCCTGGCCAACATCAGGTGCACAACAACAGGAGAGTGTGCCAGACACTGGCAAGAGGAATCTGGCTACAACACCCATAAACCATCCCCAACAACACACTGCCTCCAGGAGGCGTTAATTCCTAAATTGCCATCAGCTGGGGATCTAGCATTCAAAACATTTAAGTTTATGGGGGACACCTGAATCAAACCAACACATTCTGCCTCTGGGCTCCATAACTGAAAACCATTCATGATGTAAAACTGCAATACATCCAGTTCAACTTTAAAAGTCCCCATAGTTTTTATCAATCCAAATGATATTCTAACATCCTCATAGTCCAAGGCCTTTTAACTGAGCCATAATACAAAACAAAACAAAACATAAAAAATACCATAATGGCCAGGCGTGGTAGCGCATGCCTTTAATCCCAGCACTTGGGAAGCAGAGGTAGGAGGATCGCTGTGAGTTCAAGGCCACCCTGAGACTACATAGTGAATTCCAGGTCAGCCTTAGCCAGAGTGAGAACCTACCTTGAAAAACCAAAAACAAACAAACAAAAAAACCACCATAATGGCACAGAATAAACATTCATACTGGAAAAGATAATATTGGGTATACCAAAGAAATATCCAACCAACACAAGCTTTACAACAACCAGGGCAGCAGGGCATGGTGGCACACGCCTTTGATCCCAGCACCTGGGAGGCAGAGGTAAGAGGATCACTGAGTTTGAGGCCACCCTGAGGCTACATAGTGAATTCCAGGTCAACCTGGAGTAGAGTGAGACCCTACCTTCAAAAAACAACAACAACAACAAAAAAAAAACAACCAGGGCAATCATCAAACTCTGTAGCTCCAAGGCCAACAACTCTAGTCAGTGAGAGGTCTCCACGTCTGAGAATCCTAACCAGCAATAAGTCTCTGGAGTTCCAATTCTGCCCCTCCAGCTGGGCTACTCACAGTTCTGGAAGACTTCATCCAGGGCCAGCAGCTCTCCTTGGCAGCCATCCTATAGTTCTGGCATCTCCCCTGGGTCTCTGCTGTAACCCTCGGTTCATCATCATGGCTCCGTCAGGTCTCCACACAGGTCATCCAACAAGTCTGCTTCACACTGCCCATGGTTGTTTCCAAAATACAAAACCATGTTGCAAATTCAGTGGCCCTCTCTTTCCTGCATTTCCTTTACTCCATAATACCAGGTGGGGTGACAATTTGTTAATCCAGTGGGGGAATAAAACAGACTTTGAAGAACAGGACACTCCTTCAGCATTCAGGCTCCTTCCAAAGAGTCTGCATTCTTCCTGTTGTACTGATGCAGGTCAGCTGACCTAATCTGTAAGGTTGTAATCTCTCAAACAATTGCAGCTGAACAGGCAGAAGTTTTGGCCCAAAGATTTCTTTCTGTGCTGTATCCCTCTGCTCACACCAATCCTTTTCTACGCAGTGCAACCCTGCACAAGTTCTCAAGACACAGGCAGGCAGAATGCAGCAAGCCTCTCACACAAACTGTTTCTAGCCCAGTCTAGGCAAAGCTCCTTTTGACCCTCACTAGCCAAACCTCACAGTCTATAGTTCTGACTGTATTCGGATCTTTCAACTCTGATCAGAATCATCCAGGAAGCTTGCAGCGCTGCAAGGCATCTCTTAGGCCAAGATTTCAAACCCTTCCACATTTCTCTTGAAAATCAACTTGAAAAGGCCAAAGCCACACAGTCAGTATGCTAGCAGCGATGACACCAATTCTCAGTGCAGACTTTACTATTGCAGTCAGGTACGCATTGCTGCCAGAAATCACCTAACCAAAAGCAGCTTTTGGGATCGAAAAGGGGGCAGGGATTTTGCCTTCAAGACTGGAGGGGAAGCTCCATGACGGCAGGGGGAAATGATGGCATGAGCAGAGGGTGGCCATTACCCTCTGGCCAACATAAAATGGACAATAGCAACAGGAGAGTGTGCCAAACACTGGCATGGGGAAACTGGCTACAACACTCATAAGCCCACTCCCAACAATACATTGCCCCTAGGAGGCGTTAATTCCCAAGTTGCCATCAGCTGAGGATTCAGAACATCTAAGACTATGGGTAACACCTGAATCAAGCCACCACGGTGAGCCATTGCTCCCCTTGAATTACCTTTTGTTAAAGCCTTCTTCATCGTCTCTCTCATCGGAAGAAGTCACCTTCTCACTCATTTCAGATATGATTCCCCTATATACCACTCACCCACTCTACAGGGACTTTGGACTGACATTTCCAGTCCTTTTAATCTCTGTAATAACATGTGTTGTCATTCTTAAAAAATCATTCTGTCGTCTAGTACTTACTTATTTGCATGTGTATGTGTGCAGTGTACATACGTGTACTCATATGTGTGGACACATGCGTGCGTGTGTATTTGGAGGCCAGAATTTGAGGTGGGGTATCTTCCTCAATCACTCTTCACTTGGCTCTTTGAGATAGGGTCTCTATTCTTTGAGTTCTCTCGGTGAACTCAGGATCCACCAATGACTTGGCTGGTCAGTGAGCCCAGCGGGGCTGTGACTTCAAGCGCTGGGATTACAGGACATGGCAGCATGTGTGACATTTGACGTGGGTTCTGGAGGTCTGCACTGAAGCCCTCATCCTCACTCACACGGCAAGCACATTACCCACCGAGCCTTCACTGCAGCCCGACTCTTTCCTTTAAAGGGGTTACACTGCATGGCACTGAATCAGCCGGGGATTGTGGATGTTGAACGCCCACAGTGTGATCACAGCGCAGTAACGCTCTCCGTGTGTTGTCCATGCTGCCTCTCCTGCCAACAGTGCCCACTGAGTGTTGTGACAAAGGCCACAAGGACAGGCTGGAGGGATGGCTTAGCTGTGAAGGTGCTTGCCCATGAGGCCTAACGATCCAGGTTTGATTCCCCAAGACCCACACAAGCCGCATGCACGTGGTGGCACATGCCTCTGGAGTTCATTTGCAGAGGTTAGAGGCCCTGGCATGCCCATTCTCTCTCTCTCGCTCACTCATAAATAAATAAAAATAAATCTTTAAACACACACACACACACCCACAAGGCCAAGACTCCTGAAATACCTACAGCCTGGCGCTTCACAGAAAAAGGTTGCTAACACCCACCAGCAAGTAATTAAGAGTATTTCCTGCTTCCTCTCCCCACCCCGTCACACACAGAGCGAGCCTTCTGATCTGATAGGATTTCCACAGGGATAACAAATATATTTCTGTGTGGCCATGGTTTACAGCTACAATCCCGCAGGGTCACCGAATATTCAACTTGTGGCACACAGAAGGCTTCTGACAGCGACTGCACTTGAACTCCAGCCTGGGGCGGAACCCCAGAGTCCCCTACCTTGCCTCCCCATCTTCCTTACTTTTACCATAAGTCCTTTCCCAGGCCCACGGTGCCCACGGCTTGTCAACACTACAGTTTTGTTTTCTATTTCAATTCACCCATTGAAACCGAAACATCTTTCCTTAGATTTAATTCACTCTCTAGCAATGTGTTTGAAGAGCTTGAGAACAATCAGAAATGGACAGAAAACGAGTTCGTCAAATACAGAAAAGACCACCTAAGCCACATCAGTGATTGTCTGCGGATGCTGCAGGAGAAGCTGGTAAGGAGCTCGGGTCTTTTGTCAAATACTCACAGCTGTTATGACCACCGTCTGGCATCAAAGGGAGAGGAAATCCAGGGTCACCCTTCGGCCTTGGCAAGGATGGTCCCTGCATCAGACTTAGGTTTGGCACTTCTTCAGGAGTTCAGTGCTTGCCTCTTGGCCCTTTTATCTCCTCCCCAACTATGGGAGTCTGCATTTCTGAGTGTGTCCCCTGCCCCATACCCAAAGAATTCAACAGCAGTTAAACCCAGATTCTCAAGCAGACCTAGAGAGACATATTCTTGGGGTCCTCCACCGGGAATCTGGGGTTCTACACAAGCTCCTTGGGTGATAGAGCGGTACCTGGAAGTTTGGATACTTCTCCTCAAACGAGTCATTTGCTCTCTTTCTGGAGATGTTAGCAGATCAAAGGTATTAAGAGCTCTTTTTCAGATTATACCATATAAAGAAGGCTCTTTTTCAGATCATTATCATGTAAGAAAAGTCCATTTAAAGAAAGCGTTGGAGGGCTGGAGAGATGGGTTAGTGGTTAAGGCGTTTGCCTGCGAAGCCTAAGGACCCAGATTTGATTCTCCAGGTCCCACGTAAGCCAGATGCACATGGTGGCATATGCATCTGAAGTTCATTTGCAGTGGCTAGAGGCCCCTGGGGTACCCATTCTCACTCTCTGTCTCTTAAATAAATAAATAAATATCAAGAAAAAAATTTAAAAAGAAAGCTTTGGGATGAGTCTTCCAAAGTATATGGAAAATGTATTTCTGGGTTCCCTTCTCCCTCTGCAGGTGGCACCTCGGGTCCACAGAGTAGGAAGGGCAGCACAGGGGCAGGATGGTGGTCAGTGGCTGCCAGCCAGCTATGTGGGTGATTAACATGAGTTGTTTCGACCACCTCAGGAAAGGAACTGTAGGCCTCCACCTGCATTTTTCAAATGACCGAGTTAGTAGAGGCCATGAGCTTGAGAGATAAGCATGACATCTTTACCACTGAGAAAGCTGTCGTAGTAAACTCCTCCATTGCCAAGTGAGCCTGCCAGCTCCTCACCCTGAACCAATCAAGTTCCTCGACCACTTACAGACAGCCTTAGGTGAGCCTGGGGCATCATGCCACAAGGAAGAGATAAGCTAAGTCCACCGTTCATGCAGTCCACAGTCATGCGGTGCCAAGGGCTGAATGAAAGGGCCCAGGCTGGTCCTGCCCAGTTCCTGTGTTCTGTTTTCTTGTGGAGATGCCAATTAGGAGTCCCCACCCTGCTGAGTGTTAGCCACCCATGGAGCCTTTTCAGCGTTGCTAATTCCTAAGCTTCACCTTGAACCCGCTAGTTCAGAACTTCGGGCGGTGGAGTATGATCGCGGGACGGTGAGGCGCCGCTGGCTGGCGTGGAGCGATCCTGCTAAAGCAGGTGTCCCAATGCAGATGTGAGGATCCGGGACGTAAGAAGTTCTAACAGTTAGGAGCATGCCAAGTGAGGTTAGGGAAGGCTCTATCTAAAACATCTTCTTTTGTTATAGTTCCTTAAACATTAGACTAAAAGTACAAACCCTCAAGACACTTTGGCAGGAGCACAGCTCTCTAAAAGAACACGTGGAATGGTGGAACCCTGACATATGTCTGTTTCCCACCTAGCTTGAACATTATCAGGCAAAGGGATGAACTCTTATCACCTTGTGACCACAGCTTTAAACACAAGGGATCTTGGCTTGAATTTTCCTAGTTAACATCGGAAAAGAGAATATGTTAGACATTTTGGGGACTGGGGAGATGGTTCAGTGAGTAAAGTGTTGAGCAAGAAAGAGGATGCGAGTTCATTCTATGGTGAGAGACACCTGGAATTCCAGTGCTAGATAGATACACACAGGGATCCCTGGGGCTTCGGGCTAGCTAGTATAAACAAACAAATCAGTGAGCTCTGGATTCAATGAGAGAAATTCTGGCTAAGGACACAGCTCAGCAGTTAAAGGCACTTACTTGCACAGCTTGCTTGCCTGAGTTCAATTCCACAGCACCTACATGAAGCCAGCTACACAAAGTGAACAAGTGTCTAGAGTCCATTTGTAGCAGCAAGAGGCCTTGGCATACCCGTACTCTAATTCTCTCTCTCTCTCCCATTTCTCTGAAGTAAATAAAAGTATTTTAGGGCTGGAGAGATAGCTTGGCAATTAAGGCACTTGCCTACAAAGCCTAAAGACACAGATTCAATTCCCCATAACCCTTGTAAGCCCAATGCACACAGTGGTGCATACATCTTGAGTTTTCAGTGGTTAGAGGCCCTGGCATGCCCATTGTCTGTCTCTCTCTGTTTGTCTGTCTGTCTGTCTGCCTGCCTGCCTGCCTGCCCGCCCGCCCGCCCACCCCCCACCCACCCACCCACCCACCCACCCACCCATCCATCTATCTATCTATCTATCTATCTATCTATCTATCTGTAATAAGTAAAAAATATTTTAATAAAATATAAGGTTAAGAGCAATTGAGAGATCCTCCCACCCTCAACCTCCAGCCTTCACATGCATGTGAACACACATGTGCTTCCTTACTCCTATGAAGACGCACATCACACACATTTTAGACATTTTCTCTAAGCCAAAATATAAACCCACTCAGTTTCTAAAGAGAGTTTTACACATGATCTCTTTTCTAGGAAAAGTCTGAAAATAAAATGGAAGAGAAGATGCAGCACCTGTCAAGCAGCCTAGAGAACTTTATCAACTCAAAGAAACAGGAAACGGAAGTAAACAAACTGAAGTGTGTAGAAAATAAATTGTCCAAAAAGATGAACCAGATGGAAAAGCAGATCTGGGACGAACTAGAGACAATTCGGAATGAATATCAAGCAGGTGAGCAGATATCATTTTAAATATTTTATATTTATTTATTTGACAGAGAAAGAGGACAGAGAGAGAAAGAGAGAGAGAGAGAGAGAGAGAGAGAGAGAGAGAGAGAGAGAATGGGCACAAACAAACTCCAGACGCGTGCACCACCTTGTGCATCTGGCTAATGTAGGTCCTGGGGGATTGAACCTGGGTCCTTTGGATTTGCAGGCAAGTGCCTTAATTGCTAAGCCATCCCTCCAGCCCCAGATACCTTTTAAGTAAAGACTATCTGCCCTTCTCTGTCCAATTCTGCAGACTTTTCTCCTCTCAGCCAGTAGCCAGGGGTTAGTGACATCATTCTGCATCTAATCTGGCTTCCTAAGGACCCTAAGGAGGTCCACATAGTACTGAAGGTACGAAAATGAGTTAACTTTCCTCACGTTTGGCAGTGTCACAGGCGTACCACTGCTGGGAGAAAGTTTTTACTCAGATCATTGGATCATAGAACTATGACACAGGAAACCCTCGGAGATCACCAAGCCCTGACTTGTGTGGAAAATGAGGAGCATAAACCCAATGCTCCTCTCATTGAGCTGCAAGTAATGAGCCTTGACAGACGTCAGGCTGGAGCCCTGACCTTTAGAAGTAAGGAAGAGATGCATTGGCACAGTCCGGTGTAATAAGCGCTTCTCTTCCTGCATGGCGGATGGCAGCAGTGTCAGGCTGGGCTGACGTCAAAGGGGATGAGTTTGAAAGGTTCATCTAATTTGTTAAAGGGAAGGACAAGGAATAGGGACTGTGGAGCAACCATCTGCCTGAAGTGACAATTGTAAGGAATTACCAGAAATCAGAAAGGTACCTTTATTAGAAAAAGTTCCAAGCTATTTTTTTGTCCTCTCGATCCCAGAAAAGTTCAAGGGCGAATTCCACAAAGTTTGGTCCTGTGAGAGACTTGTCGGAGGTGCCTTGTGAAGCGGCATACCTCCTCAAACTAGCACACAAGGAGCATTTGCTGCCTAGGAGCCCAGCCTCCCAGGCGCCTTCTCGTCTCACCAGGTCAAAACAACGAGTTACCTGGCCAGGAGTCATGGTCCCACACTTAGGAAACCCTGCTAACAAAAGCCTCCTTGTCTACTTAATCCTCAGAGGGTTACTTTTACTCAATCTTGGGATGAGCTGGTGAGAAGTTTTGCAAGCTTTGTGTGAATCTTATGTATTTTACTTACTGAAGTAGGAGTTGAAAAGGAGGACTATAAATTAATGGTTTGCTCCTTCATGCCTTTAATAAAAATGTGCAGAAGTTAGCCGGGCGAGGTGGCGCACGCCTTTAATCCCAGCACTCGGGAGGCAGAGGTAGGAGGGTCGCCATGAGTTGAAGGCCACCCTGAGACTACGTAGGGAATTCCAGGTCAGCCTGGACCAGGGTGAGACCCTACCTTGAAAAACCTAAAAATCAAAATGAAAATGTGCAGAAGCAACTGCATGAAAAACTCTGGTGAATTAGCAATAGGCTCAACCAGCCTGTGGTCTGGTAGAACTGTCGTCAAACCGACTTCGCTGTCAACCAAGCAGAAGGCTCTGGGAAGGAAGAGGACAGCAAGTGGCCACTCTTTAGCTCCTTAAAAGAGGTTACTTTTGGGCTGAAGAGATTGCAGAGTGGTTACGGCGCTTGCCTGCGAAGCCTAAGAACTCATGTTCAAATCTCCAGGCCCTGCGTAGCCAGCTGCACAGTGACACAAGCGTACAATGCTGCACATGCGCACAAGGGCGCACGTGTCTGGAGTTTGGCTGCGGCAGGCTGAAGTTCCTGGCGTGCCCATTCTCTCTCTCAAAATAAATAAATAAATAAATAAGTTACTTTTAAGATTGTATCTGAGGTCCTTATCTCCAAGGGGCTAAGAAGAATTTTCAAAGCCCCCAAAAGCTCTTTGTCAAGGCCTACAGAGAGAAAACAGTTCAAATTTCACCTGAAGAGTACAGTTCTTTCATTACAATGTATTTGGGAAAAGAGGAAAGAAAATAATTATAATTTTCACCTTAAAACCCAGATACCTGTAAAGCCACTTTGACTTGTGCATCTTAAAGACATACAAGAAATGGATTTTGTACTTTTTTTTTTTTTTGAGGTAAAGACTGGCTCTAGCTCAGGTTGACCTGGAATTCACTATGGAGTCTCAGGATGGCCTCAAACTCACAGCAATCCTCCTATCTCTGCCTCCCGAGTGTGGGGATTAAAGGCATTCACCACCATACCTGGCAATATTTTGTACATTTTTTGATGGTCTTAATGGAATTTAATGGGCATTGAATTAAATGATGGTCCATTATGGAAGGACTGCTGAGTAGCAAATTTTTGTAAAAAATTAGGTTCCAATGCATTGTTTAATTTAAGTATATCCATTCTATTTTCCTCTCCCAGGATTTAAATCAATTCATGACTCTCTCAACTCCCTCCAACAAATACAGAAAACAAAAATGGATTTAGAGAAATACAAAATACAGAAAGACCTAAGGAAACTGCAGCGTAAAATAGTGGAACTCCAGGAAATATAAAGCTTTCCAGTCGTTTTCTTGGGAAATGATGCTGACAACTTTAAATGTTTCTCTATGCCTTGTCACCTTCAAGGAAATTAAAGTACCAGAAAAAAAATCATACATACACAATAAAGCAAAAAGCTTTACAATGTCTTTGATTTATTAATGAAAACATGAAGGAATAACCCCTTTTATGTTTTATTTCCCTCCAAGTAAGAAAAGAGAAGTCTACATTATGTGTTCAGATGAATGAAATTAAGACCAGGTGGAAGGAGCAATGGCCAATTGTAGATACCTCACTCTGTCTGAGAACAGTGTCACCATGTCATAGAATTCTCTTGAAGTCACCATGTCATAGTATTCTCTTGAAGTCACCTTCATGATGCTGGCATGAAACACCTGACCAAAAGCAGCTAATTGGAGCAAAGGGTTTATTTGGGCTTACAGTCTCGAGGGAAAGCTTCATGATGGCAGGGAACAGCCCAACATAAGCCAAAGCTGGGCATCACCTCTGCCACAGCTGGGGGAAAGAGCAGCAAGAGGGAAAACTGAGCTCTAGCCAGGGGGAGCTGGGTACAACACTCGTGAGGCCACCCAAGACCACACCTCCTCCAGCAAGGCTCCACCTCCAAAACTACCATCAGCTGGAAACCTAATTCAAGCCATCACAAATTCATATTATTAACAGAAATTTAGTTCATTATTGGAAGATCTGTTTTTCAAGAGAAATTTATTTTAAGAATTTTAGTTCAAAATAATTCATAAACTATAAGGGAAATACTTGTGGAACATTCAGCATGCCAATTTACAACTCTGACCTAGAAATTTTTCTTCTTTAACAATACCAATATTCCATAGCAAATCTAGCTTAAACATATTTAAAATGTATTCTAATTGTACTCAATACAGATTAGACTTGTAAGTAATCAATAACTAGTGTGAAATGGGGAGAATGAATAGTTTCCATTAAAAATGCCTCACAAAAATCAATGTAGGTGCTAGACCAAGAAGTACTAGAAAATCACTAATTTCCTACAAGATTAAAATATGTCCAATTTAAATATAGAACCACTGGTATGAGATGGGAAAATCATGCAAAATAAAGGCCAACTATTTGTGGCATGCACTATTTGTGCTGGAACAAGAACTGATTCATAATCACAGAGCTTTCTGTAAGGATGACAAAGAGAACTTTGATATAATAACAATCTTATTGGCTTAGCAGTTAGGGCACTTGCCTGCAAAGCCAAAGGACCTACATTCAATTCCCCAGGACCCATGTAAGCCAGATGTACAAGGTGACTCATGCATCTGGAGTTCGTTTGCAGTTACTAGATCCCCCGGCACATCCGTTTTCTCTCTCTCTCTCTCTCTCTCTCTCTCTCTCTCTCTCTCTCTCTCTCTGTGTGTGTGTGTGTGTGTCTCTTTCCTTCTCTCACCCTTTGTCTGACTCTTTGTCTCTCTCAAATAAATAAGTAAAAATAAAATATAAAACAAGAACAATCTTACTTTCCAAATAAAATTTTCATCAAAACTCTCTTCTGTATTTTTTAAATTTTATTTATTTGAGAAGACAAAGAGGCAGATATAGAGAGAATGGGCATCCCAGGGCCTTCAGGCACAGCAAACAAACTCTAAATGTGTGTGCCACCTTGTGTATCTTGCTTTCATGGGTTCTAATTTTCAAATGTGCAAAATATCTCCGTTTACTGACATGAATATGGCAGCATTGGCTGTGTAGAAGGGCTGTTCATAGTAGGATTTAAGCCTTTCAGATGCAACAGTGCCCTTTGCTATAAAGCGTCATGCTAGGATCAAGAGCTCATATCCTAGGTCACCTCGTGTTTACAGGTCAGAAAATAATAAATTCCAGTGGTTTATTTTCAACATGGGCACAGGATATGAAGGGAGATCACAGGTGAATACAGTGACCAATAAAAGTATGGAAAGAGGCCGGGCGGGGTGGCACACGCCTTTAATCCCAGCACTTGGGAGGCAGAGGTAGGTGGATCACCCTGAGTTTGAGGCCACCCTGAGACTGCAGAGTTAATTCCAGGCCAGCCTGGGCTAGAGTGAGACCCTACTTCAGAAAACCAAAACCAAAACAAAAGTATGGAAAGATTCTTCTAATCAGTTCCTCCTTGCCAGGAAGGACATTCAATCGGACAGTTTATGGGAGGAAGGGGTTGATATCAGGCTCACAAAATCCAGGGGAAAACTCTCATCAGTGGTGGAAGGAAGCTGCTCACTTCCACACATCCAAGCAGAGAGGAATAACCACAGCAGCAAACATGAATGGCCAGAGGTCCCACTGCTCTCTCCACACCTGTGGGTTGGAATTCAGATCCACCCCCCAACGCACCTTAGGGCTGGACTCCACAATCTGAGACCCAGTGACATCTCCTCCAGCCAGGTGGCTGGAGACCTAAGTTACAAGCTCAGTTTCCATAAAACACCTGAGTGTGTGGGGCCCGTCAGTCAAATTATCATATTCAAACTACAATTCTCAACTTCACTATTAACAAATGAAAATCAAATTAACTCTTTGATACCATTTTCCTATGAGCAGATACTGAGTTGACAAGGGTGATAAGAAATCTGCATGTTCATAAATTATATGAGTCTATAAATTTGGAAACATTTTAAATTAAATACACGCACACACACATAACCCTTTGATCCTGAAATTCCAAATGTTTATTCTGTGCATTAATAGTTAGAAGGGCTCAGAATTATATACAAAATTGCCTTTAGTCTCAGATGAGACTGGATTTTTGAACAGTGTGGGAACTTTAAAGACAATAAGGACTTTTTGTTTTTGTTTTTGTTTTTTGTTTTTTGTTTTTCGAGGTAGGGTCTCACTAGCCCAGGCTGACCTGGAATTCACTATGGAGTCTCAGGGTGGCCTCAAACTCATGGTGATCCTCCTACCTCTGCCTCCCAAGTGGTAGGATTAAAGGCGTGCGCCACCATGCCTGGCTCAAACCACTACTTTCTGCCCCTGAGCACCATAGGCCCCATAGCCATCTCATGAAACAAAATGCATTCAGTCCAACATTAAAAATCCCTATTATCACCGGGCATGGTGACCAGCACACCTTTACTTCCAGCACTAGCCTGGACTAGAGCGAGACTCTACCTTGAAAAAATAAAGGAAAAAAAAAAAGAGTAGTGGTTTGAATGTAAAATGTCCCCCATGGGTTGCTGTGATTGAACACTTAATCCACAACTGGTGGTAATGTTGAGGAAGGTTGTGGAACCTTTAGGATTAGAGTCTTGCTGGAGGAAATACAGCACCTCAAGGTGTTATGTGCAGCTCCACATCCTGTTTGCTTTCTTCATCCTGTGTCAACATGTTACCTGTGGCTCTCATTCTCTTCTGGCCATGAGGGACTTTACCCTCTGGAACTGTAAGCCAGATTAAACCCTTTTCCTGCCATGAACTGCTTTTGGTAAGGTATTTGGTCCCAGCAATGAACAGTTGATACAAATACTTTACCTGTCTTGGAGATTTAGAAAATGGAGGAAACATTTATTGAGTGATTACCAAATACTAGAAATTTCTCAAAGTGGCCTAAATGGATATACCCACCCAATCTACCAGATGCCTATTCTGAGGCACAGAAAGGTTAAGAAGCTCGGGTAAGGCCATGTTGACAGATACAGCCAAGATGTAAACTTACCAGCCCGTAGGACTTGCTCTAAACCAGAGGTATGGAATTTTTCAGCATTGGGACATGACATCATCATCTGCAAATGTGTTGGGCCGCATGTATAATTATCCTGTGGGCCCAGGTTGTATATGCCTGCTCAAAGCATTAGTTTATACTTTTTCTCTATACATGAGGATTATCTAATGCTGGTGTCTGATACTCAGAAGGCACAGTGCTTTACATATGATACTGAGTAATCAAAAACAAACAGGGGGCTGGAGAGATGGCTTAGTGGTTAAGCGCTTGCCTATGAAGCCTAAGGACCCCGGTTCGAGGCTCGGTTCCCCAGGTCTCACGTTAGCCAGATGCATAAGGGGGCGCAAGCGTCTGGAGTTCGTTTGCAGAGACTGGAAGCCCTGGCACGCCCATTCTCTCTCTCTTCCTCTATCTGTCTTTCTCTCTGTGTCTGTCGCTCTCAAATAAATAAATAAAACATTAAAAACATATAATAAATATAAATATAAATAAATATAAATAAATAAATAAATATAAATAAATAAATAAAACATTAAAAATAATTAAAAAAAAAAAACAGGGCTGCAGAGATTGTGTCTGGAGTTGGTTTTCAGTGGCTGGAGGCCCTGGCGCACCCATTCTCTCCCTCTCTCTCTTTCTCTCTCTCTCTGTTGCTCTTAAATCAATAAATAAAAATAAACAAAAATATTTTTTAAAAAACTTTCAATTTTCATTGGGAAAAGACAAATTCCACAATACTCTTTCATGTAACCTTGACTGAGATCACTATCTAAAAATCTAAAAATATAGGAGCTTAAATCATCTTTTTAGTATGAATGTGAGAAAACTGCTTTTTACAATAATTTTAGCAAATGGACAAAAGTACAGAAATGCAAAAATATAGATTCCTTCTGTATAAAAGTCTTCATGATGAAAGCATTTCCTTATTTTAAAAGCATTTCCATTATCTCAGAGGAGCAAAGCTAACCACTGAAGGAAGACTATGGACATTGACTGCGTGTATCAGATGCTGATAACCCTCTGTAATAGATCCCATTTCCTCTACAAATGAGAGCCATCAAAACAAAGCCAGCAGCTCTTATGCCAAGTAAAAGCCATTATCTCCAAAAACTAATATACCATGTATACAAGACAAATGTCTGGGCATAGACTTAAATAGGCAATGATTACATGGTACTGGAAAAACACACCTCTGCAACCCAATTCACAGCCTCGCCAAGGAACCTTTCAAGTCTCTATGCTATATTCCATACTTAGAATTTAAATACTATTTTTTTTTTGAGGTAGGGTCTCACACCAGCCCAGGCTGACCTGGAACTCACTCTGTAGATCCAGGCTGGCATTGAACTCATGGTGATCCTCCTACCTCTGCCTCCCAAGGGCTGGGATGAAAGTCATATGCCACCACTCCCAGCCCTTAAAGACTTACATAGTTATGACAGAAATAGAAATTTTTCAGGAAATGTGAAATGGGTAGAAAAGAGTAGCAAACATACACTCCTGGGTTCTTACTAACTACCTCTTCTGCAAGGACTCGCTGATGACTAAAAGAGTGCCACGTCCATCAATACCTAGAAAGTAGTCAGGTACCTGTTGCAGTCAGCTTTGCATTGCTGACAGAAAACACCCAACCAAGAGCAGCTTGTGGGGGGAAAGGCTTTATTTTGGCTTACAAACTCAAGAGAAGCTCCATGATGGCAGGGGAAAATGATGGCATGAGCAAAGGGTGGACATCACCCCCTGGCCAACATAAGGTGGACCACAGCAACAGGAGACTATGCCAAACACTGGCAAGGGGAAACTGGCTGTAACACCCATAAGCCTATCCCACAAATTACACCACCTCCAGGAAGATCCAATTGCCAAATTGCCACCAGCTGGAGACCTAGCAGTCAGACACATGTTTATGGGGACACCTGAGTCAAACCACCACATTCTTCCCTGGGCCCCCATAAACTGCTAGCCATCCATGATATAAAATGCAATACATTCAGTCCAATTTTAAAAGTCCCCATAGTTTTTATCAATCCCGATGATGTTAAAACATCCCCATAGTCCAAGATTAAGACTGAGCTGTAATAGACCCCCAAAATTATGTGTGTGTATGTATATATATATATATATGTATATATATATATATATATATATACACACACACACACACACACACATATATATATGTGTGTGTGTGTGTGTATGTATGCATATATATGTATATAACTACAGAATAAACTCACACTGTAAAAGATGGCATTGGGGGGCTGGAGAGATGCCTTAGCACTTAAGGCATTTGCCTGCAAAGCCAAAAAGGATCCTGGTTTGATTCTCCAAGAAGCACGTGAGCCAGATGTACAAGGGGCACATGCATATGGAGTTTGTTTGCAGTGGCTGGAGGCTGTGGCATGCCCATTCTCTCTCTCTCTCTCTCTCTCTCTCTCTCTCTCTCTCTCAAATAAATAAATAAAATATTTTTTTAAAGATGGCATTGGGCATAAGAAATATTCAACCAACACAAGATTTAAAACAAACAGGGGAAACATCAGACTCTGTAGCTCCATGTCCAACAACTCTAGGCAGTGAAAACTCTCCAAGTTCAGTAATTCTAACCAGTGACAAGTCTCTGGAGTTCCAATTCTGCCCCCTCCAACCAGGCTACTCACAGTTCTGGAAAACTTCATCTGCTGTCGACAGCTCTCCCTGGCAGCCAGCCCATAGTCCTGGCATCTCCACTGGGTCTTTACTGCAATCCACTGTCCATCCTCATGGCTCCATTGGGTCTCCATGCAGGTAATCTAATTAGCCTGCTTCACACTGCCCATGGTCATTTCAAAAAAAAAAAAATGTTGTAAATTCAATGATCCTCCCTTTCCTGCATTTGTTATACTCCATAACCAAGCAGACTACCGACTTGTTAATCAGGGGGAAATAAAGCAGACTTTGAAGAACAGGACACTCCTTCAGCACTCAGGTCCCTTCAGAAAGAGTCTACATTCTTCCTCTTGTCCCAATGCAGGTCAGCTGGCCCAATCTCAAAGGTTGTAACCTCTAAAACAATTGCAGCTGAATGGGTAGCAGTTTGGGCCCAAAGATTTAATTTTTATTTGTACCATATTCCTCTGCTCATTCCAGTCTATGTCTGTGTAGTGCAACCCTGCACAAGTTCTTAGGACATGGGCATAACAGCAAGCTTCTCACACAAACTGCTTCTAGCCCAGTCCAGGCAATGCTCTTTCTCACCCTCATAAGCCAAACTTCACAGTCCATAGTTCTTACTGCATTCAGGTCTTTCAACTCTGACCAGAATAGTCCATCAAACTGTACTTATAGCATTGCAAGGTGTCTTAGGCCAAGATTTCAAATTCATCAACATTCCTCCTGCAAAGCAGTTCCAAAAGTCCAAAAGCTACACAATCAGGTTTCTAGAAGCAACAAATTTCTTGGTACCAAGTTTAACTGTTGTATTCAGCTTCACATTACTGGAAAAAAGCACTCAACCAAGAGCAGTTCATGGGAAGAAAGGGTTTATATTTTTTTACAGACTCTAGTGGAAGCTCCATGATGGCAGAGAAAACAACAGCAACAGGAGAATGTGCCAAACACTGGCAAGGGGAAGCTGGCTATAACACCCATAAACTCACCCCCAACAATATAGTGCCTCCAGGAGTATCCAGTTCCCAAATTGTCACCAGCTGGAGACCTAGCAGTCAGAACACATAAGCTTATCGGGAACACCTGAATCAAACCACCACAGTACCTAAAGTATGGGAGGATATGAAAAAAGTTGAGGGACTGTGAGAAGAAGCTAGAGAAAACTTTGGCCTTGGTTTCTCTAAAGCTCCAAATCAAGCTTGTATTCCCTATCAGCAATTGAACTTAAATTTACAAAGTTATTTCTTTGGAGGATGTTCCCTGCCTGCTAAGATTCCTCCCTAGAACTCAGAATGTACCAAATGGCACACACTGACTATAGCTTGTTAGGATAAAGAGGCAAGTTCATTCACATCTCAACTCTTCTACGTTTTTATGACTTACAGCAATAATTAGAATTTGATAATGTCAGAAATTATCAGGGTCCAGTGAGTTTCTTTTATCTATTCTACATTTATTTCTTGGAAAAATCTTCAGTCACATGGTGGGGAAAACCTTGGGTGATTTCCATCTTATTGAAACTGCTTAGAACAATATAAATTTGCCTTCTTGGCAATGTGTTGTATTTTTTCTCTCTCCCTAACCACCTCACATTTTACACACACACACACACACACACACACACACACACACACACACACACCATCTGCTCCATCTGGCTTTTCTTTGTGCCCACAGACGTTTGTGTCACAAACATAAATTAGCCCAGTCAGGAATGCACATATGCAGGAAAACATGAAAGTCAGTATAAAATAAAGCCTGTTGTCTTGTTCCACAATACAAGATTTCTTCCCAGGGTAATTTCCAACCTTCTGAAACTAGCATGTTTAAAAAAAACTTTCTTTTTTTTTCTTTCTAAATCCATTGCTTTGAACAAATAGCTAAGATTTGGTCTTTATAGAGCAGTCTGCAGTCAGGCTATAGTGGTTTTCCAGAAAAGCTCCCATTGACCAATACTAAGTTATACAGCCTTTCTCTATATACAAACTAAACTATCTTTTGTATGATCAAAGGGAAGCAAATAGAATTTAAGAGGCAAGATCTTTGAGACTCAAGTTGTTTAAACTATCTAGGACACAGATTTATAAAATAATGTGTTTCATTTAATGTGAGTGGCCTTTTGGTTAAAAAGGGGGTGGTGCTAAAGCTGGGCGTGGTGGTGCATGCCTTTAATCCCAGCACACAAAGGGGCAGAGATAGGAGGATCGCCAAGAGTTCTAGGCTACACTACATAGTGAGTTCCAGATCAGCCTGGACTCTAGAGTAAGACCCTATCTTGAAAAATTAAAAATAAAATAAAATAAATAAAAAGTTGGGGGGAGAGGACGGCAGATAGCTTAGTAGTTAAGGTATTTGCCAGCAAAGCCAAAGGAGCCAGGTTCGATTAATTCCTCAGTACCTACATAAAGCCAGATACACAAGGTGGTACTTGTATCTGGAGTTGTTCGCACTGGATGGAGGACCCAGCATGCCCGTTCTCTCTCTCTCTCAAATAAAAATAAATAAATAAAATATTACAAACTATTTGGCATATAGCAGGAACATATAACTGTAGTTGACCAATTACAGGTGCTGGCCTGCGTTAATGTTTACCTTACAAGCTTTTTGCAAAGGGTTTCTACCCTAAGGCCTGCAGGCTCAGTGTTCAGTGTCATGTGAACTTGTCCTTGGGGAGACAAAAAACAACTGTCTGCCACCCACAGACCAAACAGACCAAAGTGACAATGTCAACAAAGTCCATGCTGGTGAAGCAGTGAACTTATTGGGACTACTTACAGGAACAAAGGTGAGGGATTATGTAGCAGTATGGGTGATCCCACAACAGCCACACCATCAAAGACTCACCCCAGCACAACTGACAGCCTCCCCATGATTGCATGGATACAGCCCCCCCCACCTTCAGTTAACCTCTATACAATATATGCTCTAAGAGCAACTTCCCAGATCATGAGGCCCCATGCAGCTGGGGCAGAGTCAGCGCCAGCTGGCGGGAACGAGCAAGAGGGCATGGCTGAGATCTAACACTTCCGTGAGGGCATGTCAACAGGCCCAATCGTGAGCATCTCATGCAAGGAGTCATGGCTGCTGTGATGAAGATGGTACTGGCTATGTTCAAGGGATCACATCCTTTATATATATATATATATATAATTTTTATTTATTTGAGACAGAGAGATACAGAAATAGGCAGAGAGAGATTGGGGGTGGGGGAATGCCAGGGCCTCCAGCCACTGCAAACGAATTCCATATGTGTGAGCGCCCTTGTGCATCTGGCTTACATGGGCCCTGGAGAATTGAACCTGGGTCCTTTGGCTTTGCAGGCAATTGCCTTAAGCGCTAAGCCATCTGTCTCCAGTCCCAAAGGATCACATTCTCCAAGTGGAAGCCAGGGCCTCTGCCTCACAAGTGCTATACCAAGCAGTGTATTTCAGCACGTTGCTTCAGGTCACTGCTGACATGGAAAACTTTGGTCACTATGAGGATTTGACTGTATGATTTCATGTAAGGCCAGGGTTGGAGAGACTCCTCAGTGGTTACAGCACTTGCCTACAAAGCCAAAGGACCCAGGTTCGATTCCCCAGGACCCATGTAAGCCAGATGCACAAGGTGGCGCATGTGTCTGGAGTTTGTAGTAGTTGGAGGCCCTGGCGCACCCATTTTCTCTCTGTCTGCCTCTCTCTCCCTCAAATAAATAAATAAAATCCTAAGGCTAAAAGTCGGGACTTTCCCAGTCACATATCCATGCAATACTAAAACATTTAAGCCTTGCTGCTTGGGTTTTATAATTTCATGATTTTTTCAGAAGAGCATGAGAGAGAATTCTTATTTTCGTTTGGTGATGCTGTACCGTATGCAGCATGTTGGTTAGGAACACTACTATAATATTATTATAACAGAAATCAACAGCCACTTTCTACAGTACTTTTGCTATTGACATTTTCACAAGTAATTTCTTCATTTTCTTTATCTTATGATTTCTCTTCTGAAAAAAATTGGTATGATGAGCCCCAATCTCAGTGATCTTATAAAATTTAATATACAATAACTTTCCATTATTGCCACAACAAATTATAAAAGTTACTATTTTAAAGTAGTGTAAATCAGCTATGTAAATCAGAAGTCAAGCCTGGATCTCATCTTACAATCAAGATATTAACAAGGGGCCTGGGGAGATGGCTCAACAGATAAAGGCATTTGCTTGCAAAGCCTGGGCTGGCCCTGGTACCTCAGTACCCATGCAAAGCCAGATGCACAAAATGGTACATGTGTCTGGAGTTCATGTGCAGTAGCAAGAGGCCCTGGCATGCCTGTTCATTGTCTTTCACTTTTTCTCTCTCTCTCTCCATATCTATCTATCTGTAATAAAATATATATTTTTAAGATGTTAACAGAGCTTTCTTTATTTCTGTGGCCCATAGGAGAATGTTTCCTTGCTATTTTGTTTCTAGAAGCCATCTCATTCTATGGCTGGTGGTCCCCTTCCTCTATCTTGAAAACCAGCAATTAGAGCTTCTTTGACTGTCCATTGACCTCTCTTTCCCTCCCCTCACCCTCTTCTGAACTGCTCTGATTAAACTGAGGAATGACACCCAACTTTGACAGGACTCTTCTGATTAAACTGGTTCCAACAGGAGAACCAGAACACCCTCCCCATCTCAAGGTCTCACACATCAATCACACCTGCAGTCTCTTCTGCCCTCGCTTCAGTACTCAACACAACTGTATTTGGAGGCCATTTATCCTGCATACCATAAGCAGTAACAGTAAGACAGGTGATTTTATTACCTATCTTATCTCCAGAAAATTAATATTATGTTCTTATAATTACATAATGCAAACAGAGAAAAGTATGTGGTGAATACTAAGCCCAGATGATTTTTTTTAAATGATTAGTAAAGTTCATGGTATGCCAATCATTTCACAGTCTGGGGACGTAATATGAAATCCAACCTTTATTTAGTGGATATTTCAACTTTAATTATCCCTCTCCTGGTACCATTTCCCTTCACTAGAACAAAGTTATTTTCAATGCTAAATTTAAAATTAATAAGAACAAAATTCAAGTGTTTCACAACAGCTTATTTTTTTTTTAATTTTTTATTTATTTATTTGAGAGCGACAGACACAGAGAGAAAGACAGATAGAGGGAGAGAGAGAGAATGGGCGCGCCAGGGCTTCCAGCCTCTGCAAACGAACTCCAGACGCATGCGCCCCCTTGTGCATCTGGCTAACGTGGGACCTGGGGAACCAAGCCTCGAACTGGGGTCCTTAGGCTTCACAGGCAAGCGCTTACTGCTAAGCCATCTCTCCAGCCCACAACAGCTTATTTTGTTGTACTGTTTTTGAGGGTTTGTAGGTTGTGTACATACACGTTCATGTGTGTGTGAGGGGGTCCATTATCCGTGTATGTGTGTGGAGACCACAGAACAACCTTGGATTCATTCCTCAGACATCATCCACCCTTTTTAAGAGAGGTTTTCTCCCTTCAACTAACCAAGACTATGCTGGCTGGCCAGTGAGCCTCAGGAGTCCACCTGTCTCTGCCTTTATAGTACTGAGATTAAAACCATGACCCACCATGCCGGGTTTTCGTTTGTTTTCATACATACTTTGTACTGGTTGATCCTCTTTCCCCACTCCTCTCTCTAATGCCCCTTGTACCCTTCTAGCATCAGTAGGCTTCCTTCCACTTTCATGTCACATGTATTCTACTTCCTGCTTCCCCCTTTCCTCAAATTTTTTAACCGTCCCATCCCTTTCGCTGGTTTCTAGTGACTATATCCACATCTATACACACATATAAAAATTATAATCCAGGGGGACTGGAGAGATGGCTCAGAGGGTTAAGGCACTTGCCTGCAAAGTTCAATTCCCCCAGGATCCACATAAAGCCAGATATACAACATGGTACGTGCATCTGGAATTTGTTTGTGGTAGCTAGAAGCCTTGGTATGTCCATTCTCTGCCCCCACCCCAATCTCCCTTCTCACCATCTGCATGCAAAAACAAATAAAATAAAGATAATTTTTAAAAATTTGAATCTGAGATCCACGTATGTTAGATTACACTCAGTATTTGTCCTTCTGAGTCTGGGCTACCTCACTTAATATAAAATTTTCAGATCAATCCATTTTCCTGCAGATTCCATGGCTTCACTTTTTTATGGCTAAGGAAAATTCCATTGTACATGTGTACCACATTTTCATTTATCTGTTCCTCTGTTGATAGACTCGGTTGGTTCCATTTCCTAGCTATTCTTTTTTTTTTTTTTTTTTTTTTTCAAGTTAGGGTCTCACTCTAACCCAGGCTGACGGAATTCACTATGGAGTCTCAGGGTGGCCTCGAACTCACAGTGATCCTCCTACCTCTGCCTCCCGAGTGCTGGGATTAAAGGCGTGCCCTACCACACCTGGCTTCCTAGCTATTTTTAATAGAGCAACACTAGCTATTTCTTAAGGGGAAAAACAATTCCTACTTCAAAATATTCTATGACCTAAAAACAGCATTTGAAAATACATATAGTTGCTTAGGGTGTTCAGATATATGAGAATTCATAATATTACTATTTTTGAAAGCTCCCTAATCAGCTGAAGAAAGAAAAAGAAATTATTATATAGCCCATTAGACAGACAGACACCATGAGTGGTCTTGAGGTACAACAGATGTTAAGCAACTTTATTTTCTAAATAAAAATTGGATCATGTACTCTAAAATGAATTTTCTTATTTCATTTCTAGAAAAAGTGTTCATATATATAAGTATATATGAATCCATGTATAAATAAAGGATACATAAATATATCCTTTATTAAAGTACACAAATAAAACAACTCATATCCCACAAGTCCATGGTGAATACCAGCAATCCCACTGAGGAGGACCTACTCAGTGGAGTTGGGCAGGGAGGAGGGGAATGATGGTAACAACATATGATATGTCCATAAAAAGTTTCTTCTTAACAACAAAAAAAAATTAAGTAAAAACAAACAAAACTCTCTTCTACAAAGGGAGGGTCCTGAAGTTGGTGCTGCACCTTAGACCATTCAGCATGGAAAGAAACACATTTTCCAACATTAGCAACTGAAGTGGGCAAAGACATCTACTGAGGAAAGGTCAAGTTGGCTAGAACAAAATGTGTGCAAAAACTAAAACAGATTTTTAATCCCCATTGATTTATACTCCAGAAAGTGTGCTTCATTTTCATGTTGTAGAGTTTCTTCAAAGTACAAACTAAGCCTCTTATGGAACAGCCAACTGCAGAATCTTTCATGTTCATATATTACCAGCAATTATCTAGCCAAATTATTCACAAGGAAATTAATTCATTTTTAAATTTTTCTTAATGTACAACACTTTTTTTCTAAGATTTATTTATTTATTTGACAGAGAAAGAGGGAGAGAGAGAATGAATGGGTGCCCCAGGGCCTCCAGCCATTGCAAACAAACTCCAGATGTGTGTGTCCCCTTGAGCATCTGGTTAACGTGGGTCCTGGGGAAACAACCAGGGCCCTTTGGCTTTGCAGGCAAATGCCTTAACCACTAAGCCACCCCTTCAGCCCCAAATGTACAACCATTTTTATAATCTAGTTATGTAGAATTCCAAATTAAAATTTGTCAATAGCTTATTTTGTAGAAGTGCAAAAAACACACAGTAGTTGCATTGTTTGCTGAGCAGAAATCAGTAAAAGGGACACTCTGGTTCTCAGATCAAATGTGACAGAATTAAACACTAATAGGAATGCTGAATATTAGCACTTCAGGAAATAATTTTTAATGTAATTTGTCTTATTAAACTTATGTGCGAACTCCAAAAATTAATTCTGGCCACTTTTAAAATTTCTACAATCTGATAATGCTGATTTATTTCCAATTTTGTTTTAGGAATGTGTTTAGCACTGGTACTAAACAAGAATATTAAGACTAAGTTTGGCACAAAGCATATTCTATAAAATTACATGATTATGAATAACTTGAGGCTCACAGTCACTTGGCAGCTATTTAAAAAAGTAGAAGCAAAAAAAAGATGTGTATAAAAAAGAAAAAAAAAACACCAAAAGCTGGGCATGGTGGCGCCCACCTTTAACCCCAGCACTTAGGAGGCAGAGATAGGAGGATCACTGTGAGTTCGAGACTACATAGTGAATTCCAGGTCAGCCTGGGCTAACGTGAGACCCTACCTCAAAAAACAAACAAAAATGCCAGGCATGGTGGCACATGCCTTTAGTACCAGCACACAGGGGAAGAGGTAGGAGGATTGCCGTGAGTTTGAGGCCACTCTAAGACTCCATAGTGAATTCAAGGTCAGTCTGGGCTAGAGTGAGACCCCTGGTCTCTAGTAATTGGAAAAAGGTTACTATTGACTGGACTGTGGTCTTGGAACAAAGGCCAACCACATCATGAGTGGTCTCAGGTACAAAAGATCTCAAGTGACTATATCTTTTAAACCAAAAATGGGTCCTATCCCCATTGCTAAGACACCATAGGCTGCAGACAGAGGAGTAAGAAATCAAGATGGAACTGATATGAACCGTCTCCCATTCCCCCCCGCCCAGCCCAAGCAGGGCAGCCATTGGGCGGTGCACTGAGAGCTGCTGCGGGATGGAGGAGGGAGGAAGCCATCTAGTCTGAACAAGCAGTGGATCCTGCAAGCTACGAAATCAACCATGGAGACCACCATAGCCACAAGTGAAACAGTGACACCTAAGTCGTGGGGGTAATCAACTGCTCTCCGATTAGATAAAGGCCCCACCCAGTGGGAGAGAACTCATGCCTGGTGCTGAGAATGGAGTCAAAGCCTATGGCTTGGTATGACTGTCCCTGGTAGGCATGGTCAAAGTTCCCTGCAGGTCTAGATAGAATCCACTGGGCTGCAACCTAGGCCACACGGCAATGGTGATGGGGTGGTGGTGGCAGGGACCCCGTTCGCAGACAGGGACCTGTGCCTTTCACCCACTCAGCAGAACTAAGCTCATCACTGGGCAGAAGATGAAGCTCATTTGCCTGATGTTTCCAGCTCTGCCTTTTTAAGTGTTTTCCACCAGAGAACCAAGAGGCATGTTCAATGGCTACTGACTGTATCTGATGTTTTCAGGTTTTAGAAGAAATAAAATGTTTCATGCTATAGGCACCTTTTGGTATTGTATAAGGTTAATTACACGTCAATTGCATGCCTTTCTCTTTGTAAATTTTTTTATTTTTAGTTATTTACTTGAAAGCAACAGACAAACAGAGAGGAGGAGGCAGAAAGAGGCAGGGGGAGGGAGAGAGGGAGAGGATGGGAGCACCAGGGCCTCCAGCCACTGTAAACGAACTCCAGATGCACGTGCCACCTTGTGCATCCGGCTTACCTGGGTCCTGGGGAATCGAGCCTCTTACTGGGATCCTTAGGCTTCACAGGCAAGCGCTTAACCGCTAAGTCATCTCTCCAGCCCCATGCATGGCTTTCTTAATCCACGCAGCCCACCATGTGAATGGGAAATGCTCGCATTTGATGTGCTCTGGAGTTTTTGTCTGTCAGTATCACTTCAGGCTGAAGCACACTCAGAGGCTAATGTGTAAATGTGTGTCAGAGACATGCCATAAACATGGCTCCAAAACGGTCACAGATCCCACACAGGCAGGCTAGGATCAACCAGATGAACTGAGATCAAAAGACATTTTGGGGTCTCATCAATAAGGATCCTTATTGTAGATCTTTAGGGCCCCATCAGTAAGAGTCTAAGTCCACAAAGGGTTCCTGTGACAAGGGTTTAAATTTGTAGAGCCTGGGAAGCAGGAGGTGGAGGAAATACATGGCACTGGTATGCCAGCCCCAGCCCAGACAGATCTTTTGAGGCCCTGTTCCCTGGCCAAAGGTCCAGAGCATGCAGAAAGACATCTTTTCATTCATGATCACAGACCCTGCTGGAGGCGTCTGGATGGCGTAGCTTTGGCTTGTATTTAGTTTCATCAGTAAGAGTCTAAATCCATACACCCTAAGCTTATTTAGGGTCCTACTGGAAAGAATTTACATCTCCAGACCCAAGATTTCCAAGTATAATCTTGAAAGTTCTGAAATGTTACACCATCTCAGCACTGTGGGCTGCCATGGGACCACGTGAGCCCTGGCTTGGGGCATGCTCTTGAGGACCCCCAGAGACTTGCTTTTTTAACTAAATAAAAGAACTAATAAAGTGCTACACAAGGCTATTGAGACTTTAAATCAGTGTCAACATATTGAGATCAACTATTCTACTGCTTTCTCTTCCCTACCGTAAATTATACTAATTGCCTTATGTTACTTAAATTCATGTTAAGCTGGGTTTTTGAGAAAGAGGTGCCCCTCCCCCAGATTTATGCCATGTGTCTTCCAGACCTTATCTTTTTTTAAAATTTATTTTATTTATTTGAGAGAAAGTGGCAGAGAGAAAGGGCACACCAGGGCTGGCTGCAAATGAGCTTGACGCCTGCACTGCCTTGTGCATCTGGTTGATGTGGGTCCTGGGAAACAAACTGGGTCCTTTCGCTTTGCTGACAAGTGCCTTACCCACTAAGCCACCCCTCCAGCCCCTAGACCTTATCTTGAGGCAAAATGGCCACTTGCTTCCGTGAGAAGAGAAATGAGACTGACAAATGGCACAAGGCTTTGGTTTTCTCTATTTTCTCTCTTGATGGAGATTACTAAAGCATTGTTACCATGCAGTTCTTGGACTTCTGTGAGACAGAAAAAAAAAATCATTCATCTTTTAGTCTCATGCCTGGCCTAAAATGCCCTTTGGGAGATATGGAAACCTGGCTCTCTAAAGGAACTCTAAATGGACTGAGGTATCCCCGTGTCTCCAACCCCACTCCCTAAGCCGCCCTCTAAGCAGTTTAGGGGCTACTGGGAGTGACAAGATTTGCTTGGTGTGGTGGCTCAAACCTTTAATCCAAACAACCAGGCATTTTAGGGAATACTGGGAATCACAAGATTTTTAGGTGGTGACAAATACCAAGGACACCCAAGACTCATCAAAATGACAAGAAGAAAATAAAGTCTAGGGCTTAGCACTAGATAAATCATCTCTATCATACCCACCAAAGAGGTAGTCGAATTACAAATGTGTGTGCTGCCCACTGGAAGTCAGTGCACTGCTCCTATGGAGATTGAGGCAGACACTGAAGAGACTCAAAACTGATCAAGGCAGAAAATAAGAAGCTATAAAGAGTGTGGTACTAAAAGAGACCTCTACCATGTTCTCCCCGGCTCAGGGAATCTTAGAAGCGGGGATGGAAAGAATACCGGAGCCACAGGTGCATGGACGTGCTTTGGGATACTGTCCACCAACATGAACCGACTGGTGTATTCACAACCCCCAGTGGTGATCCCCCACAAAACCAGCATGGCTCTGAGCCCATCAACACTGAGGGGGATAAGAGGTAGAAGATAATAAAATAGAGGAAGAGCTGCCTTGAAAAGGGAGGTTAGTCAGTGCATGGGGGCAGGGGGGGAAGAAGGCAAAAAAGATAAAGGGTTCCAAGGAACCAATTACTGCATGTTCATATATTAAAAGTTCTCATAAAAAGAAAATAAGATGTTTATGTTCTAAGTGAGAGAAGTGACCTTTCAAAGCAAAAGAAATCCCACAACAACAGGCGACTGACAAAAACGGAACCAAGCACACAGGCAGAAATGCAGCCCAATCTGGGCATGGCAAGAGAAGGGCATGGGCACCAGAGCTGCACCGGCAGCCATCTGCAGGGCACCTCAGGCTGGCTGTAGGTCAAGCTATAAAACACTAGATGAGCTGGACAGTTGAGAGCACAAGGATGAAATAGGCAGAAAACAGTACTGTTTAATTTTGTTAAAATGAAAAAAAGGATGCTTCAATAATCGTGGCTCAAAAACATGGATGAATTTCTTAGGCAGGTCTTTAATACACAGTCCAAGCCATCACACTCTGAAAAGATTCTCAGTACATGGCTCTTGATCATAAGGCTTCACTGAATTTTAGAGATACCACATTACACTTCAGTTTCACATCTGAAGTACAATTTAATTGCAGGCTATCATCAATCAAAATACACGTAAAACATCATGTTTCACAAAGTTCACACCAAGAAGCTTCTGACTCAGAGCAAAAGCACCCTTATGTTACCACATTTCTTTGTACAACAAACATGGATAGGTCTAAAACTATTTTTAAAAACACAAATCCAAAGTAAGCAACATAGTTTCTTTAAATGTATAAATGACTTTTAAAAAAAGATAGTAAGTCTGCCTTTAAGTTTTACAACATGAAACTTAAAAATGTCTCATGGGGTAGGGGGCAAAATAGGGTGGTGGGAAGGGATTCTGTAAATTTATTTTTCCTTAATTTTTTCTTTTTATTCCCTCCCTCCCCCGTCTCTCTTTCTTTTTCAAGGCAGGGCTTCACTTTAGCCCAGGCTGACCTGGAAGTCACTCTGTAGTCCCAGGCTGGCCTCAAACTCACACCAAGTCCTCTTACCTCAGCCTCCTGAGTACTGGAATTAAAGGCATGCACTACCACACCCAGCTTCTGTAATTTTTTTTTGAATAAAGTTTTAAATTTTATTTTAAAAAATGTATTATATTAAAATACATGTAAAATCTGAAGAAAAAGAAATTATGTTACATATTGATACTATAAATTAAGACACTGATTTGTTTATTTAAAAAGTTCATACCTTTCATCATGATTGAAGGAATTACATGATCAAATTAAATATCACCAGCACTGTTTTCCAAAATTTTCCATTAATGTTTTTAAATACAGCCATATACCTGAGCATTCTGAATGCTATAAACATACCCAATAGCAGTCAAGACTCACATACATTCATAATACACTTCAACAGAATCTGAGAGAGGTGAAACCCTAGCAAAACGAACTGTAACATTTGGCAGATTTCATGATGACTTGGTCTGCAGAACTCCAGCATTCACAAAGAAATAAAACTTTGAATTTTTTTTAACAAATAAAAATTCTGCTTTTGTATATTATTTAGAAAATGGCTACCAAGGCTTTATTGTCAGGGATAACCCAAACAGATATTCCATTATGTACCATGCAGAATGCAAAAAATAATGGTTTATGAAAAATTACTCAAAAATAAAAGGGAATCACCGTTTTCCTTTCCTTCTGGGCCATTAAATCAAAGATGATCTTTGAGTTGAAGTCAGATCAAGAGTTAATATAAAATTCCATCCATACATTAAGAAATTTACCCTCTTCCGTTTATAAATAGGAAAAACAATGGATGAGTGCAATTTTGGTTTTAAAATATGTTGTTTGGTGAAAACTCGATGTACTGCTTGATTCTTAAAGCTTTTCTTGATTCTTTGCCACTTTTATTGTGAAGACAACTTCTCATTCAGTTTCAAAGCTCTTTGATCTTTGTGAGTTTCAGCATTCTTTACCAGCACCTTTGGGAAATCACATCAGGAACATTACTAGAACATCTATATTTAGATTCCAAAGAGCAGTAATTTTCAATGGGGAACATTAACAAAAGAAAAAGTGACTACATACAATCTTTTACTTTTCCTGAAAGACGTTACTTCAGTAAAGCTAACATAAGACAAGCACAATTTATGATTATATATGCCAAACTGCTGACTACTACAACTGTCAGTCCTATGGAGAAGTAAGGGCTTTGTGTATACTTGTCATCTCTAAATCCTTACTGCAAATGTGTGCTGACCTGTTCAATCATAATAGGGAATAATTTTTAAAAAATAACTCAAGCTTTCAGGTAAATATGAAATATTTTAAATAAAGAAAAACCTTACATCTATGAGCTCATAGTCATTTTTGGCATACAGATGTCTCAGTAGGTACCAACGTGCAGTTGATACAACAGACTTGGGATATCCAGGCTGATACACCACTCTCTCCAAAAGTCGCCGGGTCTCTCTGGGAGAAAGATGCTCACACTTAGTTCAAAGCATTTAAGTTACCTTGGGCTATGTATATGCTAGTCTCTCAGAAATATTATCTTTGTCATTCCTTTGAAGACGTTACCTGATTACTTGATTTTGATTCAGATAATTAAGATAACAATAATGATTAGTATTTACTAAATGTTTATTATGCATTAGGCACATGATAAGTATTTTACAAATGGTCTTATTTAATGGTAACAGTCTTATTAGGTAGCTGTTCTAGAGTACAGATATAACAATATCCAAGGCTTGTGAAACTAGTTTGTGAAGATAACTATAAATATGTCTATATGTAAGGTTTCTAAGGAAAAACTGAACACAGATTCCTCATACCTTGCCCCCATTTTGCGGTTAAATTGTAACAAAGCTTGTAAAAACACAGCCAGTGGACAAAAACAAAGCTTCAAGGCTTCAGTTGTCGCCTCCTGAACCAAGGATGACCAGTGATCACTGGAAATATTAGCCTGTAAAAGAGAAGATAAATATTAGTCCAAAGTTTTGATGCATCAACATTAAAAAATATGCAGTTCAACTCTCATTTATTAATTGTGTAAGTCACCATATAAATGACAAAGAGGTGGGCTGCTACAGCGGCTCCCTGGGTCCTCAATGCAGCCCACAGGGCCACCCCCATGTGGGCAGTGGCCCCTGACAACCAACCCCAAGATGTTCTCGTTACAGATACCAACAATACACATTTTAATATTCAGCATAATGACTCAATACATCGTTCACTTCACATTTTAATAAAGTCAATTTAACACACCAATACATAGTCAATTTTAAACAGTAAATTGCAAGAAAACCCGTTTGAGCAATATTCTCTGAGTGCAGTGCGGGCAGCAGTCATTTGTGCAGTGACACAGGAAGCTGAGTGCTTAAAAAACATGGACCGGATAACAGAGTGGAGGTGTGCGCTATACTGACAGAGCCCTCAGCAGAAACAGGCAAGGCACAGCCTAATAAAACCACTCCTGATGACTCCGGAAAACCAGTGACCAGCCTCTCGCTGACATTTAAAATACGGCACTTTGAATTTTAAGAAATCAAAGTATTCTATAAAATTAGCCAAAAGCTTATAACAGAATGTTACATCAGTGTACTGAACAATGTGTTAAGAATTCCCTTTTATTTTGACTTTCCTATCTTTTTAGTATTTATTATTTTGAAGAGATTTTTTTCCTCTGTTCAAAGAGCTCATGAATTATAACATCACTGTTTCCCATATTCATCCACAAACTTTCTTCTCAGTAAAATGTGAGCTACTTGTCATCATTTTAATCACCATGCAAAGCTACTGACAACACCCTCCTCTCCAATCCCCCTCCAGTCCCCAGTAAGGCTGTGGTCACAGACGGAAGCACAAAGCTTTTTCCTCCTTCCCAGCACTTCTGCCTAATTGTAGTTTCGTGATTGTGGCAGATTTTCACAAGTTCGTATCTGATAACATGGTAACATGTATACACACTTTGATATAAAATCACTACAAATAACCTCTTTGAGAATGTCACACTGAATTAAGAAAAAAGTTAAATATTGCCAACTTTGTCACAAATGGGCAGCAAAGTTTAATTCTAATTTAAATGAACATCAAACAAAAAAAAAATCTATTGTCATAACTCAAATTTCAAGCTTGGATTTTTTTTTTTTTTTTTTTTTTTACTTTCCTCTCAAACAACTCTATTGTACCATGAGAACATGAGAATGACTGGTTCTCCTTTGAGGAAACTCTAAGAACATAAAAATGAAGCAGTTTTTGAAGTATGGGTCAATGTGGATTACAGATCTGTTTTAATTATTTATACAATCTGTGCAATCTACAGATTTCTGTTATTCTGATGTTCCTGAAGAGCTCTTCTCAAAGCCTGCCACAAGACATGTGGAAGAACTCCACAGAGTAACAACAACCTAAGAGAGCCTTCTTCTGTATTAAGAAAAGGTCACGGTCATAGCTGGAGCATCACCTCACCATGCACACTTCTAGTGCAAGCAGGGCCAGTTTCAGCAGACTTGAGAGCTTCCCACTCCAGCTGCCCTGTTGGGAAGCCACTTGCAGACTCTTCCTATAGCACATCTCTGCAGCACCCATCATTCCTTGAGACTGATACACCTGTGCCAACCACTAGAGAAGAGAAGGAGCATGAAGAGCATTTTAGTTTAGCAGAGTCCAGTACCCCACTCCCAACAGACTCCATAAATACTCATGAACTTGGTTTTCTAATATTTATTTACTGACTAGTTGTGTCCGAAACCAAAAAATTATAGGCCAAGAAATGGGTAGTCATACTGCTCATTCTATTTACACCAGCTTACTAGCCACATTAGTCTTAAGTCCAAAAGTTTCTCAAGATGGCATGCAGGTCAGGAATAAAATCAGACTGCAATGTGAAAACTGGTAAGTCTTGTAAATGCTGACCTTAAGGTAATCTATGCAGCTGTTGTTATAAGTCAAGATTCATTTTTTCCACATGAATATTAATTACTTTAGTACCCTTCCCTGAAAGACCATCATACTGAATTACAGTGATGGCTGGGTAAGAGAGCACGTGTGAGACTTTTAGGGCTCCCTTTCCACTGATCTCATTGTTTGTTCTGGCTTCTAACTTTATATGTAGTCATGATGTTCATTATCATTCAGACATCCAACTTTTTTTTTCTTCAGGTTTATGCCAGTCACTTTAGATCTTTTGTATTTCCTCATAAGTCATTAATTTCTACATAGAAATGCACACAAAAATCCTAATCATAGTTCAGGTTATGTGAAAGTGTAGTTTACTTTGGAGATAACTGAAATGTGATACTGTTCTGAACTCTTCTATACTTGAGTATGAATGCTCACTTTAATTCTGATATTTCTGTAAACAGTACTGTACAGTTTATAACATAAAGGTCTCTTACATTTTTCTCTTAAATTTATTTCTAGACCTTTGGCAATGTTTTGTGCTCACTTAAGTTGCTTTATTTTATTGTATTTTGGTTTTCTTCCCCAATAAAAAAAGCAGTTAGGGGCTGCAGAGATGGCTTAGCAGTTAAGCGCTTGCCTGTGAAGCCTAAGGACGCCAGTTTGAGGCTCGATTCTCCAGGACCCATGTTAGCCAGATGCACAAGGGGGCGCACGCGTCTGGAGTTCGTTTGCAGTGGCTGGAAGCCCTAGCATGCCCATTCTCTCTCTCTCTCTCTCTCTCTCTCTCTCTCTCTCTCTCTCTTTCTGTCTCTGTCACTCTCAAATAAATAAATAAAAATGAACAACAACAACAAAAAAAAAAGCAGTTAGTTTTTACATATTGACTCTTGGGCAACCTGGCTAAATTTACTTATTCTTGGAAGGGTTTTCTTTTTTGTACATAGACAATAAATTTTACTTTTTTTCTTAATATTTACATATTAATTTCTTCTCTAAAATTCTAATATAATGCTAAGTTAGTAACCTCAGGTAAAGTATTCACATTACTCTATTAAATATGCTGTTCACAGAAGATTATTGTAAGCATTTTTATCTGATTAGGAATGCTCTTTCTGAGTTAGGTAAGGGCAAGGGTTACTATGAAATGTCTGCAACTCTTCTTTAGCTCCTTTACATCTTTCATATCAACCCCTCAGAAAAGACATTATCTGAACAATTCTGAAGCATTATAAAAGCACACTGCAAACCAGTATTGAAATTCATTGGTTACTCTCACCCACAATACCCTTGTATCTGGAAACGGGTGGATATGTAGTGAGTTTAAAAAAACAAAGACAACATATCCCTTACCTCAACAAGCATCATGAAACATTTTAATTTCATTTTATTTGAGAAAAAGAAAGAGAATAGGTGCACCAGGACCTCCAGCCACTGAAAATTAATTCCAGATGCATGTGACACCTTGTGCATCTGGCTTAGGTGGGTCCTAAGGAATCGAACCTGGGCCTTTAGGCTTTGTAGGCAAGCATCTTAACCACTAAGCCAACCCTCCAGCCACATCATGGAACATTTTTACGTATGACTCATGTAGGAAAGGAGACAGCTTACCTGCCAAGCTGGAACAGAGCCTGAGTTGGACATGACTGTCTTCTGCAGCTCTTCAAGTACAGTGTCTGGAAGTGGCGTTTGTGTTTCCAGAAGTGATTTACACTGCACTTGTCTCAAAAGTAAGATAACAGCTGGCTGGTCAGGGTTATTCTTCAAATTCTAAAAATTAAACCCCAAATAAAAATATATCAAATGGAGAGCTGGGTATGGTGGCGCATGCCTTTAATCCCAGCACTTGCGAGGCAGAGGTAGGAAGATCGCCATGAGTTTGAGGCCACCCTGAGACTACATAGTGAATTCCAGGTCAGCCTGGACCAGAGTGAAACCCTTCCTCAAAAAAGAAAAAAAAACATATATATATAATTACACATACACACACGGCTCTAAACTGATAAAAGTAAAAGGCAATTAAACTATACTCCATGTTGGAGAAATTTTTTCTTAATTTAAGCCTTTTCTGACTAGAAGAAACAACTACAAAAGTTCAATCAGGCATGACACTGCTTGGGATTACCAAAGCCTCTACTTAAAACATCTGTCACTAAGTAACACTATAGTTGTGACATGTAAATCATTTTTATAGTTTTAATATGTCATTGGCTTAGTTTATTCTTAGATGATATACTAAAAAGTTTAGCATCTGAATATAAATAGCTGAACTAAGAAAATAAAACAATGAAGAGTAAATGTGATCGTCATTTAAGTGGAACAAACGTTATTCTTAAGAAGAGTAGAATTTTTTTTCTTTCTCAACCTTGTATGCTTTTCTCCCTGGAAGAGATTTCTTTGCATTAGAAGTAAGAAAAAGGACTCTTTTTCCCATTTCCATAAGCTATTACTTATACCCTAAATACATGAACACATATACAAATATACATATGTATATGTACCTCCTTCCACATATATATGTATCCCTCTAGGATCAAAGATGTTTTTATTTGTATACCTAATCATATACATAGAAAAGGTTGGGAAAAATCAGCTACTAGAACTAACGACTGAGGTTAGCACATCAGGTCAACAAAAGACATAAATGAACAGTAAATGTATAAAACAGAAACAAAAAAGTACACCAAAATGAATTAATAGCATTATGTAGAGATAACTTTATCAAAATATGTTTAAGTCCCATACACTAACAAATACAAAATATTCCTGAGAAAAACTAAATATATAATTAGTAACAATACCAAACTCATGGCATTTTTAAGACACCTTTCCAAATTCAGCTGTTTTTAAGTAGAAAATAGTGGTCTGTTTCCCTTCCTGAGTCAGATTAACATGTAATTAACATATACAATTTCCATGTAGTATTAGATACAGTATTACATAATTCAGTACGTTTATACAATGTGTTATGTTCAAATCAAGTTAGTGTTTTCATCTCCTTAAATATTACTGTTTCCTATGTTGGCAATCATCAAATTCTTCTCTAGTTAAAATATTTCTCCTGTTTTGTCTCTTAAAAGCATGCTTATCTTTTTTTTGGGTGGAGGGATTTCGAGGTAGGGTCTCACTCTAGCTCAGACTGATCTGGAATTCACCATGTAGTCTCAGGAATGCCTAGAACTCATGATGATCCTCCTACCTCTGCCTCCCAAGTGCTGGTATTAAAGTTGTGTGCCACAGTTACATCACAGTCAAATAGATACAAACAATATTTGACTGCTTTCTTCTAAGAGAGCAAAGGAAACAAAATGACACAGCAAGTTCACATTGCGTTCCCTAGTGTGTCACAGTAGTCTATGCACAGTAAACACCCATGATGTCATAGGCTGTCCTGAACTTAGCTCAGACAGGTTCCCTACATGAAAGACAAGTTCCTGCTCTGCTTTGTAGAGAATTTAAGATCAAAGTCCAGTCTTCTTCTTCTGTAAAACTTATACTTCTCTTTCAAAAGTCCTGCCTAAGAAGACAACCCAGTCCCCCTGGGGATACGGTAAACTCAAGTCTTCACAGGGAAAACCATGCTTAAAGCGCTCCTGAACCACCATGACTGTTGAGTAGATATGTGCAACTGGTTCATTCATTTAATATTTAGCACGCCCCCACTATATGGTAGGTAAGATTCTGAGTCTCTACTCATAGAGCCTATAGGCAGAAGGCCCTAGAATCCTAGCACATAAACAGTAACCTAGATGTTTCAGGTCCCTAATCAATTATCTCCATAGTCATTCGGCACTTTAGTTCAGGACTATGAGAAAAACAGATACTAGAAACATATCCCTCTGAAGGGTGTACTCAAAGATTAAAGGAAAATAAAGGACTTCATAATGGTATCCAAAAATGAAAATTAAAATTTCTATTAAGAATTTAAGTGTGAGGATGGAGTTCAGTGGTACAACAGCTGCCTAGCTACTTATTTCTAGCTGGGAGCTACTGAACAAATGAAGGCCCTAAGCCTACGCTTGTAAATACGGTGATGATAATGAAAAACTCCATCAGAGAGCTACTGTAAAGCTCAAATAAAAGTGATACATGTCATGACTGACTTGTCGTCAGAAAGTGTTAGCTGTAATCACCACCACCACCAGCACATTCCCCACCACACTCCACCTCCACGCATGACTCAGCATGAGTACCTTTGTGCACAGAGACTCGGCTTCAGATGTTCTTCCTGTGTCTACCAGACCAGTGACAGCTTGGGAGAAAGACCACTTTTCAAGAGACTGGTTGTAATTTTCAAGAAACTCTTGGTCCTTAACTGTAAACAAAAAATGCCTTGTTACTTTCTTCTGTAAATTCAATAATGTTCCCAAGGGGAGTAACTACAACTACATTTTGCCATACTTCTTTTTGAGACAGTGTCTGTACAGCCCAGGGTGGCTCCAAACTCATGATCTGCCTGCCTTGGCTTCCTAAGTGTCAGAATTACAGACTAGTAAACTTCTGAAAAAATTTATGATAAGAATACTTAAGCCTAATAACTTGACTTCACATAACTGTGATTTACATTAAAAATACTATCTACAGCAATGAAAATTCACTGAAAAAGATTTAATGATATGCTTGTATTCGAACTGAAGTACAATAAAGTACATGTTTTCAAATTATTCAATGTGAAAAATTCTGACACAGTTATACAGTGATGAACAAACATCACAATCAATGTCATGAACATATTATCGAAACTTCCCTCCTACCCTTTGTAATCGCATCTAGCTCCAACTTGCCCACAACCCACTGCTCATACATTGCTCCCGCCAACACCTCATCAGTTTCCAGCCACCAAAAACCAGATTTTATTGTATGTAACTTCATATGTGGCATGTTCATATACTGTGAAAATAAGTTCTACTCATTTTTATACTCCTGGAGCAAATCCCACTCATCAAGAAGTGTTATCTTTTCATGCTGTTAAGACGGAATGCCCAAGTTTTATCATAGACTTTCCTGTCTAGCTCAGGAATGATGTTCTGTCCCTTCCTTTTCTTGTGATGTCTTTGGTTTGAGAACTAAGGCAATACTGGCCTCACAGATGTTATGAAGAATTTCAACCTCTAATTTTCTAGAAAAAGATGTGTTGAATTTATATTATTTTTTTCCTTAAATGTTTGGTGGAATATATCAGTGAAGCTTTGGGTCCTACAGTTTTCTTTGTGAGATTTTTGAACTGTAAATTTAATGTCCCTAATACATGTATAGCTAATCAATTTATTTCTTGACAAAGCTTTTACAATGAGTTTTCTGATTTTCTCTCAGTTTCAAATATCAAGGAATAAGGTTACTTAAAAGACTTATATTCACCTTCTCATTGCTGCAGTGACAAACTTGCTTTCATTCCTAATACTGGTATCCTGTAGATGTTCCTGATCCATCTAGAACTTTATTGATTGTATTAATCTTCTCAAAGACCCTGTTTTCTGTTTGTCCCTCTGCCTGTGTTATTTCTTGCACATACCCCTTTATCAAGGAGACACTCTATTGTTTCTTTCCTCTGCTTACTTTGGTTTAACTTTCTCTTCCTTTTTCTAAATTATTTTTTAAAAAATATTTCAATTTACTCATTTATTTGTAAGTAAAGGGAGAGAGAATAGGCACAGCAGGGCCTCTTGCCTCTGCAAACAAACCCTAGATGTATGCACCACTTTATGAAACTGCCTTTACATGGGCACTGCAGAACTGAATCCAGATTGCCAGGCTTCGCAAGCAAGTGCCTTTAACTGCAGCACCATCTCAACAGCCACCCCCCCTTTTCCTAGATTCTCAAGATACAAGCTGAAGCTGTTTATTGGAGGAAAGCCTTACTCCTTTCCTAACATATTTAATGCTATAAAACTTCCAGTAAGAATGTTTCTTTCCAGCTCTTCTCCCAGGGCAGGTCAGCGCAATTGCCTGGAGTGCTATGCTGTTTATTACCAAGAGGACAACCGCATTCTTGTCGCCAGACATTATAATGTTAATGTTCAGTGTATGCAGAAAGGCTATACTCTGCTGCTGTTAAGAGAAAGAAGGGCTTGTTCTTTAAGTGTCAAGTAGTTCACAGCTTTCATTATATCTTTACTGATTTTCTATCCAATTCTACCCATTGTCAGTCAGTGCAAAACAATGTTCTCTGAGAAGAGAGTAACAAATGAGGTGAACTCTATAATCTTCATTTTTTATATGCAGTTTATTTTATTAAAATAATCTCAGTATTATGATTTTTCTAAAAGCTTACTTTTAAAAAATTTACCCTTATAATTCGTAAAGATATACACTAATGATGTTTAACATGGAATAAAAAATAGCTGAAAATCTAAAAAAAATGTGGTGAAAAATTATTCATCCAAGGCAAAAGTAGATTAACCTATTTATTATCCTAATTACAGGTCATTTTTCTTTTTTTCCTTTATTTTTATTTATTTATTTGACAGAGAAAGAGGGAGAGAGAGAGAGAGAGAATGGGTAGGCCAGGGATCCAGCCACTGCAGGCGAACTCCAGATGCGTGCGCCCCCTTGTGCATCTGGCTAACGTGGGTCCTAGGGAGTCAAACCTGGGTCCTTTTGCTCTGCAGGCAAATGCCTTAACCACTAAAGCCATCCCTCCAGGTCACTTTTCAATGAAGGCATTTAGAAATTTAGAAAACAACGCGGATAAATCTCACTAGACTAATAGATTTATAAAACGATTCTGATAATCTCATTAGCCAAGATAGCCAAGAAGAATCACAGGACAATTTCAGTGCTGGTTTTGTCCAGGACACACCTCAAACCCAAACTGGACCAATCTAGAAGCAGGTAAATGCTATACAACAAAGACTTCAGGTAACAGTATGTAAAGAATAGGCACACAGTATATATCACAACATGTAGCCCAGCACATTTCTATATAGCAAAATACTAATGGTTTCTTTAATGAATGTATTTTTTTTTAATTTTTTATTTATTTATTTGAGAGCGACAGACACAGAGAGAAAGACAGATAGAGGGAGAGAGAGAGAATGGGCGCACCAGGGCTTCCAGCCTCTGCAAACGAACTCCAGACGCGTGCGCCCCCTTGTGCATCTGGCTAACGTGGACCTGGGGAACCGAGCCTTGAACCGGGGTCCTTAGGCTTCACAGGCAAGCGCTTAACCGCTACGCAATCTCTCCAGCCCTAATGAATGTATTTTTATAACAATGCACACTGAAGTTGTTTGAGTTCCTGATTTCATAATTTTAGAAACCTGAATTCAATCATGCATAAAAATGCTTTCTAAAACTTACTTGAGGCAGATACAGCAGATAGCAGTGCCAAGTATAAATCCATCCTCTTTGGCTGAGCGCTGCTGACCAAAGCCAGTTTATCATCAGCATGGCAGGCTGCCATCAGACCAGCCCAGACAGCAGGGTCACCTAAACACAGGGCATGTAGTTAAAGCATGTGTTAAGATCAGCATGTTATTGAAAAGCTATCAAAAATAAGAGCTTATAAGCTCCTCCCAATGAAATGTAATTATATCTTTAGGAAAAAAAATCCATGTTTTTAAAGGAAGAAAGAATGATTCTTTTCAGGAAACACAGTGCTACTCTTAACCATCAAGACTTACCATTTTTCTGAACATATCTAAACATGGGGGATAACTGGCCGGTCTCATCCCAGGACTGGCACCACAGCTGTTTCAGTGCTGCACTCATATGGAGAGGACAACTCCAATCACTTCCCTATACATCAAGGACAAGCCTCAAACCCAGGCCCTTCTTCCCTACTCAGTTCCTGTTTTATAACTCAGCTGCAGGGTAAAAACGCTGACATAGTCTTTCAGTTCTTAAGAAAAATAAGAGTCAAATGAAAGGCTGAACACTCACTGACTCTATGTTGCAAGGGGAAGCCATGAAAGACACTTCAAAATGCCAAGTGAAGTGCTGTCTATATGACCTGACCCTTCATCCACTCATCTTTCTTTCCTTTCTTCATACTAGGACAGCAGCTTCAGGTGAGGTAGGAAGCCTGACAGCAATAGGCTAAAGAACACACAGGTTAGGTGCATAAACTTCTTGTAGGAAAATTAGTTGTGAAAAGAAGCTGGAAGAAGATTTGTAAATCTTAAAGATTTTATTATTATTTTGTAGTATACTTCAACAGTTAATCTTTTAAGACTTCTACCACTGAAAAACAATAGATGATTTTTAAAACCTTCTGATGTTGAGCTGGAGAGATGGCTTAGCAGCTAAGGCATTTGCCTGCAAAGCCAAAGGATCTTGTTTAGATTCCCCAGGATCCAGGTAAGCTAGATGCACAAGGTGGCACAAGCATCTGAGGATCTGGCATGCCCATTCTCCCTCCCTCCCTCTCTCCCTCCCTCCCTCCCCCCCCCCCTCTGCGCCTCATTCTCTCTTGCTCTCTCAAATAAATAAAATGATTAAAAAATAATTTCTGGGCTGGAGAGATGGCTTAGCAGTTAAGCGCTTGCCTGTGAAGCCTAAGGACCCCGGTTCGAGGCTCGGTTCCCCAAGTCCCACGTCAGCCAGATGCACAAGGGGGCGCACGAGTCTGGAGTTCGTTTGCAGAGGCTGGAAGCCCTGGAGTGCCCATTCTCTCTCTCTCCCTCTATCTGTCTTTCTCTCTGTGTCTGTCGCTCTCAAATAAATAAAAAATTAAAAATAATAATAATAATTTCTGATGTCTGGGCA